>NC_058523.1:391690947-393033447 GCF_904849725.1 Hordeum vulgare subsp. vulgare | reverse complement strand
CCCTCGTGTGGCACAAGACACCATCTATAATCTCCTCCGGAAGGGCCTACATAGCCTGGTAGCCCTCCTAGGTAAATCCTAGTGTAGGAACCTGACCCTCACCGGGCAACGTGACAAACCCCGGGGAATTTGTCCGGCAAAGCACACCAAGGACGATGTCTGGCTTGCGGTCTCCAACGGGTGTTTCCAACCCCTCCAACCCCTGCAGTATGACAAGGTCAATGCATTAGACATTTGAAGAAACTTGAAGGCAAAAGGTAAAAAAGAGTAAATGCACTTACCTCTCCACTTCAGGCCTAATCATCGACCTCTGCTCGTGGGTCCTCAGTACGACAAGATATGTGTACTACCACGCTTGTACACAGGGACCCCGTCCACCACCATGCCCTCACTATCCATAGACTCATCCTTGCCACCAACAGAATGGCCACCCGCCCCCTCGGTACAATCCGACCCCTCGATCCCCATCCGGCCAGGCATCCCATCCGGACGTCTCCGCGTTGGCCGAGGCCTCTGTGGTGGGAGTCTCCTAGGACATAGCCTCAAGAACCTTTGTCTCATGGGCCGAATGACCTTCGACCCGAGGCTCCTGGACTGGACTCCCCGTAGCCTGCACCGCAAAAGTGCCCACCATAGCTGTCCTATGCTCGGGGGAATGAGCTGGTGCTGGTGGTGAGGACGGCGTAGCAGTCCGCCTACCTCTCCCGCGGCCACATCATGTACCCTTCCCCTTATTCCTTGCTCAGCCTCCTCTCCCGGTGGGAAACGCTGCGGATGAAGAAGCACCGTGAGTGGTGTCGTCAGACTATTTCCAAGGATCTACGGAAGGATAGCGGTGGAATGGAAGTACCAACCCTCGCATGGGCCACCGATGAAGAAGTACCCGCCGAGAGATCTGGACTCGGGCCCACTATTTTTCAACATATGCCATGATAAAGAGTAAAAGAAATTAGTACAACATAACCAAACTGAATACCTGACATGAATAATAATGTGTACATATATAATTTAAGTTGGGATGCATACAAACTAATAATAGTTTAGATCAATAAATGCATCATCATCATCACTATCACGCATGTCTTGATGAATGGCGTGCTCATCGGGTTCAACGGCATCAACTTGTGGAAGGCCTTTTCTATAATAGGTCAAGCATTGACAGGTCATCCGCAGAAGTAACCTCTTCTAGTTCCTGCTCTGCTGGTTCTGGCTCACGTGTGAAGTCAGATTCACTGTTGCTGGCTACTTCCATGTTCTGGGGTGAAGTACAGTGGTTGTTGAAACGTTTCTTGGAAAGACGTCTTTCTTGGAAGAATTCTCCATCATATGTGTATGGGTTAATGTAAGGTTCATAATCCTACTCATCTGGGGGAGCTGGTCCAGCATGTGCCGGCACTTCAAAAACATCATGCCAACAATTCAGATTCTTATCAGTTTGGCAGGGCCACGTTAGATAGAAAACTTGGGTTGCCTGTTGAGCCGTAATATAGACGTCGGGAACATCTAAATGGGTGCTTGGATTGATTTCGACTAGCCCTATATGTTCATGAGTCCTTCTAGTCTCCTTCGTATGGAACCAATAACATTCGAATACTATGATGTTCGGTGGGTTTTCACCGTAGAATTGAAGTTCATAAATTGCTTCAACTCTTCCATAATACTCGATACCACCTTCGCCGATAGCAGAGACACAAAAATTTGAAGATTTCTCGTCGGGCCAAAGGTACGAAAGTGATACCCGTTGATGTTGTATTTCTCAAATGAACGGACCTTATACTCAAAACCATTAGCGGTTTGTCTCAATTTGGCATCCATAGACTCTGAATTAGCCTACAAGTTTAATATGAAGCGATTATTGCATTAGCCGCAAATGAGACCAAGAAATGAAATGGTCCACTATTGATAATTACCGTTTTTTTACCAAGAGATGAAATCGGGATAGCCGCCTTCATTCTTTGCCAGAAGCTCATACTCTTCGATGTAATCATTTTGGATCACCGCTCCATTCGAGAATTTGGCGATGTATAACCTATATCAAATATCCGGGAATAAGAGTAGTTCAAAGGAATTAGAAGTTGCGGAAAAATGTAACGAGAAGTTACTCGATGTACGTCCGCACTTCTGTTAGGTTGTTGAAGATATACAACAAAATGTTCTGCCATTATTCGACATAAAACGTTATTGTTTTTGAAGCACCGGCTGGTGCAGGCTTCCCTTTGAATAGGCTGAGGTTGAATCCACCTTTTTTAGGGTCGGCATCATTGTACTCAGGCTTCGGATTATCCAAATGACGAGTTTTGGCTTCATAGTGTGCTGTCACAAAGTTAGCCACCTCCTCAGTAATGAATGCTTGGCCATCGATGCTTCAATTCTACGTTTATTTTTACATTTAGCTTGAAGCGTCTTCTGCATCCTCTCAGTTGCAAACACCAACGATTTTGCACGGGCCCACCCAATCTTGCCTCGGTCGGGAGATGTAGAATAAATGTTGCATTGGATTAAAGGATCCCGGTGGAAGATCTTCTCTAACTTGCAGAGAAACTCTAGTGCCAACTTCTCCATGTCATCTACCATGCCAGGCGACGGTTCTTTCGCACAAAGAACACGCAAGAAATAGCTCAGCTCCGTGCTACCTCTTGAGCTTGTGTTGGTTTTTACCTTGAAGAGGAAAGGGTGATGTAGCACAGTAGCAGTAAGTATTTCCCTCAGTTTGAGAACCAAGCTATCAATCCAGTAGGAGAATCAAGCCAAGTCTCCAAAGTACCTGCGCAAAAACAGCAAACTTGCACCCAACGCTACAAGGGGTTGTCAATCCCTTCACGATTGATTGCAAGGTGAGATCTGAAGGTGGAAAGTGCAACAAAGTAAAAGTGTAAGGCTGAAAATATGATGTGAAGTAGACCCGAGGGCCATAGTGTTCACTAGAGGCTTCTCCCAAGATAGCAAATATTACGGTGGGTGAACAATTACTGTCGAGCAATTGATAGAACTGCGCAAAGTCATGACGATATCTAAGGCAATGATCATACATATAGGCATCACGTCCGAGACAAGTAGACAGATACTTTCTGCATCTACTACTATTACTCCACACATCGACCGCTATCCAGCATACATCTAGTGTATTGAGTTCATAAAAAACAGAGTAACGCCTTAAGCAAGATGACATGATGTAGAGGGATAAATTCATGCAATAGATATAAACCCCATCTTTTTACCCTTCATGGAAACAACATGATGCGTGCCTTGCTACCCCTTCTGTCACTGGGTGAGGTTACTGCACGGTATGAACCCAAAACCAAGCACTTCTCTCATTGCAAGAACTATAGATCAAGTTCGCCAAACGAAACCCACAACTCGAAGAGAATTACAAGGATATGAAATCATGCATATAAGAGATCAAAAGAAACTCAAATAAGATTCATTGATAATATGATCATAAATCCATAATTCATTGGATCTTGACAACCACACCGCAAAATAAAATTACATCGGATAGATCTCCATGAAGATCATGGAAAACTTTGTATTGAGGATCCAAGAGAGAGAAGAAGCCATGTCGCTACTAACTATGGACCCGAAGGTCTGTGGTGAACTACTCACGCATTATCAGAGAGGCAATGGTGTGGATGAAGAAGCCCTCCGTGTCCGAATCCCCCCTCCGGCAGGACACCAGAACGTGCCCAGATGGGATCTTCAGGAGACAGAAGCTTGCGGCGGCAGAAAAGTATTTTCGTGGCTCTCTCCCGTGGTTTCAAATTTTTTGGGGATTTATAGACAGAAGAAGTAGGGCAAAGGAGCCACAGGGGGCCCAGAAGGCTGTTAGGCGCCCCCAGGCTGCGGCTAGGGGGCTTGTGGCCTCCCCTGGTGCCCTTTGCCTTGGTTCTCAAGATTCCTGCATATCTTCTGTTCCAGAAAAAAATTCTTTGGACTCTGTTTGATATTCTCCTCTAAAAAAGGTCAAAAACACGGAAAAAACAGGAACTGGCACTTGGCACTAAGTTAATAGGTTAGTCCCAAAAAATATATAAAAATGCATACAAAGCATCCAAAGTTGACAAGATAATAGCATGGAACCATAAAAAATTATAGATGGGTTGGAGACGTATCAAGCATCCCCAAGCTTAACTCCTGCTCGTCCTCGAGTAGGGAAGTGATAAAGACTGAATTTTTGATGTGGAATGCTACCTAGCATATTTGTCCTTTGTAACTTCTTTCATGTGGCATGAATGTTCAGATCCGTAAGATTCAAAACAATAGTTTGCTATTTACATGAAAACAATAATACTTCAAGCAAACTATCAAGGTAATCATGAATTTTTGAAATAACAAGGCCAAAGAAAGTTATCCCTACAAAATCATATAGTCAGGCTATGCTCCATCTCCCCACACAATGAACTTAAATCATGCACAACCCCGGTATTGGCCAAGTAATTGTTTTCACACTCTTACTTTCTCAAACTTTTTCAACTCTCACGCAATACATGAGCGTGAGCCATGGATATAGCACTATAGGTGAAATAGAGTGTGGTGGAGGTAGTGAGGCAAACAGGAGGAGATGGTCACATCAACTCGGCGTATCAACGGGTTATAGAGATGCCCATCAATAGATATCAATGTGTATGAGTAGGGATTACCATGCAATGGATGCACTTAGAGCTATAAGTGTGTGAAAGCTCAAAAGGAGAACTAGTGGGTGTGCATCCAACTTGCTTGCTCACGAAGACGTAGGGCAATTTTGAGGAAGCCCATCATTGGAATATACAAGACAAGTTATATAATGAAGATTCCCACTAGTATATGGTGGAGACAAAACAAGATACTCTCAATCATGAAGAACATGGTGCTATTGTGAAGCACAAGTGTGGAAAAAAGATAGTAGCATTGTCCCTTCTCTCTTTTTCTCTCTTTTTTTTGTTTGGGCTCTTTGGCCTCTTTCCATATATTTTTTTGGTGGGCATCTTTGGCCTCTTTTTCTATTTTTTTAATTTCCCCACATGGGACAATGCTGTCATAATGATTATCATCACACTTTTATTTACTCACAACTCAATACTTAGAACAATGATTACTCTATAGGAAATGCCTCTAGCAGTGTACCGGGATGTGCAACGATCTAGCTTAGCGTATGACGTTGAAACATCTCACTAGCTATCTTACGATCATGAAGTGGAAATATGAAAGTGACGACACAAGTCATGAGACAGAACAGTGGGAGTTGCATGGCAATATATCTTGGAATGGCTATGAAAATGCCATAATAGGTAGGTATGGTGGCTGTTTTGAGGAAGGTATATGGTGGGTTTGTGCACTGGCGAAAGTTGCGCGGCAATAGAGAGGCTAGCAACAGTGGAAGGTTAAAGTGCATCTATACCATGGACTCACATTAGTCATGAAGAACTCATATACTTATTGCGAAAGTTTTATTAGTAATCGAAACAAAGTGCTAAACGCATACCCCTAGGGGAAGGGTTGGTAGGTGTTAACCATCGCGTGATCCCGACCGCAACACAAAGGATGACAATCAATAAATCATTTATGCTCCGACTTCCTAACATAGCGGTTCACCATACGTGCATGCTATGGTAATCACTAACTTCAACACAAGTATTTCTCGA
Source organism: Hordeum vulgare subsp. vulgare (assembly GCF_904849725.1). Taxonomy (NCBI): domain Eukaryota; kingdom Viridiplantae; phylum Streptophyta; class Magnoliopsida; order Poales; family Poaceae; genus Hordeum; species Hordeum vulgare. The sequence goes on along the minus strand of NC_058523.1, from coordinate 393,027,829 downwards.
TTCACAACACCCTGCTAACATAACTCTAATATCACCATATCCTTATCTCAAAACTAATTGAGAGGAATCAAACTTCTCTTTCTAATCAATGCACAAGAATATGGAAGTTTCATTGTATCCTCTTTGGATGCCTATCATCTTTAGGACTACTTTCATAGCACAAGCCAACTACCAAGCTACTCAAAGAGAGCACTCTCAAAAAGATATAAGTGAAGATCGAGAGTTCTTATTTCTCCAAAATATGACACCGCCGTGCTCTAAAAAGATCTAAGTGAAGCACTAGAGCAAAGTTATCTAGCTCGAAAAGATATAAGTGAAGAACATGCGAGCTAAATTGCCTAACTCAAAAGATATAAGTGAAGCTCAACGAGTATTCTAGAAAAATCACGATGAGTGCATGTCTCTCTCAAAAGGTGTGCAGCAAGGATGATTGTGACACAAAAAAAAGAAAAGACTCCTATACTACAAGACACTCCAAGCAAAACACATATCATGTGGTGAATAAAAATATAGCTCCAAGTAACATTACCGATGGATTGAAGACGAAAGAGGGGATGCCTTCCCGGGGCATCCCCAAGCTTAGGCTTTTTGGTGTCCTTGAAGTTGGCTTGGGATGCCTTGGGCATCCCCAAGCTTGAGCTCTTTCCACTCTTTATCTCATGTTCCACGAGAACATCACCCAAAACTTGAAAACTTCACAACACAAAACTTAAACAGAAACTCGTGATATCATTAGCACAAGAAAACAAACTACTACCTCTTTAGGTACTATAGCAAACTTGACTTCTATTTATATTGGTGTTATATTACTGTATTCTCACTTTTCCATGGCTAGTACCCCCCGATATTATCCATAGTTTCATCGAAATAAGGAATCAACACAACAAAAACAGAATCTGTCAAAAACAGACCAATATGTAGCAATCTGTATACTTCGTATACTTATGGTATCTCAAAAATTCTGAAAAATTACGACAATTTGGGAAATTGGCATATCAACCCGCAGCAAGAATCAACTCAAAAGCTCTTTCTGGATAAAAATGACAAATAATTTCGTGAGGGAAAAGTTTTTGTCTTTTTCAGCACGATCAAACAACCATCACCAAAACTAGTCGTAAAGGTTTTACTTGGCTCAAACACAAAAAGAAACACAAAAAACACAATAATAACAGAATTATGATGATGTGGACGCAACAAAAGAGAAAGCAAAAAGCAAAAATAAATTCATTGGGTTGCCTCCCAACAAGCGCTATTGTTTAACGCCCTTAGCTAGGCATAAGGCGATAGAATCACGTATCGTCGTCTTTGGTGCTCAAACCATAAATAGCCTTCATCATGGATTCATAAGGAAATCTTATTTTCTTTCTAGGAATATGTTTCATGCCCTTCTATAATGGAAATTGAAATGAAATAATCCCTTCCTTCATATCGATGACAGCACCAATAGTCCTTAGGAAAGGTCTACCAAGAATGATAGGACAAGTAGGATTGCAATCAATATCAAGCACAATGAAATACACGGGTACATAGTTCCTATTTGCAATAATAAGAACATCACTGATCCTTCCCATAGGTTTCTTAACAGTAGAAACCGCAAGATGAAAATTAAGAGAGCACTCATCAATCGCATTGAAGCATAGAACATCACATAAAGACTTTGGAATCGCGGAAACACTAGCACCCTAATCACACAAAGCATTGCATTCATAGTTTTTATCTTGATTTTGGTAGTAGGTTCCCACTCATCATGAAGTTTTATAGGAATAGAAACTTCCAATTCAAGTTTCTCTTCAAGAGATTTCATCATAGCATCGACGATATGATCGGTAATGGCCTTGTTTTGGCTATAAGCGTGTGGAGAGTTTAGCATGGATTGTATCAAGTAAATACATTCAATCAAAGAGTAAATATCATAATTGAATTCCTTGAAATTCAAAGTAGTAGTTTCATTACTACTCAAAGTTTTGATATCTTCTACTCCACTTTCAATGCTTTTAGCATCAAGATAGATAGACTCCGAATCACTGGGGCGTTTTTCAACCAAAGTGGATTCATATCCAGCCCCATCATCATTAGGTTTGGCACTAGAAAACAAGGATTCAATGGGAGTCACACCAAGCACTTTAAGATCTTCGTGATTCTCATCACGAGAACACGCCTTTTTAAGCCATTCGTGTCTAGCACGAATTTGGGCGGTTCTTTCCTTACTCTCAATCATGGAAACACGCATAGCATTCAAAGTTTCATCCATATTTATCTTTGGAGGATCACCTCTCAATTTCAAAGCATCAATATCAAGAGACATTCTATCAACGCTCCTAGCCAAATCATCAATTTTCAGCTGTTTTTCTTTTATGGATGCATTGAAAATCTTTTGCGAGTTGATAAACTCTTTAATATTACTCTCTAGATCAAGGAAGACAAGGGCATATCATTTGGATCTAAAGGAGGACCTTTCCTAGCAAACAATTTCATTAACTCATCCATCTTAGCACTCAAAGAGTTAATTTCTTCTATAGCGTGCACTTTTTTACTAGTAGGTGACCTTTCAGTGTGCCACTGAGAATAGTGTGTCATGATATTTTCTAGGAGTTTTGTGGCTTGTCCTAATGTGATTTTCATGAAGGTTCCCCTGGAGGCGGAGTCCTAGATATTTCTAGAAGCAAAATTCAAACCAGCATAGAAGATTTGTATAATCATCCAAAGACTCAAGCCATGAGCTGGACAATTTCTAATCATCAATTTCATTCTCTCCCAAGATTGTGCAACATGTTCATGATCTAGTTGCTTAAAATTCATGATACCATTATGGAGAGAGATAATCTTAGCCGGTGGAAAATACTTGGATATATAAGCATCTTTGCACTTGATCCAAAAATCAATACTATTTTTGGGCAAAGATGAAAACCAAGTTTTTGCTCGATCTCGCAATGAGAACGGAAATAGCTTCAATTTAATCACATCATTATCCACATCTTTCTTCTTTTGCATATCACATAACTCAATGAAGGTATTAAGATGGGATGCGTCATCTTCACTAGGAAGGCCGGAGAATTGCTCATTCATAACAAGATTCAGCAAAGCAGCACTGATTTCATATGATCCCGCACTAGTGGCGGGAGCAATCGGAGTACTAGTAAAATCATTATTATTAGTACTCGAGAAGTCACAAAGTTTGGTGTTTTCAGTCATGGTGACTTCAGCAAGAAGACAAGCACATAAGCGAACAGAAAGCAAGCGAAAGAAAAAGACAAATATTTTTGTAATTTTTTGTTTTCAGAAGTGGGGGAGAGGAAAACGAGAGGCAAAAAGGTAAATGTAAGAGATGAGTTTGGACAGTTACTTGGATCAGCTTCACTTAGAATAATCCCCGGTGCCAGAAATTGACACGTAGCAGGAAGACTATTCTTGACTTGATGCTCCCCGGCAACGGTACCAGAAATTCTTCTTGCTACCTCTTGAGCTTGCATTGTTTTTTCCCTTGAAGAGGAAAGGGTGATGCAGTACAGTAGCAGTAAGTATTTCCCATAGTTTGAGAACCAAGGTATCAATCCAGTAGGAGAATCAAGCCAAGTCTCCAAAGTACCTGCGCAAAAACAGCAAACTTGCACTCAACACTACAAAGGGGTTGTCAATCCCTTCATGATTGATTGCAAGGTGAGATCTGAAGGCGGAAAGTGCAACAAAGTAAAAGTGTAAGGCTGAAAATATGATGTAAAGTAGACCCAAGGGCCATAGTGTTCACTAGAGGCTTCTCTCAAGATAGCAAATATTACGGTGGGTGAACGAATTACTGTCGAGCAATTGATAGAACTGCGCAATGTCATGACGATATCTAAGGCAATGATCATACATATAGGCATCATGTCCAAGACAAGTAGATTGGTACTTTCTGCATCTACTACTATTACTCCACACATCGAGCGCTATCCAGCATGCATCTAATGTATTGAGTTCATAGTAACGCCTTAAGAAAGATGACATGATGTAGAGGGATAAATTCATGCAATAGATCTAAACCCCATCTTTTTTACCCTTCATGGCAACAACATGATGCGTGCCTCGCTACCCTTCTGTCACTGGGTGAGGTCACCGCATGGTATGAACCGAAAACCAAGCACTTCTCCCATTGCAAGAACTGTAGATCAAATTGGCCAAACGAAACCCACAACTCGAAGAGAATTACAAGGATATGAAATCATGCATATAAGAGATCATAAGAAACTCAAATAAGATTCATAGATAATCTGATCATAAATCCACAATTCATTGGATCTCGACAAACACACTGCAAAATAAGATTACATCAGATAGATCTCCATGAAGATCATGGAGAACTTTGTATTGAAGATCTAAGAGAGAGAAGAAGCCATCTAGTTACTGGCTATGGACCCCGAAGGTCTGTGGTGAACTACTCACGCATCATCGGAGAGGCAATGGTGTTGATGAAGAAGCCCTCCTTGTCCGAACCCCTTCCAGCAGGGCACCATAACGTGCCCCAGATGGGATCTTGCGGAGACAGAAGCTTGCGGCGGCGGAAAAGTATTTCCGTGGCTCTCTCCCATGGTTTTAGATTTTTTGGGGATTTATATGCGGAAGAAGTAGGGCAAAGGAGCCACACGGGGCCCACAAGCCCACAAGGTGCCCCCCAGGCCGCAGCTAGGGGGCTTGTGGCCTCCCTAGGTGCCCTTTGCCTTGGTTCTCAAGCTTCATGCGTATCTTCTGTTCCAGAAAAAATCTTTCCAGAGGTTTTATTCCATTTGGACTCTGTTTGATATTCTCCTGTGAAAAAGGTCAAAAACACGGAAAAAACAGGAACTGGCACTTGGCACTGAGTTAATAGGTTTGTCCCAAAAAAGATATAAAAATGCATACAAAGCATCCAAAGTTGACAAGATAATAGCATGGAACCATCAAAACTTAAATATACGTTGGAGACGTATCACTCCGCTAGTACTAGCCATTCATCCTCAAGAATAAAGCCAAATAACATCACCGGCATTACCCGCTCAAGCCATATGTGCCAATCAAGACTCTTGAGACGATTTTTTAAAAAATTTCAAGACTTGCTCCCCTCTTTAGATTCGCTGCATACCCATCGGGGAACATCTAGTGCATTTTGACCCACAAGATAATTTCCCTCATAGCTGGCCTTCCAGGATTAAACCAGGCCGTTGGCTTCGACCACTTACGCTTTCCTTTGGATTTTCGCATGTTTTGTAACGGTCTATCGCATAGAGTCTGTTGATCGACGCTAGCCTTAGTATTATCCTTTGATTTCCCCTCTATGCGGAACAATGTACCAAAAATGGCCTCTCTGATATTCTTTTGAGTGTGCATCATATCGATGTTGTGTGGAAGAAGGAGGACTTTGAAGTAAGGCAGATCCCACAAGCTTGGCTTGTGAGTCCAGACGTGTTCTGAATTATACCCGTTGGAATACATTGGATGCTCTCGATCAAGCTCAAGGCCGTTTAACTGATCCAAGATCTTTTGGCCTGTCAACGCAGGTGGTGAAAAGATTTTGACAACTTAACCTTTGGTAAAGTTCTTCTTGTATTTTCTAAACTCATGGTGAGGATCCAGGAACTATCTATGCAAGTCAAAGCGAGAATACTTCCCACCCGCCTTCGACCAATGAAACTCAAGATCTGCCTTGCATGTGGTGTAGAGGAACCTCCCATGCACACACCATCTAGAGAATAGTGCAGAAGCCGGCAAGTCATGCATTGAGTACATGTACCACACATGCATTTTGAAGTTTTATTTTCTAGCGGCATCATATGTCTTGATCATATAATCCCAAACTTCTTGCAACTCATCCTTAAGCAGCTGCATGTACACATTTGTATTCTTCCCCGGATAGTTGGGCCCTAGATTTATAAATGTCAAGAATATGTTCTTTCTTTGCATAATCTGCCTGAGGGGGGAGGGAGATTGAGTGGAATGACAAATGGAGGACAACAAATATATGGGGTTGTTGTCATACAAAAGGGATTGAACACATTCATGGCGATGCATACTCGAGGATGCCTTGGATTTGCCGCTTTATCCTGATGTAATGCATCGAAATCTTTCCACGCTTCCCCATCCTATGTGTGTACCATCATCTTATTCCCATCCGCATCTAGTTTGGTTCTTTAGCCTAATTTGCGCCATGTCACCTGTCTGGCCGTCTCTTCGACCATGAAAAGTTCTTGAAGCCTGGGTATGATTGGCATATACCAAAGAACATTAACTGGGATTTTGGTCTGACTCTTCTCACCCATGTCGTTGTCTACCACAACATACCTAGAAGACTTGCAAATGGGACAATAGTTCAAGAGCGCATACTCCTTCCTAAATAAGGAACATCCTTTCTCACAGGCATGTATCTTCTCATAGGTCATTTTAAGTACACAAAGTATTTCATCCGACTGGTACATGTTTGCACGCATGACATGGCCTTTGGGTAGAAAGCGTCCAAGTAGTGTCATCATTGCGTCCTAGAATTCTCTTCCCAAGATGAACTAAGCCTTTAGATCCATTACTTTTACAATGGCATCCAGCTGACAAAGCTTAGTCTGATCGTGGAGAGGAAGTTTTGAAGACTCCAACATTTCATATAAGGCCTTTGCAGATTTCTCCATCTCATCGTCTGAATCTTGAACATCATCAAAGTCTTGCAGCATGTCTTCGATCCTGGTACCATGCTTGTCGGTGCGATGACGAACCACCTCAGCTCTGGTGCATTCTATAGACTCACCATGAAATGTCCACACCGTATAACTAGGCTTAAAACCCATCCTCTACAGGTGTTTAATCATTTCATCCTCTATCTTCTTTTTATAGTTCTCGCACCTAGGACAGGGGCACCAGTTTGTATCCTATCCATTTACAAATGCGGCTTTCACAAACTCGTTGGTTTTTATAGACCATTCTTTGGTCATCTCTTTCTGACTAGGGTGACCGGTGTACATCCATGCACGATCACTCATCTTGCCTAGTCGAACGCATGGGTGGAGCTCGTCGAACACCAGACCCTCGCATCGACAAAAACAAGTGCACATTTAAATCCAAAGATGAGTAACATAACATATTTACAACAGGATGACATCGCCAGGATAACATATATACAAGTGCACATTTTTCCGTCAACCTAACTACATATTTACAACAGGATGACATCGCCAAGTTGTAAAAAAACAACTCACCCTTCTTGTTTCGTCCACGCGGAGGCACCCTTACCCAAAATACATGTCATTCAGGGTTCCATCAACGTCGAGGCACCCCTAACCTATATAGATGGCATTTAGGGTTCCATCGACTCCGAGGAACCCCCTAACTCGCTCTTCCATGACGCCATCACGTATGGCGACACACGATTTAAGGGTCATCGTGCCATCTCTTTCGTTTCCTCTTCTCTCTAAGAATTCTCCTGATGAGGTCCGCCGTCGGTGGCCTCTGGAAGGCCGAAGATCACCTTTTCCGTCAACAGCAGGACGAAGAGGTGTCGGGGGTCGGGGATTGGGGGACAATTGCGTCAGGGACGGAGTATTAGCAATTGCGTGGAGTTTCGTGCGATGGTGTCGGGATGTCATGTCGGAGCGTCGTGTCGGGGTATCAAGGCATCATGTCGGGGTGTTAGGGTGTCGTTTTCTTCTTCCTCCTATTCTCTGTTTCCTCTTCTTCCTTTTCTTCTTCTTCTTCCTCTTTTTCCTTTTCTTCTTCTTCTTCTTCTTCTTCTTCTGTTTTTTTTGTTCTTCTTCTCTTCTTATTCTTCTTCTTCTTCTTCCTTCTTTTCCTTTTTCCTCTTCTTGTTCTTATTCTTCCTTATTTTCCCTTTTCCTCCTCTTCTTCTTCTTCTTCCTTCTTTTACTTTTTCTTCTTCTTCTTCTTCTTCCTTCTTTTGCTTTTTCCTCTTCTTTCTTCTTCTCCTCCCTCTTCTTTTCTTCTTCTTCTTCTTCTTCTTCTTCTTCTTATTTTCTTCTCCTCTAACTAAGCTAAATAATAACTAACCTAACTAAGCTAACTAACGATAGCTAATTATTAACTAACCTAACTAAGCTAATTAAAAGTGGAAAATTAACAACTAACCTAACTAAGCTAATTAACAAGTAACCTAACTAAGCTAATTAAAAATAGCTAATTATTAACTAACCTAACTAAGCTAATTAGCAATCACTAATTAGCAGTTAACCTAACTAAGCTCATTAACAGTAGCTAATTAACAACTAACCTAACTAAGCTAATTAACAAATTAAACGAAAAAAGGAAAAAAGAGGGACTCATGGGAGGGGGCGGCCCAGCAACGTGGACGGTGCAGGGAGGCCAGGCGTAGAGGAGGAGGGGGCGCGGGGAGGAGGGATGCACTGGGAGGAGGGGCAGCATAGTAGTGGAGGAGGGGGTCACGGGGAGGAGCGGCGTGGGGAGGAGGGGCACGGAGAGGAGGGCACTGTGGTGAAGGAGGGGGTTGCGGGGAGGAGGGGCGTTGGTGGAGGAGGGGGTCGCAGGGTGGACGAGGGCCCGAGGAGGAGGAGGTCAGTGTTGGAGGAGGGCGCGGTGGTGGAGGAGGGGGCGATGGTGGAGGAGGGCCGCAACGAGGGCTCGCTCCGGCAACGGGTCGTGGGGAGGAGGGGAGGGCTCGCTCTGGCGATGGTGGGTTTCGGCATGAAGTGAAGCACACATGGGATGATGTCCAAAGATACATTGATTACGTTGTCCCTTGCTTACTTTTGAGGGAATGTGTGACTCCTTCAACTAATGTGTGATCCCCAGAAACCCATTCACCAACATGAGCTTGTTGTCTTCTTCTAGAGCTGCTCTTGGTGTACTTCTCCTTCTTCTCCGATTCCTTGCCTCTCCGGGAGAGTCTTCGTTCATAATGATCTTATCTACTCTTTCTGCTACTGCGAGGTGATTCATATCTTGAGCTTCGTTTTCGAGGTGACTCTTCTCTTCGTTTCTAGGGAGCTGAGCACTCATTGGAGTAGTGTCCGGGTTTCCCACAATTCTGAAGTTTCTGTCACGACTAGACAAACGCTTCTCATCATGTCTTGAGCTTGAGCTTCTCTCTTTACCTCTACTCTTGTAGAACTTGTTGAACTTTCCGACCATGAGGCTTATCTCTTCATTGGTAACAAGATTGTCCTTTGAAGTAGCGGGAGCATCGCTTGAAGCTTTGTAAGGACTGTTTAACTTGTTGTGCAACTCATCTTTGTCCTTAAGTGACATATCATGAGCAATAATGCTTCCAATGACTTTAGTTCGCTTGAGATCTTTGTAGTTTGGCATCATTTGGATTAATGTGCACACGGTGTCATATTTTCCATCCAAATCTCTAAGTATCTTCTTGATGATGATTTTTTCAGTCATCTCTTCTCCTAAGCTAGTAATCCCATTTGGGATGAGAGCTAGCCTAGAGTACATTTTAGCGACTCCTTCACGATCCTTCATATTGAACTTGTCAAGTTGACTTTGAAGCACATCCAACTTAGATTCTCTGGCAGAATCTGTACCTTTGTGCATATCAACCAAAGTATCCCAAATTTTATTTGCATTCTCAAGGTGGCTGATTTTGTTCAATTCTTCGGGGCATAGGAAGTTGAATATGATGTCACATGCTTGTGCATTATATTGCAACATCTTCAATTATTTTGCTATCGCATCACGATCCGGTTCTCTTCCTTCTCCGAAGAAACCACCCTACACACCAACACGAACAGTAGCCCAAACATCAGGATTATAACCAAGAATATGCATTTTCATTTTATGCTGCCAACTAGCATAGTTTGTACATCTACGGTGATAATTTCCCTCACTAGACGCCATACTCTCCTAGGTTGTGACACCAATGCAGTGGAGACCAAAGGTCTGATACCACTTGTAGCATTGAAAGTATGTCTAGAGGGGGGTGATTAGACTACTTGACCAATAAAAACATAGCCTTTTCCAAACTTTAGTTGTCGGCCAGTTTTACAAGTTATGACAAGTCAAGTTCACCCTACACATGCACATCTAAGAGTATAGTAGCGGAAAGTAAAGACATGCAAGTGTAATGTAGAGGAGAGGGTAGGAAGATCAAATGCAAAGGTTGACTCGACGATATTTGGCGCGGTTTCGATAGGTGGTGCTATTGTACGTCCACATTAATGGAGGCTTCAACCCACGGAGGTTAATGCTGCGAGAGTCCACGGAGGGCTCCACCCACTTCTTGAAGATCTACCGTTAGTGAGGCTAGTCCTTCGTGGACGTAAGACATGCACTACTAGGAAAAGGCTTGCTAATGGCGCACCTATTTTGGCTACTAATGGCGCAATATAGGTGCACCACTAGCATCACGCCATTAGATTTTTTTACTAATGGCGCACCACAAGTGCGCCATTAGTATCTGGTATACTAATGGCGCACCAGGCAGTGCGCCATTAGTATTGCTCATGGTGCGCCATTAGTATTTGGTATACTAATGGCGCACCAGGCAGTGCGCCATTAGTATAGCTCATGATGCGCCATTAGTATGCCTCCCAGGTGCACCATTAGTATGCCTCCGAGGTGCGCCATTAGTATGCCTCCCAGGTGCGCCATTAGTATGCCTCCGAGGTGCGCCATTAGTATGCCTCCGAGGTGCCCCATTAGTATGCCTCCCAGGTGCACCATTAGTATGCCTCCCAGGTGCGCCATTAGTATGCCTCCGAGGTGCGCCATTAGTATGCCTCTCAGGTGTGCCATTAGTATAGCTCATGGTGCGCCACATGTTATACTACCAGCTCTAAAAATATTCAATTATTATCCTCACACCCACAAGAAGGTTCAAGATAAACACATATTACACCACAATGAAAATATGTTTATAAACATGCACATACATTGAACATAAGTTGACAAACAAATTAACCTAGAGGAAGCATAGTTTTGACCATCTTAACAATCATCTAGAACACACAAGTCACAAAAAGATAAGGACTATTGGTTACTATGAGAGACTTGAGATGGTCTAGAACACACAAGTTTGTATCTACATGCACAAAGTGCAAGCTCCAAATAACTTGAAACACCAAGTGGTCTACAAGACAATAAGGTCCATGATTACAGGTTGGTTGGTCCATAAACGCTAGAGAGTCATCATGTTCATGTGCATCAATAGGTTGAGTACCTAAAAACATTTTGCACAAATTTGTCAAGAAAGTGGAACCAGATCAAGTTGTTAAAATCTCATATGCGTATTAAAAATATTCAATCAAAAGATTATCATGATATCATAGTTAACAATATAGTTTCTATAAAAGTTATAATTATCTCACATGCTATTATATAGAACTATGTTCCAGTGCTTGTAGAACTATGCATTGAGCTATGCATTGAGCTATTATATAGAGTGATCTTGAACTATGCACTACAGATATAAATATTATGTGAAGTTGCTTCAGTTTTATTTGTCTTTACATGTGAAATGCATGAATTACATCAGAAAAAGTGTCCATTCATAAAGCAGAGCCATCCTAAAGTATACTGCTCACATAAGTATATTATGTGTTAATATGGAGATCGCACCAGAGTACTTGATGCAACAAATGACGCGCCAAATTTATGTGTGATCTCATTCCAGTCAAGCAACACTTCTTTCTTCTCCCGGTCTGAAATATAACTAAGGACCTACACCGGCTTAGCCCTCTAACAATCTTGCTCGCACTTGTATTGTTTGAGTGCTTGTGCACTTCAATTAAAAATCTCTAGAGAACACAAGTCATTCATAACTTTTTCATAGTAAAAGAAAGCTAGTAACAAACAAGCTCACCCTTATGGTTCAGTTTAATCCTTGATTGGTATGATCAATGGGAAAGAGAACTCAAATGATTTAAAATAGTTTGGTTGCAGATCACTTCTTTAATAAATCTACCTATGAAACATAGTAAGGAAACAATGTTACAGGAAGGAGCACACATGAGACTGGACCATGAAACACAAGGGTAGAAAACCCTAAGGGTGGATTTTTAACATGATAAGTATCAAATATCTATGTACTAAACATCATAGGCAAAAAAAAAGTTGCCATCTTGGTATGCATTCTAGTGCACTCATCATAAGCATGTAGAGCTGTTGGGGCGTACCTGAAAGGAACAATATTGAAAGACAAGCAGATAAACCAGGTGGAAACTGAAAACGAAAGATAAAAGGACACCTAATGTCATCAACCAGATTTGAAGTTGTGAAGGCATACATTTGTCCCGTCGATCCCATACTAAGATGATCTCCCCGATACAATTATCTGAGGATGTCTTTCTTTTCTTCATGGCGTGATGATCTTGTGAGCTTGCCGAGTTGCCATTATGGAGAAAATGAGTTGACCCACTTAGACTACCAACCATTTTCTGCGGTTTGAAGATTCACAATGAAAATCCTGATCTGCTCCAAACTGGACAAATCTGTAGACAAGGACAAAGATTAGAAGCAACAACACTTTTGTGTACACAATGCAATAAAGCAAGGTGGGCGAAACTAAATAAATTATAATGAAAAAAGACTTATAAAGTAACCAGAAAATTGAATGAACGTACTTAGTCAGAGGTCAGCTCGTCCCACCTCTCCATGTCACGAAGAGCGAAATTTCCAACTCTGGTCTGTCCATCTACACTCGTGAAGTAAGTAACATGATACCATAGCAAATATCAGGGTTATCAGCATGGATATAGAACAAGTAGAACAACATAACTAACCATTTGTGCATCATTGTGTTTGGTTCACAACTATGATAGATGAACGTGGACTTGTTCTTCTAGCTTATTGCATCAATGACCATATTGCTACTGAACTCATAGAGATAGAAGCCAGTGTAACATTGTCTTGCCATCCATGGTGGATGCAAAGTTTTTTTTGTAGGGAGTCCATGGATCCAGACACCAAGCTAGCTAGGACAAGATCAGCAATCCATCTCACTACAATTAGTTGGTTCCCTTCTTCAATTTTGCTTACCGTTAAGATCAGCAGATCATATCTACCTACTGAAACAATCATCCAGATTGTTTATAGGAAAGATAACTAACCCTCGATGAAGAACCACCAAGCATACTTGAAGAACCAAGAAACAACTAAAACCATGTTTGACGGAAGCTCGAGGAAGGAATCATTCAAGATCTGCACCATATGTGATAGTAAATGTGTATATCCACAAGGAAATCAGGACCAATAACATAAGAGGAATGAATTGACAGTACCTTCCTTTCAGGATTTTGAATTTTAACGCCATTCGTTGATTGAGCCATGAAACATTGACAAAAACTTGCTCCTCTGCGCCTACGACCACAGCATGCACGTCACACAACACAAGAGGAAACACCAAATCAAGCAGTCAGCAATCCATCTCACTACAATATACACATCCAATCCAATCCAATGGGCGCAACGAAGGATTCAAAACCCACTCTCTATGTCATCGCCATCAAACCTCCGAGAACCATTCGTAGAAGGACTTGCACTCCCAAAGACAGAAAAAGAGAACATCACCTAATTTGTACTTCCTGATTCTTGACTAAAGGTGACATTGATATATGACAACATTTTTTATTAGTAAAAGCAGGAACAACCTGCTGTAAGAGGGAATTGGGCTGCTGGGTTGGAAATAGCTTCTGATTGATGCCCGTTATATGAGAAGCGTTAAGAAGGTTGCCCTGCTGCTGCTGTACTTGTTGCAATCTTTGCAAGTACTTCTCCCTTTGGTCGGTTACCTCAGGTCTTCCACGAAATTAACCTTGAAAATGTGAACAAGTAAATGTCATATAATCCTATAATCCTATGAATATTTTATGACCTCGGTGGTAGATTAACACTCTAAATGAATAAAATCTACAATAGAGAAAACACAGTTATTTAGATGTTTCAGAATGACACTGGATCAAGATGAAACAACAAGAATTTAAGATTGGATGATGAAAATTTTCAAATAAATGCCCGTGTTGTTTGAATCAGTTGGAAGTTGAAAGGACTCAAAAGAACAGCATAAATGCTGAAGAACTCATACATCTGAAATGCCCATAAAGTTCTTATGATCAATAACAACATTTGCAAAAGCATAGTGGAATTCAGAAATAAAACTGGAGCAAAGGTACGTACAGTTTCACTTTGATTTTGGAAACTGGAGCAAACCCTCCACTGAGCCCCAGGAACAACAGGAGAAGAAAATACCCTTCCTCCAAGAACTGCACTTTCACTTGTGTTACTAGAATCAGAGCTAACTACATCGTTAGTCTTCAGAACTGGCTGTTGTTGAATTTTACTACCAAGAGGTGAAACCAACTATTGAGAAAGACCACCACCGTTAACCCTTTCATCAGTATTCGATATGTTTCGTTTGGACAAGTCATTTATTGCAGGAATTGCAGTTATGGACCCATTTCCTAGAACTGGACCTACACTTATAGGAGCAGCTAATGCCTGACTAGTTAACCCATGGGTAATACCCCTGCCAAGACCAATTTAAGTAACTGCGGGAGACGGTCTACGTGGAGGGAAGCTCATGCTTTCCTCATCCTTCACGGCCGTAGATAAGTTTGCAGGAGTTGAAGCAACTGCAGGCATGCTCTCTGGAGCATTTCGAACAGCAGTAGAAGCAGCAAATATTGTGGGTGCTGCAGCGGGAATAATTGGCCTCACTGGGCCTGGGGAACTAATGGCATCCGCCAAAACAGAAACAGCTGCACCAGTGGTACTAATGGAAGTGGGCACGGCTCGCACTGATGGTCCCAGATTTGGGATGGAAAGTTGTTCTGGAAATTTGATTTGCTGTCTTTGGCACCGGAACCCCTTCCGCAGCAAATCCTATTTTATTTCTCATCCAACTCCTACACCGTTGGACTGTACGTGGGGATTTTGTTTTGTTTTGTTTGGTTGATGAAATAGCGTAGGAATTAGATCATACTTTGTTAATTTTCATCTAGAAGTAGCAAATCGGGACTTTTCATTTTTGTAACGTAGTAAGCTCTGTCGAGGAGTGTCATATATTCTTGGGTTACTGAAGAAAAAAAAGGCGGTTTCAGCATTGCAATGTGGTGACATCTGACATGTCCTCAAATTGTTCCATGGAGAGCAAGCAAGCAAGCAAACAGGCAGCAGTGATGATGATGAGGAGCATGAAGGCGGGTGGTACCTGGAAGGCGGTCTCGAAGTACTCGCAGGGCACGGTCTCACAGCTCAGGTAGGCCTTCTTGGCGGCGGCCTCGTTGTAGGCCCCGGGGCACCCCTGAGATGGATGGATCGATCGGAGTTGTATTGCGTCAAGGTCAGAAACTCGAAATTACTCGTCATGGTGACTAGTTTTTGTAGAACAGAGAGAGAGAATGGGAAGAAGAAGAAGAAGCAGAACTGATAGGCGACCTTGAGGCCCTCGCCGCTGGCCTCCCCCATCAGATCCGCGCTGGTCAGCGGCCCTGCATTCGCAAACAAGCACACGCTCGTATTATGACCTGCAGAAGCGCCGCGAGCACCAAACAAACATGAACAGACTATCCCGAGAGGTCTCTGCCGGCCTTACGAGGCAGTGCGATGGCGGCGGCGCGGCAGAAGGGCACGGGCATGCCGGTGCGCCCGTTGGCACGGTCGCCGTCGCCCGGACCCGGCGCCTGCTGCGGGGAGGCGGAGGCGGAGACCGGGGAGCGGCGGGGGCGGACGGAGACGGAGTGGAATGGCAGCCGGAGCGGTCGTGCCCCCGCGGCGGGGTGGTGGGTTGGTGCTGGGATCCGGAGCGAGGAGGAGGAGGAGGCGGTCATGGTGGTGGTGCGGGTCGAGGTGTGCTGGATTGGTGGACCGAGTTGTGGAGCTTGGTGACGGCGGCGGTGGGACTAATGGCGCACTAGCTGTGGTGCGCCATTAGTAACACTGGTTACTAATGGCGCACTAGCTGTGGTGCGCCATTAGTAGTTTGCAAAAAAAAACGAATTTTTTTTTATAGTAGTAGCGCACTACCAAGAGATGCGCCATTAGTAACCCTGGTTACTAATGGCGCACCAGCTGCTGGTGCGCCATTAGTAGTTTTGCAAAAAAATATAAATAAAAAAAACATAGTAGTGGCGCACCGAGTGTGTGGTGCGCCATTAGTGTCCATCACACTAATGGCACACCTCACATGGTGCGCCACTACTATATAGTAGTGGTGCACTGCTTGTGTGGTGCGCCATTAGTAACTATATCATCTATAGCCCTTTTCCTAGTAGTGATGGTGGAATAAACAAGGCCGCTTCTTCATCGACCCCTTGTTGGTGGATCCTTTCATGGACTCTCAAAGTCGTTACCCTCTATGATTTGGTGTGTCCACTAACATGGACGTACGATAGAGCCACCTATGGGAACCACGCCAAAAATCGACGTGTTCATCTTTGTGTTTGTTCTTCCTAAACTCTACTCCTACTGCATGTGCAATGTCATCACATTCCGCTGCCATATATGTTAACTAGCATGTGTAGGGTGCACTAGACTTGTTAAATTACTAAAATCTGCCAATAAACTAATTTGGGAAAAGTCTAGGTTTTTAATTTATGCAAGTACTCTATTCACCCCCCTCTAGACACCCCTTCTAGCAATCCTACATCAACATAGAACAAGAGAAGTGTTGTGTTATTAGGGGTTCGTTTCGACGTATTTGTACATTAACTGAGTTTTCTACGGATTTATGTGCATAATTCAAATTTGAACTACAAGCACATGCTCCGGTGCATATAAATGAGGAACACGAGTGTCTTATTAAAATTTGTAACTTTTTGTGGTTCGTTTGGACATTTGTTATGCATTAACTATGTTTTCTAGGCATTTTATGTGCATAATTCAAATTTTAACTATGGGCACATGCTCTAATACACAAAAATGGGTTCAAAAGTCAAATGTGTGCCCTTGGGTGCATGATTAGGTCCCATGCAATAAATGGGAATGAACTTCAAACACCATGGCACCATGCCTTAGCCACAAACATTGAGATACTTGGTTTTAAAATTCTAGTAAATCCAAAACTTGTCTGAAATTCATGAAACTTGGCATGCTATCATTGAACGACATCAACATCTTGTGGTAAAAATTTTGGTCCCATTTGGGGCTGGTTTGGGTATAAGATTCTCATAAACCAGAGCTTCTCACAACAAGCCTCATGGTTCCAGTAGAATGTGTCTCCTTCGTGGATGAAACGATATTCGTTGCCTCTTCTTGCTTTCAATTATTTTCCTAGTGGCAACATAGAGCAACATGAGCGTCTTGTTAAAATTTGGTACTTTTTGGGATTCATTTGAACATGTTTATACATTAACTGAGTTTTTTAGGCATTTTATGTGCATAATTCAAATTTGAACTAGAGGCACATGCTCAATGCAGAAAAATGGGTCGAAAAATAAAATGTGTGTCCTTGGGTGCATGCTTAGGTCCCATGCAAGTAATGGATGGTGCATCAGCCGCAAACATTGATATACCTTGTTTTAAATTCTAGTTAATCCAGAACTCGTCTCAAATTCATGAAACTTGTCATGCTCTCACGGAATGGCACCTGACATGTTGTGGTATTTTTCATGTCCAATTTGAGAGAAGGCGCACTCGAATCAACAACCAACAAATGCATTTTGAAACAAATAATTATCACCTTATCATCTCAAACGCTTGTATAATTTAAATCGTGGGCGTTCTATTAATCATTCAAGTGATGCCATGTGTCACACTTTTATTGGCTATGAGGTACCATGCGGACAACTCCTTGAGTAGAAGGGAGGATTGCGAGAGAAAATGTGTCGCGCAGGATTTGTGCAGCTGTGTAGGATCAAAAGTATGTCTACGAGGGGGGTGATTAGAATAATTGACAAGATAAAAATTTAGCCTTCTCCCAATTTTAGTTGAGGGACAACTTTGGCAGTTAAGGCAAGTCAAGTACACCCTACACAAGCAGTTCTAAGAGTGTAGCAGCGGAAAGTAAAAACATGCAAGTGTAAAGTAAAGGAGTAAGGTAGGGAGATCAAATGAATGAGATTGACACCGTGATTTTTGGCATGGTTCCAATAGGTGGCGCTATCGTACGTCTATGTTAGTGGAGACTTCGACTCACAGAGGGTAATGGCTGTGAGAGTCCACCGAGGGCTCCACCCACAAAGGTTCCACAAAGAAGCGGCCTTCTCTATTCCACAACAGCTTCCGTCCATGGAGGACTAGCCTTACCCATGGTAGATCTTCACAAAGTAGGCGATCTTCTTGCCCTTACAAACATCTTTGTTCAACTCCACAACACGAAGTAGGAGGCTCCCAAGTGACACCTAACCAATCTAGGAAGCACCACCCTCCAAAAGGTAATATATGTGGTAGAACTATGAACTCCTTGCTCTTGTGCTTCTAAAGATTGTCTGCTCAACACAATATCACTCTCTCACAGAATATGCATGGGTAGGAGAGACTGATTTGGTGGTGAGCAGTTTGGGCAGGCTAGAGATCAACTTTAGTGAAATATCTTGGTCTCAAAACATGAGTACGTGGTTCTCTCTCAAAAAATGGATCTGGAGATGAAGTGTGTATTCTGAGTGCTTTTACCATGAATGTGTTGGAAATATGCCCTAGAGGCAATAATAAATTGGTTATTATTATATTTCCTTGTTCATGATAATCGTTTATTATCCATGCTAGAATTGTATTGATTGGAAACTCAAATACATGTGTGGATGCATAGACAACACACTATCTCGTTGATCAAAGTTGGACAAGGTTTCCTGGCCATAGACAAGTGTTGTCACTTGATGACGGGATCACATCATTAGGATAATGATGTGATGGACAAGATCCAAACTATGAACGTAGCATGGGATCGTGTCAGTTTATTGCTACTGTTTTCTGCATGTCAATGTATCTGTTCCTATGACGATGAGATCATGCAACTCCTGGACACCGGAGGAATACCTTGTGTGTTATCAAACGTCACAACATAACTGGGTGACTATAAAGGTGCTCTACAGGTATCTCCAAAGGTGTCTGTTGGGTTGACATGGATCAAGACTGGGATTTGACACTCCCTGTGACGGAGAGGTATCTCGGGGCCCACTCGGTAATACAACATCACAATAAGCCTTGCAAGCAATGTGACTAAGGAGTTAGCCACGGGATCTTGTATTATGGAACAAGTAAAGAGACTTGCCAGTAACGATATTGAACTAGGTACGGAGATACCGACGATCGAATCACGGGCAAGTAACATGCCGAAGGACAAAAGGAAAAACATACGTGATTAACTGATTCCTTGACATAGAGGTTCAACCGATAGAGATCTTCATAGAATATGTTGGATCCAATATGGACATCCAGGTCCCGCTATAGGTTATTAACCGGAGAGTGTCTCAGGTCATGTCTGCATAGTTCTCGAACCCGCGGGGTCTGCACACTTAAGGTTCGGTGACGTTTCGGTATAGTTAAGTTATATGTGTTGGTGACCGAAGTTTTGTTCGGAGTCCCGGATGAGATCCCGGATGTCACGAGGAGTTCCGGAATGGTCCGAAAATGAAGATTGATATAAAGGAAGTTGGTATTTGGATTCCGGAAGGTTTCTCACATTGCCGACAGTGTACCGGGAGTGACGAATGGGTTCCGGGCGCCCACTGGGTGGGCCCACCACGCCCCAAGGGGTCCACATGATTTTATTGGATGCGCAGTATGGCTTAATGGGCTGACAAATCATCCAAGGAAAGCCCATGAGGAAAAAGGTGGAAAATCCAAAATAGGTGGGCAATTTAGGCAGGAGACCTAATCCAAGTGGGATTGGAGGAGGACTCCTCCATCCTCCACTTCGGCTGATCCAAGAGGCTCTCCTTGAGCCTCAAGGCTAGACCCTCCCTCCTCCTATATATACCAGAGGGTTTAGGGCTTTTTGAGACACAACTTTGCATTGTGCAACCCTAAACCTCTACTTCGTAGTTCTTCCTCTAGATTGGATTTCTGCGGTGCTTAGGCGAAGCCCTGCAGGAATAGATCACCACCACCACGGGAGCACCTTCATGATGCCGGGGAACTCATCTACATCCCCGTCTCTCTTGCTGGATCAAGAAGGCGGAGATCATCATCGAGCTATACGTGTGCGGAACGCGGAGGTGTCGTCCATTCGGCACTTGATCGGGACGGATTGTGGGACGGATCGTGAGACGGTTCATGGGGAGGATCGTGGGACGGTTCGTGGGACAGATCGTGAAGACCTACCACTACATCAACCACGTTTATTAATGCTTCCGCTTAGCGATATACAAGTGTATGTGGATCCGATCTCCCTCTCATAGATGATCATCACCATGATAGGTCTTCGTGTGCGTAGGTAAATTTTTGTTTCACATGCAACGTTCCCCAACAGTGGCATCATGAGCTGGGTTCATGCATAGATGATATCTCGAGTAGAACACAAAAGTGTTTGTGGGCATTGATGTTCAAATTGCTGCCCTCCTTAGTCTTTTCTTGATTCTGTGGTATTGTTGGATTGAAGCGGCCCGGAACAAATTTACTCGTACGCTTACGAGAGACCGGTTTCATCGACTGACATGCAACTTGTTGCATGAAGATGACTGGCGGTGTCTATTTCTTCAACTTTAGTTAAATCGGATTTGACCGAGGCGGTCCTTGGAGAAGGTTAAATAGCAATTTGCATATCAGCGTTGTGGCTTTGTGTAAGTAAGATGCGATCATAATAGATACCCATAGCAGCCACGTAAAACATGCAACAACAAATTAGAGGACGTCTACGTTGTTTTTGCGTGGTATGCATGTGATGTGATATGGCCAAAGACATGATATGATATATTGGATGTATGAGATCATCATGTTGTAATAGTTCAATATCGACTTGCACGTCGATGCTATGGCAACCGGCAGGAGCCATAGGGTTGTCTTTAAACTAACGTTTGTGCTTGCAGATGCGTTTACTATGTTGCTAGGTAGTAGCTTTAGTAGTAATAGCATAGAAAGCACGATAACCTCGATGGAGGCACAATAATGGAGATCATGATGATGTAGATCATGGTGTGGCGCCGGTGACTATGAAGATCATGTCGGTGCTTTGGTGATGGAGATCAAGAAGCACAAGACATGGCCATGTCAAGATAAAATTGTGTTCTCCCCGACTGTGCACCGTTGCGACAGTTCGTTCTGTCGAGACACCACGTGATGATCGGGTGTGATAGACTAAACGTTCACATACAACGGGTGCAAAACAATTGCACACGCGGAACACTCGGGTTAAACTGGACGAGCCTAGCATGTACAGACATGGCCTTGGAACACAAGAGACCGAAAGGTCGAGCATGAGTCATATAGTTGATATGATCAACATGGAGATGTTCACCACTGAAACTATACTCAACTCATGTGATGATCGGAATTGAGTTAGTGGATTTGGATCATGCGCCACTCGACTGAGTAGAGGGATGTCTATTTTGAGTGGGAGTTATTAGTAATATGATTAGTTAAACTCAATCATCATGAACATAGTTAGAAGGTCTTTGCAAATAATGTTGTAGCTTGCGTTGTAGCTCTACTGTTTTTGATACGTTCCTAGAGAAAATTTAGTTGAAAGATGATAGTAGCAACTATGCGGACTGGGTCCGCAAACTGAGGATTGTCCTCATTGTTGCGGAGAAGGCTTATGTCTTTAATGCACCACCCGGTGTGCTGAACCTCGAGCGTTGTCTATGGATGTTGAGAACATTTGGCATACACGTTTTTGATGACTACGTGATAGTTCAGTGTGTAATGCTTAACGGCTTTGAATTGAGGCGCCAAAGATGTTTTGACGTCACGAAAAATATAAGATGTTCCAAGAGATGAAATTGAGATTTCATGCCCGTGCCCTTGTTAATAGGTATGAGACCTCCGACAAGATTCTTTGTCCACAAAGTAAGGGAGAAAAGCTCAATCATTGAGCATGTGCTCAAATTGTCTGAGTGCTACAATCGCTTGAATCGAGTCGGAGTTGATCTTCCAAATGAGATAGTGATGATTCTCCAAAGTCACTACCACCAAGCTACTAGAGCTTCGTGATGAACTATAACATGCCAAGGATAGAACTATAACATGCCAAGGATAGATATGATGATTCTTGAGATATTCGCGATGTTTGACACCGCGGAAGTAGAAATCAAAAGGGAGCATCAATTCTTGATGGTTAGCAAAACTACTAGTTTCAAGAAGGGCAAGGGCAAGAAGGGATAGTTCATGGAATGGCAAACCAGTTGTTGCTCTAGTGAAGAGACCCAAGGTTGATCCCAAACCCGAGACTAAGTGCTTCTGTTATGAGGGGAACGGTTACTAAGGCGGAACTACCATAGATACTTGGTAGATGAGAAGGCTGGCAAAGGCGACAAAAGATATTGGATATACCAGATATTGATGTGTACCTTACTAGTACTCGTAGTAGCACCAGGGTATTAGATATCGGTTCAGTTGTTAAGTGTTAGTAACTCGAAATTATAGCTTCGAATTAAATGGATACTAGCAAGGGTGAGTTGACGATGTGTGTTGGAAGTAATTCTAAGGTTCATGAGATCAAACATCGCACGCTCCCTCTACCATCGGGATTAGTGTTAAACCTAAATAATTGTTATTTGGTGTTTGCGTTGAGCATGAACATGATTAGATCGTGTTTATTGCACTACGATTATTCATTTAAAGATAATAATGGTTATTCTATTTGCTTGAATAAATATCTTCAATGGTTTATTGAATCTCAATCGTAGTTCTACACATGTTCATAATATTGATGCCAAAAGATACAAAGTAGTAATGATAGTACAAAAGATACTTGTGGCACTGCCGCTTAAGTCATGTTGGTACAAAATCATGAAGAAGCTACATGCAGATGGATCGTTTAGACTCACTTGATTTTGAATCACTTGAGACATGCAAATCATACCACATGGGCAAGATGACTGAAGGCCTCGTTTTCCAGAGAGATGGAACTAGAAAGTAACTTATTGGAAGTAATACATTTGGATGTATGAAGTCCAATGAGATGCCGAGGCAAGCAGTGGATATCGGTATGTTCTTACTTCACAGATGACTTGAGTAGATACTAGTGTATTTGCTTGATGAGACACACGTCTGAATTATTGAAAGGTTCAAGTAGTTTCAGAGTGAAGTTGAAGATCGTTGTGACAAGAGGATAACATGTCTACGATATGATCATAGAGATGAATATCTGAGTTGCGAGTTTGGTACATAATTAAGACAAATGTGAAAATTGTTTCACATCTCATGCCACCTAGAACACCATAGTATGATGGTGTGTCCGAACATCATAGCCGTGCCCTATTTGATATGGTGCATACTATGATGTCTCTTATTGAATTACCACTATCGTTTATATGGGTTATGCATTAGAGACAACCGCATTCACTTTAAATAGGGAACCACGGATTTCTGTTGATATGACACCGCATGAACTATGGTTTTGAAAAAACCTAAGCTGTTGTTTCTTAAAAGTTTGGGGTTGCGATGCTTATGTCGAAAAGTTTTAGCATGATAAGCTGGAACCCAAAGCGGATAAATGCATCTTCATAGGACACCCAAAACAGTTGGGTATACCTCCTATCTCAGATCCGGAACCAAAGTGTTTGTTTCAAGAAATGGGTCCTTTCTCGAGGAAAAGTTTCTCTCGAAAGAATTCAGTGGGAGGGTGGTGGAACTTGATGAGGTTATCTAAACGTCACTTCAACCAGTGTGTAGCAGGGCAAAGGAAGTTGTTCCTATGGCGCCTACACCAATTGAAGTGGAAGATGATGATAGTGATCGTGAAGCCTCCGATCAAGTTACTACAAACCTCGTAGGTTGACAAGGTCACGTACTGCTCCAGAATGGTACGGTAACCCTGTCTTGGAGGTCGTGTTGTTGAACAACAATGAACCTACGAGCTATGGAGAAGAGATGGTGGGCCCGGATTCCGACAAATGGCTTGAGGCCATAAAATCCGAGAGAGGATCCATGTATGAAAACAAAGTGTGGACTTTGAAAGAACTACTTGATGGTCGTAAGACTATTAAGTACAGATGGATCTTTAAAAGAAGACAGACAGTGATGGTGGAAGTCACCATTTAAGGAAGGTCGACTTGTTGCAAAGAGGTTTCCGACAAGTTCAAGGAGTTGACTGCAATGAGACTCTCTCACTCGTAGCGATGCGAAAAGTCTGTTGGAATTATGTTAGCAGTTGCTGCATCTTGCAGATGGATGTCAAAGCATTGTTTCCTCGACAGTTTCCTTGAGGAAAGGTTGTATGTGATACAAACAGAAGGTTTTGTCGATCCTAAGGATGTGTCGTGGTTTTGTCACAACAGATGTCCTTGTGAAAGGACTTGAAGATGGAGCCATCGCACCTTGGTGGCGACTCAAAGGGGGTGAGCGAAAGCGACACTCAGATTTACCCAGGTTCGGCCCCTCGTGAGGAGGTAAAAGCCTACGTCCTGCTTTGTGTAGATTGATGATGATTTCGATTACAAGGAGGGCGTAAGTCGCCTGACCTAGCTCTCGATTCTCTCTAACTCGCCTGACCCCTCCCTCGGACTCGCATTTATATACAGGTCGATACCCTAGGGTTTAAAAAGTCCTGCTATCCTACACTTGGTAGTTTTCCTCATCTCTAAGTCAGCGTGCTCCCCACGACCAAGAGCCTCCTTGAGATTCCATCATCCGCACGGTCTTCTTGAACCGCCCCGCAACTCCTGGGCCACTGGACACATTGCCAAAGGTGAGTCGCCCCTTTGGTGACCCGACCCATTAAGGGCGGGTTACCCACAGGTAACATCCCCAACATTAGGCCCCAGATTGTCATGAATTCATTCGTGTCAATAAACTCCCTTCAATCTTGGGGCGACTCTGCTTATTTCCAGCCTTCGGCGAACGATGAGCCGCCATTCGTGGCACTCTAACCTGAGTCGCCATACAACATTAAAGGGTGTTGCCTCATCTCCTTGATTCCAGTTCCCAAACATTGTAACTGTTAGCGAATCTTTCACCCATAATTGTTTATCCCGAAAATCTAGGCGCCATCATTGTGATTACTGACTTGTCGCCTCGATTCCTGCGTTGACAGGCTCGTTTCCCGTTCCCGCTCCTTAAATACCGAGGGAAATGGGGGGAAGAGGAACCTCGTCACCTACCCCATTCTCCCTTCGTCTTCGCCTTCGTTTCCGCGCACCGGCTTCTTGACATAGTCTCTGAGCTCCAGCGTCCCGGCGTCGTCCTCGGCTCCGGCGCCCGGCGTCATCCTCGGCTCCCGGAGTCTTTCTCCATCGATCGCGGCTCTCCCGGCGGCAAGGAACACGAAGGCCTGAGCCTCCTTTCCCGGCGGCGATCCCCTGTTACCAGGTACACTTCTTCCCTTTCTTAGGTGTAGACCAAGAACTCCATGATCATAGCTCTCAACTCAATAGCAGGATGAACACCTTGAGCCATTGTAGATCTGCTCCCCGTTGCCATGATTAGCTTCAGATTGCAATAGGCATCGCCCATTTTAATCTCGACCTCCCACTAGTTCAAACCCATGTCCTGTTTGACCAGCTCAGGAGCGGTACTATATGCGCAGTTCATCGCCATTACCTCGGAAAATATCTTCTTATTTTTTATCTGTCCGTAGATCCATAGCTTTCCGCCTATCTATAGAGACATGTTTTTCACCCATTGAGAATATCTCTAATGACAAGAATGTTTCCAAGAGTCGCCTTTTAGCTTCAACCTTCATTGGCGACTCAGTTTAATTACTGTAGTCAGGACACCCCTTTCTTTCAATCTGGTGGGCGAGTTACCAAACCTTTTTGTGAACACCATAGACCCGCACCAGCGGGTTAGAATACTTCTTAATCTTTGCTAAGTCGCCTTGCACTCTGATTTTTTTATAGTTATGACCATCACGAAGTGTGATTGGTTGCCAACCAAAGTCGATGATGCCACTCTCGAGAAATACATTGAGGCGGGTCTCCTTGACAGTAAAGAGATTATTGGTTGGAGAACCACCTCGGGCAAGTTGATTCCCAACCCGGGGCCAAGAGAAGTGGTGATCTTTACCGACTACCTCGAGCGTGGATTCAAGCCGCCTGGATCAAATTTCTTCTGAGACGTCCTACACTTGCTCAACCTTCATCCTCAAGACCTAGGACCCAATTCCATCACCAATCTATGACAATTCCAGGTTTTCCGCGAAGTGTACTTACAGAAAGAACCCTCGGTCCCTTTGTTCTGGATCTTCTTCCACTTATACTGCCAGACCGAGTTCTCCAACGGTCCCAACCATGAACTCGGAGGAGTCGACGTTCAAAGACACCGCAAGCATGGATTCCCGGCAGTTCTTTTGCCCAGTCTCCCCAAAGGATGTGCTGAGTCATGGTTCTACTTCTAGAACACTGCTCCACCAGGCGAGAACCCTCTTCCGGGTTTCAGAGCAGACCATTTGCCTATGGACTTCAAATTTCCTGACAAGCTTACTGAAGAAGAAGAGTTGGAGTTCATTCCACTCTTTTCAGATCTAAAATTCTTGTACAACAACGGGCTCATCGGGATCGACCTGTTCTGCTGCTGGATAGAGTGGAATATCCTTCCCTTCAGCCGCCGCGACGGGTTGATGTATGATTATGATGGCACTTTAGAGCATCCACACCGCGCCAGTCGCTGCCAACTTTCAGAGAGAGAAATCGTCAGCCATCGAGAGATTAACCGGCGAGCCTCTGGAAGAATGTGCCAAGATCGGTCTCAAAGGCTTCTGCCGTGCCAACTCGGTGCCTCAAGTAAGAATCTAAGTTGCCACTTGTCTTATTTATACTTAGGAACTTTCATGATTAAAGACCTGCCTTCGTTTGTCAGAAAACCAATGTGTTTTGGCGGAGGGGTCACAAAGCCGTCCCCCCAAAGTCCACCAAGGCGCCACCCAAGAAGAAGAAAATAGTGAATAGGAAGAAAACTGCCATCAAAGATTCATCCTTTGTTAGCGACTCTCATGCAGACGAGGCGAATTCAGAAGTAAGGCTTCTTTCTTGTCCCTTCTCTATATGTTCCGACTTAAGTTTATACCATATTTCTTTTCATGTAGGGTGATGATGATGAGAGCAAGAATGATGCAGTCGAGGTAATTTCCATTTCTTCCGACTCACCTTCTTCTTCCCCTAGACTAGCCAGGCGGATCTACGGAAAAGTTCCCATGTCTGATCCTCATGCTTATATGGACCCTGATTTCCTTTTGAAGAAAGAAAGATTCACCCCCTCTCACAAGACCCGCAGTCGCTCTGGCGACTTAGTCACTGGATTGCCTGAAAAGACAACCGGTCGCAAACGAACCAGTGAGGTAGGCCTGTCTTGCTGTATCTTTTGACGTGTGAAATATTTCCCGCCATTTTTGTGACTTTCAAACCTATGTCCTGTCAGACTTCTCCTCCCACATCTGGTGACTCGGCCATCTCTGCTCTCCCGCCGATGGTTCGCGTGCAAGGGTAAGTTTACACTGTTAACCCAGGCTTTTTAAACAATAACATGTGCTTTCAACCTTGGTGCTTTATCGTAGGGCACAAGCAAAGAAAAGGAAAACCGGCGACTCTCCTTCTACACAGCAAACATCTGATGCCTTAGGCGCGGGCACATCTATTCCCGAGGCTGAAGGGGCGCAAAAGGCGGCTTGCGACATTCCTGCAGGCAACATTCCCGATGCCCAAGATGACTCACCCGTCATTTGGAAAGAACCCGCTCGCCAGAGTAACCCGCCAAGCCCTCTCAAGGTGACTGACGATCCATACATTGTGGTTACCGGCTTTGGATACTCTATTCCTCCGGCTGCCATGCTCTCCAAACATACCTCGAAGGGAAGTCACCTTTCCCCTGATGGCGACTCAGAACATCTCCAACTTCCTCAATACGAGAAGCTGGAACTTGACCAGCTATGCTCTGGCTTCACAACTTACCTGGAGAAGGATTTTGAGATGAACAAAAGCCTGCTCCACCTTATGAAGACCAAACACGAGGTATGCAGATATATATTCCTATACTCATTAGCCTCCCAAGGGCCGAGTCATCTTTTTCAAGATGAGCCGGGTCTTTGCAGTAGAAGACTTCAACGTGTAGCCCCCAAGGGCCGGGTCATCTTTTTCAGAAGGTGAGCCGGGTCTTGTAAGAGAAAACTTCAACTTGTAGCCCCCAAGTGCCGGGTCATCTTTTTCATAAGATGAGCCGGGTCTTGTAAGGGAAAACTTAAACTTGTAGCCCCCAAGGGCCGGGTCATCTTTTTCAGAAGATGAGCCGGGTATTGTAAGAGAAAACTTCAACCTGTAGCCCCATGGGCCGGGTCATCTTTTTTGAAGATGAGCCAGGTCTTGTAATAGAAAACTTCAACATGTAGCCCCC
The DNA here is from genome assembly GCF_904849725.1 of Hordeum vulgare subsp. vulgare. NCBI lineage: Eukaryota > Viridiplantae > Streptophyta > Magnoliopsida > Poales > Poaceae > Hordeum > Hordeum vulgare. Next base: position 392,999,500 of record NC_058523.1, on the reverse strand, counting down.
AAGGGTCGGGTCATCTTTTTTGAAGATGAGCCGGGTCTTGTAATGGAAAACTTCAACCTGTAGCCCCAAGGGCCGGGTCATCTTTTTCAGAAGATGAGCTGGGTCTTGTATGTGGTATGACTTTTTGACAAAAAATCATACATTAGCCCCCAAGTGTCAGGAGTATTGCTTGCAAAAATTCTGAGACTTGTCTCCCCAAATTATCATATGCAGGAGTCTATTGCCTAGAGTGAGGCGGCGGTAGCCGACTTAAAGAAGAATTTGACTGGTCAACAGAATGCTTACTCTGGGCTGGATGCTAAATTCTGCTTGCTGCAGGCCGAGTTAGAGAAAATGAAGGCTGACCAGGAAATTTTTTAGAAAAAAGCCAACGCCAATCAAGCCGCCATCTTGAAGCGTGCTGAACAAGAGGAAGAAAAATTGGAAGTTGCCCAACAGGAGGTGACTGGCTTGAAAAAGCATGTATCCAACATGACAGTAGACATGTTTGGTAAGTTTGATTGTTGAATGCCTTTTGATTAACCATGTTGGGATCAAAAAATCTCCAAATACTTATGCCCATGTTGCAGGTGCCCAAGCCGTCAAGCTGCCAGACGACTGTATGACTAAATTGAGGGCCATATAGACCTTTGCTGAGCAGCTGTACATAGGAGGCGTGTTATCAAACAAGGCAGTGATGGGCAGTAAGGAGCCAACAATGACCATCAAGCACATGCTCGGCTTCATGTCCACGCTGCCTCCTCAAGTAGAAGAATTAAAGAGATCAGCCGCCCGAATAAGTGTGTTGAACACCCTAAGTCGGTGCCTTGCGTATGTCCCGAAACTCAAAACCGAGGAAATAGTCGCCGGCTACCCTGAGCTGAAGGTTGATGGCTCAGAATTCACCGAAGTGGATTATAAGCAAACCATCATAGAATCGCGCTATGCAGCGACTCAACTAGCGGCGAGTTTTGACCTGAAGAAGTATCAATCCGCCTATGATGAAAACAAAAAGAAAGTGACGCCTCCTTCTTATCAAATTGCCAGCCTGGTTCCCAGCCGCCCCAAGAATCCTTTCAATCTTGATTTGGACCTGTCTGAGTTCCTGGCTGAGGAAGATGAGTTCATCGCCTTATCCAAGTTTAACTGGAAGCTGGGAGATTTATGAATTGAAGGTGGAGAAAGCTCAAGGCAAGGCGACTCGGCGGCGGCTTAACTTGCTCAGGGATTCTTCCTTTGCTGGGGAGTGATAGCCCGTTTGGCCGTGAGAGCCATGTAATTATCTTGCTAGTGTGGGTGAAACACCAAACATGCCATATTGTCTTTTCGACGGAACCATTTGTAGTCGCTGAACCTTTTCGTGACTCGCCTACAACTTTTCATGAACCAAGCAATGGCTCCAAATTTGTCCTGGTCTGTTAGGAAAACAATAGCTTTATTTCAGCAAGTGTATGTCCAGGAATAAACCAGCCCCCGAAATCAGGGCGAGAGAGAAATCAGCCCCCAGGTTAGAAAAACATGAACCAGGGCGAGTTATAATCAAGACCAGTTCAAAAGAAAATTTTATCGACTCAATGAGTTTCTGTAGGATAAGACGAGTCTGCATAACTCTAGTGTTACCCTTAGGAAGCTTTTAAAAAAAAGCTTTGTAATTTTAGACCGGCTGATCAGGCGCGAGTCAAGCTTCTGTGAAGCGGGTTCAATGAACCAATGGTTTCTCTATTTTCCATGTGTGACTCTGGCTGGTACCTTTTATGTTTTAACCAAGACGAGTTCAGGGTCCAAATAACAGATTGACTCGCCTTGAGTACATAGGTCCATGTGGCGACTTGTTCAACACATAGTCGAGTATAACCATTTCTAATGCGGTAACTTTTTGCTAGCCAAGAGGGTATTCAGGCTAAAATCAATGAGTGGAAGCCCCCAAGTGACCTACGGTTTAGGAAGAAACGAGGCATAGGATTACAGAAGCGTATACGCTCTTACTGCAAAATGACTTGGGGACTAGTAGCCCCCAAGTAAGCCGGTTTACTTCTCAAAAAACCATATAAGGCGCCTATGTTTGAACCATGCGACATGGCAACTTTTGGTCCTCTTTGGCTTGCCACCATCCAGTTTTGAAATAAGTGCAGCATGGCGACTTATGCTCTCTGATGCTGATAGCGTCCATGTTTGGGCGAATTATAGAACAATAAAGACTCATGCTTTCAAAAGCTGAAACGACAAAGGACCCCAAAATTCGTGGGTGCCGACTTTATTGCTTTCATAATTCATGGATTACAAAAACTTGATAAAAGAGAAAAAGGGAGTTCATGGCTCTATGTGTAATAAGGCCGCAGATGGGCTATATTCTAGGGGCGAGTAGTCTCAACCTCCGTGGTTGGTCGATCTGGACAAAGATCCATCATATAGTAGGAGTCGTTCCGAAGATTCTTGCTGATGACAAACGGTCCCTCCCATGGAGGTGACAACTTGTGCATACCGGTATGATCTTGAATCAAACGGAGCACTAAGTCGACTTCTTGGAAAGCTCGGGTCTTGACCCGGTGGCTATGATAACGGCGTAAATCCTATTGGTAAATCGCCGACCGTGATGCAGCCAAGTCACGTTCCTCCTCCAAGGCGTGCAGCGAGTCTTGCCGTGCTGACTCGTTGTCCTGCTCCACGTAAGAGGTGACTCACGGAGAATCATGTTTGATGTCGCTTGGTAACACCGCCTCCGCCCCATAGACCAGGAAGAAGGGAGTAAAACCCGTGGAGCGATTTGGAGTCGTCCTGATACTCCATAGAACTGATGGCAATTCCTCTACCCAACATCCTGGCGTGCGTTCCAAGGGCACCATGAGTCGGGGCTTAATCCCTCGTAATATTTCCTGATTCGCCCTCTCTGCCTGTCCATTAGACTGTGGGTGCGCCACCGCAGAAACATGAAGTCCGATATGCTCCCGGGAGCAGAACTCTTGCATTGCACCTTTGGAAAGGTTGGTACCATTATCTGTAATGATACTATGTGGATACCCAAACCGGAAAATTAGCCTTTTCAAGAATTTGACAACTATTTCGGCGTCGCAACTGCTAACAGGTTCTGCGTCCACCCATTTGGTAAACTTGTCAACCGCCACCAACAGATGAGTCTTTTTATTAGACGACATTTTGAAAGAGCCGACCATATCAAGCCCCCAAACTGCAAACGTCCAAGTGATTGGTATCATCCGCAATTCCTGAGCCGGCACATGTGTCTGTCGCCCAAACTTTTGGCAGCCATCACATCGGCGAACGATTTCCTCCGCGTCTGCGTGAGCCATCAACCAATATAACCCATGCCGGAAGGCTTTAAAAACCAAGGATCGGAATCCAGCATGATGACCACAGTCGCCCGCATGAATCTCATTTAGGATCATACAGCCTTCCTCAGAAGAAACACATCTTTGAAACACTCTTGAGGTGCTACGCTTATGGAACTCACCATTATGTAGGATCATAGATTTGCACCGGCGGATAACTTGGCGGGCTAGCAACTCGTCGGCAGGTAACTCGCCTTTGGTGTGATACACCATATAGGGAATCGCCCAATCCGGAGTAGCGCGAAGAGCCGCCACGAGTTGAGATTCAGGGTCTGGTACCGCCAGGTCTTCTTCCGAAGGCAGTTTTACTGACGGGTTATATAATATATCCAAAAAGACATTGGGAGGAACCGGCTTACGCTGTGAACCGAGGCAGGAAAGAGCGTCCGCTTCTTTGTTAAGAAGTCGATCGATGTGATCCACTTGGTAGCCACTGAAATGACTCACCACATCCGACACAGCCCGTCTGTACGCCACCATTAAAGGGTCTCGTGAATCCCAAGTGCAAGAAACCTACTGCGCCACCAGATCGGAATCGCCCAAGCATCTCACTCTCGTGAGGTTCATCTCCTTGGCGAGTCGCAAACCATGAAGCAAAGCTTTGTATTCTGCTGCATTGTTAGTACATGGAAACATGAGTAGGAGGATATAGCAAAACTTGTCACCGTGAGGCGAAGTTATCACCACGCCAGCCCCCGAACCTTCCAACTGTCTGGACCCATCAAAGTAGATGGTCCAATATGTAAGATCTGGTCTTTCCTCAGGGATTTGTAACTCGGTCCAATCATTGATGAAGTCCACGAGCACTTGAGACTTGATAGCCGTCCGAGGTGTATACCGAATCTGATGAGGACCCAGCTCGATGGCCCATTTGGCAATCTGTCCAGTGGCCTCTCGGTTATGTATGATGTCGCCGAGGGGAGCGGAGCTGACAACCGTGACGGGGTGTTCCTGAAAGTAATGCTTCAACTTTCGACTCGCCATGAACACCCCAAAAGCCAGCTTTTGCCAATGCGGGTAATGTTGCTTGGAGAGGGTAAGGACTTCGCTGATGAAATACACCGGCCTTTGAACAGGGTACTCCTTCCCTTCCTCCTTTCGCTCAACAACTATTGCCACGCTGACAGCTCTGGAATTGGCTGCAATGTAGAGGAGCATAGGCTCTTTGTTTGCCGGAGCCGCTAGCACCGGCGGGTTAGCTAATTGTTGTTTCAAGGCTTCGAAAGCATCATTCGCCTCATCAGTCCACATGAAACGATCGGTGTTCTTGAGTAGCTGATAGAGAGGGATGGCCTTCTCCCCAAGGCGACTTATGAAACGGCTCAAAGCCGCGATTCGACCCGCCAGGCGCTGTACTTGGTTGACATTGGCTGGTTTCCCAAGCGAAGTAATCGCAGCAATCTTCTCTGGGTTGGCCTCGATTCCTCGTTCTGACACTAAGAAACCCAACAGCTTCCCTGCCGGGACACCAAATAGGCACTTGGTGGGGTTAAGCCTCATCTGGTAAACACACAGGTTATCGAATGTTTCTTTGAGATCCTCCAATAGCGGCTCCTTGCGATGAGATCTGACCACGATGTCGTCTATGTAAGCCTGGATGTTACAGCCTATCTAGGTGTGTAGGCAGTTCTGGATGCAGCGCTGGTAAGTCGCCCCCGCACTCTTAAGCCCAAATGGCATGGACACATAACAGAAAGCTCTGAAAGGGGTTATGAAGGATGTCTTTTCCTGATTCACGACCACCATTTTTATCTGGTGGTATCCTGAGTAAGCGTCCAAGAAGCATAGACGTTCGCAACCCGCCGTCGAGTCAATGATTTGGTCAATGCGAGGAAGGGCAAACGGATCCTTTTGGGTAGGCTCTATTAAGGTCCGTGTAATCGATGCACATGCGGGAAGTGCTGTTATTCTTGAGTACCAAGACCGAGTTAGCCAGCCACTACGTGTGAAAAACCTCGATAATGAACCCGGCGGTAAGAAGCCGGACCACTTCTTCTCCAATTGCCTTACGGCGCTCTTCGTTAAACCGATGGAGGTACTGCCACACCAGCTTAACCTTGGGGTCAGTATTGAGATGGTGCTCAACGAATTCTCTCGGCACACCCGACATGTCACAAGGTTTCCATGCAAAGATGTCCCGATTCTCACGGATGAATTCGATGAGCGCGCTTTCCTATTTGGGGTCAAGACCCGCCCCAATAGTGAACTGCTTGGTTGAGTCGCCCGGCGTGAAATCAATGACCTTCATATCGTCTGCTGGTTTGAACTTGAGGAGCGGCTCAGAATCGATAGTCGACTTTTTAAGTGGCGTCATGTCTGCCGGGTCAACGCGGGATAGGTGAAACTTAAGCTCCTCGGCCGCGCAAGCTCACTCGGCATAGGCGACATCTCCTTCCTCACATTCTTGGGCTATTTTCCTGTCGCTATGGATGGTGATGGGACCCTTGGGTCCAGGCATCTTGAGCTTGAGATAAACATAACATGGGCGGGCCATGAACTTGGCGTAAGCCGGTCGTCCAAGCAGCGCATGGTAGGGGCTCTTGATCTTGACCACCTCGAACAAGAGAGACTCGCTCGTGTAGTTTGATTCCTTGCCAAAAGCCACATTAAGTTTGATCCGCCCAATGGGGTATGCCGACTTACCAGGCACAATACCGTGGAAAACCGTGGATGATGGCATCAGGTCCTTCTCGAGGAGGTTCATCCGCCGGAAAGTGTCGAAGTATAAGATGTTGATGCTGCTGCCCCCGTCCATAAGGACTTTGGAGAGGGTATATCCTCCGACTTGAGGAGCCACGACCAAGGCTAAGTCGCCAGGGTTGTCGAGTCGGGGCGATGGTCTTCCCGGCTCCACGTTATGGGTTGCTTCGACCAATGAAGGTATCGAGGAAGTGTCGGCTCAGCTACGAAAGTTCTGTCCTTTACCTTGCGATCCCGTTTACACGTGTTAGTGGTGAACACGTGGTACTGCTCGCTATTCAACTGCTTGGGGTTGTTTTGGAACCCGCCCCGGTCCTCCTGTCGCTGGGGGTCTCCTTACGGGGGAGGTTGTTGGAATATTCCCGGTGGGTGATATTGCTGGTTATGAACTTGGTATTGACCGACATTATATTGCGACCCGCCCTGCGGTCCTTGGTTGGGGAAACCCCCGAATGTGACCTGTCGTGACCCGGACGGGCCGGGTTGCTCCTGCCGCTGACCCTGCTCGCCACCTTGGCTCATTTTGAGCGCCTCAGCCCGGAACTCTTGCATCACATAACAGTCCTCCCATGAGTGAGTCACCAGAACATCAGCCGTGGCGTGCTGTGGGCACGGGCCCTTAAGCATTTCATGGTAGTTGCGCGGTTTCTTCCCATTGAAGCCCCGTTTCTTCTGACGCGGGTTTCGATTGCCAGTATTAGTATTAGCTACAAATTCCACAGGACCCTCCTCCTGCCTCTTCTTGCCATACCCGCCATGGTGGTTATTTCCCCGGTTCTGGAACTGGCATTGGCCCTTTTGTAACTCGCCCTTGCGGGTATGTCCGGTTTTATCATCGCCCTCCCCGGGATCCTTAGTGTCATCCGACTCAGCATATCTAGTAAGGGCGTCCATCAGTTCGCCCATGTCCTGTACCTTTCTCTTGAGTCTCCCTAGATTCAGCACCTGAGGCTCATAGTGGCAATTTTTCTCCAGGATCAACACCGCCTGAGCTGCCGAAATACCTTCCGATGAATGAATAACTTCTGCAACTCGCCGGGTCCAGTGGTGTGCCGACTCATCCGGCCGCTCAACGCAGTGTTGTAAGTCGAAGATGGTCATCGGGCGTTTGCAGGTCCCTCTGAAGTTCTTGATGAAGCGCTCCTTTAGTTCCGCCCAGGTGTTGATAGAGTTGGGTGGCATATTTTTCAACCAAGTGCGTGCGTCCCTTGGAGCATCATGGTGAAGTACTTCGCGCAAACCTCCTCGCTAACATCCAACATATCCATTGCGAGCTCATAGCTCTCGATCAATGACCCGGGCTCGAGATCTGGCGAGTAATTGGGAACCTTCCAGGGTCCTTTGAAGTCCATTGGCATGCGTTCGTTGCGCAAAGCCGACGCGAGACACGACACTCTGATGTGCTTGCCTCCTCCATCGAGGGGCGCGGGCGTCGGTGGTACAGAGGCCGGATAGACCTGACCCGCCATGGCCGTTGGGTCATGTGCCGCGCGACTCGTGCTATGCCCACAATATCCTGGGCTCGTGTGTCTGACATTCCAAGAATATCATGCTGGGGGAGCCGCCGCGGCCCGCTGGTCACTGCAGGGACATCCTCATGGCAACTCCTGGTGTGACTTGCCTGAGGCGTAGACTGGAGCCGATCAAGGCTATGAGAATGCTGCGCGTGCTGGACCACGGCTGTTTTCAGCATCTCGATGCGTTTCTAGCTTCTATCTCGGCCGGGGTGTTTCTGTAAATAGGAAGAGACTCGAGGTGGCGGGTTGCGGCCAGCACGTTGTCGACGGGGTTTGAGAAGTGACCCCGTGGTGTCTGGAATCGAGTCGCATGAGCGTCCATGGGCTGATCCGGCGGTGGATTGGGTGGTGGAATCGTTCCTCCCCTCGGGGCCGGTTGCAGAGGCCGATCAGGACCCGCTCCAGGCTGTGGGGGGTGTCGGAGAGGCGAGTGGGGTGTAAGTAGGCCGGGACACGTCCGCCATGTCTTCTTTGGTGGATGGCATCGGACACGCGTTGCTGTATCCCGAGCCGCCAGCCTTCGGTGTTCAGCCAATCGTTCGCTGCGGCGACCGGAGCTCGCTGTGTCTCCATCCTGGCGGCTTCTGCTTCCATGTCGCGCTGTGCTTTGGCCATTGCCTCCTGTAGCTTGGCCAGCTCAGCATTGATCGACTCCTAATTCTCAGACGTGACCGGGGTTGCCATAAGGTTGGCTATCTTTGTTGCCAGTTCCGTCATGGTTTGCGCTGGACGTTTGGACGTTCCTCTGGTCTTGTTGTTGCCAGTCGGGTTCTGAGGAGGCTGTGCCGATCCCGCCATGTAGATGGCGATTTGCTGGCGAGATCTCTCGAGGACTTCGGGATCCATTGCCAGTGATAGCCCCCTGAGCTGCCCTTCCTCAAGGGGGTGGATCAATGCTGTCTCGCCCATGGATGACTTGCCATCAGAATTGATGGGGTGACGTCCTGGCCCGCCTCTTCATCTTGCAAGTCGCCTCCCTGCGTCAAGCCAACGAAAACCTGGCGGCTCTTGTTCCGCCGTGCAACGGGGAGGACGTACCTGGCCGGCTCGACGATGTCGATGGAGGTGTCCGGCTCGGGAACACGCGTCCCGATCATGCCGATGAAGATGTTTAAAAGCACCGGCCCACCCCACCAGCCCGTCACCCACTACTAACCGCGCCACTCACCAACCCCGCGCCCAACCGCTCCCACTGATGCTGGGCCCGACTCTGCCCGACCCCACTTTCGCAGCGCCCCACCCCCTCCTTTCCTTTCTTCTCCACCCCGCGAATCTCTCTCTTTCATTTCCCTCTCACTGCCGCAGCTCCATGGCCGAATTTCCCGGAGGCCGCCGATCCCTTTCCCCCTCGGCTACCCCCTCCCCTATAAAAAGTAGACCCCCGAGCCTCCCTCGCCCCGTTCCGCACCCCGCCGCCCCTGCCCAGCCACCTTGCCGCGCCCGCACGAGCTTGCCGGAGCTCGGCCCTGCTCGAGCTAGCAGGGATCCCCTGCTGCCTCACCCCGTCGCCCCGGACGCCTCCCCTGCGGAGCCGACCACCCCGACGCCCCCGAGCCGACCGCCCATCCTCCGTCACCCCCACCTCCGCCGGTGACCACCCCCCCCCCCCCCCCGCTGGAGCTGCTTCCCCACCTCGTCAGAGTAGCGCCTCGCCGGCCAACCTCTCTATAAGTCTCCACTCCCCCTCTGTAGCCGTTAGATCGTAGATCTACGCTTCATATTAGAACCCCGTACCCCTTCGGTTTATAGTTAAAAACCGAGCCGGTTTTTACCTCACTTACTTTTAGCCGAGAGATTTTCTCTAAATAGCGGCCGTTTGCTAGATAGCACCGCAGAAAACACCCATAGACCAATCAGAGAGCGCCACGTGTACCCCTGTCCGATTAGATTAATTTTTATTTTATGTTTTAATTCCAAAAACAGAGAAAGTTCCAATCTTGTTTTGATCATAACTTGTGATAGAGAACTCCAATGGAGTATAAACTTGTTCGAGTAGATCACAATTTTTCTGTAGTTTTTAAAAACATATATTTTGTCTATGTTTGAAATTTTAAAATTTGAATTAGATCAGATTTAGTTTAAACCTTGTTTTGCTTATTCTGGGAGTTTAAAAATAGCTTTTAATTTAATTCTTTTTTCTGCTGATCACTAGTGATCTTATTTATCAGTGGTAAAAGTTTCAGAATTGTTTGAGTACGTTAGCTCATTGTTTCTTGTGAAACAATTTGTGTTTCACCTCTTTTAGGATTGTGACTAATTTCCTTTCTTTAGTTGTTTTTAAATTTTTTTCTTTTATACTTCAGAAAGATTATGTTTTGTTTCTGTTAGTTAACAATAGGTTTGCAACAAGTTTTGATTTTTATTTTTATATGTTATCATGAAATCAATTCTAGTTCTCTAATAACTTGCAATTGGTTTCTCCACTGTTTCAAATCCCGTTTGGAAATACTTTCAAAAGGTTTTGTGAAAAATACTTTATTTTATCTTATTAAATTTATATCTTAGTTCCCTGTTATTATTTTCTGTTACACAAAAACTATTTAGTGTTTGATGTAGTGGAAGACTCCCTAGTCTTATTTGAAGTTTCTTTCGGATTCTTAATTCACTCTCTCTTTTGTTTTGATTGCTAGAATGATTGCTAGTATGAGTGCTTATGTGAATGATATGTTTGTTATATAGATTTCATCAAAGAGTGACGAGTAGTCTATCAAGTTATTTCTCGAGAAATTCTTCTTCGTCAACATCACCAGGCAAGTCATTTGACCATGTATCACCTATGTTTTATTGCATCGTAGTTCTACCATCCTACAATTTGCATTCTGAGTAGGTACTTGGAAATTATGGTTACATATTGTAGTATCATGTGGTAGGCACCCAACAACCCCGTTACTTGGCCCGAGACAACAAATTTCATATTGCTATGCTTGAGTAGACGGGATTCTGGTTGAGAGTTTATCACGAGTGATGCGAGAATAATTTAGTAACCAAGACCGGTTAAGTCAAGACTTTTCAAGACCTCGTGATGCAATGCAACTCTGGGTGAAGGACGGTTGATCGGCTCCCTGGAGAAACCAGTGGATGACCCGGGATGCTAGACATGACCATGACATCTTCCGGAAAGCTTCACCCAGGCTCAAAGAGACGGACGGATATTTTCAAGACCCAAGGCTTACCTGCACAGCCACAAGTCATTATGGGCTCTGGCTTGGTTGGACAACGCTGCGACTCTGGACAGGCGGTGCTAGCAGATGTAGAAGAACGGTAGGATTGGATGGGCACCGACAGGGATTCAGAGGGACCCGTTGAAAGACCATGTTTTGATCATCCGGTCTTCAAACACCCTGAAGTGCGAGGACATACACGGAGGCAATCAAATCTTGTGGGGAACGTGTGCAAAACTCTGCAGAGTACTCAAACCTAATCGATTAGCCGTGTCCACGGTCATGGACAACTTGAGCCAAAGGAACTGAAGTTATCTGAAATTCTCAACACCATTATAAATACTTGATGAGGGTAATATTGATAACTTGGATATGAGAACTGGTTGGCGGAACCATCTCATTAACAACCAACAGCGTAGTAAAATTTTGCTTTTAGCCCCTCTTGTTGTAGGAGAAAATTTGCTTTATGCTAAAACTTACAACCCCACCTGCCATATATGCATATAGTATAGATGACATTTTACCCCCTCTATTATGTGACTTGCCGGCATATTCAATATGCTGACCTACACGGCTGCAACGTCTTATGTTGCAGATATTTTTCTTTGACGAGTAAGAGTACGATTCAGGGTTACGGTCTACACTCAACTTGCCGTTGGTGTTTATTGGGACTCCCCTCCCTTGACTGCTTCCGCTGAGATATTTAAGGTATATATCAGTTTTACGCTATTTACATGTGATTGCACTTTGATATATACATTGATTAACTGTGTGTGCCAGCATACTGATCCAGGGATGGCACAGATAAACAGAGGCTTGACTTGTTTTGAGTCGGGTCGCTACAGAAATAGTATCAGAGCACATGTTGACTGTAGGACGTGACCCTAGAAATTGGAAATTTCTTAGGATAGGATCTCTCAAAAATCTTCTTTTCGAGAACACCTTTTACTTATCATCTCTTCTGATTTCATCAAACGTTCTCTCTCACCTCACATAATTAGACAATGCCCTTTCCCCTTTGACCACGTGAAGGATCAACCGACTCCCACTTCAAAGTAAAGAGGATTTCATCATGCAGTTGAAGCTGCACCAATTGAAGACTCTCAAGACCCGAATAATTCGAAGTCCGTGAAGCGTTCGAATATTTATATGACCATTAGAAGTCCAAACCCATGTTATATACCCACGTTAGATATGATGATTTGTGAGCCGTCATTGGTGTGTGTTTTTCGACGGCCACAAATAAAACCTATTCTCAAAAATACTGTTTGTATTGTGTGTATCTCCCTCCCTCTCTTACCCGTCTCATCCCCAAAACCTCAACCCTACCTGATGGAGTATGAAGCTGGACTTGTAGTCTCTGGACCAATGACCCAGCTGGAGGCTGAAATATGGATTCAGAACATGGAGAACCACTTCGGGAGTACCTTGATCACAAGGAAGTATGAAGTGGAACACGCTCTTCAGTACTTTACACAAAGTGCTGCAATCTGGTGGAAAATGCACCATGCCATCCAAGGATTTAGTGGAGCAGAAACTTGGGACGAATTCAAGAACACTCTGTTAAGATCCCGACTTATTTAGAAGTGCTATGACAATCCGAAGGAGAAGACTTGTGCATGCAAGATCTGTGGAGAAATAGGACACACCCAAGGAAGAACACAAGGATGGATGCACTCATTGTGAAGAAAATCACCCAATTGAGGAATGCCCAAGTAGTCAGGTGACTTGTTTCCTTTGTGAAGGGACCACCCACTACCTAGCTCAATGTCACATTTACCCCAAGGTACAACAAGTTGTCCAGCAGCAGAAAGAAGCAATGAAGGAAACACTCAAGAAGAAGATTCTAGAAGAGCCGGTGATGAACGAAAATATTGAAGACCCTGATGGACAAGGTCTAACCAGATTTTTCTCCAATGCATGCTACTCATGTGGAGAAGAAGGACATTATTCACAGGATTGCACGAAGGGAAGCCAAGAGTATCTGGGAAACTTCCCGACGGAAAAAGTGGAGATTGATCCACTTGAAATAGAAGAACTGGCCAAAATAAAGGAGTCCAGAAAGAAGAAAAAGTACCCTCGGAAGAGCCAAATTTCTGTAGATATAGACCTGAGTCATGTCAGATGTTACAAGTGTATGGAATTTGGCCACCACAAATACATGTGCTCAGGAAGGAAGTCGGAAATCCAAGGAGCAAAAGCGAACACTAAGACGCCTCGAGACTTGTCAGAACTCATTTACTTTCGTTGCAAGGAAGCATGACATTTTGCTAGCGATTGTCCACAAAGGAAGAAAGCTAAAAAGGAGTAGTTAAGTTTTGACCGCGGCAATTAGTGTAATCTGAAGAACTCTTGTTTTTCATGAGATCATGGAGTGAATTTTTTTTGTAATAGAAGTCCCTGAGATTGTAATAACATCATGAATAAATGGAATTTATTGTCTCATGATTGCCTATGTTGAAATTGTATGCGTTGTTTCTCTTCGAACAAAGATCTCTGAACAATTATGAGGATATGAGGAAATATGGTCTATGCAGGCATGAGTATAATTCATTTTAAGTGTGATAGTAATCGATAAACCCACAGGATCCACTGTGTAGGAATGTGCCATAACTACCAAGGAGACATCTACATTCCTCTGAGTACCTATTTACTGACACGTGCAGATGACAACTCTCTACGAGTCATTCCTCAAGGGCCCAGAAACGATCATGACCCTGACCAGTGATCATGATTACCCGAAAATCCTGCAGGACATGATGAAGCACATTCATCTTGAAGGAGATGCAGTCTACAAGGGCTACCCATTCATGGAAAGTGGAGTAGAACTTTGGTATGTGGAAGTACACCTCCACCGCGTGAAAGGAGTTTGTCCAAAGACTATGGGGCAATACTTTTTCATTTCACGTGTACCACGAGCAACCTTCTTTGATGTTGTTCGTGAAGCTGTCATGGAAGCCATACGTCAGATTGGAGAAATGCTTGAAGCAAGACTCCGTCATACCCAGGAATACCTGAGTGAGGTACGTGCGGAGATGATTGAGATGCAGCTCATGACCACCATGATGAAGCAAAAGATGGATGATTTCAAGGAGCACATTGGAAAGTTCGAGTGGAACTAAAGTACCTCCAAGAGAGACGAATGAATAATGTTGGCATAAATGCTCGACCATACCGAACAATGTGGGTGGCAGCATTGTGATAGAGTACTTTTGAATTGAAGTTTTTGAGAAGAAATTAAGGATGTAATAAAGGATTGATTATTAAATGAATATGATTTATGGATGAACCAATACCTTTTCATGGTAAACACACCAATGGAAAGTATCCCACAGAGTGGAGTGTGTACCAAAAATAAGTCTGAGGACTATTTTTATGATGGTTACCCCAAGAGTATGATGGAATCAAACACTATGGAAATTTAAAGGCGGAGTAATCCCAAGTATGCGTGAAACCCACAGACCCCGGGACTAACAAGGATCAAGTACTATCTTTTTGGAGAAGGAAACTTGTTTCAGCAAACGTTTTCTTAGGAGCATACAAAAACCTGAGAGTTGTGAAGTTACGATAGATGTTTTGTTCCGCATGCAGAACCAATTGATTATTCGAACTTCGTTCGTGGACAAGAGGAATTCTGCAATGCTTGTGAGGATGCCCAAGTGTTAGAATACGAGATTCACTAAGCCTTATACAAGGTAATGATTTCAGTGCGACATGGCTTGGCCACCATGACGACTTACTATTATCATTCTCTTGCTATTTGGAACGGTAAATCTGAGAGACTTACCCACAGTGAGAGACGACGTTCTTTGAAGCTTTTGTTTAAGCCTTAGAATGGTATGATGAAAGCCCCATGTACATGGAATTTGTTGTCACGCGTAGGAAATATTACGGTGAGGACGAAGACAAGACCCCTCTCTCTGCGGGATAACCACAAATGGTAGACCACCATGAGAACCATCGATATGTTATTTAGAATTGGCCACGAAACTGTGAGTTAAAGAAGACCCAGTAACGGAAGAAGCTTATATCCACAGACGAACCCTCGATTTTGATGGAAACGTTATGAATATAACGGGAGAGCATCACCAAAGAATTTAATATGAAGACTGTGCGAAGTCAGTTGCCAAAACCCCAGAGGATCGTTAAAACATTTTGAGGGACCAGTAATCTTCATTTTAAGTGTGGTAGCATCCCACTTTGCCGGAAGTTGGATTTGTTAGAAGACCCCCAAACCCTAACCTTTCTTTCTAGCATCTTCGAATCTCGAGGACGAGATTCATTTTAAGTGTGGTAGGTTTGTAACATCCCAAATTTTGGAATGTTAATATAATTATTATATTGTTTGTTTGTTTGCTTGAGTGATTGAAACTTGAGTGAAATTTGAAACTTTTCAGAAACTTTTGAATGAGAGGGAATAAAATGACTTTCCCCTTCTCCGATAAATTCAAATTCAGCCAGTTAAAAGCAATGAGAGAAGATGACATGACTTCTTCAACTATAAAGAATTTGAATGGATTTTGCATTTGAATTCTTTCAAATTTTTCTTTTGCATTTCTATTTGTTTTCTTCGTGCAAGAAGTGCCGGGAAATAATTTCTTGCAAGCAAGAAAGAGCGGAGGAAAATGACCCTCCCAAAATCAGGGGCATTTTGGAAATATTTTTGAGCCAAGAAAACCAGATCTTTATTGAGAAAATAATTTCAAAAAGAAAATAAAGCATTTAAAAAAATAATTTGTAGGGGTTTTTCTGAAAAAAACATTTTAAAAAATTATTTTGGTTTTGGAAAAATGATAATCAATTAAGAAATATTTTTCTGATCGATTTGGTATATAATACCCCATACAAATTATTTTTATTTTGTTTCCTTTTATTCCCGTTTAAGTTTCTGTTTTTGAAAAATCTAAATCTGGAATATTTTTTTTAAAAAGGCAAGCGCCAGCCGGCGCTTAATAGCACCGGCCCACCCAACCAGCCCGTCACCCCCTCCTAACCGCGCCACTCACCCACCCCGCGCCCAACCCCTCCCACTGACGCTGGGCCCGACTCTGCCCGACCCCACTTCCGCAGCGCCCCACCCCCTCCTTTCCTTTCTTCTCCACCGTGCGAATCTCTGTCTTTCCTTTCCCTCTCACCGCCATAGCGCCATGGCCGAATTTCCCGGAGGCCGAGGGTCCCTTTCCCGCTCGGCTACCCCCCTCCCCTATAAAAACCAGACCCCCGAGCCTCCCTCGCCCCGTTCTGCACCCCGCCGCCCCTGCCCACCCACCTCGCCGCGCCCGCACGAGCTCGCCGGAGCTCGGCCCTGCTCGAGCTAGCAGGGAGCCCTTGCTACCTCACCTCGTCGCCCCGGACGCCTCCCGTGCGGAGCCGACCACCCCGACGCCCCCGGAGCCGACCGCCCCCTCCTCCATCACCCCCACCTCCGCCGTTGACCCCCCCCCCCCCCCGCCGGAGCTGCTTTCCCACCTCGCCGGAGTAGCGCCTCGCCGGCCGACCTCTTTGAAAGTCTCCACTCCCCATCTGTAGCCGTTAGATCGTAGATCTACGCTTGAGATTAGAACCCCGTACCCCTTCGGTTTATAGTTAAAAACCGAGCCGGTTTTTACCTCACTTACTTTTAGCCGAGAGATTTTATCTAAATAGCGGCCGTTTGCTAGATAGCACCGCAGCAAACACCCGTAGACCAATCAGAGAGCGCCACGTGTACCCCTGTCCGATTAGATTCATTTTTATTTTCTGTTTTAATTCCAAAAACAGAGAAAGTTCCAATCTTGTTTTGATCATAACTTTTGATCTAGAACTCCAATAGAGTGGAAACTTGTTCCACTAGATCACAAACTTTCTGTAGTTTTTTAAAACATATAATTTGCCTCTGTTTGAAATTTTTAATTTGAATTAGATCAGATTTAGTTTAAACCTTGTTTTGCTTATTCTGGGAGTTTAAAAATAGCTTTTAATTTAATTATTCTTGCTACTGATTACTAGTGATCTTATTTATCACTGGTAAAAATTTCAGAATTGTTTGAATATTTTAGCTTATTGTTTCTTGTGAAACAATTTCTGTTTCACCTCTTTTAGGATTGTGACTAATTTCCTTTCTTTAGTTGTTTTTAATATGTTTTCTTTTATATTTCAGAAAGATTATGTTTTGTTTCTGTTAGTTAACAGTAGGTTTGCAACAAGTTTTGATTTTTATTTTTATATGTTATCATGAAATCAATTCTAGTTCTCTAATAACTTGCAATTGGTTTCTCCACTGTTTCAAATCCCGTTTGGAAATACTTTCAAAAAGTATTGTGAAAAATATTTATTTTATCTTAGTTAAATTTATATCTTAGTTCCCTGTTATTATTTTCTGTTAGACAAAAACTATTTAGTGTTTGATGTAGTAGAAGACTCCCTAGTCTTATTTGAAGTTTCTTTCGGATTCTTAATTCACTCTCTCTTTTGTTTTGATTGCTAGAATGATTGCTAGAATGATTGCTAGTATGAGTGCTTATGTGAATGATATGTTTGTTATATAGATTTCATAGGAGAGTGAGGAGTAGCCTATCAAGTTATTTCTCGAGAAATTCTTCTTCGGCAACATCACCAGGCAAGTCATTTGATCATGTATCACCTATGTTTTATTGCATCGTAGTTCTACCATCCTATGCCCAATTTGCATGTTGAGTAGCTACTTGGAAATTATGGTTACATATTGTAGTATCATGTGGTAGGCATCCAACAACCCCGTTACTTGGCCCGGGACGAGAAATTTCATATTGCTATGCTTGAGTAGACGGGATTCTGGTTGAGAGCTTATCACGAGTGATGCGAGAATAATTTAATAACCAAGACCGGTTAAGTTAAGACTTTTCAAGACCTCGTGATGCAATGCAACTCTGGGTGAAGGACGGTTGATCGGCTCCCTGGAGAAACCAGTGGATGACCCGGGATGTTGGAGACGGCCATGACATCTTGCAGAAAGCTTCACCCAGGCTCAAAGAGACGGACGGATATTCTCAAGACCCAAGGCTTACCTGCACAGCCACGAGGCATTATGGGCTCTGGCTTGGTTGGACAACGTGGCGACTCTGGACAGGCGGTGCTAGCAGATGTAGAAGAACGGTAGGATTGAATGGGCACCGACTGGGATTCAGAGGGACCCGTTGAAAGACCATGTTTTGATCATCCGGTCTTCAAACACCCTGAAGTGCGAGGACATACACGGAGGCGATCAAATCTTGTGGGGCACGTGTGCAAAACTCTACAGAGTACTCAAACCTAATCGATTAGCCGTGTCCATGGTCATGGACAACTTGAGCCAAAGGAACTGAAGTTATCTAAAATTCTCAACAGCAGTATAAATACTTGATGAGGGTAATATTGATAACTTGGGTATGAGAACTGGTTGGCGGAACCATCTCATTAACAACCAACAGCGTAGTAAAATTTTGCTTTTAGCCCCTCTTGTTGTAGGAGAAAATTTGCTTTACGCTAAAACTTACAACCCCACCTGCCATATATGCATATAGTATAGATGACATTTTACCACCTCTCATATATGACTTGCCGGGCATATTCAATATGCTGACCTACACGGCTGCAACGTCTTTTGCAGATATTTTTCTTCGACGAGTAAGAGTATGATTTAGGGTTACGGTCTACACTCAACTTGCCTTTGGTGTTTATTGGGACTCCACTCCCTTGACTGCTTCCGCTGAGATATTTAAGGTATATATCAGTTTTACGCTATTTACATGTGATTGCACTTTGATATATACATTGATGTACTGTGTGTGCCAGCATACTGATCCAAGGATGGCACAGATACACAGAGGCTTGACTTGTTTTGAGTCGGGTCGCTACAATAGGCAACACACAAAATCCAACCGTTACATCCAAAGTGGAAAACTCAGTGACACCGAAGTGGGAAACTCGGTGGTAGATATGCACTAAAGGCAGCAACTTTTGAATCTCGGTGAGACCGATATATGCTACTCGATGGCACCAAAAAAGTGACTAACGGTCATATGAGAAAACTCAGTAACACCTATACTCAAAATCGGAATTTCCAATTTTTTGTATCGAGGCAACCGAAAGTTGGTCACGCAAACTCGGTAGCACCGGTATGGTTTTCCGTTGCACTGATTTGGTGGAAGTATCTAGGGTTTTTGTGTGAGGTCAAACTCGGTGGGTCCGAAATATGAAATTTGGTGGCGCCGAATTTTATTATGTGGAGTTGGACAAAATGGTGATGTGGGAAAAATGACTGAGTATTTTGGTGGCTAACTTAGATCACTTAAGCAACTAGTTCATTTTAATACCTCACCCCCTTCTAATAGTATTGGATTTCCTATGGACTCAAAGATGATTTGTGACAAATACAAAATGAAGAGTCTTATAGCTTGAAGCTTGATACAATCCTATTCCTTTCTAGCATCAAGGGGCATCTCCACATAACCCTTTAGCCAAAGCATCTTTTGAACTTTTCTAAAATATACTTGGATAAACATATTAGTCCAATGATGCATATGTTGTGATCAATTATCAAAACCACCCAAGGGAGCTGATATGTTTCCATCGTATCTACTTTTCCAAACTCTTTTGCCCTTGGTTTGGACTCTAATTTGCATGATTTGAATGGAACTAACCTGGACTGATGCTGTTTTCAGCAGAATTGCCTTGGTCTTATTTTGTGCAGAAATCAAAATTCTCCAAACGTCCTAAAAATTTACGGGGAGCATGTTTGGAAAATATAAAAAATATCTGCGCCAAGTTCCACCTGAGGGGGTGAGCCAGTGGGCCACAAGCCCTGGCTCCGCCACCCCCTCGTGGCGGTGGGCAGGCTTGTGGGGCCCACACGGCTCTGCCGCCCCCAACCTCAGGTCTATAAGTTCCCTTTCATCCCAGAAAAATTAAAAAGAGAAGTTTTCGTCGCGTTTGCGAAACGGAGGCGCCGCCACAACCTGTTATTCATCTGGAGGGCAGATCTGGAGTCCGTCTTGGGCTCCGGAGAGGGGAAATCGTCGCCATCGTCATCATCAACCTTCTTGCGTCTCCAATTCCATGAAGCTCTTCGTCGTTCGTGAGTAATCTATTCGTAGGCTCACTGGGCGGTGATGAGTAGGATGAGATCTATCATGTAATCGAGTTAGTTTTGATGGGGATTGATCCCTAGTATCCGCTATGTTCTGAGATTGATGTTGCTACTACTTTGCCAGGCTTAATGCTTTTCACTAGGGCCCGAGTGCCATGATTTCAGATCTGAAATTGTTATGTTGTCACCAATATATGTGTGTTTTAGATCCGATCTTGCAAGTTGTAGTTACCTACTATGTGTTATGATCCAGCAACTCCGGAGTGACAATAACCGGAACCATTCCCGGTGATGACCATAGTTTGAGGAGTTCATGTGTTCACCAAGTGCTAATGCGTTGGTCCGGTTCTTTATTAAAAGGAGAACCTTAATATCCCGTAGTTTTCTTTTGGACCCCGCTGCCACGGGAGGGATGGACAATAGATTTCATGCAAATTATTTTCCCTAAGCATGTATGACGACACACAGAATGCGTGCCTACATCACATTAACGAACGGGAGCTAGCCACATATCTCTCCGTGTTATAACTGTTGCATGATGGATATCATCCAAACGAATCACCGACCCATTTCCTACGAGTTTGTCCTACGGCTGCTGTTACTTGTCTTGCTCTACTGTTGCTACTACTGTCACTTACTACTGCTGCTACTTGCTACTGCTGTCACTACTGCTGTTTCTGCTGCTAGTTGTTCCAATTTTGGTTCCCTGGTCGTTGACGGGAACTAACAATTTCCGTCAACGAGGCAACTTGGCGCCATTGATACAATCGTTAGGAATAGTCTGCCGTCAACAGATCGTTTCTGACACCGTTGTTATCATACTACTTTGCTGTTACTACTTTGCTTGCAGATACTAATCTTTCAGATGTGGTTGAATCTGACAAATTCAGCTACTAATACTCGAGAGTATTCTCTCAACTCCTGTTTTGGGATCAACAAATTTGGGTTGAATAATCTACCCTCGAAAACTGCTACAATCTCACGCGCTGGTGGACGGAGAGTGCTGGCAGCATTCTTCTGGTGTCGTTGCAAGGGGAAGCACAGCTGACGTCAACCATTTTTCTAGCGCCGTTGCGGGGGAGGTATTGCTATATTCTCTGAGTCACTTGGGATTTATATCTGCTGATCACTATGAAGAATCTGAAGGATCCGAAGAACAAAGTCTTGCCGTCAACTACGAGGGGAGGTAAGGAATTGCCATCTAGCTCTGCACTTGATTCACCTTCAGTTATGAGTAAGTTTGTGACATCACCTCCTGCTAGAAATCTTGATATGTCGCATGTGCTTGATGATGGTTATGATGCTACTGCTAGAGATGCTATGCTTGATACTATGCCTGATGATGCTATGCTTGATACTACTAGAGATACTATGCCTGATACTGCTTTGCCTGATATTGCTAGAGATGCTACGCTTGATACTATGCTTGATACTCTGCCTGATGATGCTATGCTTGATATTGCTAGAGATGCTACTTTGCCTAATGTTCCACTAGGGGTGTTCCTTGATGCTCATATTGCTCGAGTTACTGCCAATGCTCGTGATGCTTCTAAAACTGCCGATACTATTGAGATAGAACCTGCTTTTGCTCCTGTTAGATCTAGCTCTCCTAGATATGAATTGCCTGATATACCTGAGGGTTATGTTATGGAGGGAGAGATAGCTGAGGATTTTCTTGCGTGTAAAGATGCCTATAAACGCTGAGAAATTACTTGTCAAGTGGAAGGAAAAATCTCTGAAAGCTAAGATGAAATATGACCCGAAGTTTGCCACTTCACCTATATGTATCACCGATAAGGATTATGAATTATGTGTCGATCCTGAGATAATCTCTCTAGTCGAATCTGGTCCTTTTCACGGTTATGAGTCTGAGACGGTCGTAGGCCATCTTGCCAAACTACACGATATAGCCACCGTTTTCACTAATGAGGAGAAGATCCGTCACTATTATATCCTTAAGCTATTTCCTTTCTCTCTAAAGGATGACGCTAAAGCCTCGTTCACCTCTCTTGCTCCTGGATGTGTGAGTAGTCCCCAGGAGATGGTCTATTACTTTTGTGAGAAATATTTCCCTGCCCATAAGAAGCAAGTTTCCTTGCAGAAAATATACAACTTTGTTCAACTCCAAGAACAGAGTCTTCCACAAGCTTGGGGGAGGCTCGTCCAGCTACAGAATGCTTTGCCTGATCACCCTCTTAAGAAGAACGAGATACTTGATATCCTCTATAACGGACTTACCAATGCCTCTAGAGACCACCTAGATAGTTGTGTCGGTTGTGTTTTTAGGGAACGAACTATAGAACAAGCTGAGACCCTACTGAATAACATCTTGATCAACGATAATGCTTGGACTATTAATGAACCACCTCCTAAGCCAACTCCGAAGAAAAGAGGTATTCTATTCCTTAGTCCCGAAGATATGCAAGAATCCAAGAAATCTATGAAAGAGAAAGGCATTAGATCTGAAGATGTCAAAAATCTACCACCTATCGAAGAGATCCATGGTCTCGATAACCCGATACAGGTAGTAGAAGTGAATTCTCTGCGTAGGTTTGATAAGAGTGATATTCCTTTTGATAAACCTGCTAGCCTATGCTTTGATGAATTTGACAACTTTGTTGCCAAACAACAAAGATTCAATGATTATGTTACCAGACATTTGGAACAAAGTACTCGTATGCTTAGCCATTTAAGTGCTTGTGTAGACAGAAATGTCAATGATCTGAAGCTTCTAAGTAAACATGCCTCTATGATTACTACTCAGGTAGAACAAGTACTTAAAGCTCAAAATGACTTGCTCAATGAATTAAATGACAACTCTGTCAGAGTCATTACTAGAGGAGGCAAAATGACTCAGGAAACTTTGTATCCTGGAGGTCATCCTAAGAGAATTGATCAAGATTCTCAAGGAATCAATGCTAATACACCCAGTCATCCTAAGGAGAAGAAGAAGGATGATAGAAACCTACATGTCAGTTCCCCAAATACTGTCACACCTGAAGAACCTAATGATATTTTTGCGTCTGATGCAGAAACACAATCTGGTGATGAACATGAACCTGGTGACAATATGGACAGTGATGTTCATAATAATGCTCAACCTAGCAATGATGAGGATGTGGAGATTGAACCTACAATTAATCCTGATAACCCACAACCTAAGAAATATGATAAGAATGACTTCACTGCTAGGAATCATGGTAAAGAAAGGGAGCCATGGGTTAAGAGACCTATGCCCTTCCCTTTTAAGCCATACAAGAAAAAGGATGATGAGGATTTTGAGCGTTTCGTTGAGATGATAAGACCCATCTTTCTGCAGATGCGCTTAACTGATATGCTCAAGATGTCTCCATATGCCAAGTACATGAAAGATATCATGACTAATAAACAGAAGATACCAGATCTTGAGATCTCCACTATGCTTGCCAATTACACTTTCAAAGGAGGAACTCCTAAGAAACTTGGTGATCCCGGAGTGCCCACTATACCTTGCTCCATTAAAGGAAACTACGTAAGAACTCCCTTATGTGACCTTGGAGCCGGTGTTAGTGTTATGCCGCTCTCTCTTTATCGTAGACTTGAATTGGATAAGTTGACACGCACTGAAATTTCTCTGCAAATGGCCAACAAATCAACTGCTTTTCCTATCGGCATTTGCGAGGATGTGCCTGTTGTGGTTGCTAACACCACTATCTTAACATACTTTGTTATCTTGGATATTTCCAAGGACGATGCCATGGCTGTCATCCTCGGAAGACCCTTTTTTAACGCGGCACGGGTTGTTATAGATTGCAACAGAGGCAATGTCACTTTCCATGTCAACGGTAATGAGCACATAGTGCACTTTCCAAAGAAACGATATCAAGTACATTGCATCAATGCTATCGAAAAGACTTCATCGATTCTCATTGGGAGCTTTGAATGCCCTATTCCTCGTGTCAAGATGATGTATGATTTACTTGTTGGGGAGATACATATCCCCACTGAGGTGACTTAGTGGCTATTCAAAAATTCTCCGTTCTCTCTTGCGATTCGAGAAGGTTTTGTCATAAGGATTTGATCAACCCCATTGACGGATTTCTTTCGATGACCATGAAATGAACGAATCAAAGAGTCACATACCTCTATTTTAAGCTTTCATTTTCTGTTGCTCAGAAGAAAAATGATAGAATTAGTTTAGTTTTCCCTGTTTTCTGTTTTACCGTCCCGGAGAAAAATACCTCGAAAATAAAAGTTCTCCGATGGTCCTGAAAATCTAGTATGATTTTTTCTGGAATTTTTGAAAATTAAAGAGCGTCACAGCTGGCCTGGGGGCCAGACCAGTGGGCCACAAGCCCTGCCACCGCCACCCACTGCCCTGGTGGCAAAGTGCAAGCTTGTGGGGCTCACAGGGACCCCCTCCACTCAGTCCAGCTCCCAGCCTCTTCTTCCACCTCCAGAAAAAATTGTTTCGTAGCTCAAACCCGTGTTCTTGATCATTTGGCTGTGATTTTCGATCTCCTTGCTCAAAGCACCATTCTCCGAACCGTTTTGGGGAAATTAGTCCTTGGTAAGTGACTCCTCCATTGGTCTAATTAGTTTTTGCTCTAGTGCTTTATCCTTCGTGTATTCTTGCTCCCTTGGTGACCCTGTTCTTGAGCTAGAAATGTTGATTTTAGCTGGTTGCAAGTAGTTTTAGCGCGTGATACGGTCTCTAGGCACTAGTAGAATTAGTTGCTACAAGGTGTGGTGGGTCTTCATTCACTTTTCTCTTGAACTTCAAAAATTTCAGCAAAAGGAAATTATGTTCATGAGGAAGTTTCATGGTGGTTCCTCAAGTAAGAAGGGTCCCCGTCTTTCTTTTCGGGAGCCCGAACCTTTTCAACTAAGGGACGCACCGGTACAACCATGTGAATGGCCTTCCGATGAGTTCATGATCGAAGCAGGTTTCAAGGATGAGTTTGATACACTTGTCCGCAATGCCGGGTTAGAAGAATTCCTCTCACATAAATGTGAACAGTATGCTACGCTCACTGCCTCTTTCGTGCGTAGATTTAAATTTTCAGTTGGCCGTGACTCATCCATACTGTTTGAGCTATACGATAAATCCTATACCGTGGATTTGGAGGATTTCAATAGGATTTGCAAGATACCCGACGGGGGTAGTATTAATGATCCTTCTAAGTATTCGGTCAGAGACTTTGTCTCCAGTGTAACTGTTGGAGAAACCAGAGATATCACGCAAGCCACCATAGGAAGCATCCATTTCCCTGCCTTGCACTACCTTGCCCTCTTCATAGGTAGGTGCATTAACGGCAAGGGTGCACATTGTCACCTATGCGCTTCCGACCTAAGTATCCTTAAGAGCACCGTAACAGGTGACAGGAGCTTCAATATGGGAGCTATAATAGCAAGGAGGCTGAATAAAAATGCTAGTGAGGGGGATTTCTTTGGTGGAGTTTATGCTACACGCTTAGCAAATTCTCTTGAAGTATCCATCCATCCAGAAGACCCTCCTCTCCATACAACCTACCTTGATCGTCTCGCTCTAACGCGCTACCAATTCCTTGAGAGAGATCATGGATCCCTCCTATACCGCTTGATGTTTAACCGATAGCGTGTTTTCCATATTACCCTTCCTGCTCCTTCTTTCTTTGACTTTCAGGTAAAACGAAGATACTACATAACCATAGGAGAGGCAAAGGAGTATGAGAGGGAGGCGACTACTGCTCGACTTCGTGAGGCAGCTATTCAGGCAGTGGCTGCAGCACTCCCGTATAACACCCATTATGACTTTGGGTTTCGCCAGGACCATCCATGGGAGTAGTCGAAGCTAGGCCAAAAGCCTAAGCTTGGGGGAGTACGTGTTCTCACCGACTTTACATTCATGCTTATGCTTTCGCTTTGTTAGCCGATGTTTACACTTTACCACTGTATTATCCATGCTAGTTTATTTTTGTTTTCTTGTTTTCTTGTTTTGTGTCCTTTTAAGAAAACCCAAAAAGATTTTTCTTTCTTCTTTTGCTTGTTGGGAGCTTTCTTGTGTAAATAGCTTTCTTTTTCTTGGTGTCAAGGTAGAAGATATCGGTTACAATGTTTATTGGTTCTAGCATGCATACCTGTTTAGCTTTCAAAGAGCCATATTACTTTGTCTTCTCCTTTGTGTTTGCCTGCAGATTCAGCTTAGTCCAATGCGCTTATTATTTTTCACATCGTTCGATCGTGCAAGTGAAAGACAATAATGATGATATATGATGAAGTGAGTGAGACTGAAAAGCTGGTATTAACTCTATCTATTTTGTTTTTGTAAATATGGCTAGCTTGTCGACCCAGATTTAGCTTTGTTGTGAGACAACCATGTTTGTAATGACAACTTAGAGATCATAGTTTCTGATGCCTTGCTTATTTAGCTGAGAGCTTATAATGGTTTGTCTTGATTGCCAACATAGATTTTGAGATGACTATGATGTAGTATGATAGGATGGTATTCTCCTTTGAATGTTTCAAGTGGCTTGACTTGGCACATGTTCATGCATGTAGTTGAAACAAAATCAACATAGCCTCTATGATGTCCGTGTTCATGGTGATTTATATCCTGTTCATGCTTGCATTTAGTGTTAGTGAAACTCATTGCATCTTGATGACTGTTGTCGCTCTCTAGTTGGTCGCTTCCCAGTCTTTTGCTAGCCTTCACTTGTATTAAGAGGAATACTGCTTGTGCATCCACTCCCATAAACCCAAAAGTTTTTCCATGAGAGTCCACCATACCTACCTATTTGCGGTATCTACCTGTCGTTCCAAGTAAATTTGCATGTGCCATTCTCTAAACCTTCAAGAAATAATCTGTTTTGCATGCCCGAACCGCTCATGTGGTGACAGGGGGCTATTGGTATCTTCCATGCTAGGAGTGTTATCCTCAACATGTGTTTATTCACTGTCATTCACGAGAAAGGGGCCCGTAATTGGAATGCCCAGTTCCACGCTTAAATCGAAAACATAACTGTAAAACAAGACTCCCCCCGGATTGATGTTAGTATGGACGGTACCCGAGGATTCGGCTAGCCGTGGAGTGTGACTGATTGGTGGTGGGGGAGTTAAAACTTTACTTTTCTGTTTGGGAACCGCCTATAGCATGAGTAGCATGGAAGATATTGAGAACTCTTGGTCATTGCCTTGACAATGAAAGCATGCCACACAAAATTATAATCTCTGTTTTCAAAGCTTGAACCCTGGCACCTCTGCAAATCAATGCTTCCCTCTGCGAACGGTCTGTCTATTTATTTTCCTGTTGAGTCATCCTCTTCTTATATAAGCACCAATTAGAGAGCACCTCTGTCATTTTTATGCTTTGCTTTTGATTGATATTGAGTATGACTATGACTGGACCTTCGTTGCTATGAATTACAATGTTTAGTCAGCCCTTGATCTTTGAAAGTGCTCTGCATTTATGTTTTGCGGTCTCAGAAAGTGCTAGCGAGATACCACCTATTCATATTGCTTCACGCTTGTTTTGATTGAAGTGTTGTATTTGAAACTCATTATTATTTGCTCGTTACCTGATTATGCCATTGATATTAGTTTATCGTGAGACCTTTGTGTCATTTGCTTATGTGGTTAACTTGTGATCTTGCTGAAATTCTGGTTATGAGTTAGACATAGTTGCAACAACAAGATCAAACAGAGTTTGTCAAAGTTTTTGTTTCTCTCTCAGTTTGTCAACTGAGTTGCTTGAGGACAAGCAAGGTTTTAAGCTTGGGGAGTTGATACGTCTCCATCCTATCTACTTTTCCAAACTCTTTTGTCCTTGTTTTGGACTCTAATTTGCATGATTTGAATGGAACTAACCTGGACTGATGCTATTTTCAGCGGAATTGCCTTGGTGTTATTTTTGTGTAGAAATAAAAGTTCTCCAAACGTCCTGAAAATTTACGGGGAGCATTTTTGGAAAATATGAAAAATATCTGCGCCAAGTTCCACCTGAGGGGGTGGGCCAGTGGGCACAAGCCCTCGCTCCGCCACCCCCCAGGTAGCGGTGGGCAGGCTTGTGGGGCCCACACGGCTCTGCCGCCCCCAACCTCAGGTGTATAAGTTCCCTTTCGTCCCAGAAAAAATAAAAAAAGAAGTTTTCGCCGCGTTTGCGATACGGAGGCGCCGCCACAACCTGATCTTCATCTGGAGGGAAGATCTGGAGTCCGTCTTGGGCTCCGGAGAGGGGAAATTGTCGCCATCGTCATCATCAACCTTCTTCCCTCTCCAATTCCATGACGATCTTCGTCGTTCGTGAGTAATCTATTCGTAGGCTCGCAGGGCGGTGATGAGTAGGATGAGATCTATCATGTAATCGAGTTAGTTTTGATGGGGATTGATCCCTAGTATCCACTATGTTCTGAGATTGATGTTGCTACTACTTTGCCATGCTTAATGCTTGTCACTAGGGCCCGAGTGCCATGATTTCAGATCTAAAATTATTATGTTGTCACCAATATATGTGTGTTTTAGATCCGATCTTGCAAGTTCTAGTTACCTACCATGTGTTATGATCCAGCAACCCCGGAGTGACAATAACCGGAACCACTCCCGGTGATCACCATAGTTTGAGGAGTTCATGTGTTCACCAAGTGCTAATGAGTTGGTCCGGTTCTTTATTAAAAGGAGAACCTTAATATCAAGTAGTTTCCTTTTGGACCCCGCTGCCACGGGAGGGATGGACAATAGATGTCATGCAAGTTCTTTTCCCTAAGCACGTATGACGACACACGGATTGCATGCCTACATCACATTGACGAACGGGAGATAGCCACATATCTGTCCGTGTTATAACTGTTGCATGATGAATATCATCCAAACAAATCACCGACCCATTGCCTACGAGTTTGTCCTAGTGCTGCTGTTACTTGTCTTGCTCTACTGTTGCTACTACTGTCACTTGCTACTGCTGCTACTTGCTACTGCTATCACTACTGATGTTCCTTGCCACTTCTATTGCTCGTTACACTGCTGCTACCTGTTACAATTTTGGTTCGCTGGTTGCTGACGGGAACTGACAATTTCGTCAACGAGGCAACTTGGCGCCATTGATACAATCGCTAGGAATAGTGTGCAGTCAACAGATCGTTTCTAACACCGTTGTTATCATACTACGTTCCTGTTACTACTTTGCTTGCAGATACTAATCTTTCAGGTGTGGTTGAATCTGACAAATTCAGCTCCTAATACTCGAGAGTATTCTCTCACCTCATGTTTTGGTGATCAACAAATTTGGGTCGAATACTCTACCCTCGGAAACTGCTACGATCCCATGCGCTGGTGGGCCATCAACAACGTTCTTCTAGTTTCGATTGCCGGAGAGTGCTAGCAGCATTCTTCTGGTGCCGTTGCAAGGGGAAGCACAGCTGACATCAGGAGCAATTGTGCTTTCAATCTCCCCCTAATTGGTAATTGATGACAACATATACATCAAAGCTTCAACAAAATATATAGTCAATGATTAGCATCAACGCTTTGAGAAGTATCGGAAAAGCAAGAGCATCCCCTAAATTTGTGCATTATTTAAAATTTGCGTTTGAATGAAAATGCACAATCAATTAGGATCATGGGTAACTCTTCCAAGTCACATACATCTTGGTCGTGCGCAAACAGTATAAGAATGAATAGTAAGCAGATGACACCAACAAGATAGGTGAATGATCATCACATGGATAGCTAAAAGATAATAATGTAGCATCACACAAGATAAAGCATATGATCAAGCAGAGATACTGGATAAATTCATCCAAAAGATCAAAGTTTGTAATATTAAATGAGATCAAATAAAGTCAAAAGCTCTCTCTCACTCGAAGCCCTATTACCTATACGTTTCTCCTCTTTGGCAACAAGTTACCAGAAAGTTCAAAAGTATAGAGCTAATCATCTCTCTGGGAAGCTGATGATGGAGTCGACAGAAGAGTGTCCACGAAGTCTTCTACACAGTGTCCTGAAGATGGAGGAGTCGATACTCGAGGTGCTTGAGCTGGGACTAGAGCTGAATGTGCAAATGCTTGAGCTGATGAAGTAGGCCTTGTCTCCGGAGTAGGTACAATAGCTGATCTAGGCTTGGTGCTGAACTGGGTGGTAGCGCGAGGAGGTGACTCTTCATCATCATCATGACTATCATCATCATTATCATCTGAGCATGGAATCTTCACTGAGTCAACTTCATGTTGAAGCTATTCGACTATAGTGTTCAATTCCATAATCTTCACATACATGTCATGAAATTTTGTTTCCATGACCAGCTCTAGGATTTTCTAATTTTACAGAATATTTGTAATTTTCTTCTCCATGCTTTGGACAAAGCTAACTAGAAATACCATTTTCTCAGCTTGACTTCTGAGTTGTGGAGCTGGTGGTGGCACATTCCTAGCAGCCTCACCTTCTGCTTCCTCTACTGCCATGCAGGCTGCAACAGAGCTGGGATCATTGACATCCTTCACCACTTCATTGTCTTCAAACTCTGACTGAAGAGGTAAATGGGGACGATCAAGGATATATACATGCTTCCCTAGCTTGGCATTGGTAAGCATATGAATGTAAGGGGCATATCCACATGAACTCTTCTGATCAGCAGAAGTCCTTCGGATAGTCTCTACTATCAAGTCCATCACTCTGAATCTGGTGTGAGTGTCCAAAAGGTGAAGCAAGTTGATGGAGTGACCTCTGATCATCTTATCATCACCTGATTTAGGCATCAAGGTGTGTCTCGGAATGGTGTTAGTGGTGGGTATTCCTGCTTGCAAGAAGAACACAAAGCCCATCTTGTGAGTTGCCAAATACTTGTGAGGAATTGGCTTGTACGTGTTGGGCTTAGAGTTGTGACTCTTCTTTTCTTCATAATACACATCAACCTGACTCTCTTTGTGCTTAGGGACACCAATGATAGTGGCCCACTCATCAACAGTTGACTCATATTTGTGACCATCTATCATCTAGACAATAGAACCATATCCATAGTAGTGTACAGTTGAATGGAATGCCATGGTCAGCTCATAGTTCCATGGGGTCATCTCCTTTCCAACAAAATCTTCAATATCCACAAACTTG
Organism: Hordeum vulgare subsp. vulgare; assembly: GCF_904849725.1. Lineage (NCBI taxonomy): Eukaryota > Viridiplantae > Streptophyta > Magnoliopsida > Poales > Poaceae > Hordeum > Hordeum vulgare. The sequence continues at coordinate 392,968,656 of NC_058523.1, read as the reverse complement.
AAGTTGTCTTGCACATGGGGAAATAAGTCATCATTGTCCTTGATGTAAGGCCAGTCAACATATCTCATATCGCTAACAGCTAAAAATTTGTCATATAAAATAGTCTCATAGAAATCTTGTTGTTCCTTTCTATGAAACCTTGGATCAACAAGAGTCCTTCTCCTAATAGCATATGCATAAGCAACTCTCCACTTTCTCAAACCTGGATCTTTTCTCTTCTTCATGTCTTCAGCTAATGGATGAGCATCATTATGAAGAGACGGATGTGGTCAGAGCTCTCTGAGAATGGTTGCATTCTTATCTTCTTCTTCCTCTGTAGCAAAGGCACTGGAAGTAGGGCCTTTCTCCTCAGCATCTACACGAATGTCCTTTGTGGTTTTCTTGTGAGCTAAAGTCTTCTTAGCCTTATGAGGAGGCTTAGAAGCAAACTTCTTGGGCATAGCATCAGCCATAAGCTTCTTCTTCTTAGGAGGAGGAGGAGGAGGAGGAGGGGCATCAGCTGGGATCTCATCTTCTCTAGCAGCATCTTCTGGGTCCTCATACATGTAAGTAGGTCTTCCAACAACACGAATCAGCCTCTTCCTTGCTTTCTTTGCACCAGCCTTCTTAGGAGGATCATCAATGGAAATTGATGTCCTTTTCCTTAGATAAGCACGTGCTCTTAGATCAGCAGGATTAGCAGACTCCTTTCTGAGAGTCTTCCTTGGAGACTTTGGAGGAGATCAGGATTCCTCCAATACAAAATCTTAGTCTTCTTCATCTGAGTTGAGTTTCTTCCTCCACCTGGGGACTGCCTTGGGCAAGCCATGGGATCTGTAGGAACCAGGGTCAGAGTCAATCTTCTCAGGACTAGTGCTTGAGTCCATCTCAACACTTGGTTGTGTGAAATCATTCTGGCTATCTTCTGATACAAACATCTTCACACACAAGCAAGCAACCAGAAGACCAATAGACAAGCAGACCTGTGAAGCAGATATAGAAGAGAAGAAAGGTTGTGCATCACAAAACACAAAAGGATTTTTCAAAATTTGAAGTATGAAAGTAAGGGTATTATCTTCTGTAGTATGTAAACCGGTGGCACCGAGTTGGTAGTTTCGAAGTCACCAAGAAGGCTTACTCGCTAAACAGAAACTTGGCAGTGTGTTTCGCTGGGACCAGAAAGATCTGCTCGGTCTCACCGAGTTGCTTCTCAGGAACGCTAGGAGGAAAATTGATGGAACCGATGTTGCAAACTCGGTCTCACCGAGTTGCATGCTGCAGCAGATCAGATCCGAAATTTCGATTTCCTATATGATACAATATTTTTTGGTGGAAGAGAGGGGTTTGCACATGGTGGTTTGTAGATGAACTTTCCCATTGTGTAAGAATCATATGGGGAACGCAGAAGGAGATTGGAACCATACCCTAACTTGGCGGTTGTCCGGCTACGGCGACGACGGCGGTGAAGAATTCGTCAACGGCGGTGATTCCCAATGGCGGAGGCGGACAGGGAGGCAAAGGCGATGACCACGGGTCTTGGGGCATCTTAGGGTTTTGAGGCGAAGGGTTTTTAAAGGTCTGAATTCAAAGAACCCATCCCCTTGAATATATACCTGTCGTTGTTGGTGTCACCGAGATTACAATATCGATGTCACCGAGTTCCTCTACTGTCAGTTGACAGGGAAACTCGATGTAACCAAGTTTGTGATTTTTGTGGTACTGATATTAAAACCCAGATCAACTTTGGAATTCGGTCGGACCGAGTTTGTGGAGTTGGTTTCACCGAGATTCACAAAGTGGTTTTGGAAGGCAGCCTTTGATGATACTGAACTCCAAGTGCTCCTTCACACAGAGGGATCGACAAGTGCTTGTTCAACTTTTGTGATGAAGCATGAATAGAACATGAGATGAGAAAGCATAGATAGCTAGAGGAGGGTCCTATACATTCTTGTCCATCCAATTGGAAAAATATAAATCAAGAGCCAAATAACAACAATTGGTTGTCCTCCAATGATCAAGAGTATGCATACCAACATGCTCACACAATAAGAGGATAGATAAAATATGGGGAACATGAAGAAGCATCCTAGCATCTATCAAGCACCTGGGTGATGACAAAGTCATCTATATATGATTATATTTACATAGGAGCCAAGTAGGAATACTTGACCATAGGTCACACTCATCGTTAAGCACAAATGGGGTTACCACTTTTACATAAGCATTAATGTGTTCATATCCTTAGGAGTTCCTATACTCAAGATTTAGAGTAAAGCTCCCCCTTGATATGACACCCCCTAAGAGGGACAAACTAACCTTGGGTTTTGTCCTAGAAGACTTCAAGTACGTGAATTAGTGGTGGATGCTCAATGTTGATGAAGACCATCTTGAGCTGGGAGCAAGCCTTGTTGTTTCTTACTCTTCTCACCTACATGGGTTAGTCCCAAAGCACGAGGAACATATGCAAGAATATCTATGGACATGGAGTGAAACACAAATGGGATGATGTCCAAATATGCATTAATTACCTTGTTCCTTGCTTACCTTTGAGGGAATGTGTGAGTCCTTGAACTAGTGCATATGGCTGAGATTGATTGCAAATAGTTCTGTCCAAAATGAATGAGAGTGAATTTCATTGACAGAGTAACCCAGCAAGAACTTTCTAGTTCTTCCTCTTGGGAATCCATATCAACTTGATGGGGATCCTTGGAGTTGTGGTAGCACTAGATGAGGTAGTGCTAGAAGTGTCCTTGGGAATCCACTTGACCTTGACTTGGGGTTCCTCTTCAAATAAGTCAATGTCTTCTTGAAGCTTTCCCTTGCCCTTCAGGTCTTGTGGTGGAAGGTCATCTTGTGAGCTTGTTCCCTTGGGAGGAGTAGGATCATACTTCTTCTCTTGAGGAACAAACTTAGGAATGGGATATGGACCTTCTTCCCAATCATCTCTGTTGATGTTGAAGTAGCCAACACCTTGTTTCTTTCGCTGTCCTCCTTGCTTGCGTACAATTTCCTCAAATTGTTTACTTCCGACATGACTCTTGAAGACACCTCTCTCTATAATCCCTTTCAATAAATCGTTTTCTTGCTCAAGTGTAACTTGGCTAAGAGAATCATTAGTGGAATGAACAGAGATACTAGCAACAACATCATTAGATTTAGCTTTAGCAAGGTTGTTACAAGATGAAGAAACTTTCTTGCCTTTGTTAGTAGTGTTCTTAGTTTTAGCTTGTGGAACAGAAGTGGAAAAGAGTAATCGTTTGGCTAGATAAGAAGAACTCTTCTTTCGAAGAGCATCATTGATCACTTTTAGGAACTCATGCTCTTGCTCCAAATTGAGCTTCTCAAAGTGTAGCTTCTTATGAGTTCTTGCAAGCTCTCTATGATATTATAGAGTAGTTTCATGAGCTAACTTAAGAGTATTTAATTCTTGAGTTAGTCTTTCAATCTCTCACTTATCATCATCATTCGATTTCTCTTGACTAGCATGATAATTAGCAAGTTTATTTTCAGTGCAATCAATATTTTTATCAAAGAGCAAGTCATCTTCTCCTAACAAGTCATCCTCATCACTATTGAAATCAACATACTCAGGGTGTGATACCTTGGGGACTTTATCCACGAAGCAGTTTCCGAACCCCTCATTTGGAGAATCAAATAAGTCATAGGAGTTGGAGGAAACAAGTGCAATTCCGGCAACACCTTCATGTTGACTATAGTCAGAGTTTGAGTGGTAGATTCTCTCATAGCACACACCCATTCACCAACATGAGCTTGATGTCTTCTTCTTGAGCTGCTCTTGGTGCATTTATCCTTCTTCTTCGAATCCTTGCCTCTCCGTGAGTGTCTTCATTCATAACGATCTTCTCTCTCTGTGAGGTGACTCATCTCTTGATCTTTGTCTTCTAGGTGACTCTTCTCTTCGTTTGTACGGAGTTGAGCACTTATTGGATTAGTGTCCAGGTGTCCCACAGTTGTAGCAGTTTCGGTCACAACTGGACGAACGCTTCTAATCATATGTTGAGCTTGATCTTTTCTCTTTGCCTCTACTCTTGTAGAACTTTTCGAATTTTCTGACCATGAGGCTTATCTATTCATTAGTGACAAGATTGTACTTTGAAGTAGCGGGAGCATCACACGAAGCTTTGTAAGAACCGCTCGACTTGTTGTGCAGCTCATCTTTATCCTTGAGTGACATCTGATTAGCAACAATCCTACCAATGACTTCAGTTGTCTTGAGACCTTTGTAGTTTGGCATCATTTGAATCAACGTGCACACACTGTCATACTTCCGAGCGACAAGTATCTTCTTGATGATGAATTTGTCGTTCATCTCTTCGCTTTCTAAGCCTAGAGTATATTTCAACAACACGTTCACCATCCTTCATCTTGAACTTTTCAAGCTGACTTTGAAGCACATCCAACTTAGATGGTCTGACAGAATCAGTACATTCGTGCCTATCGATCAAAGTATCCCAAATTTCTTTTGCATTCTCAAGGCGGGTGATTTTTCTTTGAATTTTTAAGGACATAGAGAGTTGAAGATGATGTCACAGGCTTGTGCGTTGAGTTGCAACATCTTCAGTTCATCAGGTGTCGCATCACGATCTGGTTCACACCCTTCTTCGACGAAATCACCTTGCACACCAACACGAATGACAACCCAAACATGAGGAGTAAAGGCAAGGAGATGCATTTTAATGTTATGCTTCCAACTAAGAAAATTAGAGCCATCGAAGTATGGACCTCTATGGTGATTATTTCCCTCACTAGATGCCATAGTCTCCTAGGTTGTGAAACCAATGTAATGGATACCAAAGCTCTGATACCACTTGTAGGATCAAAATTATGTCTAGAGATGGTGATTAGACTACTTGAAAAGGTAAAACATTAGCCTTTTCCCAATTTTAGTTGAGGGGAAGCTTTGGCAGTTAAGGCAAGTCAAGTACACCCTACACATGCAGTTCTAAGAGTGTAGCAGCGGAAAGTAAAACATGCAAGTGTAAAGTAAAGGAGTAAGTTAGGGAGATCAAACACATGAGGTTGACACGATGATTTTTGGGATAGTTCCGATAGTTGGTGCTATCGTACGTCCATGTTAGTGTAGACTTCAACCCACGAAGGGTAACCGCTGCGAGACTACACGGAGGGCTCCACCCATGAAGGGTCCACAAAGAAGCGGCATTGTCTATTCCACCACGGCTCCCGTCCATGGAGGACTAGCCTTACTCATGGTAGATCTTCACGAAGTAGGCGATCTCCTTGCCCTTACAAACATCTTGGTTCAACTCCACAACACGAAGTAGGAGGCCCCCAAGCGACACCTATCCAATCTAGGAGGCACCACCCTCTAAAAGGTAATAGATTTGGTTGAACTATGAACTACTTACTCTTGTGCTTCTAAGGATAGTGTCCTCAACACAAAATCACTCTCTCACAGAATAGGAATGGGTAGGAGAGATTGATTTGGTGGAAAGCAGTTTGGGGAGGCTAGAGGTCAAGTTTCAAATGATTTGAGTGAAATATCTTGGTCTCAACACATGAGTAGGTGGTTCTCTCTCAGAAAATGGGTCTGGATATGAAGTGTATGGTCTGAGTGCTTCTCCTACAATTGAGACGTGGGTTAAGGGGTATATATAGGCAGCACACAAAATCCAGCCGTTACACCCAAAGTGGCAAACTCGATGACACAGGAGTGGGAAACTCGGTGGTACCGACATGCACTAAAGGCAGCAACTTTTGAATCTCGGTGAGATCAATATATGAAGCTCGGTGGCACCAAAAAAGTGACTAATGGTCAGATGAGAAAACTCGATGACACCGATACTCCAACTCAGAAATTCCGATTTTGTAAATCGAGGCAACCGAAAGTTGGTCACCCAAACTCGGTAGCACCGATATGGTTTTCGGTTGCACCGATTTGGTGGAAGTGGCTAGGTTTTTGTCTAAGGTCGAACTCGATTGGTCAGAAATATGAAAGTTGGTGGCACCGAATTTGAGTATGTGGAATTGGACAGAATGGTTATGTGGGAAAAATGACTCAGTATTTTGGTGGCTAACTTAGAGAACTTGAGTAACCAGTTCATTTTAATACCTCACCCCCTTTTAATTGTATTGGATTTTCTATGACTCAAATGTGATTTCTCACAAATAGAAAATGAAGAGTCTTCTAGCTTCAAGCTTGAGCCAATCCTATTCCTTTCTTGGATCAAGGGGCATCTCCACATAAGCCTTTAGCCAAAGCATCTTTTGAACTTTTCTGAAATATACTTGGATAAACATAATAGTCCAATGATGCATATGTTGTGATCAATTATCAAAACCACCCTAGGGAGCAAATGTGCTTTCAAGCTATTCATTGCAAATGTTTAATATAGACCACCCGTATGCAAAGCAAGAGCTATAGTCTATCTCAGTAAGCCAAGGGAAAATTTGCCACGCAGGATTTGTGCATCTCTTCATCACAAACAGTTTAGATTGAAGACGGTATGCAAAGCGGCAGCTATGGTTTATTCGCCACTAAGCCAAGAGAAAATCTAGCACGGAGGATTTGTATATCCCTTAAATGCAAATGATTTCTTTGGATGACCCATGTGCAACCATGTACAGACAATTTTGCAAGATTTACATCTGTCATATTGGGTATATTGACATTTGTGGAACTGGAAACATTGACATTTGTCGATCTTGTAACATTGCCCATATTCAACATTGTAATACTGTTGTTTGTCAAAATTTGCAGCTAAAAATCACTAGCACTATCTAATTTTTCCAACTAAAGTTCAGTCAGCATAGATTTCATTCATAGATTAAGCAGTCCTTCTTTATACAAATAGTTCAACTCAACAGCTGAACCGACCAAACTTTTCCCCAATTATTGCCAACCACATCGTTAAATACCTAGTTCATCTATATATACTAGCTAATTTCAAGTACATTGTACACTTCAACAACATCTATAGTCAGATGAACTGAACGAAATAGCCCCCAAATACTACTACTATGGAGGGGCTTTGTACTACTTCCAGTAGCCTCTCCTCTGTTGAGCGCTCTTAGTAAGAGGGACAGGAGGAGGAGCCTACTGACGAGATGGACTGGAATACGGTGTATGTCGCTGTTGCACCTTTCGTGACACTCACCTCGAACGCCCTTTGCCGCTCCAAACGACCCATCTTGAAGCGGTAGGACTCCTTGTAGATCTCCTCATTCTGCACCTCTGCGGCTGCGTGTGTTGCGCCACGATGGTGGTAAGACTCTTTTGCATGCTCGACCAAGCGCTCCTCGTCCTCCCGTAGGAACTCGATGTAGCACGCAAGGTCATTGACGCACATGCGGAGCTCCACCTCCACCTCCATCCTTCGGGCGATGGTGGCGGAGCGGCTGATGACCCCGACGGTCGACGGTGGGATGGAGGTCACGACGACCGACGATGGGGTGGCAGCCACGACCGCCACGTCCCGCCTCCGGGCCGTGGTTGTACAGCAGGTGATGGCCACTGTGCGTGACTGTGGTGTGGCAGCCACGGCGTCCACCTCCCACGTTCGGGCCACGGTGGTGGAGCATGTGATTGCTTGGCTTTCAACGGTGGTGTGGCTGCCACGATGACAAAAGGTGGGGTGGCGACAAAAGCGGCCGACAATAGCTAACGATAAGGAGTGGCTGCAGAGCGTATGGTGGATGTTGCACGCGCACCCAACAGGAACGCCACGTGCACTACACTACGTCGGAGACTGTGCCGCCACCTTGGTGTAGCCTCCTAGGTGGAGTTGTCGTGTGATGACGTCTCACATGATTCCTCCGGCTCGCAACCGTCGGCCGTTTTGTAGACGGACATTCCCAGCGTGTTCTACTTATCTATGTGTGTGGTTTCCCTTTCGTGAGCACCATATTCCACACGCCCTGATGAATTGTAAGCAATAGGAGTTTTGTAACCTGACCCATAGCAAGATGCAGGTGGATGCCTATAGCCGTGAATTTGGACGCCTTGTGCATTATGGGCCCAAAGAAGTATCCACAGATGCCAAGAAGCAAGCAAGGTTTAGGAAAGGTCTCAACCCAGAGCTATGTCATGACCTCAACTTGCATGAGTTCGCTACCTTACAGATTCTTCTGAACAATCTTCAATCTCCATATCTCAGAGGCGTAGGATATGGATTTCGAACACCGCTCTCCCTCCGGGATATGCACCAAGGCCACCCTATGTGGTGCCTCATCTACCTATGACATGTGTTCCCTAGAAGAACCCCGTCAATCATATAATCAACTTAGATCCATGTCCCATTCATGCGACATGGTTCAAGTGTAGACAATCTAGACACTACTCAAAGAATTATCCTTTACATGCTAATGTTCCACCCTCTTCAAGAAATGGTGTCGGTCGTGGCAAGCCCCCAATAAACAAGCTTAATGTCAGGTCAATTTCATTATACATGTGGTTGGTGAATCATGTATCTACACAAGAAGCTCAAGCTGATGCTGGCATTGTGCTTAAGACGCTTCTTGTCAATTCTCATCCAGCTTTAGTTATGTTTGACTCTTGAGCATCCCACTCTTTCATTTATGAAAGGTATGCCCTGTCGAATGATATGTCCTTCGATATTATGCCCACTCCTTCGGAAATTCAAACTCCACGTTCTAGATGGAAAACTGCTTGAGTGAGCCATGGATATGAAATTCTCGTTGATGGTTTGGTATTGCTTACTTCTGTGATATCTCTCAAGTCTTCGGACATCAATATCATTTTGGGGATGGAATCGATGAGAGTTCATCATGCAAAAAATGATTGTTTAACTAGGTATGTTCAGCTTACCCATCCCTCTGGTTAGATAGTCAATGTCCAAACCAATATTCTAGAAGGCCGGATTTATTCTCTCAATGCCAATCCTCTTGCAGACCTCGAAGACATACCGGTAGTCTGTGACTTTCCAAATGTCTTTCCAGAAGAACTGTCGCGTCTTCAACCTAACAGAGAAGTACAATTTGTCATAGACCTTATTCGAGGAACTGCTCCAATTGCTAGAAGACCCTGTAAGATGTGCCCTCAAGAGATAGCCGAGCTTAAAATCCAACTCGATGAATATTTGAAGAAAGGTTTCATCCATCCTAGTTCTTTTCCATGGGCTTATTGTGTCCTCTTTGTTAAGAAGAAGGATGGCACGGATTGAATGGTTGCAGATTATCGACCAGTTAATCTGGTCACAATAAAGAACACATATCCGCTCCCCGGGATCAATGATCTATATATCAACTTGCTGGATCTGCAGTCTTTTCCAAAATGGATTTGCGATTAGGTTATCAACAAATCAAACTTAGGAACGAGAACATTCCCAAGACGACTTTTGTTACTTATGGCCAATACGAGTACATCGTCATGTTCTTCGGACTAACCAATTCCACAGCTACCTTCTCCTGCGTAATGAATTTGATCTTCATGGAGTATTTGGAAAAATTCATCATGGTTTACCTTGATGATATCCTGATTTACTCGGAGAACGAAGAAGAACCTTATGAGCATCTTAGGCTGGTATTGATAGAACTTCGAGATCACCGCCTTTAGGCCAAATACTCCAAGTGTGACTTCTCGTTGCCATAAGTGACCTATCTAGGTGACGTAATATCTTCATAAGATATTGAAGTCAATCCCGAGAGAGTTCAAGTTGTTCTTCATTGGACTTTACTTGAATCGTTGAAGCATGTTAGGAGTTTCCTTGGCTTAGCAAGGTACTGTCGTTGCTTCGTTGAAAACTTCTCCAAAGTTTCCAAACCTCTAACTGAACTCCTCAAGAAATATAAGAAGTTTGAGTGGACCCCACAATGTCAGGAAAGTTTTCAGGAGTTTAAAAGACGACTGACTACTGCCCTGGTATTGTGCCCCTTGATTTCACAAAGGACTCTATTATCTACTGTGATGCCTCGGGACAAGGACTAGGTTACATTATTGTGCAAGATCGTCATGTGTTTGCCTAGACTTCTCGATAATTGTCTCCACATGAGGAGAATTATCCAACACATGATTTGGAACTTGCCGTTGTAGTTCATGCACTTTTAACTTGGCGGCATTACCTTATGGGTAATCGTTGCGAATTATTCACTCATCACCAGAGTCTCAAGTATATATTCACCCAACCGGATTTGAATCTCACGCAAAGACATTGGGTCGAGTTGATTATGGATTACGACTTAGGAATATCTTACACCCCAGGCAAACCCAATGTCATGGCTGATGCACTAAGTCATGAATCCTATTGTAACAACCTCATATTGCTACAAAGTCAACCTTTTCTCCATGAGGAATTTCGTAGGATTAATATTCACATTATTCCTCGAGGATTCCTTTCTACCTTGGTGGTGAAACCGACTCGTGAGGATCATATCATAGATGCCTAGAAGCAAGATACGGGAATTTCTCGAATCAAGAGCAATCTTAGCAAGGGAGTTGTTGGACGTTTTTTGGTAGATGATCAAGGTGTCGTATTCTTTGAGAACTGCTTGGTGGTTCCCAAGAAGCAACATCTACGAGAGATGGTCCTTATAGAAGCTCATGAATCTCCTCTCACAATTCATCTCGGTAGCACTAATATGTATCAGGACCTACGCCAGAGATTCTGGTGGACTAGGATGAAGAGATAAATTGATAAATTCATTACTAAGTGTAACGTTTGTCATCCCATTAAGGCAGAGTACCAAAGGCCTTCTGGCACCCTTCATTCATTGGCTATTCCCGTGTGGAAATGGGACAAGGTCGGTATGGATTTCATCGCCGACTTTCCAATGACTAAGAAATGGAATGATGTCATCTCCGTGGTCATCGATCGCCTTTCCAAAGTTGCTCATTTCCTTCCAGTTCGAGAAAGTATAACTGTTATTCAGTTGGCAGACTTGTATGTTTCTCGAATAATATCTCTTCATGGTGTTCCTCTAGAGATCAATTCATACCATGGAAGTCTTTTCACCACCCGATTTTGGGAAAGTTTCCAGAAAGCTATGGGAACCCATCTCTCCTTTAGCACCACTTATCACCCTCAGTCAAGTGGTCAAGTAGAAAGAGTCAATCAAATTCTCGAACATATGCTCAGAGCCTCTGTTATCTCATTCGAAATGAGTTGGGAGAAATGTCTTCCATTCACCGAATTTCCTTTATAACAATAGCTTCCAATCTAGTCTGGGCAAAGCACCTTTCAAATTTCTATATGGATCAAGATGTCGAATGCAATTAAAATGTTGAGAACCTGATGAAAGAAATTATTTTGGATCGAATATGATTCAGGAGGTAGAAGAGCAAGTTTATATCATTTGTGAAAATTTGAAAAAACCACCCAATCACATCAAAAGAGTCAATATGACTGTTGTGATAAGGACGGAAGGTATGAAGTTGACGAGAAGCCTTATCTTCCGGTTACACCTCTTAAGGTTTCCCATCGCTTCGGTATGAAAGGCAAATTGGCTCTTCATTACACTAGTCCTTTTTGTGTTCTTGCTAAATGAGGAGAGGTTGCCTACCAATTAGAACTAATCCCGCTACTTTCAAAAGTTCATGATGTCTTCCACTCAGGCATTGCTTCTACGATCCTATTCGCGAAGTGGACCACAAAATGATTGATCTCCAAGATAACCTTTCATATCGAAAATATCATGTTCCTATTCTCAATGAAGCCAAGCGCATCATTCGACGTTGAAACATCAAGTTTCTCAAGGTTCAGTGGCCACATCATTCCGAGATGAAGCAACACCTAGGAGAGAGAAGGTCATCTTCGACTGGAGTACCCCGTCCTCTTCCCGACTAGCCATGAATCTCGGGACGAGATTCTTGTTTATTGGGGGTGAGTTGTCACAGCCCTAGCCTTGACTTTGCTTGTTAGTGCATTCATGCATGCATTCTTTTTTCAAATGAATATGAAATTTGGAATTATCAAGCCTCAGAAATAACTTTGTCAAAATAAGAAAGATAAAAACTGCTTCAAATAAGTCCAAGAAAATGTTCCTGTTGTTTTGTGAAAATATTGGCAAGGGTTATAAATCAAACCAATATTTTTGGGACCAGAGAAATATATATTGTGGGCACTTGAGTTAATCCAACATTATTTGATCGGGCATGTAATTGATATCTCTGTCCCAAAATAACTATCTCAACTTTGTACTAGAGCTAGTACAAAGTTATATTAGCTTAAGACACTTATTTTGGGACGGAGGGAGTATATACATAAAATATATGGCCAAAAATATTAAAATACTGAGATTATTGCGTGGCTTTGGACAAGTCCATTTTGTTCACATATATTTTTCTTAGGTTTTATAAAATGGTTTGATATTTTTACGAGACCAAAACATATTGCAGAAAATAGAAAAGAAACAAAATGGAAAAAGGGAAGTTACGTGTGCCACTTACGTGTGAAGATTAGGCCTAACCCACACGGACAACCTGATCTTCTACCTCCATCCAGTAGGCACAGGAGAAGCATGGCGCATGCCTGAGGGCCCTCGGCCACCTCCTGCTTCCACCTGGGTGTCTTGGGCCTTCCTACCTCTCCATCATCACGGCCAGGGCGAGCTGATCCCATTCCGCCTCTCCCTTTTTTCCCTCTCCCTCGCCTCTTCTCTCTCTCAGTCGTGCAAAGAGTGTGCCATCGTCGGTGTTTGCTGTGGCCACCGGCATCGGCTCGCCCCGGAGCTTGCCCATGAGCTCCGACGTTCCGCACTTCCTCTCCACGACAACAGAATCGACCTCGAACGGACTCCTTCACCGCCATAGACTCGTCTTCCCCGTCCATGGTCATCGGAGGCCGCCCTCTGATTGGTTTTTGTCCCTGCTTCCCCGAGATCATCGTCAATGCAATCGAACCCACCGTGAGCCACCGCATCATTTCCCTCTCTTTCCCGGCTTCCCCGCGTTCCCTCGACCATAGCTCCACCGCGGACAAGCTCCGGCCGCCGCCACGGGCTTGCCCTCGACGAGCTCCGGTGACCCCAGGGCCTCCCCCCCCCCCCCGATGCGCACGGGCGAGGGCTACGCCCTGGTGCCCTCAGCGTGCTAACCCTCTGCCGGCAGCGCAAGTCCAGCGTGCCTTCCCCATGCGGAATGGCTCCTGCCGGCCACACTCCAGCATGCTAACCTGGCCGGCCTAGTTAGCCACTAACCACCACCATGGGTCAGTGACAATGGGCCCCGCATTGCTAATTAACCCGTGGCTAATTTAGTTTAGGTTAAATGAAATTAGTTTTGTCACTGTGTCTATGATAGGCGGGTCCCGTCTGTCAGGTCTGGGCTGGGCATGGCACGCTTGACTTGCTGATGCTAGCATGACATAGTGATGATGAAGTAATCCATTTATGAATTTGTTTAATTTCACAAAATATCATAAACTTCAAAAAATCCATAAAAACGCAACCATAACTCAGATTGAAATAAGTTATATACGAAAATTTATGAGACAAATCTAAAGAATTTGATGGTATCATTTTCATGCTTGTTTGAACAACCAAAAGTTGGTGGATAGTAAAATTCACTTAAAGGTATTTAAATGCTTTATACGTGGAGTTTGAATTTGATCTATATTGATCAAATGAACTTCATTTAATTGTGGATAGTGGTTTTATCTCAAGCCAGCAACATGTTAACATGTCATTACCATGCATCATTGTGAAGCATTGTCGTGCTTAAATTATTCCTTGTTTGCCTTGTTGATAGACTTGCGAGACGTAGTTATTGAAGACATCAAAGAACAACCATGTTTTTACGATCTTCCACACAAGCAAACTCCCTTGAGCATTCTGATACAATCCCTCTCTCTCGCTCTTACTCTCATTTGAATGCATTAGGACAACACGATTCAACTATTATTTGTGTTCCGGTAGTTGAACCCATTCCTTTTCACGACTTGTCATTGTCACAGTAAAAAGCTAAACCTTCCTAGCATGATTATGAATTGCTTGAGCTGTGTTGTGATATGTTCCAAGCCATGCATGCTATTCCTAGAATTGTGTCGTGTTTGATCCATCGGGGTGATGAATTCTAATGATCATGTTGTGATGACGAGAGTTAAGTGTGTGAATCGTACTAGTAAAGGTAGCGTTGAGAGGCCATCTAGGAGTACATGGTGTGTTGTCTCATTACAACTGCTCTTAGGACCTGAGATCTTGTGTTTGTGTTCTAAGGCTAGCTACTATCGCACATTGGCCTCTGGTAACTTGAGCTCTCTCAGCATATTAACCTACCCTCTTCTCTGCCAAAGATTTGAAGTAGTTCGAAACACTGATAGGATGTGGCCGGGTGTGCAAAGTGGATGAACGAGCCAACCGGGACCGTCTTGGGGCCCTACACATAACTTTTCAGTCTAAATCGTGAAACACGCCGAGTCTTAATTGTGGTAACCAACTCAGTTAGGCGACTTCCTTGGGCTATAGTCTTTGTAAGTTAACGTCTGTGGCCTACTCCCTCGCTAGGCTTTCGCTTGAAGGTTGCCGATGTTCCTTAATATGTGCACATGGCTGAAAGTGCGTTATATCGACTAGAGGGGGTGAATAGCAGATTTTATAATTTCACAACTGAGGAAATTCCTAGTGAGGAAAGTCCACGGTAATGAACTGAGTGTGGCGGAAATAGTACATGGTCAGCTGTGCAAAAACGTCTACAACAAAGTAATCGATGAGATTTCAGAGATTTAGTTTGCACAGTTCGCAAGTACAGAGTAAGCAGGTGAAGATTAACTCAAGTGAAGAATTTGACGTTGAGGAAATTCAGAGAAAGTCTTCAGACAAATTCTTCAAACAGTACAGATGAAAGTCTTCAACATACAATTGAGGAAATGAGAAGGTTGAAGAAATAGAACCCGTAGTTTGATGAAGACAGTTATTGATGACCCAGTTCTAACTACAGTGACAGTTGTATGTCTGTTTCTGAGCGGCTTGGTATTGAAACCAAAGGACACACAGTCCCTACCGTATTCTCCTTGAGCTAAGGACACACACTCCTCCCCCAACACTCGTGGTAAGTCTTTAGGGTAGACTTTGAAACCCTCACAAACTCAGTCACCCGGCGATCCACAATTAGCTGCTGGGTGCTCTAGACCATGATGCCTAACCGTCTGGAGCATACATAGTCCTGAAAGGTAACAAGCATCGGTTCCACACAAGAACAACTTCTTGAGTGATTCTCAATCACTTGGGATTTTGGTTTGGGTTTGGTATTTGGGTTATTTCCTCACTTGATGATTTTCTCTCGAAGACTCTGAGGAATTTGGGTTGCTCTAAATGACAAGTGTGAGTTTCTCTCGGAGCAGTCAACGAGCAAGTGGTTGTGGGGGAGGCTATTTATAGCCTGAGAGCATCCCAACATGATTTGACATAAATGCCCTTTAATAATATGACCGTTGGGTGGATAAGATCAGTGAGGTGGCGCATGGCATGGCAACAGTAGGAACTTTCAAATGTGAAAGTCCTCATGTCTCTCATATTCCTCAATTTGAGGCTTTGGTAGATTTAGGCTTGGGTTGAGCATCATGAGGAAAATGATTCCATAGTTTTACCTCGACCCCCTCTAATGGTACGTGTTCCTATGACTCAAGTGTAAAGAAAATGAAATAGAAAGATTAAATATTCACGCTTCAAAGTCTTTAGAGTGTTTTCTTCAGGACAAACATAATTTCTAGAATCGGAGGAGGAAGTATGGTTTGGTACCTTTGAACCTTTTGCCATGAAGCAATAGGTTGGAGCGAAGTCATCAACATTTTCATCAGTGTAGATAGTGTTGTCATCTTCTTCAAGGTTGAAGATTGACTTGCTAGCGAATGTCGTGGCCAGTGCAAGACTTGCCATACCAGACTCTGACTCCACTTCAGAACCTTCCTCTTCATCACATTCCTCATATTCTTCTTCAGAATCCATTTCCTTGCCAATGAGTACCCGAGCCTTTCTGAAACTGGTCTTCTTGTGCAATGAGGACTTTGAAGATGAGGATTTTGAAGATTTCTTCTTTTTCTTCGAGTCATTAGAACTTTCATACTTCTAATTCTTCTTCCATGATTCTTTCACCGAGCGAGGACAATCAGTAATGTAGTGACCAGATTTCTTGCATTTGTGGCAGGTTCTTTTCGTGTAGTCTCCAGATGAAGATTCTGATTTACTCATATCTTTTCTTGAAGATTTTCCGAACTAGCCACGTTTAGTGAACTTCTCGAATTTCCTCACGAGCATTGCAAGTTCTTGTCCAAGTTTTTCAGGGTTTAGGAGAGGACATTTGTATTGTTGATTTTTCCACAAGTCCTCAACCAGCCACATGCTTACTAACAAAAACCTCAAAAGGCTCGCTATGACATTGACGACTTAGTCATGAAGGCATGAGGAATTTGCACACGCTAGCGAAGAAGAAGCATGTCATTGGCATCGAATCCGTCAAATTCCTCAAGGACCATCTCTGGGGTGCTTGTGAGTCTAGAATATTAACCATATCCAAACACCCCTCGAAGACTATCATGACTACTACTCGTCCATTTGAATTGCTTCACATGGATCTATATGGACCTACTCATTATGCTACTCTAACAAATGCAACATCTTTATATGGCTTTGTCATCGCTGATGACTATTCTCGCTATACTTGGGTACACATCATTCTGTATAAAACAGAAGTGCAGGAAGTCTTCAAACGATTTTCTTCAAGGGCCTCGACGAACTCCGACGTCAAGATCAAACAGATCACGAGTGATAATGGGACAGAATTAAAAAATATTGGTCTTGATAATTATCTTAATGAACTTGGTATTACTCACGAATTGTCTGCTCCTTATACTCTTCAACAAAATGGTGTCGTTGAACGCAAGAACAGGACTCTAGTTGAAAGGGCATGGGCTATGCTTGAAGAATACCTGACTCCTCGTTGCTTTTGGCCTAAAGCAATCAACACTGCTTGCCACATCATCAACAGGGTATATCTTCACAAATTCCTCAAGAAAACCTCATATGAACTCCTCACTGACAAGAAACCCAATGTAAGTTATTTCAAAGTGTTCGATGCAAGATGCTGGATTAGAGATCCTCGCCATAGCTCAAAGTTTGCACCTAAACCACATGACGGTTTTATGCTTGGTTACGAAAAGGACTCGCACACCTACAGAGTCTTCAACACCTATCACAACAAGGTTGTTGAAACTGTAGATGTGCGGTTCGATGAAACAAACGGCCCGTTGAAAGAGCAACTTCCTCCCGTGCCAGATAAATTACCTCCTGAGGAAGCCATCAAGCTCAAGGCAACTGAATATATCATTCCTACTGAGGAACAACCCCTTGTTGAAGAATTCGTCCCCAATACTAAGGAAATTCAAGCAGGTGCACTGATACATCTCCAACATATCCATAATTTTTGATGGTTTCATGCTATTATCTTGTCAAACTTTGGATGTTTTGCATGCCTTATATATATTTTTTGGGACTAACTTATTAACTCAATGCCAAGTGCCACAGTTCTTGTTTTTTCCATGTTTTTGACCCCTTTTAGAGGAGAATTTGAAACGAAGTCCAAACGGAAGAAAATCCCCGAAAAGATTATTTCCTGAACGGAAGAAGATCGGTAAGCTTGGGAGCCAAGGCAGGGGAGCCTCAGGGGCCCCACAAGCCCCCACCCCGCGACCAGGGGGTAGGTCGCGGCCCATAGGCTTGTGGGCCCCCTGAGCGCCCTCTGACCTAGGGGTTGTGTCTATAAATTCCCTAAATATCCCAAAAAATCAGGAGATCATCGAAATCTCTTTTCCACCGCCGCAAGTTTCTGTCTCCACAAGATCCCATCTGGGGCACGTTCTGGAGCCCTGCCGGAGGGGGGATTCGGACACGGAGGGCTTCTCCATCAACACCATGACCTCTCCGATGATGCGTGAGTAGTTCACAATAGAACTATGGGTCCATAGCTAGTAACTAGATGGCTTCTTCTCTCTCTTGGATCTTCAATACAAAGTTCTCCATGATCTTCATGGAGATCTATCCAATGTAATTTTCATTTGCGGTGTGTTTGTCGAGATACGATGAATTGTGGATTTATGATAAGATTATCTATGAATCTTATTTGAGTTTCTTCTGATCTCTCTTATGCATGATTTCATATCCTTGTAATTCTCTTCGAGTTCTGGGTTTTGTTTGGCCAACTAGATCTATGATTCTTGCAATGGGAGAAGTGCTTGGTTTTGGGTTCATACCGTGCAGTGACCTCACCCAGTGACAGAAGGGGTAGCAAGGCACGCATCGTGTTGTTGCCATCAAGGGTAAAGAGATGGGGTTTTCATCATTGGGTTGAGATTATCCCTCTACATCATGTCATCTTGCTTAAGGCGTTACTCTGTTCCTCATGAACTCAATACACTAGATGCATGCTGGATAGTGGTTGATGTGTGGAGTAATAGTAGTAGATGCAGAAAGTATCGGTCTACTTGTCTTGGACGTGATGCCTATATCTATGATCATTGCCTTAGATATCGTCATGACTTTGCGCGGTTCTATCAATTGCTCGACAGTAATTTGTTCACCCACCGTGATATTTGCTATTATGAGAGAAGCCTTTAGTGAACACTATGGCCCCCAGGGTGTACTCCACACCATATTTTCAGCCTTACACTTTTTACTTCATTGCACTTTCCGCCTTCAGATCTCACTTTGCAAACAATCTTGAAGGGATTGACAACCCCTTTGAAGCGTTGGGTCCAAGCTTGTTTGTGTTTGCGCAAGTACTTTGGACTTGACGAGGCCCTCCTTCTGGATCGATACCTTGGTTCTCAAACTGAGGGAAATACTTACTGCTCTTGTGCTGCATCACCCTTTCCTCTTCAAGGGAAAAACCGACGCAAACCAGAGAAGTAACAAGAAGAATTCCTAGCGCCAAGGAAGGACTTTTGTTGCCGCAGCATGCACCTGGGGAAAATGCTACACATCAAATTCCTCAGCCCAACCAAAGTCTTCAACCAACTCATCCAAGGATTGCAAATGAAGTGGAACTTGACAAATCCTTGATGACATCAATGCGCCAGGCACTCTCACTCGCTCAAAAGCATCACATTTAGTTAACTTTTGTGGGCATTCCTCTTTTGTGTCTATCACAAAACCCTCGAAAGTTGTTGAAGCCTTGATGGAACCTGAGTGATTCAAGCCATGCAAGATGAACTTCTTCAATTCAAGCTAAATGACGTATGGAACTCGTCAAAACACCAGATCCTCGCAAGCACAATATCATCAACACCAAGTGGATCTATCGAAACAAGCAAGATGAGGATGGTCAGGTTGTGAGGAACAAGGCACGGCTTGTATCCCAAGGCTACACAGGTTGAAGGAATTAACTTTGATGAAACTTTTGCACCTGTAGCTAGACTTGAAGCTATTTGACTATTACTTTCTTATGCTAACCATCACAATATTACTCTATATCAAATGGATGTGAAAAATGCATTCCTCAATGGTAAGCTTCGGGAATAAGTATATGTTGCTCAGCCCCCAGGTGTTGAAGACCTGAAGCATCCTGACAAAGTCTTCAGATTCAAAAAGGCACTCTATGGCCTCAAGCAAGCCCCTCGGGCGTGCTATGATACATTGAAGGAATTCCTCATGAAGAAAGGCTACAAACCAGGTTCACTTGATCCTATGACAATGTACTATTTGTGCCCAAATATATGTCGACGACATTATTTTTGGTTGTACTCACAAATGTTACACTGATGAATTTGCCTACATGATGGGTGAAGAATATCAAATGTCCATGATGGGGGAGCTGAAATTCTCCTTAGGTCTGCAAATTCGTCAACAACACAATGGCATCTTCATATCCTAGGAGAAATACCTCAAGGATGTTTTGAGGAAATTTGGCATGCATGAATGCAAAGGCGTCAAGATTCCTATGCCTACCAACGGCCACCTTTGCATTGACGAAAATGGTAAAGATTTCGTTCAACACGTATATCGTTCTATGATTGGCTCTTTATTGTACCTATGTGCATCTAGGCCAGATATTATGCTTATGTTTGTATGTGTGCTCGTTTTCAAGAAAAACCGAAGGAATCACACCATAAAGCTGTGAAACATATTCTTCGATATCTAGCTCACACTCCAACACAAGGATTATGGTACGCCAAGGGATCAAATCTTCACCTCGTTGGATATTCTTATTCTGGTTATGCTGGTGACCGTGTGGATTGCAAGCCAACATTACGCACATGCCATTTCCTCGGAAGATCATTAGTCTGCTGGTCCTCAAAGAAGAAGAACTGTGTATCACTCTCCACTGCCGAAGTTGAATACATTGCTGCTGGATCTTGTTGTGCTCAACTACTATAGACGAAGCAAACCCTCAGAGACTACGACATCAACATGAAGAATGTGCCCCTCTACTACGACAATGAGAGTGCAATCATGATCGCTTACAACCCAGTACAACACTCGAAGACAAAGCACATCCAGATTCGTCATCATTTTCTTTGAGACCATGTACTCAAGGGTAATAACATCATTGACCATGTGAAGACTGATGATCGACTAGCAGATATCTTCACAAAGCCCTTGGATGAGAGAAGGTTTTAAAAGTAGCGGTGTGAGCTAAAATCCTAGTATTTCTTGTAAACATGCACACATCCTGACACTTATGCAAAATTGATGACTTAGATGTGCAACACATGAAGTAACTATTTTCTTCAATCAATGAAGAATAACACTCAGAGTGTGAAGAAATTAATGAAGAATTTGGTTCTCAGGGCCCTACGACAATTGTACGCGGCGCCTGAAATCATCATTCTTATACCATGGGTCATGTCACCACCCAACTTTGAAATTCTTCAAGTTGGAAATTCTTCAAAGTTGAAATTCTTCAATCTGAGTCTTTTTTTACAAATTCCTCATACATTTTCAAAGTCTTCACATTCTTCAAAACTTTTGTGATGTCCTCAACATCATTCACTTATTTCTTAGTCTTCAATTCGGTATTTCTTCTAAGTGAATGTTAGGCTAAGCTCAACCTAGTCTATTCTCAATTCTTTATATGCATTCTGTTTGACGCTTGTTCAAAATCCTCACCGAGTCCTTGTCAGCTGATGACTTTGCATCAAAATCCTCAAAATCCAAAATTTTATTTTAACGTTACCACAGTAACCGCACCCACTACTCACAAACGGATAACCACGATCTCCACCGCTTCGATCATGGTTAGCACGTGTCATGTGGAGACGAAGGGGCAAGGGCAGTTCGATCCGAAAGTTTCGGCCCGTACCGTTTTTCATCTGAGCTATAAATAGCCCCTTACCCCCCGCAGTCAAAACTCTTCACTTCCTCTCGTATTCTCCACTCGAGCTCAAACTCTAGCGCCGCTGCTAGCATCTTCGTCGTCGGTGAGGGAAATCTTCACTGCCTTGCCCTCGTCGCCGCCGAACTCACGCCGACTGCGGAACATATTCTTCCGCCGCCGTCGTAGCTGTGTTCAGTCGCCAAGTTAGGGCACTGAAGATCTAGACCGAAAAACTTCTTCTTTTATTGCTTCAGTTCATCGTCTTCTTCGCACACGGTAAATAAAATCCTATTTTACGGCCCCTGTTGATTTTTACTGCAACAAAAGACCTTCCAACGGCGCGAGAAACAAGCGTGCTGACGGGTTATTATTCTTGTCTTGATACTCCTCAGCAACGGCACCAGGAATCCTTCTGCTACGGCTACGCCTTTAGGGACTTCCTTTGCAAATATGCAAAGGATTCCCCTGTGGCCTTGGAGCCTTGCATTGGTGTTCCCTCGAAGCGGAAAGGGTGATGTAGCACAGCGGCGGTAAGTATTTCCCTCAGTTTTGAGAACCAAGGTATCGATCCAGTGAAGGATTATCACAAGTACCCGCACAAACACAAAGAGCTTGCACCCAACGCTATGAAGGGGTTGTCAATCCCTTATAGATTGTTTGCGAAGTGAGAAACGAAAGCAACAAAGAAACAAAGCAAAGTAAAAGCGAAAGTGGAAACAATAGGTGTGAATAGACCCGGGGGTCGTAGTGTTCACTAGTGGCTTCTCTCATTAAAGCAGCAAGTAGACGCTGGGTGAACGAATTATTGTCGAGCAATTGATAGAACCGCGCAAAGTCGTGATGTTATCTATGGCAATGATTATATCTATAGGCATCACGTCCAAAACAAGTAGACCGATATTTTCTGCATCTACTACTATTATTCCACACGTCGACCGCTATCCAGCATGCATCTAGTGTATTAAGTTCATGAGAACAGAGTAATGCCTTAAGCAAGATGACATGATGTAGATGGATGATGACCCACAAGTATAGGGGATCAATCGTAGTCCTTTCGATAAGTAAGAGTGTCGAACCCAACGAGGAGCAGAAGGCTCTGATAAATGGTATTCAGCAAGGTAATAACTGCAAGCACTGAAAGTAGCGGTAACAAGTGATTGTGTAGCGAGGTGAAATGTAGCAAGAAAAAAGTAACATGTAACAAGTAGTAGCAACGATGCAGCAAGTGGCCCAATCCCTTTTGTAGCAACGGACAAGCCTGAACAAAGTCTTATAGGAGGAAAAACGCTCCCGAGGACACACGGGAATTTCTGTCATGCAAGTTTCATCATGCTCATATGATTCGCGTTCGTTACTTTAATAGTTTGATATGTGGGCGGACCGGCGCTTGGGTAGTTTCCTTACTTGGACAAGCATCCCGATTATGATTAACCTCCCCCGCAAGCATCCGCAACTACAAAAGAAGAGTTAAGACAAAGTCTAACCATAGCATTAAACTAGTGGATCCAAATCAGTCCCTCACGAAGCAACGCATAAACTGCGGTTTAAGCTTCTGTCACTCCAGCAACCCATCATCTACTTACTACTTCCCAATGTCTTCCTATAGGCCCAAATATGGTGAAGTGTTATGTAGTCGACGTTCACATAACACCACTAGAGGAAAAGACAACATACAGCATATCAAAATACCGAACGAATATCAAATTCACATGACTATTATCAGCATGACTTATCCCATGTCCTCGGGAACAAAAGTAACTACTCACAAAGCATAATCATAATCATGATCAGAGGTGTAATGAATAGCATCAAGGATCTGAACATAAACTCTTCCATCAAGTAATCCAACTAGCATCAACTACAAAGAGTAATCAACACTACTAGCAACAGTACAAGTACCAATCGGAGTTGTGAGACGAAGATTGGTTACAAGAGATGAACTAGGGATTGGAGAAGAGATGGTGCTGATGAAGATGTTGATGAAGATGCGTCCCCTCCGATGAGAGGAGTGTTGGTGATGACGATGGCGATGATTTCCCCCTCTGGGAGGGAAGTTTCCCCGGCAGGATCGTCCTGCCGTAGCTCTAGATTTGATCTGCTCAAGTTCCGCCTCGTGGCGGCGGCAAAACCATGAAAAAGCTCTCGAATGATTTTTTATCTAGACCAAGACCGTTCATATAGCAAAAGAGGGGGGCTAGTGGGCCGTCAGGCAGCCCACAAGCTTGCCCTCCACCACCAGGGGGTGGCGGTGGCAGGGATTGTGGAGCCCTGGTGGCCCCCCTTCGGTACTTCTTTCGCCCAGTATTTTTTATATAATCCCAAAAAATCCACGTAAATTTTTAGGGCATTTGGAGATGTGCAGAATAGTGGACTAAGATTTGCTCCTTTTCCAGTCCAGAATTCCAGCTACCTGAATTCTCCCTCTTCAAATAAACCTTGCAAAATAAGAGAGAAAAGGCATAAATATGGTACCACAAAGTAATATAACAGCTCATAAAGCAATAAATATCAACATGAAAGCATGATGGAAAAATGGACGTATCAACTCCCCCAAGCTTAGACCTCGCTTGTCCTCAAGCGAAAACCAACTTCCATAAACATGTCCACATGTTAAGGGGACGAAGGTGTCGATATAACATAATACGGATATGAGGGCATCATGATCACACATAGAACAACAATACATCATAAAGATTTTTATGAGAAAGTAACAATTCCTTCACAAAGCAAAGCATGAAGCAAAAACCTTACCGAGAAGTAACCAACAACGGTCCAAAGTCATTGAGGCAATTCCAATTTATCACAACATGAGAAAGAGTCAAATAAGAGCTTGGAAGGAAAACCCTCATACTCAATCATCTCTTTGTTTTCCACAGTTGTTACAACTCACGTGGTACTCATTGTATCAAAGTTTCAGCTGGACACAGAGGAAGATAGGGGCTTATAGTTTTGCCTCGCAACGATTTACCTCAAGGGTAAAGTCAACAATAATAAAGCATAAGTACTCAACTCGAAGTTGATTTATGAATATAGATCTATCCCAAGCATGTGACGGTAGCCAAGACAAAGTCAAAATAGGGAATTGGTGAAGATCACCATGACTCTTACAAGGGCAAAAAGTAAAGGTACAAGATAGGCCCTTCGCAGAGGGAAGCAGAGGTTGTCATGCGCTTTTGATGTTTGAATGCGTGTCCTCCTAGTGTGGAGGAATGTCACTTTATATTGCCTCCTGTGATAAAGAACTTTATTATGCAGTCTGTCGCTTTTATGCCTTCCTCATCACAGGTTCGTACAAATCTTATTTTTCACACACTAATAGATCATACATATTAGAGAGCAATTTTTATTGCTTGCACCGATGATAACTTACTTGAAGGATCTTATTCAATCCATAGGTAGGTATGGTGGACTCTCATGGCAAAACTGGGTTGGAGGTTTATGGATGCACAAGTACTATCTCTACTTGGTGCGGGAGTTTTGGCTAATATGAGGTGGAAGCAATCGTCACATGCTAAGGGATCTCTAATCATATAACATTGTTTGGAACCAGGCAAACACAATTCATTATGTTGTCTTCCTTGTCCAACATCTACTCCTAAGAATGTAATAGTTTGGTGAGTGCTCACAATTGTAAATAGTGTCTAAGATGATATATTCATATGTGAACCTCTCTTTCCTTATTACTTCTTATTAATTGCAACAATGACTGAGGTCTATGTTGTTTTATGCTCAACAAGTTTCAATCATCATATGTGTCATAAGTGAAGTTATCACTTTCCATAAGATCGTCTCATGATCTTTCATGCTATCGTTCTTTTCATACTTTTGATCATGGCACAGAGCAAAGCCCTTGACTAAGATACTCTTTATTATATAGCTCGTAAGCTCGAATACATCGGGGGAGAGACAAAAGCAAAAGACTCAAACTAAACACTAAAGACTTATTCCTCTAAAAGAAGAAATAAAAACTGAAAAGGAAAGAACTAAAACAAAGGTAAAAGCAAAAGATATAAAGGTGATACGATACGAGGGCAACTACCCCAAGCTTGGCAAAAGCCAAGGGGATTGCCCATACCAATGCTTAGTTATCTTCCTTTAGTGGTGATGGTGGTGAAGTTGTTGGAGTAGTCTGATCCTCCGTCTTCCAAGGCATAGGTGCTCCATCATGGCAGGATAAACGAGTCGCCGGAATCCTCAAATCTGCAGCCAACCTTATTGATTTAAATCTATACTCATACTCATAGTTTTGGTTCTGCAGGTCATAGATCTGGCCCTGAAGTTGATCAACCCTCTCATAGAGCCTGGAGAGGTGTTTCCCAATGTCAATGGCATCCATCTTGTGATTGCTTGTGAACTCCGTGATCATCGTGTGGTTCGCGTTGAGTCCACGCTCCACCATCCCTTGGCACTTGAAGACTTGTTGCTCCATTGCTTCAAGCCGCGTCTCCACGCTTCCCGTGTTCTTAGGCCCCTCAACATCACAGATGTGCAACATCCCCTCGCTCATCTTGATAGATTGAGGGTGTTTCAGCACTCCCGTGAGGTAGGGATTGATGACCTTCTTGAAGATCTTGTCCTTAGGAGCATTTGGGGAAGTCATGATGATCTAGAGCTGTCACAGAAATAGGCTCGAAACGGAAACAGAGGAAAACTGCAGGATATGGAGTTCAAAACCTTCGGGCGAGTATATATAGATTTTTTTCTGGACCAGAAGGAGTGCTCCACAAGAAAACAGAGTCCAGGAGGCACACGAGGTGCCCACAAGCTTGCCCTCCGCCACCAGGGGGTAGGGGGTGGTGGCAGGGCTTGTGGCCGCCTCGTGCGCTCTCCGGACTGCTTTTTATTTTTCTAATTTTCGAAAAACTCCAAAACGGAGAAAATTTCCTATTGGAAAAGCAACGGAGTCCAATTTCTTACCAAAACAGATACCTCTTCGTTTTTAGGGTCTAAAACAGGCTGATAAACATCCCTTATGTACTCCTCTGGAGTTATGACATTGATGATATTTGTCTCAACATTTATGGTAGTACCAGAGATGTAATGCTTGATTCTTTGCCCATTTACCACTCTAGGAAAATTTCCTTCCGTTTTATTAATTTTGATGACACCAGAACGATATACTTCCTCGATAACATAAGGACCTTCCCATTTAGAGAGAAGCTTGCCTGCAAAGAATCTCAAACGAGAATTGTAGAGCAGGACATAATCACCTACATTGAACTCTCGTTTCTGTATTCGTTTGTCATGCCATCTCTTAACCTTTTCCTTGAACAACTTGGCATTCTCATATGCCTGGGCCCTCCATTCATCTAACGAGTTGATATCAAACAACCGCTTCTCACCGGCAAGTTTGAAATCAAAGTTGAGCTCTTTGATTGCCCAATAAGCTTTGTGTTCCAGCTCAAGAGGTAAATGACAGGCTTTACCGTAAACGATTTTATACGGTGACATGCCCATGGGATTCTTATAAGCAGTCCTATAAGCCCATAGTGTATCGTCAAGTTTGCTAGACCAATTCTTTCGAGATCTATTGACGGTCTTTTGTAGGATCAATTTGATCTCCCTATTACTCAACTCCACTTGACCACTAGACTGAGGATGATAAGGAGATGCAACTCTATGGTTGACATCATAATTAGCGAGCATCTTGCAGAAAACACCATGAGTGAAGTGTGAACCGCCATTAGTCATCAGATATCTAGGCACTCCAAATCTTGGGAATATGACTTCTTTAAGAATCTTAATAGAGGTGTGGTGATCAGCATTTTTAGTTGGCATATCTTCTACCCATTTAGTAACGTAATCCACAGCAACTAAGATGTGAGTGTACCCATTGGAACTCGGGAAGGGTCCCATATAATCAAAGCCCCAGACATCAAATGGTTCAATGACAAGTGAATAGTTCATAGGCATTTCTTGACACTTACTGATATTCCCTATTCTTTGGCATTCGTCACAAGACAAGACAAACTTACGAGCATCCTTGAAGAGAGTGGGCCAATAGAAAACTGGTTGCAATACCTTATGGGCAGTTCTATCTCCAGCGTGGTGTCCTCCGTAGGCTTCGGAATGACACTTCTGTAGGATCTGTCCCTGTTCATGTTCAGGCACACAACGTCTAATAACACATCCTTCCTTATAAAGGTGAGGATCATCCCAAAAGTAGTGTCTCAAATCAAAGAAGAATTTCTTCATTTGCTGATAGGTGAAACTGGGTGGTATGTATTTGGCTACGATATAGTTTACGTAATCGGCATACCATGGTGCACTATGTGAAGTGCGGATGACATTTAATTGCTCATTAGGAAAGTTGTCATCAATAGGTAGTGGGTCATCAAGGACATTCTCTAGCCTAGACAAGTTATCTGCTACAGGGTTATCAGCACCCTTTCGGTCAACGACATGCAAATCAAATTCCTGTAGAAGGAGAACCCATCTGATCAGTCAAGGCTTAGCGTCCTTCTTATCCATGAGGTACTTAATAGCAGCATGAACAGAGTGAATGACTTTGGAGTCAACTATATAAGATCTAAACTTTTCACATGCAAACACGACTGCTAAAAATTCCTTCTCCGTAGTGCCATAGTTTCTTTGGGCACTGTCTAGAGTTTTACTAGCGTAGTGAATAACATTCAACTTCTTGTCAACTCTTTGTCCTAGAACAGCACCAACAACATAATCACTAGCGTCGCACATGATTTCAAAGGGCAAGTTCCAGTCAGGTGGTTGAACAATAGGTGCGCTTATCAAAGCCTTCTTAAGTATTTCAAAGGCTTCCTCACAATCCTCGTCAAAAACAAAAGGAACATCCTTCTGCAAGAGGTTGGTAAGCGGCCTAGAAATCTTAGATAAGTCTTTAATGAACCTTCTATAGAAACCAGCATGACCTAGGAAACTTCGTATACCTCTGATATTTGTGGGGCAAGGCATTTTCTCAATTGCATCAACCTTAGCCTTATCAACTTCAATGCCTCTTTCACAAATTTTGTGTCCTAAAACGATACCTTCATTAACCATAAAGTGGCACTTCTCCCAATTCAAAACGAGGTTGGTATCTTCGCATCTTTGTAAGACTCGATCAAGGTTGCTGAGGCAATTGTCAAAGGAAGACCCGTAAACAGAGAAGTCATCCATGAAAACCTCGAAAATCTTTTCACAAAAGTGAGAGGATATAGCCATCATACATCATTGAAAGGTGGCAGGCGCATTGCATAAGCCAAACGGCATACGTCTATAGGTAAAGGTACCGAAGGGGCAGGTGAAAGTGGTTTTCTCCTGATCAGATTGTGCAACAGGTATTTGCGAGAAACCTGAATAACCGTCTAGAAAGCAGAAGTGTGTGTGTTTTGATAGCCTTTCTAGCATTTGGTCGATAAACGGCAAAGGATAATGATCTTTCCTGGTTCCCTTGTTCAGTTTCCGGAAGTCTATCACCATCCTATAGCCGGTAATAATCCTTTGTGGGATTATTTCATCCTTATCATTAGGAACGACGGTGATACCTCCCTTCTTAGGTACGCAACATACTGGACTTACCCAATCACTATGAGCAACAAGATAAATGATTCCTGCTTCCAGAAGCTTTAATATTTCTTTTCTAACGACCTCTTTCATCTTAGGATTCAATCTCCTTTGATGATCAGCAACTGGTTTGAAGTCAAGATTAGTTTTAATCTTGTGCTGACATAGAGTGGGACTAATACCCTTAAGATTATCAAGATTATATCCAATAGCAACACGGTGCTTCCTCATAGTTTTTAGTAACTTCTTCTCTTCGTGCTCTGAGAGGACAACACTAATAATGACAGGATATATCTCCTTCTCATCAAGATAGGCATACTTAAGAGTATCCGGCAACTGTTTAAGCTCGAACACAGGATCACCCTTTGGTGGGGGAGGATCCCCAAGCAGTTCAACACGCAGATTATTCTTGAGAATAGGATATTGTTCTAAGACAAATTTATCTATCTCATCTCTCTCCTCCATATGCATATCATTTTCATGCTCAAGCAGATATTGCTCTAAAGGATCCGTAGGAGGTACGGCAATAGAGGCAAGAGCAATGATTTCATCCCTACGAGACGACTCTCTTTCATGGGGTTATCCTCCAAACTTGGAGAAGTTAAATTCATGAGACACACCCTCGAAACTAACAGTGACGGTCTTCTTAGTGTAATCAATGTGAGCATTGACAGTGTTGAGAAAGGGTCTACCAAATATGATGGGACAAAAGCTATCTTGTGCAGTACCAAGGACGAGGAAATTAGTAGGATACTTGGTCTTACCACACAGGACTTCTACGTCTCTCACAATTCCCAGAGGGCAGATAGTGTCTTTATTAGCTAGCGTAATAATGACATCAATGGGTTCTAACTCAGCAGGTTCAATCTCATCTTTGATTTCATCATATAAGGAACGGGGTATTGCACTAACACTATCTCCCATGTCACATAAACCATGGTAACAGTGATCTCCTATCTTGACAGAGACAACGGGCAGGCCAACTACAGGTCCGTATTTGTCCTTCACGTGAGGTTTATCAATTCTACCGGAGTCCTCACAAAATTTGATAACATGCCCATCTATGTCTTCGGCTAAGAGATCTTTGATAATAGCAACACTAGGTTCAACTCTAATCTCCTCAGGGGGTGCAAGTGGTCTAATGTAACCCCTACGTATCACAGTTGGAGCTTTAGAATAATCCTTTATCCTAGCAGGGTATGGTGGTTTCTCAGTGTAAGCACAAGGAACAACAGGATCACTAAAAGCAATGACTTTCTCCTCAACTAGATTGGTTTTCGGTATGTTTCTTTCTACAGGAGGATGATATTTAAACCACTTCTCTTTGGGGAGATCAACATGAGCAGCAAAAGATTCACATAGAGAAGCTACTATCTTAGAGTCAAGTCCATACTTAGCGCTAAAATCTCTAGAAGTGTTTGTCTCAACAAAAGATTTAACGCAATCAAACTGGAAATTCATACCTGACTCCTTACCTTCCTCCAGCTCCCAATCTTCAGAGTTGTGTTTGATTCTCTCCAATAAATTCCACTTGTGATCAATATCTTTCTTCATGAAAGAAACGGTACAAGAAGTGTCAAGCATGGTACGATCTTCATGAGAAAGTCGAGCATAAAAGTTTTGAGTGATAATTTCTCTCGAGAGCTCATGATTGGGGCATGAATACAGAATTGATTTAAGCTTCCCCCAAGCTTGATCTATGCTTTCCCTATCATGAGGCCAAAAATTATAAATAAAGTTCCGATCACGATGTACTAAATGCATAGGATAGAACTTTTGATGAAATTCCAATTTCAGCCGATTGTAGCCCCATGATGCAGTATCATCACATAGCCTATACCATGTCAACGCCTTATCCTTCAAAGATAAAGGAAAGAATTTCTTGTTTACCTCATCCTCGGGCAAACCTGCAAGCTTAAATAAACCACAAACTTCATCTACATAGATCAGATGCAAGTCTGGATGTGAAGATCCATCTCCTGTGAAAGGATTAGCCAACAGTTTCTCAAGCATACCCGAAGGAATTTCATAAAAGATATTTTCAGTAGGTACCTCAGGTTGAGGAAGAACTCCTCGTGCTTACATTCGTGGTGAAGATACCCCGATCAAACTCCTCAAAGGAACAGTATCCATAGTGACAAGTGACAACAAATTTCAGCACAGTATAAAAATGTTTCCTTACCAATTTCCACTTACCAAAGACATTTCACCGGCAACGGCGCCGGAAAAGAGTCTTGATGACCCACAAGTATAGGGGATCAATCGTAGTCCTTTCGATAAGTAAGAGTGTCAAACCCAATGAGGAGCAGAAGGCTATGATAAACGGTTTTCACCAAGGTAATAACTGCAAGCACTGAAAGTAGCGGTAACAAGTGATTGTGTAGCGAGGTGAAACGTGGCAAGCAAAAAGTAACAAGTAACAAGTAGTAGAAACGGTGAAGCAAGTGGCCCAATCCCTTTTGTAGCAAGGGACAAGCCTGAACAAAGTCTTATAGGAGGAAAAACGCTCCTGAGCACACACACGAATTTTTGTCATGCTAGTTTCATCATGTTCATATGATTCGCGTTCGTTACTTTGATAGTTTGATATGTGGGTGGATCGGCACTTGGGTACTGCCCTTAATTGGACAAGCATCCCACTTATGATTAACCTCTCTCGCAAGTATCCGCAACTACAAAAGAAGAATTAAGACAAAGTCTAACCATAGCATTAAACTAGTGCATCCAAATCAGCCCCTCACGAAGCAACGCATAAACTGGGGTTTAAGCTTCTGCCACTCCAGCAACCCATCATCTACTTACTACTTCCCAATGCCTTCCTCTAGGCCCAAATATGGTGAAGTGTTATGTAGTCGATGTTCACATAATACCACTAGAGGAAAAGACAACATACAGCATATCAAAATACCGAACAAATCTAAAATTCACATGACTATTATCAGCATGACTTATCCCATGTCCTCAGGAACAAAAGTAACTACTCGCAAAGCATAATCATAATCATGATCAGAGGTGTAATGAATAGCTTCAAGGATATGAACATAAACTCTTCCACCAAGTAATCCAACTAGCATCAACTACAAAGAGTAATCAACACTAGTAGCAACCTTACAAGTGCCAATCGGAGTTGCGAGACGAAGATTGGTTACAAGAGATGAACTAGGGATTGGAGAGGAGATGGTGCCGATGAAGCTGTTGATGAAGATGCCTCCCCTCCGATGAGAGGAGTGTTGGTGATGACGATGGCGACGATTTCCCTCTCCGGGAGGGAAGTTTCCCGGGCAGGATCGTCCTGCTGGAGCTCTAGATTGCATCTGCTCAAGTTCCGCCTCGTGGCGGCGGCGAAACCATGAAAAAGCTCCCGAATGATTTTTTCTGGACCAAGACCCTTCATATAGCAAAAGAGGGGGGCTAGTGGGCCGTCAGGCAGCCCACAAGCTTGCCCTCCGCCACCGGGGGGGTGGCAGGGCTTGTGGAGCCCTGGTGGCCCCCCTCCGGTACTTCTTTCACCCAGTATTTTTTATATAATCCCAAAAAAATCCACGTAACTTTTCAGGGCATTTGGAGATGTGCAGAATAGTGGACTAAGATTTGCTCCTTTTCCAATCCAGAATTCCAACTGCCTGAATTCTCCCTCTTCAAATAAACCTTGCAAAATAAGAGAAAAAAGGCATAAATATGGTACCACAAAGTAATATAACAGCCCATAAAGCAATAATTATCAACATGAAAGCATGATGCAAAATGGACGTATCAATGGACAATCTCATATCTACGATAAAAGCCTATCTTGTTACCCTTGATGGCAACAACATGATGCTTGCCTTGCTGCCCCTTCTGTCACTGGGAAAGTTCACCACACCGTATGAACCCAAAACCAAGCACTTCTCCCATTGCAAGAATCATAGATCTAGTTGGCCAAACAAAACCCAAGACTCGGAGAGACTTACGAGGATATCAAATCATGCATATAAGAAATCAACAAAGACTCAAATATATATCATAGATAATCTTATCACAAATCCATAATTCATCGGATCTCGACAAACGCACCGCCAAAGAGGATTGCACCGGATAGATCTCCATGAAGATCCTGGAGAACTTTGTATTGAAGATCCAAAAGAGAGAAGAAGCCATCTAGCTACTAACTACGGACCCGTAGGTCTGAAATGAACTACTCACGAGTCATTGGAGGGGCCATGATGATGATTAAGAAGCCCTCCAACTCCGAAGTCCCCTCCGGTAGGGCTCCGGGAAGGGTCTCTAGATGAGATCTCGCGGAAACGGAAGCTTGCGGCGGCGGAAAAGTGTTTTTGTGGATGCCCTGATTTTTTTGGATTTTTAGGGAATTTATAGGCCAAAGACCTAGGGCAAGGGAGCGCCAGGGGGGCACAAGCTTGGTTGCCCTGATTTACGACAGTCTGAAGAATTATGAAAGTGTCGAAAACACAAAACAGAAATAAAAAGGATAGATTCGTTGGGTTGCTTCCCAACAAGCGCTATTGTTTAACGCCCTTAGCTAGGCATAAGGTGATGGAATCTAAGTCTAACATACTTCCTATGCATAGGCATTTTATAGGAAAACAGATTGTCAAGACAACCAATAGTTACCATATGCAAGGAAGAAGAAAGAGACAATATCAATCTCAGCATGACGAAAGGTAATTTGGTAACATGAAAGTTTATACCACAATATTTTCCTATCTCATAATAATTACATGTGGGATCATATTCGAATTCAACTATATAACTATCACATAGGATATTCTTTTCATGATCCACATGTATGCAAAGTTGACGCTCTTCAAAAATAGTGGGATTATCATCAACTAAAGTCATGAATTTTCCAATCCCACTTTCAATATTATTGCAAATATCATATTCATCATGGGGCTTAAACAAATTTTCAAGATCATAAGAAAAATCATTACCCCAATCATGATCATTGCAACAAGTAGTGGACAGAGCAAAACTAGCATCCCCAAGCTTAGGGTTTTGCATATTCCTAGCATGATTGTCACTAATAGAATTTATAGTGAAACCATTGCAATCATGCTTTTCATCCAAGGAGCCCTCGTGAATCTCTTCATAAATTTCTTCCTCACAGTTTTCAGATTCACGCATCTCAAGCAAAACTCCATAAAGATAGTCAAGTGCACTCAACTCACTAGCAATTGGATCAACATAATTGGATCTCTTGAAGAGATTAGCAAGTGGATGAGGATCCATACCACTAGATTTTCAGCAAGCGAAGATGCAAGCATATTGAAGGCACATGGCACACAAGCGAACAGAAAGCAAGCAAGAGAAAAGGGTGAACAAAAAGGCGAACGAAAAAGGCAAATGAAAATGGCAAAGGAGAAAGACAAATGAAAACGGCAAATGTGAAGTCGGGGAGAGGAAAACGAGAGGCAACTAGCAAAAAAAGGTAAATGCAAGAGATGAGTTTCTGACACCTACTTGGATAGATTGCCTCCCCGGCAACTGCGCCAGAAATACTTCTACTACTGCAACAAAAGGCCTTCCAACGGCGCCAGAAACAAGTGTGCTGACGGGAGACTATTCTTGTCTTGATACTCCTCAACAACGGCACCAGGAATCCTTCTGCTACGGCTATGCCTTTAGGGACTTCCTTGGCAAATATGCAAAGGATTCCCTCATGGCCTTGGAGCCTTGTGTTGGTGTTCCCTCAAAGCGGAAAGGGTGATGTAGCACATCGGCGGTAAGTATTTCCCTCAGTTTTGAGAACCAACGTATCGATCCAGTGAAGGATTATCACAAGTACCTGCACAAACACAAAGAGCTTGCACCCAACGCTATGAAGGGGTTGTCAATCCCTTATAGATTGTTTGCCAAGTGAGAACTGAAAGCAACAAAGAAACACAGCAAAGTAAAAGCAAAAGTGGAAACGATAGGTGTGAATAGACCCGGGGGCCGTAGTGTTCCCTAGTGGCTTCTCTCATGAAAGCAAGTAGATAGTGGGTGAACGAATTACTCTCGAGCAATTGATAGAACCGCGCAAAGTCGTGATGTTATCTATGGCAATGATTATATCTATAGGCATCACGTCAAAAACAAGTAGACCGATACTTTCTGCATCTACTACTATTACTCCACACGTCGACCGCTATCCAGCATGCATCTAGTGTATTAAGTTCATGAGAAGAGAGTAATGCCTTAAGCAAGATGACATGATGTAGATGGAAAATCTCATATCTATGATAAAATCCCATCTTGTTACCCTTGATGGAAACAACATGATGCGTGCCTTGCTGCCCCTTCTATCACTGGGAAAGGTCACCACACGGTATGAACCCAAAACCAAGCACTTCTCCCATTGCAAGAATCATAGATCTAGTTGGCCAAACAAAACCCAAGACTCGGAGAGACTTACAAGGATATCAAATCATGCATAAAAGAAATCAGCAAAGGCTCAAATATATATCATAGACAATCTGATCTAAAATCCACAATTCATCAGATCTCGACAAACACAGCGCCAAAGAGGATTACATCGGATAGATCTCCATGAAGATCATGGAGAACTTTGTATTGAAGATCCAAGAGAGAGAAGAAGCCATCTAGCTACTAACTACGGACCCGTAGGTCTGAAGTGAACTACTCACGAGTCATTGGAGGGGCGATGATGATGATGAAGAAGCCCTCCAACTCCAAAGTCCCCTCCGCAGGGCACCGGGAAGGGTCTCCAGATGAGATATCGCGGAAACGGAATCTTGTGGCGGTGGAAAAGTGTTTTTGTGGATGCCCTGATTTTTTCTGGATTTTTAGGGAATTTATGGGCCAAAGACCTAGGGCAGGGGAGCACCAGGGGGGCCACAAGCTTGGTTGCCGCGGCAACAGGGCTTGTGGCCCCCCTGTGGATCCACTTGCTTGGCCCTCAAGCCTCCGATCTTCTTCCATTCTGGAAAAATTTATTTCGGGGATTTTATTCCGTTTGGACTTCGTTCCAAAATCAGATCTGAAAAGAGTCGAAAACACAGAAAAAACATGAATTGGCACTTGTCACTGAATTAATAAGTTAGTCCCAAAAAATATATAAAAGGTAAACAAAACATCCAAAGTTGACAAGACAACAGCGTGAAACCATCAAAAATTATAGATACGTTTGAGACGTATCATTGATCTCATTATTCTCTTTAGATTCGTGAAATCAGTTTTTCCTTAGAAATTCTCTCAGCTGTACACACCCATGTCTACAGTACTTGATGAATTTCACTAAGTCAATAAATTCTTCATGAGATTCCTCAATTCTGTAAATTTTTGAATCTGCACAACTTTGGAACCCAAGATGAGAATGCTTAGTCAAATTCCTCAACTCACTGGTCAAATTCCTCAACTGAAGTAAATTTTCCAATTTCCTACAATCTGAGAACGCATATGACCTCTCCAAATTCTTCGCACGTATACTCTATTCACACGTATAAAATATCTTGATGAATCACTAGGTTCTCATCAACTTAACTCATTTGTAGCATTTCTAGAAGAAACATTACTTGTGTCCTCAGAAAGATGGCTAGAAGCTGGAACAGAACACTGCCTTTGAGATCTCCGAGGAGATCTATGCTGAGTACTGCACACCTGATGAGGAAATTCATGGTAAAGATAACATGGCAAAGCGCAAGATCAGGCTTCAAAAGATAGAATGCAGATGGGCAAAGGAGTGGAAAGAATATAGATATATCACTCCAAAATATGCCAAGAAATTTGCCGTCAAGCCTCCCTGCAAAAGGTTGCCATAGGGAGATCGACAAGCAGCACATCCCTCAAGCGTAGCCACAATTGAGGATTACCGTGATGAAAAAGACAAGTATTTGTCTAAGCTGTAGAAAAAGGCTAGAGCTGTTGTCACAAAATTCAATAAGGACTCTTGTGCTGCCACTTCTTCTGCTGCTAAGGCTTCTACTATAGAAAATCCTCAGAAGAAGGCTCTGTTGAAGAAACCAAGTCTCAAGCCAAAAGCATCAACAACAGTATCAAAAGAGCAACTTCCTCAGAAAGTAGCAAAAACTGCAAAATCCCCAACTGCAGCAAACTCTTCACCTCGTGAGTAGAAGCAGCTCAGTAAATTTCAATCGGAAAACCCAAGTTCCTCTATACCATCAGCCACAGGCTCAGCTTCAAAATCTTCACCTAGTCTGTTGAAGACTAAGATGACTGCTGGTAGACGTACCAGGCCAAGTCCAAGCAAAGTCGTCAACATTCCTCCTGCATTAGAAGAAAGTGAAGAATATGATGATGAAACTCTTGAAGCCATCATCAGAAACATGCAAGAAAGAGTTGGACAAGCTACTGGTAGCACCATTCCCCTCGCACTGGATCTAAAGGAACTACTGAACTTCATTGATCTTTGGCATGAGGATCCAAACACTCCAATTGATGATTTGAAGCTTCCTCCTGGAGTAAGCCATATGGTTGCTACATTCATCAATGAAGCAAAATGGAAGGATCAACAATCCAAACAAGCTAGGCTTTCAAAGATCAAAAAGGAGAAATTCTTGAAGAAGAACCTCCTCAACCTATCCCCTGAGAAACTGGTTTCTACTCAGGCAGAGGTGAAAACCCTCACTGACCCATACTCAAGTCTTCATGCCGATCAAAAGGGTGTCAAAGTGCAATTCGTCAAAGGCGCAACTACTGCAGTTGATGAATACAACAGCAGGGTTGCCGCTCCAAAGCAGCCAACAAAACATCAACCAAGCTATACTGTGCAAATGGCCGAGGATGATGAAAATGAAGAACCAGCTGCTGAAGAAATTCCTCAAAATACTTCAGCTGAAGAATCTGCCAGGCCTACCACTGATAAAGCAGTGCCTGACGAAAATGGTCCTTCACCTAAGTCTTCAAAGGTGAAGAAAGTGACCCTCTGTCTGTAGCAGACGTGAAGAAAACAAAAGCTGCTGAAAAAGAAGCTAAGAAGAGAAAATCTTCAATTACTTCAGAGTCTTCAGAGGCAAAACGCCTGAAGACTATGCCTTCAGAGTCTTCGTCAGCCCAGTGGATGCTACTCCCCTCAATTAAGCACCATCGTATATGATTGTTCCATTCGGTGAAGCATACCTCATTCCAAAAGAGGATGAAGAAATGGAAGACAATCGCTCTGGTGCATCCACATCGATGGATGAGGAAATTCAAGCAGATCATATTCCTTAAGGCACAACATCTCTAATGCCTACTGAAAAAAAGGGAGGTGATGCAGAAATTGGATGCAGCACACCTGTTATCCATGATGACTTCTGGGAAGAGGCTCAACCAAACTCACCAAGAATAGCTCAAATTCCTCAAACTCCTGCAGCCACTGAGTTACTGATTGGCTCTGATGAAAAGAGCTCACATGACGTATCAGCACAAGACCAAGAATGAGATGCATCAGCTGAAGAAACTGCAGCACCAAAAACTGCAACTGCTCCCTCAGATCGGAATATTCCTCAAGCTGAACAAAATAGTCCTGCTCAAAATGCTGAAACTGCAATTGTAGTAGTCAATCCTGAAACTGCAATTTTGGTGTCCACAACTCCTCAACGTGAACAGCATCATATTCTTCAACCAAAGCCTCATCAGCCCTTCTCCAACAGGCCGAAGTTTTGGAAGGAAGCATTCTAAGATGAACGTTATTACTTCACAAGAGAAAATCCCTATGATAGGCTTCGTATGAGGCACAGAAAGTTTTGGACCAGAACTCAACTCAACTACTATGCTTCTATGCTCTGTGGAAGAAAGAATATATTTCTTCACACTCACATTCCTCACTGTGACATGGAGGAAATACCTTGATTCACCCCGGTCCTCAGTGTTCTTCACAAAGAAGCGCTATTATCATTCTGTACAGATATCAGTGATTGGAATACTCGCATGATTCTTCAATTAAATGCCACACTGCATATCTCAGGTGACCCCAAAGGGTCAACACATGGGTATTGGACTGGATGACTCAGCGCACTCACTACAAAGCTCCAGCCACATAATTGCTTTGGGCTCTTCTAATATCAATTCCTTCAGAAGATGCAGTCAGAATGTATGATGAAAGATAACTGCAAAACAAGTTGATGGAAGTCCTCACGAAACCTTTGGCTCAGGGCCAACCTCCAAGGACTAGATTCCTCATGAAGGACTTGAAGTATGAGCCCAGAACTGTCTATGGAATCTTGTCATATTTCTTCGCACCTATCAAAGGGTATGACAATGAAAATGATGTTGTAGGCATCATGAAAAATATCATGTTCAACATCATTCATGGCATCCCTATGAATCTTCATGATTTCTTGTTGAGGACTTTGACCGATAATGCTTTGTCACCATTTTAGCTGAAGATTTATGCACCTTGGATCATGAGATTCATCAGGAACAGATCCGCCATCAACTATCAAGCTGACTTCCAGAATCACCTCGGCTATGTGCCGCCTATGAAAGTCATCAAGAAATCTTTTGATCCAGTTGAAGGCAAAGGCAAGTCAGTGATTGATGAAGGAAATCGGCCCTTGGATGGTCAATTTTGCAAGGCTGACTCTTATTCCTCATATGATGACACTACCACTCAAGAACCTTCAATCCCAATTTCCCCTAGGGTGATGACTAACAAAGAGCTTCTCCTCAGTCTTCACCAGAAAGTCGATCGCAATCACAAATGGGTAAAACGCCAGTTTGGCGCCATTGTGAAAACCCTGAACGAGACTCAAAATGCAGTGAAGCAAAATCACTATTATCTTCATGAGGTGTTCGATCGCACTTGAGGCACATTGGCTCACGTGAAGACTCCCGAGGAACTTGAGGAAATGGAATTTACTCAAGAATTTGACTATTCATGGCCCCCAAAGAAAAAATTCAAGCCTATTCCAGTTCCTGACTTAG
This sequence comes from Hordeum vulgare subsp. vulgare, assembly GCF_904849725.1. Classification (NCBI taxonomy): domain Eukaryota; kingdom Viridiplantae; phylum Streptophyta; class Magnoliopsida; order Poales; family Poaceae; genus Hordeum; species Hordeum vulgare. The sequence continues at coordinate 392,929,052 of NC_058523.1, read as the reverse complement.
AGGACAACTTATTTCTTCCTTTCGCACTGCAGAATTAGATGAAGAACCATAGGATACAACTGGTTGAAGAAAGAAGTCTGCCTCCAAGGATGCTCAAGCCTCTACATCAACACAAAAGTGAAATTCTTCAAGGGTGTTAGTCCTTAGTTTTGTCCCTTTTCGTCACTTGATGACAAACGAGGAGAAATCTGAGAGTTAGTCTTCAAGCATGATTCATTATGGGCTTATATATTTTATTAAGTTACAAACTCTTGGTTCTTCTGAAGTTTTTGATATAATGAGTTTAACTTAAGCTCGATGGTGTTCTGACTTTTTTGAACGTTTTTCCTCGCGTGCTTATTCCTCAAAGATTATTAATGCATGCATGCCGAAATTCGTCAGACACCATTTTTCATCATGCATTTCTAATTCCTCATACTATATGTCAAATGCATGAATGAATTGCAAGATACAGGGGCAGATCTCCATGATATAAATCATCAATGTGCATCTGCTGTTCAAAGCAAATTCCTCAGAATATGCACATCTTCATGGGGAGTTTCTCTGTATCTTGATTTCAAATTCCTCAAACGATGTACTTACATTCCATATTATTATCCCCGTTGGAAACTTAACCTAATTGTCATCAACCACCAAAAAAGGGGAGATTTTAAGTGCATCTAGTGCCCCTTAGTGATTTTGGTGGTTGGAAGACTTATAGGTTAAGAGACTGATATGTTTGTGAGTGTACACAGGCTCTATAAGTCGCTAAGGAGTTTGAGTTATCCGATGAATATCGACCCCTAAAAATGTATGTCTTCGGGTGAAGACTTTGGTCATACCTTGAAGACTTTGATCGCGGAGAAATTGAGAAAAAAATGATATTCCTCATGAAGATATTGAAGATGAGGAATTCGGTTTGTCCCAAAGAAAACACTCTGAAGACTTTGAAGTGTGAAGATTTACTCTTTCTGTTTCATTTTCTTTACACTTGAGTCATAGGAACACTATACTGTTAAAGGGGGGCTAGGTAAAACTACGGAATAATTTTCGTCATGATGCTCAACCCAAGTCTAAATCTACCAAACCTCAAAGTGAGGAATATGAGAGGCATGAGGACTTTCACAGTTGAAAGTTCCAACCGTTGTCGCGCCACACACCACCTCACTGATCTTATCCATCCAATGGTCATACTATTAAAGGGCATTTATGTCAAATCATGTTGGGATGCTTCCAGGCTATAAATAGATGCCCCCACAACCACTTGCTAGTTGGCTGCTCCGAGAGAAACTGACACTTGTCATTTAGAGCAACCCAAATTCCTCACAGTCTTATAGTGCTTGTGTACACTCACAAACATATCAGTCTCTTAACCTATAAGTCTTCAAACCACCAAAATAACAAAGGGGCACAAGATGCACTTACAATGGCGATAAGTGGCGCGATCATGTGTGATGAAGTATACCCATGTAAGGTAAATTATCTATTCGAATAGCGGCATCCACGGATATGGAATACTTGGGTGCTTATGCAGTACATAGATAACTTTAATGGTTACTCTAAAAATGGTCCGATAAGTGTGAGTATTATGGATGACCTTCTCGTAGGAAGATGGGAGAGGATCCATAGTGTTGTATTGGTGTGGTGAATGTGTGGACTCGTGTACGCTTTCTCACCTTGACAAACTACTAGTAGTTATAGTCAAATTAGCAAAAGGTCAAAGCTGGCCATTCTGTAGAAAACCCCCACAATCCCGTTCATTGATACATGACGCATGAGCAAATAGTTCTCATGTAACTCTTGCTGAGTACTTTGTATTCATTGTTGCTTAATTACATTTTTTGCACAGATAGAGATTGTTAACTTTACGCTTTCTTCTTGACATTCACACCGAGGAATTAGCTTGAGATTCCAGATAGCAGTATGGTTCCTTTAGTAGGGTCATTGTAGCTTTTTAGGTTCTTTCAGCCGTTTTTACTAGATGTGTGTACCCAGACATGTAACTTCTTCTTGTTGTTTGTATGCTCTGAATGTTGTGTCATGTGACCCCCCTACTTGTAACATTATACTATGTTGGCTCTTCAGAGCCTTCTAAATAAAAGTTATGTTCTAAAGTTATGTTGTGATGCCATGTTATATCTACAAATATCGTGCATATTGCGTGTATGTTTGGAATGCATTAGTATGTGTGGGATTCGAGACATAGTTTTGTGCCTATGGTATCCTACTTTATAGGAAAATGCCGCTTTGTGCTTCCACTTTGCCCTCGTAGCTTGCTATTGCTCCGGACACATTAATTGACCGGCATGAATCCTCCTCTGTTGTTCTGTCTGTCCCTGCGGGGAAATGTCACGCGGTGTAATGGAGTCCATGTAGCTTGTTACGACTCGTCTACACATGTTGATGACTGATACGACCATTTTCCATCAAGCTTTCATGTTGTTATTTATCGCTTTTTGGGCTGTTATTTCACTTCACGGTACAATACTTATGCCTTTTCTCTCTTATTTTGCAAGGTTTACATGAAGAGGGAGAATGCCGGCAGCTGGAATTCTGGCCTGGAAAAGGAGCAAGTCTAAGATACCAATTCTGTGCAACTCCAAACGCCGTGAAAATCAACGATGATTTTTTTCGGGATTTATAAAAAATACTGGGCCAAAGAAGTGCCAGAGGGGCGCCAGCAGGTGGCCACAAGCCTGCTAGGCGCGCCCACCCCCCCTGGCCGCGCCTAGGGGGCTTGTGGGAACCCTTCTGGCCCTCTGGCTCCCCCTTTTTCTACAAGAAGGGCTTCGTCCGAAAAAAAATCAAGAGGAGGCTTTTCGGAGGATTCACCGCTGCCACGATTCGGAACTTGCGCAGAACCAATCTAGAGCTCCGGCAGGACGATCCTGCCAGGGAAACTTCCCTCCCGGAGGGGAAAATCGTCGCCATCGTCATCACCAACACTCCTCTCATCGGAGGGGACTCGTCACCATCAACATATTCATCAGCACCATCTCTTCTCCAAACCCTAGTTCATCACTTGTAACCAATCTCCGTCTCGCGACACCGATTGGTACTTGTAAGGTTGTTAGTAGTGTTAATTACTCTCTGTAGTTGATGCTAGTTGGATTACTTGGTGGAAGAGTTTATGTTCAGATCCTTGATGCTACTCATTACCTCTCTGGTCAAGAATATGATTATGCTTTGTGAGTAGTTACTTTTGTTCCTGAGGACATGGGATAAGTCATGCTAATAATAGTCATGTGAATTTGGTATTTGTTCAATATTTTGATGTGTTGTATGTTGTTTTTCCTCTAGTGGTGTTATGTGAATGTCGACTACATAACACTTCACCATTATTTGAGCCTAGAGGAAGGCATTGGGAAGTAGTAAGTAGATGATGGGTTGCTAGAGTGACAGAAGCTTAAACCCTAGTTTATGCGTTGCTTCGTAAGGGCTGATTTGGATCCACTAGTTTAATGCTATGGTTAGACTTTGTCTTAATTCTTCTTTCGTAGTTGCGGATGCTTGCGAGAGGCGTTAATCATAAGTGGGATGCTTGTCCAAGTAAGGGAAGTACCCAAGCGCCGGACCACCCACATATCAAACTATCAAAGTAACAAACGCGAATCATATGAACATGATGAAAACTAGCATGACAGAAATTCCCGTGTGTCCTTGAGAGCCTTTTTCCTCCTATAAGACTTTGTCCAGGCTTGTCCCTTGCTACAAACGGGATTGGGCCAGTTTTCTGCAACATTGCGACTTTTGTTACTTGCTACTTGCTACGAATCATCTCACCACACAACTACTTGTTACCGATAATTTCAGTGCTTGCAGATTTTACCTTGCTCAAAACCACTTGTCAGATCCGTCTGCTCCTCATTGGGTTCGATACTCTTACTCATCGAAAGTACTACGGTTGATCCCCTATACTTTTGGGTCATCAAGACTCTTTTCTGGCGTCGTTGCCGGGGAGTGAAGCGCCTTTGGTAAGTGGAAATTGGTAAGGAAACATTCATATAGTGTGCTGAAATTTATTGTCACTTGTCACTATAGAAACTAATCCTTTGAGGGGTTTGTTTGGGGTATCTTCACCTGAACCTGCTGCACCTACTGAAAATATTTGCTTTGAATTTCCTTCGGGTATGCTTGAGAAACTGTTGGGTAATCCTTTTACAGGAGATGGAACATCACATCAGACTTGCATCTAATCTATGTAGATGAAGTTTGTGGTTTATTTAATCTTGCAGGTTTGCCCGAGGATGAGGTCAAGAGGAAGGTCTTTCCCTTATATTTGAGGGATAAGGCATAGACATGGTATAGGCTATGTGATGATACTAGATCATGGGACTACAATTGGTTGAAATTGGAATTTCATCAAAAGTTTTATCCTATGCATTTAGTACATCGTGATCGGAATTATATTTATAATTTTTGGCCTCGTGACAGAGAAAGCATCGCTCAAGCTTGGGGGAGGCTTAAATCAATGTTATATTCATGCCCCTACCATGGGCTCTCGAGAGAAATTATCATTCAAAACTTCTATGCTCGTCTTTCTCATGATGATCGCACCATGCTTTACACTTCTTGTACTGGTTCTTTTATGAAGAGAGATATTGACTTCGAATGGAATTTATTGGAAAGAGTTAAACACAACTTTGAAGATTGGGAGCTTGATGAAGCTAACGAGTCAGGTATGAATTTCAAGTTTGATTGCGTTAAATCCTTTGTTGTAACAAATACCTTTGTGATTTTAGCGCTAAGTATGGACTTGACTCTGAGATAGTAGCTTCATTGTGTGAGTCATTTGCTGCTCATATTGCTCTCCCCAAGGAGAAGTGGTTTAAATATCATCCTCCTTTAGAATTCAATGTAGTTAAACCCAATCCAGTTGAAGATAAAGTCATTGCCTATAATGATCCCGTTGTTCCTAGTGCTTACATTGAGAAACCACCTTTCCCTGTTAGGATAAAGGATCATTCTAAAGATGTAACTGTGATACGTAGAGGCTACATTAGAACGCCTACACCCCCTGAGCAAATTAGAGTTGAATCTAGCATTGCTATTATCAAAGATCTTTTGTCCGACGATGTTGAGGGACATAATATTCACTTCTGTGAAGATGCTGCTAGAATTGCTAAACCTCACGCTAGAGACAAACATAGGCCTATTGTTGGCACGCCTGTTGTTTCTGTTATGATAGGAGATCATTGTTATCATGGTTTATGTGACGTGGGTGCTAGTGTTACTGCAATACTTCAATCCTTATATGATGAAACCAAAGACGAGATTGCACCTATTGAGATAGAGCATATTGATGTCACTATTCAGCTTGCCAATAGAGATACTATCTGCCCTGTGGGAATTGTTAGGGATGTTGAAGTCTAGTGTGGTAAAACAAAGTATCCTGTTGATTTTCTCGTTCTTGCTACCGCACAAGATAACTTTTGTCCCATCATATTTGGCATACCCTTCCTCAATACTATCAATGCTCATATTGACTATGAGAAGCAAAGTATCACTGTTGGCTTTGAAGGTGTGTCACATGAGTTCAATTTCTCCAAGTTTGGTAGACAACCTCATGAAAAAGAGTTGCCTAGTAAGGATGAAACTATTGCCTTAGCATCTATTGCCGTGCCTCCTACTGATCCCTTAGAGCAATACTTGCTTGAGCTTGAAAATGATATGCATATGGATGAAAGGGATGAGATAGATAGAGTTGTCTTAGAACAATATCCTATCCTTAAGAATGACTTGCCTGTTGAACTTCTTGGGGATCCACCCCCACCAAAGGGTGATCCTGTGTTCGAGCTAAAATAGTTGCCTGATACTCTTAAGTATGCTTATCTTGATGAAAAAGAGATATATCCTGTTATTATTAGTGCTAGCCTCTCAGAGCATGAAGAAAAGAAGTTACTAAAAACTCTGAGGAAGCACCATGCTGCAATTGGATATACTCTTGATGATCTTTAGGGCATTAGTCCCACTCTATGTCAGCACAAGATTAAAACTGATCCTGATTCCAAACCAATTGCTGATCATCAAAGGAGACTAAATCCTAAGATGAAAGAGGTAGTAAGAAAAGAAATACTAAAGCTCCTGGAAGTAGGTATTATCTATCCTGTTGCTCATAGTGATTGGGTGAGTCCGGTGCATTGCGTCCCTAAGAAGGGAGGCATTACCGTTGTCCCTAATGATAAGGATGAATTGATCCCACAGAGGATTATTACTGGCTATAGGATGGTGATCGATTTTAGGAAATTGAATAAAGCCACAAGGAAAGATCATTACCCTTTGCCTTTTATCGACCAAATGCTAGAAAGGCTGTCTAAACACACACACTTCTGCTTTCTAGACAGTTATTCTGGTTTCTCCCAAATACCAGTTGCAGAAGCTGATCAGGAGAAAACCACTTTCACCTGCCCTTTCGGTACCTTTGCTTGTAGATGTATGCCTTTTGGCTTATGTAATGCACCTGCCACCTTTCAAAGATGTATGATGGCTATATTCTCTAACTTTTGTGAAAATATTGTTGAGGTTTTCATGGATGACTTCTCCATTTACGGGTCTTCTTTTGATGATTGCCTCAGCAAGCTTTATCGAGTCTTGCAGAGATGTAAAGATACCAACCTTGACTTTAATTGGGAGAAGTGCCACTTTATGGTTAATGAAGGCATCGTCTTAGGACATAAAATTTTGAAAGAGGTATTGAAGTCGATAAGGCTAAGGTTGACGCAATCGAGAAAATGGCATACCCCACAGATATCAAAGGCATAAGAAGTTTCCTTGGTCATGCTGGTTTCCATAGAAGGTTCATTAAAGACTTCTCTAAGATTTCTAGGCCTCTTACCAATCTCTTGCAAAAGGATAATCCTTTTGTTTCTGACGATAATTGCGAGGAAGCCTTCGAAATACTTAAGAAGGCTTTGATAACTGCACCTATTGTTCAACCACCTGATTGGAACTTACCTTTTGAAATCATGTGTGATGCTAGTGATTATGCTGTTGGTGTTGTCCTAGGGCAAAGAGTTGATAAGAAGTTGAATGTTATTCACTATGCTAGTAAAACTCTAGATAGTGCCCAAAGAAACTATGCTATTACGGAAAAGGAATTTTTAGCAGTCGTGTTTGCATGTGAAAAGTTCAGGTCTTACATAGTTGATTCCAAAGTCACTATTCACACTGATCATGCTGCTATCAAGTACCTCATGGAGAAGAAAGACGCTAAACCTAGACTTATCAGATGGGTTCTCTTGCTACAAGAATTTGATATGCACGTTGTTTACAGGAAGGGTGCTGATAACCCCGTAGTAGATAACTTGTCTAGGTTGGAGAACGTTCTTGATGACCCACAACCTATTGATGATAGCTTTCCTGATGAGCAATTGAATGTCATCAATGCTTCACATAGTGCATCGTGGTACGCTCATTATGCAAACTATATCATTGCCAAATATATACCACCTAGTTTCACATACGAGCAAAAGAAGAAATTCTTCTTTGACTTGAGACATTACTTTTGGGATGATCCTCACCTTTATAAGGAAGGAGTAGATGGTGTTATTAGACGTTGTGTACCTGAACATGAACATGGACAGATCCTACAGAAGTGTCACTCCGAGGCCTACGGAGGACACCATGCGAGAAATAGAACTGCACACAAGGTATTGCAATCAGGTTTCTTTTGGCCCACTCTCTTTAAGGATGCCCGTAAGTTTGTCTTGTCTTGTGACAAATGTCAAAGAATAGGTAATATCGGTAAACGTCAGGAAATGCCTATGAACTATTCACTTGTCATTCAACCATTTGATGTTTGGGGCTTTGATTATATGGGACCTTTTCCAAAATCCAACGGGTATACTCATATCCTAGTTGATGTTGATTATGTCACTAAGTGGGTAGAAGTTATCCCCACTAGTAGTACTGATCACAACACCTCTATCAGGATGCTCAAAGAAGTTATTCTCCCTATATTTGGAGTCCCTAGATATCTAATGACCGACGGTGGTTCACATTTCATTCATGGTGCTTTCCATAAAACGCTTGCTAAGTACAATGTCAACCATAGAATTGCGTCTCCCTATCACTCTCAGTCCAGTGGTCAAGTAGAGCTAAGAAATAGAGAGATTAAACTAATTCTGCAAAAGACTGTCAACGGGTCTAGAAAGAATTGGTCTAAGAAGCTCGATGATGCACTGTGGGCTTATAGAACTGCCTATAAGAATCCCATGGGCATGTCTCCGTACAAAATGGGGTACGGTAAAGCATGTCATTTACCTCTTGAGCTAGAGCATAAAGCTTATTGGGAAATCAAAGAGCTCATCTTTGATTTCAAACTTGCTGGTGAGAAGAGGTTATTTGATATTAGCTCGCTTGATGAACGGAGAACTCGGGCATATGATAATGCCAAGTTGTTCAAAGAAAAGGTTAAGAGGTGGCATGGTAAGAGGATACAAAAGCGTGAGTTCAATGTAGGTGATTATGTCTTGCTATATAATTCTTGTTTAAGACTCTTTGCATGCAAGCTTCTCTCTAAATGGGAAGGTCCCTATATTGCTGAGGAAGTGTATCGCTCCGGTGCTATCAAGATCAACAACACGAAAGGTAATTGTCCGAGAGTTGTAAATGGGTAGAGAATCAAGAAATATATCTCAGGTACTCCCATAAATGTTGAAAGCAATATTATCAATATCTAACTCCGGAAGAATACCTAAGGGATATTTATCAGCCTGTTTCAGACTCCGAAAATGAAGAGGTATGTGTTTCAGTAAGTAAACAGACTCCAAAACTTTTCGAGTAGGAATTTTTCTCCGTTTTGGAATATATGAAAAAATAGAAAAATTGGAAGTAGTCCGAGGAGGCGACAAGCCTGCCAGGCGTGGGTCCACCCCCTGGCCGCGCCTGGGGGGCTTGTGGCCACCTCGTGTGCCTCCCGGACTCCGTTTTCATGCGGAGTACTCCTTCTAGTCTGCAAAAAATCATTATATATTCTCCCATAGGGTATAATCCTCGTATCACGCAGATTTCCTCTGTTTTCGTTTCGAGCCTGTTTCTGTTGCAGATCTAGATCGCTATGACGTCCCCAAAAGCTCCGAAGGACAAGATCTTCGAGAAGGTCATCAATCCCTACCTTACGGGAGTGCTGCAACACCCTCAATCTATCGAGATGCGTGAGGGGATGTTGCACATCCGTGATGTTGAGGGGCCTAAGAAGACTGGAAGCGTGGAGGTGAGGCTCGAAGCAATGGAGCAACAAGTTTTCAAGTGCCAAGGGATGGTGGAGCGTGGACTCAACGCCAACCACATGATGATCACATAGTTCACCAGCAAGCACAGGATCGATGCCAATGACATTGGAAAGCACCTCTCCAGGCTCTTTGATAGGATTGATCACCACCAAGCCCAGATCTATGACCTGCAGAACCAAAATTGTGAGTATGAGTGTAGATTTAAATCAATACGGTTGGCTGCAGATTTGAGGATTCCGGAGACTCATTCATATTTCCATGATGGAGCTCCTATGCCTTGGAAGACGGAGGATCAAACCCATGTTGCAACAACTCCACCACCATCACCTCCAAAGGAAGACAACTAAGCATGGGTATGGGCAATCCCCTTGGCTTGTGCCAAGCTTGGGGGAGTTGCCCCGGTATCGTATCACCATCACATCTTTTGCCTTTACCTTTGTTTTAGTTTGTTCCTTTTCACTTTTCTCTTTCTGTAGTAGAACAAAGGTCTTAGTGTTTTAGTCTTGAGTTTGCTTTGTGTCACCTCCGATGTATTCGAGCTTGTGAGCCATATAATAAAGAGTGTCTTAGTTGAAGGGCTTTGCCTCTTGCCATGATCAACAAGATTGAGAAAGAACAAACGCATGAAAGATCATGTAATGATCTTATGGGAAGTGATGGCTTCACATATAAAAAGAATGATGATTGAAACTTGTTGAGAGTAGGCAAACGTAGACCTTGGTCATTGTTGCAATTAATAGGAAGTGATAAAGAAGGAGAGGTTCACATATAAATATATCATCTTTGACACCATCTATGATTGTGAACACTCACTAAACTATTGCATGCTTAGAAGTAGATGTTGGACAAGGAAGACAACATAATGAATTGTGTTTGCTTGGTTCCGAACAATGTTATATGATTAGAGATCCCTTAGCATGTGACAATTGCTTCCACCTCATATTAGCCAAAACTCCCGCACTAAGTAGAGATACTACTTGTGCATCCATAAACCTTTAACCTAGTTTTGCCATGAGAGTCCACCATACCTACGTATGGATTGAATAAGATCCCTCAAGTAAGTTGTCATCGGTGCAAGCAATAAAAATTGCTCTCTAATATGTATGATCTATTAGTGTGTGGAAAATAAGCTTTGTATGAACCTGTGATGAGGAAGACATAAAAGAGACAGACTACATAATAAAGTTCTTTATCACAGGAGGCAATATAAAGTGACGTTCCTCCGCACTAAGAGGACACACATCCAAACCTCAAAAGCGCATGACAACCTCTGCTTCCCTCTGCGAAGGGCCTATCTTGTACCTTTACTTTTTGCCCCTCAAATAGTCATGGTGATCTTGACCAATTCCTTATTTCGCCTTTATCTTGGCTAACATCATATGCTTGGGAAAGATCTATATTCATATGTCAACTTGGAAGTAAGTATTCATGAATTATTATTGTTGACATTAGCCTTGAGGTAAATGGTTGGGAGACAAAACAATAAACCCCTATCTTTCTCTGTGTCCAGCTGAAACTTTGATCTCATGAGTACCATGTGAGTTGTAGCAATTGTAGAGAACGAAAGGATGATTGAGTATGTGGATTTGCTTTACAAGCACTTATTTGACTCTTTCTGATGTTGTGATAAATTGCAATTGCTTCAATGACTAAAGGCTATCGGTTGTTACTTCTCGGTAAGGTTCTTGATCCATACTTTACTTTGTGAAGGAATTGTCACTTTAGCATGAGAGATTATATGTTGGTATTGCTGTTCTGATCATGATCATGATGCCTGCATGTTTGTATCTTGTTTTGTCTACACCTCTCTCCCTAAACATGTGGACATATTTATTGAGCTAGGCTTTCGCTTGAGGACAAGCGAGGTCTAAGCTTGGGGGAGTTGATACGTCCATTTTGCATCTTGCTTTAATGTTGTTATTTATCGCTTTTTGGGTTGTTATTTCACTTCACGGTACAATACTTATGCCTTTTCTCTCTTATTTTGCAAGGTTTACATGAAGAGGGAGAATGCCGGTAGCTGGAATTTTGGCATGAAAAAGGAGCAAGTTTGAGATACCTATTCTACGCAACTCCAAACGACGTGAAAATCAACAATGATTTTTTCAGGATTTATAAAAAATACTGGGCCGAAGAAGTGCCAGAGGGGCGCGAGAAGGTGGCCCCAAGCCTGCTAGGCGCGGCCACCCCCCTGGCCGCGCCTAGGGGGCTTGTGGCCACCCAACTGGCCCTCTAGCTCCCCCCTTTTGCTAAAAGAAGGGTTTCGTCCGGAAAAAAATCAGGAGGAGGCTTTTCGGAGGATTCGCCGCCGCCACGAGGCGGAACTTGAGCAGAACCAATCTAGAGCTCCGGCAGGACGATCCTGCCGGGGAAACTTCCCTCCCGGAGGGGGAATCGTCGCCATCGTCATCACCAACACTCCTCTCATCAGAGGGGACTCGTCACCATCAACATCTTCATCAGCACCATCTCTTCTCCAAACCCTGGTTCATCACTTGTAACCAATCTCCGTCTCGCGACTCCGATTGGTACTTGAAAGGTTGCTAGTAGTGTTAATTACTCTCTGTAGTTGATGCTAGTTGGATTACTTGGTGGAAGAGTTTATATTCAGATCCTTGATGCTACTCATTACCTCTCTGGTCATGACTATGATTATGCTTTGTGAGTAGTTACTTTTGTTCCTGAGGACATGCGATAAGTCATGCTAATAGTAGTCATGTGAATTTGGTATTCGTTCGATATCTTGATGTGTTGTATGTTGTTTTTCCTCTAGTGGTGTTATGTGAACGTCGACTACATAACACTTCACCATTATTTGGGCCTAGAGGAAGGCATTGGGAAGTAGTAAGTACATGATGGGTTGCTAGAGTGACACAAGCATAAACCCTAGTTTATGCGTTGCTTCGTAAGGGGCTGAATTGGATCCACTAGTTTAATGCTATGGTTAGACTTTGTCTTAATTCTTCTTTCGTAGTTGTGGATGCTTGCGAGATGGGTTAATCATAAGTGGGATGCTTGTCCAAGTAAGGGCAGTACCCAAGCGTCGGTCCACCCACATATCAAACTATCAAAGTAACGAACGCAAATCATATGAACATGATGAAAACTAGCATGACAGAAATTCATGTGTGTCCTCGGGAGCGTTTTTCCTCCTATAAGACTTTCTCCAGGCTTGTCCCTTGCTACAAAAGGGATTGGGCCACTTTGCTGCACCGTTGCTACTTTTCTTACTTGCTACTTGCTACGAATCATCTCACCACACAACTACTTGTTACCGATAATTTCAGTGCTTGCACATTTTACCTTGCTGAAAACAACTTGTCAGATCCTTCTGCTGCTCGTTGGGTTCGACACTCTTACTTATCGAAAGGAGTACGATTGATCCCCTATACTTGTGGGTCATCAATGACCGACACCTGCATTGCTGGGTTATGTATGTATTTTCATGTACGGTTGTGCCACTTGGGTCTACAACTAGTCATGTCGACCCGTGTTCTATGACATATGGATACTAGCAATATATTCACATATGTGAGCTAAAAGTCACAAATGTACCGTGTGTGAGGCCGCAAAGCGATATGATGTGTTACATGTTTGATTTGTGTGGCTTAGGATCAGGGTTCCTACATTGTGTGTTTGTTGGGATCCAATGAATTGTGGGTTTATATTCAGATTATTTATCGAAAGTATTTGAGTAGTCTCTAAATTTTTATATGCATTATTATTATAGATTCGTATTTCTCTTTGATCTATCGGTTTGGTTTGGCCAATTGGATTCATTTATCTTCAGCGAGAGTGGTCCATTGCAATGGGTTCAATCCTACGGTGCTCAATCCTAGTGATTGAAACGGACATGACACGTATTTTTAGTACTACCAAAATGATGCGGTGTATTCATATTAGTTGAGTATACTTTGTCTACATCATGTCATATTGTAACATCCCAAATTTTGGAATGTTAATATAATTATTATATTGTTTGTTTGTTTGCTTGAGTGATTGAAACTTGAGTGAAATTTGAAACTTTTCAAAAACTTTTGAATGAGAGGGAATAAAATGACTTTCCCCTTCGCCGGTAAATTCAAATTCATCCAATTAAAAGCAATGAGAGAAGATGACATGACCTCTTCAACTATAAAGAATTTGAACGGAGTTTCGCATTTGGATTCTTTAAAATATTTGCCCTTGCTTCTATATTTTTCTTCCTCGACAAATACCCCGAAAATAATTCTTGTCAAGCAAGAAAGAGAGGAGGAACATGACCCTCCAAACCGGGGATATCCCTTTGAAATATTTGGACCATAAAACCGAAGGTTTATTTGAAAAATATTTGCAAAAAGAAAATAAACCAATTTAGGGATTTTCTAAAAAACATTTTTTTTGAAGTATTTATTTTGGTAGTGGAAAAATGCCCATCTTTTTGGATTTATTTTTCTGAAAATTTTAATATATTATACCCCTATATTTCGAGGATATTATATTTCCTTTTAATCGTATTAATTCCTGTTTTAATAAAAAGGGAAAGAGATCTCTTATTTTAGGAATGTACTTGGGCCACGTTAGGAAACGCATCAGGCCGAGATACTCCTTCTTCTTCCTCCTCTCGTTCCCTTCCTTCCCACACAATGGCAGAAGCTTCGTGGAAGCTTCCCTCCCCAGATTCGCGGGCTACACTTCCTTCCCGAGCCTCCCACCACCCTGTAAGAACGCCCCTCCTCTCCTCGTTCCATTTTCCCCATCACGTCGTCTCCTCCCTGCCCATAGCCACCTCGTCACCATCTCCATCTTCCTCCCAAGAATGAAGCCTACACGAGCTCCCTACCCTCACCCCACCCCTCCTGAAGCCCCTCCCCACCAGTGCCGCGACCCCCTCCGCCGTTCCCCCTCCCTGCCGGCGACCTCCACTCGCCGGAACAAGCCCCACCTCACCAGCCAACCTCCCAGCCACGGCCAACCTTCCATCCATGGTGAGCTTCAAAGAAATCCCGTCACAGTTTTTTTTCAGAAAAAGAGCAAACTTATAAAATTCATATCTATTAGTGTGTACCTCCAAATTAGGTGATTCTTTTTGCATTAGATCACAAATTTCTTGTAGTTTCCGAAAATATATAATTTGTCTATGTTTGGAATTGTAAAATTTGAATTAGATCACATTTGGTTTAAATCTTGTTTTGCTTATTCTGGGAGTTTAAAAATAGCTTTTAATTTAATTCTTTTTGCTGCTGTTTCCTAGTGATCATCTATTTCAGTAGTTTAAGTTTCAAAAAAATTAAATATTTTTACTTGGGGTTTTTACCAAAACAGATTCTGTTTTAGTTCTTTTAGGATTATGGCTATTTCTTTTTCTATAATTGTTTTTAAATTATTTTCCTTTATATTTCAGAAAGTTTATATTTTGTTTCTGTTAGTTAACATTAGGTTTTCAACAAATTTTTATTTTTATTTTTATTTGTTATCATGAAATCAATTCTAGTTCTCTAATAACTTGCAATTGATTTCTCTACTGTTTCAACTCCCATTTGAAAATACTTTCAAAATAGTTTTATGTAAAATACTTTATTTTATCTTGATTAAATTTATATCTTAGTACTCTGTTATTTAATGTTTTACTTTGAGTTAGAACAAAAAAACTATTTAGTGTTTGATGTAGTAGAAGACTCCTAATTTTAGTTGAAGTTTCTTTCGGATTGTTATTCGCTCTCTCTTTTGTTTTGATTGCTAGAATGATTGCTAGTATGAGTGCTTATGTGAATGATATGTTTGTTATATAGATTTCATCGGAGAGTGACAAATAGTCTATCAAGTTATTTCTCGAGAACGATAATTCTTCTTCGTCAACATCGCTAGGCAAGTCATTTGATCATGTATCACCTATGTTTTATGCATCGTAGTTCTACCATCCTATGCCCAATTGCATGCTAAGTAGGTACTTGGAAATCAGGGTTACATATTGTAGTATCATGTGGTAGGCACCCAACAACCCCGTTACTTGTCCCGGGACGACAAATTTCATATTTCTATGCTTGAGTAGACGGGATTCTGGTTGAGAGTTTATCACGAGTGATGCAAGAATAATTTAATAACCAAGACCGGTTAAGTCAAGACTTCTCAAGACCTCGTGATGCAATGCAACTCTGCGTGAAGGACGGTTGATCGGCTCCCTGGAGAAACCAGTGGATGACCCGGGATGCTGGAGACGTGCCATGACATCTTGCGGAAAGCTTCACCCAGGCTCAAAGAGACGGACGGATATTTTCAAGACCCAAGGCTTACATGCACAACCACAAGTCATTATGGGCTCTGGCTTGGTTGGACAACGTGGCTACTCTGGACAGGCGGTGCTAGCAGACGTAGAAGAACGGTAGGATTGGATGGGCACCGACAGGGATTCAGAGGGACCCGTTGAAAGACCATGTTTTGATCATCCGGTCTTCAAACACCCTGAAGTGCGAGGACATACACGGAGGCGATCAAATCTTGTGGGGAACGTGTGCAGAACTCTGCAGAGTACTCAAACCTAATCGATTAGCCGTGTCCACGGTCATGGACAACTTGAGCCAAAGGAACTGAAGTTATCTGGAATTCTCAACACCATTATATATATTTGATGTGGGTAATATTGATAACTTGGGTATGAGAACTAGTTGGCGGAACCAACTCATTAACAACCAACTACGTAGTAATATTTTGCTTTTAGCCCCTCTCTTGATGTAGGAGAAAACCTTGCTTTTCGCTAAAAACTTACAGCCCCACCTGCCATATATGCATATAGAATAGATGATTACTTTTTCACCTCTCTCTTATGTGACTTGCCGGCATATTCAATATGCTGACCTACATGGCTGCAACGTCTTATGTTGCAGATATTTTTCCTCGACGAGTAAGAGTACGATTCAGGGTTACGGTCCACACTCAATTGCCGTTGGTGTTTATTGGGACTCCACTCCCTTGACTACTTCCGCTGAGATATTTAAGGTATATATCAGTTTTACGCTATTTACATGTGATTGCACTTTGATATATACATTGATGTAATGTGTGTGCCAGCATACTGTTCCAGGGATGGCACAGCTACACAGAGGCTTGACTCGTTTTGAGTCAGGTCGCTACACATATTGCCTAAGGCGTTACTCTGTTTCACTTAATACTCTATATGCATGTTGGATTGTGGTCGATGACTGGAGTAACGGTAGTAGATGCACGCAAGGCTAAGTTTAGTTGCTTCCAAATGTGATGCCTATATGTACATCATTGCCATGTATAAATATTGTATGATTATCCGCTTTTCTATCAATTTCCCAACAGTAATTTATTTACCCATCGTATGCTTTCTACAAGAGAGAAGCCTCTAGCAAAAACTATGCCCCCCGGGTCTTCACAAATCAAATTCTAAAAACACTACAAATATTGCTAACATTATTTACTTTCTTTCTATTTTTATTTTTTATTTATCTATTTATCTATGCATCACTACTTATCGCTTGCAAGTAATGAGTTCAAGGTGCAAGTGTGTGCTCTTTTGTGTGGAGGCGCCGAAGACGGGCCTTTGTGTGGTCCTCCTATTGGTTCAATAACCTTGGTTATCACTGAGGGCAATACTTATCTCTACTGTGCTGCATTTACCCTCCTCTTCGGGGGTAAATTCCAATGCATTTTACAAGTAGCAATACCGAACTCATAACTCAGATATTCACCGCCATGATCACATCGTAGACATTTTATCTTCTTATGACGATGATCCTCAACTTCACTCTAAAATTTCTTGAATTTCTCAAAATTTGAAACTTGTGTTTCATCTAGTAAATATACTTGTATCTAGTCACATCATCTATGAAAGTAAGATAATAACGATATCCATTGCGTGCTTCAACACTCACTAGACTACATACATGAATATGTATTATTTCCAATAAGTCACTTGCCAGCTCCATCATACCAGAAAAAAGGGGTCTTTGTCATCTTGTCCATGAGGCATGGTTCACGTGCCTCAAGCATTTCAAAAATTGAGTGAGTCCAAAGATACATCAGCAGGGAGTTTCTTCAGTTTCTTTACATTAATATGGCCTAAGAAGAAGTGCCACAAGTATGTGGTACTAACATCTGTTGTTGAACATTGCATGGGAAACAAAAATCATGGTGATGTCCATCTATGAGAGGAGATTTGGATCTATGTACCCTTGTAGATCACACAGCAGGAAGCGTTAAAAAACGCGGCTGATGTAGTGGAACGTCTTCACGTTCCTCGATCAGCCCCACGAACCGTCCCACGAACCGTCCCGCGATCCATCCCACGAACCGTTCTGATCTAGTGCTGAACGGACGGCACCTCCGCGATCAGCACACGTACAGCTTGATGATGATCTCGGCCTTGTTGATCCAGCAAGAAAGATAGATAATTATATGAGTTCTCCGGCAGCGTGACAGTGCTCCGGTGGTGGTGGTGATCTACTCCTGCAGGGCTCCGCCCGAGCTCCGTAGGAATCCGATCTAGAGGTAGAACTATGTGGTCTAGGGTTGAGTTGCACGTGGCAAAATTTTTCTCAAATCAGCCCTAAATCATCGTCTGTCTTTCTTTCAAAAAAGTCCATCTTTAGTTAATAGTCTTACGACCATGAAGTACTTCATCCAAAGTCTACACTTTGTTTTCATACATGGATCCTCTCTCGGACTTCATGGCCTCCAGCCATTTGTCGGAATCCAGGCCCACCATCGCTTCTCCATGGCTCGTAGGTTCATTGTTGTTCAACAACATGACCCCCAAGACAGGGTTACCATACCACTGTAGTAGTACGCGACCTTGTCAACCTATGAGGTTTGTAGTAACTTGATCCTAAGCTCAGTGATCACCATCATCAGTTTCCACTTCAATTGGCGTAGGCGCCACAGGAATAACTTCATCGCCCTGCTACACACTAGTTGAAGTGACAGTTCATTAACCTCATCAAGTTTCACCACCCTCCCACTCAATTCTTTCGAGAGAAACCTTTCCTCGAGAAAGGACATGTTTTTAGAAACAAACACATTGCTTCCGGATCTGAGATAGGAGATGTATCTAGCTGTTTTGTATATCCTATGAAGATGCATTTATCCGCTTTGGGTTCGAGCTTATCAGACTGAATTTTTTTCACATAAGCGTTGCAGCCCCAAACTTTTAAGAAACGACAACTTAGGTTTCTCCAAACCATAGTCTATATTGTGTCATCTCAACGGGAATACGCGGTGCCCTATTCGAAGTGAATGCGGTTGTCTCCAATGCATAACCCATAAACGATAGTGGTAATTCGATAAGACACATCATAGTATGCACCATATCTAATAGGGCATGGCTATGACGTTCGGACACACCATCAAACTATGGTGTTCCAGGTGGCATGAATTGCGAAACAATTTCTACATTGTCTTAACTATGTACCACAAACTCGTAACTCACGTATTCATCTCTATGATCATATCGTAGACAGTTTATCCTCTTGTCACGACGATCTTCACACTGAAATAGCATTGAACTTTTTAATATTTCAGACTTGTGATTCATCAAGTAAATACTCATGTATCTACTCAAGTCGTCAGTGAAGTAAGAAAATAACGATATCCACTGCGTGCCTCAGCACTTATTGGACTGTACACATCAAAAATGTATTACTTCCAACAAGTCAGTTTCTTGTTCCATGTGGTATTATTTTGCATGTCTCAAGTGATTCAAAATCAGGTGAATCCAAAAGTTCCATCCGCATGGAGTTTCTTCATGCGTTTTATACCAACAGGTGTGGTTTGCATGTCTCAAACGTTTCAAAAATGAGTGAGTACAAAGATCCATCAGCATGGAGCCTCTTCATGCTTTTTACACCAACATGACTCAAGCGGCAGTGCCACAAGTAAGTGGTACTATCATTATTACTTTGTATCTTTTGGCACCAATATTATGAACATGTGTAACACTAAGATCGAGATTCAATAAACCATTGAAGGTAATTATTCAAGCAAATAGAACAACCATTATTTTCCTTAAATGAATGATCGTGTTGCAATAAACACGGTCCAATCATGTTAATGCTCAATGCAAACACCAAATAACAATTATTTAGGTTTTACACCAATCCCGATGGTAGAGGGAGCGTGCGATATTTGATCATATAACCTTGGAAACACTTCCAACACTTATCGTCACCTTGCTTTTAGCTAGTATCCTGATTATTCTGTAGCTTCTATTTCGAGTTACTAATCACTTAGCAATCAAACCGGTATCCAATACCCTCGTGCTACTAGGAGTACTAGTAAAGTACACATCAATATCACGTATATCAAATATACATCTGTCGACTTTGCCAGCCTTCTTATCTACCAAGTATCTAGGGTAGCTCCGCCTTAGTGACCGTTCCCCTCATAACAGAAGCACTTAGTCTCGGGTTTGGGTTCAATCTTGGGTTTCTTCATTAGAGCAGCAACTGGTTTGCCGTTTCATGAAGTATCCCTTCTAGCCCTTGCCCTTCTTGAAACTAGTGGTTTTACTAACCATCAACAATTGATGCTCCTTCTTGATTTCTACTTTCGCAGTGTCAAACATTGTGAATCGCTCAAGGATCATCATATCTATCCTTGATACGTTATAGTTCATCATGAAGCTCTAACAACTTAGTGGCAGTGACTTTGGAGAACCATCACTATCTCATCTGAAAGATTAACTCCCACTTGATTCAAGCGATTGTTGTACTCAGACAATATGAGAATCTGCTCAACAATTTGAGCTTTTCTCCTTTACTTTGTAGACAAAGAATCTTGTAGGAGGTCTCATACCTCTCAACAAAGGCACGAGAATGAAATCTCAATTTCATCTCTTAGAACATCTCATATGTTCCGCGACGTTTCAAAACGTCTTCGGCACCTTGCTTCTAAGCTATTAAGTATTATGCACTGAACTATCACGTAGTCATCAACAACGTGTATGTCAGATGTTCACAACATCCACAGAGGACGCTCCAGGTGCAGCACACCGAGTAGTGCATTAAGGACATAAGCCTTCTACACAGCAATGAGGACAATCCTCAGTTTTACGGACTCAGTCCGCAAAGTTGCTACTATTCAACTAAATTTTCTCTAGGAACATATAAAAATAGTAGAGCTATACTGCAAGCTACATCGTAATTCGCAAAGACCATTAGACTATGTTCATGTTAATTACTTCAATTAATCATATTACTTAAGAACTCCCACTCAAAAAGTACATCTCTCTAGTCATTTGAGTGGAACATGATCCAAATCCACTAACTCAAGTCCGATCATCACGTCAGTTGAGAATAGTTTCAGTGGTAAGCATCGCTATGCTAATCATATCAACTATACGATTCATGCTCGAACTTTCGGTCTCATGTGTTTCGAGGCCATGTCTGCACATGCTAGGCTCGTCAAGTTTAACCCGAGTGTTCCGCGTGTGCAACTATTTTGCACCCGTTGTATGTGAACGTTGAGTCTATCACACCCGATCATCACGTCGTGTCTCTAAACGACGAACTATAGCAACGGTGCACAGTCGGGGACAACACAATTTCGTCTTGAAATTTTAGTGAGAGATCACCTCATAATGCTAACTTCGTTCTAAGAAAAATAAGGTGCATAAAATGATTAACATCACATGCAATTCATAAGTGACATGATATGGCCATCATCTTGTGCTTCTTGATCTCCATCACTAAAGCACCGGCACGATCTTCTTGTCACCGGCGCCACACCATGATCTCCATCAACGTGTCACCATCAGGGTTGTCGTTCTACTTATGCTATTACTACTAAAGCTACATCCTAGCAATATAGTAAACGCATCTGCAAACTGAAACGTTAGTTTAAAGACAACCCTATGGCTCCTGCCGGTTGCCATACCATCGACGCGCAAGTCGATATTAACTATTACAACATGATCATCTCATACATCCAATATATCACATCAAGTCATTGGCCATATCATATCACAAGCATACCCTGCAAAAACAAGTTAGACGTCCTCTAATTTGTTGTTGCACGTTTTACGTGGTTGCTATGGGTATCTAGTATGATCGCATCTTACTGACACAAAAACCACAACAGAGATGTGCAAATTTCTATTTAAGATCTCCAAGGACCGCCTCGGTCATAACCAATTCAACTAAAGTTGAAGAAACCGACACCCGCCAGTCATCTTTATGCAACGAGGTTGCATGTCAATCGATGAAGCCAGTCTTTCGTAAGCGTACGAATAATGCCGGTCCGGGCCGCTTCAATCCAACAATACCGCCGAATCGACAAAAGACTAAGGGGGGCAGCAAATCGAAAATCACCGTCCACAAAACCATTTGTGTTCTACTCGAGATAACATCTACGCATGAACCTAGCTCATGATGCCACTATTGGTGAACGTTGCATGGGAAACAAAAAATTTCCTAAGCACACGAAGACCTATCATGGTGATCTCCATCTACGAGAGGAGATTTGGACCTACGTACCCTTGTAGATCGCACAGCAGGAAGCGTTAAGAAACGCGGTTGATGTAGTGGAATGTATTCACGTCCCTCAATCAGCCCCACGAACCGTCCCACGAATCGTCCCGCAATCCATCCCACGATCCGTTCCGATCTAGTGCCGAACGGATGGCACCTCCGCATTGAGCACACGTACAGCTTGACGGTGATCTCGACCTTCTTGATCCAGCAAGCAAGACAGAGAAGTAGATGAGTTCTCCGGCAGCATGACGATGCTCTGGTGGTGGTGATGATCTACTCCTGCAGGGCTCCGCCCGAGCTCTGCAGAAATTCGATCTAGAGGTAGAACTATGTGGTCTAGGGTTGAGTTGCACGTGGCAAAAGTTGTCTCAAATCAGCCCTAAATACCACTATATATAGGAGGGAGGGGGAGGAGGCTTGCCTTGAGGACTAAGTCCCCAAGGGTGCGCCGGCCAGGAAGGAGAGGAGGAATCCTACTCCAATTAGGATTGGAAAGTGGAGTCCTTCTCTTCCTTCCCATATCCCCTTCTTTTTTTCTTTCTCTTTGGTTTTAACTCTTCTTGGCGCCAATGCCCTCTTAGGCTGTCCCATCAGCCCACTAAGGGCTGGTGCGCCACCCCTAAGACCATTGGGCTTCCCCCGGGTGGGTTTCCCCCCTCCCGGTGAACTTCCAGAACCCACTCGTCACTCCTGGTACAATGTCGGTAATGCCCGAAAACCTTCTGGTAACCAAATGAAACCATCCTATATATCAATCTTCGTTTCTGGACCATTCCAGAAACCCTCGTGGCGTCTGTGATCTCATCCGGGACTCCGAAAAACATTAGGTAACCACACATATAACTCAACTATACTAAAACATCGATGAACCTTAAGTGTGTAGACCATGCGGGTTCGAGAACTATGTAGACATGCCCCGAGGAACTCCTCGGTCAATATCCAATAACGGGACCTCGAAGCCCATATTGGATCCTACATATTCTCCAAAGGTCTTATCGGTTGAGCCTCAGTGTCAAGGATTCATATACTCCCGTATGTCATTCCCTTTGTCCTTCGGTATTTTACTTGCCCGAGATTCGATCGTTGGTATCCGCATACCTATTTCAATTTCGTTACCGGCAAGTCTCTTTACTCATTCCGTAATACATGATCTCGTGACTTACACTTAATCACATTGCTTGCAAGGCTTGTGTGTGATGTTGTATTACCGAGTGGGCCCCGAGATACCTCTCTTTCATACGGACTGACAAATCCCAGTCTTGATCCATACTAACTCAACGGACACCTTCGGAGATGCCTGTAGAGCACCTTTATAGTCACCCAGTTACGTTGCGACGTTTGATGCACACAAGGTATTCCTCCGGTGCGAGTGATTTATATGATCTCATGGTCATAGGATAAAATACTTGACACGCAGAAAACAATAGCAATAAAACGACACGATCAATATGCTACGTTCATAGTTTCGGTCTTGTCCATCACATGATTCTCCTAATGATGTGATCCCGTTATCAAGTGACAACACTTGCCTATGGCCAGGAAACCTTGACCATCTTTCATCAACGAACTAGTCAACTAAAGGCTCACTAGGGACAGTGTGTTGTCTATGTATCCACACATGTATTTGAGTTTCCAATCAATACAATTCTAGCATGGATAATAAAAGATTATTATGAACAAGGAAATATAATAATAACTAATTTATTATTTCCTCTAGGGCATATTGCCAACATCATCATTAACTTTGCATCTTTTGGCATCAATATTATGAGCATGTGTATCACTACAATCGACATTCAATAAACCATTCACATTGGGTACATGATCATAAAATATATTATTCTCTAACTTAAATGAATAACCGTCTCGCAATAAACATGATCCATATAATGTTCATGCTCAATGCAGACATCAGATAACATCTATTTAGGTTTGAAATTAATCTCGAATGTAGAGTGACTGTGTCGATGGTGATCATATCAACCTTGGAGACACTTCCAACGTGCATCATCACCTTGTCCTTAACCAGACTCGTTTATTCGGGAGCTTCCTTCTTCAATTTACTAATATTAGCAACTAAAACGGTATCAAATACCCAGGGTTTACTACGAGCACTAGTAAGCTACACATCAATTACATGTATATCAAATAAATCTTTGTTGACGCTCCCAACCTTCTTATCTGCCAAATATTTGGGGTCGTTGCGCTTCAAGTGACCGTTACCCTTACAATAGAAGCACTCGATCTTGGGTTTGGGCCCAACCTTGGGTTTGTTCACTCAAGCGACAACTAGCTTGATATTCTTGAAGTTTCCCTTGTTTCCCTTGCCATCTTGAAACTAGTGGTCTTGTTAACCATAAACACTTGATGCTCCTTATTGATTTCTACTTCCATGGCTTTAAGCATCACGAATAGCTCATGGATCGTATTCTCCGTCCCTTGCATGTTATAGTTCATGACAAATCCCTTGTAGCTTGGTGGAAATCATTGGATAAATCTGTCAATTACTACTTCATCTCAAACATTAACTCCCAACTCATTCAAGCAATTGTAGTACCCAGACATTTTGAGCACATGCTCATTGACTGAGTTTTTCTCCTTCTTCTTGCAACCAACAAACGTGTCGGAGGTCTCACACCTCTCGACACGGGCGTGATCCTGAAATACCAATTTCAGTTCTTGGAACATCTCATATGCTCCGTGGTGCTAAAAACGTCTTTGGAGCCTAGCCATAAAGCATGGCACACTGAACTATCGAGTAGTTATGAGAATGTGCATGTCACACATTCACAACATCCACACACGACAATTAAGGGGGTGGCACACCGAGTGGTGCATTAAGGACATAAGCCTTATGTGCAGCAATGAGGACAATCCTCATAATATGAACCCAGTCCGCATAATTGCTACCATCATCTTTCAACTTTGTCTTCTTTAGGAACGTATCAAAATTCAGGAGATCTACGGCGCGAGCTATTGATCTTCAACATAACTTACAAAGACATTGAGACAAGTTCATGATAATTTTTTCAGTTGATCAAATTACTAATGAACTCCCACTTAAAGCAACATCCCTCAAGTTGTCTAAGTGTTTGATACATCTCCAACGTATTGATAATTTTTATGGTTCTATGCTATTATATTGCCATTCCTGGATACTTTATATGAAATTATATGCTATTTTATATCATTTTTGGGAACTATCCTATTTACAAAGTGGCAAGTGTGAGTTGTTGTTTTCTGCATGTTTTTGGCGTTTGAGGTAACGAGTACCAAACGGAGTCGAAACGCTACAAAAATTTTGACGATTTTTTTTTTGGAAAAAAAGAGGACCTAGAAGCTTGTGAGGGATAATAGATAACACACGAGGAGACGATGAGGCAACATGGTGTGCCTAGGGGTAGACGCGCACTGATACCTTGTGGGCCCCATGTGGCTCCGTCTAACCTAATTCCACTACCATAAATTGTATAAAATAGTGAAACCAACAAAGAGCCACCCGAAACACTTTTTTTGTTGCCGCAAGTTCCTGTTCCGACGGGAGGCCATCTAGAGAACTTTTACAGCGCCCTGTCGGAGGGGGAGTCGATCACCGAGGCCATTTATAGCAACCTTGCTGACTCTGTGATGATGTGTGAGTAGTCCATCATAGACCTGCGGGTCCATAGATAGTACCTAGATGAATTTTTCTCGTTATTTGGTCTTCAATACAAAGATCAACGCGATTCTCGTAGTGATCTATAAGATGTAATCCTATTTTGTGATGTGTTTGTTGGGTTCGATGAATTGCGAGTTTATGACCAGATTATACATGAATATGAATTGAGTCTTCTCTGAATTCTTTAATGCATCATCATTATAACTTCGTAATTCTCTCCAATCTATAGGTTTAGTTTGGCCAAGTAGATTTATTTATCTTCAGTGGGAGTGGCACGTTGTGATGGGTTCAATCTTGTGTTGCTCCATCCCAGTGATAGAAAGGGATATTACACATATTGTATTGCTATCATTAAGGATAAAACGACGTGTTATGAACATATTTTTTGTCTTACTTTGTCTACATCATGTCATCTTGCTCCAAGCATTACTCTATTTCACACTCCATACTCTAGATGCATGCTGGATATCGGTCGATGACTGGAGTAATAATAGTAGATGTAGGCAGAAGATGGACTACTTGTTTATGTACATGATGCCTATATACATGATCATTGGCTTGAATAAAATGTCATAACTATGTGCTATTATGTCAGTTGCCCAACTATAATTTGTTTACCCACGGTATGCTACGTTTACGAGAAAAGCCTCTAGCGAAAACTATGCCCCCCTGGTCTACTAAAACATTATAACAAAAGCTCCAAAAATACTTTGTTGCAATTTATTTGCGATTATTTATTTTCATTTATTTCTATTATCTTTCTACAAGTATTAAACCTTGCAACTACTGAGTTCAAGGAGCTTGACAACCCTCGTGCTCGCGTTGGGTGCAAGTGTTTGGTTCTATGTGTGTAGGTGTTGTCGAAGGTAGTTTGCATGATTCTCCTATAGCTTCTATAACCTTCGTTCTCACTAAGGGAAATACTTATCTCCGTTGTGCTGCATATACCCTCCTCTTTTGGGAAAAACCCAACGTAGTTTATAAGTAGCAGGAATAATTTATGGCGTCATTGCCAATGAGTAGGTACAAAAGTAGTCTCCCGTCAATTCACCAATTTTTGGCGCCATTGCCGGGGAGACACCATTAAATTCTTGTCAGGTTCCTTCATTTTTTTATTTTTCATTTTATTTTATGTTTGCATTCCTTAAAAATATCAAAAATACGAAAAAGAATTATATTTTCTAGATTATTTGTCTGGCTTCTTAGTTTGCTTGCTTTGTCACTCTGTCTCAAGAAAATACCAAACTTTGTGATTTTTCAAATAATAATAATAATGATTTTAGTAGTAATCCTATACCAACCTCCAATAGTGCGGAGTTTTATGATATTAATGTTGCATTGCTAAATCTTGTTTTGAAAGAACAATTTGCTGGAAGTCCTAATGAGGATCCTGCTTCACATCTTAATACCTTTGTTGAATTATGTGATATGCAAAAGAAAAAGGATACGGATAATAACGCGGTTAAGTTGAATTTTTTTCCTTCTCACTAATAGATAAGTCTAGAGCATGGTTTTTATCATTACCTCGTAATAGTATTAGAACATGGGATAAGTGTAAGGATGCTTTTAGTGCTAAGTATTTTCCTCGTGATAAGATTACTTCTCTCAAAAATTAAATGATGAATTTTAAACAACATGAGAAATAACATATTGCACAAGCATGGGAGCGAATAAAATTGATGATTAGAAATTGTCCAACTCAAGGCCTAAGGTTATGGATGATAATACAAAATTTCTATGCGGGACTAACCTTTGTGTCTAGAAATCTTCTAGATTCTGCTCCAGGTGGTACATTCATGGAAGTTACATTGAGATAATCTACAAAACTTCGAGAAAATATCATGACAAATTTTTCTCAATGGCATACTAAGCGAGTTCCAACTGGTAAGAAGGTAAATTCTATTGAAGAAATTGCTAAGTTGAGTGATAAAATGGATGGTCTTATGAATATGGTTGCCAATAACATTACTCATGTTGATCCCAATGATGTGCCACTATGTACTTTTATTGAACAAAATAATGATGCTATTTATGTGAATTTTATCTCTCAAAATAATTTCAATAACAATGCTTATAGAGATTAGTTCAATCCTACACTATATCCCCGTAATTCCTCTAATATTATGGTAATTCCAACGGAAATTATATTAATAATAGTAATAATAATAATAATAATAATAATAGTATACCCTCCGAAATTTAGAACACCATTAAAAAAATATTAGTTCTCAAAAGATTTTCAATACTATGGTAAAGGAAAAACTACATAAAGTTCACAATATTTCTAGAAACATGGATACGATTCCCTCTTGATGTGGACACTCCTAAAACTAAAGTTTTTCAGGGAAACATGATATTATTGAGTCAATCAAATCCATTCAAATATCTATCAATGAAAGTAAGAAGAGGACCGCTAGATTGAGACCTGAGCGAGAATTCCTAGAAAAGGCTCTTCCACCTGGTTTTTACCATAATCATGATGAAGATGTTAAAATAATTGGTGTTTATCCTATTGAATATTTATTTACTAATCTAAAAAATTATTAAAAAGGTACTCGAGATGAGTCAACTTTATCTAGAAGGCGTCCCGCTTGCTCGGCGGGTGATGATCCTAATAATAAAAATGAAAAAACTGGGTTTAGAGAGGTCAAAACTTTAGCTAGTGATGTCCCCACTATTTTGGATTACGAGGACTTCAATTATGTTGTTCTTTAGTTGAATTTATTTCCTTGTTGCAATCAATAATTATCTCACCTAATGCTTATGAACAAAACAATTCTTTTACTAAACATATCGTAGAAGCTATGGTAAAAGCTCATGAGGAGAAACTTGAAATGGATGTTTCAATACCTAGAAAATTGCATGATGAACGGGAACCTACTATGAAAATTAAGCTTCAAGATTGTGTATGTAATGATTTGTGTGGCCTTAGTAAGTTTGAACTGCACCTAAGTATCTTTGTGATGTACTAGGTCTCACCGATATACACAAATGTTCCCTTAACTTGCATCTTGCTGATTCCACTATTAAGAAACCTTTGGGTAGAATAAATGATGTGATTATTCTTGCCAGTAGAAATTATGTTCTTGTATATTTCATTGTTCTTGATATTGAATGCAATCTGTCTTGTCCAATAATACTTGGTAGGCATTTCTTACGAACTATAGGTGCTATTTTTGATATGAAGGAAGGAAACATAAGATTCCTATTCCCGCTAAAGAAAGGGATGGAGAGCTTCTCTATAAAGATAATTAAAGAACCTTAAGATCAATCATGAGGGCCACCTATGGACTGAACATGAAAGAGGACAACACTGGATACTATGCATTATGCCTAGCTACACGCATAAGACAACAGAGCTTGTGGGGAGGCAACCTAAAAGTTACCTTAATATTTTTATTTTACCTTCTATTTTTGTGTGTTTGCGTGATTATTGATAGTGTAATTATTGTGGTTTATGTTTTAATTAGTGTTTGTGCCAAGTAAAGCCTTTGGGATAATTTGGATGATGGTAGAACTGATCCTCTGCAAAAACAAAAACTTTTACACCGAGTGCAGAATTTCTCTGATTTTACTTGAACAACTTTTTGATATGAATGCTTTAAAAAGTATTCATATACAAATTACCCAGGTTTTCCATTTTTTTAGAATTTTTGGAGTTATAGAAGTATGGTTTTGGTGCTAATCACTACAAGTTGTTCTATGTTACACAGATTCTATTTTTGCTTGCATAGTTTGCTTGTTTTGATGATGCTATGGATTATGTGGGGTATAAGTCATGGATAAGTTAGAATATAGTAACTTGTGCAATAACTAAATATGAATCAATTTACAACAATATCTAAAGTTTGTGATTTGCGTATTATACTAACGAATCTCATGAAGTTCCTATTGAGTTTCGTGTGGTGAAGTTTTCAAGTTTTGGGTGAGATAACGATGGATGAAGGAACAAGGATCGGCAAGAACTTAATCTTGGGGATTACCAAGGCACCCCAAGGTAATATTCAAGGAATACCCAAGTGTCTAAGGTAGGGGATGCCCCCGAAGGAATCCACTCTTTCGTCTCCATTCTATAGGTATGTCACTTGGAGCAATATTTTTATTCATCACGTGATATGAGGTTTGCTTGGAGCTTCATATATTATAGTTTCCATTTGTTTTAGTTTGCCACAATCATTTTTTTTGACACACATTTATGAGAGAGACACATGTTCATCACAATTTCTTCTAAAACTCTATATGCTTCACCTATATCTATTGAGTTAGGCAGTTGCACTAGTGCTTCACTTTTATCTTATTAAGCATGGTGGCATTCAGATTTCATAGAAATAAATACTCTCATGATTCACTTTTTCAGAGTTTAAGAAACGGTAATGGTAATTACTACTTGTAAACTGTGCTCGATTTTTCCCCGAAGAGGAGAGGAGATGCATCACAGTAGAGATAAATATTTCCTCAGAAAGAACCAAGGTTTTCGAACCAATAGCAAAACCACGCAAATTATCGTCTTCAACACCTACACACAAGCGATCAAACACTTGCACCCAACACAAGTAAGAGGGTTGTCAAACCCCTTGAACTCGTTACTTGTGAGTATTAAGTAGTGATAGATAGATAATATGAATATAAAATATAATAACAGAAGATAAGTGGTAGCAATATTTTTATGGTTCTGTAATAATATTTTTGAAGACTTGGGAGCCATAGTTTTCGCTATAGGCTTCCCTCTCGAAGAAAGCGTACAGTGGGTAAACAAATTACTATTGGGCAATTGATAGAAAAGTGCATAGTCATGAAATATTTATTCATGGTAATGATCATATCTATAGGCACCACGTCCATATGCAAGTAGACCAAATCCTATCTGCATCTACTACTATTACTTCACTCATCGACCGCTATCCATCATGCATCTGGACTATAAAGTAAAAAAACAGAGTAATACTTGGAGCAAGATGACACGATGTAGACAAATTCAACTAAAAATATATCAATAAACCCCATATTTTATACTTAATGTCAACAATACAAATATGTGACATGTCCCCACTCGGATTAAGCACCGCAAGATTGAACCCATCACAACGCACCACTCCCACCGAAGATAAATCAATCTAGTTGGCCAAACCAAACTAATAGATTGGAAAGAAATATGAAGCTATCATAGTCATGCATATAAGAAACCATCAAAGACTCAATATATTTTCATGAATAATCTAATCATAAACCCACAATTCATTGGATCCCATCAAACACTCCGCAAAAAAGATTACAATGAATAGATCACCGTGACAATTACGGTAAACTTTGTATTGAAGATCATAGAGAGAGAGATGACCATATAGATACTAGCTATGGGCTCGTAGGTCTATGGTAAACTACTCACACATCACCATGGGAATGGAAAGCTTGATGTAGAGGCCCTCCGTGATTGATCCCCCCTCCGGAAGGGCACCAGAATAGGGCTCCAAATGGTATCATGGCAAAATAGAGACGTGCAACAGCAGAAAAAGTGTTTCGGGTGGGTCTCTTGTGTTTTCCCAATTTTACAAGATTTATAGAGGTGGAGTTAGATCAGGAGACACGGTAGGCAGTCCCAAGGAATCACGATGTGACCACCCCCCTGGTAGCCCCCTGTTAGGTTGGCACCACTTTGTGTGGCCTCCGGTCTCCCTCCGAACCTTCCAGGTCTTATTTTTGTCCAGAAAAATCGTCAAGAAGTTTAATTGCATTTGGATTTCGTTAGGTACTAATTTCCTAGAAAGCCAAAGACACACAGGAAACATCGACTGACAGTAGGCACTTGCTTAATATGTTAGTTCCCAAAAATGATACAAAATGACATATAAATGCATATAAAGTATCCAAGATTGATAATATACACTACTAGAAAAAGGGCTATTAGTGGCGCACCTACTTTATCTATTAATGGCGCACTATATGTGACAACCCCGGATTAGGCTACAACAATCTCGGTAATTTAAGCTATAGTAAACCTATGCTAATGGTGACACGTCACCCGGATTACTATTGTTAATCTCGCATAGCTTCAAACAATCTGAATTCGAAGTTTGAAAATAAAATCAAATGGGGAAAGTTTCGAATGCAATACAGTTGGATGAAAAATCCCCTAATGAATTATAAAAATATAAATCGGCATTTTTAGAATTTATTATAAGCCCTATATATTTAAAAGTGAAGCTGTAAAATAAATAAATAAATAAGGGAAAGTATTAAAAAATAGTAAAATAAATAATAAAAGAATAAAAACAAACAGAAAAGGTAAAAGAAAAAGAAAACAATCAACACACCACGCTATTGGGCTGGCACAGCAACCCTCCCCTGGCCGGCCCACCTTCCCAACCGCCCCCCCCCCCCCCATGCTAACCCTAGCGAGGCCACCACTCCTCCTGTTTCCCTACCCCCACCTCGAGGAGATGAGGGACTCCCCTCGTCAGCGCCCCCTGGCTCCCTCTCCCATCCCCACCAACCACCCTAGCCCTCCCACCTACCACTCGTCCCACCCCCCCCCCCCCCACACACACACACTAATCCCCCGAGCCCATGCCTCTAGCTCTCCCACCACCAAGGCCGAGAGCCCCTTCCCCTCGATCCCTCCTGCCTCTGCACCGAACCCCAGATATCCCTCCCTCCCCACCGACACCGCACCTCCAGCGACCGCCCCCTTCTCTCGGCTCCCTTCGCAACCACCGGGAGCCCTAGATCCCCCCCCCCCCGTCGGCCTCCCTCCCACGGGCCCCTGCCTCCTTCCGCCGAGGCCTTCCCCTGCTCACCCCACGCCGGCCGAGCCTCCCCCACTCCGGCGCCCCCCCCCCCACCTCACCTCCCCTCCCTGCAACTCCTCCCGCCGGCGGTCCCCACTGATACGTCTCAAACGTATCTATAATTTTTGATGGTTTCATGCTGTTATCTTGTCTTCTTTGGATGTTTTATGTACCTTTTTATATTTTTTTTGGGACTAACTTATTAATTCAGTGCCAAGTGCCAGTTCCTGTTTTTACAGTGTTTTTGACTCTTTTCAGATCTGATTTTGGAACGGAGTCCAAACGGAAGAAAAACCCCGAAATGATTTTTTCCCGAACGGAAGAAGATCAGGGGGGCTCTAGGCCAAGCCAGGTGGGCTCCAGGGAGCCCACAAGCTCCCACTCCGCCACCAGGGGGAGGCGGCAGTGTGAGGTCTTGTGGCCTCCCTGGCCGCCCCCTGACCTAGATCCTTGGCCTATATATTCCCAAATATTCAGCAAAAAATCAGGGGAGCCTCGAAAATACTTCTCCGCCGCCGCAAGCTTCCGTTTCCGCGACATCTCATCTGGAGACCCTTTCCGACGCCCTGCCGGAGGGGACTTTGGAGTTGGAGGGCTTCTTCATCATCATCATCGCCCCTCCAATGACTCGTGAGTAGTTCACTTCAGACCTACGGGTCTGTAGTTAGTAGCTAGATGGCTTCTTCTCTCTCTTCGATCTTCAATACAAAGTTCTCCATGATCTTCATGGAGATCTATGTGATGTAATCTTCTTTGGCAGTGTGTTTGTCGAGATCCGATGAATTGTGGATTTGTGATCAGATTATCTATGATATATATTTGAGTCTTTGCTGATTTCTTATATGCACGATTCGATATCCTTGTAAGTCTCTCCGAGTCTTGGGTTTTGTTTGGCCAACTAGATCTATGATTCTTGCAATGGGAGAAGTGCTTGGTTTTGGGTTCTACCATATGGTGACCTTTCCTAGTGATAGTAGGGGCAGAAAGGCACACATCAAGTAGTTGCCATCAAGGGTAAAAAGATGGGGTTTTATCATTGGTTTGAGATTATCCCTCTGCATCATGTAATCTTGCTTAAGGCGTTACTCTGTTCTTATGGACTTAATACACTAGATGCATGCTGGCTAGCGGTCGACGTGTGGAGTAATAGTAGTAGATGCAGAAAGTATCGGTCTACTTGTTTTGGACGTGATGCCTATAGATATAATCATTGCATAGATATCTTCACGACTTTGCGCGGTTCTATCAATTGCTCGACAGTAATTTGTTCACCCACCGTCTACTTGCTTTCACGAGAGAAGCCACTAGTAAACACTACGGCCCCCGGGTCTATTCACATCCATCGTTTACACCTCCACTTTTACTTTGCTTTGTTACTTTGTTGCTTTCAGTTCTCACTTGGCAAACAATCTATAAGGGATTGACAACCCCTTCATAGCGTTGGGAGCAAGCTTTTGTGTTTGTGCAGGATCTTGTGATACTCCTCCACCGGATTGATACCTTGGTTCTCAAACTGAGGGAAATACTTACCACCGCTGTGCTACATCACCCTTTCCGCTTCGAGGGAACACCAACGCAAGGCTCCAAGGCCACGGGGGAAATCCTTTGCATACTTGCCTAGGAAGTCCCTTAAGGCGTAGCCGCAGCTGAAGGATTCCTGGTGCCGTCGACACGACTATTCTGGGCGCCGTTGCAAGGGAAGCAAGGCTGACATCAGAAGTATTTCTGGCGCTGTCGCTGGGGATCTTTTTGAGCTAGCAGAAGTATTTCTGGCGCCATTGCCGGGGAGGAGAAATCAAGATCTATCCAAGTAGGTCTCACAAACTGCTCTCTTTCATTTACTTTTGTTGCCAGTTGCCTCTCGTTTTCCTCTCCCCCACTTCACATTTTTCGTTTTCATTTGCCTTTCTCCTTCACCGTTTTCTTTTGCCTTTTTTCATTCGCCCTTTTCTCTCGCTTTCTTTCTATTCTCTTGTGTGCCATGTGCCTTCAATATGCTTGCATCTTCGTTTGTTAATCTCTTTAAGAGACCCACTTATGTGGAATGAATTGCTAGTGAGTTGAGGGCACTTGACTATCTTTATGGAGTTTTGCTTAAGAGGCGTGAATCTGAAAATTGTGTGGAAGAAATTTATGAAGTGATTCACGAAGGCTCCTTGGATGAAAAGCATGATTGCAATGGTTTCACTATAAATTCTATTAGTGATAATCATGCTGAAATTATGCAAAACCCTAAGCTTGGGGATGCTAGTTTTGCTTTGTCCACTACTTGTTGCAATAGTCATGATTGGGGTGATGATATTTCTTATGATCTTGAAAATTTGTTCAAACCTCATGATGAATATGATATTTGCAATAATATTGAAAGTGGGTTTGGAGATGTCATGACTTTAGTTGATGATAATCCCACTATTTTTGAAGAGTGTCAACTTTGCATGCATGTGGATCATGAAAAGAATATCCTATGGGATAGCTATATTGTTGAATTTGAATATGTTCCCACATGTAATTGCTATGAGAGAGGAAAATATTGTGATAGAAATCTTCATGTTACCAAATCACCTCTCGTGATGTGGAGATTGCTATTGTCTCTTTCTTCTTCCTTGCATTTGGTAAATATTGGTTGTCTTGCCAATTTGTTTCCCTATAAAAATGCCTATCAATAGGAAGTATGTTAGACTTAGATGTGATTTTCACGTGCTTTAGGATGCTCTCGTTGTGCTTCAATTTTTGTCTTTTGTGAGAGCATCATTGAATGCCTAGCTAAGGGCGTTAAACAAAACCGCTTGTTGGGAGGCAACCCAACGAATCTATCCTTTTTTCTTTCTGTTTTGTGTTTTCCACACTTTCATAATTCTGTTATGATCATGTTTTTTGTGTTTCTTTTTGCGTTTGTGCCAAGCAAAACCGTTGTGATTAGTCTTGGGGATGATCGTTTGGTCATGCTGGAAAAGACAGAAACTTTCTGCTCACGAAAAGAATTTTTATTTTTTTCTATAAGAGATTTTGAGTTGATTCTTTTTGCTGCTGATTGTTACGCAAATTCTTCAGACTGTCGTAATTTTTATGAATTTTTGAAGTACCAGAGGTATACGAAATACACAGATTGCTAGAGACTGGTCTGCTGTTACAGATT
Organism: Hordeum vulgare subsp. vulgare; assembly: GCF_904849725.1. Lineage (NCBI taxonomy): Eukaryota > Viridiplantae > Streptophyta > Magnoliopsida > Poales > Poaceae > Hordeum > Hordeum vulgare. Next base: position 392,893,791 of record NC_058523.1, on the reverse strand, counting down.
CTGTTTTTGTTGTGTTGGTTGCTTATTTTGATGAAACTATGGATAGTATCGGGGGGTATTAGCCATGGAAGATTGAATGTACAGTAACCCAACATTAGCACAAGTAGAATTTAAGTTTGCTATAGTACCTAAGGAAGTGGTGGTTTGCTTTCTTGTCCTAATGTTATCACGAATTTCTGTTTAAGTTTCGTGTTGTGAAGTTTTCAAGTTTTTGGTGAAGTTCTTATGGAAAAAAAGATAAAGAGTGGCAAGAGGTCAAGCTTGGGGATGCCCAAGGCACCCCAAGAGATTCAAGGATGTCGTAAAAGCCTAAGCTTGGGGATGCCCCGGGAAGGCATCCCCTCTCTCTCGTCTTCAATCCATCGGTAACGTTACTTGGGGCTTTATTTTTATTCACCACATGTTATGTGTTTTTGCTTGCAGCGTCTTGTATCGTAGGAGTCTTTTTTTTGTGTCACAATCATCCTTGTTGCACACCTAGAGAGAGAGACATGCACTCACCGTGATTTTGTTGAGCTTCACTTATATCTTTTGGTAGATAATTCAGCTCACATGTGCTTCACTTATATCTTTTGAGCTAGATACTTTTGCTCTATGTGCTTCACTTATATCTTTTAGAGCACAGCGGTGCGTGGCTTGGTAGTTGATCTATGCTTTGAAAGTAGTCTCAACAGGGGTAGTTATCCAAAGGGATACGAAAACTTCCACCTTCATGTGCATTGAATAGTTAGAGAAGTTTGATTCATCTCAATTAGTTTTGAGTTGTGGTTATGGTAATATTGAAGTCATGCTAGTAAGGTGTTGTGGACCTAGAAATACTTGTGTTGAAGTTAGTGATTCCCGTAGCATGCACGTATGGTGAACCGCTATGTGATGAAATCTGAGCATGATTAGTATGTTGATTGTCATCATTTGCGTGGCGGTCGGGATCACGCGATGGTTTATACCTACCAACCCTTCCCCTAGGAGTATGCGTTGAATGCTTTGTTTCGATTACTAATAAAACTTTTGCAACAAGTATATGAGTTATTCATGACTAATGTTGAGTCCATGGTTTAGATGCACTTTCACCTACCACCATCACTATCTTCTTAGTGCCGTGCAACTTTCGCCGGTGCACAAAACCCACCATTAGCCTCCCTCAAAACAGCCACCATACCTACCTACTATGGCTTTTTCAAAGTCATTCCAAGATACATAGTCATGCAACTACCACCATGACATGTGCCACGACATCTACATTGCCATTGCATGATCGTAAGATAGCTAGCATGGTGTTTCCATTGATGTCTATGCCATGCTAGATCATTGCCACGATACACTAACGAAGGCATTCCATATAGAGTCATAGTTACTCTAAGTTTTGAGTTGAAAGTGTGATGATCATCATTAATGGAGCATTGTCCCATGTGAGGAAAAAAAGGCCAAAGAGCCCACCAAATAAATAAAATGAGAGAAAAAAAGAGAAGGGACAATGCTACCACTTTTTCCACACTTGTGCATATTAAGCACCATGATCTTCATGATTGAGAGTCTCTCGTTTTGTCACCACCATATAGCTAGTGGGAAATTTTCATTATATAACTTGGCTTGTATATTCCAATGATAGGCTTCTTCAAAATTGCCTTAGGTCTTCGTGAGCAAGCAAGTTGGATGCACACCCATTAGTTTTCTTTAAGAGCTTTCACTTACTCGTAGCTCTTGTGCATCATTTGTACGGCAATCCCTACTCATTCACATTGATATCTATTGATGAGCATCTCCACAGCTCATTGATATGCCTAGTTAATGTGACTATCTTCTCCTTTTTGTCTTGCAACCTCCACCACACTCCACACCATCTATAGTGCTATAACCATAGGTCACACTCATGTATTGCGTGAGAATTGCAAAGGTTTGAGAAAGTAAAGGTGTGAAACAATTACTTGGCCAATACCGGGGTTGTGCACGATTTAAATTCATTGTGCAATGATGATAGAGCATAGCCAGACTATATGCTTTTGTAGGGATAACTTTCTTTTGGCCTTGTTATTTTGAAAGCTTATGATTACCTTGCTAGTTTGCTTGAATTATTATTGTTTCCACGTCAATAGCAAACTATTGTTTTGAATCTAATGGATCAGAACATTCACGTCACATAAGAGGAATTACAAAGGACACCTATGCTAGGTAGCATGACAGCATCAAAAATTCATTCTTTATCACTTCCCTACTCGAGGACGAGCAGGAGTTAAGCTTGGGAATGCTTGATACGTCTCAAACATATCTATAATTTTTGATGGTTTCATGATGTTATCTTGTCTTCTTTGGATGTTTTATGTACCTTTTTATATCTTTTTTGGGAATAACTTACTAATTCAGTGCCTAGTGTCAGTTCATGTTTTTTCCGTGTTTTTGACTCTTTTCAGATCTGATTTAGGAACGGAGTCCAAACGGAAGAAAAACCCCGAAATGATTTTTTTCCCGAACGGAAGAAGATCAGGGGGCCTCTGGGCCAAGCCAGGTGGGCTCCAGGGAGCCCACAAGCTCCCACTCCACCACCAGGGGGGAGGCGGCGGTGTGAGGGCTTGTGGCCTCCCTGGCCGCTGACTGACCTAGATCCTTGGCCTATATATTCCCAAATATTCAGCAAAAAATCAGGGGAGCCTCGAAAATACTTTTCCGCCGTCGCAAGCTTCCGTTTCCGTGAGATCTCATCTAGAGACCCTTCCCGACGCCCTGTCCGAGGGGACTTTGGAGTTGGAGGGCTTCTTCACAATCAGCATCGCCCCTCCAATGACTCGTGAGTAGTTCACTTCAGACCTACGGGTCCGTAGTTAGTAGCTAGATGGCTTCTTCTCTCTCTTGGATCTTCAATACAAAGTTCTCCATGATCTTCATGGAGATCTATCCGATGTAATCTTCTTTGGCGGTGTGTTTGTCGAGATCCGATGAATTGTGGATTTGTGATCAGATTATCTATGATATATATTTGAGTCTTTGCTGATTTCTTATATGCATGATTTGATATCCTTGTAAGTCTTTCTAAGTCTTGGGTTTTGTTTGGCCAACTAGATCTATGATTCTTGCAATGGGAGAAGTGCTTGGTTTTGGGTTCTACCATGTGGTGACCTTTCCCAGTGACAGTAGGGGCAGCAAGGCACACATCAAGTAGTTGCCATCAAGGGTAAAAAGATGGGTTTTTTATCATTGGTTTGAGATTATCCCTCTACATCATGTCATCTTGCTTAAGGCGTTACTCTGTTCTTATGGACTTAATACACTAGATACATGCTAGATAGCGGTCGACGTGTGGAGTAATAGTAGTAGATGCAGAAAGTATCGGTCTACTTGTTTTGGACGTGATGCCTATAGATATAATCATTGCATAGATATCTTCACGACTTTGCGCGGTTCTATCAATTGCTCGACAGTAATTTGTTCACCCACCGTCTACTTGCTTTCATGAGAGAAGCCACTAGTAAACACTACAGCCCCCAGGTCTATTCACATCCATCGTTTACACCTTCGCTTTTACTTTGTTTGTTACTTTGTTGCTTTCAATTCTCACCTGGCAAACAATCTATAAGGGATTGACAACCCCTTCATAGCGTTGGGAGCAAGCTTTTGTGTTTGTGCAGGATCTTGTGATACTCCTCCACCGGATTGATACCTTGGTTCTCCAACTGAGGGAAATACTTACCACCGCTGTGCTACATCACCCTTTCTGGTTCGAGGGAACACCAACGCAAGGCTCCAAGGCCACGTGGGAAATCCTTTGCATACTTGCCTAGGAAGTCCCTTAAGGCGTAGCCGCAGCTGAAGGATTTATGTTCCGTCGACACGACTATTCTGGGCGCCGTTGCAAGGGAAGCACAGCTAACTTCAGAAGTATTTCTGGCGCTGTTGCCGGGGATCTTTTTGAGGTAGCGCCCACCTCACCTCCCATCGGCCTTCCCTCCCCACGAGCACCCTCCCTCCCGCTCGATCTAGGAGGGATCGGGCAGGGAGGTCCCCCCTCCTCGTCACGCCGGCCGGCCCCTTCGGAAGGCCCCTCCGGCGATCCACCTTGCCAGAATCGTCACCACCACCACCGCGTCTTCCTCCACGCCGTCTCCTCCGCGCCTCCCGAGAACTCTGGCTTCACCGGGCCCTCTCGTCAACGTCCGTGAGCCCCTTTTCGGGCTCCTCCCATCGTCTCCTTCGTTGCGTCGTCCCAGTTCCATTCCGGCAAACGGCGCTCCGTTCCGACGACGTTAGGTTCGAATAGGAGGAGATGGAGATGTTCCTTGTTCTTTGTTGCGAGAGAGGTTCTTGTGTGAACACACAGAGTTAGCAGAGAGATGAGAAAAAGAAATAAAAATAAAATGATGTATTGTGTATATATGTATGTATTAGATGTCATATGTATTTTGTATGTATGAGATGCACGTATGTATGTATTTATGTATGTAGGTATATGGAGAAATACGTTATGTTTATTATATGGGTAAATAAGTGTATGTGGCTACTGCCCCTTACCGGTGGGGTCAAACCCCCACTCCCACTTACAGGGAGGCGCCACACGCTTTGAAGAAAAGTGAAAATTAAAATGTAAAAATAAAAATATGTTTTTAATAAATAAAGAAATTGATATATTAACTAATTAATTAGTTAATTAATTAATTTGGTAATTAGAATAATTAGAGTATGCCACGTTGGTCCCCCACTATATTAATCTCGTTAATTAATAGTTAAACCTAATTAAAAACTTGTGTCTATGACGCATGGGACCCACTGGTGAGTTGACAAGTCAACTGCTGATGTCAGCATGACATCATGCTGATGTCATAATAGCATTGAATTAAATTATTTAAAACTATTTTTAATTCCTAATTATTGAATAAAACTTTAAAAATTAATATAAAATAATCCGTAAGTCAGATAAAAATATTTTCAATATGAAAGTTGATCAGCAGAACGAGACGAACTCGAATACACGGTCCATTCGTGTGTCACGCATCCCTAGCATAGCAAACATGGAACTTTTCCATCTTTTTCCATCTGACCGGTAGTAGCCAGAGACCCGGAAAATATCGTGAGATATTCTTCCGACCCGTCTATGACGGATGTTTCTGCGTTAGCTCATGTCTAGCCTGCATCTTGCCATGTCATGCATTGTGTTGCACCGTTGCTATTATTTATTGTTTATTCCCCCTCTTCTTAACGGTAGACCCTGAGACTAACGCTGCTGCCGGGTACATCTACGACCCTGCCGATCAGCCTTTTGCCGCAAAGCAGCAAGGCAAGCAAATCCCCCTTGATCATTCCTATATCGTATGTGTCTTTCTTCCTCCTGCTTGCATTAGTATTTTGCTACTGCTGTAGTTAGCTCCTATATCTGATGCATAGCCTATTTTCGATGAACTTCTACTTTTAGTACTGCACCTTTAATCTGCTTAGTATAGGTGGAGCAGTCATCCCCTCTGACCCCGTAGTCCAGCTGCTCCGCTTTGCTTTCAAATCTCGATCCCTGATCGACGAGCCAGACCCGACACAACACATACACCCCCCTTAGTTGTACGTTGCTACGAATATACTATCGGGTACCGAGGGTGACACCTCGCTAAGTACTCATGATGACATCTCTGTAGTATAGCTAGTCGGTCGTGGTTATCGAGGGTGATTCCTCTTTCACCATTCCCGACGATGCTTCTGTCATGCAACCCCTCAAGTGTGGGACCCCCGAGGGTGATTCCTCTAAGCCCATGTTGACGAATATATCGTTCGGAATCCAATGAGGGTGATACGTCGGATTCCCCTCGATGTTACAACCGCACAGTTACTCGACCATGTTACCGGGATCATTGGTGATTAGTTGTTACATGGGTGGATTCCCGCGAGATTGTGTCGATGGCCTAATTAAAATGATAATGGATTTGGGTATTTGATCTGGGTTGGTTGGAGACCTTTTCGCACTAACCGGCTATGCGGCAAGAATTATGGGTACTCGACGTCGCGGTATCAGCCGAAGCTTTTCAGATGTCAGCAATGTAGCGGCGCGCACCCGAGTAGTCCCGAGATGCATCGCGCTTGTGATTAAGGGATGCTAGGACTGACGTCGGCCGCCCACGCATCGTGCATGAGCGCGAAGGGGAACTGGGCCCACGAACCCTTTGTGCTTCGGAGTTAGACCGGCGGGCTGGCCTCTCTGTTGAGACTTAGGTGGGGCTGCGACGTGTCGATATTCTGAGGCCAGGCATGACCCAGAAACGTGTGTCCGGCCAGAGTGTTATCGAGTGTGACGGGACATGTGGTGCACCCCTGCACGGATGAAATTTAACTATTCGAATAGCCGTGTCCACGATTACAGGACGACTTGGAGTTGTGCCCTGATCTTATACAACTACAATTCTTACTTAACTGGAATTAGTTGCATCGGGATTGCTTCCTTGCAGGGATTCGAGGGAGGATCTCTGGGCGTGACCTCACTTTAATATTGCTGCAACAATATGACTATTATTTGTGTTACGCCTGTTCTTCTTTTGTCTATTGCTGCAAGACCCTAAAGATGCTAGTCTTTGATAGGACTAGGCCTTCTCTCTCTATTCTCGCATTGCTGCAGTCAGTCCACATATAACCACCCCCTTCTTTGATACTGATGCATTCTTAGAATGGTTCTGATGTAAGACTTGCGAGTACTTTGGATGAATATTCACCATTGCTTTCCTCCCCCTTTTCCCCCTTGATCCGTTGCTGTGTCCAGATGATGGAGCCCAGGAGATAGAGTTTCCTACCGACGCCTGCCGCCCCATTGGTGTCTTCTTCGTGGAGGCCGCTGAAGATAGGAGTAGTTAGGAGGTTCCCAGGCAGGAGGCCTCGCCTCGTTCGATCATGTTTCTTTGGTGCTAGCCTTCTCTAAGGCACCCCATGTTTTATGTCTGTACTCAAATATTGTTGCTTCTGCTGGCTCGTGTGTTTATCGAGCTTCTGTATTCTAGCCCTCGAGGCCCCTGGCTTGTAATATGAAGCTTGTATTATTTTATTTGTGTTTAGAGTTGTGTTCTGATATCTTCCCATGAGTCCTTGGGTTTGATCGTACGCATTTGCGTGTATGATTAGCGTACAATTAAACCGAGGGCGTCACAAGTTGGTATCAGAGTCGACTGCCTGTAGGTAGCCCCTTTCCAACTCCTTGGCCGAAGTTGAGTCTAGTGTTTGAAAAACTTTACTAACACCGATGTTGTGGCTTACGGGCCCACATCTCAATTGGGTGGTATTAGTATCTTTTACTCCTTTCCTATACTCTGTGCTCTACTCTCTCTTCTCTTTCGGGTTAAATATTTTAGTAATTCTAACTATAGGTTCTCGTAAATACTTCCTTCCAGAGAGCCCCTCATCCCAGATGATGGCTTGATTCATGAGAAGACTCCAAGGATACTGTGTGAGGTTTTCTCGAGAACTTGTGCTCATCACTTCTGCGATTTTACTTCCTCCGTCAACCCCTATGGATGATGACATGCAAATGTTGTCCATACTATCTTTTCCAATTTCTCTTGTTTTACGAGATGCAACGAATTATCTTATCCGGGATTCGTCCGTCATCAGTTGTCATGGGTTTCGAAAGTTCTTTGAATTACTATTTGATCTTTCGGAATCCCCAGTAGCCTATTTCTTTTGACCTTTCTCACCTACTTGTGTTATGGTCGAATCCATATGTCTAGTCGCATTCATTAAATTCCTTTGTGAATTTCCTGTGATCTTATTGATTCCACCTTTGTATGAATGCACACAATCATGTGTTGATACTCATAAATTATCTTCCGGCTCAGATGTCCTTCCAGACAGAGCTGGTTCTCGACAAATCAACCATGGTTGATTGTCCTTTTAAGTTCATTCTGCTTACTTGTATTTGATCGGAGCATCTGATTATGATACACCAACCTGGAAATCCTAATTCCTTTGGTAACTAAGTATCGATATTTTTCAAATGTTCTATGATCCAATGCCTTGCGTTTTACCCCCTCTGATTGAGTACCAATACTCACATCAAATCTTTTGTGGACTGCCACACCCATTCTGGGTTATTATCCGATGGCATCCCTTACATTCAAAAATTCTTGTGATATTGATCCCTTGGTACATAATGCCATTGGTAAATTGTGTCTTCTCCATCTGATAAATTGCATCCTATGCCCTTGTCAACCAAGCCGTTCAAGCATGTGTTAATTACTCTTGGAGTGTATGGTATATGTTCCTAAGATGCCCCGATGGGTTGAACCTATGCCCTCCTAAATCAATATGACTCGAAAAGTTTTCATGAGTCGTACTCTTCTGGTGCTTTGCCGAATATCCTTTCAAAGATACAACCTGATCAAAGGCGAGGAGTAAATGTCAGGTAATACATTGATGAAGTGGGAGTCGACCTTGAACTTTGTGTTCTGCCCATGGAAACGATGTTGATCTTACAATAGAAGCTTCTCGTATCAAGAATCATTCATTCTGTGGTTTAATCTGCTATCTGCGATCTTGTCCTTTGCAATCGTGGTTCCGACCATGTTGTCCTGCCTTGATTTCATTCTCAGGCGAGTTAAAGTACTTGTATTCTTCAGATCAATACACCGGTCCAAGCCTTAATGTTGATCTACCTCCGAGTATTATCCCTTGTAGCTCGAGGATATCACGGAGCTACATATCTTCTTGTGAGCTCCTCATCAACTATGATATTCTCATTAATTCGAGTTTTCCTCGTGTTTGAGTTGTTGGACACGCAAGGACACCGATGACTGAATCGTGTACACCATCGACTAGGAGTAGTTAGGAGGTTCCCAGGCAGGAGTCCTCGCCTCGTTCGATCATGTTTCTTTGGTGCTAGCCTTCTCTAAGGCACCCCATGTTTTATAGGTGTACTCAGGTATTGTTGCTTCCGCTGACTCGTGTGTTTATTGAGCTTCTGTATTCTAGCCCTCGAGGCCCCTGTCTTGTAATATGAAGCTTGTATTATTTTATTTGTGTCTAGAGTTGTGTTGTGATATCTTCCCGTGAGTCCTTGGGTTTGATCGTACGCATTTGCGTGTATGATTAGCGTAGGATTAAACCGAGGGCGTCACACTATAGGTGCGCCATTCTTATCATTCCACTACTAATAAATAGTAATGGCGCACGCCTGGTGCGCCACTGTTAATATACATAATAGTGGCGAACCACCTGGTGCGCCATTACTATCCAAGACACTAATGGCGCACCACGTGGTGCGCCATTACTATCCCATATACTAATGGCGCACCTCCTAGTGCGCCACTAGAGTGCAACTTGGTGTGCCACTACTATGAATATTAGGATTTTTTTTCTTTTCTGATATTTGTACACGTTAAAATATACATCATAGCATAGAATATAAACAGCACAACATATATATAAACAACAGATTTATCGAATACAATAGAAGATTAGTCTCCGAATACAATTCATCATATTAGTCTACGAATTCAAAATACCGAACAAAGTTAGAACATTACAAGTCTCGAGACCGCTAGTAGCGAGTTTGTCTTCACATTACAAGTCGATATCTAAACTACCATCACATAGAAGAGGGTTGCGGTCACGATGAGCATCATCGCGATGAAACTGATCTTCATCTGGTTCCTCCTCCGCTCCCTCCTCTCTCCCGCTAGATAGCACGCGTATCTAGCTTCCGCCTCCGCCCTAGTGGTGTACCCTTTGTAACGGTTACCGCTGAAATGGGGACCCTGTCTCTGACACTCCTCCCAGTCGTCGTAGACTCCAGGAACCTCACCCTTGTACACGACATACGACGGCATCTCTATGCACTAAACAAACAAAAGCAATTCACAGATAATATATAAGCAATATATAAGTATAGAACAAAAGAATCGGAAGAGAAAAGCAACACATTAATAGCACAATTCATGGTCCTACTAATAAATAGCATCAACTACACATATAAGTTGAACGACTGTCCAAACTAAAGAGATATACAAGTTCATTAAAGTTTAATTACAACATAGCATCAGTACTTTCGACTTGACTCAGGGACATGAGCGTGGATGAAGCCACCGTATTTCATGATGGTCATGAATGTGCGGTCGTTGTCAGCCTGCACTTGTAGCGTTGTGTCAATATTCACTATTGGACGATGGACAGTTTAGGTAGAACTGCCCCGATCTAGCAAGGCCATCTTGATAGATGATTTCCGCCAACTCCGACTGCGAAAGAATTCTTGTCTCATGTCCTCGTCCTGGATTGTCGACAAGCGTGCGGCCCAATCTTTGAGCTCATTTGGTAGCATACGGTGATGCTGGTCCCGTACGATCGCCCGCATGTGATGGAGGGTGTAGTAGGCATCCTTCTGACTGCCAGGAGGCTGCTTGACGCAGGGGAACGTTGTTATGTGGGTGAACACGTGCTTGCCATCCCTAAGAATTGGCCTCCTGAAGGTGCCTCCAGATTTGGCGTAGCCGGGGAGGACATCATCAAGAACTTTCTTGATATTTGTGTAGTCTTTCTTTGACTGACGGTCCGAGTCGAAATACGTGGCCATGGAATATTTCGGGCTTAAGATGATGAGTGTGCAATGTGTGTCACTGCACAAAACACGGAATGTTAGAGAAAAAAAGAACGATAAAAATCTAAGAAATCATATGTTACGGGGCGATGAGGGGATGACTTACTCAAAAAAGTAAGGCACGAGGAAGTTATCCTTATCTACGTTCACTAGAATGACGCCTTCGAGGTATGAACTCGCGACTTGCCGGTCCGCAGCATCGTCCAAGAGCTTGGCACGCATTTAGAAGGGGTCGACTATCATGATGTCCAGGGTCTTGTCTCTAATGACCTGCACCTCCATACCGAGCGAAAATAGCCGAATGAAGGTGTAGTGCAGCGGATAAAGGTTAAGCATAGCGAAGATGTGATCAAACTACAGGACGATCATACACCTGATGTTTCTATCGACAAATCCCTTGCCCTCTGGCACTTGGGCCACAAAAACCGGGTATGCCACATCATTGTAGGAGAGACGCCGCTTCTCCATATAAAGAATAGTGACATGCAGACTCCGCATAGCACTGGTTGGAGCATTGAGCAGATTAGTCGGTAGCATCGGCCTACCCGCCACATGCATCCTCCTCTCAATATCCTTAGATATTGGTGGCCCGTCCTGAGGACAGATCGTACTCGGTGCCGGCTGGCTCGCACCCTTGTTAGTCTTTCTTTTCCGTCCCTTCTGCTTCTTCTGTTGTAATGGGATCGAGTTCTGCTTAGAGACCACCTTCTTGAGTGTGTTGGGGCTGATAATGTTTCACACCTCGGCTATTTGAGTCTCTGTGAAGGCGGCAGCTGGAGGCTGCTCCTGAGAACTGAACAACCGACGCCTGTTGAAATTGGGTTTCTCTGTGGTACCACCTAGATCGCCATCGTCTTTTAGAGGGTTGGGTTCTTGAGAAGGAGGCCCGAACAAGTCGTCGTCATCACCGTACCCATGTTCGTTGATGTACCTATCAACGTTGGAAATTGTATCGTCGTCATCGTCCGGATCCTGTGCCATATGCATGTCCGGATCAGCTGACGGCAGTAGCGTTGCGGCGGTCTTGCCATGGCTTGGCGCTGGCACGACTGGCGGTGTTGTCTGTGGGGTGGTGTCCCCCGCCCCCAAACGAATCTTGCTCTTCGGCCAAAGCATGGACCAGTTTAAGCAGGTGCTGAGGGTCATCACATCATCTTTGTTGGCGCCAGCGGGTTGATACGGAGGTAATAAGTCGTCGCAGCCCCGTGCTGCAGCAACAAAAGTCCTTCCTTGGCGCTAGGAATTCTTCTTGTTACTTCTCTGGTTTGCGTCGGTTTTTCCCTTGAAAGGGCGATGCAGCACAGGAGCAGTAAGTATTTCCCTCAGTTTCAGAACCAAGGTATCGATCCAGATGGAGGGCCTCGTCAAGTCCAGAGTACCTGCACAAACAAAGCTTGCACCCAATGCTTCAAAGGGGTTTCCAATCCCTTCAAGATTGTTTGCAAAGTGAGATCTGAAGGCGGAAAGTGTAATGAAGTAAAAAGTGTAAGGCTGAAAATATGGTGTGGAGTAGACCCTGGGGGCCATAGTGTTCACTAGAGGCTTCTCTCATAATAGAAAATATCACAGTGGGTGAACAAATTACTGTCGAGCAATTGATAGAACCGCGCAAAGTCATGACGATATCTAAGGCAATGATCATACATATAGGCATCACATCCGAGACAAGTCGACCGATACTTTCTGCATCTGCTACTATTACTCCACACATCGACCGCTATCCAGCATGCATCCAGTGTATTGGGTTCATGACGAACAGAGTAACGCCTTAAGCAAGATGACATGATGTGGAGGGATAATCTCAAACCAATGATGAAAACCCCATATTTTTACCCTTGATGGCAACAACATGATGCGTGCCTCGCTACCCCTTCTGTCACTGTGTGAGATCACCGCACGGTATGAACCCAAAACCAAGCACTTCTCCCATTGCAAGAATCATAGATCTAGTTGGCCAAACAAAACCCACAACTCGAAGACAATTACAAGGATATGAAATCATGCATAAGAGAGATTAGAAGAAACTCAAATAAGATTCATAGATAATCTGATCATAAATCCACAATTCATCAGATCTCGACAAACACACCGCAAAAGAAGATTACATCGGATAGATCCCATGAAGATCATGGAGAACTTTGTATTGAAGATCCAAGAGAGAGAAGAAGCCAACTAGTTACTAGCTTTGGACCCATAGGTCTATGGTGAACTACTCACGCATCATCGGAGAGGTCATGGTGTTGATGGAGAAGCCCTATGTGTCCAAATCCCCCCTCCGGCAGGGCACCAGAACGTGCCCCAGATGGGATCTTGCAGAGACAGAAGCTTGCGGCGGCGGAAAAGTGATTTCGATGATCTCCTGATTTTTTTGGGATTTTTAGGGAATTTATAGGCGGAACCCCTAGGTCAGGGGGCGCTCAGGGGGGCCACAAGCCTGCGTGGTGCGGCCTACCCCCCTGGCCGCGGGGTGGGGGCTTGTGGGGCCCCTGAGGCTCCCCTTCCTTGGCTCCCAAGCTTCCCGATCTTCTTCCGTTCCAGAAAAAAAAATTGGGGGATTTTCTTCCGTTTGGACTCCGTTTCAAAATCTCCTCTGAAAGGGATCAAAATCATGGAAAAAATAGGTACAGGCACTTGGCACTGAGTTAATAAGTAAGTCCCAAAAAAATATAAAAGGTATGCAAAACATCCAAAGTTTGACAAGATAATAGCATGAAACCATCAAAAATTATAGATACGTTGGAGACGTATCACCCCGCAGCACCCGAACTAGTTGAACCCTATACACGGTGGGTGCCATCGGATTACCGTGGAACACGAGGTTGCCCGGTATTTTGGCCTTGGCGACATCGACCAACTCGTCGTCCACGAAGTGCAGGAGAGTGCATGCAACGTTGGCGGCGCCCTGCAAAAACATGTAGGGCGTCAGGGATGCCCAGTCAAAAAGGCAAGGAGATGAAGTCATCGGCGGAGGCTTATAGTTACCGTGATGGCGTCGAGCTCGGCTAATGTCGAGGCACCGCCAACGGCGAGCGTGCAAGTGACGGAGGGGCCGCTTGATGCCGATGTGCCGGCCGGCATATTCTTCCCACATGCGGGTGCATTAACCTCCAATACCGGCGCCGATGCCGGAGGCACCTGCAATGCCGCCTCCACCGGAGACACCGATGCCAGCGCGTTGTGCGAGTTGCTTCCGATGAAGCTGGGAATCAGGGGCGGCCCCTTTTGGCCGCTCGCAATCCACCACCGCAGCCCCTCAAGCAAGGAAGGCATAATGGCGGTGATCGTCGCTCCAAGTTGGTCCCGCACTTGCTCTTGGACTATCTCCGGAATCCGTGCCACTTGTGTCTTGAGGTCTTTATCCTCGCGCTCGTGGCTTTCCGAGATGGTCTTTCTGTCCTTTCGCCAGCCTTATAGTATTCCGACCATTTCGTGGACATGCCTTCGTCGGCCACACGACCAGCTGACGACGACTTACTGAGCTTATCCTTGTGTTTCATTACGTCCGACGCCCTATTTAAAGTGTTGTCCCAAGGGGCAGACGGGGAGCTCGGAGACCCCCGCGCTACTGCTTTCAGTTTCCTGCGGAAGGAACGTGAACCATTTAGAAATTTGGCTTCATTAATTAGAATGCAACCATATGGAGCTAATTACGCGGGGGTGTATTCCTTACCAGAACACGCTCAAGCTCCTTCACCTTCGGATCCGTGGTAAGATCCTTTGTTACCGGGTCCACCTTGTACCGGGCCCTGACATAGTTCCTGGTCTGCTTTTCAGGGTATTTATCAAAGAGGGGCGGTAGGCCTTGCTCGGCAGGCTCCGCATCCTCCTTGTCCCATTTAGGTTCCGCCACTCTAGAACCGCCAGGACCGAGTTTGTGGACCCCTAAGTTCAAGTCCCGCATATCTTTCTCCCACTGACTTGATTCCGCGAATGCGTTGCTCTCGCACTTGATCTTGAACTCCTAGTAGTCAGCTTCGCCGATCGAAGGATTTGTCTCCTTGATCTTCTCATAACTATCACCTCTTAGAATTCTTCTCTTCGCCGAGGCTCTGCAAGTAGCCAGGGTCGTGCTCATCTTCGTGAGGGCGGCATGATACGTCCATTTTGCATCATGCTTTCATGTTGATATTTATCGCTTTATGGGCTGTTATTATACTTTGTGGAACCATACTTATGCCTTTTCTCTCTTATTTTGCAAGGTTTATTTGAAGAGGGAGAATATCGGCAACTGGAATTCTGGACTGGAGAAGGAGCAAGTCTGAATCCTCTGTTCTGCGCAACTCCAAATGCCCTGAAAATCAACTTGGATTTTTTTGGGAATATATAAAAAATACTGGGCGAAAGAAGTGTTAGACGGGAGAAACCAGGGGCCCACAAGCTTGGTTGCCGCGACCTACCCACCTGGCCGCAGCAACAGGGCTTGTGGGCACCCTGGTGGCCCACTGGCCCCCTCTTTTGCTATATGAAGGGTTTCGTCCGAGAAAATATCAGGGTGGAGCTTTTTCGTGGATTCGCCGCCGCCACGAGGCGGAACTTGAGCAGAACCAATCTAGGGCTCCGGCAGAACGATCCTGTCGGGGAAACTTCCCTCCCGAAGGGGGAAATCATCGCCTTCGTCATCATCTACACTCCTCTCGTCGGAGGGGAGTCATCTCCATCAACATCTTCATTAGCACCATCTCCTCTCCAAACCCTAGTTCATCTCTTGTAACCAATCTCCGTCTCGCGACTCCGATTGGTACTTGTAAGGTTGCTAGTAGTGTTGATTACTCTTTGTAGTTGATGCTAGTTGGATTACTTGGTGGAAGAGTTTATGTTCAGATCCTTGATGCTATTCATTACACATCTGATCATGATTATGATTATGCTTTGTGATTATTTACTTTTGTTCCTGAGGACATGGGATAAGTCATGCTAATAATAGTCATGTGAATTTGGTATTCGTTCGGTATTTTGATATGTTGTATGTTGTTTTTCCTCTAGTGGTGTTATGTGAACGTCGACTACATAACCCTTCACCATATTTGGGCCTAGAGGAAAGCATTGGGGAGTAGTAAGTAGATGATGGGTTGCTAGAGTGAGAGAGGCTTAAACCCCAGTCTATGCGTTGCTTTGTAAGGGGCTGATTTGGATCCACTAGTTTAATGCTATGGTTAGACGTTGTCTTAATTCTTCTTTCGTAGTTTTGGATGCTTGCGAGAGGGCTTAATCATAAGTCGGATGCTTGTCCAAGTAAGGGCATTACCCAAGCGCCGGTCCACCCACATATCAAACTATCAAAGTAACGAACGTGAATCATATGAACATGATGAAACTAGCATGACAGAAATTCCCGTGTGTCCTCAGGAGCGTTTTTCCTCTTATAAGACTTCGCTCAGGCTTGTCCCTTGCTACAAAAGGGATTGGGCAACTTTGTTGCACTGTTGCTACTACTTGTCACTTGCTACTTTTTGCTTGCTACGTTTCACCTCACTACACCATCACTTGTTACCGCTACTTTCAGTGCTTGCAGTTATTACCTTGCTGAAAACCGTTTATCTGAGCCTTCTCCTCCTCGTTGGGTTCGACACTCTTACTTACCGAAAGGACTATGATTGATCCCCTATACTTGTGGGTCATCAAGACTCTTTTCTGGCGCCGTTGCCGGGGAGGGAAGCGTCTTTGGTAAGTGGAATTTGGTAAGGAAACATTTATATACTGTGCTGAAATTTATTGTCACTTGTCACTATGGAAACTGTTCCTTTGAGGAGTTTGTTCGGGATATCTTCACCACGAACGGAAGCATGAGAAGTTCTTCCTCAACCTGAGGTATCTACTGAAAATATCTTTTATGAAATTCCTTCGGGTATGCTTGAGAAATTGCTCGCTAATCCTTTTACAGGACATGGATCTTCACATCGAGACTTGCATCTAATCTATGTAGATGAAGTTTGTGGTTTATTTAAGCTTGCAGGTTTGCCCGAGGTTGAGGTAAAGAATAAAGTCTTTCCTTTATCTTTGAAGGATAAGGCGTTGATATGGTATAGGCTATGTGATGATACTGGATCATGGGACTACAATCGGTTGAAATTGGAATTTCATCAAAAGTTCTATCCTATGCATTTAGTACATCGTGATCGGAATTATATTTATAACTTTTGGCCTCGTGACAGGGAAAGCATAGCTCAAGCTTGGGGGAGGCTTAAATCAATGCTATATTCATGCCCCAGTCATGAGCTCTCGAGAGAAATTATCACTCAAAACTTTTATGCTCGGCTTTCTCATGAAGATCGTACCATGCTTGACACTTCTTGTACCGGTTCTTTTATGAAGAAGGATATAGACCACAAGTGGAATTTATTGGAAAGAATCAAACGTAACTCTGAAGATTGGGAGCTTGAAGTAGGTAAGGAGTCAGGTATGAATTTCCAGTTTGATTGCGTTAAATCTTTTTTTGAAACAAACACTTCTAGAGATTTTAGCGCTAAGTATGGACTTGACTCTGAGATAGTAGCTTCTCTATGTGAATCTTTTGCTGCTCATGTTGATCTTCCCAAAGAGAAGTGGCTTAAGTACCATCCCCCTGTAGAAATCAACATAGTTAAACCCAATCTAGTTGAGGATAAAGTCTTTGCTTTTAGTGATCCTATTGTTCCTTGTGCCTAAGCTGAGAAACCACCTTACCCTGCTAGGAAAAAGAATTATTCTAAAGCTCCAACTCTGACACGTAGGGGTTACATTAGACCACTTGCACCCCCTATGGAGATTAGAGTTGAACCTAGTGTTGCTATTATCAAAGATCTCTTAGCCGAAGACATAGACGGGCATGTTATCAAATTATGTGAGGACTCCGCTAGAATTGCTAAACCTCACGCGAAAGACAAATACGGACCTGTAGTTGGCGTGCTCGTTGTTTCTATCAAGATAGGAGATCATTGTTATCATGGTTTATGTGATATGGGTGCTAGTGTTAGTGCAATACCCCTGTCCCTATATGATGAAATCAAAGATGAGATTGCACCTGCTAAGTTAGAACCCATTGATGTCACTATTACGCTTGCTAATAGAGACACTATCTGCCCTTTAGGAATTGTGAGAGACGTAGAAGTCCTGTGTGGTAAGACGAAGTATCCTACTGATTTCCTCGTCATTGCTACTGCACAAGATAGCTTTTGTCCCATCATATTTGGTAGACCCTTTCTCAACACTGTCAATGCTCACATTGATTGCATTAAACAGACTGTCACTATTAGTTTCGAGGGTGTGTCTCATGAATTTAACTTCTCCAAGTTTGGAAGACAACCCCATGAAAAAGAGTCGTCTGGTAGGGATGAAATCATTGCTCTTGCCTCTATTGCCGTACCTCCTACGGATCCTTTAGAGCAATATCTGCTTGAGCATGAAAATGATATGCATATGGATGAAAGAGATGAGATAAATAAAATTGTTTTTGAACAATATCCTATTCTCAAGAATAATCTGCCAGTTGAACTGCTTGGGGATCCTCCCCCACCAAAGGGTGATCCTGTGTTCGAGCTAAAACAGTTACCAGATACTCTTAAGTATGCCTATCTTGATGAGAAGGAGATATATCCTGTTATTATTAGTGCTCACCTCTCAATTCACAAAGAGAAGAAGTTATTAGAAACTTTGAGGAAGCACCGTGCTGCTATTGGATATACTCTTGTTGATCTTAAGGGTATTAGTCCCACTCTATGTCAGCACAAGATTAAAACCGATCCTGAATCTAAGCCAGTTTTTGATCATCAACAGAGATTAAATCCGAGGATGAAAGAGGTCGTGAGATAAGAAATATTAAAGCTTCTGGAAGCAGGAATCATTTATTCTGTTGCTCATAGTGATTGGGTAAGTCCAGTACATTGTGTACCTAAGAAGGGAGTTATCGTCGTTCCTAATGATAAGAATGAACTAATCCCACACAGGATTATTACTGGCTATAGGATGGTGATAGACTTCCGGAAAATGAACAAGGCAACCAGGAAAGACCATTATCCTTTGCCGTTTATCGACCAAATGCTAGAAAGGCTATATAAACACACACACTTCTGCTTTCTAGACGGTTATTCAGGTTTCTCGCAAATACCTGTTGCACAATCTAATCTGGAGAAAACCACTTTCACCTGCCCCTTCGATACCTTTGCTTATAGACGTATGCCTTTTGGCTTGTGCAATGCACCTGCCACCTTTCAAAGATGTATGATGGCTATATTCTCTGACTTTTGTGAAAAGATTGTTGAGGTTTTCATGGATGATTTCTCCGTTTACGGTTCTTCCTTTTACGATTGCCTCAGCAACCTTGATCGAGTCTTACACAGATACAAAGATACCAACCTCGTCTTGAATTGGGAGAAGTGCCACTTCATGGTTAATGAAGGCATCGTCTTAGGACACAAAATCTCTTAGAGAGGCATTGAAGTTGATAAGTCTAAGGTAAATGCAATTGAGAAAATGCCTTGCCCCACAGATATCAGAGGTATACGAAGTTTCCTAGGTCATGTTGGTTTCTATAAAAGGTTCATTAAAGACTTCTCTAAGATTTCTAGGCCTCTTACCAACCTCTTGCAGAAGGATGTTCCTTTTGTTTTCGATGAGGATTGTGAGGAAGCTTTCGAAATACTTAAGAAGGCCTTGGTAACCGCACCTATTGTTCAACCACTCGATGGGAACTTGCCCTTTGAAATAATGTGCGATGCTAGTGATTATGATGTTGGTGCTATTCTAGGACAAAGAGTTGACAAGAAGTTGAATGTCATTCACTACGCTAGTAAAACTCTAGGCAGTGCCCAAAGAAACTATGCCACTACAGGGAAGGAGTTTTTAGCGGTCGTGTTTGCATGTGAAAAGTTCAGATCTTATATAGTTGACTCTAAAGTCACTATTCACTCTCATCATGCTGCTATTAGGTACCTTATGGAGAAGAAGGACGCTAATCCTAGGCTAATCAGATGTGTTCTCCTGCTACAGGAATTTGATTTGCACGTTGTTGACCGAAAGGGTGCTGATAACCCTGTAGCAGATAACTTGTCTAGGCTAGAGAATGTCTTTGATGACCCACGACCTATAGATGACAGCTTTCCTGATGAGCAATTGAATGTCATCCGCACTTCACATAGTCCACCGTGGTCTTCTGATTACGCAAACTATATCGTAGCCAAATACATACCACCCAGTTTCACCTACCAGCAAAATAAGAAATTCTTCTTTGATTTGAGACACTACTTTTGGGATGATCCTCACCTTTATAAGGAAGGAGTAGATGGTTATATTAGATGTTGTGTGCCTGAACATGAACAGGAACAGATCATGCAGAAGTGTCATTCCAAAGCCTACGGAGGACACCATGCTGGAGATAGAACTGCTCATAAGGTATTGCAATCAGGTTTCGATTGGCCCACTCTCTTCAAGGATGCCCGTAAGTTTGTCTTGTCTTGTGACGAATGCCAAAGAATAGGGAACATCAGTAAGCGTCACGAAATGCCTATGAACTATTCACTTGTCATTGAACCATTTGATGTCTGGGGCTTTGATTATATGGGACCTTTCCCATGTTCCAATGGGTATACTCACATCTTGGTTGCTGTGGATTACGTCACCGAGTGGCTAGAAGCTATCCCCACTAGAAATGTTGATCACCACACCTCTATTAAGATGCTTAAAGAAGTCATTTTCCCAAGATTTGGAGTCCCTAGATATCTGATGACTGATGGCCGTTCACACTTCATACATGGTGTTTTCCGCAAGATGCTCGCTAAGTATGATGTCAACCATAGAGTTGCATCTCCTTATCATCCTCGGTCTAGTGGTCAAGTGGAGTTGAGTAATAGGGAGATCAAATTGATCTTACAAAAGACCGTCAATAGATCTCGAAAGAATTGGTCTAGCAAACTTGACGATGCACTATGGGCTTATAGGAATGCTTATAAGAATGCCATGGGCATGTCACCGTATAAAATGGTTTACGGTAAGGCCTGTCATTTACCTCTTGAGCTGGAACACAAAGCTTATTGGGAATCAAAGAGCTAAACTTCGATTTCAAACTTGCGAGTGAGAAGTTGTTGTTTGATATCAGCTCATTAGATGAATGGAGGGCCCAGGCATATGAGAATGCCAAGTTGTTCAAGGAAAAGGTTAAGAGATGGCACGATAAAAGAATACAGAAACGAGAGTTCAATGTAGGTGATTATGTCCTGCTATACAATTCTCGTTTAAGATTCTTCACAGGCAAGCTTCTCTCTAAATGGGAAGGTCCCTACGTTGTCGAGGAAGTATATCGTTTCGGTGCCATCAAAATCAATAACACGGAAGGTAATTTTCCTAGAGTGGTAAATGGGCAAAGAATCAAGCATTACTTCTCTGGTCCTCCCATAAATGTTGAGACCAATATCATAACTCCATAGGAGTACATAAGGGATGTTTATCAGCCTGTTTCAGACCCTGAAAACGAAGAGGTATCTGTTTTGGTAAGTAATTGGACTCCGAAACTTTTCCAATAGGAAATTTTCTCCATTTTGGAATTTATGGGAAATTAGAAAAATAAAAAGCAGTCCGGAGAGCGCACGAGGCGGCCACAAGCTTGGCTGTCGCGGCCTCCCCCCTAGCCACGGCAACAGGGCTTGTGGGCACCTCATGTGCCTCCCGGACTCCGTTTTCCTGCGGAGCACTCCTTCTGGTCCAGAAAAAATCATTATATATACGCCCGAGGGTTTTGATCTCCATATCGCGCAGTTTTCCTCTGTTTTCGTTTCGAGCATGTTATCTGCCGCAGATTTAGAGCAAAGATGTCTCACGAATCTGTTGGGGATAATAATCTTCCTCAAGTTCATGACGAATTAGATGCTGATCTGAAAAGGGTAGAAGTCACAGAAGCCAGGGACAAAGCTAAGGAGAAAACCCAAACTAGGGAGAAAGTTCAACCTAGGTTCAACGTTGAAGACGTTGAAGGAGTAGATTTTCTCCAACCCTTCCTCCACGTGTTGTCTCCATCCTTGATTGAACTCTTGAGGTTTTGTGAAACAACTCATGCTCGCAATATTTCCCTTTCTCGTGAAGTTGTTTTGCTGGAAAACCATGTCGCAGATCTCAAAGCTATAAATCGAAGATTGATAGCTCTCTTGGAATCAAAGACGGAGGATCAAACTCATGGTGCAACTCCACCACCATCACCACCAAAGGAAGACAACTAAGCATTGGTATGGGAAATCCCCTTGGCTTATGCCAAGCTTGGGGGAGTTGCCCTGGTATCGTATCACCTTTATATCTTTTGATTTTACCTTTGTTTTAGTTCTTTCCTTTTCAGTTTTATTTCTTCTCTTAGTGGAATAAGTCTTTAGTGTTTTAGTTTGAGTCTTTTGCCTTGTGTCTCCCCCGATGTATTCGAGCTTTCAAGCTATATAATAAAGAGTATCTTAGTCAAGGGCTTTGTTTTGTGCCGTGATCAAAAGTATGAAAAGAACGATAGCATGAAAGATCATGAGATGATCTTATGGAAAGTGATAGCTTCACATATAACAAGTATGGTGATTGAAACTTGTTGAGAATAGATCAACATAGACCCCAGTCATTGTTGCAATTAATAAGAAGTAATAAGGAAAGAGAGGTTCACATATAAATATATCATCTTAGACACTTTCTATAATTGTGAGCACTGACCAAACTATTACATGCTTAGAAGTAGATGTTGGACAAGGAAGACAACATAATGAATTGTGTTTGCTTTGCTCTGAACAATGTTATATAATTAGAGATCCCTTAGCATGTGACGATTGCTTCCACCTCATATTAGCCAAAACTCCCGCACCAAGTAGAGATACTACTTGTGCATACATAAACCTTCAACCCAGTTTTGCCATGAGTGTCCACCATACCTACCTATGGATTGAATAAGATCCCTCAAGTAAGTTGTCATCAGTGCAAGCAATAAAAATTGCTCTCTAATATGTATGATCTATTAGTGTGTGGAAAATAAGCTTTGTACGAACCTGTGATGAGGAAGACATAAAAGAGACAGACTGCATAATAAAGTTCTTTTTCACAGGCGGCAATATAAAGTGACGTTCCTCCGCACTAAGAGGACACGCATCCAAACCTCAAAAGCGCATGACAACCTCTGCTTCCCTCTGCGAAGGGCATATCTTGTACCTTTACTTTTTACCTTTGTAAGAGTCATGGTGATCCTCACCAATTCCTTATTTAGCCTTTTTCTTGGTGAACGTCATATGCTTGGGAAAGATCTATATTCATATATCAACTTGGAGCTGAGTACTTATGCTTTATTATTGTTGACTTTACCCTTGAGGTAAATGGTTGGGAGGCAAAACTATAAGCCCCTATCTTTCTCTGTGTCCAACTGAAACTTTGTTACCATGAGTACCACGTGAGTTGTAACAATTGTGGAAAAGAAAAGAGGTGATTGAGTATGTGGATTTGCTTTGCAAGCTCTTATTTTACTCTTTCTGATAATATGATAAATTGCAATTGCTTCAATGACTATGGACTGTTGTTGGTCCTTCTCGGTAAGGTTTTAGTTTCATACTTTGCATTGTGAAGGAATTGTTACTATCCCATAAGAATCTCTATGATGTATTGCTGTTCTATGTGTGATCATGATGCCCTCATGTCCGTATTATGTTTTATTGACACCTCCACCCCTAGACATGTGGACATGTTTTGGGTTTTAGTTTTCGGTTGAGGACAAGCAAGGTCTAACTTGGGGGAGTTGATACGTCCATTTTGCATCATGCTTTCATGTTGATATTTATCGCTTTATAGGCTGTTATTATACTTTGTGGAACCATACTTATGCATTTTCTCTCTTATTTTGCAAGGTTTATTTGTAGAGGGAGAATATCGGCAACTGGAATTCTGGACTGGAAAAGGAGCAAGTCTGAGTCCTCTATTCTGCGCAACTCCAAATGCCCTAAAAATCAACATGGATTTTTTTGGGAATATATAAAAAATACTTGGAAAAAGAAGTGTCAAAGGGGAGCAACTAGGGGCCCACAAGGCTGGTTGCCGCGGCCTACCCCCCTGGCCGCGACAACGGGGCTTGTGGGCACCCTAGTGGCCCACTAGCCCCCCTCTTTTGCTATATGAAGGGTTTCGTCCGATAAAAAAATCAGGGTGGAGCTTTTTCGTGGATTCGCCGCGGCCACAAGGCGGAACTTGAACAGAACCAATCTAGGGCTCCGGCAGGACGATCCTGCCGGGGAAACTTCCCTACCGGAGGGGGAAATCGTCGCCTTCGTCATCACCAACACTCCTCTCGTTGGAGGGGAGTCATCTCCATCAACATCTTCATCAGCACCATCTCCTCTCCAAACCCTAGTTCATCTCTTGTAACCAATCTCCGTCTCACGACTCCGATTGGTACTCGTAAGGTTGCTAGTAGTGTTGATTACTCTTTGTAGTTGATGCTAGTTGGATTACTTGGTGGAAGAGTTTATGTTCAGATCCTTGATGATATTCATTACACCTCTGATCACGATTATGATTATGCTTTGTGAGTAGTTACTTTTGTTCCTGAGGACATGGGATAAGTCATGCTAATAATAGGCATGTGAATTTGGTATTCGTTCGGTATTTTCATCTGATGTATGTTGTTTTTCCTCTAGTGGTGTTATGTGAACGTCGACTACATAACACTTCACCATATTTGGGCCTAGAGGAAAGCATTGGGGCGTAGTAAGTAGATGATGGGTTGCTAGAGTGACAGAAGCTTAAACCCCAGTGTATGCGTTGCTTCGTAAGGGGCTGATTTGGATCCACTAGTTTAATGCTATGGTTAGACGTTGTCTTTATTCTTCTTTCGTAGTTGCGGATGCTTGAGAGAGGGGTTAATCATAAGTGGGATGCATGTCCAAGTAAGGGCAGTACCCAAGCGCCGGTCCACCCACATATCAAACGATCAAAGTAACGAACGCGAATCATATGAACATGATGAAACTAGCATGACAGAAATTCCCGTGTGTCCTCGGGTGCGTTTTTGCTCTTATAAGACTTTGCTCAGGCTTGTCCCTTTCTACAAAAGGGATTTGGACACTTTGCTGCACCGTTGCTACTACTTGTCACTTGCTACTTTTCGCTTGCTACGTTTCTCCTCACCACACCATCACTTGTTACCGCTACTTTCAGTGCTTGCAGTTATTACCTTGTTGAAAACCGTTTATTTGAGCCTTCTCCTCCTCGTTGGGTTCGACACACTTACTTATCGAAAGGACTACGATTGATCCCCTATACTTGTGGGTCATCACGGCACTGTTCACTTTATTCCCTGCGACGCGTGTGTTTGCGACGTCACCGGGGAACTTGTATTGTTCGTGTAGCTTCGTGAAGAGGAGGTTGCGCAAATTCACTCGGCCTTGATGCCTTAGGTTCTCGGTGTTGATCGAGACGGTGCTCCGGTGAATGCACCCGAGTTATCCCGCGTACCCACCGACTAATTCTTTGGGCGCCGTTGGATGCCCACTGGAGGACACTTCAGTAAATTCCTCCCTGACGGTGTCGAGCACGTTTGGGCGCCGGTCCTTCCGTTGCTTCTTCGGTTGGCTGCCATCTGTGCGTTCGCTGCCATCATCAGTGGTGGCATCCCCGGCGGCACCATCAGTGGTGGCATCCCCGACGCCACTAGGGGTTGTGTAGTCGTGATCGGTGTCTTGCGCGGTGTCCTCATAGCGGTGAGGTTCTTCCTCCAGCTCGTGGGACAGCTCCCAGAATGGCAGGCCTCATCGTTGTTGGCCATGTTCGCTCTAAATAGGAAAAAAGGCTACTAGAGTTATTGCACGGGGTTGAATTATCACCAACTATAATTCCACCGTATCCAATTTTACTTTTCTTTTACTCCATACAACCGCAAAACGTGACACACGAGAAGTTCCAACGTATCCATACCAAAAAGTAGTAATAGTCAGTATTTCATTTTTAGGGCCCTTCTAATGAAGAAAACGAAAACAAACATAATGTGTGATACGTCTCAAACGTATCTATAATTTTTGATGGTTTCATGTTGTTATCTTGTCTTCTTTGGATGTTTTATGTACCTTTTATATCTTTTTTGGGACTAACTTAATAATTCAGTGCCAAGTGCCAGTACCTGTTTTTTCTGTGTTTTTTACTCTTTTCAGATCTGATTTTGGAACGGAGTCTAAATGGAATAAAAACCCCGAAATGATTTTTTTCCTGAACGGAAGAAGATCAGGGGGCCTCTAGGCCAAGCCAGGTGGACTCCAGGGAGCCCACAAGCTCCCACTCCGCCACCAAGGGGGAGGCGGCGGTGTCTGGGCTTGTGGCCTCCCTGGCCGCCCCCTGACCTAGATCCTTGGCCTATATATTCCCAAATATTCAGCAAAAAATCAGGGGAGCCTCGAAAATACTTTTCCGCCGCCGCAAGCTTCCGTTTCTGCGAGATCTCATCTAGAGACCCTTCCCGGTGCCCTGCCGGAGAGGACTTTGGAGTTGGAGGGCTTCTTCATCATCATCATCTCCCCTCCAATGACTCGTGAGTAGTTCACTTCAGACCTACGAGTCCGTAGTTAGTAGCTAGATGGCTTCTTCTCTCTCTTGGATCTTCAATACAAAGTTCTCCATGATCTTCATGGAGATCTATCCGATGTAATCTTCTTTCGAGGTGTGTTTGTCGAGATCCGATGAATTGTGAATTTGTGATCAGATTATCTATGATATATATTTGAGTCTTTGCTGATTTCTTATATGCATGATTTGATATCCTTGTAAGTCTCTCCGAGTCTTGGGTTTTGTTTGGCCAACTAGATCTATGATTCTTGCAATGGGAGAAGTGCTTGGTTTTGGGTTCTACCATGTGGTGACCTTTCCCAGTGACAGTAGGGGCAGCAAGGCACACATCAAGTAGTTGCCATCAAGGGTAAAAAGATGGGGGTTTTATCATTGGTTTGAGATTATCCCTCTACATCATGTCATCTTGTTTAAGGCGTTACTCTGTTCTTATGGACTTAATACACTAGATGCATGCTGGATACCGGTCGACGTGTGGAGTAATAGTAGTAGATGCAGAAAGTATCGGTCTACTTGTTTTGGACGTGATGCCTATAGATATAATCATTGCATAGATATCGTCACAACTTTGCGCGGTTCTATCAATTGCTTGATAGTAATTTGTTCACCCACCATCTACTTGCTTTCATGAGAGAAGCCACTAGTAAACACTACGGCCCCCAGGTCTATTCACATCCATCGTTTACACCTTCGCTTTTACTTTTCTTTGTTACTTTGTTGCTTTCAGTTCTCACTCGGCAAACAATCTATAAGGGATTGACAACCCCTTCATAGCGTTGGGAGCAAGCTTTTGTGTTTGTGCAGGATCTTGTGATACTCCTCCATCGGATTGATACCTTGGTTCTCAAACTAAGGGAAATACTTACCACCGTTGTGCTACATCACCCTTTTCGCTTCGAGGGAACACCAACGCAAGGCTCCAAGGCCACGGGGGAAATCCTTTGCATACTTTCCTGGGAAGTCCCTTAAGGCGTAGCCGGAGCTGAAGGATTCCTGGTGCCGTCGACACGACTATTCTGGGCGCCGTTGCAAGGGAAGCACAGCTGACATCAGAAGTATTTATGGCGCTGTCGTCGGGGATCTTTTTGAGGTAGCAATGTGCTAGTGTAACAAGATAACACTAATCCAGTAGTGTGGTAGTATTGATAATGTCATGTAATCTAACATTTGAATAGATCATTTTGGACCCATTTCACTCACATTAGAATTAAAAAGAGATAAGCTCTGTTTTCAAGAAAGGATAAGGATTTTGTTTCGGTTGAGAATCGGGCACCTTCTAGGTCAAGAAAATTGGGCATGACCTTTGCTAATTTTCTTGACCTAGGAGTACCCAATTCTCAACCTAAACGGAAATTTATCTACGTTTCAGGAGAAAGGGGTAACAAATATGAGTGAGCGGTTCCGTCAAGCTCATATACGATTCCAGAAAGGTACACACATTGATGAGTTCACACCAATCCATAGATGGTTAGTGGCAAATAAGAGAAAATATCCTTAGTGTGACATTTGGACATGTTATTTCCAAGCAAATGTTCCTGTTTTTAATATCCTCAAGTGACAGTCATAATGAAAATCTGAGGCTATCAAAGCCGCAGACAAGGAAGTGACAATGTCATAGTATCATAATCATCTAATCACAACCAAATTGAATGGAATCTTAAATTGTTGTTTTGCCAAGGCCTTGACTTATGTCCCTCACTCGCCATTTCTCTGAGGAAGTTAGGCACTATGAATGCCATGGAAAGCTAGTCAGGAGTGACCATCATTTTATTGGATGGACATGTTCAATAATTGTCCGTCAGTGTAAACATGCATCTAGGAGTTTCATTTTGCACTACTTGATAATAGTTTGTAGTTCCATTCTGTTTTAGCAATAGTAATTTTAGTATATTAACTAATATGCTTTGCAATGATGCTTGCATGTTCACACAGGTACCATTTAGAATTACTGCAACTGGTTGGGTTCAGGAATTCAACAATACTTCCCGAACTATGATATATTTCCTATTGGGTTTGGAATCTGATTACTCGTGATCTGAGATCACCAAACATCTGATTACTCATTAGGATGTTTCCTAGCTACAGGTCACTGCGTAGGAGAAAGTGAGCCGTTACTTTCCAATAGCCACATTGGACTGTCGAGACATTTCCATTTCAGGCATTATGCCGACTTGTGCTCACTCTCAAAACTGAAACAAGGACAAAAGGAAGAACTTACAACAAATAGAGGTTGAAATTAACTTTTTTAAGATTTCATAACACCTTTCAACAAATCTGAATTGTACTCCACGAGATTGCACACAAAATAACTGAAACTGTACTTCAAAATATGTGAAGTTTCAGAAATTCACGATGAGCTTTCACAAGAAGAAAAAACATTTTAGCAAAATCATCATGCTAACTTCCAGCAACATTTTAGGAAAGTTCCAGAGACCGGAACCCCAATTTCTCACCAAACCAGCACCAAAATTCAAGTGAACACTCTCAACTTTCCACTAATACACTTGCACCTTCTTGCTAATGTCAGACACTGGATCCAATTGCCAGATTTCGGTGAAATTAATCGCAGCTTTGTACCAAAAATAACAACAAATCGCACGAGAAATCGGAGGTAATTAAACCCTAGATCTTTATGTATTTCCTGCTCTTGCGCAGGCAGGGGAGAAAGGAGACGTCTCCCGTCGTGCCAGGAGCGGGGCGAGGCGCAAGGCCGCTCCCTCGAGGGCTCCTGCTCTCGTCGGAGAGGGACGGCAGTAGCCGGAAGGGTCGGCGGCAGAACCAGTGTGTTAGCGTTTTTTGTGCGTGTGGTGGTGGATGGGTGGGGAGGAGCTCACGGGTCTATACCTAGATTCGACGCAGCGGGATCAGTTGTGCTCTGTGACAGGGGCGGCGCCGGCGGCTGGAGCTGCTATTGAGGGGGCCGCCGTCGTTGAGGGGGCTGCTGCTGTGGAGGGAGGAGGGAGTCCCCGGCGGCGCAGTCCCCGTGGAGGAGGAGGAGGGAGTCCCCGGTGGCGCAGTCCCCGTGGAGGAGGAGGAGGGAGTCACCGGCGGCGTAGTCATCGGAGGAGGAGGAGGAGGAGATCGAGAAGAGGTGGGGGAGAAACGACGGGCGCGCTGTGGGAGAGTTAGGGGAGGGGGAATGAATTGGTATAGTGGGGGAGGGTTAGCAATGGCGCACCATTTAGGGGTGCGCCATAAGTAAGGTGTTAGCAATGACGCACCTTCTAGTGGTGCGCCATAAGTAAGGTAATAGCAATGGCGCACCTTCTAGTGGTGCGCCATAATTAAGGTGATAGCAATGGCGCACCTTTCCCTGGTGTGCCATTACTAACTTTTTTTTTATTTTTAGTTGCATGCATGTAATATTTTTGCCGACTATCTAGTATACTTTGTATTTACTTCATCTATTTTCTTACTTAGAACTATGAAAAGAGCCAATCACTCATTTCCACTTGTTTAGCCAAACGAGCTAATGTGTTTTACGAGTAGCCCAAGGAAAGCATGTTTTACACCTAACCCATCCATAAAGCTCATGGAGAGAGACACTTACAAAAAATCATGTTATGAGGTGATATCACATTATGCAAAGATTTAGAATTACATGACATGGTTGAAATCAAGTGACATGAAATAACAGTCATCAAAGATTGAGCTTGCCACTGACACACACACGCGGCCGACACGTCGTAATTCGATCTTAATTACCTATATTTTCACAATGATCTTCTTGCCCTTCTTTCTCGCGGTTGAATAATTTAGCCCTGGAACCCCTTGACTTCTTCTCTTGAACGGACGTCCTTTAGGTAGGGTGGTCCTGCTTCTTCTTGTGTTGTGTGCTACTTCATCGTCGTCGTCATCTTCCATCTTTGGGTCGCCGTAGTTGTCGAAGTCTTTCTCATTGGCGACTCCATCCATTCCGATGATGTTCCTTTTTCCTCTCCTCACGACAACACGACTATGCTCATTGGTCCACTTGGCAAGCCAGTACCCATGGCTCATTTTTCGCGGTGACGTTTGCGCCCGCGGTCTTCGATTTGGCTTCGTGTATAACCATGGTGGTGAAATACCGGTCTTCTTTTAGGACGCTCTTGGCCCATCTGACACGGAACATCGAAACCTTCTCTCCAGCGTAGCTCAACTCCCAGATCTCCTTGATCCTTCCGTAGTATCTGTCCTTGTCGTTACCGGTGTAGGATTCCATCGTTACCCCGGAGTTCTGATAATCGCTCTTCATGTCCTTTTCCTCGGTGTAGAATGTGTAGCCGTTGATATCGTACGCCTCATAGGTCATCAGGTTGTGCTCGGCACCCTGTGACAAGGCGAATATGAGTTTTTCTTCCGTGGAACAATCCTCGTGTAAAGGGTACGACAGAAGCTTGTCCTTGAACCAACGCTTGAAATATGAGTTGTGATCTTTGATTATATCTCCGTCCGTCCTCTGTTGGCCTCGGTCATTGTACGTCTTCTCAATAAAGGTTTTGTGCTCTACCACCCAAGGATCGACTACGTCTATGTGTTGTAGCGCGACTAGGTTTGCTCTTTCAAAGTCGGCGAGTCGACCCTTGAAGTCGACATGCATTTCGTGGTGACCCTCGCGGTGACCCCATCCAGCGAGCCTGCTGAGGTGCCTGTTGACGGGCAGACCAACGGGGTTCTCGATTCCTAGATAATTCATGCAGAAGGAGATGCACTCTTCGGTCAGAAAGCCCTGGGCTATGCTTCCATCTGGACGTGCCCTGTTGCGAATGTATCCTTTGATGACACCATTCATCCTTTCGAACGGCATCATGCTGTGCAGGAACGTCGGCCCGCGTGGGATGATATCCTCCACGATATGGACCAGCAGATGCACCATAACGTCGAAGAATGCGGGCAGGAAGTACATCTCAAGCTCGCATAGTATCACCACGATCTCTTCCTGTAGCCTTCTAAGTTGTCTCACGCCAACCGACTTCCGAGAGATGACGTCGAAAAAGTTGCATAGGCCAAATAGCGTTTCACGGACGTGCGTGTCCATGATCCCATGGATTGCAACTGGAAGTATCTGCATCATCAGAACGTGACCGTCGTGAGACTTCATCCTGCTGAACTTCTGCTTCGCTGAGTCTAGGTATCTGCTTATCTTCCCCGCGTAAGCGTAAGGAAGTTTTACTCCTACGAGGCACGTGAAAAATGGATCGATCTCCTTCTGACTTAGCGTGAAGCACGCGGGAGGGCAATCATATTCGATCTTCTTGGCCTTTTTGCCTTTGCGACGACTTTCCGTGTCCTTCGCCTCATCATCATTAGGGCGTTTTGCCTGAAGCTCCTCCCTGATGCCCATTGATTGCAATCCTGCCCTTGCTTTCGGCCCATCTTTGGTCCTCTCTGGAATGTTGAGCAGGGTACCAAGCAGACTCTCGCACACGTTCTTCGTATTATGCATGACATCAGGGCTGTGAGGCACACCGAGGATCTTCCAGTACGGCAAGTCCTAGAAAACAGACCTCGTTTTCCATACCTTCAGAAGCGGCTCTGGCGCCTTTCACTTCTTTCCCGACGGTGGGCACTCTTTCCAATTTTTCAACAGCTCGTCTATTTCCTTGCCGCTCCTTGTACGTGGGGGTTTTCGGGGTTCGGTTTCACCATCGAACAGATCCTTGCGTTTTCTCCATGCGTCATCGTCGCGAAGCCACCTTCGATGTCCCATGAACACGGTTTTCGAAGACCCGGGATCTCTATCTAGCTGGAGATACGTTGTGTCATCCATGCACCTGACGCATGCACAAAATCCGCGGACCACCTGCCCCGCGACATATCTGTAACCGAGATAGTCGTGCACCATCGTGAGAAATGCGGCTCTCATAGGGAAATATTGTTTCGT
Organism: Hordeum vulgare subsp. vulgare; assembly: GCF_904849725.1. NCBI lineage: Eukaryota > Viridiplantae > Streptophyta > Magnoliopsida > Poales > Poaceae > Hordeum > Hordeum vulgare. The sequence continues at coordinate 392,861,857 of NC_058523.1, read as the reverse complement.
TGCAACGTCCCACTTATTGGCTGGCGTTTTCCACAGCGTGTCTAGCTCCTCTTTCAGCAGCCCCAGATATAGATTGATTTTGTTCCCTGGTTGTTTCGGCCCTTCAATTAGCATACTCACGTGAATGTACTTCCTCTTCATGCACATCCAGGGGGGAAGGTTGTACATCCACACAAACACAGGCCAGGTGTTGTGTGTGCTTTTTTGGCTGCCAAACGGATTGACTCCATCAGTGCTCGCGCCCAGCATGATGTTCCTTGGATCGTTCCCCAAATTCTGGGTGTTCGAAGTTCAACGCTTGCCACTAGCTCGCATCCTTAGGGTGACTCAACATTTTGTCTTTTTTATTTATCTCTGGATCATTTCCGTCATCTTCTCGCTTCTTCTCCTCCCTATCGGCGTGCCAACGCAGGAGCTGTGCTTGCTTAGGGTCCAGGAAATACCGCTGCAGATGAGGAGTGATTGGAAAGTACCACACCACTTTTCAAGGAGCTTTCTTCCTCTTCTTGTATCGAGTGACGCCGCACACTGGACATATCGTAGACTCCGCGTGGTCGTCCCGATAAATGATGCAATCGTTGATGCACACATGGTATTTCACGTGCGCAAAATCCAATGGACACACGATTTTCTTTGCCTCCTTGAAACTGTTCGGGCATTTGTTCCCCATGGGAAGACATTCGTGCCAGAATGACATGTTCTCATCGAAGGATGTGTTGGTCATTTTGTGTTTTACCTTCATCTCGAGAGTCATGAGCGTTACTTTCAGGTGGGTATCCTCGGGCCTGCATCCTTCATACAATGGAGTAACCGCATCTATCTCCAATTGATCCAGCTTGGCTTTCTCTCGGGCGGCAGCTCTTGCGTTACCTGTCTGCTTGAGAAGAAGCTCTTGAATATGAGGGTCCTGCACCCAGCCCATCGATGGTCCATCGTCGTCTGCTCCAGCATCTTCGTCTTCATGATCATGCCCTTTGTCTTGATCTTCCTCATCATCATGTCCAGCATCTTCTACATGATGACTGTGTCCTGCATCTACTTCGTGATCATGTCCTGGAGATTCTTCGTCTTCTCGCCCGCCCTCGCTGCTATTGTCTTGCAGCCCTTCCTTTTTTCTTGCCCGACCCCCATGGACGACTTCATAATCATCTTCATCACCTTGCCACCGATAGCCATCCAAGAAACCACGCATGAGCAGGTGGTCCCGCACCTGTCTAGAATCCGGGTCCATAAGGCTCTTCAGCTTGCATCTTCAACACAAACATCTTATCTCCGTCTCGTTCTTCTGAAGCATCTCGGCCTTCGTGGAGATCAAAAACCTATTCACGATGCCTTCGGTCATCGTGCGGACCATGCTCTCCTGCAGGGTAGAGCAAAACGATATGTTAGAACCAAAAAAAATTGGCATGACTTTGCCTAAAAATAAGACCAAAAAGAATGCATAGTGCCAAATTCTCGCCGAAACGGAAATGAATCAACATTCCGGAAAAATATTGGCAACTATCGCATTTCAAATACCGGTACCTGCATACACAAACATATGCAACACCACAAACATACGTAGATCTAGGCCATAAAAAGAGTGTACACGTGTTGGAGGGAGAAAAAAGCAGATCTAGAACATAAAGAAAGCTTTCCCCTTACTTACCTATCAAAAAAAGGAAATTATACCACTTAATTTGGGTGAATCTATGGTGCAAATGAGGTGAGGAAGAGGAGGCAGTCGAGACCAACAAGGTTGGTACAGGTGGAGAGAGTGAAGTGGGGGGAAAGTGAGTGTGAAGTGGGGCTGTCAAAAATATCTACTGCTCCCGGGTTACTAATGGCACACCTTGTAAGATTGCGCCATTAGTAACCAGGGTTACTAATGGCGCACATGGTAAGAATGTGCCATTAGTAGTTTTGAAAAAAAAACTGAAAAAAGGTTAGTAGTGGCGCACCGTGAATGTGGTGCGCCATTACTAGTTAAAACTAGTAATGGCGCACTTCCCATGGTGCGCCACTGATAAGTGTAGGAAAGGGTGTGGGGCAAGGACAAAGATAGTAATGGCGCACCACACACAAGGTGCGCCATTAGTAATATGGACATTAATGGCGCACCGGTATGTGGTGCGCCACTACTATATAGCAGTGGCGAACCACATACATGGTGCGCCATTAATGTCCATATTAGCTATAGACCTTTTTCTAGTAGTGATAATAACATGGTGTTGGTGAACGTAGCATAAATTCAAAATTTTCCTACGCCATATTCAGATCTTCCTATGGAGAGACCAGCAACAAGAGAGGGGTGAGTGCATCTTCCTACTTTGAAGATTGCTAAGCGGAAGCGTTGCTAGAACGCGGTTGATGGAGTCGTACTCGCTGCGATTCTGATCGCGGTGTGATTCCGATCTAGTGCCGAACCACGGCACCTCTGCGTTCAACACACGTGCAGCACGGTGACGTCTCCCGCACCTTGATCCAGCAAGGAGGAGGGAGAGGTTGGGGAAGATTTCCGGCAGCACGACGACGTGGCGTCGATGGAGAGACAAGGTCTCCCGGCAGGGCTTCGCCAAGCACCGTGGGAGAGGAGGAAGGAGGGAAGCAGGGCTGCGCCGAGGGAGATGGAAAATTGTGTGCAAAACAGCCCCAAAACCCTCTCTATATATAGGAGGAGGGGAGGGGGGTGTGCCACCCCTAGGGTTCCCACCCTAGGTGGTGCGGCAGCCCCACCAGATGGGAGGTGCGGCGGCTAGGACAGGGAGAGGGGGTGGCGCACCCCTAGGTGGGCCTTAGGCCCACCAGCACCTAGGGTTTCCCCTCCCTCACTCTTGGTTGCGCATGGGCTAGGTGTGGGGGGCACACCAGCCCACCTAGGGGCTGGTTCCCTCCCGCACTTGGCCCACGTGGCCCTCCGGGACATGTGGCCCCTCCCGGTGGGCCTTCAGAACCCTTCCGGTGGTCCCGGTACTTTGTCGGTGGTGCCCGAAACATTTCCGGCATCCAAACCCATCCATCCTATATAACAATCTTTACCTCCGGACTATTTAGGAGCTCCTCGTGACGTCCGGGATCTCATCCGGGATTCCTAACATCCTTCAGTAACCTCGTATAACAATTCCCTATAACCCTAGCGTCATCGAACCTTAAGTGTGTAGACCCTACGGGTTCGGGAGGCATGTAGACATGACCAAGACACTCTCCGGCCAATAACCATCAGCGGGATCTGGATACCCATGGTGGCTCCCACATGTTCCACGATGATCTCATCGGATGAACCACGATGTCAAGGATTCAATCAATCCCTTATACAATTCCCTTTGTCTGTCGGTATAGAACTTGCCCGAGATTCGATCGTCGGTATGCCTATACCTTGTTCAATCTCGGTACCGGTAAGTCGCTTTACTCGTTCCGTAGCACGTCATCCTGTGACTAACTCCTTAGTCACATTGAGCTCATGATGATGTTCTACCGAGTGGGCCCAGAGATACCTCTCCGTCACATGGAGTGACAAATCCCGATCTCGATTTGTACCAATCCAACAGACACTTTCGGAGGTACCCGTAGTGCAGCTTTATAGTCACCCAGTTACGTTGTGACGTTTGATACACCCAAAGCACTCCTACGGTATCCGGGATTTGCACAATCTCACGGTCGAAGGAAAAGACACTTGACATTAGAAAAGCTTTAGCATACGAACAATACGATCTAGCGCTATGCTTAGGATTGGGTCTTGTCCATCACATCATTCTCCCAATGATGTGTTCCCGTTATCAATGACATATAATGCACATGATCAGGAAACCATGATCATCTATCGATCAACGAGCTAGCCAACTAGAGGCTTGCTAGGGACACATTGTGATCTATTTATTCACACATTTATTATGGTTTCCTGTTAATACAATTATAGCATGAACAATAGACGATTATCATGAACAAGGAAATATGATAATAACCATTTTATTATTGCCTCTAGGGCATATTTCCAACAGTCTCCCACTTGCACTAGAGTCAATAATCTAGTTACATTGTGATGTATCGAACACCCATAGCATTATGGTGTTGATCATGTTTTGCTCGAGGAAGAGGTTTAGTCAACGGGTCTGCAACATTCAGATCCATGTGTACTTTACAAATATCTATTACTCCACTCTAGACATGGTCCTGGATGGAGTTGTAGCGGCGTTTGATGTGCTTGGTCTTCCGTTGAAACCTAGGCTCCTTGGCTATGGCAATGGCCCCAGTGTTATCATAGAAGATTGTCATTGAACCCGACGCGCTTGGAACCACTCCAAGGTTGGTGATGAGCTCCTTCATCCAAATTCCTTCATGAGCCGCTTTTGAAGAAGCTATATACTCCGCTTCACATGTAGATGCTGCCATGATTTCTTGCTTGCTGCTGCACCAGCTCACTGCCCCACCATTCAAAACATCCATGTATCCGGTCTGTGACTTAGAATCATCTGTATCTGTGTCGAAGCTAGCATCAACGTAACCCTTTACGACGAGCTCTTCGTCACCTCCATAAACAAGAAACATATCCTTAGTCCTCTTCAGGTACTTAAGGATATTCTTGACCGTTGTCCAGTGTTCCATACCAGGATCACTTTGGTACCTCCCTACCAAACTTATGGCAAGGTTTATATCAGGTCTAGTACATAGCATGGCATACATTAGAGAGCTTACGGCTGAAGCGTAGGGGACAGTACTCATCTTCTCTCTGTCTGCTGCCGTGGTCGGTGACTGAGTCTTACTCAATCTCACACCTTGCAAAACTGGCAGGAACCCCTTCTTTGAGTTTTCCATATTGAACTTCTTCAATATCTTGTCAAGGTATGTACTTTGTGAAAGACCTATGAGGCGTCTCAATCTATCTCTATAGATCTTGATGTCTAATATGTATGCAGCTTCTCCAAGGTCCTTCATCGAAAAACTCTTGTTCAAATAGGCCTTTATGCTCTCCAACATCTCTATATTATTCCCCATCAATAATATGTCATCCACATACAGTATGAGGAAAGCTACAGAGCTCCCACTCACTTTCTTGTACATATAGGCTTCTCCATAAACATGTATGAACCCAAACGCTTTAATTACCTCATTAAAGCGAATGTTTCAACTTCGAGATGCTTGCACCAGCCCATAGATGGAGCGCTGGAGCTTGCACACTTTGTTAGCACCCTTAGGGTCGACAAAATCTTCTAGTTACATCATATACAACTCTTCCTTAAGATTCCCGTTAAGGAACGCTTTCTGATGTCCATTTGCCAAATTTCATAATCATGAAAAGCGGCAATTGCTCACATGATTCAGACTGACTTCAGCTTCGCTACGGGATAGAAAGTCTCCTCATAGTCAACTCCTTGAATTTGTCAAAAACCCTTTGCGACAAGTCGAGCTTTATAAACGGTCACATTTCCATTTGCATCAGTCTTCTTCTTGAAGATCCATTTATTTTCTATGGCTCGCCGATCATCGGGCAAGTCCGCCAAAGTCCATACTTTGTTCTCATACATGGATCCTATCTCGGATTTCATAGCCTCAAGCCATTTGCTGGAATCCGGGCCCGCCATTGCTTCTTCATAGTTCGAAGGTTCACCGTTGTCTAACAACATGATTTCCATCACAGGGTTGCCGTACCACTCTGGTGCGGAACGTACCCTTGTGGACCTTCGTGGTTTAGTAGCAACTTGATCCGAAGCTTCATGATCATCATCATTAACTTCCTCTTCAGTTGGCGTAGGTGCCACAGGAACAATTTCCCGCGCTGCACTACTCTCAGGTTCGAGAGGGGGTGTAATTACCTCATCAAGTTCTACTTTCCTCCCACTTACTTCTTTCGAGAGAAACTCTTTCTCTAGAAAGGATCCGTTCTTGGCAACAAAGGTTTTACCTTCGGATCTAAGATAGAAGGTATACCCAATAGTTTCCTTAGGGTATCCTATGAATACGCATTTCTCCGCTTTGGGTTCGAGCTTCTCTAGTTGAAGTTTCTTCACATAAGCATCGTAGCCCCAAACTTTAAGAAACGACAGCTTAGGTTTCTTTCCAAACCATAGTTCATACGGTGTTGTCTCAACGGATTTAGACGATGCCCTATTTAAAGTGAATGCTGCAGTTTCTAATGCATGTCCCCAAAATGATAGCGGTAAGTCGGTAAGAGACATCATAGATCGTACCATATCTAATAAAGTGCGATTATGACGTTCAGATACTCCTTTGCGTTGTGGTGTGCCAGGCGGCGTCAATTGTGAAACGATTCCACACTTCCTTAGTTGTGTGCCAAACTCGTGACTCAAATATTCTCCTCCACGATCAGATCGTAGACACTTAATTTTTCTGTCACGTTGATTCTCAACCTCACTCTGAAATTCCTTGAACTTTTCAAACATCTCAGATTTGTGCTTCATCAAGTAGATATACCCATACCTACTCAAATCATCGGTGAGAGTGAGAACATAACGGTAGCCACCGCGAGCTTCAACATTCATTGGACCACACACATCAGTATGTATTATTTCCAATAAGTCGGTCGCTTTCTCCATTATTCCTGAGAATGGAGTCTTAGTCATCTTGCCCATGAGGCACGGTTCGCATGTGTCAAATGATTCAAAGTCAAGAGACTCTAATAGTTCATTGCTATGGCAACAAAAGTCCTTCCCCAGCAATGCAAGGAATTCTTCTTGCTACTTCTCTTGTTTGCGTTGGTTTTTCCCTTGACGAGGAAAGGGTGATGCAGCACAGGAGCAGTAACTATTTCCCTCAGTTTGGGAACCAAGGTATCGATCCAGAAGCAGGGTCTCATCAAGTCCAGAGTACCTACGCAAACACAAACGAGCTTGCACCCAACGCTTCAAAGGGGATGTCAATCCCTGCAAGATTGTTTGCAAAATGAGATTTGAAGGCGGAAAGTGCAACGAAGTAAAAAGTGTAAGGCTAAAAATATGGTATGGAGTAGACCCGGGGACCATAGTGTTCACTAGAGACTTCTCTCAAAACAGCAAATATCATGGTGGGTGAACAAATTACTATCGAGCAATTGATAGAACCGCGCAAAGTCATGATGATATCTAAGGCAATGATCATACAAATAGGCATCACATCCGAGACAAGTAGATCGATACTTTCCGCATCTACTACTATTACTCCACACATCGACCGCTATCCAGCATGCATCTAGTGTATTGAGATCATGACTAACAGAGTAACGCCTTAAGCAAGATGACATGATGTAGAGGGATAAACTCAAAGCAATGAGGAAAACCCCATATTTTTACCCTTGATGGCAACAACACGATGCGTGCCTCGCTACCCCTTCTGTCACTGGGTGAGGTCACCGCACGGTATGAACCCAAAACCAAGCACTTCTCACATTGCAAGAATCATAGATCTAGTGGGCCAAACATAACCCACAACTCGTAAAGAATTGCAAGGATATGAAATCATGCATAAGATAGATCAGAAGAAACACAAATAAGATTCATAGATAATCTGATCAAAAATCCACAATTCATCAGATCTCAACAAACACACCGCAAAAGAAGATTACATCGGATCGATCTCCATGAAGATCATGGAGAACTTTGTATTGAAGATCCAAGAGAGAGAAGAAGTCATCTAGTTAATAGCTATGGACCCGTAGGTCTATGGTGAACTACTCACGCATCATCAAAGAGGTCATGGTATTGATGAAGAAGCCCTCCGTATCCGAATCCCCCCTCCCGCAGGGCACCAGAACGTGCCCCAGGTGGGATCTTGCGGAGACAGAAGTTTGCGGCGGCGGAAAAGTACTTTCTATGATCTCCTGATTTTTTGTGGAATGTTTGGGGATATATAGGTGCAAAACCTAGGGCAGAGGGCGTCCAGGGGGGCCACAAGCCTGTGGGCCACGGCCTCCCCCTAGGCCGCGGGGTGAGGGCTTGTGGGGCCCCTTGGGCCCCCCAGCCTTGGCTCTCAAGCCTCCTGATCTTCTTCCGTTACGGAAAAAATCTTTTCATGGATTTTCTTTCGTTTGGACTCCATTTCAAAATCTCCTCTGAAAGGGGTCAAAAACATGGAAAAAACAGGAACTGACACTTGGCACTGAGTTAATAAGTTAGTCCCAAAAAATATATAAAAGGCATGCAAAACATCCAAAGTTTGACAAGATAATAGCATGAAACCATCAAAAATTATTGATACGTTGGAGACGTATCAAGCATCCCCAAGCTTAACTCCTGCTCGTCCTCGAGTAGGGAAGTCATAAAGGATGAATTTTTGATGTGGAATGCTACCTAGCGTAGTTGTCCTTTGCAACTTCTTTCACGTGCCAAGAATGTTCAGATCTGTAAGATTTGAAACAATAGTTTGCTATTGACATGAAAACAATAATACTTCAAGTAAACTAGCAAGGTAATCACAAACTTTCAAAATAACAAGGCCAAGGAAAGTTATCCCTACAAAATCATATAGTTTGGCTATGCTCCATCATCCTCACAGAACTAATGTAAATCATTTACAACCCCGGTATTTGCCAAGTAATTCTTTTTGCACTCTTACTTTCTCAAACTTTTTATAACTATCACGCAATACATGAGCGTGGTCCATGGATATAGCACTATAGGTGGAATAGAGTGTGGTGGTGGTTGTGAGACAAAAAGGAGGAGATGGTCACATTGACTCGGCGTATCAAAGGGCTATGGTGATGCCCATTAATAGATATCAATGTGAATGAGTAGGGATTGCCATACAAGAGCTGCACTAGACCTATAAGTATGTGAAAGCTCAAAAGGAAAACTAGTGGGTGTGCATCCAACTTGCTTGCTCACGAAGACCTAGGGCAATTTTGAGGAAGCTCATCATTGGAATATACAAGCCAAGTTTTATAATGAAGATTCCCACTAGCATATGATGGTGACAAAGCAAGAAGTTCTCAATCATGAAGAACATGGTACTATTATGAAGCACAAGTGTGGAAAAAGATAGTAGCATTGTCCCTTCTCTCTTTTTCTCTCTTTTTTTATTTGGGCTCTTAGGCCTCACTTTTTTCTTTTCTCTTTTTTATTTATTTTTGGGCTCTTTGGCCTCTTTTTTTCCTCATATGGGACAATGCTCTAATAATGATGATCATCACACTTTTATTTACTCACGGCTCAAAATGATGATGACTCTACAGGAAATGCCTCCGGCAGTGTACCGGGATGTGCAACGGTCTAGCTTGGCGTATGACGTTGGAAACATCTCGCTAGCTATCTTACGATCATGCAATGGCAATATCAGAGTGACGGCACAAGTCATGAGACGGAACGGTGGGAGTTGCATGGCAATATATCTCGGAATGGCTATGAAAATGCCATAGTAGGTAGGTATTGTGGCTGTTTTGAGGAAGGCATATGGTGGGTTTGTGTACCGGCGATAATTGCGTGGCACTAGAGAGGCTAGCAATGGTGGAAGGTGAAAGTGCATCTGTACCATGGACTCACATTAGTCATGAAGAACTCACATACTTGTTGCGAAAGTTTTTATTAGTAATCGAAACAAAGTGCTAAACGCATACTCCTAGGTTAAGGGTTGGTAGGTGTTAACCATGGCATGATCCCGACCTCAACACAAAGGATGACAATCAATAGATCAATTATGCTCCGACTTCCTAACATAGCGGTTCACCATACATGCATGCTACGGGAATCACTAACTTTAACACAAGTATCTCTAGATTCACAACACCCTACTAACATAGCTCTTAATATTACCAAATCCACGTCTCAAAACTAATTGAGAGGAATCAAGACTTCTCTTTCTATTCAATGCACATGAAGATGGAGGTTTTTGCATCCTCTTTGGGTATCTATCACCTTTGGGACTACTTTCATAGCATAAACCAACTACCAAGTCACGCACCGCCGTGCTCTAAAACATATAAGTGAAGCACATAGAGCAAAAGTATCTAGCTCAAAAGATATAAGTGAAGCACTATGAGCATTCTAGCAAAATCACGATGAGTGCATGTCTCTCTCTCTGAAAAAAGTGTGCAGCAAGGATGATCATGACACAACAAAAAGAAAAGACTCCTACGATACAAGACGCTCCAAGCAAAACAAATATCATGTGGTGAATAAAAATATAGCTCCAAGTAATGTTACCGATGGATTGAAGACGAAAGAGGGGATGCCTTCCCGGGGCATCCCCAAGCTTAGGCTTTTTGGTGTCCTTGAATTTGGCTTGGGATGCCTTGGGCATCCCTGATACGTCCATTTTGCATCATGCTTTCATGTTGATATTTATTGCTTTTTGGGCTGTTATATTACTTGTGGTACCATATTTATGCCTTTTCTCTCTTATTTTGCAAGGATTATTTGAAGAGGGAGAATTCAGGCAGCTGGAATTCTGGACTGGAAAAGGAGCAAATCCTAGTCCACTATTCTGCACATCTCCAAATGCCCTGAAAATTTACGTGGATTTTTTCTGGAATATATTAAAAGTACTAGGCGAAAGAACTACCGGAGGGGGGCCACCAGGGCCCCACAAGCCCCCACTCCGCCACCACCCCCCTAGTGGCGGTGGGCAAGCTTGTGGGCTGCCTGAAGGCCCACTAGCCCCCCTGTTTTGCTATATGAAGCGTCCTGACCTGGAAAAAATCAGACAGGAGCTTTTTCGTGGTTTCGCCACCGCCACGAGGTGGAACTTGAGTAGATCCAATCTAGAGCTCCGGCAGGACGATCCTGGCGGGGAAATTTCCCTCCCGGAGGGGGGGAATCATCGCCATCGTCATCACCAACACTCCTGTCGTCGGAGGGGAAGCAACTTCATCAACATCTTCATCAGCACCATCTCCTCTCCAATCCCTAGTTCATCTCTTGTAATCAATCTTCGTCTCGCGACTCCGATTGGTACTTGTAAGGTTGCTAGTAGTGTTGATTACTCTTTGTAGTTGATGCTAGTTGGATTATTTGGTGGAAGAGTTTATGTTCAGATCCTTGATGCTATTCATTGCACCTCTGGTCATGATTATGATTATGTCTTGTGAGTAGTTACTTTTGTTCCTGAGGACATGGGATAAGTCATGTTGATAATAGTCATGTGAATTTGATATTCGTTTGGTATTTTGATATGATGTATGTTGTCTTTTCCTCTAGTGGTGTTATGTGAACGTCGACTACATAACACTTCACCATATTTGGGCCTAGAGGAAGGCATTGGGAAGTAGTAAGTAGATGATGGGTTGCTGGAGTGACAAAAGCTTAAACCCCAGTCTATGCGTTGCTTCGTCAGGGGCTGATTTGGATCCACTAGTTTAATGCTATGGTTAGACTTTGTCTTAATTCTTATTTTGTAGTTGAGGATGCTTGCGATAGAGGTTAATCATAAGTGGGATGCATGTCCAAGTAAGGGTAGTACCCAGGCGCTGGTCCACCCACATATCAAACTATCAAAGTAACGAACGCAAATCATATGAACATGATGAAACTAGCATGACAAAATTCCCCGTGTGTCCTCGGGAGCGTTTTTCCTCCTATAAGACTTTGTTCAGGCTTGACCCCTCCTACAAAAGGGATTGGGCCACTTGCTGCACCGTTGCTACTACTTTTTACTTGTTACTCTTTGCTTGCTACGTTTCACCTCGCTACACAATCACTTGTTACCGCTACTTTCAGTGCTTGCAGTTATTACCTTGCTGAAATCCGTTTATCAGAGCCTTCTGCTCCTCGTTGGGTTCGACACTCTTACTTATCGAAAGGACTACGATTGATCCCCTATACTTGTGGGTCATCAATCCCCAAGCTTGAGCTCTTTCCACTCCTTATCCCTTTGTCCATGAGAACATCACCCAAAACTTGAAAACTTCACAACACAAAACTTAAACAGAAACTCGTGATAACATTAGCACAAGAAAACAAACTACCACTTCTTTTGGTACTGTAGAAAACTTGAATTCCATCTATATTGGTGTTGGGCTACTGTATTCTCACTTTTCCATGGCTAGTACCCCCCCCCCCCGATACTAACCATAGTTTCATCAAAACAAGCAACCAACTCAACAAAAACAGAATTTATCAAAAACAGACCAGTCTGTAGAAATCTGTATACTTCATATACTTCTGGTACCTCAAAAAATCTGAAAATTTACGACTGCGTGGGAAAAAAGCATATCAACCAGCAGCAAAAATAATCAACTCAAAAGCTCTTTTGGAATAAAAATGAAAAATAATCTCGTGAGCGAAAAGTTTAAGTCTTTTTCCAGCAGGATCAAACAACCATTGCCAAGACTAGTCATAAAGGTTTTGCTTGGCTCTAACACAAAAAGAAACACAAAAACACAATCACAACAGAATTATGATGGTGTGGACGCAACAAAACAAAAATAAAAAGATAAATTCATTGGGTTGCCTCCCAACAAGCGCTATTGTTTAACGCCCTTAGCTAGGCATTGATAATTCAATGATGCTCACACAAAAGACAATAATTGAAGCACAACGAGAGCATCATAAAGCATGTGAAAATCACATCTAAGTCTAACATACTTCCTATGCATAGGCATTTTATAGGAAAACGGATTGTCAAGACAACCAATAGTTACCATATGCAAGGAAGAAGAAAGAGACAATAGCAATCTCAACATAACGAGAGGTGATTTAGTGATATGAAAGTTTCTACCACCATATTTTCCTCTCTCATAATAATTACATGTGGGATCATATTCGAATTCAACAATGTAACTATCACATAGGATATTCTTTTCATGATCCACATGCATGCAAAGTTGACGTTCTTAAAAAATAATGGGATTATCATCAACTAAAGTCATGACTTCTCCAAACCCACTTTCAATAATATTGCAAATATCATATTCATCATGAGGCTTAAACAAATTTTTAAGATCATAAGAAAAATCATCGCCCGACTCATGATCATTGCAACAAGAAGTGGACATAGCAAAACTAGCATCCCCAAGCTTAGGGTTTTGCATATTCTTAGCATGATTGTCACTCATAGAATTTATAGTGAAACCATTGCAATCATGCTTTTCATCCAAGGAGCCCTTGTGAATGACTTCATAAATTTCTTCCTCACAATTTTCAGATTCACGCATCTCAAGCAAAACTCCATAGATAAAGTCAAGTGCACTCAACTTACTAGCAATTGGATCAACATAATTGGATCTCTTAAAGAGATTGGCAAGTGGATGAGGATCCATATCAATAGATTTTCAGCAAGCGAATATGCAAGCATATTGAAGGCACATGGCAACACATGAGAACAAAGAGCAAGCGAGAAAAAGGGCAAACGAAAAGGCAAACGGAAAAGGCAAACAAAAAAGGAAAATTTTGAAGTGGGGGAGAGGAGAACGAGAGGCAACTCGCAAACAAAGTAAATGCAAGAGATGATTTTGCGACACCTACTTGGATGAGTTCTTGACTTGATCTTCTTCCTCGGCAATGGCGCCAAAAATTCTTCTGCTACGGCAACAAAAGTCCTTCCCCAACAATGCAAGGAATTCTTCTTGCTACTTCTCTTGTTTGCGTCGGTTTTTCCCTTGAAGAGGAAAGGGTGATGCAGCACAGGAGCAGTAAGTATTTCCCTCAGTTTGAGAACCAAGGTATCGATCCAGAAGGAGGGTCTCGTCAAGTCCAGAGTACCTGCACAAACACAAACGAGCTTGCATCCAACGCTTCAAAGAGGTTGTCAATCCCTTCAAGATTGTTTGCAAAGTGAGATGTGAAGGCGGAAAGTGCAACGAAGTAAAAAGTGTAAGGCTCAAAATATGGTGTGGAGTAGCCCGGGGGCCATAGTGTTCACTAGAGTCTTCTCTCAAAATAGCAAATATCACGGTGGGTGAACAAATTACTGTCGAGCAATTCATAGAACCGCGCAAAGTCATGACGATATCTAAGGAAATGATCATACATATAGGCATCACGTCCAAGACAAGTAGACCAATACTTTCTGCATCTAGTACTATTACTCCACACATCGACCGCTATCCAGCATGCATCTAGTGTATTGAGTTCATGACGAACAGAGTAACGCCTTAAGCAAGATGACATGATGTAGAGGGATAAACTCAAACCAATGATGAAAGCTCCATCTATTTACCCTTGATGGCAACAACACGATACGTGCCTTGCTACCCCTTCTGTCACTGGGTGAGGTCACCGCACGGTATGAACCCAAAACCAAGCACTTCTCCCATTGCAAGAATCATAGATCTAGTTGTCCAAACAAAACCCACAACTCGAAGGGAATTACAAGGATATGAAATCATGCATAAGAGAGATCATAAGAAACTCAAATAAGATTCATAGATAATCTGATCATAAATCCACAATTCATCGGATCTCGACAAACACACCGCAAAACAAGATTACATCGGATAGATCTCCATGAAGATCATGGAGAACTTTGTATTGAAGACCCAAGAGAGAGAAGAAGCCATCTAGTTACTAGCTATGGACCCGTAGGTCTATGGTGAACTACTCACGCATCATCGGAGAGGTCATGGTGTTGATGAAGAAGCCCTCTGTATCCGAATCCCCCTCCGGCAGGGCACCAGAACGTGCCCGAGATGGGATCTTGCGGAGACAGAAGCTTGCGGCGGCGGAAAAGTACTTTCGATGATCTCCTGATTTTTTGTGCAATTGTTGGGGATATATAGGCGCAAAACCTAGGGCATAGGGCGTCCAGGGGGCCCACAAGCCTGTGGGCCGCTGCCTCCCCCTGGCCGCGGGGTGAGGGCTTGTGGGGCCCCTGGGGGCCCCTGCCTTGGCTCTCGAGCCTCCTGATCTTCTTCCGTTACGGAAAAAATCTTCTCAGGGATTTTCTTCCGTTTGGACTCCGTTTCAAAATCTCCTCTTAAAGGTGTCAAAAACATGGAAAGAACAGGAACTGGCACTTGGCACTGATTTAGTAAGTTAGTCCCAAAAAATATATAAAAGGCATGCAAAACATCCAAAGTTTGACAAGATAATAGCATGAAACCATAAAAAATTATAGATACGTTGGAGACGTATCATCCATCAATATGGAGCTTCTTCATGCGCTTAACACCGATATGAACAAGGCGGCAGTGCCACAAGTATGTGGGACTATCATTATCAACTTTACATCTTTTGTTAATCACACTATTAATATGTGTAACATTACGATCGAGATTCATCAAGAATAAACCATTCACCAGCGGAGCATGACCATAAAATATATCACTCATATAAATAGAACAACCATTATTCTCTGACTTAAGTGAGTTGTCATCTCGCATTAAGCAAGACCCTGATACAATATTCATGCTCAAAGCTGGTACTAAATAACAATTATTAAGGTTTAAAACTAATACCGACGGTAGATGTAGACGCAGCGTGCCGACAGCGATCACATCGACATTGGAGCCATTCCCGACGCGTATCGTCACCTTGTCCTTGGCGAGTCTCCGCTTATTCCGCAGTTCCTGCTTTGAGTTTCAAATGTGAGCGACAGCACCGGTATAAAAATACCCAGGAGCTACCACAAGCGCTGGTAAGGTACACATCAATAACATGTATATCACATATACCTTTAACGTTGTCGGCCTTCTTGTCCGCTAAGTACTTGGGGCAGTTCCGCTTTCAGTGACCTTTTCCCTTGCAATAGAACCACTCAGTCTCAGGCTTGGGTCCGTTCTTTTTCTTCTTCCTGGTATCTGGCTTACCGGGCGCGGCAACGGCTTTGCCGTCTTTCTTGAAGTTCTTCTTACCCTTGCCCTTCTTGAAACTGGTGGTCTTATTGACCATCAACACTTGATGCTCTTTCTTGATTTCTACTTCTGCAGACTTGAGCATCGAGTACGACTCGGGAATGGTCTCCTCCATCCCTTGTATGTTGTAGTTCAGCACAAAACCTTTGTAGCTTGGTGGGAGAGACTAGAGGATTCTGTCAATTATAGGGTCATCCGGAAGTTCGACTCCAAGTGAAGTTAGAGGACCGTGTAACCAAGACATTTTGAGTATGTGCTCACTGGCAGAACTGTTCTCCTCCATCTTATAGCTAAAGAACTTGTTGGAGACTTCATATCTCTCGACACGGGCATGAGCTTGAAAAACTAGTTTCAGCTCCTGGAACATCTCGTATGCATCGTGTTGCTCAAAACACCTTTGGAACCTTGTTTCCAAACTGCATAACATGCCACACCTAACCAGAGAGTAGTCATCACTCCACGTTAGCCAGACGCTCAGAATGTCTTGGGCTGCTGCAGGAGCAGGAGGGTCACCTCACGGTGCATCCAGGACATAAGCCTTTTTAGCTGCTTCAAGGATGAGCTTCAAGTTGCGGACCCAGTCCGCATGGTTTCTACCATCATCTTTCAGCTTGTTTTTCTCTAGGAATGCGTTGAAATTGAGGTTGACGTTGGCCATCTACAATATTTATAAAGACAACTTTTAGACTAAGTTGATGACAATTAAGTTCGTTTAATCAAATTAAGTATGAACTCCCACTTAAATCGACATCCCTCTAGTCATCTAAGTGATACATGATCCATGTTGACTAACCCGTGTCCGATCATGACGTGAGACGGACTAGTCGTCATGGTGAGCAACTTCATGCTGATTGTATTCAACCATACGACTCATGTTCAACCTTTTGGTCTCTTGTATTCGAGGTCATGTCTGTACATGCTAAGCTCGTCGAGTCAACCTAAGTGTATCGTGTGTGTAAATCTGGCTTACACCCATTGTATGTGAACGTTAGAATCTATCACACCCGATCATCACGTGGTGCTTCGAGACAACGATCCTTCGCAATGGTGCACACTTAGGGGAATACATTCTCGAAATTTTTAAGAGGGACCATCTTATTATGCTACCGTCATTCTAAGCAATAAGATAAAAAACATGATAAACATCACATGCAATCATATAGTGACATGATATGGCCATTATCATCTTTGCTCTTTCGATCTCCATCTTCAGGCATCACATGATCATCATTGTCACCGACGTGACACCATGATCTCCATCATCGTGTCTTCGTGAATTCGACACGCCAACTACTACTACCATTACTACTATAGCTAACCGTTAGCAATGAAGTAAAAGTAGTAAACACATGGCGCTGCATCTCATACAATAAATTAAGACAACTCCTATGGCTCCTGCTGGTTGTCATACTCATCGACATGCAAGTCGTGAATCCTATTACAATAACATGATCATCTCATACATCACACATGCAACATCACAACTTTGGCCATATCACATCACATGTCAAACCCTGCAAAAACAAGTTAGACGTCCTCTAATTGTTGTTGCAAGTTTTACGTGGCTGATTTGGGTTTCTAGCAAGAATGCCTTCTTATCTACGTGACAGCCACAACGATGATATGCCAAAGCTACTTACCCTTCATAAGGACCCTTTTCATCAAATCCAATCCGACTAGAGTGGGAGAGACAGACACCCGCTAGCCACCTTTATGCACGGTGTGCATGTCTGTCGGTGGAACCAATCTCACGTAAGCGTACGTGTAAGGTCGGTCCGGGCCGCTTCATCCCACAATACCGCTGGAAAAGAATAAGAATAGTAGCGGCAAGCAATTGACAAATCATCGCCCACAATCTTTTGTGTTCTACTCGTGCATAGAATCTACGCATAGAAAACCTGGCTCGGATGCCACTGTTGGTGAACGTAGCATAAATTCAAAATTTTCCTACGCCATATTCAGATCTTCCTATGGAGAGACCAGCAACGAGAGAGGGGTGAGTGCATCTTCATACCTTTGAAGATCGCTAAGCGGAAGCATTGCTAGAACGCGGTTGATGGAGTCGTACTCGCGGCGATTCAGATCACGGTGTGATTCCGATCGAGTGCCGAACCACGGCACCTCCGTGTTCAACACACGTGAAGCCCGGTGACATCTCCTACACCTTGATCCAGCAAGGTGGAGGGAGATGTTGGGGAAGATCTCCGGCAGCACAACGGTGTGGTGTCGATGCAGAGACGAGGTCTCCCGGCAGGGTTTCGCCAAGCACCGTGGGAGAGGAGGAAGGAGAGCAGCAGGACTGCGCCGAGGGAGATGGAAAACTGTGTGCAAAACAGCCCCAAAACCCTCTCTATATATAGGAGGAGGGGAGTGGGGTGTGCCACCCCTAGGGTTCCCACCTAGGTGGTGCGGCAGCCCCCCCAGATGGGAGGTGCAGCGGCCAGGGCAGGGAGAGGGGGTGGCGCACCCCTAGGTGGGACTTAGGCCCACCAACGCCTAGGGTTTCCCCTCCCTCCCTCTTGATTGCGCATGGGCTGGGTGTGGGGGGCACACCAGACCACCTAGGGGCTGGTTCCCTCCAATACTTGGCCCACGTAGCCCTCCGGGGCTTGTGGCCCCTCCCGGTGGTCCGGGTACTTTGCCGGTGGTGCCCGAAACATTTCCGGCGTCCAAACCCATCCACCCTATATATCAATCTTTACCTCCGGACTATTCCAGAGCTCCTCGTGACGTCGATCTCATCCGGGACTCCGAACATCCTTTGGTAACCTCGTATAACAATTCCGTATAACCCTAGCGTCATCGAACCTTAAGTGTGTAGACCCTACGGGTTCGAGAGGCATGTAGACATGACCGAGACACTCTCCTGCCAATAACCATCAGCAGGATCTGGATACCCATGGTGGCTCCCACATGTTCCACGATGATCTCATCAGATGAACCACAATGTCAAGGATTCAATCAATCCCGTATACAATTCCCTTTGTCTGTCGGTATAGAACTTTCCCGAGATTCGATCGTCGGTATGCCTATACCTTGTTCAATCTCGTTACCGGTAAGTCTCTTTACTCGTTCCGTAGCACGTCATCCTGTGACTAACTCCTTAGTCACATTGAGCTCATGATGATGTTATACCGAGTGGGCCCAGAGATACCGGTCCGTCACACGGAGTGACGAATCCCGATCTCGATTCGTACCAATCCAACAGACACTGTCGGAGGTACCCGTAGTGCACCTTTATAGTCACCCAATTATGTTGTGACGTTTGATACACCCAAAGCACTCCTACGGTATCCGGGAGTTGCACAATCTCACGCTCGAAGGAAAAGACACTTGACATTAGAAAAGCTTTAGCATACGAACAATACGATCTAGCGCTATGCTTAGGATTGGGTCTTGTCCATCACATCATTCTCCCAATGATGTGATCCCGTTATCAATGACATCTAATGCCCATGATCAGGAAACCATGATCATCTATCGATCAACGAGCTAGCCAACTAGAGGCTTGCTAGGGACACATTGTGATCTATTTATTCGCACATGTATTACTGTTTCCTGTTAATACAATTATAGCATGAACAATAGACGATTATCATGAACAAGGAAATATGATAATAACCATTTTATTATTGCCTCTAGGGCATATTTCCAACACATGGAACAATAAAAAATTATAGATACGTTGGAGGCGTATCAGTAATATGCACGGGTTATAAGACTAGTCAAAAAGGATAGGTATCCAAGGGGGATATAATAAAAACTTTCATGTAGCTCACTAAAATAGAACCGTGGGTTAATTATGTTGATGTGGTAATATTAAAGGACATGAGGGCATGATTATTTGTTAGTAGAAATATCGGTATTAGAACATGTTATTAATTACTTATCTAAATATTGGTTATGGCATGGTGATGATGTGTGAGCGTTTTTATGTCTGATTGAAATCCTATCGTCTTGTTTTGGCGCATGATGGTTAACTCCTGCCAACCTCCTCCCTAGGGGTATGCAGTAGTACTTTGCTTCGAGAGAGCTAATAGGATTTGCAATAAGTATATGATTTCTTTATGACTAATGTGAATCCATGGATATGCGGACTCTCACATTTCCATAATTGATAGCCTCTTCGGTATCGTGCATTGCCCATTCTCACCTCGAGGATCGGTGCAACCTTCACCAGTGCATCCAGACTCCGTGATATGATACACTTTATCACACGTAAGACAACCCATATATTCCTCAAAACAGACACCATACCTACCTATCATGTCATTTCCATAGCTATTCCAAGATATATTGTCATGCAACTTCCATCGTTCCATCACATTACTTGTGTGGTCATTATCATATCACTTTGCATGATCCTGTAGCTAACATATTATTTGTGCAAAGCCACCATTCATAATTACCAATATGTTATGCTAGATCATTGCACATCCTGGTACACTGAGAGGGCATTCATATAGAGTCATATTGTATAGTAGTTTTAATATCGATTTATAAGTAAATAAAAGTTTTATGATCGTCATAATTAGGGCACTGTCTAAGTGAGGAAAGGATGATCGAGACTATGATTCTCCCACATGTTGGGATGAGACGCCGAACAAAAAAATGTATATAATTAAAAATGAGAGAAAAGAAAGAAGGGGCAGTGCTACTATCTTTTTCCACACGTGTGCTTAGCGGGAGCACCATGTTCTTCACATATAGAGTCTCATGAGTTGTCATTTTCATATGCTAGTGGGAATTTCCATCATAGAACATGGATTATACATTCTGATGATGGGCTTCCTCAAATGCTCGAGGTCTTCATGAGCGAGCAAGTTGGATCCACACCAACTTAGTTTCCATTCATATTTCACATACTTGTAGCTATAGTGCATCATTTGCATGGCAATCCCTACTCTTTGCATCGATGTCGATTGATGGGCATGTCCATAGCCCGTTGGTCCGCCTAATTGATGTGATACTTTATTTTCACTTTGCCTCCTTTTGATCTCTACCACCATACTATATTCCACTCATATCCCATATGCATGATTCACACTCATGTATTGAATAAGGTTGAAAACTTTGAAGCACATTATAAGTACGATCCAATTGCCAAACTTGACACCAAGGTGCTCATGATTTATGCTTATGCAGTAAGGGCGGAGTCATGCCATCTTAATATGATAAAATGAGTAGGGAATAAAATTCTGTATGGATCGTAGGTTATTGTTCTTATGTTAATGGATATTATTATATTGATATTAATGATTTCATCGTTTCTAAAGATCATACCTAAAAGATATTACATATTGGGTAGCATGTTGCATCAAAAATTATGTTTTTATCATTTACCTACTCGAGGACGAGGAGAAATTAAGCTTGCGATGCCGATACGTCCCCAACGTATCGATACTATTTTATTGTTCCATGCTATTATATTATCAGTCTTGGATCTTTATATGCACTTATATGCTATTTTATATCATTTTTGGGAACTAACCTGTTAACCCAATGCCAAGTGTGAGTTGTTGTTTTCTGCATGTTTTTGGAATTTTAGGAAACTAGTACCAAAGGGAGTCCAAACGCTACGAAACTTTTTGATATTTTTTTTGGACAAAAAGAGGACATCGAAGCTTCGGCGGGAGGCTAAACGGCACACAAGAAGACAACAAGGCACAGGGCACACCCGGGGGTTAGGCGCACTATGATGCCTTGTCGGCCCCACATGGCTCCGTCTGCCCTAAATTCGCCTCCATAAATTCTTTAAAATTGTGAAACCAACAAAGAGCCACCCGAAACACTTTTTCTAACAGCACAAGTTTCTGTTTTGACGGGAGGACATCTAGAGATCTTTTTCGGTGTCCTGTCAGAGGGGGAATTGATCACGGAGGCCATCTACATCAACCTTGCTTCCTCCATGATGATGTGTGAGTAATCCACCGCACACCTATGGGTCCATAGCTTGTACATAAATGGATTCTTCTCCCTCTTTGATATTCAATACAAAGTTCATCACGATTCCCGTGATGATCTATTCAATGTAATCCTCTTTTGTGGTGTGTTTGTTGGGATCTGATGAATTATGGGTCTATGATCATATTATTCATGAATACTAATGATCATACTATTTATGAATATTAATTGAGTCTTCTCTGAATTATTTTATGCATGATTGTTATAGCTTCATCATTCTCTCTGATCTATCGGTTTGGTATGCCCAACTAAAATGATTTATTTTTAGTGGGAGTGGAGCGTTATGATGGGTTCAATCTTGATTTGCACAACCTTAGTGACAGAAAGGGACATGAAACATATTGTATTGCTTCCATTAAGGATAAAATGATGGGGTTTGAACACATTGCTTGTCTTACTTTGTCTACATCATGTCATCTTGCTCCAAGCATTACTCTGTTTCATACTCAATACTCTAGATGAATGTTGGATAGCGGTCTATGAGTGGAGTAATGGTAGTAGATGCAGGCAGGAGTCGGTCTACTTGTTAATGGACAAGATGCCTATATACATGATCATTTCCTTGAATAAAATGTCATAACTATGCTATTGAGTCAACTTCGCAACATTAATTTGTTTACCCACTTTATGTTATGTTGACGACAAAAGCCTCTAGCGAAAACTATGCCCCCTAGTCTACTTAAAGATTATAACAAAAACTCCAAAAATACTTTGATGCAATTTATTTATTCTTATTTACTTTTATTTGTTTCTATTAGCTATCTACCAGTATTTAAACCTTGCAGGCAACGAGTTCAAGGGGCTTGACGACCCTGTTGCCCGCATTGGGTGCAAGTGTTTGGTTATCTCTGTAGGTGATTTAAAAGAGGATTTGTGTGATTATCCTATTTGTTCGATAACCTTGGTTCTCATCGAGGGAAATACTTATCTCTACTATGTTGCATCTCCCCTCCTCTTCGGGGAAAAACCCAACGCAGTTTAGAAATAGGAGTGTTACATGATCCAAATTCACGACGTTGGATGAAGTTGGTCTTACTAGAGATCTTTTTGTCACGAGAAGGTTATTTTTCCCTAGGTAATCGATCACTAGACCGGTAACTATTATTGCAATTTTATATGAGGGAGAGGCATAAGCTAACATACTTTTGCTACTTGGATCATATGCACTTATGATTGGAACTCTAGCAAGCATCCGCAACTACTAAATATCATTAAGGTAAAAACCCAACCATAGCATTATAAGGTATCAACTCCTCTTTACTCCCATATCCAACAACCCACCTACTCGGGTTTATGCTTCTGTCACTCAAGCAACCCACCATACGCAAAGCATGAACACATTGAAACACCCTACAACGGGGATCCCTCATGCTTGTGCGACACGGAGAGCACCATAGGACATCACTAATGATAAAACATGAAACTCAAATCAATCATGATCATGAGCACCAACCACCTCACGGGGTGTCCACAAGACAGCCTGGCGCGCCCTACCTCCGAGGTCGCGCCCCTCTGGTTTGTGGGCCCCTCGGGCACTGCCTTTGTTGATTCCACTTCCCAAAATTCACATTTATTCCAAAAAAATCTCAGTAAGTTTTTATCCTGTTTGGACTTTGTTTGATATGGATGTTCTGTGAAACAAAAAACATGCAACAAAGAGGAACTGGCATTGGGCACTGGATCAATATGTTAGTCCCAAAAATAGTATAAAAAGTTGTCAAAAGTATATGAACGTTGTAGAATATTGGCATGAAACAATCAAAAATTATAGATACGACGGAGACGTATCAGCATCCCACGGCTTAATTCCTGCTCGTCCTCGAGTAGGTAAATGATAAAAAAGATAATTTTTGATGTAGAATGCTACCTAGCATAATCTTGATCATATAATTTAATCATGATATGAATATGAAGAGACAAGTGATTCAAAGCAATAGTCTATCATTTGACATTAAGACAATAATACTTCAAGCATACTAATAAATCAATCATTTCTTTTCAAAATATCATGGCTAAAAGAAAGTTATCCCTACAAAATCATATAGTGTGGCTATGTTCCATCTTCATCACACAAAGTATTAGATCATGCACAACCCCGGTTTTAGCCAAGCAATTGTTTCATACTTTAGTATTCTAAAACTTTTTCAACTTTCACGCAATACATGAGCGTGAGCCATGGGTATAGCACTATAGGTGGAATAGAATATAGTGGAGGTTGTGGAGAAGACAAAAGGAAGGAGATAGTCTCACATCAACTAGGCGTATCAACGGGCTATGGAGATTCCCATCAATAGATATCAATGTGAGTGAGTAGGGATTGCCATGCAACAGATACACTAGAGCTATAAGTGTAAGCTTAAAAAGAAACTAAGTGGGCATGCATCCATCTCGCTTGCTCACGAAGACCTAGGGAAGTTTGAGGAAGCCCATCATTGGAATATACAAGCCAAGTTATATAATGAAAAATTCCCACTAGTATATGAAAGTGACAATATAGGAGACTCTCTATCATGAAGATCCTGGTGCTACTTTGAAGCACAAGTGTGGAAAAAGGAATATTAGCATTGCCCCTTCTCTCTTTTCTCTCATTTTTTCTCCCTTTTTTTGGTGGGCATCTTTCGCCTCTTTTTTATATGGGCTTCTTTGGCCTCTTTTATTTTTCATAAAGTCCGGAGACTCATCTCAACTTATGAGGGAATCATAGCTTCCATCATCCTTTCCTCACATGGGACAATGCTCTAATAATGATGATCATCACACTTTTATTTACTTACAACTCAAGAATCGATACAATCGATAGTTTCATCAAAACGATCAAAAAATGCATCAAAAACAGAGTTTGTCAAAAATAGGACAGTCTGTAGTAATCTCTACATTCACCATACTTATGTAACTCTCAAAATTCTGAAATATTAGGACTAAATAAAATATTTTCATAGAAGTACTGTGTAAAAATTTCAGAAACTTTTGACATTCCAGTAAAAAATATAAATTCACGCACTACAGCCAAAGTTTCTGTTTTTCCACTGCACACACCAAACAAGCAATCTAATCATCCTAAAGGCAAATCGTGGCACATTATTTTTATAATACAATGGTTTATACAAGGGGATAATTATTTTTGTTGAAAAGTTTCTGTAATTAAGATTCACAAGATTTCCATGGGCATGAACAAAGTTCAAGGCATGCTCCAATTTTAACAATCCTCGTCTCTCTCACTTTCACTTTTATTTTTGAAAAAGTATTAGGTTCCCCTATTTATTTTTTTGTTTCTTAAACTATATAAAAGCACAACAGAACAAATTGACTCTCTAAAACTTCCGAGTTGTCTCCCTGGCAACGCTTTCTTTAAAGCCATTAAGCTAGGCATAAAGTGCTCAAGTAATTGATCCACCCGGATCCCAAGGTATATCAAAGCCAATTTTAATTAACAATGATTTGTAATTTAGTAGTGAGCACAAAGTAACATAGATCACACCACAACAAAGTCTAACTCTGTTCCTATGCATCGACATGTCATAAAAGAACAATTCATGCACACAGAGTAAAGGCCAATGCATAGTATAAATAATTTCTTGCAATTTTATCATATTGGAAGAAAAGAGAGGCGGAGATGTAGTTCCTCTCTCATAATAATTGCAAGTAGGAGCAGCAAGCACATGCATATTATATCTATCAAAATCATCATGTGTAATAGTAAAAGGCAACCCATTTATATAATCCTTAATAACTGCAAAGTTCTCCAATATAGTGTAGTTGGGAGAATTCAAAAAGATAATAGGACTATCATGTGTGGGTGCAATAGCAACAATTTCATTCTTAACATAAGGAACTATAGCTAGTTCATCTCCATAATCATTATTCATATTGACATCATGGCCACAAGCATAGCAAGCATCCAGTTCATCAAAAAGGGATATTTGAAATGAATCTAAGGGATCATAGCATTAATCCTTCGGTAAGCACGAAGGGAAGTTAAACAATGTATGAGTTGAAGAGTTACTCTCATAAGAAGGTGGGCATGAGTAGCTAATCCGCTCTTCCTCCTTTTGTTCTTTGCTCTCCTACTCATCTTTTTCATCTAATGAACTCACAGTGTCATCAATTTCTTCTTCCATAGATTCCTGCAAAATATTATTCTCTTATTGGATAGAGGAGACTTTCTCAATAAATTGATCAATATGGTCATTATATTCATAATGGCATAACAATAATGAAGCTTAGCCAAATTTTGAGATCAGTAAACAGCATCATCATAATCTTCATACTTTTCTAACAAAGCTTCAATTTCATAAGCACCTTTAAAATTAACAAACTCTTCTATTTGTTCCACATCATAGTAATCATATATACCATTAGCATAAGAATCCAAGGTTTCATTATCATTAAATTTACATGAAAAGGGAAGGTATTTAGCCTTCATCCTAGAGCAACAAGTAATATCATATCTCAAGCATAGATTACAAGCATACCATTTCAACATATGAATTTGATCCCATAACAATTTCCCTTTTTGAGTCAAGCGATAATCCCTAAAGTATTCACGTTTATCCAACGTGTCTCCCATTATATAATTGAATGGGGTTTTCTCACGATTATTAAAGTAGTGCATAATATCTTCCACATAATGAGCATCGAGGGTTTTAGGAGGTTCTCCAACTCCATGAGTAGCAAGTACACCTTTTTTTGGTATTTCGTGTTCTATATCCATAACTAAAGATAGAGAACAACTTAAACAGAAAATAAAATATACTTAGTGATAAAGAAAACAAGCACACACGAGAATATTCACCCCACGCTATTGCTCCCCGGCAACGGCGCCAGAAAAAGGTCTTCATAACCCACAAGTATAGGGGATCAATTGTAGCCTTTCTCGATAAGTAAGAGTGTCGAAACAAACAAGGAGCTAAAGGTAGAACAAATATTCCCTCAAGTTCTATCGACCACCGATACAACTCTACGCACGCTTAACGTTCGCTTTACTTAGAAGAAGTATGAGACTAGAAGTACTTTGTAGGGTTGATAGGATAGGTTTGCAAGATAATAAAGAACACATAAATAATAACTAGGGGCAACTAAGATAAATAAACAACTAAGTCGGTCTTAGTAGAAATATTTTTGTCACACCAAGGTTATTTGTCCGTAGGCAATCGATAACTAGACCGGTAATCATTATTGCAATTTTATTAGAGGGAGAGGCATAAGCTAGCATACTTTCTCTACTTGGATCATATGCACTTATGATTGGAACTCTAGCAAGCATCCGCAACTACTAAATATCATTAAGGTAAAACCTAACCATAGCATTATAAGGTATCAAGTCCTCTTTTACTCCCATATGCAACAACCAACCCTACTCGGGTTTATGCTTATGTCACTCAAGCAACCCACCATAGGAAAGTCATGAACACATTGCAACACCCAACAGCGGGGATCCCTCACGCTTGCACGACACAGAGAGCACCATAGGGCAGCACCAATAATAAAACATGCAACTCAAACCAATCACGATCATCAATCAACCCATAGGACAAAACGGATCTACTCAAACATCATAGGATAGCCGTACATTATTGGGAAATAATATATAGCGTTGATCATCATGTTTAAGTAGATATTACAGCGGGGGGGTGGGGTGTTACACCACTGCATAGAGGGGCAGAGAGCTGGTGATGACGATGGCGAAGTTGTTGGTTGTAGATCGCCATCACGATGATGGCCCCGGCGGCATTCCGGTGCCACCGGAGAGAGAGGGGGAGAGAGCTCCCCTCCTTATTCTACTTCCTTGGCCTCCCCCCTAGATGAGAGGAGGGTTTCCTCTCTGGTCCTTGGCCTCCATGGAGGCGGAGGGTGAGAGCCCCTCCGAGATTGGATCTCTCTCTCTCTCTGTTTCTTTCTGTTGCTATGTTCGAGATTCTGGCGTTTCACTGTTTCTTATATTCCTGGAGATCCATAACTCCGATTGGGCCAAAAAAATTAAATGGTTTTTATCCAGGTATTAGCTTTCTTGCGGTGAAAGAAGGGCACCAACCGCCTTACGGGGTGTCCACAAGACAGCCTGGCGCGCCCTACCTCTCAGATCACTCCCCTCTGGTTTGTGGGCCCCTTGGGCACTGCCTTCTGTTGATTCCACTTCCCAAAATTCACATATGTTCCAATACAATCTTTGTAAGTTTTTATCCCGTTTGGACTTCGTTTGATATGGATTTTCAGCGAAACAAAAAACATGCAGCAAACAGGAACTAGCACTTGGCACTCGATGTCGGGACCCCGATCCTAAGCCATAGGAATCCAGCGTGTAACACATTGCATCCCTTTGCGGTCTCACGCACGATTATCCGCACGGCTGCCACCTTACCTTAGCCGGGACCGATTGCGCCTTTTGACTCACGTATGCATTAGTGTCGCTAGCATTCCAATGTCAAAGAACCCGGATCGACATATCTAGTCATAAACTCAAGTGGCTCGACTGTACAGAGACACACATACATGCATAACCCAGCAAAGCAGGTGTCGGTCAACAGCGAGTGTAGACAAGTCGTAGCAAGCTACAAGGACTCCATTACTCCACGTGACATTTCCCCGTAGGGACATACACAGCAGCTAAGAAGGATACATGCCGGTCAACCAATGTGTCCAGAGCAGTAGAGAACACTACAAGAAATAAGGTCAATTATGACTCCCTATATTGGTCATTGATTCGTCATTGTTGTCATTTATTGACCTTTTTTTGACCAAATTTACAACGTCAACAGTTGGCCGTCAAGAATGAACAAACATGACCTTTCTAAAATTTTGGTCGTGGGTCTCTATCGACCAAAATTTTGGTTTGGTCATTTACCCATTTGTGTGAGCCACGTAGGATCTGACGTGGCAAGCTGACGTAGCATTGCTAGTGACCAAATGGAATCATCATAAATTTCAGATCCATGTCCACCAATCTAGCATACCTGGGCCTGGCCCAATACCTATTTTACTATTGAAAATGTCTGATTTGTTTGGGTTGAAGCATTTTTTTGCTAGAAGCACGCATATCTCAAGATATGCCCATTGAAAATAAGTACAACAGGATAGAAGATTGCAAATAAAATGTATATTTCATTTCAATAGCATATCAAATCAACTACAACACATCATCCAACGACTCCACGCGTTAAGGTTCAACGCCTAACAAGAGCACATCAAAATAATTTTACATGTGCACAACATAATACTTCTGCAAATGCAAGTACACAGAAAAAGAACCCAACAAGTGCACAATCGCACATAAAGAGAGTTCCACAAAGATTGGATGAGAACCACAAGTTTCTTCTCATCCTCTTCATGTGCACAATATGCTCTTGCCATTGCCGCCTGCAAGAAGAAAATGATGCCGACTCCACGTTAAACCTATAAAGTAAACAAATTCCAACCATCAAACTAATATGTAATTGTTTTGTAGCCATAGGATGAATCAGGAGACATCTACCCCATTGGTCTTTCATTCTACGCTTGTGCAAAGAAAAAAGAATCTACATGAGACATTCTCCCTTTGGTATCCCTTTCGTTAGACTATAATCACCACTTCGTAAAAGAAAAAAACATCACATACGCAAGAGATTAAACCTACTGTCACAAACATGCTCCCTTTGGTCTCCCTTTTGTTAAACTAAAAGTACATGTATTATTATTAAATAAATATGATACGCATGCAAGAGATTAAACCTACAATCACAAACAAAGAGAACACTTCCTAATTAAAAGAATCACCACGTTCCAAAAAAAGGAATCACCATGTTTCCAAAAAGAATCACCATTTAAGCAAAGGACTAAACTCACATAAAAATATAAGTTGTCACCACATATTTTAAATAAAATATTGAAATCTCATGTCAAAAAAATAAAAGGAGTCAACTAAAGTAAGGAGTCGTCCCTAATAGCCACTTCCAAAAAAATGGAATCCTTAACACCTACGTCTTAGAAAAAAACGCGCCTTCTTATTCCAAAGTAAAAAGATACGTATACACAACTAAAAAAATCTTGTATACACCACAATAGACTTGTATGAACTAA
This sequence comes from Hordeum vulgare subsp. vulgare, assembly GCF_904849725.1. Taxonomy (NCBI): domain Eukaryota; kingdom Viridiplantae; phylum Streptophyta; class Magnoliopsida; order Poales; family Poaceae; genus Hordeum; species Hordeum vulgare. Next base: position 392,832,150 of record NC_058523.1, on the reverse strand, counting down.
ACACAGAAAATGATGATTAACCAAAATATAGACACCCCTCTCAAAATTTAGATTGCACAAAACTATTTCAGCAAGTGATCTAGCAGGCTGCCGTTGCAAATTTCCGATTAGGTAAATATAAACACCCATCTCAAAGTTTCAAAGTTTCACAGCTTAACACCTGACTATTTTTCAGTAGAATACAAATATCCTTTGAGATTCACACAAAAGATAATGGATAAACATGAAACTACCAGTACACCAAGCTGATCAATACAGGGCGTGCGCCGGGTCGTCATTCCATGCAAGCTCGACTTGCGCCAGCGCACATGAACGTACCTTGGCGAAGCCAGTCGACCACTCTGTGTGTCGAAGAAGTGCGCAACCGTCCGGCTGGCAGCTACCGTGCGGCCCAGGCACGGGAGGAGCGGCGACGCTGTAGCCAAGGAAGCAGAGAGGAGGTGTCAGCGGATTTCTGTGCAATCAAAAATACTAACTGAGTCATATGCAATCTAAATATGCTACATCTTAACATAGAAAAGATTCCACATAAATACATAATGGAGGGGAAGAAGGAAAGGTAAATAAAATGCTGGAAACTATGTCCCTTGCAAGAACTCTCAGATTTAACTCAAAATGAATAAAAACGAATATAGAGACTCAAGATGTTGTCAACCCCCGGTTTTTTCCATGGACATTATTCTCCGAGATATATGTAATTAACCACACGAAAGACAAGCTAAACCATGTTATTTGAAGCAGTTAAAAAACATAAAACTGCACCAAAGAGCTAGACAAAAAAGGCATAAGTTTCCTAAAGGGGGCTGTTATGAATAATGGCATTTGGTAATACTAACACAGAAAGTACAGAGCATGCATGACTCATGCAGAAAGTACCTAGATAGATCTTTAATTACCAGCAAACCATAGTAGTAGACCAACACTTAGTAGAATTTCTTCACACTGAATACTAGTACTGAATAATACAAATACTCCGACTTACTACTAGCAGCAAGTCAAATATAACTCAGTAGGTTGCACTGAAACGTTGTGGCACAAAGCAAGAAAGGAAGTCAATATGTAAGTAAGGCAGCAATGTTTTTATTTATCTCATTCAACATTAGATAGTGACAACAAAAACCAGTTAAGCATGTAAGTGAAAAATCCAGAGCCCTTGAGCTCAAATGGATATAATTATTTTCCTATTTGTAGAAAAAATGGAGTGCTTTATTTGTTTACCTAACATTTTGCATCAACTGCATGATAAGTGCACATGCATACTGTTATGATCTTTTACACTTATGCAAGAATGCCAAGATGTGATGAGCCATATTGTTCTTCTAGGATTACTATGCTTCCTTTAGCTTTGTCAAAATAGAATATAGTACCACTAAAAATTCATTGGCTCAAAATAGAATGCGCATCTAAAGGGGTGATTGCCACGACAGACCAGGACAACCTATGACGAGTCCTAGTGAAAGGCGTTGGTGGCTGTCAGGACGACACCGTCGGACGGAGATCCATGTCGATGGCCGCCACGTTGGCGGGGTGCGGCGGCTCCATCCCGGCGTCGACGACCTGATGGAGGTAGCGGTAGGCGACCACCTGGTTCAGACTGCAATGGCGACCACCAGTCCGCTACAACTCACGGGAGAAATGAATCTTGGTTGTGCCTGCACCCAAGTTTATTGATCCTGTGATTGAAAATGACAATGTAAACTCGTTTGCTATGATTGAATGAAAGCTCTCATTTCCTCTTGAGAAAAGAGTGTTTTACTTTCTTTTGGTGAATGCCTGATTGAAAAATGATTGCGAAGTAATAATGGGAATCCTGGCCCGTCATGGCAATGGTCCCTGTAGATGCGTATTCGGCCGTGGCACTGTCGCCGTGACGGCCGCTAGCAACAGAGATGGAAGGACCAAGCGATTTGGGGAACTCCAGGACGTGGTGGACCTGCCTTGGCATGGGGAGGGGTGTTTGGAAAATTGATGCGGCTGGCAAGGAAGGAGGTGGGCGCTTTTCTGCAAAGTTAGCGCAGAAGCACAACAGACACGAGATTTTAATCGGACGGAGGATGATGAAGGGATGCAGGGATGCACAAACATAAGAAGATTCATAGGATATGATGCCATTTATCCCCACATTTGATCGATTCATACCAGAGAGAAGAGGGGAGTGGTGATCTGTACCTAGGTGGAGAGGTAGGGCCGGCTGCCAGGGAGCACCGGAGGCATGGCAGAGCCAAGTCTGGAGTTCTTGCTTGAAGAATTGAACTTCTTTATGGCGGACAACTCATGCATTTCCCGTACTAATCAAGGGTCCTATCCTCCTAGGAGTGGTCCTCTCCATGGCATGGTCTGCTCCCCCGCCTCCTCCTACAAATCAAATACAACAAGAAAAATTGCCAAGCTAGTGCACCAAGTCCAAATTCAGTTAAAGCAAGCCTTCCTGCTGCAAGTTAAAGCGAGAGCAACTTGCTACTGCTACTACAATCAAACAAGCAAGAATTCAGCAAAACAAGAACTTGCAAGCAAGCAATCAGCTAAATTCAAGAAAAGGAAGAACCTACCAGTAGAAAAGAAATCATGCAGCGCCTACATGAGTACCAGGAGTATTTTTGAATTTTGATGCTAGATTATTTATTTCCTACACGGTGCACCATTTAAAGACATTAATGTGATTATTTCTCTACAAAACACCTTTATACACAAAATATCATGGCAAGTGTTTGCAAGCAAGGAGCAGGGCAGTGCACCATTTGTACACAAGCAAGCAAGGAGTACATACTCAACGAGCAGGGCAGGGCACCATTTGTACACAAAGCAAGAAAGGAAGAGTACATACTCGACGCAGGGCACGAAAAGGATGGCGACGGTGACGCTTCTCCGATGCTCCAGGCGCACGCGTGGTGTGTGCCTCTGCTTTCTGCTCTCGCTCCTTTCCCTTTCTATGAACCCCTCTGTTGCTGCTCTTCTGTTCTTGCTGCTCCTTCTCTCTATTCCGCCGCTCCTCCTTCTGCTCCGGTGCTCCACACGGTCTGCTCTAGCCCAGCACCACCATCCTCTTCCTGCTGCTCTGGTCCTACACCGCCATCCTCTTACCGCTGCTCCAGCGGCACGGATCTAGCAAAATCGCCCATAGATCAACCATCGCAACTGTAAAAATATCACCTTTGACCAAGAGCTAGCAGGCGGGGTGCTAGGTCAGGGGTACGAATTGGGATGGGGAGGAGCAAGGAGCCGGGGTGAGGGAGGCTCGTCGCCATCGGGAAGAGGGCCAACCGCGGTCATGGCAACGCGCCGACTGCTCGGGGCGGAGCAGGGAGCCGGGGTGAGGGAGGCTCGTCGCCATCGGGAAGAGGGCCAACCGGAAGCGCAGCAGGGGTCGGAGGCCATGCGAGCGCGGGTGGCGGAGGGGACAGCAGGTGGAGGTGATGGAGAGATCCAGGACGCGGCGGCGACGATCTGGAAGGGGAGGAGAGGAAGAGAGCTCTTGCTCTCTCAATCTGCACGGAGCGAGGCAGGAAGAAGGGGTTTGCGGTTGCTGGATGTGGGTGGATGGATAGATGGATGTGGGATGGATGGATGGATGGATGTGTGCCATGTCATCGATCCATCTCACAAATGTTTCCACCAATGACAATTAAACTTATGTAATTGTGTTTTTTTGTTTCTCATATGTATTTTTTCATCAATGTAAAGCACCTGTCAATTATATTTTGTAGCAAACTATGTTCCTTTACAAAATGCTTTGAAGAAAAATTAAATCCTCAAACAATTGAAAGAAAACATCTACAAAATGCTTTAAAAATATTAGACCGCATTTCACCTGCCATTAACAAAATGTAATTGTGTTTGAAGCAAATTTGTTAATTGTAAATGTTACTTTCCAAAATGGTTTGAAGTAGATTTGTTAATTGCAGATTTAATTGGGTTTGAAGCAAATTTAAATCCTCAAACAGAAAGAAACATATGTTCCTTTACAAAATGTATAGTGTTCAAAAGGGTGAGAGAGGAAGCTGCGTGGGAGGGTGGACCTGTGGAGGAGGAGAAGAGGTTGCGTTTTGGCTCAACCATCGCGATATGTTTTGGTAATTATATTGTATTTTGTAAAATATTTAGGATATTAAAATGAATAATTATAATTTATTGGTATTTATCTAATATAATTTACTCATCCATATACGTATAAAACAAATTTTTGCTCTGTATACATGACAGATAGGCAAAATTGGTGAGGTGTCATCCAGTCACCTCCACACATATGTTTACGACCTTATATTCAGTCATGGTAGCACTAAAATATGATCATAAGTAATGCTACGCATCTTAATGACCATTTTGTGCAATAGGATCATGACCTAATGAACACAAAAGGTCATAACGTTATTGGCTTTGGACCCTCTTAGACTTGCCATGACTAATTTCAGAATTTTGGTCATGGATCAATGACCAATTAAACCGCCGTCATTATTTTTGGTCATGATTGAGCATTTTTCTTGTAATGGAACTACCAAGGCTCGGTGGAATCACAAAGGGGCATTTCTCTCTATAGAGAGCTACTAAGGCCTACGACTAGGTGTCGAATCCCATACATATCACAGTGCATCACACGTACGCATGACATACTAGATATGCATAGATACAACAATGGCATCACAACATAACCATACAACATCATGACTTTATTTAGAAGACTCGGAAGGGTCTTGCATAATATGTTCATACAAGCAGGGGTCCCACGACCCGACACTCAAAGTCATACAAACAAAGTCATACAAACCAACGGAAGCATAAAAGCTGTCTGAGTACAGACAGATGAAAGGATAAGGCATAAAGCCTGACTATCTATAGATCCCTTCTGAAAGGGGCCAGGTCGTAGCTGGGACACCAGCTACTCGTCATCATCGATGTCTAGAAAGAACCCACATGTTGGATCGTGGGTATCCTCTGCAACAATTATTAAGAAAACATGAGTACAAAAGTACTCAGCAAGACTTTAGAACAGATCTATCTACTCATGCTCAGGTATCAACAAAGGGGTTGTGGTGTTTCACGCAGCAAGCCATCTTTGACTATTGGCTAGACTAAACTACATTTTTAAATAGTTTTAACAACATTGATTTCTCGCACACGAGTCCACTAACTCCACAACAATACACCATCATGGAATCATTCCCGTCTTCCTACGGAAATGCCATCCATGACACTCACACTTATCTTGATACTTTTATGAGTAGCCATTAAAGTTATCTATGAACAACATATGTCTCCAAGTAGTCCATATCCGCGGACGCGGCTATTCGAATAGATCATAACCCTGCAGGGGTGTACTTCTTCACACACACTCTCGCCACTTATCGCCATGTGCACGTCATGCACCTCGGCAACCTTCAAGCGGAAGCCCAGCGAGGGAGTCGGCCACGACCGTTAACCACGCTAAGACCTAGTCCAGGTTTATCGCCTATTTGAGAGTAACCCACACGGAAGTCCGGCTGAGGTTTCCGCCACGGCCCCAAACGATGTGCGCATGGTTCCCAAGCCCACCATCCGGGTGCCAATTGGTACACCGTGCCACTACCTACCGCACCATAGCCCACCTCTAAGTTCAGCACTATGCACGGCCTCCAGCATGACTACAAACACCAGAAACTACTTGCAACTCCTGGACCGGGTACTAGGCGATTAATAAGTTGAGAGGGTCAATTAAGTATCCCAACGTGTGGTAGTATCTAGTCTTGGATTACATACACGGAACTAGGCCGTTGTTCACGGGCGTGTTTTGTACTATGTAACCTATGATAACATGAAATCATTTCAGACAACGAGCCAATCGACCACATGTTGGCAGGGCATCAAAACATGGCTCCAAATGGGCACACGGCAGAACAGAGACTTGCGGCGGTGGAAAAAGTATTTCTGGAGGCTCTCTAGGTTTTTTGTATATTTAGGATTTTACACGCCATAGAGGGGCGTCGGGAGATGCCAGGAGGGGCCAGCACACATCAGTGCGCGGTCAACCCCCCCCCTTCCCCTAGGCGTGTCCTGTTGTGTGTTGCCTCTATCGTACAACATCTGTCTCCTCCTAATGCTTCCAGATCTTCTTTTGGTCCACAAAAAAATCATCAAAAAGTTTTGTGGCAATTGAATTTCGTGTGGTACTGTAAACCTGAAATGCCAAAAACATGCAAACTCACACTGGGCACTTGGTTAATAGGTTAACTCTCAAAAATAATATTAATTGGTAAATAAATACCAAAAAGGTATCCTAGAATGATAATATTATAACATGGAACAATAAAAATTATAGATATATTGAAGACGTGTCACCTGCCTTGATGAAGATGGTAACCCGATTATGTTTCGGTAAGCATGTGTGGTTTTCAATGAAGAAGGTGCATGGTGGGAAAGGAAACATGTGTCATATGAAGGGCGAGCGCGAGAAATCTAAACGCAACCGCAAGAACAAGCACAAGTTTGACGAATGACCAAGTCATTGCAGTTCCACCTCTGGTCGGTCGTGGTGTTCGGTACGCAAGACAAATACTCCATGTGTCATGAAATAAGTGACTCAACTTTGTACTAAGTTTAGTACAAAGTTAGTACAAAGTTGAGTCACTTAATTTGGGACGGAGGGAGTACCATTTGGAGCCTTTGAGCTTTAAGGTAGTGCTTGTAAAGTGTGGTTTACATGCTCTCGTAGGTCGGACAGTCTTCGCGCAATTTGGTACGGTCCCACATTTATTCTTACCTGAAACTAAAGATATCGGGCCCAAACTGGGTCATCATCATATCGGGTGATGCTAAGCAATCTCTAAATACCAAGCATATTGCATGTGCTCTATCTGCCGAGGCGCTTGCCGAGTCCCTCGTTATCGAGGAGCTCATAGATATGCGCTCCATGGTCAACAAGGAAAGAGTGCTTCACAATTTCCTCCGTGATAACTCGAACTTGATACTTCGGGGAATGAATGTTCACTAGCGAGTTAGACGATGCAATTTTTTGTGCTGATTTTTGCAGCATGTACTCAGATCCTTAGACAAATATCCCTATGTTAATGTACTGCGGTGTCGAGCTTTCTATTTATTCTAAAAAGTATTAAATATTTGGACTACCTAAATTTTCCTATGTCGATATGATTCCTGTTTCAAATAGCACAAGCGCCGCAACAAATGCTTTGATGCTAGTTAGTTATCAATCACTAACAAATATGTAGGTTTTTTATGAAGTTTAGTTTAGTGTTTCATGTCCTCATATATTTATAAAATTGTCTACCATCCTCTTGTAAAATGAATGGACATGACAATGCATGCCAGAATGATCTTGTAAACATAACAACAATATAGATAAGTCTAGACCAGCTATAAAATACTCCAATAAAACCCACATGATCCATACATTGTTTTTCTAAAAGCACACCTCACTTCACCTGACTCACCATGCTCTCTCTCCACTTCGGAGAGGGCTGCCTATTCCCATCCTCTAAATCTTGGTATCAATACGCTCGTGAGCACATGGGCTCGCACACGTTTACACATACAAACACTCACGTACACATATGCATACAGAAATCAAATAAGGCTATGGGATTACTATGAGCCGAACAAGCAATCACAAGCTAGCGAAACTCTAGCTTAGTTTCATATGATGTGTTCTATGCGAAGTTGAGACGAGATGTGTAGGTTGCTTTGGGAGTCCAGTTCCTAGGGATAACGTCTTGGGCCGAGAGGGTCTTCTTTGTAGTTAGGGTCGTCACCCTAATAGAGAATGGACCCACTAATGGACCCGGTGTGAGGCTCCACGTGGCACCCCATATGTGCGTCATGTCCTGCCAGTCAGTCGATTTTGCCTATCCATACATAATGGTAATGTAAATTAATGAGTTCATATTAGATCAGTACAATAATATAGACTTGAAACTTCAGTATGACACGAAAATGCGAATAAGACTTAAAAATAAACTATTTTCTTATTTGCATCACCAAAACGCAAACTTGTTCGAGATATCATAATGCAACATGTGTAGGGGATGTAAGACTAGTTTGTGATACCCAACAAGCCAGTGTTGCGAGGCACTACGTAGTAGTTGGAGTTGAAAAATTAAGATTGTTGAGAGTAAGACCAAGGGGTATCAATTGTCAAAAATCCCTCCCGACCCCCTCCCAACCCCGCCCTCGCATCGTGTCCCTGGGAGGCGACCCGGGTCCCTCCCGACCCCCTCCCAACCACTCCCTCTCCCTCCATCCCCCTCCTCCTCCCTTTCCCCCTGTCGTTGTCGGCGGGCACCCTGGATCTGGCCCGGGTGGTGTTGAAAGCGGCGCGATCTCCTTTTCTCGCGCGCGGATATCCTTCCCGGGGCAGGGGGTCGACGGCGACACGGCTCGGCCTACTACGTCCGAGCGACCTCGAGGCGATGGCCGGCAGCTGGTGAGATGACGGCACTGCTCCTTGGCGGCAGGGAAGATTAGTGGCGCAGGGTGGCGGGCAACGCCCCCCCCCGACGCAGATATAGGACCTTAGGGGCCCATATGGGTCCTAGCGGGCTGGCTCCAATCGGCTTCGACGCCTTCTACGCGATGAGGAGGAGGAGGAGCTTAGACAGGGGGCGGCGATGCTGATGGCACGCCTTCTACAGCGCGACGACAGGAGCTTTACGGGCATCTCAGGGCCTTGCCGGGCTTGTGGGCCAATGGGTTTGGTATGCTCATGCTATTGCGCCTGGTCGGTTACCGTCGTCGACGGTGTTGTGGCCCCTAGTCCTGGCTCTTCTTCTTTGTTGTGCAGGCCCCACTTCATAGTGTTGTGGTGAGACGGCATAGGAAGCTTCAAGACCATGTTGGCGCAGGGTGGTGGTTAGTATGGTGGCGAGCTCCGGAGCGCTCGAGGTGAAGGCTGGCATCGGGATAAATTCATGTCGGCCTGGCTGACACCAATGCGGTGGCGCCTGAGGGTGTCGTCGGACCTTCCTATAGGGCGTCAGGGGTTACCCTTCCCTTCTCCTCGTCGCGTACCGCAGGGTGGTGGCTAGTATGGTGGCGAGCTCCGGAGCGTCTTCAACGTCGCATCCCTTCATGAAGTTGTTGATTGGTCCCAGCGCTTTGGTGTCTAGGAGCTTGATGGGAGATAACCGGTGGGAGCATCGGTTACGAGGCTTCTTCGTTTTTGTTGATCCGTCGTTATAGACATTTGTTCCTTTTGTATTTTTTTCTTTCGTTTCTTTCAGGCTTGAATCTGCTGCTTTCATTCCAGCATCGATTGTTGGTTGTATCGATGTTGGTAGCTTTATAATACAAAATGAAGAAAATCCTTATTAGGAGATTATCATAACCGAAAAAGCAGGGGACATGACAAGGGGCATGACATATTCACTCAATGGAGGCCCTTGTAAGGTACGGCCAAGCAACTAAAAAGGAAAGAAAGAGCAAAATAAACACTGGCCAATTGCCAAGGTGTTGTCCATGCATGCGTGCCTACTGTTCATCGAGGAAATGACAATCTTTCATGTCGCCCATAATGACAAATCATATGCGAAACTAGGGACATCGCCCAAGGAAAAAGTCCTTACATTTTGAATAATCCACCCTCTATCCTAACTATATGGTGTATAAATCGAATGAAGAATGCTTTCGAAGTTTGATCAACCATACATACGAAAATAGAAAGATAAATAATGCCATATCAATATCAATATATCCATCATTGAATATATTTTATAATGTATTTATTCAGTATTGTAGTTGTTAATATTCACTTATATATACTTAATTAAACTTTTTAATAATTGACTTCTTAACTGAATTTATAAACCACATATTCGAGGTGGAGTTAGCACAGCTTTCCATGCTACTGTCACTCTACCTCTCATGCATTTTAAGAGTGGGTGACGATGCGATTAATTATTTCTTTCGGCTTTGATCCTACCTATGGCATTACAAGCGCATGCTGAATTAAGGCATAAAGCCACTCCTCTTGTTTACCTGCTTGAGCTGCATGGATCCAATGTCACCATCGCCATCCTCGAACTCCACCAGAAGCGAGAGCCAGAAGCTCGTCGAACCCTCGACCACGCGGAAGGCGATGTTCTTCCCCCGGTACTTGCATGGTGTCCTGAAATCAAACGGGACGCACAATGAACTCATGAGCTATCATAGTAAAACTGTAAACTACCTATTTACTGTAAAACTGTAAATCGTAAATTGCAAAAAAAATGTTCGTCGGCAACGAAACGGTAAAAACATCTACAGCTCATGGTCTATCTAAAAAGAAAGAAAAAGACGCGTCTTCACGGATCTCCGTGTGACTCACCTAAGTTGGCCATACTTGCCTTCTACGGAGTACTTACTTCGTTTGTAAATAGTATAAGTATTTATATAAATCTCTTCCTAATCTTCCCTATAATAATAAAGCACTCTGTCGTTCGTTACGGCGTTTTTGCAGAAAAGCCCTTGTCGTTTCAGGTAATTAACCCGCAGTACTTCTGTAAGTCGGGTCGAACCGTTTTTTACTTTTTATGAAAAAACCCCTGTATTTAATCCGAACTAACCCGCGGTCCGCCCTCCTCCAGCGCCGCCGCTTCGACTCCGCGCTCCGCCCGTCCCCCACCTTCCGCGGCTTCTCCCCGGCCTCCATCGCCTCCTCGCTCGCCGCCATCCCTCGCCTCATCCTCCCGCGCTCCGCGGGCCGCCTCTGCCCGCAGCGGCCCTTCCCCTCCCCGTCCTTCTCCTACCACCGTCGAGTCGCTGCCGCGCTCACCCTCGCCTTCCTCAACTGGTCCCACTCCGACGCCAGCCCGCGCACAGTCCTGCTCCGCGTCGCCACGCTCCCCCTCGCCCGCGCCCGCGCGCTCCCCGCGCTCTTCAGCCTCCTCCGCGAGCACGCCCCGCTCGTCTCCACCGCCGCGCTCACCGACGTCATCCGCGCGCTCGATGAGGAGGGCCTCCCGCGCCAGGCCCTCGCCGCCTTCCACCGCGCGCGCCACCTCCGGTGCTCCCCGGACGCGCAGTGCTACAACACGTTGCTCGCCGTGCTGTGCCGGAACGGCCGGTTCAAGGATGCCAGGTTCCTGCTCGACCAGATGGAGCGCCCCGGCGCGCGCTGCAAGCCTGACTCCTACACCTACACAGTGCTCATTTCCTCGGCGTGGTTGTCCTAGGCGTGGTCGTCGGACTCGGACATGCCGAGGCGCTCGGCGGCGCAGCGCAGCGGCGCGGCGGTGGCCGGCGTGAGGTCGAGCTTGACGCCTTGGCGGCCAGCTCGAACGCCTCGGCGCTGCCGGGGAAGTCCGGGAGGCGGATGCGGTGCGCGTCGGCCTCCTCGTCCGCCTCCAGCACCACCTCCTCCTCCCTGATCTCCCCTGCCCCCTCATCCTCCTCCTCGTCCTCCCCTCCTCCCGCCCGCCTCGCCAGGCTCGATTCCTTGTTCATAATCAGGTCGTGGATCTTCTTGCTCTTGGACATTAGCGGAAACTACGGCAGCTTCGTCTCCCTACGGCGACATGGCATCTGCATCTGGTAGCTTCGTCTCCAGCGTGCGCGACCAGCTCGTGCTCCACGCCGGGGCGACACGCCACCCGGAGCTTGTCTTGCTTCCTCCCCAGGCAGAGGACCCCCGCAAGGCCCCATGGTTCGGCGTCACGCTCCGGGCAGCCGGCGCTGCTCCGCATACGCGCAGACAACATCTACCTCTATGGTTACCGGAGCTCGGACGGCCTCTGGTCCGAGTTCCCCGGCTGCTCCCTCATCGCCGGCGCGACGCCGCTCTCGTTCGGCGATAGCTACGGCGACATGGCATCTGCATCTGGTACATGATGAGTCGGACTGTCAGAGTATTCTGCTGGTGAGAGAACGAAAATGCTTTCCTATACCTGGTATATTTGCCCTTTTGGCTTGAAATGTGACCCATGTTACAGAGGTTATCATCCTCCGGGTAATGTTGCTATATCTGTATCTGCAGAAATGGATTTACAGAACCGCATATGAATTCTTGCGTATCGTCATCCATGTCTTGAAACAATACGGCCCCTGATGAACGGTTCGATGTCGCCTTCCAGGACCGAGTTGAGGTCTGACAACTGGATGCCCGTGTTAAGATCATGGACCAATTCCTGGGGGCCAAGCGTATATCGCCTCGTCTCGCGGTTGCATCCTTCCTCCACGGCGCCGGCTTGTTTCTCCATCATCTTCGGGTCTGGTACTCTTAGTTCTCTTGTTATGATGAGTAGCTTCGCTTTCAGCCTGCTCACGGCTTTTAGCTTGTTTGCGAAATACTCCCTCCATTCCAAAATATAAGACCTTTTAGAGATTTTACTAGGAGACTACATACGGAGCAAAATGAGTGAATTTATACTCTAAAATATGCCTATATACATCCGTATGTAGTTCATGGTGTAATCTTTAAAAGGTCTTATATTTTGGAACGGAGGGAGTAGCTTCTTTCGCCTGTGGAGAGACCAACCCAGTACATTTAGCATGCAGCTATATGCGGGTTCCTACCTGCATGAACATTCTACATTTGTGTCCGTCACCTGAGCTTTCGGCAGTAACTCCACTTGGTATGTGTTGAACTCTCACAGTGGCGCCATTTCTTCGATCTCGATTTTCACATGCACCGGGCAGCGGAGAAATCTCCAGATCGTTGTCATCCAAGTGAAAATTAACTGGTCTATCCAAGAAGAGAGGAATTATGTCGACTCTAGCTGAAATCGCCTGGAAGCTTTGGTAGGTTTAGAGTTAGCCAGTCTGATATGAAGCAAACATCATGATAAAATAAAACTCCATTTTAATAGGAGTATCAAGCATCACAAGGAAAAGATCATGGTAAAACGCTCTTCTGATGCAAAACGACATAAGGAGAAAGTTATGCCAAAAATTGCACACAATCCGAGCCTCCACAACATTGTACCACAGTTTCCCCAGAATAGTACTCCCTCCGTCCCAAAATTCTTGTCTTAACTTTGTTTAGAAATGGATGTATCTAAATACTAAAACTTGACTAGATACATTCATATCTAAACAAATCTAAGACAAGAATTTTGGGACGAAGGGAGTAAATGAAAAGGAGTTGAATTAGGGAGACTTAGGGCCAGTTCTTTTGCTGGCTTCTAGGATAAGCTGGAATAAGTTATCCCCTACCCAGTTTATTCTAGAAGCCCAATCAAATTTATCTTTTTAGAAGTCTACTAATTAGGATTTGACTTAAAGACTTCTAAAAATATATTTTTGTTTGGGCTTCTAGAATAAGCTGGGTAGGGGGCAGCTTATTCTAAAAATATATTTCAGTGAATTTAGCTTTCACAGATGAAAAATTCAAATTATGAATTATACAGATTAATTTTTCAAAATAATTATTTTTAGATGAGCCTTGTTGTGGTTGATATGATATCAAAATTTTCCTTGTATTATGTTATGTTTGATTAGTATAAACTGGCATACATGTGCATTGCACGTGCCCATGTACTAGTAATAATAATAATAATAATAAAGCATGCAGTGCTTCTCGGGTCGTTGTCACTTTTGCAGAAAAGTCCCTCCACTTCTGAGTATTCAACCCGCAGTCCGGATTTAAGTAAGAAAACGAATCGTTTTTTATAATTTTACGAAAAACCCACTGTGCTTTCCCGAAACCAACCCGCGGTCAGGATTTCGGGGTGGATCCACGCCGTCGCCGCTCGCCCGCAGCCTCCCGAGGAGAACAGTCCCGTGCCCCAGGAGAGGGGCTCGAGCCACCCCCGCGCCATTGTCGCCTGTGACCGCCGCCTTCGCCCCGCGCTGCCCTAGGCTCGCCTGCCGAACCTCCTGCACCCTCCGGAGCCACAGCCACCGAAGCGTCCACCGGTTCCCTCGCCCGCCGGATTTTCCGAGCTGCCGCCGCCCGATCTCCTCAATCTCCGGCGTCGCCCCAATCCTCCTCCGCCGGAGCAGATGCTCCGTCGCCACCCTTCGGCCAGATCTGGTAAGCCTCGGTCTGGTCGCGCCTCGCCTCCAGCCACCCGACGAGATGGCCGCCTCGCTCGCCTCTGCCTTGCCCGATCTGATCGGGAGGGATTTAGCACTCACGGTCGTCCGCCATGTGTCACTATACTTGTAGCTAACCTCTTGAGCTTATTAGTAAACGGAACTTTTGCAGCAATTACTTATACTATTGCCTGCAGTTAACTTATCTATCTGATATATCCTCTTCTTGCTAGGGCGGCCAAAGAGAACATCAAACAGTTGTCCTTGTAGGGTAAGGTATAAATATTTTTCAGGAACCATATGATCTGTTGCTGGAGCTGTCCATTTCTGTTCTTAGTGAAGCAGAACAGTCTTCAGAGCAGCAATAACCTTTTCAAACCTGGATAAGGTTTGAGAACCATACAGGTGTCCATTCTCAAATACTACATGGCATCTTTATGGTTCTCAAATCTTATCCAGACATTTGAAACAAAATGCATGCCTCTGCTGTACCAGATACAGTCACAGGAGATGATATAGATACAGTTACTGCAGGATGGCTCACAAAGTTGTTCTGTTTTTCTTCTCCTCATTTGATATGTGCGGATGGACCTGTCTAACAGTAGAAGTCAATGACTGGTTAGAAAGCCTACAGATCTCAGACAGTGCTAATTGGGTACTGCATTATTGAACTGATCCTGTTGCCACATGCCTCAAATGAAAGGCACAAGCACTTTGGCAAAAGTCTACTATACTTTTGTAGCAACTGCTGCTCAACGCTGTTGATTCCAGTGGTCTTCTTATGACCACCTCTGCGATCAACATCTCCTGCATCTTTAGTTTCCTTATCTGATCATAATAGATCAGTCATGAAAGCCAAACAGCATGCTAATCTGCAATTGTGTGCAAAGTTCAACGAGTCGGCCAGCTGGTCAATTGTGTCACTGTAGAGGTCATCCATTTCTACTGCTCACACGATGTTGTAGCATAAGATGATTATGTGTGCAAGATTAGGCTTCTTCTTAAGAATTTCAGGTCATGGACTAATAGGTGAATGAGTTGGTACCTGGAACTCAAACTGTTAGGTGACTTTCTTGGCTCAATTTTCTTGTGCAGACACTTCTTGTGATTATGTGGCAAGTGGAGATGCAATTGGCGGCGGAGGAACATTTTAATGCAGAAAAAGAAGATTTTAGGTCTCGGCAACTCCCAATTTTTAAAGTAACAAGACCAGTTTAGTTTATTTCATCAGATGTTGTACCTACTCGGTGGGTGATGGATCTTCTGTCAATATAGGCACTCACTGTGTAGTAGCACTTGGCATGAGCATAGTTTGCACTGGTGAATGGTGATCCCTAACAAAATATGAATCAAGCAATTTTTATGAGATCTTGTTGTTCCGCTGCATGTTTGGTTGTGCTGGATTGGACCGACTAGAATTCATTTGTGGTAAAATATTCATTATACGTATAGGATTGCTAATACTTTCAACTGAGTTCTGAATTGAGAATTATCTGGTCATGGTGTGGAATCCGCGAAAGAAGAAAGATCAAAGAAGTTTTCCAAGTGTTATGGACTAGCAGCACAACACTAACGCTAGAAAAAAAAACAAAGTAGTACTTACTAATGTTCGACAACTACGCTGTCATACATGGTGTAAATCAGATAACATTTCATCTTTATAAGTGTCTAAATAAAATTTGTGGTGTAATAAAGAATTGGGGTTCTTAATTTTGCTTTTTTTAGAGTTGGGCTTACATCTGAAGCCAAAGAGTCAGCTCGAGTGGCTTTGTAGTCACCACGGTGGACACTAGGCTGTAGATATGAAGTATGATTTCTCTTGTTACCTCCTCCCCTTCTCTGCCTCAGTTAAGAAACATTTTACCTATTTTCTTTTCGGCATTCTTGTATGACAGGAGCCAGCTGAATTAGCTGGGTGGGAGGATGAGCAGATTGAGTTCATAAGAGAGAAGGTATCCGAGGAGGGCAAACAAGACGATTTGAAGAAAGCAAAAAACTCGAGAGCAGGTATGTAACAACAAAACGTCTGCCATTCCATCATAGATGCCAAATTGCTTCCATGCACCTTGTCACATAAGCTTCTACTTCATCATGTCACGTATACTTGATAAAACCAAACATCCTTACCATTGATGGTTGTTGCTGGGAGAGGTATGTTGGTTTATTTTTCAAGATCCCAAATGAAACAAGTAACCTGTGAAATTTCAATGATGCAAAGGTTTACTGTCTCTACCCAGGAAATTCTGTGCAGAGAAGCTGCCTCAGTTTTACATGTTGAACCTATTTTTGCAAAATTGAACACTGACGATAAGAGAGATAAATGTGCAGCATGCTAAATTTCGGTATCCAATTGCAGAATAATTAGATTTTTAGTTACATTAGAAGCCAGGTTATCACTGCGTATTTAAATTGATTGTTCATGGACAGTGCCACAGTGGCATCTCAAATTGGCCATTAACACAACCTACTTTTATGCAGCATACCAGTCAAGAAACTAAGGAAGAAGATCTGCCTCAAGGTGCATTGGGTCGGCCATGAATCTGTGTTAGGTATGAACTGAGATATCAATAATATGTAGAGTACATGGTTAGTCTATGAGTATAATTTTCCAGGTTATTTGGAGAAGGGAAACCAATAGAAACAACTATAATTGATAAAAATGGATCGTTGCATGTGCTCTCTCTTTACACTAAGCAATGGATAAATATTCCACCTTATTTTTCCTTGTGTATTTGCCCCCTTTCTTGGTGGTTAATCTATAACTACCATGTAGTAATCACTTCCGCAAAGGGCGGCGACGAACGGTGCCCTATCCGTCCCGCCACCCGGCGTACGACTTCGTGCCCGTCCCCGACGGCTTGCCCGCGGGCACCCCGGAGACGGTGACGGCCACCATGGAGCACATCTTCGCCGTCAACAGCTCCTGCGAGGCGCCTGACCGCCCTGTTGGAGGCTCCTGGCGCCAGGGACCAGGTCGCGTGCCTGGTCGCCGACGCGCACCTGCTGGCCCTCGTGCGCGTGGCGGGGCTGAGTCGCAGCTGGACGCGCCGGTGAGGGAGCTACCGCCATGCCGCGTCCGGGACCTGATGGGCGCCAACAGCAGCAGCCGTCACGAGCACGAGCTAATGTGCAAGCTGTTGTCCCGGGCGGTCGAGGCGATGCGAAGCTCTGCAGGATTCGTCTTGAACCCCTTCGACGCGCTGGAGGCCGACGACCTGACGGCCACCCGGCGCGACCTCGCCGGCGTGCCCGTGTTCGCCGTCGGTCCGCTCCACAAGCGCTCCCCGACGTCGTCCAGCAGCCTCCAGCAGGACCGCTCCTGCCTCGACTGGCTGGACGCGCAGGCCCCGACATCCGTGCTCTACATCAGGTTCAGCAGCGTGGCGAGCATGAGCAGTGCCAACCTGGACCCATGTTATGCAACTTTGTGGTGTTGACAAGTGAGTGCTGCCCTCTCAATTCTTTTGTTGGATATATGGAGTGTTTGTACAATGCTATTTCTTTTTCAGTCTGATTAGTAACTAGAAGTTATTCTTACTGCAGGTATGCAGCTGATGCTTATGCAATATTTTGTGCGGGTAGGGCGAGGGAGATGGTACCTGATGATCACAAGTTAGTTGATTACTCGAATTATGTTTGCTTTCAGTTGCCCATAGCACATGTAGTATTCTCGACACATAAATTTTAACAAATTGCTATGAGCTTTGTAGTTTCATGGCTTTGTGAGATGCTAATCATGAGCTGAAAATGCTCATGAGCTTCTCCATACACGTACTAGCACAACGACTTTGGGTACTGTAATTTTTGCAACACCTGGAACCCAGCTTCCATTGCAGTGCCACTCAGTAAGTCATACCGGTTGGATTTCTTTTTCTTACCGAGCGTAGCCGGCTCTTCCCTTGAATCGAACTCTCACACGAAGAGTCTGCCCTCCGCCCCTCCTCATGAAGGCCCATTCCCACTCGGCGGTAGCTCCCTCCCTATCATGCCATGCTTCGGTTATGTCTTTTTTGTCTTTAACTTTCTTTTGACAACTTTTTTTTTTGAATTGATGACCAAAGCTCCCGATTTCATTCCATTCAACAGATCCCTCGGTAACAAAAGGTTAGCGGAAACTAACATACATAAACCGGTGCCCAACGGTTACCCCCATATGATTGAGATTGTTAGTTTGAATTGTACATCAATGCTGTATTTTCGTGTTGAATAGTACAACATGGTTATTTGACATACATTACTGAATCCAATTTCTCATTTACTAGCAGATGGATTTGTTCAGTTCCAGTACATGATTAGTGAAGTGCAAGGGGAAACAGATGTGGGTGACGCCATGCAGTCCTAGATGGGATAATTTTACATTCCAACTAGGGTTGGTTTTGTGTGGTTCATGTACCTTGGATACTTTTCTCCCTTAGATTAGTGTGAAGCTTGAGATGATATTACCTCACAAGCACTCTTGATGGATGCAACGAGTTATGTTTGCAGTTGTCGTTCATTTTTTTGTTTTGGTATATATACTCGTTGCCATCTGTTTAAAGGTTTTTTTTTGAACTTGGAACACTGTGGTTCCTTTGTTCTTGAATGTACCTATTTATATTTTTCCTTTTAGTCAAACTGTTATAGGCACGTCTATAGAAACAATACTTGCTGTAATGTTTGTCAAAGTCGAACAGAAGCAAAATATGTTAAAAATGCTCTTTTTAAAGAAATGTTCCAGTTTCTTAAAAATTGAACTATACTTAGAAAGTGTTCCAATCTTTATGAAAACATTAACTTTTATTAAAAATAAGAAAATCTGCACGTTTAACTTTATCATAGACTTTAGTAAAAACGGATATAAAAAATGGTGCAGAATGACATGAATCTGGTTATGTTTATTTTGCCCGATGCAACGCACGGGCATTTGTACTAGTTTTACTAATGATTATATACGAAATAAAAAATAAATCTACATATTTAATATATCTATATGTAATTATATGTAGTTCGTAGTGAAATTTTTAAAAATACTTATAATTAAAAACGAAGTGAGTAGGCCATAAACCAACAGGATTCGGTATTTGTTGGGGCCATGCCATGTGTGCATGTGTGGGCATTGGATGAGTGCTTTTTTCTTTGTTTTTTCTGAGGGGTTCATTGCATCGTTCCTTAGAAACTTGCGTCCTTCTGTACATTACATTTTCATCGTTTTCCTTTCTATAAGAAAAACCAATGCTCCGGTTCCTCAAAATAAACTGCCCATTTCAGAACGTATACAGTCCAATCTCTCACATTCGTCTTAAACGTTTGGACAGGCGATCACACAAACATGACCTAATTGGACCCTTCAAACGGACCTCAAAAGTTTAGGCTGACTGACATCCCTCATATCCATTCAAGATATGTCACGAATATGGGAAGCCCGAGCACGCCCGCTTGACCCACACTGGCCTGCGTCGACCCACATAAAATCGTCCTCATCCATTCGCCGAACCAAACCCTAGCCACTTCATTTCAGTTTTCTCTACTTCCATCCGTCATCATAGCTCACCTCCGGCGATCATCGGCCTTCTCCGGCATGGAGGGTAGCGGATCCAACTTCGATCAGTCCGGATCCATCTACTGGGGGGTCGCCGCCTGCGGATTGAAGGAGGCAATGGTGGTTCGCATTGCACTCCGCCGCTCCTGCAAGGACGCTCGATTACTCCAGGGCAGGATCGTCGAGGTCCTGACGGTCGGAAAATCTCTCCTTCCTCGTCACCGGTCCGACAGACTTCGTGTCCCACCGGGAACGGGCTGCCGGCCGTGGGATGGAGAGGATAAGGGTTGCTGAGGCCTATCTCACGAAGAAAATGGCGGAGGCGGAGGCGGCTGATGCGATTATGTAGTCGGCCGCACAGGAGGAAGCCATCTACGTCCACATTTTAAAGAAACGACATCAGAGGAACACGCGCGCCCTCGCCCACGAGCAGAATCGGGCGGTCCATGAAATGGCCAGACTGCCATCGATGGAGGTGGAAGAGATGAGCGACGGTGAGGACAACTCCGATGATGAGCAGATCCTGCTCGATCTGTACCGCGTCTTCGACCAGTACTTCGGCGGTAAAGACGGCAAGGGCTTCGGAAAAGGCAAGGGGCAGCCGTGGCTGATGTTCATCATAGCCAAACATGTTAAACTTTAATGGTGTAATGACATGTTAGTAGTGATGGAGTAGTCGGACAATGTGTATAATGCATCGACGTACTACATGTATGAATTTGAGATATCAAATTTAAAATGTTCGATTATAGAATAGATTATTTAAGATGTGATCGCTCAGTGTTCATGTATACATTTGGATGCGTTCGTGAATGTTTGAAGGATCGAATTTGTAAGTTGACACTGTAGATGCTCTTATACCGCGCTATGACAAAATGTGAACTCTGCAGCCAGCCTTGGCGAGTCGGCGTGCGAAGTGTGCACGGCCAGAGTCAATAGATAGTGTGAATGTAGAAGGCGTGATCGTCGGCCGGGGAGTCGTGACAAGAAAAGTGTTGCATGGGGCGCGCCCGGCCCAAGATCCAACTACAGCATGCAGCAAAGGCACTGAACGGTGAACGCCGGTGGTCCTCGATCGGTAGCTAGCTAGTCAGATCTGACAGTGTCGTTGAGCATTTTGACAAACTTTGTTTCTACTCTACGCCGTACGTATGCAACTTTTTGACAGAGTTCAAGTGGTTAAACTGTCAGGCGGAAGGGTATAGTAGTAGGCATTTTCTGTCCGATAGCACCGTCGACACATGCTGGGCGACGTGGCCCGGATGGAATGGAGCGCGGCTCATTAGGATTTAGGAAGATATATGTAAATGGCAAACTGAGCAAGTTGCTTGTCTTGGAAGGACAGTCACCTGCGGAACACGACGGAGATCTCGCCTCGGTTGCGCAGCTGCCCGCCGTGTCCGGCGACGGCCAGCCTACCGAACGCGGCGCCGCTGAGGTCGAAGTGCGTCCGGCCCAGGGAGCAGTAGCCGCCGGGGCACTCGTCGGTGACGATGACGGTGACGGCGCGGCGCGAGCAGATGCCGCGGTCGAGGCACCTGACCTTGTAGCAGGCGCCGCAGCCCTCGCCGGCCTTGAACAGCACCGGGCTCACCGCGCCCACGCGGGCCTTCATCGGCACCACGTCCACCAGCGTCCCGTACCCGCACGCGCCGCCTGGAAACAATGCACGTTCTCACGAGATCAGCAAAGTAGCACAGTAACTTTTAGTACAACCCATGGCACGGAGACAAAAAAACGGGGTAGCATGCATGCACGTGCGATCGATCCATCGACCGTGGTCCTAGTGTGGAAGAGGAACAAGTTAATCTGCCCAAGAAACGTCGATGCTGGGCGTGGGTGGTCAGATCTAGTAACAGCACTGCCCAAACGGCAAAAGGACATGTGTGGGACGCATTGAAATGCAAATGGCTGCATACAAATTAAGGACGTGAGCTACATGTGGATCCGTTGTGAGGATGCGTTAACCGCAAGACAATAGATCTAACTTTACTCATGTTTGCCTTTAAAATAGGCCAGTGGTAACTAGTGAGCGTGAATGCTGCTGATATACGTCTTCCGTAAACTCGCCGTGAAATGCCATAGCAAAGGTAAGTTTCGGTATTGTCAGATCTCAGACGTACGTGCTTGGCTTTCACACCTAGCAGACGATAGTGCAATATTAATGTTCACTCTTCAGGGTTTTTTCGTCCATCTGCTAGAAAGAAAATACTTATGCCGACAGTGCGGGTGGATTTGAGCCGAGTTTTATGGTTGCTTTTGTTAGCAATAAAGTGGATAATTGAGTACCCAGCACGGCCTTTTGGCAACACCACGCTCGCGTGCCGGCTAAAATGGCATGCACGAATCTTAAAGTCCCCATGCACTTATTCACTGCTAGACTAGACACTAGACACGCACTACTTATACAGAGATCACATGTGTGTGTGGACCCGCGAAATTCCTTGTGCATCCTATAGGCATGTATGCTTGTCGAGGATCCGAGGTGGTGCCGATAATGTGCCAACGGCTAGAACTAATTTCTCAAGAGAAAAATAGAAACCGGACGTTGAGATCCAGTGTGTTGCTTATCACGTTTCCTTCACTAACGGAGAAGAGAACAAAAAATATGGTGGGGCGAATTTGACATGCTAGCTAGTAACAGACGATTCACGACGATATACGCCGGCCATTGCTGCGGCTCTGCGAAACCTTAAACTTGCATGCTCTGGACCAAGGATGTGAGGGTTGCAGGGAAAATATAATCGATGGCCGTGGCCGTGGCCGTGGAGAGCTCACCATCGCTGCCGTCGCCTTCGGCGCTGCCGTACCAGGTCGCGGTGGCCTGATGCCACTCGGGGTCGACCACCTTGTGCACAGCCCCGGTCTCCCCTACGCCGAAGAGGAACGCGGCAAAAAGGACGGAGACGAGGAGCGCACAAGAGCTCGAGGTGGCGCTGCCGGCAGCCATTGGTGCAAAGCGCTGGTTGCTATCGCTGCCTCCTGAATGTGCAGTGTACTTCTTCCTGGGCCGCCTACTACTCGCCTTTTAAGCCTTCGAGAAACCCCAGTCTCAGAGCTGCGCTCTGCGCAAATGGCACGAACCGGACACTGAGGATTCACGGGTAGAGCACTGGCTGCACTGCTAGCTAGGGTGGTGGCTGGATTTTATAGTGTGGACACCGGTTGAAAACTGTTTCTGGTTGATGTGGGTGTGAAGGCAATGATCAAGGATGGTGCAAATCCCCGGGCGTGAACATATCGTGGATACGGCCGCAGAGTCGCGGTGTTTTACCATTCTTCCCATGTGCGTTGCCGAGCGCCCGCGCGTAG
The DNA here is from genome assembly GCF_904849725.1 of Hordeum vulgare subsp. vulgare. NCBI lineage: Eukaryota > Viridiplantae > Streptophyta > Magnoliopsida > Poales > Poaceae > Hordeum > Hordeum vulgare. The sequence continues at coordinate 392,809,388 of NC_058523.1, read as the reverse complement.
TCCCGTCCGTCCGGATCGGCGCGGTTGCTTCGCCAGGCCGTTACCCTTTTGCGGCACCACACGGGCACGGACGCTCCCCGTGAGCCGCGAGGGGTGTTCTCTTCTCTGATGGGTCGTGGGTGGTGGGCCTGGATCGCTTGGCGGGGTGTGGCGGCCGGCACTCGGCAGCGTGCTCGCGCGAGCGTTCCCGTTGGTGTCCTCTACGTACGTTCGGCCGTTGTTTGGGCCCTCCGGGGGGTAGAGGTCGTAGGCGGGGCCGTGAGAACGTGATATGAATCTGCTTATTTGTTGCGGTTTTGCTGAATCTCACTTAGCTGAGTTTTTAATATGGTCGCATTCACCTTGTCCGGATTAAAAGTCGGGAGTAACTAGTTAGCGAGCATTTCTTCGGGATCCTTCTAGCGATCACTCTCACGCGCCGCCACTTATGCGTTCTCAGCAGCCGCCACGTGTCGCGTTTTGAGCATTTTTACTGCACATATTTTCGGTTTTTTAGATTGGTTTTTTCGGGATTTTTTTGTGTTTCAACTATTCAACGGTCATTCTTAGCTTTTTGACGGAAAAATTGAAAAACAAATTTGCACGAAAAAACATGTTTTTTTATAAGAGGCACGGTTTTGCATTCGTGAGAGGCATGACCAGAAACGGAAAAAATGCATTTTCTATTTTTTTCGTGAGAGGCACGGCTTTGCTTTCCTAAGAGGCACGGTTTTGCGTTCACAAGAGGTACGGTCGTGTCTCTTCAGAACGAAAAAAATGTGTTTTTTGTTTGTTTGTATTTTTTTGCTAGAGGCACGGTTTTGCGTTCGCGAGAGGCATGACCATGCCTCTCGAAAATGAATTCATTTTTCTATTTTTTGGCGAGATGCACAGTTTCGCTTCTGCGAGGGCCTCTCAAAAACGAAAAAAGTAACACGTTTTTTATTTTTTTCACGAGAGGCACGGTTTTGCCTTCATGAGAGGCACGACCATGTCTCTCGAAAATCGAAAAAACGTGTTTTTTCCTATTGCGAGAGGAAGTTTTTTCTTAGGTTTTTTTTTTCATAAAAAAATAAGTTTGTCAAAACCTATCAACATGGGATTTAATTTTGAAGATCTCAAGCGAGGAACCAAACAATGAAAACGGTTCGAGATTTGAACGTACGGTTTAAAAGGTAAAATGTTTTGAAAATACGGATCTAGTAAAAAAAAGAAAATTCCGAGGTTTCGACAAATGGCACACATGCAGTGCGTCACTTGTCCAAACCTGGGAGGGTCGAAGTGATCTTTGAAAAAGTACTTGACGACCCACAAGTTTAGGGGATCAATCATAGTCCTTTCAATAAGTAAGAATGTCGAACCCAACGAGGAGTAGAAGGAAATGTCAAAACGGTTTCCACCAAGGTAATTTCTGCAAGCACTGAAATTATGGTAACAAGTTATTTGATAGCAAGATAATTTGTAACAAGTAACGAGTAGCAATAGTAACAATAGGTGTAGCAAGGTAGCCCAATCCTTTTGTATCAAAGGACAGACCGGAACGGTCTCTTATAGTAAGCAAAGCGTTCTTGAGGACACAGGGGAACTTCATCTACTCACTTTGTCATGTTGATTTGATTCGCGTTCGCTACTTTAATAATTTGATATGACGGTGGATCGGTGCTTGTGTGTTTTTCTTACTTGAACAAGCCTCCTACTTATGATTAACCCCCTCACAAGCATCTGCAACTACGAGAAAAGTATTAAGATAAAAATCTAACCATAACATTAAACATGTGGATCCAAATCAGTCCCTTACAAAGTAGCGCATAAACTAGGGTTTAAGTTTGTATCACTCTCGCAACCCTTCATCTAATAACTATTACACAATGCATTCCCTTAGGCCCAAAGATTGTGAAGTGTCATGTAGTCGACGTTTACATAACACCACTAAGGGGATCACAACATACATCCAATCAAAATAACAAACGAATAACAAGTTCACTTGACTACTTGCAATATGACTTCTCCCATGGCCTCAAAAACAAAAGTAACTACTCACGAATAATATTGATGCTCAAGATAAGTGGGTATTACATAGCATAATAGATCTCAACATATAATCTTCCACCAAATAAACCATCTAGCATCAACTACAAGATGTAATCAACTCTACTAGTCACCCACACGTACCAATCTGAGGTTCAGGTATAAAGATTGAACACAAGAGATGAACTAGGGTTTGAGAGGAGATGGTGTTGTTGAAGATGTTGATGGACATTGGCCTCCCAAAGATTAGAGGGTTGTTGGTGATGATGATGGCTTCGACTTCCCCCCTCCCGGAGGGAAGTTCCCTCGGCAGAATAGCTCCGCCGGAGGGCAAAAGTGCTCCTGCCCAATTCTGCCTCGAGACGGAGGCGATCCGTCCGGAAAATCCTCTCCTTATTTTTTTCTATGTCAAAAGACCTTATATACCATAAGATGGTCGCCAAAAGTGGATCGGGTGGCCCACTACCCATCAGGGCGACTAGGGGGGCAGGTGTGCCCTGGTGCCTTATGGGCACCTGGCAGCCCCCCTTTGGTAGTTCTTGAGTCCTATATTTTTTAATTGTTTCAAAAATAATCTCCATAAAATTTCAGCTCATTCGGAGATGTGCGGAATAGGTATCTCTAACATTGCTTTTTCAGGTCCAGAATTCCGGCTGTCGGCATTCTCTTTGTGTAAACCTTCCATATTATGAGAGGAAATACATTAGAATTACTACATAAAGTGTTATAAAGAATAAAAACACTATAAATAATGTTAGGAAAACATGATGCAAAATGGACGTATCAACTTCCCCAAGCTTAGACCTCGCTTGTCCTCAAGCGAAAGCGAGTATGGAAAATAATGACCACATGTTTAGAGAGAGAGAGAGGTGTTGATAAAAATAAAATACGAACATAGTAGCATCATTCTTATTATTGTAACATAAAATACACTTTATATAAAGCATTGTCATATAACTTCTCATGAGAAGTAACAATTCATCACAACATCAAAGTACAAAGCATAAACTTTATCGAAAACTAACAAACTGTATTCTCACTCAACTTTGCAACTACAATTCAGCATATTTTCAGGAAGGGTCTCGTATGAAAGCTTTTTGGCAAGTCCACATAATCAAACATCATTTAGTATTTTATGATTGCTAACACTCACAACATACATATGAGAAAAAAGTTTCAACCGGACACATAGAAAGTTAGAGGCTTATAGTTTCGCCTCTCACCTTATTCATTGATGTCTACTATGCAACTTTATTCTTGTACACGTTGTTGGGCATTCAAATACAGAGTTTTGTGGGACAACAGTAAATCTCCCTCAAGTGGATGACATAAAGTTACCAATCCGTGCGAGGTGTAGGATGAATATGGTCTCTCTCAAACAACTATGCAATCAAATACAAGAAATCTCTTGTGTCCCCAACACACTCAATATAATGGAAAATTGTATAGGTGCACTAGTTTGGCGAAAATATGGTGATACAAGTGCAATATGGATGATAGATATAGATTTTTGTAATCTTAAAATATAACAACATCAAGGCAACAAGTGTAAAACAACAAGCAAAATGTTGTATAAATGTTTGGTTATAAGGCCTAGGGTTCATACTTTCACTAGTGCAATCTCTCAACAATGCTAACATAGTAGAATCATATGATCATCCCTCAATGTGCAACAAAGAATCACTCCAAAGTTCCTATCTAGTGGATAACAATAAGATGAAATCGGTGTAGGTAGTAGAACCACCTCAAAGTTATTCTTTATGATCAATCTTTTGAGCTATTCCTATAAATGTCACAAACAACCCTAGAGTTCGTACTAGAGTAACACCCATGGTACAATCAATCAACCCTAATGTCACATATATACTCTAATATCACCTCAAGTATCCGTGGGTAAATTATGCGACATGCATCAAACAATTTTAGATCTATCATATTCAATCCAACACAAAGAACTTCAAGGTGCACCCCAAGATTTCTATCGGAGAACATAGTATGAAAACATGCAATCAACCCCTATGCATAGATCCCCAAGGTCACCGGAATCCACAAATTTGAGGCCATAACATATATCAAGTGAATCACTTGAATACCACAATGTCACTACGGGTATCCGCGTGCAAGACATACATCAGGTGTTCTCAAACCTGAATATTCAATCCAACATAACGAGATCTCAAAGAGAAAGATTCAATTCATCACAACAAGATAGCAAGGGACAAACACCATATGATCCAACTATTTTAACAAAGTCCATGATACATCAAGATCTTGACATCTCAAGAACACGAGAGATAGATTAAACACATAGCTGCTGGTACAAAACCTCAACCCTGAGGGTGACCTAATCCCTCCTTGTCATGGCCTCCGCCAGGATGATGAAGATGGCCACCGGAGATGATTTCACCTCTCCGGCAGGGTACTGCAACGTCTCCAGATTGTTCTTTGATTGATACAGGGAGTTGTGGCGGTGGAGCGTAAGTTCTCTCTTTATTTCTAGGGTTTCTGGTATATATAGGATTTTTTAGCGTTGGAATCATGCCAAACGGAGCCATGTGGGCCCCACAAGACTGTTGGGGAACGTCGCATGGAAAACAAAAATTTTCCTACGCGCACGAAGACCTATCATGGTGATGTCCATCTACGAGAGGGGATGAGTGATCTACGTACCCTTGTAGATCGTACAGCAGAAGCGTTAGAGAACGCGGTTGATGTAGTGAAACGTCCTCACGTCCCTCGATCCGCCCCGCGAACAATCCCGCGATCAGTCCACGATCTAGTACCGAACGGACGGCACCTCCGCGTTCAGCACACGTACAACTCAACGATGATCTCGGCCTTCTTGATCCAGCAAGAGAGACGGAGAGGTAGAAGAGTTCTCCGGCAGCGTGACGGCGCTCCGGAGGTTGGTGATGATCTCGTCTCAGCAGGGCTCCGCCCGAGCTCCGCAGAAACGTGATCTAGAGGAAAAACTATGGAGGTATGTGGTCGGGCAGCCGTGAGAAAGTCGTCTCAAATCTGCCCTAAAAGCCCCATATATATAGGAGGAGGGAGGGGGACCTTGCCTTGGGGTCCAAGGGACCCTCAAGGGGTCGGCCGAGCCAAGGGGGGGAGGACTCCCCCCCCCCAAACCGAGTTGGACTTGGTTTGGTGGGAGGAGTCCCCCTCCCTTCCCACTTCCTCCCTCTTTTTTTTTCTTTTCCTTTGATTTCCTTCTCTTGGCGCATAGGCCCCCTTGGGGCTGTCCCACCAGCCCACTAAGGGCTGGTGTGTCTCCCCAAAGCCTATGGGCTTCCCCGGGGTGGGTTGCCCCCCCCGGTGAACTCCCGGAACCCATTCGTCATTCCCGGTACATTCCCGGTAACTCCGAAAACCTTCCGGTAATCAAATGAGGTCATCCTATATATCAATCTTCGTTTCCGGACCATTCCGGAAAACCCTCGTGACGTCCGTGATCTCATCCGGGACTCCGAAAAACATTCGGTAACCAACCATATAACTCAAATACGCATAAAACAACGTCGAACCTTAAGTGTGCAGACCCTGCGGGTTCGAGAACTATGTAGACATGACCCGAGAGACTCCTCGGTCAATATCCAATAGCGGGACCTGGATGCCCATATTGGATCCTACATATTCTACGAAGATCTTATCGTTTGAACCTCAGTGCCAAGGATTCGTATAATCCCGTATGTCATTCCCTTTGTCCTTCGGTATGTTACTTGCACGAGATTCGATCGTCAGTATCCGCATACCTATTTCAATCTCGTTTACCGGCAAGTCTCTTTACTCGTTCCGTAATACAAGATCCCGCAACTTACACTAAGTTACATTGCTTGCAAGGCTTGTGTGTGATGTTGTATTACCGAGTGGGCCCCGAGATACCTCTCCGACACATGGAGTGACAAATCCCAGTCTCGATCCATACTAACTCAACTAACACCTTCGGAGATACCTGTAGAGCATCTTTATAGTCACCCAGTTACGTTGCGACGTTTGATACACACAAAGTATTCCTCCGGTGTCAGTGAGTTATATGATCTCATGGTCATAGGAATAAATACTTGACACGCAGAAAACAGTAGCAACAAAATGACACGATCAACATGCTACGTCTATTAGTTTGGGTCTAGTCCATCACATGATTCTCCTAATGATGTGATCCCGTTATCAAGTGACAACACTTGCCTATGGCCAGGAAACCTTGACAATCTTTGATCAACGAGCTAGTCAACTAGAGGCTTACTAGGGACAGTGTTTTGTCTATGTATCCACACAAGTATTGTGTTTCCAATCAATACAATTATAGCATGGATAATAAACGATTATCATGAACTAAGAAATATAATAATAACTAATTTATTATTGCCTCTAGGGCATATTTCCAACTGTCTCCCACTTGCACTAGAGTCAATAATCTAGTTCACATCACCATGTGATTCCAGTGAATCCCACACCCATATAGTTATGGGGTCTGATCACGTCTTGCTCGTGAGAGAGGTTTTAGTCAACGGTTCTGAAACTTTCAGATCCGTGTGTTCTTCACAAATCTTTATATCATCTTATAGATGCTGCTACTACGTGCTATTCGGAAATGCTCCAAATATCTACTCTACTATACGAATCCGTTTCACTACTCATAGTTATTCGGATTAGTGTCAAAGCTTGCATCGACGTAACCCTTTACGACAAACTCTTTAACCACCTCCATAATCGAGAAAGATTCCTTAGTCCATTAGTTACTAAGGATAAATTTCCGACCGCTGCTAGTGATTCAATCATGGATCACTCTCTGTACCTCTCAACATACTTTGAGTCAAGGCACACTTCAGGTGCGGTACACAGCATGGCATACTTTAGATTCTATGGCTAAGGCATAGAAGACGACCTTCGTCTATTCTCTTTATTCTGCCGGGGTCGGGTTTTGAGTCTTACTCAAATTCACACCTCACAACACAACCAAGAACTCCTTCTTTGCTGATCTTATTTTGAACTCTTTCAAAACTTGTCAAGGCATGCATCTTATTGAAACTTTCATTAAGCGCTTTTGATCTATCTCCATAGATCTTTGATGCTCAACATTCAAGTAGCGTAATCCAGGTACTCCTTTGAAAACTTCTTTCAAACAACCTTGTATGCTTTACAGAAATTCTACATTACTTCTGATCCACAATATGTCAACCACATATACCTATCAGAAATTCTATAGTGCTCCCACTCACTTCTTTGGAAATACAAGTTTCTCATAAACCTTGTACAAACCCAAAATCTTTGATCATCTCATCAAAGTGCATATTCCAACTCCGAGATGCTTGCACCAGTCCATTGAAGGATCACTGGAGCTCGCATACTTGCTAGTATCTTTAGGATCGACAAAACCTTCTGGTTGTATCACATACAATGTTTGCTCAAGGAAACCGTCGAGGAAACAATGTTTTGACATCCTACATGCAATATTTCATAAATAATGCATCAACAACTAACATAATTTTAACAGACCTTTAGCATCGCTACGAGTGAGAAAGTCTCATCATAGTCAACTGTTTGATCTTGTCGAAAACATCTTTGCGACAAGTCGAGCTTTTCTTAATAGTGACTTATCACCATCATCGTCTATCTTCTTTTAATGATCCATTTTACTCAATAGTCCTATGACCATCAAGTAGTTCTACCAAAGTCTACACTTTGTTTTCACACATGGATCCTCTCTCGGATTTCATGGCTTCCAGCCATTTGTCGGAATCCGGGCCCACCATTGCTTTCTCCATAACTCGTAGGTTCACTGTTGCTCAACAACATGACCTCCAAGACAGGGTTACCGTACCACTCTGCAGTAGTACGCGACCTTGTCGACCTACGAGGCTTGTAGTAACTTGATCCGATGCTTGATGATCACCATCATCAGCTTCCACTTCAATTGGTGTAGGCGCCACAGGAACAACTTCCTGCGCCCTGCCACACACTGGTTGAAGTGATGGTTCAATAGCCTCATCAAGTTCTACTACCCTCCCACTCAATTCTTTCGAGAGAAACCTTTCCTCGAGAAAGGATCCGTTTCTAGAAACAAACACTTTGCTTTCGGATCTGAGATAGGAGATGTACCCAACTTTTTTGGATATCCTATGAAGATGCATTTATCCGCTTTGGGTTCGAGCTTATCAGACTGAAACTTTTTCACATAAGTGTCGAAACCCCAAACTTTCAAGAAACGACAGTTTAGATTTTTCTAAACCTCAGTCTATACTGTGTCATCTCAACGGAAATACGCGGTGCCCTATTTAAAGTGAGTGCAGTTGTCTCTAATGCATAACCCATAAACGATAGTGGTAATTCGATAAGAGACATCATAGTATGCACCATACCAAATAGTGCGTGGCTATGACGTTCAGACACATCATCACACTATGATGTTCCAGGTGGCATGAACTGCGAAACAATTTCCACATTGTCTTAACTGTGTACCAAAACTCGTAACTCAGATATTCATTTCCATGATCATATCGTAGACAGTTTATCCTCTTGTTACGACGAACTTCACTCTGAAACGGAATTGAACTTTTCAACATTTTAGACTTGTGATTCATTAAGTAAATACTCCTGTATCTACTCAAATCGTCAGTGAAGTAAGAACATAATGATATCCACTGCGTGCCTCAGCACCCATTGGACTGCATACATCAAAATGTATCACTTCCAACAAGTTACTATCTTATTTCATCTCAATGAAAACAAGGCCTTGCTCATGTGGTATGATTCGCATGTCACTAGTGATTCGAAATCAGGTGAGTATAAAGATCCATCAGCATGGAGCCTCTTCATGCAATTTATACTAACATGACTCAAGCAGCAGTGCCACAAGTAAGTGGTACTATCATCATCAACTCGTATCTTTTGGCACCAATATCATGAACATGTGTAACACTATGACCGAGATTCAATAAACCATTGAAGGTGATTATTCAAGAAAATAGAGTAACCATTATTCTCTTTAAATGAATAATCATATTGCAATAAACACGATCCAATCATGTTCATGCTTAACGCAAGCACCAAATAACAATTATTTAGGTTTAACACCAATCCCGATGGTAGAGGGAGCGTGCGACGTTTGATCATATCAATCTTGGAAACACTTCCAACACGTATCGTCACCTCGCCTTTAGCTAGTCTCCGTTTATGCCGTAGCTTTCATTTCGCGTCACTAATCACTCAGCAACCGAACCGGTATCCAATACCCTCGTGCTACTAGGAGTACTAGTAAAGTACACATCAACATCATGTATATCAAATACACTTCTTTCGACTTTTGCTAGCCTTCTTATCTACCAAGTATCTTGAGTTGCTCCGCCTCAGTGATTGTTCCCCTCATTACAGAAGCACTTAGTCTCGGGTTTGGGTTTAATCTTGGGTCTCTTCATTAGTGCAGCAACTGTTTTGCCGTTTCACGAAGTATCCCTTCTAGCCCTTGCCTTTCTTGAAACTTAGTGGTTTTACAAACCATCAACTATTGATGCTCCTTCTTGATTTCTACTTTCGCAGTGTCAAACATCGCGAATCGCTCAAGGATCATTGTATGTATCCTTGATATGTTATAGTTCATCACGAAGCTCTCACAGCTTGGTGGCAGTGACTTTGGAGAACTATCACTATCTCATCTGGAAGATTAAGTCCCACTTGATTCAAGCGATTGTCGTACTCAGACAATCTGAGCACACGCTCAACGATTGAGCCTTTCTCCTTTACTTTGTGGACAAAGAATCTTGTCGGAGGTCTCGTACCTCTTAACAAGGGCACAAGCATGAAATCACAATTTCATCTCTTTAGAACATCACTTTGAGCTATTCCTATAAATGTCACAAACAACCCTAGAGTTCGTACTAGAGTAACACCCATGGTACAATCAATCAACCCTAATGTCACATATATACTCTAATATCACCTCAAGTATCCGTGGGTAAATTATGCGACATGCATCAAACAATTTTAGATCTATCATATTCAATCCAACACAAAGAACTTCAAGGTGCACCCCAAGATTTCTATCGGAGAACATAGTATGAAAACGTGCAATCAACCCCTATGCATAGATCCCCAAGGTCACCGGAATCCGCAAATTTGAGGCCATAACATATATCAAGTGAATCACTTGAATACCACAATGTCACTACGGGTATCCGCGTGCAAGACATACATCAGGTGTTCTCAAACCTGAATATTCAATCCAACATAACGAGATCTCAAAGAGAAAGATTCAATTCATCACAACAAGATAGCAAGGGACAAACACCATATGATCCAACTATTTTAACAAAGTCCATGATACATCAAGATCTTGACATCTCAAGAACACGAGATATAGATTAAACACATAGCTGCTGGTACAAAACCTCAACCCTGAGGGTGACCTAATCCCTCCTTGTCATGGCCTCCGCCAGGATGATGAAGATGGCCATCGGAGATGATTTCACCTCTCCGGCAGGGTACTGCAACGTCTCCAGATTGTTCTTTGATTGATACAGGGAGTTGCGGCGGTGGAGCGTAAGTTCTCTCTTTATTTCTAGGGTTTCTGGTATATATAGGATTTTTTAGCGTTGGAATCATGCCAAACGGAGCCATGTGGGCCCCACAAGACATCAAGGCACGACCTAGGGGGGTGTGCCATGTTGGCTTGTGGCCCATGCGTCGATCCCCTCCGGTGGTTCTTCGCTCCAATATTTCTTATTTCTTCCAGAAAAAATATATAAAAGTTTCAGGCAATTCCGATGACTTTCATTTTGTGCACAAAAATAACACCATGGCAATTCTGCTGAAAACATCGTCAGTCCGGGTTAGTTCTAAATAAATCATATAAAGTGCATCAAGACCATATAAAATTATTGTAAACATAGGTGAATATGGCATGAATAGTTCATAAATTATCCATACGTTGGAGACATATCATTCACCTCAAGGGTGATGTCAACGATAATAAGTCATGATCACTCACATTCAACTGGATATATGTACCTAGATCTTTCCCCATCGCATGGTGCTTTCAAAAGAGAAAATAAAAAGGAATATAGAAGAATAATTTGACTCTTGCATAAAAGTAAATACATAAAAGTAAAAGATAGGCCCTTCGCAGAGGGAAGCAGAGGTTGTCATGCGCTTATGGTTTTGTATGCACAATCTCTTAATGCAAAATAATGTCATGTTATATTGCCCCTTATGATAGCTACCTTTATTATGAAGTCTGTCGCTTTTATTACTTTGCCATCACAAGTTCGTACAATGCTTAATGTCCCTTACACTAAATGATCAAACACATTTAGGAGCAATTTTTATTGCCCCTTTTGCACCGATGACAACTTACTTGAAGGAGCTTACTCAATCCATAGGTAGGTATGGTGTACTCTCAAAACATGGATTTGGATTTAAGGTTTTTGGACGCACAAGTAGTATCTCTACTTAGTGCTGATTTTTGGCTAGCAAAGATATTGAGCAAGCACCATATGTTAGAGGATCTATGACAATATAACTTCTATGTGAATATGAACAAACATAAATCATTACGTTGTCTTCCTTATCGAATGTCAACACATTTGGCATATAATAATTAATGGGGCTCACAATCATAAAAGATGTCCAAGATGATATATTTGCATATGAATCTTATCTTCCCTTATTAATTCTTTCATGAATTGCATCATTGACCAATACTATGTTTGTCAACTTTCAATAAATTTTACCACTCATACTTTTCCTTATGTGATGTCACTACTTACCATAAGATTAGCATATGATTTTTTTCATTATTTCCTTTATTGTGATTGAAACAAGAAAGTAAAGAAGCAAAACTTAAACTAAACTTTATTATATAACTCTCAACTCGATTACATTGATAGATAGATCACGAACTAACTCAAGAAAAATAGATCAAACTAAACTTTTATTTTACTAAAATATGAAATAACTAAAGATCGAACTAAAACTTGAGAAAATAATAGAAGTGATGGTGATACGATACCGGGGCGCCTCCCCCAAGCTTAGCATAAGCCTAGGGGAGTGCGCATACCCGTGTACTCAAGTCTCCTTCTTTGGTGATGATGATGATGGTGGTGGTGTTGAGGTAGTGAGCTTGTCCTGTGGCTTTGAATCTTGCTTCATACTCGAGGACTTGATTTGGAAGATCATAGATTTGGGTTGGCTTTGCAGAAAATAGGTTTGCTTGTTGAAGGTGAACACGATGTCCTTCATAGAACGAGCATCCACCATGTGATCACGGGTGAAATCCGTGATCATGGAGTGATTGGCATTTAGCCCATGCTCCACCATCGCATGACACTTGAAGATGTCCTATTCCACCGCCTCGAGCCTAGCATCCATGCTTCCCATCCTCTTTGGCCCTTGAACATCTCCGATATGGAGCGCCCCTCACGCATCTCAATGGCTTGATGGTGCTTCAACACCTCTGATAGGTATGGGTTGATGACCTTCTCGAAGAACTTGTCCTTGGAGGAGCTTGGTCGAGCCATGGCGATCTAGATCTGTCAGGAAAACATCACAAAACAAGAACAAATGATTTCTCTTGATACGAAGGTCCAATCGTCCATATATATATATATAGAGAGAATTTTTATATAAGGACATATATGTTATATAAGAAAACAGAGTCGGGAAGGTGCGTGAGGGCCCCACTACCCACTAGGGCATGCCAGGTAGGGCTGGTGCGCCCTAGTGCCTAGTGGGCACCTGGGTTGCCTTCCCATGTGTTTATTATTTTCCTAATTTTTCTAATATTCCAAAACTGACAGAAAATATTTTTGCGGAATTTTCAAAGTCCGTTTACTTACTGTATCATGTATATATTCCTTTTGAGGGTTTTGGAGTTTTCTCGAAGGTCTGTTTGATGTATTCCTCCAGTGTCATGGTTTGAATAATATTTGTTTCAACATTAATGGGTGTACGTGAAATATAGTGCTTCATCCTTTGTCCGTTGACCACCTTCAGATTAGTGACTTCGGGATTATTGCTCTTAATAGCTCGAGACCGATAAACTTCTTTGATGATAAATGGTCCTTCCCATTTGGAACAAGTTTCTCTGCAAAAATCTAAGACGAGAATTGTACAATATACTATATTCAACAACTTTGAATTCCTGCTTTTGGATTCTTTTGTCATGCCATCTTTTAACTTTTTCTTCGAATAGATTAGCATTTTCATAAGCTTGGGTTCTTCATTGATCTAGTGAGCTAATAACAAATAACCTCTTTTCACCAGCAAGTTTGCAATCATAGTTGAGTTCCTTAATTGCCCAATATGCCTTATGCTCTAATTCAAGAGGTAAATGACATGCTTTTCCATAAACTATTTTATATGGAGACATACCCATAGGATTTATATAAGCTATTCTGTAAGCCCACGATGCATTATATAATTTCTTAGACCAATTCTTTTGGGACCTATTAACAGTCTTTTGTAATATTAACTTTGTTTCCTATTGCTTAATTCAACTTGACCGCTAGATTGAGGATGATAAGGAGATGCAATTCTATGGTTAACATCATACTTAGCAAGCAATTTACAAAAAGCACCATGAATCAAATGTGAACCACCATTATTCATTAAGTATCTAGGGACTCCAAATCGTGGGAAAATAATTTCCTTAAGCATTCTAATAGAGGTGTTATGATCAGCACTACTGGTTGGAATAACTTCTACCCACTCAGTGACATACTCAACAACAACCAAGACATGTCTATACCCATTAGAGGAAGGAAAAGGTCCCATATAATCAAAGCCCCAAAAATCAAATGGTTCAATAACAAGTGAATAATTTATATGCATTTCTTGATGTCTACCAATATTACCAATTATTTGACATTCATCACAACAGAGGACAAACTTACGAGCATCTTTGAAAAGAGTAGGCCAATAAAATCCAAACTGTAGTACCTTGTGTGCAGTTCTATATCCCGCATGGTGTCCTCCATAGGCCTTAGAGTGACACTTTCATAGGATTTCTTCATGTTCATGCTCAGGTATACAACGTCTAATAATACCATCTACTACTTCTTTATAAAGATGTGGGTCATCCCAAAAGTAATGTTTTCAATCAATTTTTTTTCTTTTCTTGATAAGTGAATCTAGATGGTATAAATTTAGCAACAATGTAATTAGCATAGTCAGCAAACCACGGGTTGTTATGACAAACATTGACAATAGACAGTTGTTCATGAGGCAAGCTATCATTAATAGGTAGTGGGTCATCAAGAATATTTTCTAACATAGAAAAGTTATCAGCTATGGGATTCTTAGCTCCTTTACTATCAATGATGTGTAAGTCAAATTCTTGTAGCAAAAGAACCCACCTCATAAGCCTAGGTTTAGCATCTTTCTTTTCAATAAGATACTTAATAGCAGCATGATCAGTGTCAACAATTACTTTAGAATAAACAATGTAAGATCTGAATTTATCACAAGAAAACACAACTGCTAAAAATTCTTTTTCTACAGTAGCATAATTTCTCTAGGCACTGTCTAGAGTTTTACTAGTATAATGAATAACATTTAATTTCTTCTCAACTCTTTGTCCTAGAACAACACCAACAACATAGTCACTAGCATCACACATAATTTCAAAAGGCAAGTTCCAATCAGGTGGTTGAACAACAGGTGTAGAATTTAAGGCTTTCTTAAGTGTTTTAAAGGCTTCTACACAATCACCGTTAAAAACAAAAGGAACATCCTTCTGTAATAAACTGGTAAGAGGCCTAGAAATTTTAGAAAAGTCTTTAATAAACCTCCTATATAAACCATCATGACCAAGGAAACTATGGATACCTTTAATATATTTAGGACATGGCATCTTCTCAATTGCATCAACTTTAGCTTTATCCACCTCAATACCTCACTCGGAAATTTGATGACCCAAGACAATACCTTCATTTACCAAAAGGTATCACTTCCTCCAATTCAAGGCAATATTAGTTTGCTCACATATCTGCAAAACTCGATCAAGGTTGCTTAAGCAATCATCAAAAGAAGGTTCGTAAATGGAGAAATCATCCATGAAAACCTCAATAATCTTTTCACAAAAATTAGAGAATATAGCAGTCATACATCTTTGAAAGGTAGCAGGTGCATTGCATAAACAAAAGGGCATACTCTATAAGCATAGGTTCCAAAAGGACAAGTAAAGATGGTTTTCTCTTGATCGGGTTGTGACACATGTATTTGGGAAAAACCACAATATCCATCTAGAAAGCAAAAGTGTGTGTGCTTCGACGATCTTTCTAGCATTTGGTCAATGAAAGGTAAAGGATAATGATCTTTTCTAGTAGCTTTATTTAATTTTATAAAATCAATTACCATTCTATAGCCACTCACAATTCTTTGTGGAATGACTTCAATTTTATCATTAGGAACAATAGTGATACCTCCTTTCTTAGGAACAAAATGAACAGGACTTACCCATCTACTATCAGCTATAGGATAAATTATACGTGCTTCGAGAAGCTGTAATATTTCATTTCTTACCACTTCTTTCATTTTGGGATTCAGCCTTCATTGATGATCAACAACTGGTTTAGCATCTGGTTCCATATTAATCTTGTGCTGACGGAGCATAGGACTAATGCCCTTAAGATCATCAAGAGTATACCCAATAGCAGCTTGGTGCTTCCTCAAAGGTTTTAACACTACCTTTTCTTCTGCTCTGTAAGGTGAGCACTCATAATAACATGATATATCTTCTTTTCATCAAGATAAGCATATTTCAAAGTGTCGGGTAATTTATTTAATTCAAACAGAGGATCACCCTTGGGTGGAAGGGAACCTCCTAGAGTTTCAGCATGCAAGTTGTATCTCACTATAGGTTGTTGTTCAAAGAACATTTTATATATTTCATTTTTTTCATGCATATGCATATCATTTTCATGGTCTAGAAAATATTGTTCTAATGGATCAGTAGGAGGAATAAAAATAGAAGCAAGACCAATTATTTCATCTTTACTAGGCAATTCTTTATCATGGGGTTGCCTACTAAACTTAGAAAAATTAAACTCATGAGACATGCCACCAAAATTAACACTCAGTGTTTCTCTTTGGCAATCTATTTTAGCATTAATAGTGTTCAAGAAGGGTCTGCCAAATATTATGTGACAAAAATCATCTTGTGAAGAACCAAGAACTAGAAAAGCACTAGGGTATTTTATTTTTCCACACAAGACTTCAACATTTCTAACAATCCCAAGTGGTGTGATGGTGTCTCCATTTGCAAGTTCAATAGTAACATCTATGTGTTGTATTTCAGCGGGTGCTATCTCATGCATAATTTCTTGATATAAGGTAAAAGAAATAGCACTAACACTAGCATATCACATAAACCATGATAGGAATGATCTCCTATTTTGACTGACACGACATGCATGCCAACAACGAGCTTATTCTTATCTTTAGTATCGGGTTTAACAATTCTAGCGGCGTCATAACAAAAATAAATAACATGCCCATTAGTATTACCGACCAAGAGATGTTTAACCATAGCAATTTTAGGCTCTACTTTAATTTGTGCACAGGGTTTAGTTTCTATAGTATTACTTTTGTTAACCACGCTTGAGACTTTAGCATGTTCCTTTATCCTAACAGGGAAAGGTGGTTTCTCAATATAAGCAACATGCACATTGGGTCAACATTGTCAATGATAGTTTCATCTTTAACTACAACTGATTTCTCAACTTTTCCTTCAATAGGTGGATGATATTTAAACCCCTTCTCCTTAGGGAGATCAACATGAGTAGCAAAGGATTCACAAAATGAGACTACTATCTCAGAGTCAAGTCCATATTAATGCTAAAATCATTGAAAGCATCGGTATTCATACACCAGTTAACACAATCAAACTCAACTTTTATACCAAACTCCATATCTGCATTCACTTCCCAATTTTCAGAGTTGCATTTAATTCTTTCAAGAAGACCCCACCTAAATTCAATTGTCTTCTTCACGAAGGATTCAGTACAAGAAGTATCGAGCATGGATTGATTATTACAAGAAAGCCAAGCATAAAAATTTTGAATAATAATTTCTCCCGAGAGCTCATGATTGGGTCATGAATATAACATTGATTTAATACTCCCCCAAGCTTGAGCGATACTTTCTCCTTCACGAGGCCAAAAATTATATATATAATTCCGATCATGGTGAACTAGATGCATAGGATAAAAAATTTGGTGAAATTCCAATTTCAGTCGATTCCAGTTCCAAGATCCAATATCATAGCATAGCCTATACCATGTCAATGCTCCCCCCCAAAGATAAAGGGAAACCTTTCTTATTAACTTCATTTCTAGGTAAACCTGGAAGCTTAAATAATCCACAAAGTTCATCCACATAGATTAGGTGGATATAAGAGTGTTCCATCTCCTGCATAAGGATGAGCTAGCAGTTTCTCTATCATACCCAAAGGAATTTCATATCTAATATTTTCAGTAGGTTCAATAGGTTGAGGGACAATTATTTGTATTTCCGTTCAAGGTGAAGATACCCCGAACAAACCCCTCAAAGGATTATTTTCCATAGTATCAAGTAACAGTAAATTTCAGCACGTAATATAAATTTTTCCTTACCAAATTCGGATTACCAAAGGCGCTTCATTCCCTGGCAACGGTGCCACAAAAGAGTATTGATGACCCACAAGTATAGGGGATCAATCGTAGTACTTTCAGTAAGTAAGAGTGTCGAACCCAACGAGGATCAAAAGGAAATGATAAGCAGTTTCCAGTAAGGTAATTTTTGCAAGCACTGAAATTATGGTAACAAGTTGTTTGATAGCAGTATAATTTGTAACAAGTAACAAGTAGAAATAGTGACAATAGGTGCAGAAAGGTAGAACAATCCTTTTGTGGCAAAGGACAAGTTGGAACGGTCTCTTATAATAAGCAAAACGTTCTTGAGGGGCACACGGGAACTTCATCTACTCACTTTTGTCATGTAGGGTTAATTCGCCTTCGGTGCTTTGTTAATTTGATATGGGAGTGGACCGGTGCTTGGGTGGTTTTATTACTTGAACAAGCCCCCACGTATGATAAACCCCCTCACAATAATCCACAACTATGAGAAAGGTATTAAGATAAAAAATCTAACCATAGCATTAAACATGTGGATCCAAATCAGTCCCTTACAAAGTAGCGCATAAACAAGGGTCTAAGTTTATATCACTCTCGCAACCCATCATCTAATAACTACTCCAAAATGCTTTCCCTTATGCACAAAAATAGTGAAGTGTCATGTAGTCGATGTTCCAATAACACCACCAAGGGAATCACAACATACGTACCATAAAAATATCGAACGAATATCAAGTTCACATGACTACTTGCAACATGACTTCTCCCGTGGCCTAAAGAACAAAAGTAAGTACTCAGAAATAATATTAATCCTCAAGATTAGAGGGGTATTACATAGCATAATGTATCTTAATGTATAATCTTCAACCAAATAAACGATCTAGCATCAACTACAAGATGTAATCAACACCAGTAGTCACCCACATGTACCAATTTGAGGTTCCGGTACAAAGATTGAACACAAGAGATGAACTAGGGTTTGAGAGGAGATGGTGTTATTGAAGATGTTGATGGAGATTGTCCTCCCAAAGATGAGAGGGTTGTTGGTGATGAAGATGGCTTCGATTTCCCCCTCCCGGAGGGAAGTTCCCCCGACAGAATCGCTCCGTCGGATGGCAAAAGTGCTCCTATCCAATTTCAGCCTAGAGACGGTGGCGCTCCGTCCCCAAAGTTCCCTCCTTATTGTTTCTAGCTTAAAAGACCTTATATACCAGAAAATGGTTGCTAGAATCGGGTCGGGTGTGCTGGGAAACATCGCATGGGAAACAAAAAAAATTCCTACACGCACGAAGACCTATCATGGTGATGTCCATCTATGAGAGGAGATTTGGATCTACGTACCCTTGTAGATCATACAACAGGAAGCGTTACGAAACGCGGTTGATGTAGTGGAACGTCCTCACGTCCCTCGATCCGCCCCACGAACCGTCCCACGAACCGTCCCGCGATCCGTCCCGCGATCCGCTCCGATCTAGTGCCGAACAGACGGCACCTCCGCGTTCAGCACACGTACAGCTTGATGATGATCTTGGCCTTCTTGATCCAGCAAGCAAGACGGAGAAGTAGATGAGTTCTCCGGCAGCGTGACGGCGCTCCGATGGTGGTGAAGGATCTACTCCTGCAGGGCTCCGCCCGAGCTCCGTAGAAATACGATCTAGAGGTAAAACTATGGTGTCTAGATGTGAGTTGCACGTGGCAAAGTTATCTCAAATCAGCCCTAAATCACCACTATATATAGGAGGGAGGGGGAGGAGACTTGCCTTGAGGACCAAGTCCCCAAGGTGCGCCGGCCAAGAGGAGGAGGTGGAGTCCTTCTCTTCCTTCCCACCTTTTCTTCTATTTCTTTCTTTGGTTTTTTCTCTATGGCGCATAGGCCTTCTTGGGCTGTCCCACCAGCCCAATAAGGGCTAGTGCACCACGCATAAGTCCTTTGGGCTTCCATGAGGAGGGTTGTCCCCCTCCCGGTGAACTTCCGGAACCCATTCGTCACTCCCCGTACATTCCCGGTAATGCCCGAAAATTTTCCGGTAACCAAATGAAGTCATCCTATATATCAATCTTCGTCTCCGGACCATTCCGGAAACCCTCGTGACATCCGTGATCTCATCCGAGACTCCGAACAACATTCGGTAACCATGCATATAACTCAACTATATTAAAACATCGCCGAACCTTAAGTGTGCAGACCCTGCGGGTTCGAGAACTATGTAGACATGCCTCGAGGTACTCCTCGGTCAATATCCAATAGCGGGACCTCGATGCCCATATTGGATCCTACATATTCTCCGAAGATCTTATCGGTTGAACCTCAGTGTCAAGGATTCATATAATTTCGTATGTCATTCCCTTTGTCCTTCGGTATGTTACTTGCCCGAGATTCGATCGTTGGTATCACAAACCTATTTCAATCTCGTTACCGGCAAGTCTCTTTACTCGTTCCATAATACAAGATCCCGTGACTTACACTTAGTCACATTGCTTACAAGGCTTGTGTGTGATGTTGTATTACCGAGTGGGCCCCGAGATACCTCTCCGTCACACGGAGTGACAAATCCTAGTCTTGATCCATACTAACTCAACGGACACCTTCGGAGATACCTCTAGAGCACCTTTATAGTCACCCAGTTATGTTGTGACCTTTGATACACACAAGACATTCCTACGGTGCCAGTGAGTTATATGATCCATGTTCATAGGAACAAATGCTTGACACGCAGAAAACTATAGCAATAAAACGACACGATCAATATGCTACGTTCATAGTTTGGGTCTAGTCCATCACATGATTCTCCTAATGATGTGATCCAGTTATCAAGCAACAACACTTTGCACATAGCCAAAAAATATTGACTATCCTTGATAAACTGGCTAGCCAACTAGAGCCTTGCTAGGGACATTGTTGTGTCTATGTATCCACACATGTATCTATGTTTTCATTCAATACAATTATAGCATGGATAATAAACGATTATCTTAAATAGGAAATATATCAATAACTATTTATCATTGCCTCTAGGGCATATTTCCAACAGTCTCCCACTTGCACTAGAGTCAATAATCTAGTCCTCACATCGCCATGCGATTCACAATGTAATAAATCGAACACCCGTACAGTTCTGGTGTTGATCATGTTTTGCCCGTGGAAGAGGTTTAGTCAGCGGGTCTGCTACATTCAGATCCGTGTGCACTTTCCAAATATTCATGTCCTCTCCTTCGACGTAGTCGCGGATGAGGTTGAAGCGTCGTTTGATGTGTCTAGTTTTCTTGTGAAACCTTGGTTCGTTTGCTAAGGCAATGGCACCAGTGTTGTTACATAGCAGAGTCTATGGATCTAGTGCACTTGGCACAACTTCAAGATCTGTCATGAACTGCTTCATCCAGACACCCTCCTTTGCGGCCTTCGAGGCAGCCATGTACTCCGCTTCACATGTAGAATCTGCTACGACGCTCTGCTTGGAACTGCACCAACTTACCACACCCCCATTAAGAATAAATATGTATCCGGTTTGAGACTTAGAGTCATCCGGATCGGTGTCAAAACTTGCGTCGACGTAACCTTTTACGACGAGATCTTTGTCACCTCCATACACGAGAAACATTTCCTTAGTCCTTTTCAGGTACTTCAGAATATTCTTGACCGCCGTCCAGTGATCCACTCCTGGATTACTCTAAAACCTGCCCTCCATACTTATGGCCAAGCTGACGTCTGGTTTAGTGCACAACATTGCATACATGATAGAACCTATGGCTGAAGCGTAGGGGACATAACTCATTTGTTCTCTTATCTTCCGAAGTTGCTGGGCACTGAGTCTTACTCAATTTTATACCTTGTAATACTAGCAAGAACCCTTTCTTGGACTGATCCATTTTGAATTTCTTCAAAACTTTATCAAGGTATGTGCTTTGTGAAAGTCCTATCAGGCGTTTTGATCTATCCCTATAGATCTTAATGCCTAGAATGTAAGCAACTTCTCCTAGGTCCTTCATTGAGAAACTTTTATTCAAGTAATCCTTTATGCTCTCCAAAAGCCCCACATTGTTTCCAATCAGCAATATGTCGTCCACATATAATATTAGAAATTACATAGAGCTCCCACTCACTTTCTTGTAAATACAAGATTCACCAACCACTTGTATAAACCCAAATGCTTTGATCACCTCATCAAAGCGCTTATTCCAACTCCGAGATGCTTGCACCAGTCCATAAATGGATCGCTGGAGCTTGCATACTTTGTTAGCATTCTTTGGATCGACAAAACCTTCGGGTTGCATCATATACAACTCTTCCTTAAGAAAAACCATTAAGGAACGCTGTTTTGACATCCATCTACTAGATTTCATAATCGTAAAAGGCAGCTATTGCTAACATGATTCGGACAGACTTAAGCATCGCTACCAGTGAGACAGTCTCATCGTCGTCAATTCCTTTAACTTGTGAAAAACCCTTTGCCCCAAGTCGAGCTTTATAAACGGTCACATTATCGTCCGCGTCTGTCTTCTTCTTATAGATCCATTTGTTCTGAATAGCCTTGCGGCCTTCAGGTAGTACTTCTAAAGTCCACACTTTGTTCTCGTATATGGATCCTATCTCGTACTTCATGGCCTCCAGCCATTTGTTGGAATTCGGGACCACCATTGCTTCTTCATAATTCGCAGGTTCATTGTTGTCCAACAACATAATCGTTAAGACAGGATATTCGTACCACTCAGGAGCAGTACATGATCTTGTCGACCTGCGAGGTCCGATAGAAACTTGATCCGAAGATTCATGATCATCATCATCAACTTGCTCCTCAACCGGCACTACAGCAACAGGGGTTTCCCCTTGCCCTGCGCCACCATCAAGAGGAATTAGAGCTTCGATAACCTCATCAAGTTCTATCTTCCTCCCATTCAATTCTATAGAGAGAAACTCCTTCTCAAGAAAAGCTTCCTTTTTCGCAACAAACACTTTGCCCTCGGATTTGAGATAGAAGGTATACCCAACTGTCTCTTTTGGGTAACCTATGAAGATGCACTTTTTCTCTTTGGGTTCCAGCTTTTCAGGCTAAAGCTTTTTGACATAGGCATCACATCCCCAAACTTTAAGAAACGACAACTTTGGTCTTTTGCCATACCACAGTTCGTATGGTGTTGTCTCAAGGGATTTTGATGGTGCCCTATTTAAAGTGAATGCATCTGTCTCTAATGCATACCCCCAAAACGATAACGACAAATCGGTAAGAGAAACCATAGATCGCACCATCTCTAATAAGGTATGATTACGATGTTCGGACACACCATTACGCTATGGTGTTCCAGGCGGTGTCAACTGTGAAACAGTTCCACATTGTCTTAAGTGAGAACCAAACTCGAAACTCAGATATTCACCCCCACGGTCAGACTGTAGGAACTTGATCTTCTTGTTACGATGATTTTCGACTTCACTCTGAAATTGCTTGAACTTTTAAAACGTTTCATACTTGTGCTTCATCAAGTAGACATAACCATATCTACTCAAATCGTCAGTGAAGGTGAGAAAATAATGATATCCACCGCGTGCCTCCACACTCATCGGACCACACACATCGGTATGTATGATTTCCAACAAGTCACTTGCACGCTCCATTGTACCGGAGAACAGAGTCTTAGTTATCTTGCCCATGACGCATGGTTCGCACGTGTCACGTGAATCAAAGTCAAGTGACTCCAAATGTCCATCGGTATGGAGTTTCTTCATGCGCTTTACACCAATATGACCTAAGCGGTAGTGCCATAAAAACATGGCGCTATCATTGTTAACTCTAACTCTTTTGGTCTCAATGTTATGTATATGTGTATTATCGCGATCAAGATTCAATATGAACAATCCTCTCACATTGGGTGCATGACCATAAAAGATATTACTCATAGAAATAGAACAACCATTATTCTCTGACTTAAACGAGTAACCGTCTCGCAATAAACAAGATCCAGATATAACGTTCATGCTTAACACAGACACTAAATAACATTTATTTAAGTTCATAACTAATCCTGATGGTAACTGAAGTGAAACTATGCCGACGGCGATTGCATCAACCCTGGAACCATTTCCTACGCGCATCGTCACTTCATCCTTCGCCAGCCTTCACTTATTCCGTAGCTCCTGTTTCGAGTTGCAAATATGAGCAACAGAACCGGTATCGAATACCCAGGCACTACTACGAGAGCTCGTTAAGTACACATCAATAACATGTATATCAAATATACGTGGTTTTTCCTTGGCCGCCTTCTTATCAGCCAGATACTTGGGGCACTTGCGCTTCTAGTGACCCATACCAATGCAATAATAGCACTCCGTTTCAGGCTTAGGTCCAGCTTTGGGTTTCTTCGTCGGATTGGCAATAGGCTTGCTGCTCTTCTTTGAATTACCCTTCTTTCCTTTGTTGTTTCTCTTGAAACTAGCGGTCTTATTCACCATCAACACTTGATGCTCTTTACGGAGTTCTAACTCTGCGACTTTGAGAATCGCGAATAACTCACCGGGTGACTTGTTCATCCCTTGCATGTTATAGTTCAACACAAATCTCTTATAGCTTGGTGGCAGTGATTGAAGGATTCTGTTAGTGATAGCAGATACGTCTCCAACGTATCTATTATTTTTGATGGTTTCATGCTATTATATTGTCAAACTTTGGATGTTTTGTATGCCTTTTATATATTTTTTGGGACTAACTTATTAACTCAGTGCCTAGTGCCAGTTCCTGTTTTTTCCGAGTTTTTGACCCTTTTCAGAGGAGGATTTTAAACGGAGTCCAAACGGAACAAAACTTCCAAAAATATTTTTTCCGAAACAGAAGAAGATCGGGGAACATGAGAACTAGGGCAGGGGGCTACCAGGGACCCCAAAGCCCCCTAGCCGCGGCCAGGGGGGCTCGCGCCTCCCAGGCTTGTGGGCTCCCTGGGCAACCTCTGTCCTAAGTCTTTCGCCTATATATTCCCAAAAATTCCAGAAAAAATCACGAGATCATCGAAAATAGTTTTCCGCCGCCGCAAGCTTCTGTCTCCGCAAGATCCCATCTGGGGCTCGTTCTGGTGCCCTGCCGGAGGGGCGGATTCAGATACAGAGGGCTTCTTCATCAACACCATGACCTGTCAGATGATGCGTGAGTAGTTCACCATAGACCTATGGGTCCATAGCTAGTAGCTAGATGGCTTCTTCTCTCTCTTGGATCTTCAATACAAAGTTCTCCATGATCTTCATGGAGATTGATGTCCCACAAGCGTATGGGATCGCAGCAATTTTCGAGGGTAGAGTATTCAACCAAAATCTGTTGATTCGCCATGACGGGAAACGAAAGAATATTCTCAAGTATTAGCAGCTGAATGTGTCAGATTCAACCACACCTGAAAGATTAGTGTCTACAAGCAAAGTATCAGTAGCAAGGTAGTATGATACAAACGGTGCGAGAAACGATCTGTTGACGGTAGACTATTCCTAACTGTTGTATCAATGGTGCGAGCACGTTGACGGGGGATTATTCTTGAGAAGAATGCTTCCCCGGCTACGGCTCCAACAAAGTCTTGAAACAAGTAGCAGCGGAGTAGTAAGGAACAGCAGTAGCAGCAGCAGCAGAGTAACAAGGAACAGCAGCAGCAAAGTGGCCCAATCCCTTTTGTAGCAAGGGACAAGCCTAGGCAAAGTAACGTAGCGAGAACCAGTAGTAAAAGACTCGTAGGCAGTGGATCGGTGATAGATGAGTATGACAGATGTTGTCGTGGGTATAAGTCTCACAGTAGATGTGTAGGGTACGAAAGGATGGGCAGAGCCTTAGCTACGGCGAGGTTGTATGAGTTCATGCCCCTCTACGGTGGAGGTAAAAGCCATACGTCTTAGTGCTCTTGGGAGCTTGATGTCGAGTGGAATATGGATTACCATGAAATGCTAACCCCTGCACCAGTGGGGAAGGGCGGCTTATATAGAGTGTGCTGCCCTTCACAACGGTCTGGTGCACATGGGTGGAGTAGTGGCGAATAAATGCCTATGTTACAGGTAACGTATGCCTTAAATGCTAATAATGGTACATGAAAACGTATGACCGTTGCCCTCCAGGGGGGTTACGATATACTGAGTGGAATCCAGTCGGTAAGTTTGATACGCACCGAATGCTCGTCTTCGACTGGATGATGGAGGAATCGTCACCAACTGGATGATGGGAAGTCCTTAATTCAGTCGGAACTGACTAAGGGCCTTGTTCCTTATGAAGGGTAGTCCTTGGGTAGGACCTATAGGGCAGGCCTATGACCCTACCCTGAGACTATAACCCCATCAGATGTGATTCATCATGTAACAGCTATAACACGGAGAAATAAGTAACTAGCTCACGTTCATCAATCTAATGTAGGCATCTATTCCGTATGTAGTCATACGTGCTTAGGGAAAGAACTTGCATGACATCTATTGTCCATCCCTCCCGTGGCAGCTGGGTCCTAATGGAAACTACGGGATATTAAGGTTCTCCTTTTAATAAAGAACCGGACCAATGCATTAACACGTGGTGAATACATGAACTCCTCATACTATGGTCATCTCCGGGAATGGTTCCGCCTATTGTCACTCCGGGGTTGCCGGGTCATAACACATAGTAGGTGACTACAACTTGCAAGAGAGGATCTAAAACACACATATATTGGCGACAACATAATAGGTTCAGATCTGAAATCATGGCACTCGGGCCCTAGTGACAAGCATTAAGCATAGCCAAGTAGTAGCAACATCAATCTATAACATAGTGGATACTAGGGATCAATCCCCGTCAAGAACTAACTCGATTACATGATAGATCTCATCCAACTCATCATCGTCCAGAAAGCGTGCGATGAGATTACTCACAAACGATGAAGAGCATCATGGAATTGTCGATGGAGAAAGGTTGATGATGACGATGGCGACGATTTCCCCTCTCCGGAGCCCGAAACGGACTCCAGATCTGCCCTCCAGATGAAGAACAGGATGTGGCGGCGCCTCCGTATCGCAAAACGCGATGAAACCTTCTCTCTGATTTTTTTCCAGGCGAAACGGAAGATATAGAGCTGAGATTGGGGGTGGTGGTGCCACGTGGGCCCCACAAGCCTGCACGGCGCGGCCATAGGGGGTGGTCGCAGCCTGTGGGCTTGTGGCCCACTGGCACGCCCCCTCCGGTGGATCTTTGCGCAGGTATTTTTCTTTTATTCCATAAAAAATCTCCGTAAATTTTCAGGACATTCCGAGAAATTTATTTCTGCACAAAAACAACACCATGGCAATTCTGCTGAAAACAGCGTCAGTCCGGGTTAGTTCCATTCAAATCATGCAAGTTAGAGTCCAAAACAAGGGCAAAAGAGTTCGGAAAAGTAGATACGACAGAGACGTATCAACTCTCCCAAGCTTAAAGCCTCGCTTGTCCTCAAGCAACTCAGTTGACAAACTGAGAGAGACAAAAGAAAAACTTTGACAAACTCTGTTTGATCTTGTTATTGCAACTATTTCTAACTCATAACCAGAGTTTCAGCAAGATCACAATCAAACCACATAAGCAAATGACATCTAGGTCTCACTGTAAATTCATATCAATGGCATAATCAACTAGCGAGCAAATAATAATAAGTCTCAAACGTCAACACTTCAATCAAAACAACATGAAGCAGTACGAATAGATGGTATCTCGCTAGCTCTTTCTGAGACCGCAAAACATAAATGCAGAGCACCTTAAAAGACCAAGGGCTGACTAAACATTGTAATTCATGGCAATGAAGATCCAGTCATAGTCATACTCGACACAGTTAAAAGCAAAGCATAAAAATGACAGAGGTGCTCTCTAATTGGTGCTTTTGTAAGAGGAGGATGACTCAACAGGAACATAAATAGACAGGCCGTTCGCAGAGGGAAGCATTGATTTGCAGAGGCGCCACAACTCAAGCTTTTAAAACAGAGATAATAATTTTGGGTGGCATGCTTTCATTGTCAATGCAATGACTAAGAGTTCTCAATATCTTCCACGCTACACATGCTATAGGCGGTTCTCAAACAGAAAAGTAAATTTTTGACTCCCCCACCACCAATCAATCACACTCCACGGCTAGCCGAATCCTCGGGTACCGTCCAAACCAACATCAATCCTGGAGGAGTTTTGTTTGCAATTATCTTTTCGATTTGAGTATGGAACTGGGAATTCCAATTACTGGCCCCTTTCTTGTGAATGATAGTGAATAAACACATATCGAGGATAACACGCCTAGCATGGAAGACACTAATAGCCCCCTGTCACCACATGAGCGGTTCGGGCATGCAAAACAGATTATTTCTTGAAGATTTAGAGAGTGGCACATATAAATTTACTTGGAACGGCAGGTAGATACCGCACATAGGTAGGTATGGTGGACTCATATGGCACAACTTTGGGTTTATGGGAGTGGATGCACAAGCAGTATTCCCGCTTAGTACAAGTGAAGGCTAGCAAAAGACTGGGAAGCAACCAACTAGAGAGCGAGAAGAGTCATCAAAATGCATTGAAATTAACTACCATTAAGTGCAAGCATGAGTAGGACATAAATCACCATGAACATGAACATCATAGAGGCTATGTTGATTTTGTTTCAACTACATGCGTAAACATGAGCCAAGTCAAGCCACTTGAAACATTCAAAGGAGGATACCATCCTATCATACTACATCATAGTCATCTCAACATTCATGTTGGCAATCAAGACAAACCATTATAAGCTCCTAGCTAAGTAAGCATGGCATAAGCAACTATGATCTCTAAGTTGTCGTTGCAAACATGTTTCTCTCACAACAAAGCTGAATCAGGCATGATGAGCTAGTCATATTTACAAAAACAAAATAGATCGAGTTCATACCAGCTTTCCCAGGCTCAGTCACTTCATCATATATGGTCATTATTGCCTTTCACTTGCACGACCGAACGATGTGAACAATAATAAGAGTGCTCGTGCATTGGACTACGCTGGAATCTGCAGGCAAACACAAAGGAGAAGAAAAAGTAATATGGCTCTTTGAAAGCTAAACAGGTATGCATGCAAGAGCCACTAAACATTGTAACCAATATCTTCTACCTTGACCCAAAGAAAAAGAAAACTATCTACACGGGAAAGCTCCCAACAAGCAAAAGAAGAAAAAGAAAATATTTTTGGTTTTCTCAAACTAGACAGACACACGAAAAGAATACGATAAAAAGAAAATAAACTAGCATGGATGATACAGTGGAAAAGTGTGAACACCGGCTAACAAGGTGAAAGCATAAGCAAGAATGCAAAGTCGGTGAGAACACGTACTCCCCCAAGTTTACGCTTTTGGCCTAACTTGGTCTACTCCCAAGGAGGGAAATAACCAGCTCCGGGATACTCCGGAGTGGACTGAGGATGCCACTGCTGTGTGAGCTCCTCCGACTCCCACTAATAAACTGGCGTCTGGTACTCGACTGGTGGCTCGGGCACGGGCACCTGTGGTTGGGCCAAGCCCCAATATGCGTAGATGTCCGAGGGCATAATAGTGTACCTGCCTGCATGAAGATTGAACAAAGAAGGAGCAGGCAAAGTAATAGTCTCACGAGTACCCTGACTAAACACCAGGTTATAAATCATCCTTGTACTTATATCTCTATCAAGAAAGTCATGGCGAACCATGCTATCGTAATCTAGATATCTCTTGGGAAGAAGAATCTCTTCTTCCTCATCCAGTGTAATGGGTATCTCAAAGTGTCTAGCAAGACGGGTAGCATAGATACCTCCATAGACAACACCTTTAGAACGGTTCAGGTTCAACCGTTGAGCTACTATAGTGCCCAAGCTATAAGTTTTATCGTTACAAAGGGCTTCGCGCAAGACCGCAAGATCTAGGGAACTAAGTGACCCAGCTTTCCCACGACCAATCAAACATTTTCCCACAAATAATGAGAAGTACCGAAGCACGGGAAAATGAATGCTAGCAGCTCTAGCGCAAGACAATCCTCTCTCTTCTCCTACAACAATTGTACCGATAAAAGCTTCCAAGTCCCGTGGACGAGGTTCAGGAATATCCCCAACGTAAGGTAATTTGCAAACATTGCAAAAGTCCTGGAGTGACATGCGCTGGGGGATATCATAAAGTTTAAACTCAACCATAGGAGGATTCTTCCTCGGATAGAAGTTAAAGCTTTGTACGAAGATATTAGTGAGGAGGAGGTATTACGAACACTTATCTTCAACGAAGGCGGTAAGGCCTGCGTTTTCCACCAAGTGATAAAAGTCCTCATAAATTCCAGCGTCGCGTAAGAACACGTCGCTTGGCCACTCGCACGCTCGAACATCCGCGACTCGAGAGACCGGATACTTCGGCTTCTTTTCACTCCCATCATCCTTGGGGTCACGGCTTGACGAGCCTCTTAAGAACCTCCTCATCTTTTCCCTTTCTTATCTCTGAAAATTTCTGAAATTTTTAGTGATTCTAAGGAAAAGTGAATAAGGCTCAACGAAACTCATAGCAACTACTCCCACAAGTGCCTAGAGTCCATATTACGCATCAAAACTACTTGGGACCAGCTAAAATCAGCATGCAAAACTCAAGAACATGGTCACCAAGGCAGAAAAAATACGCGGAGTATAAGGCACTAGAGCAAAAACTAATTGGACCAATGGAGGAGTTACTTACCAAGGAGTAATTTCCCCAAAACAGTTCGGAGAACGGTGATTTGAGCAAAGAGATCAAAAATCCCAGCAAGAGGAGCAAGAACACGGGTTTGAGCTGCGAAACGATTTTTTCTGGAGGTAGGAGAAGCGGATGAGAGCAAGAATGAGTGGAGGGGGTGCCTGTGGGCCCCATAAGCCTGGGTGGCGCGGCCAGGGGGTGCCCGCGCCCCTAGGGCTTGTGGCCCACTGGTGTGGTCCCGAGACAGACTCTTTGTCCCAGTATTTTTCAAATATTCCCGAAAAAATCATACTAGATTTTCACAGCGTTCGGAGAACTTTTATTTTCAGGGTATATTTCCACGGGACGCTAAAACAGAAAACAGGGAAAACTAAACTAAATCTATTATTTTCTTCCAAGCAACCTAAAGTTAAAGCTTGTAACAGAGGTTTGTGACTCCTCGATTCATCCATCTCATGGTCATCGAAAGAAATCCGTCAATGGGGTTGATCAAATCCCCTCGACAAAACTTTCTCGAATCACAAAAGAGAACGGAGAATTTTCAAATAGTCACTAGGTTACCTCAATGGGGATATGTATCTCCCCAAAAAGCAAATCATACTTCATCTTGACACAAGGAATAGGGCAGTCAAAGTTCCCGATAAGAATCGATGAAGTTTTTTCGATAGCATTCATGCAATGTACTCGATATTGTTTCTTTGGAAAGTGCACCGTATGCTCATTACCATTGACATGGAAAGTGTTGGGGATATTATCTGTTGGATAACCCGCCCTAGTTGGGCCGGGTCACCGAAGCTAGCGATTCATCTCAATGTGGTTTGGGCCTTGGCCTGGTAAGGCCGGAAGTCATATGGCGGTTCTAAACCTTCGGAAGGAGTCCATAATAGAGAAGGTCTCCAAGCCTTGGAAAGATGGCGACTTAGAGATCGCAAGAGTCACGATTTGTGTAAAGGAAAGGACCTTTGTAAACCCTAAGGACTCGACCTGTATATAAAGGCGAGTCCCAGGGAGGGAGAGGGTAGGTTAGAAATCATCGAGTGCTAGGTCAGGCGAGTTACGCCCTCCTTGTAATCGAAACTCCATCAGTACAACAGAAAGCAGGACGTAGGCTTTTACCTCCTCACGAGGGGCCGAACCTGGGTAAATCTCTGTCTTGCTCCCGTTCAACCCCTTTGAGTCGCCACCAAGGTGCGATGGCTCCAACACTAAGTCCTTTCACGAGGACATCTGCCGTGACAAAACCACGACAGTTGGCGCCCACCGTGGGGCCTGCGCACGGTGGAGTTGAGTTCTCAAAGGGAGCCCTACCAGGGTTTGGGAGCTACGTGACGAGGTCATGACCCGGAGCCGCCGCGGGAAGTACTACATCAACAACTTGCTATCGGGGCCCGAGGCGGATTCGATCGAATCTGGTTACAGGGTACCCTTCGGCAGGATCAGCGTCTTCATCGGCATGATTGGATCGCCCATGCCTGAGCCGGACACCTCCTCCGACATCGTCGAGCCGACGAGGTACGTCCGCCCGGTTGTGACGCCAAACCTAATCCGCCCGGTCTTTGTTGGATTCACACAGGGATCTAAGGAGCCAGAACACTCGGCAACCCAGGAAACCACGCCGGTCAACACTGATGATGAATCGTCCATGGGCGATTCAGATTCAATCCAGTCTCTACACGGGGTCTGCCTTGGGGGCTTGTCATTGGCCATGGACCTCGAAGTTCTTGACCGGACTCGCCATCAGATCACCATTTACATGGCAGGGGCGACTCAACCCTCACCAAACCCGGCAGGCGGAGATGGAACTGGCGAGACATCTAGAAGCCCCGCCGCGATTTTGGTGGAGTTAGCAGCGAAAATAACAATGCTCATGGCGACCCCCATCACACAGGAAAACCAAGAGGCGATAAACACGAAATTGGCGAAGCTAAGAGAAGGGGTGGCAAAGGCTCAGCGGGATGCCGAGGTGGAGTCCGCCAGGATCGAGACCCGACAAGCTCAAATTACCGTTGAGATATCTTGCTTGAATACCGAAAACTGGCGGCTCGAAAGGCACCAGCGCGCATCTGACGACGCCCATCAGCGGAGGCACCAGGGTCGCCTGCCCCCTGATCTCAACCCGACCCGCCTGTTCGACACTCCGCGAACTCCCGGGGCGGGAGCCGCCCCGGGGGGAGGGCCGGGCCAGCCACCGAACCCGCCATTTCAGCCAGCTGTGGATCACGTTCCCCGATTCCAGACACCTCAAGGTCACTTTTCCAACCCGGTGCACAACGTCCTTGCCGCAGCTCGCCATTTGGAATCCCTTCCGATTCACGGCAACACTCCTGCCGAGATAGAGGCGAGGAACATCATTGAGATATTGAAGACGGCGGTGGTTCAAAACGCCCATTTCTCACACAGCCTAGATAGGCTACATTCCACTCCCCAGGCAAGCCGCACTAGGAGTCGGCCAGAGGACCAGCCCACTATAACCAGCAGACCGCGGCCCTTTCCCCAGGACAACTCGCCTGATCATCGAGACCCGCCAGGTCGGGATCACCCGGACATCCAAGTCGCCCCAGCGCCTCTTGTTGGGAGCGGCAGACAAGTGGGGGTGCCATGCTTGGCCCCCGCCCTTCGCAACGAGCGAATGTCCAAGTATTTTAAAGGGCCAAGAAAGGTGCCTAACTACACTCCAGACCTTGAGCCCGCGTCGTGGGTCGAGAGTTATGAAATCGCCATGGACATGCTCGATGTAAGCGAAGCAGTTTGCGCCAGATACTTCCCAATGATGCTCGAAGGGACGGCGCATACTTGGTTAAAGAACTTGCCCCCCAACTCCATCCAGACTTGGGCTAAATTGAAAGAGCGTTTCGTCAAAAACTTCCGAGGAACCTGCAAGCATCCGATGACAATAGTCGATCTACAACACTTCATTCAATGCCCGGATGAGTCAGCCCACCAATGGTCGCGGCGGGTCACGGAAGTCATTCACTCGTCAGACGGTATTACGGCGGCTCAGGCTGTGCTGATCCTCAAGCAGAATTGCCACTACGAGCCTTTGGTGCAGAAGTTGGGGCGACTCAAGCGAAAGGTCCAAGACATGGGGGAGCTAATGGACACCCTCACTAGGTACGCTGAGGCGGACGACACCAAAGATCCCGATGAGGATGGTGGTAAAGCTAACTCGCCAAGGAAGGGTGAGTCATCCAAAAATCATACCCGGTTCCAGGGACGCGTCTGCCATAATCAGGAAGCGAATAGCAAGAGAAGGGAGCAGGAAGAATCTTTGGACTTAGTCGCCAACACCAACACCAATAATGGCAACCAGCGCCAGAAGAAAAGTAGGGGTTACAGTGGCAAAAAGCCGCGCAACTATAATGAGTTACTCAAGGGCCCTTGCCCGCACCACGCCATGGCAGACGGACCGGCGACTCATTCCTGGGAGGACTGTTACGTGATGCGGGAGTTTCGGGCGGAGGCGATCAAAAAAGGGTAAAGCGGTGACCCAGACCAACGGCAGGAACAGTTCGGCGCGCCCAATCAACGTCAGAATCACTTCGGCGGTTTCCACGAACCTAGGGCTCAGGTGGCTCACAACCAAGCAGCGGCCAGTATCCGGTGCATCACCAGCGACGGTATAACCAGCCTGGAGTTTTTCAGCAACCACCCCCACAGGGGGCTTCGCAGGGGCAGGATGATAATAGCGGCTTCCGCAACAATCCCAAGCAGTAAAGCAATGGGCAGTACCACGTTTTCACCACCAATGCTTGCAGGCGTGATAAAAAGGTGAGTCACCGAGCGTACAGTGTGTCTGAGCCAGCACTCCCTAGATACCTCCACTGGTCCGAGCAGACCATATCATGGAGTAGGGAGGATCACCCGCCAAGAGTTGACAATCCCGGTGACTTAGCGTTGGTCGTGGTTCCCCAAGTTGGGGGATATACCTTGTCGAAGGTATTGATGGATGGTGGTAGCAGCATCAACACTTTGTACTTCGACACTTTTGAAAGGTTGACCTTGGATCAGCCTGCTCCGAGCTTTGGCCGACTTCAATTTGCAAATCGCCCAGTACCCAGTTACACTTGGATAACGCGGCGAATTCATCTTCATCGTTCAACACTGATGAGAGATCTGCCTCTAAGTCAAAAGGATTCTTGGGTCGACGCGGAGTTAACCTGGTCGTCACAAAGGTTGGCGGGTTAACTTTCTTGTTCTTGTTGTCATAGGCGGCTTGGTATTTTGATAAATCCAAGCTTGCAGCAAGCTAAGTCGCCGCCAAACGGGAGTCTTTAACAACACGTTGGTAGTCCTCTTCAGCAAACTCTGACCCGTCATCCCTGAGCTGAGGAAAGCCCGCTGCTACTTCTTTTGGGTTTATTTCTGGAGCATATGCGAAACACCGACTCAGGGTAGTCAGTGCTCCTTTCCAGGCGGCTGACCGAGTTAGCTCACCAATTCGAGGAGGAAGAGTAGATAAGCAGCCAAGCATCTTCTTTATTGACGTTATGGGTACCTTAGCGCCCATCACTGCTTTCACGGTCAACACACTTCTGGTATATAGTTGCTCCATCAATGTGTAAATCGCCTTCAGCATCAGGACAGTGTCAAGACCCGGCTCATCTTTTTACAGATGACTCGGCCCTTGGGGGTTACAGGTCGAAAGTGTTTTCTTCAATTATCAAGACCCCGCTCATCTTTTAACAGATGACCCGGCCCTTGGGGGTTACAGGTCGAAAGTGTTTTCTTCAATTATCAAGACCCGACTCATCTTTTTACAGATGACCCGGCCCTTGGGGGTTACATGTCGAAAGTGTTTTCTTCAATTATCAAGACCCGACTCATCTTTTTTACAGATGACCCGGCCCTTGGGGGTTACAGGTCGAACGTTTTTTCTTCCATTATCAAGACTCGGCTCATCTTTTTACAGATGACCCGACCCTTGGGGGTTAATGAGGATAATACAGTGTACAACAAGACGTACCTCATGTTTGTTTTTCAGCAATCGAAGCAGACTCTTCTCCATCTCATAACTGGCCTTTAGGCGACTTGCAAAGCCAGAGCAAAGTTCTTTGAATTCGAGATTCTCATATTGGGAGAGCTTAGCCTTGGAAAGTTCATGCTCAAAAACAGGTTGAGCCGACGATGATACATGCTTCGATAAAACCGCTGTGGCCAGTTTAGAGAAGCGAGTACCGGTGATAACTACAACATCTGGGTCTTCTGCTGTTTTAAATGGACTTGGCGGGTTAGGTGCTTCCATGGTTTCCTTGGGCGAGCTGGGGAGATCCACTTGATCTTCAGGTTTGTCTTGGTCCGGGTTATCCTGGATCGGTGCTGATTTTTCGATAGGCTCCGAAGTTGTAATGGGAGTTGACCCGCCAGTTTTCCTTTTCTTCGCCTGTGCCCTGAAAGGAGAAGGGGGTGTGTTTAAAGGAATGGATATTATCACCATCAGACCAAAGGTAAATGTTATCAAAGGCTTACCCAGGACACGGATCATCGATGGAAGTGCCGACATCACTGAGTCGCCGGATGTGGGAGGAGAACTCTGCAAAAATAAATACTTCAAAGATATGAGGAGGTTACAAAACGCGATCCAAAAGGACATAAAGAAGTGTTATTAAAAGATACCTCATTTTCCTTTTTCTTGGTTCTTGTTGGTAACCCGGACACCAAGTCTCCAGAATGACTCTGAGTTTTCCGATTTGAAGCATGGTGCGTTTTCTTTAAAAGGAAATTTGGATCCAAACAAGCATTTGGGTGTGAGAAGGGAACTTTCCCGCAAATTCTCCTGGCCGGCTTAGGTGGAGGAGAAGGTGAGTTGGAGGAAACAGAAATTACCTCTACAGAATCCTCCTGGCTTTCATTGTCTTCATTCTACACAAGAGATACAGAGGTGTAAACACAAAATTATCAGTAATGGATGGCGAGTTAAAAGAGGATGCATTTTTTTACCTACGAAAGTACGTCGCCGACTTGGGATTCATCGGCTTTAGATGGCTCAGTAATGGCAGCTTTGCCCTTGCCCTTGGATTTCTTCTTTGGAGGCGGCCTAGCTTGCTTCATGGCTGACTTTTTTGGCCTCTTGGAACAAAATTTATCACCTTTGAGAAATGGCATATTTTATAAGAGGTCATAGTTCAAGTAAGACGTAAGGAATAAAAAACGTAAGGCGGGTTAAGTTATTTACCTTTGGTGCCGGGTTAATCTTGCAGAAAGGTTCAAGACCTATTTGGCTGCATTTTGCCGCGGGTTCGCCGGTCAACTTCTTGATGATGGTTACAATATCATTTTCCATCAGAGCCATGTGGAAGTAGCACTCAGGATGTTCCAGGGTGCCGTTGAACTCACACATTAACCCGTCCCGACGACTTAAAGGGAGGATACGCCATTCGACCCAGCAGCGGATCAAGTCAACCCCAGTAAGGCCGTTGTTTGTCAAAGATCTTAACTCGGACAATATTGGGATAAAATCTGACTCCTCTTCTTCGGTGAGCTTGTCTAGGAGTTTAAAATTTGTTGGAAGGCGATCTTCCCTATAACCCAGAAGCTTGTTCTCGCCCTCATGCGAAGTCTCCCGGCAGTAAAACCAAGACTCGCCCCAGTCTTTGGGATGGCTTGGCATGGCGAGTGACGGGAATGAGCTATCCCTACAGCGCTGAACATTGACACCACCAAGCTCCAGACTGGGGCCATTGTGAAATTCTGTTTGGCGATTCAAGTGGAAGAAGTACCAGAATAAGGGAACTGAGGGTTCCATCCGCAAGTAAGCCTGACAAAACACTTGGAACTGGCATAGATTGCTTATCGAGTTGGGCCCTAAATCTTGGAGGCGGACATTCATAAAAGTCATGACGTCTCTGAGGAATTTCGATCCGGGCGGCTTAAAGCCCCGTTCAAGGTGTTCAACAAAAATAACTATCTCCCCTTCCTTGGGATTGGGGACTTCTTCTCCCAACCCGGTGCGCCAACCGATAACCTCTTGAGGGTCCAGATTCCCCGTTTTTACATAGTCATTAAGTATAGCATCATTGACCTTGGTCGGGAGCCAATCACTTTTGAAAACAGTGCTCATGCTACAAAGGGATAAAATTACGGGTAAATCAACACGCCAAGCATTTACTGAAAATGGTGAAACAAGTTTATTTGACTTGCCAAAGCAATTTGCCTGATGGCTGACGGAGGTTTTTGACCCGCCGACGATGGTCCGGGTCAGGCTGCCAAAGGAGACTTATGAAACTCTTACTACTTAAAGGAGAGGTGTTTTAGAGCATCAGTAGTACTTGTCAAGATGGTGAAGTATAAGATTATAAACAGATTTCACTCGACAAGCGATAGATTATGGATCTACCGGACAGACAGAAATGACTGCGAAAAATGTCTGGATAAAACGGCATGCGACTAAGGTGGGAATAGTAGTGTTGATTTGGTGAAGCCTTTTCTAAGTATGCAAATCAAGGCTGAACAAATAAAGGTATGAGAAATATTGTTGTGCTCGCTATCATCACCGCCAACTAATCAGGAATTACGAAGCCATTCAGAGGTACCAAGAACACAGTAGGTATGAACCTCGAAAAACTTGGATCTGCTTTTAATGGCTGGAAGCTGACCTGATGGATACGGCTGGAGACGTCCGAAGAGGCGTTCGCCGTGAGCGTTGCGCGGACGGCGACGAAGATCTCGGACGGACGCGAAGATTTCGGGCGGCGACAAGGTGCTCGACGGCGATGAAATGCTCAGCCACGACGAGATGTTCGGCGGCGATGAAGACTTCGGGCGGTGCCGAAGCTTTCGGATGACGACGAGGTCTTCGGGTGGCGGTGGAGCTCTGGGTGGCGATAAGATTTTTGCTGCGACGGCGAGGAAGAGAAGGGCGACAAGAGGGTAGGTGAAATGCGCCCAGTCCCTTCCTCCCGCCTATTTATCAGGTCGGGCGCTAGGATCGAGGCGCCACGAGCGGGAACTGCCAAAAGCTAAAGATTCGCCAGGATGGCGCCCCGAAATTTTTGGGATAACGATGTCGAAGGATCCATTGGGGATTACGTCATCATCCCTTCCGAGATTCAAGGGATAAGGAGGCGCTAACAAGAAGCGGTTGGGCGACTTGGGTTTTTCCGCAGCAGATGGCGGTTTAAGTACATGGCGCATAAGAGGAGTGAAGATGAATCGCCCCTAATTGAGTGAGGATATTGGCGTGAAAAGAATTCAAGTCAATCTGGGGCCTAATGTTGGGGATATTATTTGTTGGATAACCCGCCCTAGTTGGGCTGGGTCACCGAAGCTAGCGATTCATCTCAATGTGGTTTGGGCCTTGGCCTGGTAAGGCCGGAAGTCATATGGAGGTTCTAAACCTTCGGAAGGAGTCCATAATAGAGAAGGTCTCCAAGCCTTGGAAAGATGGCGACTTAGAGATCGCAAGAGTCACGATTTGAGTAAAGGAAAGGACCCTTGTAAACCCTAAGGAATCGACCTGTATATAAAG
Organism: Hordeum vulgare subsp. vulgare; assembly: GCF_904849725.1. Classification (NCBI taxonomy): domain Eukaryota; kingdom Viridiplantae; phylum Streptophyta; class Magnoliopsida; order Poales; family Poaceae; genus Hordeum; species Hordeum vulgare. The sequence goes on along the minus strand of NC_058523.1, from coordinate 392,770,663 downwards.
GCGAGTCCCAGGGAGGGAGAGGGTAGGTTAGAAATCATCGAGTGCTAGGTCAGGCGAGTTACGCCCTCCTTGTAATCGAAACTCCATCAATACAACACAAAGCAGGACGTAGGCTTTTACCTCCTCACGAGGGGTCGAACCTGGGTAAATCTCTGTCTCGCTCCCGTTTAACCACTTTGAGTCGCCACCAAGGTGCGATGGCTCCAACATTAAGTCCTTTCACGAGGACATCTGCCGTGACAAAGCACGACAAATCACATCCGTGATACTCATCCATCACCAATCCATTGCCTATGAGTCTTTTACTACTGGTTCTCGCTATGTTACTTTGCCTAGGCTTGTCCCCTGATACAAAAGGGATTGGGCCACTTTGCTACTGCTGTCACTACTAATGTTACTTGTAACTCTGCTGCTGCTGCTACTGTTGTTCCTTACTACTCCGCTGCTACTTTTTGCAAGACTTTGTTGGAGCCGTAGTCGGGGAAGCATTCTTCTCAAGAATAATCCCCCGTCAACGTGCTGGCGCCATTGATACAACAGTTAGGAATAGTCTGCCGTCAACAGATCGTTTCTCGCACCGTTGCTATCATACTACCTTGCTACTGATACTATGCTTGCAAACACTAATCTTTCAGGTGTGGTTGAATCTGACACATTCAGCTGCTAATACTTGAGAATATTCTTTCGCTCCCCGTCTTGGCGAATCAACAAATTTGGGTTGAATACTCTACCCTCGAAAACTGCTGCGATCCCATACGCTTGTGGGACATCAAAGGCTTTTTCTGGCGCCATTGCCGGGGAGGCACAGCTATATTCTCTGAGTCACTTGGGATTGACGTCTGCTGATCACTATGAGGAATCCGAGATCCAAGAACTAAAATCTTGCCTTCCACTACGAGGAGAGGTAAGGAATTGCCATCTAGCTCTACACTTGATTCACCTTAAGTTTTGAGTAAGTTTGCAACTTCGCCTCCTGCTAGAAATGTTGATATGTCGCCTATGCGTGATGATGCTATGCTTGATACTATGCATGATGATGCTATGCTTGATACTATGCCTGATGATGCTATGCTTGATACTATACTTGATGATGCTATGCTTGATACTATGCCTGCTATGCCTGATACTGCTTTGCCACTTGGTGCATGCCTTGATGCACATGTCAGATTTTATCCCAGTATTGTCCGAGGTAAGATCTTTGACAAACAACGGCCTTACTGGGGTTGACTTGATCCGCTGTTAGGACGAATGGCGTATCCTCCCTTTAAGTCGCCGGGACGGGTTAATGAAATACAAACATGAGGTACGTCTTGTTGTACACTGTATTATCCTCATTAACCCCCAAGGGCCGGGTCATCTGTAAAAAGATGAGCCGGTTCTTGATAATGGAAGAAAAACGTTCGACCTGTAACCCCCAAGGGCCGGGTCATCTGTAAAAAGATGAGTCGGGTCTTGATAATTGAAGAAAACACTTTCGACCTGTAACCCCCAAGGGTCGGGTCATCTGTAAAAAGATGAGTCGGGTCTTGATAATTGAAGAAAACACTTTCGACCTGTAACTCCCAAGGGCCGGGTCATCTGTAAAAAGATGAGCCGGGTCTTGACACTCTATAATTTTGTCTAAAAAATTATACATTAGCCCCCAAGTGTCAGGGATGTTGCTTGCAATAGTTCTGAAACTTGTCCCATGATTATATATTTCAATAGGAATCACTTATCCAAACTGAATCAACATTTGGCGACTTGAAGAAAAGTTTAACCAATCAGCAGGATGCCCGGGCAAAATCAGAAGAGAAATGTCAACTGATCCTCTTAGAGATGGAGAAGCTAAAAGCCGACTTGAAAAGGGCTCAAGCTGACCAAGATGCTTTGATAAAGCGAGCAGAAACAGCTGACGCCAAATTGGACACTGTGCAACAAGAGCTGTCCGGCTTGAAGTGACATATCTCCAACATGGCGCAAGCTGTCTTTGGTAAAAAACCAACCTTTGACCTCGCACTTTGTAAATAAACAGCTTTGTATAAATCGGTAACTATCATTATCTTTTGCACAGGTCCGAGAGTCGCCAATCTCCAAGATGATTGTGTCCTGATGCTGAAGGCGATTTACACATTGACGGAGCAACTATATACCGGAAGTGTGCTGATCGTGAAAGCAGTGATGGGCGCCAAGGAACCCATAATGTCAATAAAGAAGATGCTTGGCTGCTTATCTACCCTTCCTCCTCAAATTGGCGAGCTAACTCGGTCAGCCGCCCGGAAAGGAGCACTGACTACCCTGAGTCGGTGTTTAGCATATGCTCCAGAAATAAACCCAGAAGAAGTAGCAGCGGGCTTTCCTCAGCTCAAGGATGACGGGTCAGAGTTTGCTGAAGAGGACTACCAACGTGTTGTTAAAGACTCCCATTTGGCGGCGACTCAGCTTGCTGCAAGCTTGGATTTATCAAAATACCAAGCCGCCTATGACAACAAGAACAAGAAAGTTAACCCGCCAACCTTTGTGACGACCAGCTTAACTCCGCCTCGACCCAAGAATCCTTTTGACTTGGAGGCGGATCTCTCATCAGTGCTGAACGATGAAGATGAATTCGCCGCATTATCCAAGTGTAACTGGGTACTGGGCGATTTGCAAATTGAAGTCGGCCAAAGCTCGCAGCAGGCTGATCCAAGGTCATGAGCAAAATAAAACTTCATAGATTTGGCCATGAGAGCCATGTAATAAGTCTTTTTAAGAATCAAACTCCTTCTGTGGTATCTCGAAAAATCCTTATGTCGCCCTTAAGGCATTTTGAAATGCTTGATCCGCCGTGTCAGGCGTTTTTATGATTCTTGACCCGCACTGAGGCATTTTCATGATGCTTGACCCGCGATGGCTAGAGTGATTTTGATCATCAACCTGTTTTAAGCTTGAAAACATATATCAAACCATCTCAGTGAGTAATGGGTGATAATAAATAGCAATCGGCCCAAGATATTTTGAGGCGAGTCACACAAAAGTCTAAAAAACCTTGTAGCAGTGCGAGGAAGGTAAAAAAATAGCAATTTCGTCGGCTCATCAGGTCGCGATAGGATAGGCGAGTTAAATAAGCTCAAGCGCCACCCAAGGGAGACTTTTGTATCAAAAGCTCAAGTATTTAGACCGGCTGATCAGGCACAAGTCAAGCTTCGGTGAAGCGGGTTCAATGAACCAATGGTTTCTCTATTTTCCATGTGAGGCGCTTGCCGGCCAGTCATGTTTTAACCAAGGCGAGTTCAGGGTCCATGAGCGGAATAACTCGCCAAGAGTTCACGGGTCCATATGGCGATTCGGCAAACACACAGTCCAGTATAACCATTTGTAATGCGGTAATTTTTCGCACGCCAAATGGGTAGTAAGGCTGATCTTAGTGAGAGGAAGCCCCCAAGTGACCTATGATTAAGGGAAAAAACCCGTCATAGGATTGTAGAAGCGTATACGCTATTACCACAAAACGACTTGAGAACACATTGTCCCCAAGTAAGCCGGCCTAATCCACAGAATCGCATAAGGCGCCTATGTTTGAATCGCGCGCTTGTGGCGACTTCGATCCTCTTTGGCTTATCGATACCCAGTTTTGTAAAAAGCACGTCGTGGCGACTTAAGCTCTTTGGTATGGATAGCGTCCATGTTTGGGCGACTTGTTGGTGAAAGAATAAAGATCCATACCTTTCAATAAGATGAATTAGCAGGAAAGCCCCCAAGTCGGGATGCGTTAATTTTATTTCTTTATAAGAAATGAAAAACTTACAAAACGTAGAGCTAATAGCTCAAGTGTAATAAGGCCGCAAGTGGGCTATGTTCCAGGGGCGAGTTGACTTAGCCTCCGTGGTTGGCCGATCAGCCCGTAGATCCACCAGATAGTAAGACCCGTTGCGAAGGTTTTTACTGACGACGAACGGTCCTTCCCATGGTGGTGATAAATTATGCATGCCAGTACGATCTTGTATCAGCCGAAGCACTAAGTCGCCTTCGTGAAAAGTTCGGCTCTTGACCCGGCGGCTGTGATAACGCCGTAAGTCCTGCTGATAAATGGCCGATCGGGCTGTAGCCAAATCACGCGCTTCCTCCAAGGCGTCCAAAGAGTCTTGACGCGCCAGTTCGTTGTCCTGTTCCACATAAGCGGCAACCCTGGGCGAGTCATGCCTTATGTCAGTGGGAAGAATGGCTTCTGCTCCATAGACCAGAAAGAAAGGAGTAAAACCCGTAGAATGGTTCGGGGTGGTCCGGATGCTCGATAGTACTGAAGGAAACTCCTCAACCCAACACCCCGGGGTACGTTCCAAGGGAATCATGAGTCGGGGTTTGATTCCTCGCAAAACTTCCTGGTTCGCCCGCTCCGCCTGTCCATTAGATTGCGGGTTAGCAACTGCAGAAACATCAAGCCGGATGTGCTCACGATGGCAAAACTCCTGCATCGCTCCTTGAGACAAATTAGTGCCATTATCAGTAATGATGTTGTGCGGATATCCGAACCGGAAGATTAATTTTTTCAAGAATTTGACCGCTGTCTCCGCATCGCAAGCTCCAACAGGATCTGCTTCAACCCACTTGGTGAACTTATCAACCACCACCAGCAAATGACTTTTCTTGTTGGACGACATCTTAAAGGGGCCAACCATGTCTAACCCCCAAACCGCGAAAGGCCAAGTGATAGGTATCATCCTTAGTTCTTGAGCCGGCACATGGGCCTGTCACTCGTAACGTTGGCATCCATCACATCGACGAACTATCTCCTCTTCATCTGCATGGGCCGTCAACCAGAAGAAACCATGACGGAATGCCTTTGAAACCAAGGAGCGTGACCCGGCGTGATGCCCACAATCTCCGGAATGAATGTCATTTAGAATTATGCACCCTTCTTCGGAGGAAACACATCTTTGAAAAAACCCAGAAGTGCTCCGTTTATATAGTTCGCCATTGATGATCACCATGGATTTGCTTCGCCGAACGATTTGGCGAGCCAACACTTCATCCGTAGTTAACTCGCCTCGGGCGAGATAGGCCAGATACGGAAGAACCCAATCCGGCGTAACATGGAGAGCCGCCACGAACTGGGACTCAGGATCTGGTATTGCCAATTCCTCCTCTGAAGGCAACCTTACGAAAGGATTATGCAGAGTATCCAAAAAACATTGGGGGGAACTGGCTTACGCTGGGAACCGAGATGTGAAAGGGCATCAGCTGCTTCGTTAAGGCGCCGGTCAATGTGATCGACCTGATAGCCATGGAAATGACCCGCCACATCGGACACAGCCCTCCTGTAAGCCGCCATCAAGGAGTCCCGAGAATCCCAAGTGCCTGAAACTTGCTGAGCCACGAGATCAGAGTCGCCGAAACATCTCACCCGCGTAAGGTTCATCTCCTTGGCGAGTCGTAAGCCGTGAAGCAAAGCTTCGTATTCCGCAGCGTTGTTGGTACATGGAAATATGAGTCGGAGGAGGTAACAGAATTTGTCCCCTTGAGGCGATATCAGCACCACACCAGCCCCCGAGCCTTCCAACTGTCTAGATCCATCAAAATAAATAGTCCAGTATGTAAGGTGAGGCCTGTCTTCCGGGATCTGTAACTCGGTCCAATCATTGACAAAATCAACCAAGGCCTGAGACTTGATAGCCGTGCGGGGGGTGTATCGCACGTGGTGCGGCCCAAGTTCTACCGCCCACTTGGCAATTCGCCCTGTCGCCTCCCGATTCCGGATGATGTCCCCGAGGGGAGCGGAGCTAACCACCGTGATGGGATGCTCTTGAAAATAATGTTTAAGCTTCCGGCTTGCCATAAAGACCCCATAAACTAATTTTTGCTAGTGTGGGTATCGTTGCTTGGAAAGAGTTAGCACCTTGCTGATAAAATACACCGAGCGCTGCATAGGGTATTCCTTCCCTTCCTCCTTCCTTTCGACGACCACCGCCATACTCACCGCTTTGGAGTTTGCCGCAATATATAAAAGCTGAAAAGGACGTGGATGTCGCCTAGAGGGGGGGGGGGTGAATAGGCGCTTTAAAATAGTTAAGGTTTAGGCTTGAACAAATGCGGAATAAAACTAACGTTTAATATGTCAAGCACAAAACCTACAAACAACTAGGCTCACCTATGTGCACCAACAACTTATGCTAAGCAAGATAAACAACTAAGTGATAGCAAGATATATTACAATAAACAATATGTCTATCACAAAGTAAAGTGCATAAGTAAAGGGTTCGGGTAAGAGATAACCGAGGCACGGGGAGACGATGATGTATCCCGAAGTTCACACCCTTGCGGATGCTAATCTCCGTTAGAGCGGTGTGGAGGCACAATGCTCCCCAAGATGCCACTAAGGCCACCGTAATCTCCTCACGCCCTCGCACAATGCAAGATGCCGTGATTCCACTAAGGGACCCTTGAGGGCGGTCACCGAACCCGTACAAATGGCAACCCTTGGGGGCGGTCACCGAACCCGTACAAATGGCAACCCTTGGGGGCGGTCACCGAACCCGTACACGTGGCAACCCTTGGGGGCGGTTACCGGTACCCGTACAAATTGCTCGGGGCAATCTCCACAACCTTATTGGAGACCCCGACGCTTCCCGGAGCTTCACACCACAATGATTGAGCTCCGAGACACCACCAAGCTTCTAGGACGCCAAAGCATCCACGAAGAACAATATCAAGGGTACTAAGTACCAAAGGTAGTAAGCTTCTCAACTTCTCACTTCCACGTATCACCGTGGAGAACTCAAACCGATGCAACTAATGCAATGGCAAGAACACACGAAGTGGTCAAGTCCCTCACACTCAAATCCCTCCACAACAACAAAAGCTATGGAGAAATATGAGAGGAAGAACAAGGAGCTCACAAAGAACTCCAAGATCAAGATCCAAGGGGTTCCCCTCACATAGAGGAGAAAGTGATTGGTGGAGATGTGGATCTAGATCTCCTCTCTCTTTTCCCTCAAGAACAAGCAAGAATCATTGGAGGGATAGAGAGTAATCAAGCTCTAAGAATGTCAACAATGGAGATAGAACAAGAGCTCAACAGATAGATAAGGCAAGGGGGAAGCAGACCCTCTTTATATAGTGGGGGGAAGAATCAGACCGTTACCCCCACTCTCTGCCCGAGCTCCAGCGGTACTACCGCTGGCACTGCAGCAGTACTACCGCTGGCACTCCAGCGGTACTACCGCTGTCACTCCAGCGGTACTACCGCCAGCTAGCGGTACTACCGCTAGCTGCAGCGGTACTACCGCTCGCCCCAGCGGTACTACCGCTGGGCCCCTGGTAGTGCAAAGGCACTACCACCGCCAAGAAAATATTCGCAAAAAGGTCCGTCCACGAACAACCGCTAGGCAGGCGGTACTAAGCTCCTGGAGCGGTACTACCGCTGACCAAGGGCGGTACTACCGCGAGCCAGCGGTACTACCGCTAGGGCCAGCGGTACTACCGCTAACTCTAGCGGTACTACCGCTAGGTCGAGCGGTACTACCGCTAGGTCCAGCGGTACTACCGCTCGCCACTGAAACAACCATAACTTTCGCATACGAGCTCCGAATCTTAAGACCATGCGGTTATGAATATGCCAAAGATATAGAGATGTGAGATCTCTATGAATGAAGAACCGGCAAAAACTCAAACATCGAAAACATCATAGTAGATGCATATGGACTCCGTTTTCGATGAACTCGAGCTTGTCATGAAGATGACCATAAGCTCTAAAACTCACAAAGAGAAACACCAACTAAGAACCAAGAAGTATGATGCAAGGATGCAAATGGTTTGAGCTCTCAACGAACGATACGATCAAGCTACTCACTTGAGAGCCCCCCTTGATAGAACAACAATCTATCCTAACCAGAAAACCTATCAAGGGCAAACCTATACCTTGCACCTCATCCTCTTGAGCTAGATGATGATGATCTTGGCTTCCTCAAGATGGACCACCTTTCTTGATTGTGTTGGCTTGATGAATACTAGTTGATTGCTCCCCCATACTCACTATGGGTGAGCCACTCTTCAGCATATCTTCACAAGTCCATTGCCACCATAATGGACGGCAAGCTTCAAGCATGCTATCTTCGTGCTGCTCCACTTGAACTTGCACGTAGCAATCTTGATGACGATCACAACTTGATGTCATACTCCATGGGTTGTATGAGATCTTCCCTTTGACGCAAGCTCATGGAAACACACCTAACCCCCACATAGAACTCTCACGAAGACCATGGGTTAGTACACAAACACGTAATGGACAATGCTTACCATACCATGGGATCACTTGATCCCTCTCGGTACATCTTGTACGCTTTGTGTGTTGATCATCTTGGTTTACTCTTTGTCTGAGATCTTGATCAACCATTGATGATGATCACAACTTGACGTCATACTCCATGGGTTGTATGAGATCTTCCTTTTGACGCAAGCCCATGTAAACACACTTAACCCCCACATAGAACTCTCACGAAGACCATGGGTTAGTACACAAACACGTAATGGACAATGCTTACCATACCATGGGATCACTTGATCCCTCTCGGTACATCTTGTACGCTTTGTGTGTTGATCATCTTGGTTTACTCTTTGTCTGAGATCTTGATCAACCATGTCTCTCTATGACCATTCTTTGGATAATACCTTGGATACCATCTTGGTCATCATATAAACTCCTTGAACCCAATAGATGGACTTCAAGAAGTGCCTATGGACAAATCCATACCATGGGATCACTTGATCCCTCTCGGTACATCTTGTAGGCTTTGTGTGTTGATCATCTTGATTTACTCTTTGTCTGAGATCTTGATCAACCATGCGTCTCTATGACCATTCTTTGGATAATACCTTGAATACCATCTTGGTCATCATATAAACTCCTTGAACCCAACAGATGGACTTCAAGAATTGCCTATGGACAAATCCTATAAATGTAACTTAAGGCAACCATTAGTCCATAGGAATTGTCATCAAGTACCAAAACCACATATGGAGATATATGCTCAATATATGCTCCAACAAAAGCACGGGCTCTTTCTCAGTCGGGGCGGCCAAGACCGGTGGGTTGACCAGCTGCCACTTTAAGGCTTGGAAAGCTTCATCGGCTTCATCTGTCCAAACAAAATGGTCAGATTTCCTAAGCAATTGATAAAGGGGAATAGCTTTCTCTCCCAGACGGCTTATGAAACGACTTAAGGCCGCAATACGACCCGCCATCCGTTGGACTTGATTAATATTCGCTGGTTTCCCCAGGGTGGTAACCGCTTCGATCTTGTCCGGGTTAGCTTCGATGCCGCGCTCAGACACCAGGAAGCCCAACAACTTTCCTGCAGGAACACCAAAAACACACTTGGTGGGATTAAGCTTCATCTGATATACCCGCAGATTATCAAAAGTTTCCTTGAGATCTTCCAATAGCGTTTCCTTCCTGTGGGTTTTAACCACAATGTCATCAACATAGGCATGGACGTTGCGTCCGATTTGGCCACGGAGGCAATTTCGAATGCAGCGCTGATAAGTCGCCCCTGCACTTTTGAGTTCGAATGGCATGGACACATAGCAAAAAGCCCCAAAGGGGGTTATAAAAGCTGTTTTCTCTTGATATTCCACGACCATCTTGATTTGGTGATATCCAGAATAAGCGTCCAGGAAGCAGAAACGTTCGCATCCCACCACTGAATCAATAATTTGGTCGATGCGGGGAAGAGCGAAAGGATCCTTCGGGCAAGCTCTGTTAAGGTCTGTGTAATCAATGCACATACGCAAGGTACCATTCTTCTTGAGTACCAAGACCGGGTTAGCCAATCATTTGGGGTGGAAGACCTCTACGATGAATCCGGCGGCCAAGAGCCGAGCAACTTCCTCCCCAATTGCCTTGCGTCGTTCCACATTGAACCTACAAAGATATTGCTGAATAGGTTTTGCCTTTGGCTCAACATTAAGGTGGTGCTCAGCGAATTCTCTCGGCACACCAGGCATGTCAGAAGGTTTCCATGCGAAGATGTCCCGATTCTCATGGATGAATTCGATGAGCGCGCTTTCCTATTTGGGATCCAGACCCGTCCCAATAGTGAACTGCTTGGTTGAGTCGCCAGGGACGAAATCCACCATTTTAGTGTCATCAGTTGGCTTGAATTTGAGGGGCGGCTCAACGTCTGTCGTTGGCTTTTTTAGGGGTGACATATCAGCGGATCAACATTGGCCTGGTGATATTTGAGCTCCTCCGCAGCACAGGCGACTTCTGCGTAAGCCACATCCCCTTCTTCACATTCTCTTGCAATCCTTCTATCACCATCAACCGTGATGGGTCCTTTAGGACCAGGCATCTTGAGTTTAAGGTAAACATTGCATGGGCGAGCCATGAACCGGGCGTAAGCCGGCCGCCCAAACAACGCATGATAGGGGCTTTTTAACTTGACCACCTCAAACATCAGCGACTCACTCCTGTAATTAGATGTTGTTCCAAATGCAACTGTGAGCCTGACTCGGCCTATGGGGTACGCTGATTTCCCTGGGACGATTCCGTGGAATACCGTGGTTGAAGGCATCAAATCTTTCTCCAACAGGTTCATCCTTTGGAAAGTGTCGAAGTACAAAATGTTGATGCTGCTGCCACCATCCATCAGTACCTTCGACAAGGTATATCCCCCAACTTGGGGAGCCACGACCAACGCTAAGTCGCCGGGATTGTCAACTCTTGCCGGGTGATCCTCCCTACTCCATGATATGGTCTGCTCGGACCAGTGGAGGTATCTAGGGAGTGCCAGCTTAGACACACTGTACGCTCGGTGACTCACCTTTTTATCACGCCTGCAAGCATTGGTGGTGAAAACGTGGTACTGCCCATTGCTTAACTGCTTGGGATTGTTGCGGAGCCGCCATTATCATCCTGCCCCTGCGAAGCCCCCTGTGGGGGTGGTTGCTGAAAAACTCCAGGCGGGTTATACCGTCGCTGGTGATGCACCAGATACTGGCCGGTGCTTGGCTGCGAGCCACACTGAGCCCCAGGTTCGGGGAAACTGCCGAAGGGGTTCTGGCGTTGATTGGGCGCGCCGAACTGTTCCTGCCGTTGGTCCGGGTCACCGCTTTGCCCTTTTTTGATCACCTCCGCCCGAAACTCCCGCATCACGTAACAGTCCTCCCAGGAATGAGTCGCCGGTCCGTCTGCCATGGCGTGGTGCGGGCAGGGGCCCTTGAGTAACTCATTATAGTTGCGCAGCTTTTGCCATTGTAACCCCTACTTTTCTTCTGGCGCTGGTTGCCATTATTGGTGTTGGTGTTGGCGACTAAATCTGAAGATTCTTCCTGCTGCCTTCTCTTGCTATTCGCTCCCTGATTATGGCGGGCGCGTCCCTGGAACCGGGTATGATTTTTGGATGACTCGCCCTTCCTTGGCGAGTTAGCTTTACCACCATCCTCGCCGGGATCTTTGGTGTCGTCCGCCTCAGCATACCTAGTGAGGGTGTCCATTAGCTCCCCCATGTTTTGGACCTTTCGCTTGAGTCGCCCCAACTTCTGCACCAAAGGCTCGTAGTGGCAATTCTGCTCGAGGATCAGCACAGCTTGAGCCGCCGTAATACCGTCTAACGAGCTAATGACTTCCGTGACCCGCCACGACCAGTGGTGGGCCGACTCATCCGGGCGTTGAATGCAGTGCTGTAGATCGACTATTGTCATCGGACGCTTGTAGGTTCCTCAAAAGTTTTTGACGAAACGCTCTTTCAATTCAGCCCAAGTCTGGATGGAGTTGGGGGGCAAGTTCTTTAACCAAGTACGCGCCGTCCCTTCGAGCATCATCGTGAAGTATCTGGCGCAAACTACTTCGCTTACATCGAGCATGTCCATGGCGATTTCAAAACTTTCTTGGCCCTTTAAAATCCTTGGGCATTCTCTCGTTGCGAAGGGCGGGGGCCAAGCACGGCACCCCCACTTGTCTGCCGCTCCCAACAAGAGGCGCTAGGGCGACTTGGATGTCCGGGTGATCCCAACCTGGGGGGTCTCGATGATCAGGCGAGTTGTCCTAGGGGAAGGGCTGTGGTCCGCTGGTTATAGCGGGCTGGTCCTCTGGCCGACTCCTCATGCGGCTTGCCTAGGGAGTGGACTGTAGCCTATCTAGGCTGTGTGAGAACTGGGCGTTTTGAACCACCGCCGTCTTCAACATCTCAATGGCGTTCCTCGCCTCTATCTCGGCAGGAGTGTTGCCGTGAACCGGAAGGGGCTGGCCCGACCCTCCCCCCGAGGCGGCTCCCGCCCTGGGAGTTCGCGGAGTGTCGAACAGGCAGGTCGGGTTGAGATCAGGGGGCAGGCGACCCTGGTGCCTCCGCTGATGGACGGCGTCAGATGCGCGCTGGTGCCTTTCGAGCCGCCAGTTGTCGGTATTCAAGCGAGCTATCTCAACGGTAATTTGAGCTTGCCGGGTCTCATCCTGGCGGCTCCACCTCGGCATCCCGCTGAGCCTTTGCCACCCCTTCTCTTAGCTTCGTCAATTCCGTGTTTACCGCCTCCTGGTTTTTCGGTGTGATGGGGGTCGCCGTGAGCCTTGTTATTCCCGCTGCTAACTCCACCAAAATCGCGGCCGGGCTTCTAGATGTCTCGCCAGTTCCATCTCTGCCTGCCGGGTTTGGCGAGGGTTGAGTCGCCCCTGCCATGTAAACGGCGATCTGATGGCGAGTCCAGTCAAGAACTTCGGGGTCCATGGCCAGTGACAAGCCCCCAAGGCAGCCCCCGTGTAGAGACTGGATTGAAGCTGAATCGCCCATGGACGATTCATCATCAGTGTTGACCGGCGTGGTTTCCTGGGTCGCCGAGTGTTCTGGCTCCTCAGATCCCTGCGTGAATCCAACAAAGATCGGGCGGGTTAGGTTTGGCATCACGACCGGGCGGACGTACCTGGCTAGCTCGACGATGTCGGAGGAGGTGTCCGGCTCAGGCACGGGCGATCCAATCATGTCGACGAAGACGCCGATCCTGCCGAAGGGGACACTGTAACCAGATTCGATCGAATCCGCCTCGGGCCCCCATAGCAAGTTGTTGATGTAGTACTTCCCGCGGCGGCTCCGGGTCATGAGCCCCGTCGCGTAGCTCCCAAACCCTGGTAGGGCTCCCTTTGAGAACTCAACTCCACCGTGCGCAGGCCCCACGGTGGGCGCCAACTGTCGTGGTTTTGTCACGGCAAATGTCCTCGTGAAAGGACTTAGAGTTGGAGCCATCGCACCTTGGTGGCGACTAAAAGGGGTTGAACGGGAGCGAGACAGAGATTTACCCAGGTTCGGCCCCTCGTGAGGAGGTAAAAGCCTATGTCCTGCTTTGTGTTGTATTGATGGAGTTTCGATTACAAGGAAGGCGTAACTCGCCTGACCTAGCATTCGATGATTTCTAACCTACCCTCTCCCTCCCTGGGACTAGCCTTTATATACAGGTGGAGTCCTTAGGGTTTACAAGGGTCCTTTCCTTTACACAAATCGTGACTCTTGCGATCTCTAAGTCGCCATCTTTCTAAGGCTTGGAGACCTTTTCTATTATGGACTCCTTCTGAAGGTTTAGAACCGCCATATGACTTCCGGCCTTACCAGGCCAAGGCCCAAACCACATTGAGATGAATCACTAGCTTCGGTGACCCGGCCCAACTAGGGCGGGTTATCCAACAGATAATATCCCCAACATGATTCATCATGTAACAACTATTACACGGAGAGATAAGTAACTAGCTCCCGTTCGTCAATCTAATGTATGCATGTATTCCGTATGTGGTCATACGTGCTTAGGGAAAAGAACTTGCATGACATCTATTGTCCATCCATCCCGTGGCAGCAGGGTCCTAATGGAAACTACGGGATATTAAGGTTCTCCTTTTAATAAAGAACCGGACCAACGCATTAACACATGGTGAATACATGAACTCCTCATACTATGGTCATCTACGGGAGTGGTTCCGTCTATTTTCACTCCGGGGTTGCCGAGTCATAACACATAGTAGGTGACTACAACTTGCAAGATAGGATCTAAAACACACATATATTGGCGACAACATAATAGGTTCGGATCTGAAATCATGGCAGTTGGGCCCTAGTGACAAGCATTAAGCATAGCCAAGTAGTAGCAACATCAATCTAGAACATAGTGGATACTAGGGATCAATCCCCGTCAAGAACTAACTCAATTACATGATAGATCTCATCCAACTCATCACCGTCCAGCAAGCCTACGATGAGATTACTCACGAACGATGAAGAGCATCATGGAATTGTCGATGGAGAAAGGTTGATGATGACGATGGCGACGATTTCCCCTCTCCGGAGCCCGAAACGGACTCCAGATCTGCCCTCCAGATGAAGAACAGGATGTGGCTGTGCCTCCGTATCGCAAAACGCGATGAAACCTTCTCTCTCATTTTTTTTCCAGGCGAAACAGAAGATATAGAGCTGAGATTGGGGGCGGTGGTGCCACATGGGCCCCAAAAGCCTGCACGGCGCGGCCATAGGGGGTGGTCGCGGCCTGTGGGCTTGTGGCCCACTTGCATTCCCGCTCCGGTGGATCTTTGCGCACGTATTTTTCTTTTATTCGAGAAAAAATCTCCGTAAATTTTCAGGACATTCCGAGAACTTTTATTTCTGCAAAAAAATAACACCATGGCAATTCTGCTGAAAACAGCGTCAGTCCGGGTTAGTTCCATTCAAATCATGCAAGTTAGAGTCCAAAACAAGGGCAAAAGAGTTTGGAAAAGTAGATAGGACGGAGACGTATTAGAGATCTATCCGATGTAATCTTCTTTTGCGATGTGTTTGTCGAGATCCGATGAATTGTGGATTTATGATCAGATTATCTGTGAATTTTATTTGAGTTTCTTCTGATCTCTTATATGCATGATTTGATATCCTTGTAATTCTCTTCGAGTTGTGGGTTTTGTTTGGCCAGCTTGATCTATGATTCTTGCAATGGGAGAAGTGCTTGGTTTTGGGTTCATACCGTGCGGTGACCTCACCCAGTGACAGAAGGGGTAGCGAGGCACGCATCGTTTAGTTGCCATCAACGGTAAAAAGATGGAGTTTTCATCATTGGTTTGAGATTATCCCTCTACATCATGTCATCTTGCTTAAGGCATTACCCTGTTCGTCATGAACTCAATACACTAGATGCATGCTGGATAGTGGTCGATGTGTTGAGTAATAGTAGTAGATGCAGAAAGTATCGATTTACTTGTCTCGGACGTGATTCCTATATGTATGATCATTGCCTTAGATATCGTCATGACTTTGCACGGTTCTATCAATTGCTCGACAGTAATTTTTTCACCCACCGTAATATTTGCTATTTTGAGAGAAGCCTCTAGTGAACACTATGGCCCCCGGGTCTACTCCACACCATATTTTCAGCCTTACTCTTTTACTTTGTTGCACTTTCCGCCTTCCGATCTCACTTTGCAATCAATCTTGAAGGGATTGACAACCCCTTTACAGCGTTGGGTGCAATCTCATTTGTGTTAGCGCACGTACTCCGGATTTGACGAGATTCTTCTACTGGATTGATACCTTGGTTCTCAAACTGAGGGAAATACTTATTTCACCCTTTCCTCTTCAAGGGAAAAACCAACGCAAGCAAGTCTTCGTCAACATGTCAATTTCTGGCGCTGTTGTTTGCGAAGTAGCAATAGCCTCTTGCGGGAGTTCAATCCCCAGCTCAGCTAGACGGTTTGAGTACCCACACATTTTGAGCACATGTTCACTGACAGACGAATTCTCCTCCGTCTTGCAAGCATAGAATTTATCGGAGGTCTCATACCTCTCGATCTGGGCGTTCTTCTGAAATATAAACTTCAATTCCTGGAACATCTCATATCCTCCATGACGGTCAAAGCAACGTTGAAGTCCCGGCTCTAAGCCATACAAGACTGCACATTGAACTACTGAGTAGTCCTCCTTGCGTGCTAACCAAGCGCTCTTAGCATCTTGGTCAGCCGCGGCGGGTGGTTCATCTCCTAGCGCAGCATTAAGGACATAATCCTTCTTCCCAGCTTGCAGGAGCAACTTAAGATTACGAGGCCAGTCTACAAAGTTGCTTCCATCATCTTTCAACTTAGCTTTCTCTAGGAACGTATTAAAATTCAGGGTGACTGTCGCGTGAGCCATTGATCTACAACACAAATATTTTCAAAGTGGACTTAGACTATGTTCAAGATAATTAGAGTTTAACTAATCAAATTACTTGCTAAATTCCCACTCAAAAAGTACATCTCTCTAGTCATTTGAGTGGTACATGATCCAATTTCACTAGCTCAAGTCCGATCATCACGTGAGTTGAGGATAGTTTCAGTGGTAAACATCTCTATTCTAATCATATCAACTATACGATTCATGCTTGACCTTTCGGTCTCATGTGTTCCAAGGCCATGTCTGCACATGCTAGGCTCGTCAAGCTTAACCCGAGTGTTCCGCGTGTGCAACTGTTTTGCAGCCGTTGTATGTGAACATTGAGTCTATCACACCCGATCATCACGTGGTGTCTCGAAACGACGAACTGTAGCAACGGTGCACAGTCGGGGAGAACACAATTTCGTCTTGAAATTTTAGTGAGAGATCACCTCATAATGCTACCATCGTTCTAACCAAAATAAGGTGCATAAAAGGATTAACATCTCATGCAATTCATAAGTGACATGATATGGCCATCATCATGTGCTTCTTGATCTCCATCACCAAAGCACCGACACGATCTTCTTGTCACCGGAGCCACACTATGATCTCCATCAACGTGTCGCCATCGGGGTTGTCGTTCTACTTATGCTATTACTACCAAGGCTACGTCCTAGCAATATAGTAAACACATCTGCAAACACAAACGTTAGTTTAAAGACAACCCTATGGCTCGTGCCGGTTGCCGTACCATCGACGTGCAAGTCGATATTAACTATTACAACATGATCATCTCATACATCCAATATATCACATCACGTCATTGGCCATATCATATCATATCACAAGCATACCCTGCAAAAACAAGTTAGATGTCCTCTAATTGTTGTTGCATGTTTTACGTGGCTGCTATGGGTATCTAGTAGATCACATCTTACTTACGCAAAAACCACAACGGAGATCTACAAATTGCTATTTAACCTCTCCAAGGACCGCCTCGGTCAAAACCAATTCAACTAAAGTTGAAGAAACCGACACCCGACAGTCATCTTTATAGAACGAAGTTGCATGTCAAGCGATGAAACCAGTCTTTCGTAAGCGTGCGAATAATGTCGGTCCAGGCCGCTTCAATCCTAAAATACCGCCGAATCGAGAAAAGACTAAGGAGGGAAGTGATACATCTCCATCATATCTACTTTTCCAAACTCTTTTGCCCTTGTTTTGGACTCTAATTTGCATGATTTGAATGGAACTAACCCGGACTGATGCTGTTTTCAACAGAATTGCCATAGTGTTGTTTTTGCATAGAAATATAAGTTCTCGGAATGACCTGGAAATTTACGAGGAATTTTGGTGGAATATATAAAAAATAATGGCGCAAGAATCACCTGGAGGGACGAAGCCAGGAGCTCACAAGCCCACCAGCCCCGCCCCCTGGCCGGGCCTGGCAGGCTTGTGAGCCCCTCGTGGCTCCACCACCTCCAATTCCAGCTCTATATATTCTCCTTCGGCCGAAAAAAAAATCAAGGAGAAGAGTTCATCGCGTTTTACGATATGGAGCCGCCGCCACCACCTGTTCTTCCTTTGGAGGGCAGATCTGGAGTCCGTTCTGGGCTCCGGAGAGGGGGAATCGACGCCTTCGGCATCACCAACCATCCTTCATCGCCAATTCCATGATTCTATTCACCGTTCGTAAGTAATCTCATCGTAGGCTTGCTGGACGGTGATGGTTTAGATGAGATCTATCATGTAATCGAGTTAGTTTTGATGGGGATTGATCCCTAGTATCCACTATGTTCTGAGATTGATGTTGCTACTACTTTGCTATGCTTAATGCTTGTCACTAGGGCCCGAGTGCCATGATTTCAGATCTGAACCTATTACTTTTTCATAAATATATGTGTGTTCTTTATCCTATCTTGCAAGTTGTAGTCACCTACTATGTGTTATGACCCGGCAACCCCAGAGTGACAATAGCCGGAACCACTCCCGGAGATGACCATAGTATGAGGAGTTCATGTATTCACAATGTGCTAATGCTTTGTTCCGATTCTCTATTAAAAGGAGAACCTTAATATCCCTTAGTTTCCCTTAGGATCCCGCTCCCACGGGAGGGATGGACTATAGATGTCATGCAAGTTCTTTTCCATAAGCACGTATGACTATATACGGAATGCATGCCTACATTACATTGACGAACTGGAGCTAGTTACATATCTCCCCATGTTATAACTGTTACATGATGAATGTCATCCGGCATAATTATCCATCACCGATCCAATGCCTACGAGATTTTACTACTAGTCCTTGCTACGTTACTTTACCGCTACTGCTGTCACTTCTGCTACTGTTACCGCTACTGCTATCACTGCTGCTACTGTTACTGCTACTACCGTTGCTATCACACTACTTTGCTACTGAAACTTTGCTGCAGATACTAAGTGTTTTAGGTGTGGTTGAATTGACAACTCAACTACTAATACTCGAGAATATTCTTTTGCTTCCCCTTGTGTCGAATCAAAAAATTTGGGTTGAATACTCTACCCTTGAATACTGTTGCGATCCCCTATACTTGTGGGTTATCAAGAGTATTTTCTGGCGCCGTTGCCGGGGAGGCATAGCTCTATTCTTTGAGTCACTTGGAATTTACGTCTGTTGATCACTATGAGGAATCCGAGAGATCCAAAAACTAAAGTCTTGCCGTCAACGACGAGGACAGGTAAGGAACTGCCATCTAGCTCTGCACTTGATTCACCTTCAGTTATGAGTAAGTTTGCGACACCACCACCTACTAGAAACTCTGATATGTCGCTTGTCCTTGATGATGCTACTTCTGCTATCCATGATGCTTATGATGATGCTTTGCTTGATACTACTTTGCCCCTAGGTGCATTTCTTGATGCACAAATTGCTAGAGTTGCTGCTGAATGTGATGATACTTCTGAAACTGCTGAAATTATTGAAGCAAAACCTGCTGTTTCACCTATTAGAACTAGCTCTCCTATATATGAATTCCCTAATATACCTGAGGGTTATGTTATGGAGGTAGAGGTAGCTGAGGAATTCTTGCTTGTAAGGATAGCTATGATCTTGAGAATTTACTACGCAAGTGGAAGGAAAAATCTCTGAATGCTAGAATGAAATACGATCCTAAGTTTGCTACTTCACCCATCTTTGTAACCAATAAGGATTATGAATTCTCTGTCGACCCTGAGTTAATCACCTTGGTCGAATCTGATCATTTTCATGGTTATGAGTCTGAAACGGTTGTAGTACATCTTACCAAGCTGAATGATATTGCCACCCTATTCACGAGTGAGGAAAAGATTCCCCATTACTATATCCTTAAGCTGTTTCCTTTCATGCTAAAGGATGACGCTAAGACTTGGTTCACTTCTCTTGCTCCTGGTTGTGTGCGTAGTCCCCAGGATATGATCTACTACTTCCGTGAGATATATTTTCCTACCCATAAGAAACAAGCTGCCTTGCAGGATATATATAACTTTGTGCAAGTTGAAGAAGAGAGTCTCCCACAATCTTGGGGGAGGCTTGTCCAGTTACTGAATGCTTTGCCTGATCACCCTCTTGATAAGAATGAAATACTTGATATCTTTTATAATGGACTAACCGATGCTTCTAGGGACCACCTAGATAGTTTTGCTGGTTGTGTTTTCAGGGAACGAACTGTGGAACAAGCTTAAATTCTATTGAATAATATCTTGAGCAATGATAATGCTTGGTCTATTCCCGAACCACCTCCGAAGCCAATTCCGAAGAAAAGAGGTATTCTATTCCTCAGTCCTGAAGATACGCAAGAAGCCAAGAAATCTATGCAAGAGAAAGGTATTAAATCTGAAGATGTTAAGAATCTACCACCTATCGAAGAAATACATGGTCTTGATAACCCGACACAGTAGTAGAGGTAAATTCTCTTCGTAGATTCAATGAGAGTGATATTCCTTTTGATAAACGTGCTAGCTTATGCTTAGATGAATTTGATAACTTCATTGCCAAACAACAAAGTTTCAATGCTTATGCTAGCACACAATTGGAACAGAATGCTCGTATGCTTAGTCATCTAAGTGCTTGTGTGGATAGAAATGTCAATGATCTTAAGCTTTTGAGTAAACATGCCTCTATGGTCACTACTCAATTAGAACAAGTACTTAAGGCTCAAAATGACTTGCTCAATGAGTTGAATGACAATTCTGTTAGATTCGTCACTAGAGGTGGTAGAATGACTCAGGAACCTTTGTATCCTGAGGGTCATCCTAAGATAATTGAACAAGATTCTCAAGGAGTTAGCACTGAGGCGCCTAGTCATCCTAGTAATAGAAAGAAAAAGAAAGATGGTAGGAACTTGCATGCTAGAAAACCTGCTGCTGTTACACGTGAGAATCCAAACGACATCTCTGCTTCTGATGCCGAAACACAATCTGGTGATGTACATGAGCCTAGTGATAATATCGATAGTGGTGTTCATGATGATGCTCAACCTAGCAATGATAAGGATGTGGAGATTGAACCTGTTGATCTTGATAACCCACAACCTAAGAATAAGAGATATGATAAGAGTGACTTCATTGCTAGGAAGCATGGTAAAGAAAGAGAACCATGGGTTCAGAAACCCTTCCTCCCAAACCATCCAAGGAAAAGGATGATGAGGATTTTGAGCGCTTTGTTGAAATGATTAGACCTGTCTTTCTGCAAATGCGTTTGACAAATATGCTCAAAATGTCCCCTTATGCTAAGTACATGAAATATATTGTGACCAACAAAAGGAAGATACCTGAGGTTGAGATTTCCACCATGCTCGCCAACTACACCTTCAAGGGTGGAACTCCTAATAAACTAGGTGATACCAGAGTGCTCACTATACCTTGCTCCATTAAAGGAAATTATGTTAGAACTGCTTTATGCGATCTTGGATCTATTGTTAGTGTTATGCCTCTCTCTCTTTATCATAGACTTGAATTGGATGAGTTGACACCCACTGAAATCTCCTTGAAAATGGCCGACAAATGAACTGCTTTTCCTATCGGCATTTGCGAGGACGTGCCTGTTGTGGTTGCTAACGTTACTATCATAATGGACTTTGTTATTCTGGATATTCCCGAGGATGATGCCATGGCGGTCATCCTTGGAAGACCCCTTTTAAACACTGCAGGGGCTGTTATTGATTGCAACAAAGGCAATTTCACTTTCCATGTCAATGGTAATGAGCATAC
The DNA here is from genome assembly GCF_904849725.1 of Hordeum vulgare subsp. vulgare. NCBI lineage: Eukaryota > Viridiplantae > Streptophyta > Magnoliopsida > Poales > Poaceae > Hordeum > Hordeum vulgare. The sequence continues at coordinate 392,749,326 of NC_058523.1, read as the reverse complement.
GGTGCACTTTCGAAGAAACAATATCTAGTACATTGCATCAGTGCTATTGAAAAAACTTCATCGATTCTTATTGGGAGCTTTGAATGCCCTAGATATACTGTCAAGATGAAGTATGATTTACTTGTGAGGGATATGCACATCCCCGTTGAGGTAACCTAGTGATTATTCGAAATTTCTCCGGTTCTATGTGATTCGAAAAAAGTTTGTCAAGGAGACTTGATCAACCTCATTGACGGATTTCTTTTGATAACCATGACATGGATGAATCTAGGAGTCACAACCCTTTGTTCCCAACTTTTACTTTCCGTTGCTTAGAAAAAAAAATGATAGATTTAGCTTTAGTTTTTCCTGTTTTCTGCTTTCTCCTTCCCTTAGAAAAGTGTCCCAAAAATAAAAATTCTTCAAATGCCCTAAAATTCAAGTATGATTTTTTCCAGAATTTTTGAAAAATTCTGAGATAGAGATCTAGCCAAGGGGATGCGCCAGTGGGTCACAAGCCCACCAGGCCCGGCCACCCCCCCTGGCCGGGCCTAGCAAGCTTGCGGGCCCCACATGCCCCCTCCACTTATTCCAGCTCCCATCTCCTACTCCTACCTCGAGAAAAAATCATTCCATAGCTCAAACCCGTGTTCTTGCTCCTCTTGCTGCATTTTTCAATCTCCTTGTGCAAAGCCCCTTTCACCAAACTGTTTTGGGGGAAATTGTTCCTTGGTATGTGACTCCTCCATTGGTCCGATTATTTTTTGCTCTAGTGCTTTATTCATTGCATACTTTTTCTGCCTTGGTGACCCTGTTCTTGAGCTTTGCATGTTCATTTTAGTTGGTCCCAAGTAGTTTTGATGCATGATACGGCCTATAGGCACTTGTAGGAGTAGTTTCTATGAGTTTTGTTGAGCCTCGTTCACTTTTCTCTTGATTCACTAAAATTTCAGAAATTTTGAGAGGAAGAAAAAATAAAAGATGAGGAGGTTCCTAAGAGGCTCTTCAAGTCATAACCCCAAGGAAGATGAAAATGAGAAGAAGAAGCCCAAGTATCCGATCCCCCGAGTTGTAGAAGTTCGAGCGTGCGAGTGGCCAAGTGATGTGTTCTTATGTGCCGTCGGTCTTTATGAGGATTTTTATTACTTGGTGGAGAACACAGGCCTTACTGCATTTGTTGAAGATAAGTGTCCACAATACCTCCTCCTCACTAATATTTTCGTGCAAAGCTTTAATTTCTATCCTAGGAAGGATCCTCCTATGGTTGAGTTCAAGTTATATGATATCCCCCAGCGCATGTCACTTCAGGATTTTTGCAATGTTTTCAAATTACCTTATGTTGGGGATATTCATGAACCTCGTCCACGGGACTTGGAGTCTTTCACTGATACTATTATTGAAGGAGAGGAGAGAGGAGTGTATTGCACTAGAGTTGCTAGCATACATTTTCCCGTGCTTCGGTATCTCTCATTATTTGTGGGAAATGTTTGATTGGCCGTGGGAAAGCTGGGGGTCTTAGCTCCCCAGATCTTGCGGTATTGCGCGAAGCTCTTTATAATGATAGAACTTATAGCTTGGGCGCTATAGTGGCTCAACGGTTGAACACGAACCGTACTAAAGGCGCTGTTTATGGAGGTATCTATGCTACCCGTCTAGCTAAACATTTTGTGATACCTATTAGACCGCATGAGGAAGAATAGATGCTTCTTCTTGAGAGATATCTAGATTATGATAGCATGGTTTGCCATGACTTTCTTGATAGCGATAATAATAAGAGGATGATTTATAACTTGGTATTTAGCCAGGGTACTCGTGAGACTATTACCTTGCCTGCTCCTTCTTTGTTCAATCTTCATCTAGGCAGGTACATTATTATGCCCTCGGACATGTACGCATAATGGGGCATAGCGCCGCCGCAAGTGCCCATGTCCGAGCTACCAGTCGAGTACCAGACGCTAGTTTATCAGTGGGAGCCAGATGAGCTCACCCAGTAGTGGCACCCTCAGTCCACTCCGGAGTACCCCGAAGACGATTACTTCCCTCCTTGGGAGTAGACCAACTTAGGCCAAAAGCCTAAGCTTGGGGGAGTACATGTTTCTCACACACTTTATATTCATGCTCACACTTTCACTTTGTTAGTCGGTGTTCACACCTTGCCATTGTATCATTCATGCTAGTTTATTTCTTTTTCTCGCTTTCTTCTCGTGTGTTTGTTTAGACTGAGAAAAAAAACTTAGTTGTAAGTTTACTTTTCTGCTTGCTTAGTGGTGTTTTAAAAAAGAAAAAACCCAAAAAGATTTCCCTTTCTTCTTTTGCTTGTTGGGAGTTTTCCCGTGTAAATAGTTTTCTTTTTCTTTGGGTCAAGGTAGAAGACCATGGTTAAAATGTTCAGTGGCTCTCACTTGCATATGTGTTTATCCGTCAAAGAGCCATATTACTTGGTCTTCTCCTCTGTGTTTGCCTGCAGATTCCAGCTTAGTCCAATGCACGAACACTCTCATTATGATTCACATCATTCATTCGTGCAAGTGAAAGGCAATAATGACGATATATGATGAAGTGAATGAGCCTGGAAAAGCTGGTATGAACTCGGCCTATTTTCTTTTTGTAAATATGACTAGCTCATCGTTTCTAATTCAGCTTTGTTATGAGAGAAACATGTTTGCAATGACAACTTAGAGATCATAGTTTCTGATGCCATGCTTAATTAGATAGGAGCTTATAATGGTTTGTCTTGGATACCAACATGAATTTCAAAATGATTATGATGTAGTATGATAGGATGGTATCCTCCTTTGAATGATTCAAGTGGCTTGACTTGGCACGTGTTCATGCATGTAGTTGAAACAAAATCAACATAGCCTCTATGATATTCATGTTCATGGTGATTTATATCCTACTCATGCTTGCACTCAATGTTGGTTAATTTCAATGCATATTGATGACTCTTGTAGCTCTCTAGTTGGTCTCTTCCCAGTCTTTTGCTAGCCTTCACCTATACTAAGCGGGAATACTGCTTGTGCATCCACTTCCATAAACCCAAAGTTGTTCCATATGAGTCCACCATACCTACCTATACGCGGCATATACCTGCCGTTCCAAGTAACTTTGCATGTGCCAGTCTTTAAATCTTCAAGTAATAATCTATTTTGTATGCCCGAACCGCTCATGTGGTGACAAGGGGCGATTAGTATCTTACATGCTAGGCGTGTTATCCTCGATACATGTTTATTCACTATCACTCATGAGAAAGGGGCCGGTAATTGGAATGCCCAGTTCCATGCTCAAATGAAAAAGATAATTGCAAACAAAACTCCCCCTGGATTGTTGTTGGTATGGACGGCACCCGAGGATTCGGCTAGTCGTGGAGTGTGATTGATCGGTGGTGGGGGAGTCAAAACTTTACTTCTCTGTTTGGGAACCGCCTATAGTATGTGTAGCATGGAAGATGGTGAAAACTCTTGGTCATCACGTTGACAATGAAAGCATGCAACCCAAAATTATTTATCTCTGTTTTAAAAGCTTGAGCTCGGGCACCTCTGCAAATCAATGCTTCCCTCTCCGAAGGGTCTATCTATTTACGTTTCTGTTGAGTCATCCTCTTCTTATAAAAGGCACCAATTAGAGAGCACCTAGGTCATTTTCATGCTTTGCTATTAATTTTTATTGGGTATGACCGTGACTGGATCTTCTTTGCCATGAATTACAATGTAAAGTCAGCCCTTGGTCTTTGAAGGTGCTCTGGATTTATGTTTTGCGGTCTCAGAAAGAGCTAGCGAGATACCATCAGTTCATATTGCTTCCTGATTGTTTTGATTGAAGTGTTGACGTTTGGAACTTATTATTATTGCTCGCTAGTTGATTATGCCATTGATATGAGTACTTCATGAGACCTAAATGTCATTGCTTATGTGGTTAGCTTATGATCTTGCTGAAAATCTGAATATGAGTTAGATATAATTACAACAACAAGATCATACAGAGTTCGTAAAAGTTTTTCTTTTGTCTCTTTTAGTTTGTCAACTGAATTGCTTGAGGACAATCAAGGCTTTAATCTTGGGGGAGTTGATACGTCTCCATCGTATCTACTTTTCCAAACTCTTTTGCCCTTATTTTGGACTCTAATTTGCATGATTTGAATGGAACTAACCCGGACTGACGCTGTTTTTCAGCAGAATTGCCATGGTGTTGTTTTTGCACAGAAATAAAAGTTCTCGGAATGACGTGGAAATTTACGTGGAATTTATGTGGAATATATAAAAAATACTGGCACAAGAATCACCTAGAGGGACTGAGCCAGGAGCTCACAAGCCCACCAGGCCCGCCCCCCTGGCCGGGCCTGGCAGGCTTGTGAGCCCCTCGTGGCTATGTCGCCTCCAATTCTAGCTCTATATATTCTCCTTTGAGCGGAAAAAAATCAAGAAGAAGAGTTCATCGCGTTTTACGATACGGAGCCGCCGCCACCACCTGTTCTTCCTCTGGAGGGCAGATCTGGAGTCCGTTCTGGGCTCCAAAGAGGGGGAATCGACGCCTTCGTCATCACCAACCATCCTTCATCGCCAATTCCATGATTCTCTTCACCGTTCGTGAGTAATATCATCGGTGATGGGTTAGATGAGATCTATCATGGAATCGAGTTAGTTTTGATGGGGATTGATCCCTAGTATCCACTATGTTCTGAGATTGATGTTGCTACTACTTTGCTATGCTTAATGCTTGTCACTAGGGCCCGAGTGCCATGATTTCAGATCTGAACCTATTTTGTTTTCATCAATATATGTGTGTTCTTGACCCTATCTTGCAAGTTGTAGTCACCTACTATGTGTTATGACCTGGCAACCCCGGAGTGACAATAGCCGGAACCATTCCCGGAGATGACCATAGTATGAGGAGTTCATGTATTCACTATGTGCTAATGCTTTGTTCCGGTTCTCTATTAAAAGGAGAACCTTAAAAGGGCAACCGAGTGAAAAGGACAATGAACAGGATGAGGAGGATAAGGAGGATCCGTTCCCCCAAGTCCATGGAGCGCTGATGATTTTTGCTGACGTTGAGAGCAAGAGTCGATTGAAGCTGGTGAACAGGGAGGTGAACATGGCCACCCCTACCAACCCCATGTTCCTCAAATGGTCTCAGACTGCGATCACCTTTGATCAATTGGATCATCCCGCGCACGTACCCACCCCAGGGAGACAGGCTCTGGTCGTGGATCCAGTGGTGGAAGGAGTCCGACTGCGCAAAGTCCTCATGGACGGTGGCAGTGGCTTGAACATCATGTACGCCGACACTCTCAAGGGGATGGGCATTCCGATGTCCAAACTCAGCGAGAGCAGCATGCAGTTCCATGGAGTCGTCCCTAGACGGAAGGCCAAGTCACTAGGCCAGATCGCGTTGGACGTCGTTTTCGGCTCCGACAAGAACTTCCGCAAGGAAAAGCTGACGTTCGAAGTGGTGGACTTCCAGAGCGCTTAACACGCAATTCTGGGCCGCCCAGCGTATGCGCGTTTCATGGCCTGTCCGTGTTACGTATACCTGAAGCTGAAGATGCCAGGCCCGAAAGGTATGATCACCATCACGGGCAATCGACAGCGGGCCGAAGAGTGTCTGCAGCAGGGATCAAGAATCGCCGACCAGCAGATGGCCGTCCTCGAGCTTGACGAGTACAAGAAAACAGTCGACCCCGCTGACTTGATGCGTTCGAAGAAGCCAGCTTCGGAGTCTGTATTCCAGTCGGCGGGAGAGACGAAGAAGGTCAGCATCCACCCGACGGACGACACTGCTGCCCCGACGAACATCTCCACCACCCTCGATCCTAAATAGGAAGCCGAGCTAACCCAATTCCTCCGTGAGAACTGGGACATCTTCGCATGGAAACCCTCTGACATGCCAGGTGTACCCAGAGAGTTGGCTGAGCACCGACTGCATGTGGATCCCACCGCTCGGCCTGTCCGAGAACGCCTGCGTCGGTCCACCGCGCATAAGAGGAAGGCAATCGGAGAAGAGGTAGCCAAGCTTTTGGCAGCCAACTTCATTCGCGAGGTTCACCACTCTGAGTGGCTCGCCAATGTTGTCATGGTTCCCAAGAAGGACAAGTCGCTCTGAATGTGCATCGACTTCAAGCACCTCAATAAGGTCTGCCCGAAAGACCATTTTCCGCTCCCCGCAGGGATCAAATTGTTGATTCGACTGCGGGTTGCGAGCGTTTGCCATTTCTTGATGCCTGCTCGGGCTATCATCAGATCCATCTGTATGGCCCGGATGAATTAAAAACAGCCTTCATCACCCCATTCGGGTGCTTCTGCTACATCACTATGCCATTCGGTTTGAGGAATGCAGGAGCTACCTTTATGCGCATGATCCAAACATGCCTCCTCGACCAGATCGGTCAGAATGTGGAGGCGTATATGGATGATATCGTAGTCAGGTCACGCAAAGGTTCCGACCTACTGACTGACTTGGCAGAAACATTCGTCAACCTTCATAGGTACGATATCAAGCTCAACCCCGCCAAATGTTCGTTCGGCGTTCCCAGCGGAAAGTTACTCGGTTTCTTCGTTTCCGAAGGAGGGATCGATGTCAACCCCGAAAAGATCGGGACCATCGTCTGAATGGAGAGGCCGATCAGAATACACGATGTTCAACGGCTCACAGGTTGCCTAGCGGCTTTGAGAAGGTTTATCAGTCGACTCGGCGAGAAAGCACTTCCTCTGTACCGAGTCATGAAGAAATCAGATACTTTCGAGTGGACAGACGAAGCCCAAGTCGCATTCGATGACCTCAAGGTCCTACTTTCCACCCAACCGGTTCTTACTGCTCCGCTCAGTAAAGAGCCCCTTCTTCTGTATATCGCGGCTACAAATCAAGTCGTCAGCACTGTTCTTACAGTCGAACGAGAAGAAGAAGGGAAAGCATACAAAGTTCAGCGGCCAGTGTATTACGTCTCCGAAGTCCTGACTCCTTCCAAGCAGAGGTATCCCCACTATCAAAAACTTATCTACGGGATTTACATGACTGCGAAGAAGGTAGCCCATTATTTCCAAGACCACTCGATGTCTGTTGTTTCTGATGCTCCGTTGTCGGAAATCCTCCACAATCGGGATGCATCAGGCCGAGTGGCGAAGTGGGCAATGGAGATGTTGTACTGCGATATCAAGTTCGAGGCCAAGAAATCTATAAAGTCTCAAGCTCTGGCTGACTTCATAGCAGAATGGGTAGAACAACAGCAACTGACCCACATCTACTCGGCTCATTGGACAATGTTCTTTGATGGGTCCAAGATGTTGAATGGCTCCGGCGCTGGCGTTGTGATCGTATCGCCAAAGGGCGACAAACTCAAGTATGTGCTACAGATACACTTTGATTCCTCCAACAATGAGGCAGAGTATGAAGCTCTCCTTTATGGACTGCGTATGGCCATCGCACTCGGCGTCCGTCGCCTGATGGTCTATGATGATTCAGATTTGGTGGTTAATGAAGTGATGAAAGAGTGGGACGTCAGGAACCCCACCATGACCACATACAGCAATGCAGTGAGGAAGCTCGAGAAGAAGTTTGAAGGTCTAGAACTCCACCATGTTCTGCGACTGAAGAACCAAGCAGCTGATGAGTTGGCGAAACTCGGATCCACTCGGAGACCAGTCCCGAGTGACGTCTGCCTCGAGCACCTCCACCTTCCCTCAGTCAAAGAAGATCCTTTCACAGAGGAACAAGTACAACCAATGAGTTCGACAGATCCGACTGAAGTCGACGTACCTGCTGTGCTTGATCTGATCATGGAGATTCTTGCTGTCATCCCCGATTGGACTGTGCCGATCATTGCATATATCCTGAGGCAGGAATTACCAGAAGACGAAGTCCAGGCCAGGCAGATAGTCCGCAGGTCGAAGTAGTTCACTGTCATTGATGGCCAGTTGTACAAGGAAAGCGTTTCAGGCGTTCTTCAACGATGCATCTCCCTAGAGGAGGGATAGTTAACCCTGGAAGAAATTCACTCGGGAACCTGCGGTCATCACGCCTCTTCGAGAGCGATCGTCGCCAAAGCATTCAGAGCTGGTTTCTTCTGGCTGCAGGCAAACGAAATGGCTAAAGATATGGTCGACCGATGTGAAGGCTGTCAGTTCTACTCCAACAAGTCCCACAAGCCAACATCTGCGTTGAAGACAATCCCTCTTGTGTGGCCGTTTGCAGTATGGGGATTAGATACAGTCGGTCCATTCAGGACAGGCCAAGGAGGATACACACATCTGTTGGTGGCAGTCGACAAGTTCACAAAATGGATTGAAGCCAAGCCCATCAAGAAGCTCGACGCCCTAACAGCCATCAAGTTTGTCAGGGACATCATCTCCAGATTCGGTGTACCTCACAGCATAATCACGGACAACGGAATAAACTTTGACTCGGATAGATTCAAAGGTTTCTGTGCAAGCCAAGGTATCCGAGTGGATTTTGCTTCCGTGGCGCATGCTCAATCAAACGGACAAGCAGAGCGGGCAAATGGACTTATTCTGCAAGGTTTGAAGCCCCGACTCCTGCGAGAGGTGGGACATGCCGCTGGCGCATGGGTCACCGAGCTGCCTTCAGTGCTTTGGGGTCTCCGCACAACCCCGAACAGATCTACAGCGCGATCACCATTCTTCTTGTTTATGGAGCAGAAGCAGTCCTTCCGAGTGACTTGCTTCACAATGCTCCACGAGTCGAACTCTTCTCCGAAGCTGAAGCTGAACAAGCAAGGCAAGACGGAGTGGACCTTCTAGAGGAGGAGCGCGAGATGGCATTGACTCGCTCAACTATTTATCAGCAAGATCTGCGGCGTTTTCACGCACGACACGTCTGGAGTCGCACGTTCCAAGCAAGCGACCTGGTGCTCCGAGTGGATCAGCAAAGACCTCACAAGTTGGCTCCTGCCTGGGAAGGACCCTTCATCATCTCCAAGGTGCTGAACAACGGAGCATCCAGACACTACAACATCGACAGGGAGACAGACGAGCCGCGAGCATGGAACGGAGATCTCCTGAAGCGCTTCTACACGTGACCGTCGACTGAAGCAATGTAAAGATCAAGTATTGGTGAAATAATATAAAGCAGATTGAGCTTTTGCAGATCCAAAATTCTTCCACGGTCGGAGACTCCGGTCTCAAAAAAAAAACTTAGCTGCGATCCAGAATCGCCTAAGTACTAACTTTCTCCGAGTGTGCACTAAACGTCGCACTCGGAGACTTAGCTGCGATCAAGAATCGCGTAAGTACTAACTTTCTCCGAGTGTGCACTAAACATCGCACTCGGGGACTTAGCTGCGATCAAGAATCGCCTAAGTAATAACTTTCTCCGAGTGTGCACTAAACGTCGCACTCGGAGACTTAGCTGCGATCAAGAATCGCCTAAGTACTAACTTTCTCTGAGTGTGCACTAAACGTCGCACTCGGGGACTTAGCTGCGATCAAGAATCGCCTAAGTAATAACTTTCTCCGAGTATGCACTAAACGTCGCACTCGGAGACTTAGCTGCGATCAAGAATCGCCTAAGTACTAACTTTCTCCGAGTGTGCACTAAACGTCGAACTCGGGGACTTAGCTGCGATCAAGAATCGCCTAAGTACTAACTTTCTCCGAGTGTGCACTAAACGTCGCACTCGGGGACTTAGCTGCGATCAAGAATCGCCTAAGTACTAACTTTCTCCGAGTGTGCACTAAACGTCGCACTCGGGGACTTAGCTGCGATCAAGAATCGCCTAAGGAATAACTATCTCCGAGTGTGCACTAAACGTCGCACTCGGAGACTTAGCTGCGATAAAGAATCGCCTAACTACTAACTTTCTGCGAGTGTGCACTGAACGTCCCACTCGGGGACTTAGCTGCGATCAAGAATCGCCTAAGTACTAACTTTATCCGAGTGTGCACTAAACGTCGTACTCGGGGACTTAGCTACGATCAAGTATCGCCTAAGTAATAACTTTCTCCGAGCGTGCACTACTCGTCACACTCGAAGACTTAACTGCGATCAAGAATCGCTGAAATGGGAAAGCTTCCCGCGACTGTATCCTACAGATACACTCGGGGACTCAGCAGACCCTCATTGAGGCTCATGTGGATGTCAAGACCACTGACAATTACATGAGTAGCAGACCCTCATTGAGTTTCATGTGGATGTCAAGACCACTGACAATTACATGAGTAACAACTCGCTTCGAGTGCGGCATGATCGTCGCACTCGAAGACTTAGCCGCGATCATGAATCGCCTAAGTACGCTATTACCTCCGTGTGTATCCTACAGATCCACTCGGGGACTCAGCAGACCCTCATTGAGGCTCATGTGGATGTCAAGACCACTGACAATTACATGAGTAACAACTCGCTCCGATTGCGGCATATCCGTCGCACTCGAAGACTTAGCCGCGATCATGAATCGCCTAAGTACTGTATTACCCTCGAGTGTATCCTACAGATCCACTCGGCGACTTGGCAGACCCTCAGAGAGGCTCACACAGATGTCAAGGAAACTGACAATTACATGCTCCGCATGTTTGCCATTGGCTTCAACAAGAAAAGCCAAACAAAAACTCGAGCCAAAATGGTGTCAACAACTCTTTGGCAACAGAAGAGCAAAAGATTTGATTTAAATTCGAAGTTCACCTAAAGATAGTTGACTCGGTGCAGATCAAGATTACACGCACCGAACCAAAAATATGCCGGCCAACAGAAGTGGCCAAGGTTTCTTACAACCAACACTCGGCATACCGAGGTAAAAGTTTTCTTAAGCGTCGTCCGGATTGGCGCGAGGGCTGGAGGGCTCCACGAATGTGTCCAGGTCGATCCCATCGCCGATGCGGGTGGCACTCTCAAGGTAGGTTTCCATGAAGTCTTCGAATCGAAGTTTCTTCGTATTGGCGACCTTCAATGCTTTCAGCTTCTCTTCGCGCACCTCCTTGCAATGCACTCGGACCAGGGACAGCGCAACGTCTGCACCACAGCGAGCCGCAGATTTCTTCCATGACTGCACTCGGTTTGGGACCTCCTCCAGCCGAGTCATCAAGCCTTCCATCTCATGCTGAGACTCGTCTTCAGGCCAAAGCTCCTTGTCGATCCGGCCGACGACTTCTCTCAGTCGACCGATGAAAGGCCCAACTTTGCCCATGCGAATGTGCGCTTGCAGCAGATCTCGATTGGCGTCCTCGCCGAGTGGAATGTTCTCGCGAATCGACCGCTCCACGTCAGCTGCTTCAGCTTCAGCGCCATGCAAAAATCTGCGAACACAGGACAAGCAAACAATAAGTGCCGAGTGTAACGCACATACCACAAGCACTCGGAAAAACAGGACTTACCACCCAGACGTGTTATCATCTGCCGGGCCCAGTCACTGACGTATTTTTCCTGCGCTATACACCGCTTGTTCAGCACATTCATTTGCCCCATCAGCTCAGACCTATGCGCCTTCATCTTCTCAACTTCAGCAGTCAGTACCTTGTTTGCTTCACGAGCCTGCTCCAACGACTTCTCTCGTTCCACCAGAACATCCTTCATGCGAGCCATTGCAACCAGTGCCGCATCTAGCTCACCAGCAAACTGAACTTTTTCAGCCCTAAGAGTCTCGTACGTTGTCCCCATCTCGCAAGTTTTCTACCAACCAGCGCCAAGAGACGATCAGATAAATCCAACAATAAAAAGTCTAAGTTCTTCAGACCCCCGCCGACGCAAGCAGTCGACAACGGTCTCGGGGACTACACCCAGTGGGTTCACTGAGAGTGACCCCACTGGCTTGAAACTCAAACAGGTCCGCCCTATTGAGCTACATGACAACACCTATGCCTACAAGGCTAATACTACCCGAACTGAGTAAAATTACTCTCGGGGACTCTTACAGTAGGTGCACTCCGAGTGCACCAACTGTTAACATTCGACCAGATTAATTATGGATCTGATCAAGTCAAGGACAGTGTGTATAAAGACAACTACCGGTGCAAGCACTCGACAGAAGTCTCGGGGACTACACCCACTGGGTTCACTAAGAGTGAACCCATTGCAAACATCATACGATATCCGAGCACACCCAGTGGGTTACAAGAGAAAAGTAAATACTTACTAGCCCACTTACTAGGATATCGTCCCGCAGCTCCAAGCTTCGCTGGTACAGGGATGCGATGGAGTCGTACGCCTTCTTGGCTTCTCCCGCCATCAGCTCCGCCTGCACCATGGCCCCCTTGGCCGCTCCCACCTGATCCTCCGGGAGGCGCTGGACATTGTACTCGACATTTGACGGTCCTGGCATCGTTGGAGACTCCTTGGGCATCCCAAGACCCGCTCCAGTCGGTTCAGCAGCAACCAGCGCCGTTTCAGTCGACGGCATCGCCTCAGTCGGCGGCACGTCCGCGGCGAGAGCAGTAACTGGCGGAACAGCCTCAAGGACAGGCACCGCAGCTTGCTCAGGTCTCCCCTGGTCACCCTCATCCACATAAATCAACCCTGCCAGACCGAACGACGTGAGATCTCAGAAAAAGAAAGGGGCTAGACCGAAGACAGAATTCGCGATGCGATAATGTAAAACTCTCGGAATCGCTACAACGCACTTGGCTGGGACGAGACGACGTTGTCCATGTCCATGGGGTCATCCCCCTGGCGTGCCGGAGAGGTGGCAGAGGTAGCAACTCTGTCGAGTGAAATTCATTCGACCAATAAACAGGAGTCCAATCGAATATCAGAAGAAGTTAGAAGAACAATATACTTACGTCGAGGTGACAGGAACGGCGACCCTCATCCGCGGCAAAGCCTTCCGAGGTTTAGATCCGCTCGGTTTGGCCACCTTGGAAGGCTGACCCGCAAGTTAAGTAGCAGCGTCCCTGGTCCTCTTGGTGCTCCGGGCACTCGGACCCCCGGGAACAGTTGACGGGGCACTCGGAACCGTAGGAGAAGTTGGCGGAGCACTCGAGGATGCTGGAAGGGCCGAGAGAGCTGCAGGTTCATGTCGGCGCTTGGTTCGATGCTCTCGCGGCGGGGGTGGCGAGTCCTGCTCTTCGTCTTCCCCCTCCTCTTCACTAGACTCTTCCTCCGTTTCCCCACTATCGGAGACGTAGGCGACGCTCTCCACGCTGCCCTCCTGGCTGCCCTCCTCCTCCTCCTCCTCGGCCGGGTTCCCGTTCGAGACAGGGGAAAACCAGTTGGTCCACTTCTGCATAAAATACAGTCGGCGACATCAGGCGTCAGATAGAGATTCAAGAAAGCGATAAAACTAAGACAGTTACGTGCACTCGACAAGTGGTACTCACCTCATTCGGAGGAGGGTTGTCCGCGCAGAAAGCCCTCACTCGCCGGGACCCTCTGGGTTCTCGCAGGCCCCTGTGATCTGGAGCACCCACGATGCCACCTTCTCCTCGGTCACGCCCAAGACGTTGGTCCGAGTGGAGTCTTCGGGCCTCGTGTAGTGCCACATGGCATGGTCCCGAGCCTGCAGTGGTTGGATGCGCCGATCGAGGAAAACCTCCAGCAAATCTATGCCGGTGACTCCCCTCCTGACGACATCTACGAGTGCGTCGACCAGAGGCTGGATGTCGATCTTCTCCGCCTTCGTGAGCGCAAGCTGCTTAGGCGGAGCGGTCGATCTAAGCTAAAAGGAGACAACCCTGTCGTGGCATTCGGGCAAGCAACGTCCTGGCAGTAGAACCATGTCGACTGCCAGTTCCTAGCCGACTCACTCAGCTGAAGAGCAGGATAACTACTTCTACTCTTCTTCTGGAAAACTAAGCCTCCGCAGAGCTGGAGAAGGTGTGTCTTATCATCCGACTGGTGAAGTCGTTTGATAGTTTGGGATCTAGCAGAGAAAATATGTTTGAAAAGCCCCCAATGGGGGGGACAGCCGATGAAGCACTCGCAAAAAGACTATGAAAGCAGAGAGATGAGCTATAGCATTCGGGGGAAAGTGGTGAAGCTGCGCCCCGAAGTGGTTCATTATGCCTTTGAAGAAAGGATGCGGGGCAGGGAGAAACCTCGATATAAGTGGCTAAGCAGCAGGACGCGCTCCCCCTCCTGGGGCGCCGGCTCGATCTCACTCTCCGCCGACAACCTCCACGACTTGTGCACGATCATCCCGTGCTCCACCAGCTCCAGCAGATCCCGCTCCGTCACCGTGGAGGGGAGGAAGTCCCCCCGGATCCACCCTGCCGGTAACGCTCGCTGCCGCCGTTGAGCAGGAGCCGCCGCCTTCCCCTTCTTGTTCTTCGCCTCCAGCTTGCTAGTCTGTCCCTTGGTCATGGCGGAATCTGCGGGTCCACGGAGGAGAAGGAAAAGGAAGGAGCTTGGGTGCGCAGGAGGAGGCGAGAGGAGCGGAGCAATCAAAGGCAAGAGATCCGCCGAGCGCAACGAGAAAACCCTCGCCGCTGAGGTTTAAGTAAGGTTCCGACTGCATCACTGGCAGGTGGCCCCAAAACCTTATCCCCCGACCAACCGCGACGATATCAGTGGAGAAGATGAAGGCGTGGGAATCGAGGCGTCAGGCGCTACTCGAGCGCGATGTCGTCATCCCCGCTGAGCGCGCGGTAATCAAAATTTGAGGATCCCGGAAAATGATGGGGTTATTGTCCTAGGGTAGGGTCATAGGCCTGCCCTGTAGGTCCAACCCAAGGACTACCCCTCATAAGGGACAAGGCCCTTAGTCAGTTTCGACTGAACTAAGGAGTTCCCTTCATCCAGTCGGTAACAGATCCTCGTCCATCCAGTCGGAGATTAGCATTCGGAGTTTATCAAACTAACCGACTGGATTCCACTCTGTGCATCGTAAGCCCCCTGGAGGGAAACGGTCATACGTTTCCATGTGCCTTTATTAGCATTTAAGACGTACGTTACCTGTAATGTAGGAATTTATTCGCCACTACTCCACCCCTGTGCACCGAACCGTTGTGAAGGGCAGCGCACTCTATATAAGCCACCCTCCCCCACTGGTGCAGGGGTTAGCAATTCATTGTATTCTATATTCCACTCGACAACAAGCTCCCAGAGCACTGAGACATAGGGCTATTACCTCCACCGCAGAGGGGCCTGAACTCATACAACCTCGCCGTAGCTAAGGCTCTGCCCATCCTTTCGTACCCTACACATCTACTGTCAGGCTTATACCCACGACAGGCAAGAAACATGCTAACTAGAGAAATCAAACGACATCATGTGAATTAGACCATAGTAAATATCAGGTGGCTGATTTCTAGGAGTTCCCTATTTGTTGGTTGCATTGCCATCTTCCATCCAGAATCAAGCCAAGTTGGTCACATGATCAAGCATAATTCGAGAGAATTTGCACACTATCAACTATACCGCAACATTACAGCCATGGCAAATCAAGCCCCTAAACCCACGCACACATGTCGGGCGCTGCCCCGGACATCGTTACATGGGCCCTCATATGTCGTGTCGAGCTATAACATTTTTCAAAATTGAACCCTCAAATCCATGCACACCAAACTCATCAAAATTCAACAATGCAAAACATTTATTAATTCAGACCTGACAAAATAAAATTCATGTCCAACACATGATGGATCACTCGTTAGACAATATCAGTTATGCATGCTTTGGTGCGACCGCCATCTATTCTTCGTGCTCTGCCTCGACAGCTATCCGTTTTTTGTCAGTTATTCTCATCGCAGCTCTCGCCGCCTCGTATTCTCCGCGTTGGTTTATCTCTTTCTTCTTTTCCCCGAGCCACTTCCTCCAATGGATTTGTGTCCATCAACATAATCCTTGAATTTTCCGTGTCTCGAGCAAGTTGCAACCTATTCTTCTCAGGCATTATTTCTCCAAAAGTCCAGGAGTTCTAGAGCTCCCATTTGAGACATGCATCTCTCTTCTTCAACTATATCGTCTCCCTCTCAATTTACACCTTATGACTCTCAATTCGCAACTTGTTATTCACCCTCTTTCGGTCTGAATCAATCATTTATTTTGCACATCGAACACGAGCTTGACCTCTTATTTTTATTGTTCTCCCTTGTGAAAAAATGTTCGTGCATGTGGTGGACATTTTCGTCGCCGCGACATAACGGTGGTGTTAGAGAATATTTCTCCATGCGTGGTTTTGGTAATTGATGAAAATCCCTATGGACTAATGGTTGTCTTGAGTTATATTCAAAGGATTTGTCCATAGGCACTTCTTGAAGTCCATATGTTGGTTTCGAGGAGTTTATATGATGACCAAGGTGGTATTCAAGGTTTTATCCAAATATTGGTCATGTGAGAGTTGAGCTTATTGCAAGCATGTCTTCAAGAAGAAGATTGTGTGAGCATTCATTTTTACCTTCAAGATACCTTCTTTATGAAGAGTGACTATAACACTAAGTCAAAGAGTGAATCATGTTTATCAACACACAAAGCGTACAAGATGTACCAACAGGGATCAAGTGATCCCATGGTATGGTAAGTATTGTCCATTACACTTTATGTAATAACCCATGGTATACATGAGAGTTCTGTGTGGGGTTAGGTATATTTCCATGGTCTTGTATTAAGAGTAGGATCTCATACAACCCATGGATGGTGACATAAAGTGGTGATCATCATCAAGATTGCAGTGTGCAAGTTCAAGTGGAGCATCGCGAAGAGATCGTGCTTGAAGCTTGCCGTCCATCGTGGTGACAATCGACTTGTGAAGATGTGCCGAAGAGTGGCTCACCCATAATGGAGTATGGGGGAGCAATCAACTAGTCTTCGTCGAACCAACACAATCAAGAAAGGTGGTCCATCTTGACAAAGTCAAGATTGTCATCATCTAGCTCAAGTAGACTATGTGCAAGGTATAGCTTTGCCCTTGATAGGTCTTCTATTTTACCGTTCTCATGGTAGTAGTTGGGACACTGGGTTATAAAATCGATTGTCGTACTATCAAGGGAGGCTCTCAAGTGAGTAGCTTGATCGTATCATTCCTTGAGAGCTGAAACCATTACATTCTTCGCATCATCATCTTTCTTGGTTCTTGTTTGGTGTTTCTCTTTGTGAGTTGTAGAGTGCTACTGCAACAAAAGACCTTCCAACGGCGCCAGAAAAGTGCTGACGGGAGACTGTTCTTGTCTTGATACTCCTCAGCAACGGCACGAGGAATCCTTCTGCTACGGCTACGCCTTAAGGGACTTCCTAGGAAAATATGCAAATGATTTCCCACGTGGACTTGGAGCCTTGCATTGGTGTTCCCTCGAAGCGGAAAGGGTGATGTAGCACAACGGTGGTAAGTACTTTCCTCAGTTTGAGAACCAAGGTATCGATCCAGTGAAGGAGTATCTCAAGTGCCTGCACAAACACAAAAAGCTTGCTCCCAACGCTATGAAGGGTTTGTCAATCCCTTATAGATTGTTCGCCAAGTGAGAACTGAAAGCAACAAAGTAACAAAGCAAAGTAAAAGCAAAAGTGGAAACGATAGGCGTGAATAGACCCGGGGGCCATAGTGTTTACTAGTGGCTTCTCTCATGAAAGCAACTAGACGGTGGGTGAACAAATTACTGTCGAGCAATTGATAGAACCGTGCAAAGTCTATAGGCATCACGTCCAAAACAAGTAGACCGATACTTTCTGCATCTACTACTATTACACCACACGTCGACCGCTATCCAACATGCATCTAGTGTATTAAGTCCAAAAGAACAGAGTAACACATTAAGCAAGATGACATGATGTAGATGGACAATCTCATATCTACGATAAAGCCCACCTTGTTACCCTTGATGGCAACTACGTGATGTGTGCCTTGCTGCCCCTACTGTCACTGGGAAAGGTCACCACACGATAAGAACCCAAAACCAAGCACTTCTCCCATTGCAAGAATCATAGATCTAGTTGGCCAAACAAAACCCAAGACTCGGAGAGACTTATAAGGATATCAAATCATGCATATAAGAAATCAACAAAGACTCAAATATATATCATAGATAATCTAATCACAAATCCACAATTCATCGGATCTCGACAAACACACCGCCAAAGAGGATTACATCGGATAGATCTCCATGAAGATCATGCAGAACTTTGTATTGAAGATCCAAGAGAGAGAAGAAGCCATCTAGCTACTAACTACGGACCCGTAGGTCTGAAGTGAACTACTCACGAGTCATTGGAGGGGCGATGATGTTGATGTAGAAGCCCTCCAACTCCGAAGTCCTCTCCGGCAGGGCACCGAGAAGAGTCTCCAGATGAGATCTCGCGGAAACGGAAGCTTGCGGCGGCGGAAAAGTGTTTTGGTGGACTCCCTGATTTTTTTCTGTATTTTAGGGAATATATAGGCGAAAGAGCTAGGTCAGGGGCGCCAGGGAGGCCACAAGCCTGCTAGACGCCGCCCCCTGGTGGCGGCTACAGGGCTTGTGGGCTTCGTGTAGCTCTCCTGGCTTGGCCCACAAGCCCCCTGATCTTCTTCCGTTCGGAAAAAAATTATTTTGGGGATTTTATTCCGTTTGGACTCCGTTCCAAAATCATATCTGAAAAGAGCCAAAAACACAGAAAAAACAGGAACTCGCACTAGGCACTAAATTAATAAGTTAGTCCCAAAAAAGATATAAAAGGTACATAAAACCTCCAAATATGACAAGATAACAGCATGAAACCATCAAAAATTATAGATACATTTGAGACGTATCAAGCATCCCCAAGCTTAACTCCTGCTCGTCCTCAAGTAGGGAAGTGATTAAGAATGAATTTTTGATGCTTTCATGCTACCTAGCATAGATGTCCTTTGTAACTCCTCTTTTGTGACGTGAATGTTCAGATCCATTATATTCAAACCAATAGTTTGCTATTGGCGTGGAAACAATAATAATTCAAGCAAACTAACAAGGTAATCATGAACTTTCAAAATAACAAGGCCAAAAGAAAGTTATCCCTACAAAATCATATAGTTTGGCTATGCTCTATCATCATTGCACAACGAATTTAAATCATGCACAACCCTGATATTGGCCAAGTAATTGTTTTCACACCTTTACTTTCTCAAACTTTTTCAACTCTCACGCAATACATGAGCGTGAGCCATGGTTTTAGCACTATAAGTGGTGTGGAGTGTGGTGGAGGTTGCAAGACAAACAAGGATAAGATGGTCACATAAACTAGGCATATCAATGAGCTGTGGAGATGCTCATCAATAGATATCAATGTGAATGAGTAGGGATTGCAATACAAATGATGCACTAGATCTAAGAGTATGTGAAAGCTCTTAAAGAAAACTAGTGGGTGTGCATCCAACTTGCTTGCTGACGAAGACCTAAGGCAAATTTGAGGAAGCCTATCATTGGAATATACAAGACAAGTTATATAATGAAAATTTCCCACTAGCTATATGGTCGTGACAAAACGAGAGACTCTCAATCATGAAGATCATGGTGCTTAATATGCACAAGTGTGGAAAGGTGGTAGCATTGTGCCTTCTATCTTTTTCTCCCATTTTTTGGATGGGCTCTTTGGCCTCTTTTTATTATTAATTTTTATTTATTTTATTTTATTTTGGTGGGCATCTTTGGCCTCTTTTATTTCCTCACATGGGACAATGCTCCATCAATGATGATCATCACACTTTCAATTCAAAACTTGGAGCAACGATGACTCTATATGGAATGCCTTCGGTAGTGTACCGTGACAATGATCTAGCATGGCATAGACATTAATGGAAGCATCATGCTAGCTATCTTACGATCATGCAATGGCAGTGTAGAAGTGGTGGCACATGTCATGGTGGTAGTTGCATGGCAATATATCTCTTAATGACTTTGAAAAAGCCATAGTAGGTAGGTATGGTGGCTGTTTTGAGGGAGGCTAATGGTGGGTTTTGTGCACCGGCGAAAGTTGCACGACACTAAGAGGATAGTGATGGTGGAAGGTGAAAGTGCATCTAAACCATGGACTCAACATTAGTCATGAAGAACTCATATACTTGTTGCAAAAGGTTTATTAGTAATCGAAACAAAGCATTCAACGCATACTCCTAGGGGAAGGGTTGGTAGGTATAAACCATCGCGCGATCTCGACCACCACGCAAGGGATAACAATCAATAGACTAATCATGCTCAAATTTCATCACATAGCGGTTCACCATATGTGCATGCTACGGGAATCACTAACTTCAACACAAGTATTTCTAGATTCACAATACCTTACTATTATAACTTCAATATTACCAAAACCACAACTCAAAATTAATTCAGATGAATCAAACTTCTCTAACTATTCAATGCACATGAAGGTGGAAGTTTTCGTATCCCTTTGGATAACTACCCCTTTTGAGACTACTTTCAAAGCATAGATCAACTACCAAGACACGCACCGCTGTGCTCTAAAAGATATAAGTGAAGCACATAGGGAAAAAGTATCTAGCTCAAAAGATATAAGTGAAGCACATGTGAGCTGAATTGTCTACCAAAGGATATAAGTGAAGCTCGACAAAATCACGGTGAGTGCATGTCTCTCTCTCTAGGTGTGCAGCAAGGATGATTGTGACACAAAAAAAATAAAAGACTCCTGTGATACAAGACGCTCCAAGCAAAAAACACATAACATGTGGTGAATAAAAATAAAGCCCCAAGTAACGTTACCGATGGATTGAAGACGAGAGAGGGGATGCCTTCCCGGGGCATCCCCAAGCTTAGGCTTTTACGACATCCTTGAATCTCTTGGGGTGCCTTGGGAATCCCCAAGCTTGAGCTCTTGCCACTCTTTATCTTTTTGTCCATAAGAACTTCACCCAAAACGTTTAAACTTCACAACACGAAACTTAAACAGAAACTCATGATAACATTAGTATAAGAAAGCAAACCACCACTTCCTTAGGTACTGTAGAAAACTTAAATTCTACTTGTGCTGATGTTGGTTTACTGTATCTTCAATCTTCCATGTCTAATACCCCCTCCCCCGATACTATCCATAGTTTCATCAAAATAAGCAACCAACACAACAAAAACAGAATCTGTTAACAGCAGACCAGTCTGTAGCAATCTGTATACTTAGTATACTTCTGGTACTTCAAAAATTCAGAACAATTACGACAGTCTGAATAATTTGCGTAGAATCAGTAGCAAAAAGAATCAACTATAAATCTCTTACAGAAAAAATGAAAATTCTTTTCGTGAGCAGAAAGTTTCTGTCTTTTCCAGCATGACCAAACGATCATCCCCAAGACTAATCATAACGGTTTTGCTTGGCACAAACGCAAAAAGAAACAAAAAAACACCATCATAACAGAATTATCAAAGTGTGGAAAACATAAAACAGAAAGAAAAAGGATAGATTCGTTGGGTTGCCTCCCAACAAGCGCTTTTGTTTAACGCCCTTAGCTAGGCAAAAGGTGATGGAATCACGTATAGTCATCTGTGGTGCTCAAACCATAAGTAGCCCTCATCATAGATTCATAAGGCAATCTTATTTTCTTTCTTGGAAAGTGCTCCATGCCCTTCTTTAAAGGAAATTGAAATCTAATATTCCCTTCCTTCATATCGATGATAGCACCAATAGTCCTTAGGAAAGGTCTACCCAAAATAATGGGACATGAAGGATTGCAATCTATGTCAAGTACAATAAAATCCACGGGTACATAGTTCTTATTTGCAACAATAAGAACATCATCGATCCTTCCCATGGGTTTCTTGGTAGTAGACTCCGCAAGATGCAAATTAAGAGAACACTCTTCAAATCTCAAGAAAACCAAGAATATCACATAAAGACTTTGGAATCACGGAAACAGTAGCACCCAAATCACACAAAGCATTTCACTCATAGTTTTTGATCTTGATTTTGATAGTAGGTTCCCACTCATCATGAAGTTTTCTAGGTATAGAGACTTCTAGTTCGAGCTTCTCTTCAAGAGATTTCATCATAGCATCTACGATATGCCCGGTAAAGGCTTTGCTTTGGCAATAAGCATGTGGAGAGTTTGCAATGGATTGCATCAAAGAAATGCATTCAAACAAGGAGCAATTATCATAATTGAATTCCTTGAAATCCAAAGTGGGAGTTTCATTACTACCCAAAATTTTGATTTCTTCTACTCCACTCTCCACACCTTTATCATCAAGATGGGTGGACTCCGAATCATTGGGGCGTTTTTCAACCAAAGTGGATTCATATCCATCCCCTTCATCAATAGGTTTGACATGCGAAAACAAAGATTCAAGAGGAGTCACACCAAGCACTTTAAGATCTTCGTGATTTGCATCACTAGAACACACCCTTTTAAACCATTCATGCCTAGCGCGAATTTGGGCGGTTCTTTCTTTGCTCTCATTCATGGAGACACGCATATATTTCAAAGTTTCATCCAAGTTGACCTTGGGAGGAGCACATCTAACTTTAAAAGCATCAATATCACAAGACATCCTATCGACGCTCTTAGCCAAATCGTCTATTTTGAGTAGTTTTTCCTCTATGGACGCATTGAAAATCTTTTGAGAGTTGATGAACTCTTTGATATTACTCTCTAAATCAGAGGGTGATTTGTTCTGATTTCCATAAGTGTTGTTGTAGTAATTGCCATAATTGTTAGAGAAGTTACTAGGAAAAGGCCTAGGAACATAGTTTCCTCTAAAAGCATTGTTGTTGCCAAAATTGTTCCTACCAACAAAATTCACGTCCAAACTAGCGTTGCTACTCTCAATCAAGGAAGATAGTGGCATGTCATTAGGATCTAAAGGAGCGTTTCTACTAGCAACCAAATTCATCAACTCGGTATCTCATTAAGATAGTGGCATGATAGTGGCATGTCATTAGTGGCATGTCATTTGTGAGACCTACTTGGATAGATCTCTCCTTCCCCGTCAACAAAATACCTTCCAACGGCGCCAGAAACGTGCTCACGAGAGACTGTTCTTGTCTTGATACTCCTCAGCAACGGCACCAGGAATCCTTGTGCTACGGCTACGCCTTAAGGGACTTCCTAGGCAAATATGCAAAGGATTTCCCCCGTGGCCTTGGAGCCTTGCGTTGGTGTTCCCTCGAAGCAGAAAGGGTGATGTAGCACAGCGGTGGTAAGTATTTCCCTCAGTTCGAGAACCAAGCTATCGATCCAGTGAAGGAGTATTGGAAGTGCGTGCACAAACACAAACAGCTTGCTCCCAACACTATGAAGGGGTTGTCAATCCCTTATAGATTGTTCGCCAAGTGAGAACTGAAAGCAACAAAGTAACAAAGCAAAGTAAAAGCGAAAGTGGAAACGATAGGTGCGAATAGACCCGGGGGCCGTTGTGCTTACTAGTGGCTTCTCTCATGAAAGCAAGTAGATGGTGGGTGAACAAATTACTGTCGAGCAATTGATAGAACCACGCAAAGTCGTGACGTCATCTATGACAATGATTATATCTATAGGCATAACATCCAAAACAAGTAGACCGATACTTTCTGCATCTACTACTATTACTCCACACGTCGACCGCTATCCAGCATGCATCTAGTGTATTAAGTCCAAAAGAACAGAGTAATGCCTTAAGCAAGATGACATGATGTAAATGGACAATCTCATATCTACGACAAAGCCCACCTTGTTACCCTTGATGGCAACTACACGATGTGTGCCTTGCTGCCCCTACTATCACTGGGAAAGGTCACCACACGGTAAGAACCCAAAACCAAGCACTTTTCCCATTGCAAGAATCATAGATCTAGTTGGCCAAACAAAACCCAAGACTCGGAGAGACTTACAAGGATATCAAATCATGCATATAAGAAATCAGCAAAGACTCAAATATATATTATAGATAATCTGATCACAAATCCACAATTCATCGGATCTCGACAAACACACCGCCAAACAGGATTACATTGTATTGAAGATCTCCATGAAGATCATGGAGAACTTTGTATTGAAGATCCAAGAGTGAGAAGAATCCATCTAGCTACTAACTATGGACCCGTAGGTCTGAAGTGAACTACTCACGAGTCATTGGAGGGGCGATGATGTTGATGTAGAAGCTCTCCAACTCCAAAGTCCCCTCCGGCAGGGCACCGGGAAGGGTCTCCAGATGAGATCTCGCGGAAACGGAAGCTTGCGGTGGCGGAAAAGTCTTTTCGTGGATTCCCTGATTTTTTTCTGTATTTTAGGGAATATATAGGCGAAGGAGCTAGGTCAGGGGGGCGCCAGGGAGGCCACAAGCCTGCTAGCCACCGCCCCCTGGTGGCGGCTACACGTCTTGTGGGCTCCCTGTAGCTCTCCTGGCTTGGCCCACAAGCCCCCTAATGTTCTTCCGTTCGAGAATTTTTTTTTCGAGGATTTATTCCATTTGGACTCCGTTCCAAAATCAGATCTGAAAAGAGCCAAAAACACAGAAAAAACAGGAACTGGCACTTGGCACAGAATTAATAAGTTAGTCCCAAAAAAGATATAAAAGGTACATAAGACATCCAAAGATGACAAGATAACAGCATGAAATGATCAAAAATTATAGATACGTTTGATACGTATCATAGAGCTTATGGTCATATTCATGACAAGCTCGATTTCATCAAAAACGAAATCAATATGCATCTTCTATGATGTTTTCGATGTTGGAGTTTTTGCCGATTCTTCATTCA
Source organism: Hordeum vulgare subsp. vulgare (assembly GCF_904849725.1). NCBI lineage: Eukaryota > Viridiplantae > Streptophyta > Magnoliopsida > Poales > Poaceae > Hordeum > Hordeum vulgare. The sequence continues at coordinate 392,724,843 of NC_058523.1, read as the reverse complement.
TAGATGTTTCAATTATCTATATCATTGTCATTTCAATACTGCCTCTTATTAAGATAAATCTTGGATAGCTCTTTTCATCCTGAATCAAACAAGCTTGAGTTTTCTCAATTCAGAGCTCATTTGCAAAAGTTGTGGCAGTTCTGGTCTTACCAATTGTCTTCATACGATTGTACCGCTTGCTCGAGCAGTTGTACCGCTTGGCAGGTACGTCCAGTAGAACTACTACCCTAGGGGTGATACCATGGGGTTTCTGCTCTTAGTTCGTGCCAGCGGTTGTACCGTTGCCTCCGCACGGTTATACCGCTTATGATCTCGTCGACCCCAGAGAGTAGATTTAGGCGGTGGTATTGGCCCGGTACTGCCGTACCACCGGACATGTCTCTGGTTTGGTGCGGTTCTTGGGTGGTGGTGGCCAGGTTGTTTCGGTCAACTAATTTTGTGTGGTACTACCAGTGTACGGAGCGGTTGTATAGCTTGGGACTTAGCCACCACCCGTGCTCAGTCCTGGTGGTTGCACCGGTGCAACTACCATCTCAACTACCACTCGGGGGTGACTCCTCTCTATTGTAAACGCTTATTGAGCGGTGGTGGAGTAGTTATTATGGTTACTTTTCAACCGGTACTACCGACCGTGCCACCAGTTGTACCGCTTGATACGATTTCTGCACGGTACCCGTGTTTTCCTGTTGTACCGGAACATATAGCGGTTGTACCGCTGCTATGTTATTCGGCATATAACAGGCAGATTCGTGGGGACCTATAAAGGGGGGCTTCTTCCCCAGTTATTCCAATACTTTTAGCTCGTGTTCTTCGCCCATTCTTGACTTTCTTTGAGCTTGCTAAGTCTCAACCCCTTCAATGATTCTTGCTAGTTCTTAAGGGAAAAGAGAGAGGAGATCTCGATCCACATTTCCACCAATCACTTTCTCCTCTATGTTTGGGGATCCCCTTGGATCTAGATCTTAAAGTTCTTTGTGTTCTTCTTCGTTCTTCCTCTTACTTTCTTCCATGTTATTAGTTGTTGTAGTGGGATTTGGGAGAGAAGGACTTGGCCACTTCGTGTGCCCTTGCAATTGCATTTGGTGGATAGGTTTGTGTTCTCCACGGTGACTTGTGGAAGTGATGTTTGAGAAGCTTATTGCTCTTGGGTGCTTGGTACCCTAGAGCTTGTTCTTATTGGGTGCTTTGGCATCCTAGAATCTTGGTGGTGCCTTGGAGCTCAATCATTGTGGTGTAAAAGACCATGGCAAGCGTCGGGGTCTCCAATTAGGTTGTGGAGATCGCCCCAGGCAATTTTTGCGGGTACCAGTGATCTCCCCCAAGGGCTGCCAAAGTTTACGGGTTCGGTGACCGCCCCCAAGGGTTGCCATTTGTATAGGTTCGGTGACCACCTCATGGGTCCCTTAGTGGAATCATGGCATCTTCCATTGTGCGAGGGCGTGAGGATATTATGGTGGCCCTAGTGGCTTCTTCGATAGCATTGTCGCTCCACACCGCTCCAAACGGAGATTAGCATCCGCAAGGGTGTGAACTTTGGGATACATCATCGTCTCTGCGAGCCTCGATTATCTCTTACCCGAGCCCTTTACTTATGCACTTTACTTTGTGATAGCCATATTGTTTTTTGTTATATACCTTGCTATCACTTAGTTGTTTATCTTGCTTATCATAAGTTGTTGGTGCACATAGGTGAGCCTAGTTGTTATAGGTTTTGTGCTTGACTTATTAAACGTTAGTTTTATTCCGCATTTGTTCAAGCCTAAACTGTAATTATTTTAAAGCTCCTATTCAACCCCCTAGGCAACATCCAAATCCTTTAAGGTGGCCCTGCCCTTCTCCTGCTTATTTCACATTACTTGCTAATTATTATTTGGAATGGTGACTCTTTCATTCTCCCCTACAACCTATTTCTCTTCGTCATCCACTCCATTGGATTTGTGGGAGCTTGAGCCATCATTTGTATTCAACCTCTTAGTGCCTTTCTTGAGGTCTTCCACAACTTCGGTCCACTTTTGAAGGCCATTCAATTTAATCCAACAATGGCTAAAATTGAATGGATTCTTCTTGACTTTTCGAAACAAAGTGGCAGGCGACACCATTCAAATATAAAGTAATCATGAGAATCCGACGATAAAAACTATAAATACAAATTATGACAAACTTTGCAATTCAACTTACGTCACTTTGGACTTCAATCCCTCTTTGATTATGACCAAGAACGTAAGTATAGTGGGCGAAAAACTTGTTCACATATTCTTGGATAGTGGACTATCTACCTTGGAGAGAGACCACATTTGTGTGTGTGTGTGGGGGGGTAATTATAAGATGTGGCTCCACATATTCCTTATAGTCTTGATAGTGCTTTTCGATTTTCTCCTAGTACTTGTTGTCATTTTGCTCGGTGCCACATATAGGGTATATGCTTGTTGCCAACCAAGCTTTGACCAATGAAATATCCTCAAATATTGTGAACGTCGGGTCTCTTGCCTGGGTACCTTTGCCCTTTTTTCCTTCCTAGTACATGATGTTCCCCCGACACCAAACGTTGGAAAACTTTGATCCCTCCATAACATACATAGGCTCTTAACCATTCTTGATCATCTCGGTCATGTAATTCTCCTAAAATGATCATCACATATGTCATGTTGAGGGAAATTTAATAAACAAAGGAATACAAAATGAAGCAAATGTGTATCATATCCTATTGGGACATTCCATCAAACATGAGTTGGGTAGACTAGACGCTGGAGTTGGAGTTGCGGCAAGTCACACACCTCGGCACCCTGTCCTGCATTTATGTGTATTCCCCCCGAATTGCCCAATCGACCATCAAATCAATGTCAAGCGCGACGAGGTGGACAACAACTTCGTTGTTAGTGGCACGATGGACAGGAGCGAGGTGAAACCATTCAATCCACGAATAATCTTCTATAATGTCTCCAGAAACCATTCAATCCATGAACAATAAAACATAATCCAATATCATCAAGCCACCAGAATATACGAAAAAGCACCCAAAATACTCCACTAATATCATAACCAACACCAACATTGTACGATCAATTAAAATGATGAGAGAAACCAACATGTCATGGTGGCATGAATAAAAAACAACTTCATCCATACAGAAAATATTACTAACCAAGGCTGAAAACAATATAAGCGCAAAATAAACATTTCCATCTAGCATAACAAGACTGACCCCAAAACATTTTGTGAGTAACTGAAAGTGCATTATATCGACTAGGGGGGTGAATAGGCAATTTTTATGAAATCGTCACTAAGGAAACACCTCAGTTGTGAAAGGTGAGCAGCGGATTAAGTGCTCAGGCGAGCGTGCAAAACAACAACAGTATAGTCTTCACAATGAAATGAAACATTCGGTTCACACAAGTAGCGTGTACAGGATGCGCAGGTGAAGAACAAGTTAAGTGAAGGATTTTGGGTGAGGAAACCGTGAAAGTCTTCATTCAAATTCTTCAAATAGTAACAATAAATTTCATCAACACATAAATGAGGAAATGAAAGGGTTGAGGAAATAGAACCATGTACTCAGTGAAGACGGTGATTTGATGACCCAGTTCCAACTGATGTGACAATCGTACGTCTGGTTTGGAGCGGCTTGGTATTTAAACCAAAGGACACACGGTCCTAGGACACTTAGTCCTTACCGTATTCTCATTGAGCTAAGGACACACAGTCCTCGCCCAACACTCGTGGTAAGTCTTCAGTGCAGACTTGCAAACCCTCACAAACTCGGTCACCCGGCGATCCACAATTGACTGTTGTATGCTCTAGACCATGATGCATAACCGTCTAGAGGATGCACAGTCCTCAAAGTAACAACGTCGGTTCCACACAGGAACAATCTCTTCAGTGATGCTCAATCACTTTCGGTTTTGGGTTTTGGTTTGGGTGTTCGGGGGTTTTCCTCATAGATGATTTTATCTCAAAGTCTTCTAGGAATGGGTTGCTCTCAAATGACAAGCGCCAGTTTCTCTCTCAGAGAAGCCAACCAGCTAGTGGTTATGGGGGCGGCTATTTATAGCCTGGGAGCAATCCCGACATGATTTGACATAAATGCGCCAATGATATGACCGTTATGTGGATAAGGTTGGGGACAGCTAGCGCGCGATGCAACAACGGTCTGGATCTTTCAACTGTGGAAGTCCTCATGTCACTCATGTTCCTCACTTGTAGGTAATTCGCACTGGCGAAAACCTAACTTCTCAGTTAGAGAAAATTCCTCATAAACTTGAAGATCGTCGTCTCTTTCACTGAAGAATTTGACTAAACTGTAAAAGATTTCCAAATGCTTCACTCGAAGGATTGGGTATGTGTAGGCTTTGAGGTGAGCATCACTTGGAAACTTTTCCTTAGTTTTACCTCGACCCCCTTTAACAGTACGGCGGTCGTGTGACTCAAAAGAAAGGAAATGAAACTACAAAAACAAAGTCTTCACGCTTCACAGTCCTCTTATCAATTTATCCACGGACACACCAATTTCCCCGGTTTCAATCTCTTCGACGAATTACCAAAGTCTTTAGCCGAAGACATTCATTATTAGGGTCGATATTCCTCGAATGACTCAAACTCCTCAGCGACTTATAGAGCTTGTGTACACTCAAAACACATTAGTCTCTTAACCTATAAGTCTTCAATATACCAAAATCACTAAGGGGCACTAGATGCACCTACAATTTCCCCTTTTTGGTGATTGATGACAAATAGGTTGAGTTCTCAATGGGGATAATAATATGAAGTGTAAGTACAGTGTTTGAGGAATTTGATATCAAGATATAGAGGAAATCCCCCTGAAGATGTTCATATTTGAAGAATTTTTTTGGACTGCAAATGCACATTGTAGGTTTATACCATGGAGATCTCCCCCTATATCTTGTAATCCATGCAAGCATTTGACTTATATCATGAGGAAATTGAAATGCAAGATGGAAAGTGGTGTGCGACATATTTCAACATGCATGCATTAATCAGCGTGAGGAATAAACATGCGAAGAAAACGGTTCAAAAGTGTCAGACCACCACTGGGCATAAGTTTACAACTCATACAACCAAACACTTCAAAAGAACGAGAGTTGCAACTTAAAAATATAGGTCTAAGCCCATAATGTAGACCCGCTTGAAGACTAACTTAGATTTCTCCCCCTTTTTCATCAAGTGACGAAAAAGGACGAAACTAAGTACTAACAACCATGAAGAATTTCAACTTGTTGATGGAGGAGGAGCGCCAGCGTTGTCGGGTCATTCTTCATGATTGGACCGACAACAGTGTCATCAAGTTTTCAGCTTCATTAGTTGTGTGTGATGACAAATATGAACTTGCCACCAAGTGAGGAACTGTACCTTTCTTGAATTTCTTCTTAGGCGTCTAGGACCAATCAAAGTCTTGCTGAAACTCCATTTCAGTGAGTTCCTCAGGGGTCTTGAGGTGAGACAGAATGGCCCATGTGCGGTCGAAGATTTCATGAAGATAATAGCAGTTTTTCTTCACAGCATTTCGCTTTGTGGAGTAGGAAGCAGCCTTTCGGAATTTTCCATCAAGGGGACGAGATCCGTCATCAATCACCGATTTTCCTTTTCCTTCAATCTGCTTGAAGGTTTGCTTGATGACTTCGAGTGGAGGCAAATAGCTGAAGTGATTCTGAAAAGTGGCATTGTAAGGAATTGAGGATCTCGGCTTGATGAATTTCGTAATCCATGGTCCATAAGGCTTCAAGTCAAAAGGTGACAAAGCATTGTTGGGCAAAGTCCTCATGAAGAAATTGTGAAGATTTATTGGATTCCCATGAATGATGTTGAATAGCAAATTCTTCATGATTCCCACAACGTCTTCTTCTTCAGAGTAGTGGCCCTTGATGGGATTGAAGATTTTGTTCAAGATATGGTATACTGTCCTCGGCACATACATCAGCACTTGCCAGGAATGAGGTCCTTGGTGGCTTGCCAGGAGCCAAAGGCTTCATCAACACTTGCATCACGTGATCTAACAGCTCAGTTTCATCATAGATGCATCTGGCTCCTTCTGAGGGAATTGGAATAGTGACCGCACGAAGTAACTCCGTGGCAAGAGTTGTGTAATGAGTGTCTTCAGTCAGCCAGTCCAGAACCCAAGTGTTTACATTTGATGCTTCACCTGAAATATGCAAATTAGCATGAATTGAAGAATAAGTTCTTCATTCCAGTCAAAGATGTCCGTCCAGAATGGAAGTAGGCCAGCATCATACAAAATGTTGAGGACAGGCCTGAAGCATGCAATGTTTTCCATGTCTGCATGAGGAATTTGCTAATGCTGAAAAAGCTTGTTCTTGTCAAAGAGCACATCACCATAGTACTTCATCTCTGTACCAGTATGGAATCTCTTGTGCTTCATTCTTGGGGATTCATACGGATTTGCACCAATGAAATAATGATGTTCATCAAAGAATCTCTCCTTCTGTAATTTTGGCCCTTTTGAACCATTGTATGGCTGAAGAGTCTTGGCTAGAAGATTTGGCTTGAACCGGCCCACGAGTTTTCGGAGGTCTTCAATCTGAGGAATGTGAGCCACAACCACTATAGACTGAGGATTTGGACCATGAGGTTCATCGGCAGTGTCCTCACCTTGAGGAGGAGCAGTTTCTTCAGCCACATTTTCTAAAGTGTGAGGAATATGATTTGTAGATTCATCAATTACCGGTGGAGCAGTATCCTCACTGGCGGTTCGATTAACAGTTTCTTCAGCTGATGCAGCTGATTCATTATCCGGGATAGACTTCAATGGAGTGTGTTTGTCATCAGACTCGGTATACATTTCTTCAGTGACTGCAGGGGACTGAGGATTTTGTGGAACTGGAGTTTTGATTGGTGAGTTGGGATGAGCTTCTTCACAATACTCGTCATTAATGACTGGAGTTGTGCAACCAATGTCCACTGCATCACATTTTTCATCGCCCACTGATACGTCCATTTTAAATCATATTTTGTTACTGTTATTTATAGTGTTTTATGCATTTTACCACTTTGTGGAGTAATTCTAATGCTCTTTTGCCCTCCAAAGGAGCGATTCCATCGGAGGAACTTCCCTCCCGGAGGGGGAAATCGAGGCTATTGTCATCACTAACAACCCTCTCATCTTGGGGAGGCTAATATTCATCAACAGCTTCACCAACACCATCTCCTATAAAAACCCTAGTTCATCTCTTGTACTCAATCTTGTACCAGAACCTTGGATTGGTACCTCGGGTGCGTATAGTAGTGTTAATTACATCTTGTAGTTGATGCTTTATGGTTTATTTGGTGGAAGATCATATGTTCAGATCCATTATGTTATTCAATACCTCTCTGATCATGAACATGTTTATCACTTGTGAGTAGTTACTTTTGTTCTTGAGGCCATAATAAATCATGTTGCAAGTAGTCACGTGAAGTTGAGGTTCGTTCGACATTTTGATGATACGAATGTTGTGGTTCACTTAATGGTGTTATATGAATGTTGACTACACAACACTTCACCATATTTTTGGCCTAAGGGAATGCATTATGGAGTAGTAATTAGAGTTTGGTTACGAGAGTGGCTGAAACATAAACCCTAGTCTATGCACTACTTTGTAAGAGGCTGATTTGGACCCCTATGTTTAATGCCATGGTTAGAATTTATTCTTAATACTTTTATCATAGTTGCGGATGCTTGCAGGAGGGTTAATCATAAGTGGGAGGTTGTTTCAATTAAGAACAGTAGCCAAGAACCGGCCCGCTCACATATCAAATTATCAAAATACCTAACGTGAATTAACCCAACATGACGAAAGTGACTAGATGAAATTCCTTTGTGGCCTCAAGAACGCTTTACCTATTATAAGAAATTGTTCTGGCCTGTCCTTTGCCACAAAAGGATTGGGCTAATTTTCTGGATCTGTTGTTACTATTGCTACGTGTCACTTGTTACAATTATCTTGCTATTTGATGACCCATAAGTATAGGGGATCAATCATAGTCCTTTCGATAACTAAGAGTATCGAACCCAACGAGGAGCAGAAGGATCTGACAAGTGGTTTTCAGCAAGGAAAAATCTGCAAGCACTGAAATTGTCGGTAACAAGTGATTGTGTAGTGTGATGATTCGTAGCAAGCAACAAGTAACAAAAGTAGAAACGATGCATCAAAGTGTCCCAATCCCTTTGGTAGCAAGGGACAAGCCTGGACAAAGTCTTATAGGAGGAAAAACGCCCCCAAGGACACACGGGAATTTCTGTCATGCTAGTTTTCATCATGTTCATATGATTCACGTTCGTTACTTTAATAGTTTGATATGTGGGTGGACCGGCACTTGGCTACTGCCCTTACTTGGACAAGCATCCCACTTATGATTAACCCCTCTCGCAAGCATCCGGAACTAGAAAAGGAGAATCAAGACAAAGTCTAACCATAGCATTAAACTAGTGGATCCAAATCAGCCCCTTATGAAGCAACGCATAAACTAGGGTTTAAGCTTCTGTCACCCTAGCAACCCATCATCTACTTACTACTTCCCAATGCCTTCCTCTAGGCCCAAATAATGGTGAAGTGTTATGTAGTCGACGTTCACATAACACCACTAGAGGAAAAACAACATACAACATATCAAATTACCGAACAAATACCAAATTCACATGACTATTATTAGCATGACTTATCCCATGTCCTCAGGAACAAAAGTAACTACTCACAAAGCATAATCATATTCATGAGCAGAGAGGTAATGAGTAGCATCGAGGATCTGAACATAAACTATTCCACCAAATAATCCAACTAGCATCAATTACAAAGAGTAATCAACACTACTAGCAACCTTACAAGTACCAATCGGAGTCGTGAGACAAAGATTGGTTACAAGTGATGAACTAGGGTTTGGAGATGAGATGGTGCTGATGAAGATGTTGATGGTGACGAGTCCCCTCCGACGAGAGGAGTGTTGGTGATGACGATGGCGACGATTTCCCCCTCCGGGAGGGAAGTTTCCCCGGCAGGATCGTCCTGCCGGATCTCTAGATTGGTTCTGCTCAAGTTCCACCTCGTGCCGACGGCGAATCCACGAAAAAGCTCCTCCCTGATTTTTTCCTGGACGAAACCCTTCATATATCAAAAGAGGGAGGCAAGTGGGCCTGCAGGGTGCCCACAATCCCTCATGGCGCGGCCTGGGGGGTGGCCGCGTCGTGTAGGCTTGTGGCCACCTGCATGCCCCCTCTAGCACTTCTTCGGCCCAGTATTTTTGATAAATCAGGAAAAAATCCTCGTTGATTTTTACGGTGTTTGGAGTTGTGGAGAATAGGTATCTCCAGTTTGCTGCACTTTCAGGCTAGAATTCCAGTTGTCGGCATTCTCCCTCTTCATGTAAACCTTGCAAAATAAGAGAGAAAAGGCATAAGAATAGTACTGTGAAGTGAAATAACATCCAAAGATACGATAAATATTAACATGAAAACATGATGCAAAATGGACGTATCAACTCCCCCAAGCTTAGACCTCGCTTGTCCTCAAGCGAAAGCCGAGCTCAATAAATATGTCCACAGTTTTAGGGAGAGAGGTGTCGACAAAACAAGATACGAACATGCATGCATCATGATCATGATCAGAACATCAATACCAACATATAATCTCTCATGCTAAAGTAATAATTCCTTCACAAAGTAAAGCATGGATCAAGAACCTTACCGAGAAGTAACAACCGATAGCCCTTAGTCATTGAAGCAATTGCAATTTATCACAACATCAGAAAGAGTCAAATAAGAGCTTGTAAAGCAAATCCACATACTCAATCATTCTTTCGTTCTCTACAATTGCTACAACTCATGTGGTACTCATGAGATCAAAGTTTCAGCTGGACACAGAGTAAAGGTTGTCATGCGCTTTTGATGTTTGGATGAGTGTCCTCTTAGTGCAGAGGAACGTCACTTTATATTGCCCCCTGTGATATAGAACTTTATTATGCAGTTTGTCGCTTTGATGTGTTCCTCATCACAGGTTCATACAAAGCCTATTTTCCACACACTAATAGATCATACATATTAGAGAGCAATTTTTATTGCTTGCACCGATGACAACTTACTTGAGGGATCTTATTCAATCCATAGGTAGGTATGGTGGACACTCATGGCAAAACTGGTTAGAAGGTTTATGGATGCACAAGTAGTATCTCTACTTGGTGCGGGAGGTTTTGGCTAATATGAGGTGGAAGCAATCGTCACATACTAAGGGATCTCTAATCATATAACATTGTTTGGAGCCAAGCAAACACAATTCATTACGTTGTCTTCCTTGTCCAACATCTACTTCTAGGCATGTAATAGTTTAGTGAGTGTTCACAATCATAGATGGTGTGAGAGATGATATATTTATCTGTGAACCTCTCCTTCTTTATCACTTCCTATTAATTGCAACAATGACCAAGGTCTACGTTTTCCTACCTTCAACAAGTCTCAATCCTCATTCTTTTTATATGTGAAGCCATCACTTCCCATAAGATCATTACATGATCTTTCATGCTTTTGTTCTATTCTCACTCTTTTGATCATGGCAAGAGGCAAAGCCCTTCAACTAGGACACTCTTTATTATATGGCTCACGAGCAAGAATACATCGGGGGTGACACAAAGCAAAACTCAAGACTAAAACACTAAGACTTTTAATCTACTAGAGAAACATAAAACTGAAAAGAAAAACTAAAACAAAGGTAAAGGCAAAAGATGTGATGGTGATACGATACCGGGGCAACTCCCCCAAGCTTGGCACAAGCCAAGGGGATTGCCCATACCCATGCTCAGTTGTCTTCCTTTGGTGGTGAAGGTGGTGGAGTTATTGAAATCTTTGACTCCAAGAGGGCCATTAATCTTGGATTTATACCTTGGAGATTTGCGATATGTTTTTCCAGCAAAACAACTTCATGAGTGAGACAAGTATTGCGAGCATGAGTTGTTTCACAAAACCTCAAGAGTTCAATCAAATATGGAGACAATAGGTGGAGGTAGGTTTGGAGGAAATCCACTTCTTCAATTTCTTCCTTGTTGAGCACAGATTGCACTTCGTCCCATGCCTGATCCTTCTCCTTAGCTTTGCCCTTGGTTTCTTTAGGTAGCCTTTCCTTAGCCTCCATGACCTCCATCCTTTTCAGATCAGCATGAACTTCTCCATAGATTCGACGGAGGTTGTTCTCCCCCACAGATTCCTGGGACGACATCTTGACCTAGATCTGCAGTAGAAAACAGGCTCGAAACGAAAACAGAGGAAATCTGCGTGATGCAGAGGTCAGACCAAACGGGAGTATATATAATGATTTTTTCGAGACCAGAAGGAGTACCCCGCACGAAAACGGAGTCCGGGAGGCACACGAGGTGGCCACAAGCCTTCACGGCGCGTCCAGGGGGTGGGCCCGTGCCGTGCAGGCTTGTCGCCTCCTCGCGCACTTTCCGGACTACTTCCAATTTTTGTATTTTTTCAAATATTCCAAAACGGAGAAAATTTCCTACTGGAAAAGTTTTGGACTCTGTTTTCTTACCGAATCACATACCTCTTCGTTTTCGGAGTCTGAAACAGGCTGATAAATGTCCATTAGGTATTCTTTCGGAGTTATGGTATTGATGATATTGCTTTCAATATTTATGGGAGTACATGAGATATAATGCTTGATTCTCTGCCCATTTACCACTCTCGGACAATTACCTTCCGTGTTGTCGATCTTGATAGCACCGGAACGATATACTTCCTCAACAACACATGAACCTTCCCATTTAGAGAGAAGCTTGCCTGCAAAGAATCTTAAACGAGAGTTATATAGCAACACATAATCACCTACATTGAACTCACGCTTTTGTATCCTCTTATCATGCCACCTCTTAACCTTCTCTTTGAACAACTTGGCATTCTCATATTCCTGAGTTCTCCACTCATCAAGCGAGCTAATATCAAATAACTTCTTCTCACCGGCAAGTTTGAAATCAATGTTGATCTCTTTGATTGCCCAATAAGCTTTATGCTCTAGCTCAAGAGGTAAGTGACATGCTTTCCCATACACCATTTTGTACGGAGACATGCCCATGGGATTCTTATAGGCAGTTCTATAAGCCCATAATGCATCATCGAGCTTCTTAGACCAATTTTTTCTAGACCTGTTGACAGTCTTTTGCAGAATCAGTTTAATCTCTCTATTACTTAGCTCTACTTGACCACTGGACTGAGGGTGATAGGGAGACGCAATTCTATGGTTGACATCATACTTAGCAAGCGTTTTACGGAAAGCACCATGAATGAAGTGTGAACCACCGTCAGTCATTAGATATCTAGGGGCTCCAAATCTAGGGAAGGTAACTTCTTTCAACATCTTGATAGAGGTGTTGTGATCAGCACTACTAGTGGGGATAGCTTCTACCCACTTAGTGACATAATCAACAGCAAGTAAGATGTGAGCATACCCATTGGATTTTGGAAAAGGTCCCATATAATCAAATGGTTCAATGACAAGTGAATAGTTCATAGGTGTTTCCTGACGTTTACCAATATTACCTATTCTTTGACATTCGTCACAAGACAAGACAAACTTACGGGCATCCTTGAAGAGAGTGGGCCAATGGAAACCTGATTGCAATACCTTGTGTGCAGTTCTATCTTCCGCATGGTGTCCTCCGTAGGCCTCAGAGTGACACTTCTGTAGGATCTGTCCCTATTCATGTTCAGTTACACAACGTCTAATAACACCATCTACTCCTTCCTTATAAAGGTGAGGATCATCCCAAAAGTAATGTCTCAAGTCAAATAAGAATTTCTTCTTTTGCTGGTACGTGAAACTAGGTGGTATGTATTTGGCAACGATATAGTTTGCATAATCAGCATACCACGATGCACTACGTGCAGCATTGATGACATCAATTGCTCATCGGGAAATCTATCATCAATAGGTTGTGGGTCATCAAGAATGTTCTCCAACCTAGACAAGTTATCTGCTACTGGGTTATCAGCACCCTTCCTGTCGACAACGCGCAAATCAAATTCTTGTAGCAAGAGAACCCATCTAATAAGTCTAGGTTTAGCGTACTTCTTCTCCATGAGGTACTTAATAGCAGCATGATCAGTGTGAATAGTGACTTTGGCATCAACTATTTAAGACCTGAACTTTTCACATGCAAACACAACTGCTAAAAATTCCTTCTCCATAGTAGCATAGTTTCTATGGGCACTGTCTAGAGTTTGACTAGCGTAGTGAATAACATTCAACTTCTTATCGACTCTTTGCCCTAGAACAACACCAACAGCATAATCGCTAGCATCACACATGATCTCAAAAGGCAAGTTCCAATCAGGTGGTTGAATAATAGGTGCAGTTATCAAAGCCCTCTTAAGTATTTCGAAGGCTTCCTCACAGTCAACGTCAAAGACAAAAGTAATATCCTTTTGCAAGAGATTGGTAAGAGGCCCAGAAATCTTAGAGAAGTCTTTAATGAACCTTCAATAGAAACCAGCATGACCAAGGAAACTTCTTATACCTTTGATATCTGTGGGGTATGGTATTTTCTCGATTGCATCAACCTTAGCCTTATCGACTTAAATACCTCTTTCATAAATTTTATGTCCTAAGACGATGCCTTCATTAACCATAAAGTGGCACTTTTCCCAATTCAAGACAAGTTTAGTGTCTTTACAAATCTGTAAGACTCGATCAAGGTTGCTGAGGAAATCATCAAAGGAAGACTCGTAAATGGAAAAGTCATCTATGAAAACCTCGACAATATTTTCACAAAAGTTAGAGAATATAGCCATCATATATCTTTGAAAGGTGGCACGTGCATTACATAAGCCAAAAGGCATACGTCTATAAGCAAAGGTACCGAAAGGGCAAGTGAAAGTGGTTTTCTCCTGATCAGATTGTGCAACTAGTATTTGGGAGAAACCAGAATAACCTTCTAGAAATAAGAGGTGTGTGTGTTTGGACGACCTTTCTAGCATTTCGTCGATAAAAGGCAAAGGGTAATGATCTTTCCTAGTGGCTTTATTCAGTTTCCTAAAATCGATCACCATCCTATAGCCAGTAATAATCCTCTGTGGGATCAAGCCATCCTTATCATTAGGGACAACGGTAATGCCTCCCTTCTTAGGGATGCAATGCACCGGACTCACCCAATCGCTATGAGCAACAAGATAGATAATACCCGCTTCCAGGAGCTTTAGTATTTCTTTTATTACCATGTGTTTCATCTTAGGATTCAATCTCCTTTGATGATCAACAACTGGTTTGAAGTCAGGATCAGTTTTAATCTTGTGCTGGCATAGAGTGGGACTAATGCCCTTAAGATCATCAAGAGTATATCCAATAGCAGCACGGTGCTTCCTTAGAGTTTTTAGTAACTTCTGTTCTTCATGCTCTGAGAGGCTAGCACTAATAATAACAGGATATTTATAAGATAGGCATACTTAAGAGTATCAGGCAACTGTTTAAGCTCGAACACAGGATCACCCTTTGGTGGGGGTGGATCCCCAAGCAGTTCAACACGCAAGTTATTCTTAAGAATAGGATATTGTTCTAAGACAACTCTATCTCATCCCTTTCATCCATATGCATATCATTTTCATGCTCAAGCAAGTATTGCTCTAAGGGATCAGTAGGAGGCACGGCAATAGATGCTAAGGCAATAGTTTCATCCTTACTAGGCAACTCCTTTTCATGAGGTTGTCTACCAAACTTGGAGAAATTGAACTCATGTGACACACCTTCAAAGCCAATAGTGACAGTTTGCTTCTCACAGTCAATATGAGCATTGACGGTATTGAGGAAGGGTCTGCCAAATATGATGGGACAAAAGCTATCTTGTGCGGTAGCAAGAACGAGGAAATCAGCAGGATACTTCGTTTTACCACACAAGACTTCAACATCCCTAACAATTCCCACAGGGCAGATAGTATCTCTATTGGCAAGCTGAATAGTGACATCAATAGGCTCTATCTCAGCAGGTGGAATCTCATCTTTGATTTCATCATATAAGGATTGAGGTATTGCACCAACACTAGAACCCACGTCACATTAACCATGATAACAATGATCTCCTATCTTAATAGAAACCACATATATGCCAACAACAGGCCTATGTTTGTCTCTAGCGTGAGGTTTAACAATTCTAGCAGCATCTTCACAGAAGTGAATATTATGTCCCTCAACTTCTTCAGACAGAAGATCTTTGATAATAGCAATGCTAGGTTCAACTCTAATTTTCTCAGGGGGGGTGTAGTTGTTCTAATATAGCCTCTACGTATCACAGTTGAAGTTTTAGAATGATCCTTTATCCTAACAGGGAAAGGTGGTTTCTCAATGTAAGCACTGGGAACCACATGATCATAATAGGCAATGACTTTCTCTTCAACTAGAGTGGGTTTAACTACATTGACTTCTAAAGGAGGATGAAATTTAAACCACTTCTCTTTGGGGAGATCAATATGAGCAGCAAAAGATTCACACAATGAAGCTACTATCTCAGAGACAAGTCCATACTTAGCGCTAAAGTCACAAAAAGTATTTGTCTCAACAAAGGATTTAACGCAATCAAACGTGAAACTCATACCTGACTCCTTACCTTCTTCAAGCTCCCAATCTTCAGAGTTGCGTTTAATTATCTCCAATAAATTCCATTTGAAGTCAATATCTTTGTTCATAAAAGAACCGGTACAAGAAGTGTCAAGCATGGTGCGATCATCATGAGAAAGCCGAGCATAGAAGTTCTGAATGATAATTTCTCTCGAGAGCTCATGATTGGGGCATGAATATAGCATTGATTTAAGCCCCCCCAAGCTTGAGCGATGCTTTCTCTGTCATGAGGCCAAAAATTGTATATATAATTCCGATCACGATGTACTAAATGCATAGGATAAAACCTTTGATGAAATTCCAATTTCAACCTATTGTAGTCCCACGATCCAGTATCATCACATAGCCTATACCATGTCAACGCCTTATCCTTCAAAGATAAAGGAAAGACCTTCTTCTTGACATCATCCTTGGGCACACCTGCAAGCATAAATAAACCACAAACTTCATCTAAATAGATGAGATGCAAGTCTGGATGTGATGTTCCATCTCCTGTAAAAGGATTAGCCAGCAGTTTCTCAAGCATACCCGAAGGAAATTCAAAGCAAATATTTTCACTAGGTGCAGCAGGTTGAGGAGCAATTATTTGTGCTTCCGTTCTAGGTGAAGGTACCCCGAACAAGCCCCTCAAAGGATTAGTATCCATAGTGACAAGTGACAATAAATTTCAGCACACTATATGAATGTTTCCTTACCAAGTTCCACTTACCAAAGGCGCTTCACTCCCCGGCAACGGCGCCAGAAAAGAGTCTTCATGACCCGCAAGTATAGGGGATCAATCGTAGTCTTTTCGATAAGTAAGAGTGTCGAACCCAACGAGGAGCACAAGGATCTGACAAGTGGTTTTCAGCAAGGAAAAATCTGCAAAGCACTGAAATTGTCGGTAACAAGTGATTGTGTAGTGAGATGATTCGTAGCAAGCAACAAGTAACAAAAGTAGCAATGATGCAGCAAGGTGGCCCAATCCCTTTTGTAGCAAGGGACAGGCCTGGAATAAGTCTTATAGGAGGAAAAACACTCCCCAGGACACACGGGAATTTCTGTCATGCTAGTTTTCATCATGTTCATATGATTCACGTTGGTTACTTTGATACTTTGATATGTGGGTGGACCGGCGCTTGGGTACTGCCCTTACTTGGACAAGCATCCCAATCATGATTAACCCCTCTCCCAAGCATCCGCAACTATGAAAGAAGAATCAAGACAAAGTCTAACCATAGCATTAAACTAGTGGATCCAAATCAGCCCCTTACGAAGTAACGCATAAACTAGGGTTTAAGCTTCTGTCACTCTAGCAACCCATCATCTACATACTACTTCCCAATGCCTTCCTCTAGGCCCAAATAGTGGTGAAGTGTTATGTAGCCGACGTTCACATAAAACCACTAGAGGAAGAAAACATACAACATATCAAATTACCGAACGAATACCAAATTCACATGACTATTATTAGCATGACTTATCCCATGTCCTGAGGAACAAAAGTAACTACTCACAAAGCATAAACATATTCATGACCAGAGAGTTAATGAGTAGCATCAAGGATCTGAACATAAACTCTTCCACCAAATAATCCAACTAGCATCAACTACAAAGAGTAATCAACACTACTAGCAACCTTACAAGTACCAATCGGAGTCGTGAGACGGAGATTGGTTACAAGTGATGAACTAGGGTTTGGAGATGAGATGGTGCTGATGAAGATGTTGATGGTGACGAGTCCCCTCCGATGAGAGGAGTGTTGGTGATGATGATGGCGATGATTTCCCCCTCCGGGAGGGAAGTTTCCTCGGCAGGATCGTCCTGCCGGAGCTCTAGATTGGTTTTGCTCAAGTTCCGCCTCGTGGCGGCGGTGAATCCATGAAAAATCTCCTCCCTGATTTTTTCCTGGACGAAACCCTTCATATAGCAAAAGAGGGGGGCAAGTGGGCCTGCAGGGTGCCCAGAAGCCCTCATGGCGCGGCCTGGGGGTGGTCTCATCGTGCAGGCTTGTGGCCACCTGCACGCCCCCCTCTGGCACTTCTTCGGCCCAGTATTTTTGATAAATCGGGAAAAAAATCCTCGTTGATTTTTACGGCATTTGGAGTTGCGCAGAATAGGTATCTCAACTTTGCTCCACTTTCAGGCCAGAATTCGAGTTGCCGGCATTCTCCCTCTTCATGTAAACCTTGCAAAATAAGAGAGAAAAGGCATAAGAATAGTACCGTGAAGTGAAATAACAGCCAAAGAAGCGATAAATATCAACATGAAAACAACCAAAGTTGCCGGCATTCTCCCTCTTCAGTGCTTGCAGAAATTACCTTGCTGAAAACCGCTTGTCATTTCCTTCCGCTCCTCATTGGGTTCGACACTCTTACTTATCAAAGGACTACAATTGACCACCTATACTTGTGGGTCATCAAGACTCTTTTCGGGCGCTGTTGCCGAGGAGTGAAGCGCCTTTGGTAAGCGGAACTTGGTAAGGGAAAATTTATATTACGTGCTGAAATTTACTGTTACTTGTCAGTATGGAATGTAATACTTTGAGGAGCTTGTTCGGGGTATCTTCACCTCGATCGGAAACACCAAGAGTTGCCCCTCAACCCGCTGAACATACTGAAGTGTTTACTATGAAATTCCTTCAGGCATGATAGAGAAACTGCTAGCTAATCCTTATGTAGGAGATGGAAGAAAACATCCCGATATGCACCTAATCCATGTGGATGAAGTTTGTGGATTATTTAAGTTTGCAGGTTTTCCCTTTATCTTTGGGTAAAAAGCATTTACAGGGTATAGGTTATGTGATGATGCAATATCTTGGAACTGGAATCGAGTGCAATTGGAGTTTCACCAAAAAATTATCATATGCATCTTGTTCACCGTGATCGGAGTTTTATCTATAATTTCTCGCCTCGTGAAGGATAAAGTATTGCTCTAGCTTGGGGGAGGTGGAAGTCAATGTTATATTCATGCCCCAATCATGAGCTCCCGAGAGAAATTATTGTTCATAATTTTTATGCTCTACTTTCTCGTAATGATCAAACCATGCTCGAGACTTCTCGCTCTGGTTCTTTTATGAAGAAGACTATTGAATTCAGGTGGGATCTTTTGGAAAGAATTAAGCGCAACTCTGAAGATTGGGAGCTCGAATAAGGTAAAGAGTCGGGTATAAAACCTAAGTTTGATTGTCTTAAGTCTTTTATTAATGCCGATATTTTCAATGAATTCAGCACTAAGTATTGAGTTGACTATGATATAGTAGCCTCATTTTGTGAAACCTTTGCTGCTCATGTTGATCTCCCTAGAGAGAAGTGGTTTAAATATCATCCACCTATTAAAGAAAAAGTTGAAGAATCAATTAAAGTTGAAGCTGAAACTATCATTTACAATGTTGACCCACAGTTCGCCTACTGCTTACATTGAGAAACCACCTTTCCGTGTTAGGGTAAAGGAACATGCTAAAGCTTCGACTATGGTTAATAAAAGTGAAGTTAGAATAACCAAAGACCTTGACCAAATCAAGGTAGAACCTAATACCGCTAATGTTAAAGATCTCTTGGTAGACAAGATTGATGGGCATTTTATTTATTTTTGTAATTAAGTTGCTAGAATTTCCAAACCTGATACTAAAGACAAGAATAGACCCGTTTTTGGCATGCGTGTCGATTCAGTCAAAATAGGTGATCATTTCTATCATGGTTTATGTGATATGGGTGCTCGTGTTAGTGCTATCCCTTTTACCTTATCTCAAGAAATTATGCATGAGATAGCACCTGCTGAGATAGAAGACATAGATGTTACTATTAAACTTGCTAATTGAGACACCATCACACCACTTGGTATTATTAGAGATGTTGAAGTCTTGTGTGGAAAAGTAAAATACCCTACTACTTTTCTTGTACTTGTCTCACCACAAGACAACTTTTGTCCCATAATATTTAGTAGACCCTTCTTGAAAACTGTTAATGCTCAAATAGATTGCAAAAAGGAAATTGTCAGTGTTAATTTTGGTGGTATGTCTCATGAGTTTCATTTCTCCAAGTTTGGTAAACAACCCCATGACAAAGAACTGCCTAGTAAAGATGAAGTAATTGGTCTTGCTTCTATTGACATTCCTCCTATGGATCCATTAGAACAATATTTGCTAGACCATGAAAATGATATGCATATGCATGAAATAAATGAAATAGATAATATGTTCTTTGAGCAAAAACTATCCTTAAACACAACTTACCTGTTGAAACTCTAGGAGGTCCTCCTCCACCGAAGGGTGTTCTGGTATTTGAATTAAAGCAATTACCTCACCCTTTGAAATATGCTTATCTTGATAGAAAAAATATATATCTTGTTATTATCAGTGCTAGCCTTACAGAGCATGAAGAAGAAACATTATTAAAAACTTTAAGGAAGCACCAAGATGCTATTGGATATACTCTTGATGATCTGAAGGGCATTAGCCCCACTCTGTGTGAGCACAACATTAATATGGAACCAGATGCTAAACCCGTTGTTGATCACTAACAAAGACTAAATCCCAAAATAAAGAAGTGGTGAGAAATGAAATATTAATGCTTCTGGAAGCAGATTGTTGAAGTCTTCATGGATGATTTTTCCGTTTACGGAACTTCTTTTGATGATTTCTTAAGCAACCTTGATCGAATTTTGTAGAGATGTCTGCAAAATCACCTTGCCTTGACTTGGGAGAAGTGCCAATTTATGGTGAATGAAGGTATTGTCTTGGTTCATAAAATTTCCGAACGGGGTATTGAGGTGGATAAGGTTAAGGTTGATGCAATTGAGAAGATGACATGCCCCAAAGATATTAAAGGTATCCGCAGTTTCCTTGGTCATGCTGGTTTCTATAGGAGGTTTATTAAAGACTTCTCTAAAATTTATAGGCCTCTCACTAATTTATTACAAAAGGACGATCCTTTTGTTTTTAATGATGATTCTGTGGAAGCCTTCAAAACACTTAACAAAGCCTTAACTTTTGCACCTATTGTTAAATCACCTGAATGTAACTTGCCTTTTGAAATTATGTGTGATACTAGTGATTATGCTGGTGGTGCTTTCCTAGGACAAAGAGTTGATCACAAACTAAATGTCATTCATTATGCTAGTAAAACTCTAGTCAGTGCCCAGAGAAACTATGCTACCACTAAAAAAGAATTCTTAGGAGTTGTATTTGCTTGTGATAAATTCAGATCTTACATTGTTGACTCTAAAGCAATTGTTCACACTCATCATGCTGCTATTAAATACCTTATGAGAAATAAAGATGATAAGCCTAGACTTATTAGGTGGGTTCTTTTGCTACAAGAATTTGATTTGCATATCACTGATAGAAAAGGAGTAGAAACTAGGTTAGATAATGTTCTTGATGACCCACTACCTATTGATGATGGCTTTCCCGATGAACAACTAGTTGTGGTCAATGTTTCTCATAATACATCATGCTTTGCTGATTATGCTAATTACATTGTTTTTAAATACATACCACCTAGTTTCACCTATCAACAAACAAAAAATCTTGTTTGATTTAAGACATTACTTTTGGGATGACCGACATTTTATAAAGAGAGAGTAGATGGTACTATTAGACGTTGTATACTTGAGCATGAACATGAACAAATCCTTCAGAAGTGTCACTCCGAGGATTATGGAGGGCACCATGCGGGAGATAGAACTGCACATAAGGTATTAAATTCTGGATTTTATTGGCCTAATATTTTCAAAGATGATTGCAAGTTTGTCCTTTCTTGTGATGAATGTTAAAGAATTGGAAATATTCGTAGACGTCAAGAAATGCCTATGAATTATTCACTTGTGATTGAACCATTTTATGTTTTGGGATTTTATTATATGGGGCTTTTCCTTCCTCCAATGGACATACACATATTTTGGTTGTTATTGATTATTTCACTAAATGGGTAGAAGCTATCCCAACAAATAGTGCTGATCATAACACCTCTATTAAGATGCTTAAGGAAGTTATTTTGCTACGTTTTGGAGTCCCTAGATGTTTAATGACTGATGGTGGTTCACATTTTATTCATGGTGCTTTTCATAAGGTGCTTGCTAGATATGATGTTAACCATAGAATTGCATCTCCCTATCATCCTAAGTCTAGTGGTCAAGTATAATTAACCAATAGATAGATAAAATTAATATTGCAAAATATTGTCAATAGGTCCTAGAAGAATTGGTCTAAGAAGTTAGACGATCCATTATGGGCCTATAGAACAATTTATAAAAATCCTTTGGGTATGTCTCCTTACAAAATGGTTTATGGGAAAACATGCCATTTACCTCTTGAGTTAGAACATAAAGCTTATTAGGTAAATAAAGAACACAACTATGATTTCAATCTTGCTGGTGAGAAGAGGTTATTTGATATTATCACATTGGATGAATGGAGAACCCAAGATTATGAAAATGCCGAACTATTCAAAGGAAAAGTTAAAATATGGCATGAGAAAAGAATACAAAAGCGAGAATTCAAAGTTGGTGAATATGTTCTATTGTACAATTCTCATCTTAGATTCTTTGCAGGAAAATTTCTATCCAAATGGGAAGGACCATATATTATTGAAGAGTTTAGCGGTCTGGAGTTATTAAGATGAATAATCCCGAAGGCACTAACCTAAAGGTGGTCAATGGACAAAGAATAAAGCAATATATCTCAGGTACATCATTTAATGTTGAAACAAATATTGTGTAAACCATGACACTGGAGGAGCACATTAGGGAAACCTTCCAGAACACTCGAGGACCCCTAAAAGAAAGAGGTATGTGATACGGTAAGTAAACGTGCTCAAAAAATCCGCAAAAATATTTTCTGTCAGTTTTGGAATTTTAGAAATATAAGGAAACTTAGAAACACACAGGAAGGCAACCCAGGTGTCCACTAGACACCAGGGTGCGCGAGGCCCCCTCGCACGGCCTGATGTCTAGTGGGCCCCTTAGGTACCTTCCTAGCTCCATTTTCTTATGGAACACATATTCCCTTGTATAAAAGTTCTTTATATATATCTCCCGAGGATTTGACCCCAGTACCACGGAGAAATCCCGTGTTCTTGTTTCGCGCTGTTTTTCTGTCAGAACTATCAAGTCGGGCATCATTTCTTCTCCCTCGTCCAACCACATAGAAGAAGATGCTTGGCTGATGAAGATGGAACTGAAGGAAGAGGATCCAGTCGAAGCTATCAAGGAGAACAAGGGCAATGAAGTCAAGGGGGACCAAGCTCCAGAAGAAGGGCAGGTTGTGCCACCAAAATAGGAGGATGAAGAAGATTACCTCCAGCCCTACTATGAGCATCTC
The DNA here is from genome assembly GCF_904849725.1 of Hordeum vulgare subsp. vulgare. NCBI lineage: Eukaryota > Viridiplantae > Streptophyta > Magnoliopsida > Poales > Poaceae > Hordeum > Hordeum vulgare. The sequence continues at coordinate 392,701,944 of NC_058523.1, read as the reverse complement.
ACCCCTCTCGAAATAAAAGCCTTTAGAGCCTTCGAAACGATTTGTGTTCAGAATAAATATCTTACTTGTGAAAATATTTTGTTAAAGGACCAATTCAGCAATCTCCGGAGCATTATTCAACATGTGGAGAACCTCTTGAGGCTACACTATTACACTACCTCGTCATCACCACCACCACCTCCATCTTCACCACCAAAGAAGGAGACTTGAGCACACGGGTATAGGCACCCCCATTGGCTTGTGCCAAGCTTGGGGGAGGCGCCCCGGTATCATATCACCACCACCCTTCTTTTTCTATATCCATCCTAGTTCAATCTTTAGCTATGTTGAGACGTAGTCAAATAAAAGTTTAGTTCAATATTTTTCTTTTGAGTGCTAGTTTCGTGATCTGTCTATCTACCTATGTAATAGAGTGAGAGCTATATAATAAAGTTTAGTTTGAGTTTTGCTTCTTTACTTTCTTGCTACAATCAAATAAAGAAAATAATGAAAAAGATCATATGCCAATCTTATAGTGAGTAGTGACATCACATAAGGAAAAGTATAAGTGGTAAAATTTGTTGAAGATTCAGAAACATAACATTTGTTGGTGATGCAACACATGAAAGAATTAATAAAGCAAGAGAAGATTTACACGCAAATACACTATCCTTGACATATTTTATGATTGTGAGCCCCCATTAATTATAATATGCCAACTGTTGACATTGGACAAGGAAGACAACGTAATGATTTATGCTTAGGCACATTCATATAGAAGTTATATTGTTATAGATCCTCTAACATGTGGTGCTTTCCCAATACCTTTGCTAGCCAAAAAGTCCGCACTAAGTAGAGACACTACTTATGCATCCAAAACCTTAAACGCAAATCCATGTTTCAAGAGTCCACCATATCTACCTATGGATTGAGTAACATCCTTCAAGTTGTCATCGATGCACAAAGCAATAAAAATTGTTTCTAAACATGTTTGATCATTTAGAGGAAGGGAAATTAAGCGTTGTACAAACTTTTGATGGCGATAATAAAAGCGAATAGCTACATAATAAAGGTTTCCATCACAAGGGGCAATATAACGTAACGTTCCTTTGCACAAAGAAATTTAGCATATAACTAAAAAGCACATAACAACCTCTGCTTCCCTCTGCGAACGTCCTATCTTTTAGCTTTATGTATTTACTTTAGTGCAAGAGTCAAAGTATTTTCCTCTACTTCCTTTATCTTCTCTTTGGCAAGCATCTTGAAGTGGGGAAAGATCTAAGCATATATATCCAACTGAACGTGAGTGGCCATGAGTTATTATTGTTCACATCGCCCTTGAGGAGAATACATTGGGAGGCAACACTATAAGCCCCTATCTTTCTCATTGTCTGGTGGAAACCTTTTTCTCATATGTATGCAGTGAGTGTTAGCAATCATAGAAGACTAAATGATGGTTGAGTATGTAGACTTGCTTAAAAGCTCCTATATGTGACCGTTCCTAAAAATATGATGAATTGTGTTGCAAAGTTGACTCAGAACATAGTTTGTTAGTTTTCAATAGAGCTTATGCCTAATACTTCAATATTGTGATGAATTGCTACTTGTTTATAAGAAGCCTTTATGATAGAAGTTATATGATGAGAATGCTGCGATGAAGTATTTTATAGAGTTTTATTTGCTATTATAATAATGAGCATGATGCTACTATGTCTGTATTTTGTTTTTACCGACACCTCTCTCTCAATGCATGTGGTCATGATTTTCGTTATCGGCTTTCACTTGAGGACAAGCGAGGTCTAAGCTTGGGGGAGTTGATACGTCCATTTTGCATCATGTTTTTTTACTGTTACTTATAGTATTTTTATGCATTTTACCACTTGATGGATTAATTCTAATGTCTTTTCTCTCATAGTATGCAAGGTTTACATCAAGTGGGAGAATATCGGCAGATGGAATCGTGGACCTGAAAAGGATACGTTAGAGATACCTATTCTAGACATCTCCAATTGAGCTGAAAATTTACGGTGATTTATTTTATAATAAATAAAAAAATACTAGAATGAAGAAGTGTGGGCGGGGCCCGACCTCGCGGCCACTAGACACGAGGCTGTGCGAGGCACCCGTGGCGTGACGTGATGTGTAGTCGGCCAACTGGCCAACCTCTGGCACCCATCTTCTCGTATATATTCTCCTTCAACCTAACAAAATCAAGGGGTGGACTTTTGGGACGAAGCGCCGTCGTGTCGAGGCGGAACCTGGGTAGGAGCACTTTTTCCCTTCGGCGGAGCGTTTCCACCGTAGGAACATCCCTCCCGAAGGGGGAAATCGAGGCCATCGTCATCACCAACAACCCTCTCATCTTGGTTAGGCCAATATCCATCAACATATTCACCACCACCATCTCCTAACAAAGCCCTAGTTCATCTCTTGTACTCAATCTTGTACCGGAACCTCAGATTGGTACCTGGGGTGTGTATAGTAGTGTTAATTACATCTTGTAGTTGATGCTTTATGGTTTATTTCACGGAAGATTATATGTTCAGATCCATTATGCTATTCATTACCTATTTTATCATGAACATGTTTATCACTTGTGAGTAGTTACTTTTGTTCTTGAGGCCACGGGAGAAATCATGTTACAAGTAGTCATGTGAAGTTGATATTCGTTTGATATTTTGATGATATGAATGTTGTGATTCCCTTAGTGGTATTATGTGAACGTCGACTACATAACACTTCACCATATTTTGGGCCTAAGGGAATGCATTGTGGAGTAGTAATTAGAGGGTGGGTTGCGAGAGTGACAGAAACTAGGACTCCAGTCTATGCACTACTTTGTAAGGGGCTGATTTGGACCCCTATGTTTAATGATGTGGTTAGAATTTATTCTTAGTACTTTTCTCGTAGTTGCGGATGCTTGTGTGAGGTTTAGTCATAAGTGTTTTTTTTCAAGTAAGAGCAACACCCAAGCACCAGTCCACTCACATATCAAATTATCAAAATACCGAACGCGAATTAACCCAAGATGACGAAAGTGACTAGATGAAATTCTTGTGTACCCTCAAGAACACTTTGCCTATTATAAGAAATTCTTCTGGCCTGTCCTTTGACACAAAAGGATTGGGCTACCTTGGGGGGCCTATTGTTACTATTGCTATTTGTCACTTGTTACAATTATCTTTCTATCAAACAACTTGTTACCACTATTTCAGTGCTTGCAAAAATTACCTTGCTGAAAACCGCTTGTCATTTCCTTTCGCTCCTCGTTGGGTTCAACACTCTTACTTATCAAAATGACTACGATTGCCCCCCTATACTTGTGGGTCCTCAAGACTCTATTCTTTGCTGAGGCGGAGGAGATGAGTCTTGAGGAATTGAAGAATTTGGTTCCGCTTCAATTTCTTCATCGACTTGCTCTGTGGAAGCAACACATCGGCTATCTTCCATTTCTTTATCCCCTTCTAGGATGACGCGTTCGACACCAAATGGCACCACCTCATAAGAGGGTACCGTGCTGATAGGAGTGGCATCAATAGGTAAAGTTGAGGAACTTTACAAAGTCCTCAACCGTTTGGCTTGTGATGACTCTGAGCTTGTTGATGCCTTTCTCTTCTTAGTTGCTTCCTTTTCAGAAGCCTTGGTTTACTTCACTTCTGATGCAGAAGGAAGTCTCACTTTCCTAATTTTTGAAGACTTTGGTGTTGTGGCAAATTCTTGAGGAACAACTCTTGCAGTCGTCCTCGCAGTAGCGACTTCTTCACGTGCAACAATTTCTTCACTTGTCCTGGAAGGTTCTTCACGTGCAGATTCATCAATCTCTTGAATTTCTTAATGCAGTTGAGCAGAGGAGCTGGCTTGAGGAATTTGTGGCTGTGTTTGGAGTGCAACCCTGGTGTTGTGGTCACTGGTGGCCTTGGTGGCCACGTTGACAAATCTGACCTTTGCACCCTTCCAGTCCTCATGATAGCGACTGAATTCTTCACTTAGGTTTCTGATCTCAGTTTGTGTGGGGATGAGCTATTCAGGGCCAAGTTTAAAAAACCTGACTGGACCGCCGGTCGGACCGGAAAAAACCGGAACCGGAAGTCTCGTCGAGTTTTTAAGCTAATAAGACCGTTCTGCAATAGTACCGAAAAAACCGGTCGAACCAACCAGTTTTGTGGAAAATCAGTGAACTACTAGGTCACTAAACCGAGAAAAACCGGGAAAATATTTTAATAAAAATTGGGAGAAATGGGATTCGATCCGAGGTCATGTGAGCAATACACAAGGCCTAACCACGACCCTATAACCAACTCGGCTATGCTACTATGTTGTTCACTACGTGAAAATAATTTTATTTGACTATTTTTCACACAATATTAGCACATATATTACTGAACACTTATTACTTTTTGCTTAAAAAACCGACAATCGAACCGGTGAACCGGCGGTCTGACCGGTAAAAACCTGAACCGGCAACCTTTCCAGTTTGATTTTCGGTTTTTTTAAACTATGGTTCATGGGTGAGTGATAGAATGTTGTTCTTCATAAATTTTTCTTTCTGAGTCTATGCTTCTCTAGCCCTTTTGGAATTCTCAACCTTCCACTTTTCTTCTTGTATAAATGCAGTGAGCACATGGCTTGGTCCACGCGGGAGCTTCGAATCATCAATTGGTGTTTGAGGATTTTGATACCAGGTGGCAATGAAGTCTAACACCACCTTTGGATCCAGCATCAAAGGAATGGTTGTGCCTTTGGCTGAGCAACCCTCTCTTGCTTGTTTCTGATGATGGTAGTAATTTCTTGATCATGAGCCTCTTCTTCTTCCTCAGATCACAATGGAACATTCAGGACCACCTTGTTAGGGCTAGGCCTTTTTCATTGCCCAGCGGTCATCTTTTTCTTCATGGTTACACTTGAAGAAGTATGTGTAGAGCTAGAAGCAGAGGGTCCTAACAGAATTTGAGTCCCCATTGGACGCTGTATTGTCTCTAGTTTCATTGACGGTGAGGACTTTGTGTCTGTCGCTGAGGACTTTGCACCCACATTTGGAAATGACTGAGGAATTTGCTGTGAGGTATATGTAGGTGAGTACTTTGGCTTGATACCTCATTTCTTCAACAAAACTCGCTTTGGAGCAGTTTCAGCACCAAAGACCTCAGCAGCAGAGGAGGAGGCAGCAAGAGATGTGGCAGCAAATACCTCATTGAATCTTCTCACGACCAGTTTTGCAATTTTCTGCAGTTTTGCCTGTTGCTTTGCCCATTCTTCAGGATAGTCTTCACCAGTGGCTAGGCATGTGGGATTAGCAACTTGTTGATTGACGAGAGAAGGTCTTGGGTTTGGAGGCTTCAAAGCGAATTTCTTCATGTATTTTGGAGTCACATAAGTGTACTCTTTCCATTTCCTTGTCCATATCCTCTCAATTTTCTGCAAGCACATCTTGCGCTTTTATTTTGTATCCTTCCCATAAATTTCTTCATCTGGGGTGCACCATTCATCATAGATGTCTTCGGGTATGTCAATGGCAGTGTTGGTCTCTGGCTTCTTTCCACCCTTGTGTTGTTTCTTCTCATCAGCCATTTTCTTCACGAGAGGAATTTGACTTTTGAGGAATCTGATGTGGTATGCAAATTTTCTTCAAGACATGCTGGAAATGAGTTAAGTTGATGAGAACCTAGTGATTCGTCAGCAAACATTTTGTTCCTGTGAGCAGAGTATAGGTGCAAAGAATGTGAAGAGGTCATATGCGTTCTCAGAAGATTTTCAAAAATGACTCAAGTTGAGGAATTTGACCAATACTGTTGTTAGGGCATATTTCTCCCTAAGTGGTTTTGGTGGTTGATGACAATGCTTGTGAGGACTAATCATGTGCATTGAGCATTTTAGATAATTCATGACTAGGCACAAGATGATTCGGTGCCCCTCACAGTCTTTCAAAGACGGTTGCTTTCTATGTTTCTCTTTGGTGGATTTGAGTCGTAGGAAAGCCGTACTATTAAGAGGGGGTCCGCTTCGGAAAGGTTTGTGTGGAATCAACACATACACATTTCTATTGCACAACATTTCCCTTGCTTCAAATGGAGATCCAACCATGTTTTTCCTTGTATGTGCAAAAGGGCTAGCGGTAGTACCACTCGTGCCAGAGGTTGTACCGCCCTCGGGGTGGTAGTAGTTTTTTTTACTGCCGCTCTCTGGGCCGTAGTACCGCTCTCGGGGAGGTAGTAGTTTTTTACTACCACTTCCTTGGACTTTTTGCGCATACTTTTGCCTCAGCAGTGGTAGGCACTGTAGTATTTTCTTACTACCGTGGTTGGTGAACTGCCGTGTGGTAGTACCCCTCCTAGAGCAGTAGTACCGCTCCTAGCAGCGGTAGTACTGCTCTGCTAGTGAAGTAAGTGGGGGGTAACGGTTGGATTGTCCCCCCCCCCACTATATAAAGGTATCTTATTCCTCGAGAACGCTACCTCTCACCTCCTCAAGATCCATTGTTCCTGCAAAGCTCATTCTTGCCCGATCTCTCTCCCTAGCCAATCAAACTTGTTGATTTCCTAGGGATTGGTCGAGAAGATCCTCATCTACATTTTCACCAATAGATATTTGATCCCCCCCAGTAATACCTTGCGGATCTTGTTACTCTTGGGTGTTTGAGCACCCTAGACGGTTGAGGTCACCTCGGAGCTACATTCCATTGTGGTGAAGCTTCGTGGTCTTGTTGGGAGCCTCCAAGCTTTATGTGAAGATAGCCCCAACCTTGTTTGTAACGGTCCGGTCGCCACCTTCAAGGGCACCAATAGTGCAATCACGACATCTCACATTGTGTGAGAGGGTGAGGAGAATACAGTGGCCCTAGTGGCTTCTTGGGGAGCATTGTGCCTCCACACCGCTCCAACGGAGACGTACTTCCTGTCAAAGGGAAGGAAATTCGGTAACACATCCTCGTCTCCATCGGTTCCACTTGTGGTTATCTCTTTCCTTTACTTTGTACTTAGTATTGTTGTGGTGTATTGCTTGCTTGCACATGTTGTCCTTGTTGTTAGCATCATATAGGTTGCTCACCTAGTTGTTCATATAGAGAACCTTGTGTTGCTAACCCTAATTTGTTAAGACAAGCTAAAAATTGGTAGTTGCCTATTCACCCCCCATCTAGTCAACCATATCGATCCTTTCAATTGGTATCGGAGCCATGTCTCTTTATTAAGTGTTTCACCACCCGAAGAGTATGGTGGACGACGGTGGGGTTAGGCCCGAAGGGTCCAAGGTCGTGGAGTTGGTTTCGATCACACGGGACGAATTGAATGAGGCCATGGCCTCACTCAAGATGTCCATGACGACCGAAGTCAAGTCCATGCTTAAAAAATTACTTGAGGGGATGAAGAATTCTCCTGGCCTGTTTCTTGTGGTCAAACACACCACATCAGAGTCGGAGGCCAATTCCAATAAGGAAACAACTAAAATTACTCAAACTTATTCCCTTCTTGACAATAATGGGATGGGAACCTTTGCCTCAGTTCCTCCTGTCCCGGTCTATGCAGGACCGGTCCCTACACCCCATATTAATAACCTTGGTCCTCCTCCTAAACTTGTTAACGGTGATTTCGCTAATTGGGACTTTTCCATCAAGTCTCATTTGAATCACGGCTCAACAAAGCTTTGGAGAATCATCGAACAAGGCTATTACCCACATGATCCAAAAAAAACTCACTCCAAGAGAAGAGGCGGACAATCAATACAATCATTTTGTGTTGTTCATCCTTCAATCCGCGGTTCCTCCAGAAGATCTACCTCACTTGCTCCCCTTCTCCCGTGCAAAGGATTGTTGGGACCACATCATGGTGTTGTACAAGGGAGCTCAAGCATTCAACGGTCTAACTTTGAAGTGGTTCTTGATAAGGCCGATGAGTTTGTGATGCTGGAAGATGTGGACCCCCGTGATCTATATTGAAGGGTTACTTCTCTTGTAGTTGCTCTCGAAGACCATGGGAGCAAGGATACGGATGACACTTGGATCAAACGCAAGTTTCTCAAGGCCATCATTCCATTCAACAAAGCCATGTCTTCCGTCATTCGTCAAAGGCCAGGTTTCCACACCTTAACCTCAGGCGAAGTGTTGGATGAGTTCATTACAATGGAAATTATGAACAAGACCGCCGACAATGCTCTTTCTTGTGTCCGATCGATGGTAGCCTCATCCACCTTGCTTTGAGAGCCAAGGCCATTGCTGATGAAGAAGAAGAGGAAGAAGATGGCTGCCTCGAAGAAACAAAGTATGCTTATCACGAGCACATGGCTCTTGCATCAAGGCAGTTTTGGGGCAACAAGAGAAACTCAAGGCCCAACTTCTCCAAGGACAACTCAAGTGGGTCCAAGAACAAGCAACGAGTACGGACATGCTACAACTGCGGCAATGTGAATCACTTTGTGGCAGATTGTCCTTATGAGAAGAGGGAAGACAACGGGGGCAAGATCATTCGCGAGGACAAAGCCAAGTCTTTCCCAAGCAAGAACATCTTCACCAAGAATACTCCTCCAAGGGGTTTAGTGGCCCATGAAGAGTACACCTCCGATGATGACGATGATGATACAAGCCATGAGGGGATGGCAACGGCTAACATGGCCATTGCCACTTCCTCCCCAAGTGTGTCATGGCCAAAGGTATCAATAAGGTAACCCCCAACATCAAGACCCCTATCACTACCTCTCCTTCATTATTAGATTGTGTTGATGATAGTGAAGTAGTGGAGCTTGATGAGAATGAGTTTGACAAATTCCTGTGTAAGATCAAAGGTGAAACCAAAAAGCACTTTGTTGCTCTTTTGGAACAACTCGGTGAGGCCAATGATCTCATTGATACTCATGAGGAGACTATCTCCAAGTTTGTGGGACATAGTCGTGATTACGCCGATGAGATAGCGGAACTATCCATTGCTCTATAAGAAGAGTGTGGTCTTCATTTGGCTCTTGAGGAGTCACACAACGTCGATCATGCTAAATTACAAAAAGATCTTGATCGTGCTATTGTTCTTACACGTGTGCTAAAATCCAAGAAAGTTGCACTTGGGGTTGGGCATGATAGACTCAAGGAATAATTTGACACACTTGACAAGGCCCACAAGGTCTTGAAAGGTGCTCATTTCTCTCTTAAGGAGTCTCGTGATCAACTCCATCTAAAACTAACCAAGGAGATTTCTACTTGTGCTCCTTTTGTTCTAATTGATAATTCTTGTGCTACTAACCCTTGTTGTGAGCATGTGCATCTTGTGGAGGATAATGCCAAGTTTAAAGAACAACTCGAAAAGGGCCTTGTGTCATGCATCCGAGGCGAGAATAATCTAAATGACCTTTTGAATAATCAAAAGGAAGTGGTACGAAAGGAAGGACTTGGCTTTGCACCCAAGTCTAAAAATAAAAAGAAGAACAAGACCAAGCTTCCCCCCTCTCAAGGAAATCTTTGTCAAAGAGGGTGAGCGTACTCATAAGAAGATGAAGAACAAGGGAAAAACCACCTCTACCAACAAAGCCGGTGACTTTAACCCCTCATATGTTTTATGCCATGCTAGTGATGGGCATGTTTATGCCAAATTTGTTTGTTCTTATTATGAGTACATTGAATGGTCTATTTGGGTTCCTAAGACCCTTGTTTCTAATATCAAAGGACCCATTCAAGAATGGGTACCTAAATCCAAGGATTGATCTCTTGTAGGAGTTTACTTCCGATGGAGTGTCATGGTTGCTCGAGAGTGGAGCCACAAATCATATGACTGGGAGCAAGGACTTGGCGGTGGATGTGCATCCAATTCCATCTACGTCCACCCATGTCCAATTTGTTGATGCCTCAACATCTAAGGTAATGGGATTTGGTAAGGTGGTCATCTCTCAAGATTTATCTATAGAGAAGGTCATGCTTGTTGAGTCCCTTGCGTACAATTTGCTTTCCGTTCGTCAACTTGCAATTATGGGCTTTGCCACATTCTTTAATCTGGATACCGTGGCCCTTTTATGGCGAAAGTCTCTTAAAGTAGCCTTTGTTGGACATGTCGAGAACGGTCTCTATGTGGTGAACTTTTCGGAGTGACCTACTAAGATTGCGACTTGTCTAATGGCTAAAGTTGATGTGGGTTGGTTGTGGCATCGCCGACTAGCTCATGTCAATATGAGATCTTTGCAAAGTCTCCTCAAAGGGGACCATGTTCGTGGACTAACAAATGTGAATTTTGCCAGAGCTAGTGCTTGTATTGAAGGAAAGCTTCATGAAACAGCTCACCGTCCCGCAACTATCATCTACTCTAAAAGGCCTTTGGAGCTCCTTCACATGGATCTCTTTGGTCCTCCATCTTTTGATAGTCTTGGGGAAGAAAGTATTGCTTGGTGATTGTGGATGACTACTCAAGATACACTTGGGTATACTTCTTCACGAGGAAGAGTGAGACTCAACAAACTGTGATCGACTTTGCTAATGAAGCTCAACGTCAACATGAAGCAAAGATATTGATGATTAGAAGTGACAACGACACCGAGTTCAAGAATTACACGTGACGAGGGGATCAAGCACCAATATTCAGGACCCTATACCCCCAACAGAATGGTATGGCGGATAGAAAGAACCGAACGTTGATGGACGCGGCAAGAACCATGATGGCGGAGTTTAAATCTCCCTACAACTTTTGGGCCGAAGCCATTAGCACCGCATGTCATGCATCCAACTGGCTCTACCTCCGCAAAGGCTTGAACAAGACTTCATATGAGATTCTTACCGGGAACAAGCCCAATTTCAAGTACTTTCGGGTGTTCGGTTGTAACTGTTTCATACTCAAGAAAAGTGTTAGTTTGTCTAAATTCGAAGCTAGAGCTCATGAGGGCATATTTGTTGGTTATGCTACAAAATCTCATGCTTACCGTGGTCTCAACAAGTCTACCGGACTCATTGAGGAGACGTGTAACGTAGAGTTTGATGAAAATACTGGCTCTGAAGTGGAGCAAAGTGGTCTTTGTGATGTAGGTGATGAAATTCGTCCTCAAGCCATAAGAAGAATGGGGATTGGTTAAATACTCCCCATTGAGGAACCCCTTGTGGCAAAAGGAGAAGGACAATTCTCTACTCAAGTGGAGACATCACCCTCGCTAGACCCACACGCTTCCGAAGAACAAAGTGAAGGCCCTCAACCCGATGAACAGGATCGAGGACAAGATCAACCTCACGAATATGGTCTTGCACCAAATGATTTCCAAGATCCTGCTCGAGACTCTGACTTTACTCAAGATCAAGTGCAACCACAAGATCAAGGGAAAACCATTGAGCAAGCTCAAGACAGTGCTCAAAATGTTCAAGAAGACACTCCTAAATTATCAAGTAAGGAAGTCTTGAAGCACCACGCTGCCAAGATAACTAACAGGCTCCGGTTTCGACAACATATCTTGAAGGATGTGCTTGGAAGCTTTAATAAGGGGGTAACTACTTGTCAAAAATTATCAAACTTTTTTTGCATCATGCGTTTGTTTCGTGTGTTGAACCCCAAAAGGTACATGATGCCCTCGATGATGAGGATTGGTTGAAGCCATGCATGATGAACTTAACAACTTCGAGCGCAATCAAGTTTGGGAATTAGGGCCAAGGCCAACGGAGGAACATAATGTCATTGGAACCAAATGGATCTATAAGAACAAGTAGGATGCAAATGGTGTTGTCATTCGAAACAAGGCAAGACTGGTGGCTCAAGGCTAATCCCAAGTCGAGGGTATCGACTATGGTGAAACCTTTGCCCCTGTTGCTCGTCTTGAATCTATTCACATGTTGCTTGCATTTGCCTCTTATCATTATTTTAAATTGAAACACATGGATGTGGAGAGTGCTTTTCTTAATGGTCCCTTAAATGAGTTGTTTTATGTCAAACAACCCCATGCATTCAAGGATCCCAAGCTCCCCACTCATGTATACGAACTCCAGAAGGCGCTCTACAGCCTTAAACAAGCCCCACGTGTGTGGTATGAGTACCTTACCGAGTTGTTGCAAGATCGTGGGTTTGAAGTTCGGAAAATTGATCCCACATTTTACCAAAAAGGTCAAAGGGGATTTGTTCATCTGCCAACTATATGTTGATGATATTATTTTTGGTTCTCCTAACGAATCTTTCAATGAAGACTTTGGTGCACTAATGATTGAGAAGTTTGAGATGTCTATGATGGGTGAGTTGAAGTTCTTTCTCAGGTTTGAGATCAAACAAGGAAGAGAAGGAACATTCCTCAAACAAGCCAAATACACTCAAGACATGCTCAAAAGGTTTGAGCTCGAGGACGTCAAGCCGGTCAAATTTGCCATGCCAACCAAATGCAAGCTTGGCAATGATCCCAATGGTAAAGAAGTGGATCAAAAGGTATATCGCTCCATGATTGGATCCTTGCTTTATCTTTGTGCATCTAGACCAGATATCATGTTGAGTGTGGGAATTTCTGCATGGTTCCAATCCGCACCAAAGGAAAGCCACTATGTGGCACGCAAATGAATTTTTCGATATTTGGCTCATACCCCAAACTTTGGCTTATGGTACCCCAAAGGAGCAAGTGATAGTTTTGTAGATTACTCTGACTCAGATTGGGCTAGAGACTGTGTCGGAAGGAACTCAACTTACGGAGGATGCCAATTCCTTAGTCGCTCTTTAATAAGTTGGTCTTCAAAGAAATAAAACTGTGTGTCACTTTCTTCCACCGAGGCTGAGTATGTAGCCGCCGCAAGTTGTTGTGCTCAATTATTATGGATTAGGCAAACTTTAAAGGATTACAGTGTCACTTGTGACAAAGTGCCTCTTCTATGTCACAATGAAAGTGCCATCATGAAATCTCTCAATCTAGTGCAACATAGCAAGACCAAGCATATTGATACCCGTCATCATTTTATTCGAGATCATATCAAGTAAGGAGATCTCAAACACTGGTGGTTCCGCCCATCGCCCTCTCTTCGTCAGAAGATTTGATTCTGTGCTCGAGTTGCGTGTGTGCTTATTTTTATCTTCCCTTGGATTTTCCTGTGATTTTTCTCTTCCTCTGGCAAGGTTCAAAGTGTTTTCGTAAAAAGGGGGCAAGGTTCAAAGTGTTTTTGTCAAAAGGGGCACGGTACAACCCCTCCAGGCATGGCAGTAAACTTTTACTACCGCTGGACGAGCTGTACTACCGCTCAGCTAGCGGTAGTGAAAAATTACTACCGCTGGCCAAGCGGTACTAACGCGATGACTGCGTTACTACCGCGTTGCCAGGGCCACGGGGGGTTATTTAGGACACGGGCATTTCTTTCTGCCCCATACCCATTCATCTCGTGGCTCTCTCTGTTTCCCTCTCTCTTCTCAAGAAACGGTGCCGGAGGGACTCGCCGGATCTCCTCCTCCGACCACTCTCCTCCGATTCCGTTTGGTGGGATCATCTCCCTCCTCTCCCTCACGCCATGGACCTCGATATTGCCCCTCGTTCCCTTCTCTTTGCCTTGTTTTTAGTTGAATCTAGGGTTAGGGGCATGTGTGTTCGTTCATCGTTTCATGGCACCATCTTTTCATGCAAGGAGGGTTGGAGAGTACTTGTGTGGTAGAATTTTTTTAGTGTAGGTTGCAACATGTGGGTTTGGGTCTCCGGTGGTACCGGATCTGCAATTTCCCTTATCGGATCTGGCACTTCATCGCTCGTGCGGTACTACCGCTCCTCCTGGAGTAGTACTACCGCTCCTCCTGGAGTAGTACTACCGCTGTGGAGTGGTACTACCGCTGTCAGAGCGGTAGTAAGTTTTCACTACCGCTTGAGCAGCGGTAGTACCGCTGTCTGAGCGGTCGTAAAATTTTACTGTCGCTGCTCAGGACCGCTTGAGCAGTGGTACAACTGTTGTTCCTTGAGTACACATGTTATGTCCTTGAAGTTCTCCTTTATCTGGGATTTTCTGATTTGCTTCGATCTTTGCCTTGACCTTTTCTTTATCGTTTTCTTGTGTTCGTGTTGCGTGTCATAGGTGGTGGCTCGAGGCACTATAACCCACTTCGGGATGCCAGTCCCAAGCGACCTCGCTCTTCACATGCACCCGAGGGATCCCAATCTCCGAAGCGCAATTTCGAGCGGCCCGCTCACAATAACAAGGCAAACACTGTCGATTGGGATGTCGTGCCACTTGCTGAGTTTCAGCTTTGCCGAAAGGTCAACCTTTATGACAATGCTAGGGTTCACTTTCCGGAGGTGAAATGTTCTAGTCTAAGGAGCAAGCTCTTATTTATGAAGATGTGATCAAGACCAAGAAGAATATATATGTACCGATTTAGTGGGTTGGCATGGACTATCTGAAGAAGGAGCCTGCATACTTTGGTGAAGCTCTGGCCATGGTGGAACAACTTGAGATTGTAGAGCTCACGTTTCACTTTGACTTTGATCCTGAGATAGTGTCTTAGTTCTTTGTTACTGTTCACTTTCACTCTAATGACGAGCGCACTATGTCTTGGATGACTAATGGGGAGAGGTTGTCTGCTACTTGGAATGAGTTCATGGACCTTCTAAATGTCCTTGATGAGGGGCTTGAGCACTCGGTTGGTTTTCGCCCACACGCTAGGCCATCTACTGTAGCTAAGGAGAAGTTGCTGCCATTCATTATTAAGGAGATATCCCCATCTGGTAAGGTCTCCCATGTGCTGAGCCCGTTCCTTGATGTCATGCACCGTATCTTTCGCAACACTCTTTTTTCGTGCGTTGGCAACAAGGACCAGGTGCATTCATACCTGGTGGATATGCTCTTGATGTGTCAGAAAGGGCGAACTCATGCCTCTGGACCGATTGATGTGCCTCACGTCATGTGGAGTGAGCTTCATTCAGTAGTTTTTAACCGTAAGGTCCCCATCTACGGTCCTTATCTATTTTTCCTGATTAAGAAGAAGTGGGCGCAGGCCTTCCCAGCTATTGAGTTACATGCTCCCGGGTGGATTCGCCATCACCCTATTAAGCTGCGACAGAAGACCAAATGGGCCAACACCACCACTACACCTCCTCTGCCACTGTGGAGTCTGATGAGGATGAGGTCGCGGCTGAGGACGAGGGCATTCCAAAGTCACATGTGCCTTACTCAATCGAGCCCTCGTAGGCCAAGAAGCTCACGGAACGGATGAAGACCTTGTTCTTCAGGCAGGCGAAGGGGCAGTACATGACTCATGTTACTCAGAAGGAGAGTCGTTAACATTACAAGCTGATTATGAGGAAGCTCTACGTGCACATATCCAGTGGGTCTGAGCAACACATCACTCCTGAGGCTGCTTGGATTAAAAATAAGAATCTTCAGTGGGCTGAGTCTGACAAGGAGTCTGATGAGGAGACAGAAGACGAGACTCGTGAGGAGTATGTTGAGCACTCCGATGGATGAGTCCGATCCAGTTCGAGCTACCACCTGTGTCATAGGTGTCCTCTCTGCCTTTTTGGATTCCCGATGCCAAAGGGGGAGAGAGTGTAGGATTTGCGAGTTTCCTCGTTTTCTATGTTGCTTTATTTTTTGAACTGCCATTGCTACTTTGGTTGTCTTTGCTTTGTGTGTGAGACCAAGAGACATCGTACTTTATCATATGCTGTGAGACATATGCTATCACTCCTCTATCTTCATTGTCTCATTATTATCTAGGTTATTAGTAGCATGTGAGTCTAATTATTATGTGCCCTTACCTTCATGCTGACATGCTATGCCTTGCTTCCATGCTTAGTGCTTATTCAATTTGTTGCAAGGATTGCCTCTTCTATAAAATCTAGGAGAAGTGCTTTTTCTAAAGTATGCACACATCCACGGGGAGCCTGTGTCTTATTTGTAGATTTTGGGTTTGCAAATGTTATTTTTATATTTTTTAGTGCAAATCTTGTATTTTCATCAATCCACCAAAAAGGGGGAGATTGTTAGAGCATATTTCTCCCTAAGTGGTCTTGGTGATTGATGACAATGCATGTGCAGACTAATCGTGTGCATTGAGCATTTCAGATAATTCATGACTAGGAACAAGACGATTCGGTGCCTCTCGGGGCGGTAGTAGTTTTTTTACTACCACTCCGCCGGACTTTTTGCGCATCCTTTTGCCTCAGCAGTGGTAGGCACGGTAGTATTTTCTTACTACTGTCGTTGGTGAACTGTCATGCGGTAGTACCGCTCCTAGCAGCGGTAGTACCCCTCTGCTAGTGCAGTAAGTGGGGGTAATGGTTGGATTGTGCCCCCACTATATAAAGGTGTTTTCTTCCCTGGTAAGGCTACCTCTCACCTCCCCAAGCTCCATTATTGCTCCAAAGCTCATTCTTGCCCGATCTCTCTCCCTAGCCAATCAAACTTGTTGATTTCCCAGGGATTGGTTGAGAAGGCCCTCATCTACACTTCCACCAAGAGATATTTGATTCCCCCCACTAATCCCGTGCGACTCTTGTTACTCTTGGGTGTTTGAGCACCCTAGACGGTTGAGGTCACCTCGGATCCACATTCCATTGTGGTGAAGCTTCGTGGTCTTGTTGGGAGGCTCCAAGCTTTGTGTGGAGATAGCCCCAACCTTGTTTGTAAAGGTCCGGTCACCGCCTTCAAGGTCACCAATAGTGGAATCACGGCATCTCGCATTGTGTGAGGGCGTGAGGAGAATACAGTGGCCCTAGTGGCTTCTTGGGGAGCATTGCGCCTCCACACTGCTCCAACGAAGACGTACTTCCTGTCAAAGGGAAGGAACTTCGGTAACACATCCTCGTCTCCACCGTTCCACTTGCAGTTATATCTTACCTTTACTTACTTAGTATTGTTGTGGTGTATTTCTTGCTTGCACTTGTTGTTCTTGTGGTTAGCATCATATAGGTTTCTCACCTAGTTGTTCATATAGAGAACCTTGTGTTGCTAACCGTAATTTATTAAGACAAGCTAGAAATTGTTAGTTGCCTATTCATCCCCCTCTTGTCAACCATATCGATCCTTTCAACTTTTTTTGAAGAATTTTGCTTAGTGTTCTTGTATTGGGTTCAAGAGTTGCACAAATCCGAAAATTCACACAATTGAGGAATCTCTTGAAGAATCGAGTCACTTAGTGAAATTTATCAAGTGCTCTGGGCATAGGAAGTGTTCATATGATGAATTTTCTAAGGAATAACACTTTTCAAAGATTTTACACTATGGGGACGCCGACTTACGAGTCGAGATCGCCGTGCTCAGTGATCCCAGAGATCAATGCTCACCGAACACAGATACCGAATAAAAGAATCTTACATCCAAGTACTGATTATTACAACACATGACAGAATGGTCAATTTCACAAAGAAGGGCCTAAGGCCAAATCACTCTGATACAACTAGTAGTGGAAATCATAGGGACTAAGTGGGTGCCCATGCCATCAAGCCTACACCGACATGCATTCTGACTCAGAAGCGTCCTAGTTCGCAGGGGCGTCTCCGAAGATGTACTCATCTCCAAACTCCGGTCCTTCCATGTCTCGTCAATAACATAACTAGTGGCAAGCCAATGAGTAGTTTGAATGTACTCGTATCAATAATGAAAGTGAAGGCTAACAATATCATGCATCTTTGGTGTAACTCATCTTGGTGGAATGATCATGAATATGCATCAAGTTAAAGAATTACTTTTGAAGAACAGGTTACAAATATCAATATATCTGTCGAGGGCTGAGCCATCCGGGCTCACCCTATATGCCAAGTTTCCAAACTTGGTCATACTATTACTCTCATAACAACACCTTTTTCATCACCTCACACACACACACACACTTGGTTTATGCGAAAATAGCTGGACGTAGTTTAACAAGGATTACCCAACTGTCCTTGACCGTGGAGACGGCTATTCGAATAGTTTTACACTCTGCAGAGGTAGTATGTTGGACCCACGATATCCGGGAAACTTCCGTTTCATCCATGACTCAAGGTATATGACATACCCGAGGTAAGTACCCGATCAATGTTTTTCCTCTAACGATACTAAACAAAGAGGTCCACTCGATTGGTATCCAAACCACATGTTGTACGTCTTATGAGCACCGGCTCTGCACATTATCAACCATGCGGGGACCAACGGTGTGACTGGAACTCATAAAAATGGCATAGTCGTCCTACCTGGCACGACCCCATCACGAGAGTGACCACACATCACTCCCGCCACTAGTAATGTGGCTCTTTGCTAACACCGAACAAAGTAATAAATATGGCCCCGTCCCATAAGGGGTAATGTGGTCGTACTGGTAAGGTTGGGACGGTCGACACATCATAAATCTAATCTCCTTTCTGAAACCATACTGAGACAAATACCGGGTGCATCACTTCAGCAAAAGTGACCACCTAACTCTTCATCACCCTCGGGCATTAGTGGCACCCGACGGGGTTTTCACAAACTCTTTGATTTGTCATATCAACATGCTCATGATAATACTACTTCTAACTTTACTTGTCAACATGATATTAGCATGACCCTCAAGGGGTATGATCAAGCTCAATGCAAGTGCTCCGGGGGAGCCATAGATAAAATCATATCAATTGATTACCAGCACTTTGATCATATGCAATGAAAATACTTTTTATTCTAATCATGCAAGGTAACATATGCTTAGTCATGGTCAAAGGGATGCTTGCCTTGGTCAGCTAGGTATCCGGGGTCTTCGAGGTCTTCCGCTCCGATTCCCTCGTCACACGGATTTTCTATCATCGATAAAACAATAAATAAGAAAAAGCTCACACATGAACATATCACAAAGTCATTTTAAAAATGTTCTATATTACTGATAAATTTAAGTTATTATTTTGAAAAATATTTTCCCTAATTTCTCTTGAAGGACATTTTTAAAATAAACAAAACAGAAGCAAACCTATTCCAGTTTAGTCCTTTTTATTATTGTAAAACAGAATAGTTATAGAAAAATTAATCCATTCATTTTATTAAATACTACATATTTTTAGAAGAATAATAGTGAAAGAATTATATTTTTATACTGGATAAATGTTTTTATAAAAATCTTAGAAACCAGGTTTTAAAAAAATCGGCTAACTCCTCGCTTGGCGAGCAGACAGCCTGCCGAGGCGCGCGCGCCGTCAGGTTTGAACCTGACGTGCCGGGCCATGCGGTCAGTGGCTGTGGGTAGCGCGGGGGACGAGGCAGGGCCACCGACAGGTGGGGCTCACCTGTCGGGGTCGTCTCCTACCTCTGGCCAGAGAGGAGGAGGAGCATGCTGGTGAGGTTGCCCATGCTCTCAAGCCCCAACGAGGACTAGAATGGGTTCGCCTTACTGTTGCCTACCTGCTGGTGGTCGGAACAAGGTCGGAGAGGTAGGGGTTCGTCGGCGACAAGGAGGCCGTGGCAGAGGAGTTTCGGGAGATGGTCGAGGAGGTGGCTAGAGACACGGAAATGCTCAGGCGAGTTGGGGGAAGCTTCCTGGGGTTAAGAGGATCAGTTTGGTGGGTCAAGGGACGCAGGAGCCGTCGTGTAGCCACAGATCGACCGGAGCTCTGAGGCAGAGGGGCGGAGGTCAATCTCGAGCACCACGGCTCTGCTCGGTTGCTGGGGTGGCTAGGGAGGTACTAGTGGTCATGGTGAAGCTATCTGAGGGGTGCTGGAGCAAGGGAGAGGGCTATTTACAGGCCCGCGACGGTGAGCCGATTTGGGAGCGCTGGTGACTCACCGTGGCATGCATGGCGGTGCAGAGAGAGGCTGGGGCCGAAACCACGGTCTTAGGACATGGTTTTGGACTACCAGAGCCATCTGCTATAGAGGGAGAGAGGGAGATCGAGCATCCATGGCCGCGCAACCTTGCCGGTTCTGGTGCTCGCGGGTACGCGTCACACGAGCTCTAGCGCAGGAGAGGAGGGGCCCTGAGGCTTGCTCGACGTATAGGGGTTGTCGGGGAAGAGGTTGGACACCTCGGGGGAGGCTGGAACTGGCCGAGAGCGTCGCCCCCACCTCGGTGGCTCCTTGTAGCGTGACCAAAGCGCAATTTTGGCATACCACGGCATGCTGGTGCGCTTTCAGGCACTTTGGACGTGTCTAGCATGTCCTGGCACTGGCTGGCAGTGTGGCTAGCCGTTTGGGTCTCGTGGGAGTTTCGGCTGGTCAAGGGAGACAAGAAATACTGGTGCTGTCAGCCTTGAACTGTAATCTAAATTGGGGTTTTTGGCCTTTCCACTTTGAACCAGTGAGGGGCCAGTTGACTGGGGTTAGACACAGATACTGGCCACCTAATCTATGAGTTTCGAGCAAAGGGGTTGGGTTTATCTGTGGCTAAGGTGGCTTTTCCCTATCTGTCAGAAGGTGCTCGACAGTGGTTCGAGGGGGTTGCACCCCACCACTGGTGCTACAACTTAACATGTTTGGCTTTGGTGCTAAATCATGGGGTTTCACCAAGTTTGAGCTCCATTGGACAAGTCTAGCTTTGTAAACTTGAAAACACTTCAATATGACCAGATCTGTCGCTTCCAAAGAGAGTGTGGGCAAACTAAGTCCCACAAATCCCATTTTTGGTGTGGAACCCTCATCTGAGGTATTAGGCACTCGTGCAAAGTTTCAGCATCATAGGATAAACTTTGCTATGTAGAGTTGTTCTAACTTGATTATGGACAAAAGGGGGTTTTGGGTTGTTTGGGGTCCTTAATCACCTTTTATCAAAGTGAAATTTTATGTGAACACCAAATATGGTTAGGGACATCACTGGAATTTTCTAGGAATTTATTGAGAATATTTCGTTTGGAAACATTTCAAAAGGTCAAAACAAACAGAAATAGCTTTCATGGTTTATTCAATAATTTTAATATAGAATAGGGTTTAAAATCTTATGTATGGAAAATATATGTCCTTCTGATCACCTCCAAATTTAATCAGTTTTTCTCAGGAAGAAAAGTATTTGTCCATGCAGGAATACCAATTCTGGCCTCAGAAATGGACATGTTATTTAATTAGGAAAATAGTTACAAAAATAATTATCTTGGTTGTTTTGAAATATAAGATAGGTTAAAATGAGATCACCAACTTGAGTAGAAGCACTGCTTGCTATCAAGGTAATGTAGTGCAACTCAAGGTAGGGTTTTACCTTGATCAGAAATAAGTAAAGGTTTTTGGAAATCAATGTTATGAAATAGGGTTTTATCCTCACATGATCAAGCACACAAGCATACAATGTCAATCATGGCACTCACAACATTATTCTTGAAAAAGTTTTAACAAGCTCAGATTTTCACAATACAAATAAGTGATAGTAAAAACAGGGTGTGACAGACCTATCCCCCTTACAAGAATCTCATCCCCGAGATTCCTAAGCTAGGTGTTAAAAAGGTCTGGAAACTCAGATTGGAGATAGTCTTCACGCTCCCATGTAGCTTCGGCTTCGGTGTGGTTGCTCCATTGATCCTTGAAAACCTTGATGGTGCGGCTTCTGGTGCAACGCTCAGCTTCATCCAGAATGCCGATCGGCCTCTTGCGGTAGGTGAGGTCAGGCTCAAGGTCAATGGCCTGGTGGTTAAGGTCCTTGTAAAGATCGGGACGGTTTGGCACTTGAAGACACTTCCGGAGCTGCGACACGTGAAAGACATTATGCACACCCAAAAGTTCCGGAGGTAGTTCTAGCTGATAAGAAACTTCTCCACGCCTTGCCATGATCTTAAAAGGTCCAATGAACCTTGGAGCAAGTTTCCCTTTAACATGGAAACACTTGGTTCCCTTGAGAGGTGTGACACGGAGGTACACCAGATCTCCGGGAAGGAACTCCACATCCCTTCGGCGAGAATCCACATAGCTCTTCTGTCATGACTTGGTTGCTCTCAGGTTTTCTCGGACCAGTTGCACCTTCTCTTCTGCCTTGTGCCAAATTTCCGGCCCGAAAATCATCCCTTCACCGGTTTCGGACCAGTTGAGCGGGGTGCGCCACTTTCGTCTGTACAATACTTCGAACGGGGCCATCTGAAGACTAGACTGGTAGTTGTTATTGTATGAACACTCAGCGAATGGCAGACAGTCTTCCCATTTGGCTCCATACGCCAAGATGCATGCGCGGAGCATATCTTCGAGTACCTGATTCACTCTATCCGTTTGTCCGCTCGTTTGCGGGTGGAAAGCGGTGCTGAAGGAGAGCTTGGTTCTGAGGGCTTCTTGGAACTTTTTCCAAAACCTTGAGGTGAACTGCGTGCCTCAGTCAGATACAATCTCCTTGGGGACTCCATGAAGGCTTACTATACGCTCGATATAGAGACTAGCCAGCTTGTTCCCATCGTAAGTGGTATTGACATGGATGAAATGGGCCACTTTGGTCAAATGTTCGACAATTACCCATATAGAGTCGTGGCATCTCCTTGACCTTGGCAAGCCGGTAACAAAGTCCATGCCTATCTTGTCCCGCTTCCATTCTGGCACTTTGAGAGGTTGTAGCAGTCCCGCGGGTCGTTGCTGCTCAGCCTTGACTTGCTGGCACACGTCGCACTTGGCGACATAAGATGCTATTTCCCTCTTCATGCCTTGCCACCAGAATCTTTCTCGGAGGTCTTGATACATCTTCGTACCACTGGGGTGAATAGAGTAGGGTGTATCATGTGCTTCCTGTAGGATTAAGTCCTTGAGTTCAGCCTTGTTGGGTATGCATAAATGTTTCCCAAACCACACTACTCCTTGTTCATCCACCAAGAATACTGGGGCCTTTCCTTCTTGAACCTTCTTCTTGATGCCTTCAATGCCATTATGACCCTTCTGGGCCTCCTTGATATCATCTGCCAGCGTTGGTTTGACTTCGAGGTTATCGAGGAATCCTGATTCCACTAGTTCCAACCCAAAGTTCTCCAATTTTGCATATAAGGCGGGTTGCCTTTCCTTGAGCATGACGTTCAAGGTGCTAGTCTTCCGGCTTAAGGCATCAGCCACTACATTGGCCTTACCAGGGCGATATTGAATACTGAGGTCGTAGTCTTTGATTAACTCAAACCATCTTCGTTGCCTCATATTCAATTCCCTTTGGGTGAAGATATACTTTAGAATTTTGTGGTCAGTGTATATTTCACATCGCTTCCCGAGAAGGTAATGTCGCCACGTCTTCAGAGCATGCACTATGGCTGCTAACTCGAGATCATGGGTGGCGTAATTCTCCTCGTGCGGGCGCAGTTGTCGTGACAGATACGCCACAACTCTGCCATCCTGCATCAGAATCCCACCGAGTCCGGTCCTGGAGGCATCACAATATATCACAAACTCCTTGCTGATATCTGGAGTGGCCAGTACCGAGGCGGTGGTTAGTCTCTTCTTCAACTCCGCTAGCTCTTCGGATCCCATCCTGTATGGCTTCTTATAGATAGGCCTTGATTCGGGCATGACCTCGCTGATGAACTCGATGTCTCGGTCAAGAGGCATCCATGGTAGCTCATCAGGAAAGACGTCCGGGTATTCACAGACTATTGGCACTTGATCGAGTTCGTCCTGAGACAGGCTGTTAACCCGTGGTACTCGAGCGGGTACTGGCTCAGAGACATAGTTGACTTTGACCCCATGGTCACTTGTCATGGTAATGGCCCTGTTGGCACAGTCCAAGATGCTTTGATGTTTGGCCAACCAATCCATGTCGAGAATTACTTATAGGCCTTGCTACTTAAACACAATGAGATCCACTAAGAAGCTCGTCCCATTGATAACTATCTCGACCTTCCTACACCCTAGGTTGGTCCTCCGAACTGCTCCCGGGGTTTGAATTGCCATATGCCCACGAAGCAAGGTAGGTTCTAAACCACATTTTTCCGCAAAATTTTGCGTAACAAAAGAATGCGAAGCACCACAATCAAACAATACTGTTGCTGGGGTAGAGTTGACTAGGAAAGTACCCAGAATGCAATCCGGGTCTTCGTGTGCCTCTTCTGCGGAAATATGATTGATCCGCCCCTTGCTATGATACTGCTGATTGTGGGGAGCCTGATTCGTGCCTGGTGCTCCTTGGCCTGGGTTTGGCGCATTGGGGCGCGGAGCATCAGGTTTCTTGTTGGGGCACTGCCTGGAATAGTGTCATGTTTGTTCCATTACCAACAAACAGGTAACTTGCGCTGGAAGATTGGTCTTAACTCCATCGTTGTTTGGCGGATTGCTTGCTGGCTTGGTGCTAACTTGCTGCTGAGGCTGGTAATTCTAGCGAAATGTCAGATACTTGTACTGCTGCTGCTGATAGTTGGGTCTTGCTGGAGCTGACTGCCATGGTTGCGGCTTCGTGTTACTCGGTCCTCCATTACCCATTAGCTTGCTCTTACGGGTGTCATCCATGGCACGACACTTATCTTCCAACATAAGGGCCTTATTAACCAGGTCGCTGAAGGTCCGTCATTCACAAACAACCAGCTGATGCTGGACTGACTGCTGCCGTCCTTCCATAAAGCTTTCCACTTTGGCGGCCACAGTGCTGACATCTTCAGGTGCGTACCTTGACAGGAGGTTGAACTTCTGCAAATACTCCTTGAAAGATCCACTGCCTTGCCTTAATGCTTGGAACTCCCGCTTCTTAATGGTCATCATTCCAGGAGGAACGTGAGCAGCGTGGAATCCTTCTTTGAACACAGCCCAAGTGATGACTTGCCCTGCTCGCATGATCTGAAATCCATCCCACCAAGCTCTGGTTGTGCCTCCGAGATAGTGAGAAGCATAAAGAACTTTCTCATGGTCATCAGTGCACTTGACCAGCATGAGGAGGTCTTCGATAGTATGGATCTAGTCATCGGCATCCAATGGTTCAGTCGTCTCCGTGAATATGGGTGGCGTCGTTCGCATAAACTCAGAGAGAGTTGAAAGAACATTTCCATTCCCGTTCTGCGGTGGGTTGTTTACCAATGTTTGAGCCAGCTGCTGAATAGCGGCATTGTTGGCTTGACGCTCCTCCCGAAGAGCTTGAAGGAATTGATCCATAGTCAAGCTTTCAGGAGGAGGCGGTGGCGGTGGAACATCATCTTGCTGCCCGTGGTGATCTCCAGCTTGAGCTTCCCGTCCGATTCCCTGCTATTGTCCTGAGGAGGCAGAGCCGGGGTTGCCGAAGGTGCTATTGCGAGTTGTGTTCACCATCCTGTCAGGGGAGTAGACAAGTCAATTTGCCGAACTGTATGAAATCATAAGGGATGATGTTCTATTAACGAGGGGGTCTGGTGTCATGCTTAATGTGAAAAAAATATATTTTAAGCCAATGGTTTTGAAAAGAACTACTGCATTGAATTTGAAAACAAGCGATGCAGTCGCTCACAAGCTGCCTAAGGCAGAATGCGACTTGCATCCAACAGACTTACACAACATCTGGGTTCATACAACCGATACAAGAACTCCTACGCTCGGGGTACATTCTAATTGCCTATGCTGCTAAAGCTAAGCGGCCGACTGCGCGGTCTCATAAGCGGGTTCTGCGGGATCTTCGTCTTCGTCTTCATCTTCATCTTCATTAGTGCTTCCCTTCTTTGAAGGAGTAGGGGAAGGAAGTGGACCATCACGGCATCTCTTGATTGGCGAGGTAGTGAAGAGTTCGGTTTACTCTTCCACGGTCAAGTGCCGACTCTGGAGAGGAGTGGTCTGAAGCAGTGGTATTCCTCCTCGGAAAACAAAACCAGGTGGTCCTACGGGTGCTCCTTCCTTCTTCACCTTGCGGTTCTTCATCTTCTCCATGCGAAGCAGATCCTTGACTTGGTGCAGCTCTTGGCGGATCCTAGTTGACTCCTTGATCAAAAGATGCGTCAAGGTGTCGCAGGAGAGACTGAAGTAGGTATGAAACCTGAGTGGCATCCCGTCCTCAGAAGATGGGTTGAGCGTACAACTCCCGTCTACCCCATCCTTAACAAAAGGTAGGTGATGAGTAGATGGCTCGTCAGCCATCTCAGGAAGGATGTCGCGGAGTTGCACGAGCGCCTCTCGTACTGCAGTCTCCACGGCCAACATCAGATCCTCCATCTATGGTCCTTCAAAGAACTAGCTAGTCGGGGAGTCGTTATCCTTCACTATCACGTCCACGTGATATTCCTTGGTGTCGACGTTGACCCAGCGTTCATGGTAGAGGAAGATGGGTGTGCAGCGTACTTGACACTTCTCGAGGCTATCACTAAAAAGTAGAGGAAAGCCCGTCCCCAGAAGCATCTCAGGTACGGCGGCCATCTACAAGATGTAGAGGAGAGGGGTTAGAAAGTTTCTAGTGGGTGCAGAATCTTGGTTAAGGTCTAAGTGCACTAGCCGTCTTTGCTACCTAAGGCTTCCTATACTCAGGATGGCTCTGATACGAGCTCTGTGGGGACCCCGACTTACGAGTCAAGATCGCCGAGCTCAGTGATCCCAGAGACCAATGCTCACCGAACACAGATACCGAATAAAAGAGTCTTACATCCAAGTACCGATTATTACAACACATGACCGAATGGTCAAGTTCACAAAGCAGGGCCTATGGCCAAATCACTCCGATACAACTAGTAGCGGAAATCATAGGGGCTAAGCGGGTGCCCATGCCATCAAGCCTACACCGACAAACATTCTCACTCGGCAGCGTCCTAGTTCGCAGGGGCGTCTCCGAAGACGTACTCATCTCCAAACTCCGGTCCTTCCATGTCTGGTCAATAACATAACTAGTGTCAAGCCAATGAGTACTTTGAATGTACGCGCAAACAGCCCATGATATGAACCATCAAAGTGAAGGATAACAATATCATGCATCTTTGGTGTAACTCATCTTGGGTGAATGATCATGAATATGCATCAAGTTAAAGAATTACTTTTGAAGAACAGGTTACAAATATCAATATATTTGTCGCGGGCTGAGCCATCCGGGCTCACTCTGTATGCCAAGTTTCCAAAATTGGTCATACTATTACTCTCATAACAACACCTTTTTCATCACCTCACACACACACACACTTGGTTTATGCGGAAATAGCTGGACGTAGTTTAAGCAGGATTACCCAACTGTCCTTGACCGTGGACATGACTATTCGAATAGTTTTACACTCTGCAGAGGTAGTACGCTGGACCCACGAGATCCAGGAAACTTCCGTGTCATCCACGACTCACGGTATATGACATACCCGAGGTAAGTATCTGATCAATGCCTTTCCTCTGATGATACTAGACAAAGAGATCCACTCGATTGGTACCTAGCCCACTGATACGTCTCCAACATATCTATAATTTTTGATGGTTTCATGCTATTATCTTGTCAAACTTTGGATGTTTTGCATGCCTTATATATATTTTTTGGGAATAACTTATTAACTCAGTGCCAAGTGCCAGTTCCTGTTTTTTCCATGTTTTTCACCCCTTTCAGAGGAGATTTTGAAACGGAGTCCAAACGGAATAAAATCCCCGAAAAGACTTTTTCCGTACCGGAAGAAGATCACGAGACTTGAGAGCCAAGGCAGGGGGTCCCCAGGGGCCCCACAAGCCCTCACCCCGCGACCAGGGGGAGGCTGCAGCCCACATGCTTGTGGGACCCCTGGACCTCCTTTGCCCTAGGTTTTGCACCTATATATCCCCAAAAATTTCACAAAAAATCAGGAGATCATCGAAAGTACTTTTCCGCCACCGCAAGCTTCTGTCTCCACAAGATGCCATCTGGGGCACGTTCTGGTGCCCTGCCGGAGGGGGGATTCGGATACGGAGGGCTTCTTCATCAACACCATGACCTCTCCGATGATGCGTGAGTAGTTCACCATAGACCTACGGGTCCATGGCTAGTAACTAGATGACTTCTTCTCTCTCTTGGATCTTCAATACAAAGTTCTCCATGATCTTCATGGAGATCTATCCGATGTAATCTTCTTTTGCAGTGTGTTTGTCGAGATCCGATGAATTGTGGATTTATGATCAGATTATCTATGAATCTTATTTGAGTTTCTTCTGATCTCTCTTATGCATGATTTCATATCCTTGTAATTCTCTTCGAGTTGTGGGTTTTGTTTGGCCAACTAGATCTATGATTCTTGCAATGAGAGAAGTGCTTGGTTTTGGGTTCATACCGTGCGGTGACCTCACCCAGTGACAGAATGGGTAGCGAGGCATGCATCGTGTTGTTGCCATGAAGGGTAACAAGATGGGGTTTTCATCGTTGGTTTGAGATTATCCCTCTACATCATTTCATCTTGCTTAAGGTGTTACTCTGTTTGTCATGAACTCAATACACTAGATGCATGCTGGATAGTGGTCGATGTGTGGAGTAATAGTAGTAGATGCAAAAAGTATCAGTCTACTTGTCTCGGACGTGATGCCTATATGTATGATCATTGCCTTACATATCGTCATGACTTTGCGCGGTTCTATCAATTGCTCGACAGTAATTTATTCACCCACCACGATATTTTCTATTTTGAGAGAAGCCTCTAGTGAACATTATGGCCCCCGGGTCTACTCCACACCATATTTTCAGCCTTACACTTTTTACTTTGTTGCACTTTCCGCCTTTAGATCTCACTTTGCAAACAATCTTGAAGGGATTGACAACCCCTTTGAAGCGTTGGATGCAAGCTCGTTTGTGTTTGCGTAGGTACTCTGGACTTGACGAGACTCTCCTACTGGATCGATACCTTGGTTCTCAAACTGAGGGAAATACTTACTGCTCCTTTGCTGCATCACCCTTTCCTCTTCAAGGGAAGAACCAACGCAAGCAAGTCTCCGTCAACGTGTCAATTTCTGGCGCTGTTGTTTGAGAAGTAGCAAGAAGAATTTCTGGCTCCGTTGTCGGGGAAGGACTTTTGTTGCCATAGCACCCACATGTTGTACGTCTTACGAGCACCGACTCTGCACAGTATCAACCATGCGGGGACCAACGGTGTGACAGGAACTCATAAAAATGGCATAGTCGTCCTACCTGCCACGACCCCATCACGAGAGTGACCACACATCACTCCCGCCACTAGTAATGTGGCTCTTTGCTAGCACCGACCAAAGTAATCAACATAGCCCCGTCCCATAAGGGGTAACGTGGTCGTACTGGTAAGGTTGGGACGGTCGACACATCATAAATCTAATCCCCTTTCCGCGACCATACTCACACTAATACCGGGTGCATCACTTCACCAAAAGTGACCACCTAACTCTTCATCACCCTTGGGCATTAGTGGCACCCGACGGGGTTTTCATAAACTCTTTGATTTGTCTTCTCAACATGCTCATGATAATACTACTTCTAACTTTACTTGTCAACATGATATTAGCATTACCCTCAAGGAGTAGAATCAAGCTCAATGCAAGTGCTCCGGGGGAGCCATCGGTAAAATCATATCAAATGATTACCGACACTTATGATCATATGCAACGGAAATACTTTCTATTTTAATCATGCAAGGTAACATATGCTCAGTCATGGTCAAAGGTCTAATTGCCTTGGTCACCTAGGTATCTGGGGTCTTCGAGGTATTCCGCTCCGATTCCCTCGTCACACGGATTTTCTATCGTCGATAAAACAATAAATAAGAAATAGCTCACATAGGAACAGATCACAAAGTCATTTTAAAAATGTTCTTTATTACTGATAAATCTAAGTTATCATTTTCAAAAATATTTGCCCTAATTTCTCTTGAAGGAACATTTTTAAAAATAACCAAACAAAAGCAAAACTTTTCCAATTTAATCCTTTTTATTATTGTAAAACAGAATATTTATAGAAAAATTCATCCATTCATTTTGTTAAATACTACATATTTTTAGAAGAATAACAGTGAAAGAATTATATTTTTACACTGGTTAAATGTTTTGATAAAAATCTTAGAAACCAGGTTTAAAAAAAATCGGCTAACTCCTGGCCTGGCTCAGCCTGGAGCTGGGCTGGCCCATGGCCAGCCGACAGCGTGCCCAAGCACGTGCGCCGTCAGGTTGGGCCCTGCGGTCAGTTGCTATGGGCAGCGCGGGGGAGGAGGCTGGGCCACCAACAGGTGGGGCTCACGTGTCGGGGTCATCTCCTACCTCTGGCCAGAGAGGAGGAGGAGCACACCGGTGAGGTTGCCGACGCTCTCAAGCCCCAACGAGGACTAGAATGGGTTCGCTTTGCTGTCGCCTACCTGTAGGTGGTCGGAACAAGGTCGGAGAGGCAGGGGTTCGCCGGCGACGAGGAGGCCATGGTGGAGGAGTTTCGGGAGGTGGTCGAGGAGGTGGCTAGAGACACGGAAATACTTGGGCGAGTTTGGGGAAAGCTTCCTGGGGTTGAGGGGATCCGTTTGGTGGGTCAAGGGACGCAGGAGCCGTCGTGTAGCCGGAGATCGACCCAAGCTCCGAGGCGCAGGGTCCTCGGTTGATCTGGAGCACCGGGGCTCTGCTGGGTTGCTGGGGTGGTTAGGGAGGCTATTTATAGGCCCGCGATGGTGAGCCGATTTGGGAGCGCCGGTGACTCACCATGGCGCGCATGGGGTGCAGAGATAGGTTGGACATGGTTTTGGACTACCAGAGCCATCTGCTGTAGAGGTAGAGAGGGAGAAGTTGAGCATCCGTGGCCGCGCAACCTTGGTCGGTTCTGGTGCTAGCGGGCATGCATCACACCTGCTCTAGCGCGGGAGAGGAGGGGCCCTGAGGCTTTCTCGACTCAAAGGGGTTGTCGGGGAAGAGGTTGGACACCTCGGGGGAGGTTGGAACTGGCCGAGAACATTGCCCCACCTCGGTGGTTCCCTGTAGCGCACCCAGAGCACAGTTTTGGCATGCCATGCCATGCTGGTGCGCTCTGAGGCACTTTGGACATCTCTAGCATGTCCTGGCACTGGCTGGGAGTGTGGCTATCCGTTTGGGTCTAGTAGAAGCTTAGGCTGGTCAAGGGAGACAAGAAATACTGGTGCTGTCAGCCTTGAACTGCAATCTAAATTGGGGTTTTTGGCCTTTCCACTTTGAACCAGTGAGGGGCCAGTTGACTGGGGTTAGACACAGATACTGGCCACCTAATCTATGAGTTTCGAGCAAAGGGGTTGGGTTTATCTGTGGCTAAGGTGGCTTTTCCCTATCTGTCAGAACGTGCTCGACAGTGGTTCGAGGGGGTTGCACCCCACCACTGGTGCTGCAACTTAACATGTTTGGGTTTGGTGCTAAATCATGGGGTTTCACCAAGTTTGAGCTCCATTGGACAAGTTTAGCTTTGTAAACTTGAAAACACTTCAATATGGCCAGATCTGTCCCTTCCAAAGAGAGTGTTGGCAAACTAAGTCCCACAAATCCCATTTTTGGTGTGGAACCCTCATCTGAGGTATTAGGCACTCCTGCAAAGTTTCAACATCATAGGATAAACTTTCCTATGTAGAGTTGTGCTAACTTGATTGTGGACAAAAGGAGTTTTGGGGTTGTTTGGGGTCCTTAATCACCTTTGATCAAGGTGAAATTTTATGTGGACACCAAATATGGCTAAGGGACATCACTTGAATTTTCTAGGAATATATTGAGAATATTTCCTTTGGAAATGTTTCAAAAGGTCGAAACAAACAGAAATAGCTGTCATGGTTTTATTCAATAATTTTAATATAAAATAGGGTTTAAAATCTTATGTATGGAAAATATATGTCCTTCTGATCACCTCCAAATTTAATCAGATTTTTCTAAGGCAGAAAAGTATTTTTCCATGTAGGAATACCAATTCTGGCCTCATGATGGACATGTTATTTAATTAGGAAAATAATTACAAAAATAATTATCTTGGTGGTTTTTAAACATAAGATAGGTTAAAATCAGATCATCAACTTGAGTTGAAGCTGTGCTAGCTATCAAGGGCATGTAGTGCAACTCAAGGTAGGGTTTTACCTTGATCAGAAATAATAAAGGTTTTTGGAAATCAATGTTGTGAAAATAGGGTTTTATACTCACATGATCAAGCACACAAGCATACAATGTCAATCTTGGCACTCACAACATTAGTCTTGAAAAAGTTTTAACAAGCTCAGATTTTCACAAGACAGATAAGTGATAGTAAAAACAGGGTGTGACATACACATACGCAAAGATCTTCAAGGGGAGTAAAATTTGATTTTAATTACCCTTGCCAAAGAACACGAAGAACACGACAAACTCGAGGGAGTGGAGAAGAAGCTCGTCGGTTCAGATCTTCAGTGCCCTAACTTGGCACATGAAGAGCTACGACAGCGGCGGAGGGTGCAGATCCACATCGGCGTTAGTACGGAGATCAGGAAGTCGAGGCAGTGAAGCTTTTCCTCTCCGGCGACGATGATTCCTAGAAGACTATCAAACTTAGACTGAAGACTTTGAGCATCATCAATCTGGATTTGAGTTCGATCCATTTCCTTGTTCAACATATCATCGCTTTTATCTAACAATTTTTGAAGCTTTTCAAGACCACTTTGTTGCTTAGTGGCAATATTAGCAAGCTTGTAGTAATTGGGTTTTTGATAGTCATCAGGTTCACAGTCACTTGTGTCGGAAGAGGAAGTGTGTTTGAGTACCTTGGAGCCTTTTGCCATTAAGCAATAGGTGGGAGCAAAGTCGTTGTCGCAGTCATCAGTGTTGGTGACGTTGTCATTTTATTCGAGGTTGAAGATGGACTTGCTGGAGAATGTGGTAGAAAGGGCCAAGCTTGCCACACTAGACTATGACTCCTCTTCAGATCCTTCCTCTTTATCACATTCTTCAGATTCTTCCTTAGAATCCGTTTGCTTGCCAATAAGAGCCCGAGCCTTCCTGAAGCTATTCTTCTTGTGCGATGAGGACTTTGATGATGAGGTTTTTGAATATTTCCTTTTTTTCTTCGAGTCATAAGAATTGTCATCCTTGTATTTCTTCTTCTTTGGTTCCTTCACCCAGCAAGGACAATCAGCAATATAGTGACCAGATTTCTTGCATTTATGGCATGTTGTTTTCTTGTAGTCCTCAAATGAAGACTGTGATTTCCTGATATCTCTTCTTGAAGATTTTCCGATCTAGCCTCATCTGGTGAACTTCTTGAATTTCCTCATGAGCATAGCAAGTTCCTGACCAAGTTCTCCAGAGTCACCAAGACTACAATCGGATTCTTCTTCTTCACATGAGGAAGCAGCCTTTGCCTTCAGCGCACGAGGTCTTCCATAGCTTGGTCCATAGAGGTCTCTCTTTTCACCTTGTTGGAATTTGTGAGTATTGAGTCTCTCACGAATATCAGCAGGATCTAGTAACTTGTAGTCTCTCTGTTCTTGAATCATCAGAACCAGTATATCGAATGAAGAATCAAGAGACCTCAGCTGTTTCTTCACTACCTCATGGTCGGTGATGTCATTGTCCGCAAGAGCCTATAGCTCATTGGAGATATAAATGGGGCAATTGAAGGTTTGTTGTCAGCTTTCATTATCGAGTGTTTTGAAGCGGTTGAGGAGATTGCGAGGAACAACAAATCTAGAGTCACGTTGAGTAGATACTCCTTTGTTGACCTTGGATAGCCTATCCCAAATGAGCTTTGAAGTTCCCAAAGCACTCACTCTGCCATACTGACCTTTGCTTAGATGGCCACAGATGATATTCTTCGCTTGAGAGTCGAGTTGCTTGAATCTCTTCACATCAGCAGCATTGATGGTTTCACACACACTGGGAACACCTCTTGCCACAACGTACCAGAGATGGTTGTCAATTGTTTTAGGATGCATGCGCATCTTGTTCTTCCAGTAGGGGTAGTTCATACTTCTCCATCATATCTACTTTTCTTAAAGCTTTTTCTCTTGTTTTGGACTCGAATTTGCATGATTTGAATGAAACTAACCCGTACTAACGATGTTTTCACCACAACTACTATGGTGTTGTTTTTGTGCAGAAATAAAAATTCTCGGAATGGAATGAAACTTTCTGGAGATTCTTTCTGGAATATATAAATAATATTGGAACCAAGACCAACTGGAGGGGATGGCACAACAGCCCACTAGACATCAGGGCGCACCAGCCCCCCCTGGTGCAGCCTGGTGTCTAGTGGGCCCCACGTGGCTCCACTAACCCTAATTCCAGCACTATAAATTCCTATTTTCAGAGAAAAACAATGATAGAAAAAGTTTCATCGCGTTTCATGATACGGAGTCACCGCCACCTCGTGTTCTTTGTTGGGAGACCTCATCTGGAGTCCGTTTGGGACTCCAGAGAGGGGAATCTTCGGTCTTCATCGTCATCACCCCTCCTCCATCACGAATTTCATGATGCTCTCCACCGGGAGTGAGTAATCCCTTCGTAGGCTTGCTGGTCGGTGAAGAGCTAGATGATATTCATCATGTAACCGAGTTAGTTTTGTTAGGGCTTGATCCCTAGTATCCACTATGTTCGGAGATAGATGTTGCTATGACTTTGCTGTGCTTAATGCTTGTCACTTGGGCCGGAGTGCCATGATTCCAGATCAAAACTATTTGTGTTATCACCATTATATCTATGTTCCTGATCCGATCTTGCAAGTTATATGCACCTACTACGTGCTAGGATCCTCATACCTCAAATTGATAATAATTGGGATTCTTTTTGGTGATTACCATAGTTTGAGGAGATCATGTATTAACTATATGTTAATGCCTTGTCTCGGTTATCTATGAAAAGGAGGCATTAATATCCCTTAGTATCCTTATGGACCGCACTGCCATAGGAGGGTAGGAAAAAAAATTTCATGCAAGTTCTTTTCCATAAGCATGGATGACTATTTACGGAATACATGCCTACATTATATCGATGAACGACAGCTAGTTCTGTGTTGCCCTATGTTGTGACTATTATATGATGAATATTATCTAGCAATATCACCGATGCAGTGCCTACGATTTTTCCACATATTGTGCTTTCTAAGTTACTACTGTTACTACTGCTGTTACAACTGCTACAAAACTGCTATCACTATTAACATTACTGTTGCTACTGTTACCACTACAATCAAAACTTTCATATTACCGTTTTACTGATCACTGTGCTCCAGATACTAAATCTCCAAGTGTGGCTGAACTGACAACTCATCTACTAATACCTGCAAATATTTTTTGGCTCACCTTATGCCGAATCTATTAATTTGGGTTGAATACTCCACCCTCGTAAACTATCACAATCCCATATACTTGTGGGTTATCAAGAACGTTTTCTAGCGCCGTTGCCGGGGAGCATAGCTATATTTGCTGAGTCACTTGGGAGATCTATTTATTTATCACTATGAAGAATCTTAAAGATCCAAGAACTATGATCGTTCCCTCTAAGATGAGGGAGGTAAGGAATTGCCATCTAGCTCTGCACTTGATTCACCCTCTGTTTCGAATAGACTTGCAACACTACCACCACATGCTATTAATACCGATATGTCGCAGGTAATTGATGATGCTACCTCCGCTATGAATGATGCTTATGATGATGCTAGTTCCTTGCTTGATGATATTGTAACACTAGGTGAATTTCTTGATGAACAACTTGCTAGAGCTAAAGAAATTGAGCATGCTTAAACTGATGATGCTGTTGAAACTGATGAAGTCTTTGCTACTGAAATTATTGAAATACATTTTAGCCACGACTATCCTAGAACTGAAATGCCTAAAATGCCTGAAGGTTATGGTATGGCTGAATAAATTGCTAGAGACTTTCTTTCTTCTAAGGATAGAGATGATCTTAAGAAACTACTATACAAGTGGAAATAAAAATCCTAGAATGCTAGAATGAAATATGATCCTAAGTTTGCTATCTTAGTTACCTATAAGGATTATGAATTCTCTGTCGACCCGAATATAATCACTCTGGTTGAATCTAATCCTTTTCATGGCTATGAAAATGGAACTATCGTGGCACATCTCAGTAAGCTAAATGATATAGCCACGCTATTTACTAATGATGAGGAAATTCACTACTTCTATATCCTCAAATTATTTCTCTTCTCATTAAACGGTGATGCTAAGATTTGGTACAATACTCCTGCTCCTTGTTGTACGCGTAGTCCCTGGGATTTGATCTACTACTTCTCTGAAAAATATTTTCCTGCTCATAAGAAACAAGCTTCCTTACATGAAATATTTAACTTTGTGCAAATTGCAGAAGAGAGTCTCCCACAAGCTTGGGGAGGCTTATAAAACTACTTAATGCTTTGCGTGACCATCCTCTTAAGAAAATTTATATATTTTATAATGGACTAACCGATGCTTCTAGGGACCACCTAAATAGTTGTGTTGGTTTTGTTTTGAGGGAATAAATTGTTGAACAAGATCAGGAATTCCTAAGTAAAATATTGAATAATTATGATGAATGGACACTACTTGAACCATCGCCTAAGCCTACTCCAAAGAAGAAAGTTATCTTATTCTTTAGTCCTGAAACTATGCAAGAGGCAAAGAAAAGTATGAAGGAAAAGGGCACTAAAGCTAAAGATGTTAATAATTTACCACCTATCTAAGAAATACATGGTCTCCAAACACCACCCCAGGTGGTGGAGGTAAATTATGTTTTAAAATTTGATGAACGTGACATCCTTTATAATAAACATTCTAGTCAATGCTTATATGAGTTTGATGATTATATGATGAAGCAAGATCATTTCAATTCCTATGTCATGAAACAATTGAAAAAAACTCTGATATGATTTCTCGCTTAAGTGACTTGTTATTAAGGTGGAGGAAAACATGCTTCTATGGTTCAAACCCAACTAGAACAAGCTACTAGATCTCAAAGTGAGCTACTTCATGAAATGACTAATAATACGAATGATCATGTTGTTAGAGTAATGACTAGAGGAGGAACAATGACTCAAGATCCACTATATCCGGAAGGTCATCCTAAAAGAACTAAACAAGATACACAAAGAATTAATGTTGATGCACCTAGTCCTCCTAGGAAGAAAAAGAAAAAGAAAAATGATAGGACCTTGCATACTTCTAGTGAACCTTAATTTGAGAAACCTTCTGCTAATGCTAATGATATCTCTATCTCTCATGCTGAAACTCAATGTGGTAGTGAACATTCACCTAGTTATAATGAATATGATAATGGTCATGCTCATGTAGATGCTCAAACTGATAATGATAAAGAACCAAATAATGATGTTGAGAGAGAACCTGATGTCGATCTTGATAACCCACAACCTAAGAATGTACATTACGATAAAAGAAATTTTGTTGCTAGAAAGAATGGCAAAGAAAGAGAGCCATGGTTTCAAAAATCCATGCCTTATCCACCGAAACCAAGTAAGAAAAAAGATGATGAGGAATTTGAACGCTTTGCTGAAATGCTTAGGCCAGTGTTTTTGCGTACTCGTTTAACTAATCTTTTGAAGATGGCCCCTTATGCTAAGTACATGAAAGACATCAGCACTAATAAAACAAAAATACCTGAAGCTGAAATTTCTACCATGCTTGCTAATTATACTTTTAAGGATGGAGTACCTAAAAACTAGGAGATCGAGGAATACCAAGTATACCATGGTCCATAAAAATAACTATGTGAAAACTCCTTTTTTTGATCTAGGAGCTGGTGTTAGTGTTATGCCTTTCTCCTTATTCAAAAGACTTGACTTGAATAAACTCACACATACTGAAATTTCATTGCAAATGGCTGACAAATCAATAGCCATACCTATCAGTTTTGTGAGCATGTACCCCTTGTTGTTGCTAATGTTACTATCTTGAGAGACTTTGTTATACTTGATATGCCTAAGGATGACAACATGTCAATTATCCTTGGTAGACCTTTCTTTAATACCGCAGGGGCTTTTATTGATTGCAACAAAAGAAAGGTCACTTTTCACTACCATCAACGAAAGTTTTCAACTACCTCTACCTAGAGCCAAAAATAAATATGAAACACTTATTGTTGGGGATATGCACATCCCCATGGAGGTAACTTAGTGTTTCAAGAAATTCTTCGAGATCATGCTAATTGGAAGTGGTGGTTAATAAGACTTGATCAACCTTATTAATGTATCATTTTCAAGAAGCATGAGGTCGATGAATTCAGTAGGCACAACTCTTTGTACCGACTTTATTTTCTCTATTTTTTAAGTTAATTACAATAAAAGTCATGATTATCCTATTTTCCGAAAAAAAATCGTGCAATAAAAAAGTGCCAAAAAAATAAAAGTTCTCCAAATGATCTAAATTTTTTACACAATTTTTTCCTGAATATTTGAGAGTTTCTGGCACTAAAAACACTACACGGAGTGCCCCCAGGTGGCCACTAGACACCAGGGCGCGCTAGGCCCCCCTAGCACGACCATGTCTCTAAGTGGGCCCCTCAGGGGTTCCCTCATTTATACCTTCATCCCACGTCATCACTCACCTCTAGAAAAAAAATCCCTGTAGCTCTATTTCTCATGTTCTTGCTCTCAAACCCGTGAATTTCGATCTCTTTGCTCGAAACTCCATTTCGGAAACACTTCTGTGGGATTGCTCCTTGGTATGTAACTCCCCCACTCTTCTAATTAGTTTTTGCTCTAATGGTTTATCTTAGGAGTACTTAGC
Source organism: Hordeum vulgare subsp. vulgare (assembly GCF_904849725.1). Lineage (NCBI taxonomy): Eukaryota > Viridiplantae > Streptophyta > Magnoliopsida > Poales > Poaceae > Hordeum > Hordeum vulgare. The sequence continues at coordinate 392,663,661 of NC_058523.1, read as the reverse complement.
TACTTTAGGTGTTGTTGTAGATGATCTTACATGTTGAATTCTGGAATTTCCAAGTAGTTTGAGTGCTTGTTTTAGGCTCTAGGCATCCCTATGAGTCATTGCTATTACTCTTGTGAAGTTTCGTAAACTTTAGGTTGTGAGCCAAAAAAATTCAGAAATTTGTTCTTGGAAAAATGAACCTCTTCAGGAGGGTTCATCCAAGAAGAATGCCAAGGGGGTTATTGGTGAATCATCTGCAGCTGGACTCACCACTCCGCCATTGATGGAGGTCCGTCCGTGCGAATGGCCACACACTCCTTTCATGGAACAAGCCGGATTTCACCATGAGTTTGCGCAATTCATGTTAAATGCCGGGTTGGCCAACTTCATTGCAGATTAGTGTGACCAATATCATATCCTCACTAATTCCTTCGTCCAAAATTTCTATTTCCTAAATAAGCATGATCCACCTTCAGTGCGGTTTAAACTATATGTTGAAACCCGCCAAATGTCGCTTACTGAATTCTGTGAGATTTGTTTAATTTCCTCTCATGGGGAGTTAAGAGAACCCAAATCGGTTGAGTTTGAGGATTTCCTATTCACCGTAATAGTTGAGGAGATGAGGGACATGTCGAAAGACACATCCCCGAGCGTGCGGTTTCCTTCAATGCACTACTTTGCTTTATTTATCATGAAGTGTTTAACTCCTAGGGGGAAGGATAGTATCCTTAGCGCTCCTAACCTTGCAATTTTGTGTCGAGCACTCCATAATGATCACACCTTTAATTTAGGAGCTATTATTGCTCGACGTTTACACAATAACAGACCTAAGGGTAAAATCCACGGTGGTATTTATGCCACTCGCTTAGCGAAACGCTTTAACATCCATTTCTGTCATGATGACTATCTTTTACCACAAGCTTATCTAGATCGCGAGTCCATGATTGATCACCAATTTATTGATAGTAATGATTCCTTGGGTAACCTCCCGTACAAATTAGTCTTTAGTGGGGTTACCCAAGATATTATCTCGTTGCCTGCACCTTGTTTGTTTGATTCTATTGCCAGGAACGGATAGATGATCATACCCGAGGATATTATTGCTAGTAGGAGCCCCAGGAGTGGGACTCTCTCGTGCTTCCACCCAAATACTTCGAAATGAGGTCGGATGGCTACTACGGGTGGTGATTACCAAGCCAGGCCAAAAGCCTAAGCTTGGGGGAGTACATGTTTCCACTGACTTTGCATTCATGATTGCATATTCTTGTTTCCGGTGTTCACATTCTTGCATGGTGCTATTCTTATTAGATTTATTTTCTTTCCTTTTTCTTGTGTGTTTGAAAAACTTGCAGAAAAATCTAAAAATATTTCTCACTTCTTTATGGTTTTTCTTTCTAGCATAATTTAGTTGTAGTACTAAAAGAAAACCCAATAATATTTCCCTTCTCTTCTTTTACTTGTTGGGAGCTTTCCCGTGTAAATAGTTTTTCTCGTTTTAGATTTTCCTTATTTAATGTGCTTTCCCTTTCAAAATCTAATAACTCCAAAAATATTTTAGTGTGTTTCTCTGAATTTATTTTACCTTCTTTGAGTTATACCTAAGGGGAAGACCACGATGAAAACATCGAATGGCTCTCATATGCATTGTTATTGATCTAATGAAGAGCCCACATTACTTTGTCTTCTCCTCTTGTATAAAATTTTGCAGATTCCAGCTTAGTCCATGGCGCTTTTGCACTATTATTATTTTCATATCATTCGGTCGTGCAAGTGAAAGGCAATAATAACGATATTTGATGAAGTGACCGCGACAAAGAGAAGAGAGTATGAAATCAACTTGTTTTTGTTTTTGTAAATATATTTAGACGAGTACCCATGATTCAGGTATTATGATCAAACATGTTTGGAATGAAACTTAAAGATTATAGTTGTCCATGCCATGCTTAAGTATCTAGGAGTGGATAATGATTTATCTTGGATGTCAACATGCATTAAAATGGTTGTGATGTAGTATGATGATATGGTATCCTCATCTGAATGTTCGAGTGGCCTGACTTGGCACATGCATGTTCAGGCATGTAGTTGAATCAAAACCAACATACGCACCATGATATTTATGTTCGTGGTTTTTATATCCTACTCATGCTAGTATGCAATGATGATTATTCATAAAGCATGTTCATGACTGTTTTCTCTCTCTAGTTGGTCGCTTCCGACCTATTTGCTAGCCTTCGCATGTACTAAGCAGGAATACTACTTGTGCATCAAAATCATTTACACAAAGTTATTCCAGATGTGTCCACCATTGATACGTCTCCAACGTACCTACTTCTCCAAACTCTTTTGCCCTAGTTTTGCACCCTAATTTGCAAGATTTGAATGGAACTAACCCGGACTGACGCTGTTTTCAGCAGAATTGCCTTGGTGTTATTTTTGTGTAGAAATAAAAGTTATGGATAATATTTCTGGATTTAATACAAAATACTGGCGAAGGAATCTACCAAAGAGGGGCCACCCCCAGGCCACAAGCGTGCAGGGCGCCCCCCCTAGGCTGCGCCCCCTAGCTTGTGGGGCCCCTGAAGCTCCACCGACCTATTTTCCACTTCTATAGAGAAAAATTATAGAGAAGAGTTCATCGCGTTTTACGATACAAAGCTGCCACCTCCTTTTCTTCCTTGGGACGGCAGAACTGGAGTCTGATTTGGGCTCCAGAGAGGGGAAAGCGACGCCGTCGTCGTCACCAACAATTCTTCATCACCAATTTCATGATGCTCGCCATCGTTCGTGAGTGATTCCATCATAGGCTTGCTAGACGGTAATTGGTTGGATGATATCTATCATGTAATCGAGTTAGTTTTGTTAGGGTTTGATCCCTAGTATCCATTATGTTCTGAGATTGATGTTGCTATGACTTTGTTATGCTTAATACTTGTCACTAGGGCTCGAGTGCCATGATTTCGGATCTGAACCTATTATGTTTGCATGAATATATATGTGTTCTTGATCCTATCTTGCAAGTTATAGAATCCTATTACGAGTTATGATCCGCATCCCCTAGGGTGACAATAACTGGGATTCTTTCCGGTGATTACCGTAGTTTGAGGAGTTCGTGTATTCACTAAGTGCTAATCCTTTGGTCCAGTTCTCTATTAAAAGGAGGCCTTAATATCCCTTAGTTTCCATTAGGACTCCGCTGCCACGGGTGGGTAGGACAAATGATGGCATGCAAGTTCTTTTCCATAAGCACGTATGACTATATATGGAATACATCCCTACATTACATTGATGAATTGGAGTTGGTTCTGTATCGCCCTAGGTTATGACTGTTGCATGATGAACGCCATCCAACATAATTATCCATCATTGATCCATTGCCTACGAGCTTTGCACATATTGGTCTTTGCTAAGTTACTTTTCCATTGCTATTGTTACGATCACTACAAAACTACTACTGTTACGTTTGCCACCGTTACCGTTACTTCCATATTACTTTGCTACTAAATACTTTTCTCCAGATATTAAGTCTTTCAGGTGTGGTTGAATTGACAACTCAGGTTCTAATACTCAAGAATATTCTTTGGCTCCCCTTGTGTCGAATCAATAAATTTGGGTTGAATACTCTACCCTCGAAAATTGTTGTGATCCCCTATACTTGTGGGTTATCAACCATGCCTACCTATATGCGGCATTACCCCGCCATTCCAAGTAAATTTGCATGTGCCACCTCTAATATTTCAAATGAACTTCTGATTTGTGTGCCTAGACCGCTCGTAGAGCGACAGAGGGCGTTCAATATCTTCCATGCTAAGTGGGTTATTCTCATGATGAGTGTTTATTCACTCGTCCTTGCACGAGAGGGGTTCTTAGAAAGGGACTCCCAATCCCGAATCATAAATCGTAAATAATTAAACAAAAATCCCCCTAGATTGTTGTTGGTATGGACGACACCCGTGGATTCGGCTAGCGATGGAGTGTGTTTATTGGTGGAGGGGAGTAAACCTTTACTTTTACCACTTGGGAACCGCTGCTAATTTGTTTAGCATGGATCCAAAAATAATTTATCTCTTATTTTCACATTAAGCACTGGCACCTCTACAAATCCCTGCTTCCCTCTGTGAAGGGACTTTCTATTTACTTACATGTTATTTTATTTTTACTTTGAGTCATCACCTTCTCAAATAAAGCACTAGATGTGAGAGCACTTGTGTCACCTTCATGCTTTGTATTTAGTAATCATTGCTATTTTACCATGAAGCATAATGTCTAGTCACTCCTTGAACTTTGGAGGTACTCTACATTTATGTTTTGCGGTCTCGGAAAGTGCTAGCAAGATACCATTATCGTCATATCACATCATGATTGTTTTGACCAAGTGTTGATGTTGAGTTATCTTATTATTGCTCGGTAGTTTATTATGCCATTGATATGACCTACTATAGTTCCTAAGGTTTATTGTTGATATGATTAGTTATGATTTATGCTGAAAACCTGGGTGTTCTCTAAGCATGTATATGTAAACAAGAAAAAAGAGTTCGTAAAAGTTTTTCTTTATCACTTTCAGTTTGTCAACTGAATTGCTTGAGGACAAGCAATGGGTTAAGCTTGGGGGAGTTGATACGTCTCCATCGTATCTAATTTTCCTAATGCTTTTGCTCTTGTTTTGGACTCTAATTTGCATGATCTGAATGAAACTAACCAGGACTGACGTTGTTTTCAGCAGACCTACCATGGTGTTGTTTTTGTGCAGAAATAAAATTTCTCGGAATGGAACGAAACTTTTTGGAGATTTGAAAAATATTGGAACCAAGATCCACCGGAGGGGAGGCCACAATATCCCACTAGACTTCATGGCGCGCCACGCTCCCCTAGCACGACCTAGTTTCTAGTGGGGCCCACGTGGCTCGAGTGACCCTAATTCCAGTGCTATAAATTCCTATTTTGAAACAAAAAATGTAGAGAGGAAGTTTCATCATGTTTAACGATACGGAGTCGCTGCCACCTCATGTTCTTCATCAGGAGGCCTAATTTGGAGTCTGTTTGGGACTCCGTAGAGGGGAATCTTCGGTTTTCGTCATCATCAACCCGCCTTCATCGTTAATTCCATGATGCTCTCCACAGGGAGTGAGTAATCCTTTCGTAGGATTGCTGGTCGGTGATGAGATGAATGAGATTCATCATGTAATCGAGTTAGTTTTGTTAGGGCTTGATCCCGAGTATCCACTATGTTCGGAGATAGATGTTGCCATGACTTTGCTATACTTAATGCTTGTCACTAGGTCCCGAGTGCCATGATTCCAGATCTGAAACATTTATGTTATCGCCATTATATCTATGTTCCTCATCCGATCTTGCAAGTTCTATGCACCTACTACGTGTTAGGATCTGCGTACCCTGCTACCTCTTGAGCTTGCGTTGGTTTTCCCCTTGAAGAGGAAAGGGTGATGCAGCACAGTAGCGAGAAGTATTTCCCTCAGTTTGAGAACCAAGGTATCAATCCAGTAGGAGTATCAAGATGAGGCACCAATGTACCTGCGCAAAAACAAACAAACTTGCACCCAACGCTATAAAGGGGTCGTCAATCCCTTCAAGATTATTTTCAAGGTGAGATCTGAAGGTGAAAAGTGCAACAAAGTAATTTTGTAGATCTGAAAATATGATGCGAAGTAGACCCGGGGGCCATAGTGTTCACTACAGGCTTCTCTCATGAAAGCAAGTATTACGGTGGGTGAACGAATTACTGTCGAGCAATTGATAGAATCGCACAAAATCATGACGATATCTATGGCAATGATCATACATATAGGCATCACGTCTGAGACAAGTAGATCGATACTTTCTGCATCTACTACTATTACTCCACACATCGACCGCTATCCAGCATGCATCTAGTGTATTGAGTTCATAACAAACAGAGTAACGCCTTAAGCAAGATGACATGATGTAGAGGGATAGATTCATGCAATATGGTATAAATCCCATCTTTTTACCCTTGATGGCAACAACACGATGCGTGCCTCGCTACCCCTTCTGTCACTAGGTGATGACACCGCACGGTATGAACCCAAAACCAAGCACTTCTCCCATTGCAAGAATTATAGATCAGGTTGGCCAAACAAAACCCACAGCTCGGAGAGAATTACAAGGATACGAAATCATGCATATAAGAGATCAGAGGAGACTCAAATAATATTCATAGATAATTTGATCATAAATCGACAATTCATCGGATCTCGACAAACACACCGCAAAAGAAGGTTACATCGGATAGATCTCCATGAAGATCATGGAGAACTTTGTATTGAAGATCCAAGAGAGAGGAGAAGCCATCTAGCTACTAGCTATGGAACCGAAGGTCTGTGGTGAACTACTCACGCATCATCGGAGAGGCAATGCTGTTGATGAAGAAGCCCTCCGTGTCCGAATCCCCCTCCGACAGGGCACCAGAACGTGCCCCAGATGGTATCTTGCAGAGACAAAAGCTTGCGGCGGCGGAAAAGTATATTCGTGGCTCTCTTTGGTGGTTTTGGATTTTTATAGAATTTATAGGCGAAAGAGGTAGGGCAAAAGAGCCACGTGGGGCCCACAAGCCTGCCAGGCGCCCCCCCCCCCCGGTCGCGGCTAGGGGGCTTGTGACCTCCCCCGAGGTCTCCTGCCTTGGTTGTCAAGTCTCCTGTGTATCTTCTATTATGGAAAAAATCATTCCGCAGGTTTTATTCCGTTTGGACTCCGTTTAATATTCTTCTCTGAAAAAGGTCAAAAACACGGAAAAAACAGAAACTGGCACTTGGCACTGAGTTAATAGGTTAGTCCCAAAAAAGATATAAAATAGCATATTCATGCATATAAAACATCCAAAGTTGACAAGATAATAGCATGGAACCATCAAATATTATAGATACGTTGGAGACGTATCATACCCCAAGGTGACAATAATTGGGATTCTTTCCGGTGATTACCATAGTTTGAGGAGTTCATGTATTCACTATGTGTTAATGCATTGTTCGTGTTCTCTATTAAAATGAGGCCTCAATATCCCATAGTTTTCATATGGACCCCGCTGCCACGGGAAGATAAGACAAAAGATATCATGCAAGTTCTTTTCCATAAGCACGTGCGACTATTTACGGAATAAATGCCTACATTATATCGATGAACGGTATCTAGTTCTGTGTCGCCTATGTTGTGACTGTTATATGATGAATATTATCCATCAATATCACCGATCCACTGCCTATGAGTTTTCCACATATTGTTTTTGCTAAGTTACTACTCTTGCTACTGTTGTTACAACTGCTACAAAACTTCTATCACGGTTACCGTTACTGCTACAACTGTTACCACTGCTATCAAAACGATCATATTACCGTGCTCCTGATCACTGTGCAGCGGATACTAAATCGCCAAGTGTGCTTGAATTGACAACTCAACTGCTAATACCTACAAATATTCTTTAGCTCCCCTTGCGTAGAATCTATAAATTTGGGTTGAATAATGTCGGGCCCGTGGGACTGGGGGTACCCAGGCCCGTTGGCCTCCGGCCCCGGGCGCGAGCGACAGGATAGGCGTGGTTCGGCCCATCGGCGAGCCCGGGAAGGAGAACCCTCACGAGGGCCCTTGCCTCGCGAGGCGACCGCTCGAAGACTGTCGCCAGGGGCAACGGGAGGGCGTTCAACGCAAGGTTTCCCCCAAAGACACTCATGGAGTGGGCCCACCAGGGGCAACTTGGTAGGGTCCCATGACCTCGTTCCTTCACGTGCGTCAGGTAGGCTATGCAGGTAGCACAGGGGCGGTGCCAGCCGGCACCGACAGGGAGGATTTCCTCTTTGATGGTAAGTGAGCCGGGCCAGTTAGCATGCTCCTGAAGTGTCCCCCAGTTTTGTCGATCGGTGAAAGAATACTAAAGCTGGGGGCTCGAAAGGGCGGAGGTCACCCCCAAGCCCACCAGGACATCATGAAGAGGAGCTTTTGCAGGCGAGGACCACCTTTATCAGGGCAGACCGCGGTCTTGCCCCTTTCAAAAACGGCCGTTTTGGCAACCTTTCACACCAATGTTTTCGAGGGAAGAGGGCCAAGGCCATTATATAAGGTAAGCCCGGACTCCGTAGGAGAGATCCTCATCTCCCCCACTAGGGCAAGAATTCGCCTTTGTAATTGTTCCCTCGTAAAGCAATCCCATCACAAGCAGGAGTAGGGTCTTACAGCATGGGGACGCTTGCTACGCGCGCCCCAGGAGCTCGGTGTTACGCGGCCGCGATTGGCCCACCGGCGTTGCCCCGACCACTACTGCCATCACCCCCGAGCAACATGGCCCATTGGGGCTCCTGGGGCGGCACTAAAGCCACTCCGCTGCCCCCCCCCACTCGCAGCGGACGTCGCGGCATGTGATACGTCTCCGTCGTATCTACTTTTCCAAACTCTTTTGCCCTTGTTTTGGACTCTAATTTTCATGATTTGAATGGAACTAACCCAGACTAACGATGTATTCAGCAGAATTGCTATGGTGTTGTTTTTGCGCAGAAATAAAAGTTCTCGGAATGACATGAAAATTTACGGAGAATCTTTGTGGAATATATAGAAAATACTGGCGCAAGAATCAACGGAGGAAGTGGAGCATGGAGCCCAGTAGACCACCAGGCGCGATCCCCCTTGCCGCGCCTAGCAGGCTTGTGGGGCCCACAAAGCTCCACCGCCTCATATCCACCTCTATTTAGTCCCTTTTGTCCGGAAAAAATCAAGGAGAAGAGTTCATCACGTTTTACGATATGGAGGCGCCGCCACCTCCTGTTCTTCATCTCGAGGGCAGATCTGGAGTCAGTTCTGGGCTCCAGAGAGGGGAGATCGTCTCCATCATCATCATCAACCTTCCTTCATCGCCAATTCCATGATGCTCTTCACCGTTCGTGAGTAATCTCATCGTAGGCTTGCTGGACGGTGATGGGTTGGATGAGATCTATCATGTAATCGAGTTAGTTTTGACGGGGATTGATCCCTAGTATCCACTATGTTCTGAGATTGATGTTTCTACTACTTTGCCATGCTTAATGCTTGTCACTAGGGCCCGAGTGACATGATTTCAGATCTGAACCTATTATGTTGTCGCCAATATATTTGTGTTCTTGATCCTATCTTGCAAGTTGTAGTCACCTACTATGTGTTATGACCCGGCAACCCCGGAGTGACAATAGCCGGAACCACTCCCGGAGATGACCATAGTATGAGGAGTTCATGTATTCAGTAAGTGTTAATGCGTTGGTCCGATTGTTTATTAAAAGGAGAACCTGAATATCCCGTAGTTTCAATTAGGACCCCTCTACCGCGGGGGGGGGGGGGGGATGGACAATAGATGTCATGCAAGTTCTTTTCCCTAAGCACGTATGACTACGTACGGTGTACATGCCTACATTACATTGACGAACTGGAGCTAGTTACACATCTCTCCGTGTTATAACTGTTGCATGATGAATAGCATCCGGCATAATAATCCATCACCGATCCAATGCCTACTAGTCTTTTCCGACTAGTCCTTGCTACGTTTCTTTTGCCACTACTGCTGTCACTGCTGCTACTGTTACTATGTCACTACTGCTGTTACTTTCCTGTTACTGCTGTCACTTTGCTGCTACTGGTTACTGTTGCTACTGCTGCTATCATACTACCTTGCTACTGATACTTTGCTGCAGATACTAAATCTTTCAGGTGTGTTTGAATTGACAACTCAACTGCTAATACTTGAGAATATTCTTTGGCTTCCCCTTGAGTCGAATCAATAAATTTGGGTTGAATACTCTACCCTCGAAAACTGTTGCAATCCCCTATACTTGTGGGTTATCAAGACTATTTTCCGGCGCCGTTGCCCGGGAAGCACAGCTATATTATCTGAGTCACTTGGGATTTACGTCTGCTAGTCACTATGAGGAATCCGATAGATCCAAGAACTAAAGTCTTGCCCTCAACTACGAGGACACGTAAGGAACTGCCATCTAGCTCTGCACATGATTCACCTTCAGTTATGAGTAAGTTTGCGACACCACCTCCTGCTAGAAATCTTGATATGTCTCCTGTGCTTGATGATGCTATTTCTGCTGCCCATGATGCTATGCTTGATACTGCTTTGCCACTAGGTGTATTCCTTGATGCACAAATTGCTAGAGTTGCTGCTAGATGTGATGATACTTCTAAAACTGCTGATACTATTGAAGTAGAACCTGGTATTTTGCCTGCTAGAACTAGCTCTCCTAGATATGAATTGCCTGATATGCCTGAGTGTTATGTTATGGAGGGAGAGATAACTGATGACTTTCTTGCTTGTAAGGATAGCTATGATGTTGAGAAATTACTGCTCAAGTGGAAAGAAAAATCTTTGAACACTAGGATGAAATACGACCCGAAGTTTGCTAATTGGCCTATCTTTGTGACCAATAAGGATTATGAATTCTCTGTCGACCCTGAGTTAATCACTCTGGTCGAATCTGATCCTTTTCACGGTTATGAGTCTGAAACGGTTGTAGCCCATCTTACCAAACTGCACGATATAGCCACCCTATTCACGAGTGAGGAAAAGATCCGCCACTACTATATCCTCAAGTTGTTTCCTTTCTTGCTAAAGGATGATGCTAAGACATGGTTCAGTTCTCTTGCTCCTGGTTCTGTGTGTAGCCCCCAGGATATGGTCTACTACTTCTCTGAAAAATATTTCCCTGTCCATAAGAAGCAAGCTGCCTTGCAGGAAATATACAACTTTGCTCAAGCTGAAGAAGAGATTCTCCCACAAGCTTATAGGAGGCTCGTCCAACTCCTGAATGCTTTGCATGATCACCCTCCTGAGAAGAATGAAATACTTGATATCTTCTATAATGGACTTACCGATGCTTCTAGAGACCACCTAGATAGTTGTGTTGGTTGTGTTTTTAGGGAACGAACTGTAGAACGAGCTGAGATCCTACTGAATAATATCTTGTGCAATGAGAATGCTTGGACTATTCGGGAACCACCTCCTAAGCCAACTCCAAAGAAAATAGGTATTCTATTCCTCAGTCCCGAATATATGCAAGAAGCTAAGAAATCTTGCGAGAGAAAGGCATCAAATCTGAAGATGTCAAAAAACTACCACCTATTGAAGAGATCCATGGTCTCGATAACCCGATATAGGTAGTAGAAGTAAATTCTCTACGTAGGTCTGATGAGAGTGATATTCCTTTTGATAAACCTGCTAGCCTATGCCTGGATGAATTTGATAACTTTGTTGCCAAACAACAGAGTTTCAACGATCATGTTAGCAGACAATTGGAACAGAATGCTCGTATGCTTAGTCATTTAAGTGCTTGTGTGGACAGAAACGTCAATGATCTTAAGCTCCTGAGTAAACATGCCTCTATGGTTACTACTCAAGTAGAACAAGTACTTAAGGCTCATAATGACTTGCTCAATGTGTTGAATGACAATTCTGTTAGAGTCGTCACTAGAGGCGGTAGAATGACTCAGGAACCTTTGTATCCTGAGGGTCATCCGAAGAGAATTGAACAAGATTCTCAAGGACTTAGCACTGATGCACCTAGTCATCCTAGGAAGAAGAAGAAAGATGATAGGAACCTGCACGCTAGCAACCCTGTATTTGTTACACCTGAGAGTCCAAACGATGTCTCTGTTTCATGGTAAAGAAAGGGAATCATAGTAAAGAAAGGGAACCATGGCTTCAGAAACCCATGCCCTTTCCTCCCAAACCATCCAAGAAAAAGGATGATGAGGATTTTGAGCAATTTGTTGAAATGATTAGACATGTCTTTCTGCAAATGCGTTTGACAGATATGCTCAAAATGTCTCCGTATGCTAAGTGCATGAAAGATATTGTGACTAATAAGAGGAGGATACCTGAGCTTGAGATTTCCACCATGCTTGCTAACTATACCTTCAAGGGTGGAACTCCTAAGAAACTAGGTGGTCCAGGAGTGCCCACTACACCTTGCTCCATTAAAGGTAACTACGTTAGAACTGCTTTATGCGACCTTGGAGCCGGTGTTAGTGTTATGCCTCTCTCTCTCTCTTTATCGTAGACTTGAGCTGGATAAGCTGACACCCACTGAAATCTCTTTGCAAATGGCCGACAAAACAACTGCTTTCCCTATCGGCATTTGCGAGGATGTCCCTGTTGTGGTGGCTAACGTCGCTATCTTAACATACTTTGTTATTCTGGATATTCCTAAGGATGATGCCATGGTGGTCATCCTTGGAAGACCCTTTTTAAACACGGGAGGGGCTGTTATTGATTGCAACAAAGGCAATGTCAGTTTCCATGTCAACGGTAATGAGCATACGGTACACTTTCCGAAGAAACAATATCGATTACATTGCATCAATGCTATCAAAAAAACTTCATCGTTTCTTATTGGGAGCTTTAAAAGCCCTATACCTCCTGTCAAGATGAAGTATGATTTGATTATTGGGGATAGCCACATCCCCATTGAGGTGACCTTGTGGCTATTCAAAAATTCTCCATTCTCTTTTGCAATTCGAAAAAGTTCGTCAAGAAGACTTGATCAACCTCATTGACGAATTTCTTTCGATGACCATGAGATGGATGAATCGAGGAGTCACAAACCTCATTGACGAATTTCTTTCGATGCTTATTAGAAAAATGATAGGTTTAGTTTAGTTTTCCCTGTTTTCTGTTTTACCGTCCCGTAGAAAAGTACCCCGAAAATAAAAGTTCTCTGAACGTCCTGAAAATCAAGTATGATTTTTTCTAGAATTTTTGAAAAATACTGAGACGAAGAGCTAGTGTGGGTGCTGCACCAAAGGGCCACAAGCCCTGGAGGCACGGGCACCTTCCCTAGCCACGCCTACTAGGCTTGTGGGGCCCACGTGCACCCCCTCCACTCATTCTAGCTCCCATCTGCTTCTCCTACCTCCAGAAAAAATCGTTTCGCAGCTCACACCCATGTTCTTGCTCTCTTGCTGGGATTTTCGACCTCCTTGTGCAAAGCACCATTCACCAAACTGTTTTGGGGAAATTACTCCTTGGTAAGTGACTCCTCCATGGGTACAATTATTTTTTGCTCTAGTGCCTTATATATCGCGTATTTTTGCTGCCTTGGTGACCATGCTCTTGAGCTTTGCATGCTAATTTTAGCTGGTCCCAAGTAGTTTTGATGCGTGATATGGCCTCTAGGCACTGGTGAGAGTAGTTGCTACGAGTTTCGTTGGGCCTTATTCATTTTTCCTTAGAGTCACTGAAAATTTCGGAAAAGGAAGATGTTCAGGAGAAACTATCATGGTGGTTCTTCAAGCAAGAGAGGTCACCGTCTCGCGATTCGGGAGCTCGATCCTTACCAACCAAGGAACGCACAGGTACAACCATGTCAATGGCCTTCTGCTGAATTCATGATTGAGGCAGGTTTCGAAGACGAGTTTGATACACTTGTTCACAACGTCGGACTCGAAGAATTCATCTCCGATAAATGTGAACAGTATCTTGCTCTCACTGCCTCTTTGGTTCGTAGATTCAAATTTTTAGTTGGCCATGATACATTTGTACTCTTTGATCTCTATGACAAATCCTATACCATGGATTTAGAGGATTTCAATAGAATTTGCAAGATACCTATTTGGGGTAGTCTCAATGATCCTCCTAAATCTTCGGTTACAGATTTTTTCTCTGGTATAACTGCTGGAGAAACTAGAGATATTATGCAGGCTACCATGGGGAGCATTCATTTTCCTGCCTTGCATTACTTTTCCCTCTTCATAGGCAGATGCATTAATGGTAAGATTGAGCATTGTCACCTCTGCGCACCCGACCTTAGTATTCTTAAGAGCGCAGTAACGGGTGATAGAAGTTTCAACATGGGAGCTATAATAGCAAGGGGGCTGAATAATAATACTAATGAAGGGGATTTCTTTGGTGGGATCTATGCCACACGCATAGCAAATTTTCTTGGAGTACCCATCCGCGAAGGAGATCCCCCGCTCCATACAGCTTTCCTTGACCGCGTCGCTTTGACACGCTACCAGTTCCTTGAGAGGGATGATGAATCCCTCCTATACTGTTTGATATTTAACCGGCAGCGTGTTTTCCATATTACCCTTTCTGCTCCTGCCTTCTTTGACTTTCAGGTAAAACGGAGATATTACATAACCAGAGGAGAGGCAGAGGAGTACGAGAGGGAGGCAAAGGCTGCTCGTCTCCGTGAGGCACCTATTCAGGCAGTGGCTGCAGCGCTCCCGTACAACCCCTATTATGATTTTGGGTATCGCCTGGACCATCCTCGGGAGTAGACCAACTTAGGCCAAAAGCCTAAGCTTGGGGGAGTACGTGTTTCTCACCGACTTTACATTCTTGCTTATGCTTCCACTTTGTTTGTCGGTGTTCACACTTTACCACTGTATCATCCATGCTAGTTTATTTCTTTTTCTCATTTTCTTTTCGTGTGTCTGTCTAGTTTGAGAAAACCCGAAAAGATTTTCTTGTTCTTCTTTTGCTTGTTGGGAGCTTTCCCGTGTAAACAGTTTTCTTTTTCTTTGGGTCAAGGTAGAAGACCATGGTTACAATGTTTAGTGGCTCTCGCATGCATATTTGTTTGCGTGTTAAAGATCCATATTACTTTGTTTACTCCTTTGTGTTTGCATGCAGATTCCAGTGTAGTCTAATGCACGAGCACTCTTATTATGGTTCACATCATTCGGTCGTGCAAGTGAAAGGCAATAATGACGATATAGGATGAAATGACTGGGCGTGGAAAAGCTAGTATGAACTCGATCTATTTTGTTTTTGTAAATATGACTAGCTCATCGTTCCTGATTTAGATTTGTTGTGAGAGAAACATGTTTGCAATGACAACTTAGAGATCATAGTTTCTGATGCCATGCTTAATTAGCTAGGAGCTTATAATGGTTTGTCTTGGATGCCGACATGAATCTTGAGATGACTATGATGTAGTATCATAGGATGGTATCCTCCTTTGAATGATTCAAGTGGCTTGACTTGGCGCATGATCACACATGTAGTTGAAACAAAATCAACATAGCCTCTATGATATTCATGTTCAGGGTGATTTATCTCCTACTCATGCTTGCACTCAATGTTGGTTAATGTCAATGAATTTTGATGACTGTTCTCGCTCTCTAGTTGGTCGCTTCCCAGTCTTTTGCTAGCCTTCACTTGTACTAAGTGGGAATACTGCTTGTGCATCCACTTCCATAAACCCAAAGTTGTTCCATATGAGTCCACCATACCTACCTATATGCGGTATCTACCTGTCGTTCCAAGTAAATTTGCCTGTGCCACTCTATAAATCTTCAAGAAATAATCTGTTTTGCATGCCCGTACCGCTCATGTGGTGACAGGGGGCTATCAGTATCTTCCATGCTAGGCGTGTTATCCTCGATATGTGTTTATTCACTACCATTCACGAGAAAGGGGCCGGTAATTGGAATGCCCAGTTCCATGCTCAAATCAAAAAGAGAACTGCAAACAAAACTCCCCCTGGGTTGATGTTGGTATGGACGGCACCTGAGTATTCGGCTAGTCGTGGAGTGTGATTGATCGGTGGTGGGGGAGTCAAAACTTTATTTTTCTGTTTGGGAACCGCCTATAGCATGTGTAGCGTGGAAGATGGTGAAAACTCTTGGTCATTGCGTTGACAATGAAAGCATGCCACCCAAAATTATTATCTCTGTTTTTAAAAGCTTGAGCTCTGGCACCTCTGCAAATAAATGCTTCCCTCTGCGAAGGGCATGTATATTTATGTTCCTGTTGAGTCATCCTCCTCTTATAAAAGCACCAATTAGAGAGCACCTCTGTCATTTTATGCTTTGCTTTTAACTGTGATTGTGTATGACTATGACTGGATCTTCTTTGCCATGAATTACAATGTTTAGTCAGCCTTTGGTCTTTGAAGGTGCTCTGCATTTATGTTTTGCGGTCTCAGAAAGAGCTAGCGAGATACCATCTTTTCATACTGCTTCATGATTGTTTTGATTGAAGTGTTGACGTTTGAAACTTATTATTATTTGCTTGCTAGTTGATTATGCCATTGATATGAGTTTACCGTGAGACCTAGATGTCATTTTCTTATGTGGTTTGCTTGTGATCTTGCTGAAATTCTGGTTATGAGTTAGACATAGTTGCAACAACAAGATCAAACAGAGTTCGTAAAAGTTTTTCTTTTGTCTCTTTCAGTTTGTCAACTGATTTGCTTGAGGACAAGCAAGGCTTTAAGCTTGGGGGAGTTGATACGTGTGCGTCGTATATACTTTTCCGAACTCTTTTGCCCTTGTTTTGGACTCTAACTTGCATGATTTGAATGGAACTAACCCGGACTAACGTTGTTTTCAACACAATTGCTATGGTGTTGTTTTTGCGCAGAAATAGAAGTTCTCGGAATGACCTGAAAATTTATGGAGAATTTTTGTGGAATATATAAAAATACTGGCGCAAGAATCAACGGAGGAAGTGGAGCATGGAGCCCAGTAGACCACCAGGCGCGATCCCCCTTGCCGCGCCTAGCAGGCTTGTGGGGCCCACAAAGCTCCACCGCCTCCAAATCCAGCTCTATTTAGTCCCTTTCGTCCGGAAAAAAACAAAGGAGAAGAGTTCATCGCGTTTTACGATACGGAGGCGCCGCTCCTGTTCTTCATCTCGAGGGCAGATCTGGAGTCCGTTCTAGGCTCCGGAGAGGGAGATCGTCGCCATCGTCATCATCAACATTCCTTCTTCGCCAATTCCATGATGCTCTTCACCATTCGTGAGTAATCTCACCGTAGGCTTGTTGGACAGTGATGGGTTGGATGAGATGTACCATGTAATCGAGTTAGTTTTGATAGGGATTGATCCCTAGTATCTACTATGTTCTGAGATTGATGTTGCTACTACTTTGGCATGCTTAATGCTTGTCACTAGGGCCCGAGTGCCATGATTACAGATCTGAACCTATTATGTTGTCGCCAATATATGTGTGTTCTTGATCCTATCTTGCAAGTTGTAGTCACCTACTATGTGTTTTGACCCGGCAACCCCGGAGTGACAATAGCCGGAACCACTCCCGGAGATGACCATAGTATGAGGAGTTCATGTATTCACTAAGTGTTAATGTGTTCGTCCGGTTCTTTATTAAAAGGAGAACCTTAATATCCTGTAGTTTCCATTAGGACCCCGCTGCCACGGGAGGGATGGACAATAGATGTCATGCAAGTTTTTTCCCTAAGCACGTATGACTACATACGGAATACATGCCTACATTACATTGACGAACTGGAGCTAGTTACACATCTCTCCGTGTTATAACTGTTGCATGATGAATAGCATCCGGCATAATCATCCATCACCGATCCAATGCCTACGAGTATTTTCCTACTAGTCCTTGCTACGTTACTTTTCCCGCTACTGATGTCACTGATGCTACTGTTACTCTGTCGCTACTGCTGTTACTTTGTTGTTACTGGTGTCACTTTGCTGCTACTG
Source organism: Hordeum vulgare subsp. vulgare (assembly GCF_904849725.1). Taxonomy (NCBI): domain Eukaryota; kingdom Viridiplantae; phylum Streptophyta; class Magnoliopsida; order Poales; family Poaceae; genus Hordeum; species Hordeum vulgare. The sequence continues at coordinate 392,646,227 of NC_058523.1, read as the reverse complement.
GTTACTGTTGCTACTTCTGCTATCATACTACCTTGATACTGATACTTTGCTGTAGATACAAAATCTTTCAGGTGTGGTTGAATTGACAACTCAACTTCTAATACTTGAGAATATTCTTTGGCTTCCCCTTGAGTCGAATCAATAAATTTGGGTTGAATACTCTACCCTCGAAAATTGTTCCGATCCCCTATACTTGTGGGTTATCAGCATGCGTCCGCACGGAAGATCTGAACGCATAGGACGCGCTGCTCATGGCGGGCGAGCTGCTCCGCCACCACCCAATGTACAAAGGATACGAGGCCTAGGTGGGCCACATCGCAGATCTCGTTGCCATCTCTAGGAGGGCCTTGGCGCCCTATGCCCCGCTTCGTCCCCCGACGCGAGAAGCCGGGGGTTCGGCGAGCGATCCGCTCGGGCCTCGGCTTGGGAGGCTTGGGCAAGGCGCGCTCGACACCGCGCTCTTTCCCCTCTAGGTCCTGGTGGCCACCTCCGGGCCCCTGCGAGGGTGCTCCCACGAAAGTCAGCAAGGTGTTATGCGCTCACCACAACGCGCGCACGCACGACACGGAGGACTGCTGGGTAGGCGAATCTACCCAAGAAGCAAGTGCGTCCCAACATCGATCCCGCGTACGCGTCGATAGGCCACGGATAGTTGTGGCAGCCGACGGTGCTGCGCGCTTCGCGCCTTCGACTGACGTGTGCTTCCCTTTGGCATAGGGAGATGCGTCTGACACCATCATCGGGCCCGGCGTGGGGGATCTCTCCTGGGGGTCGCCTGACTCACATGGAAGATCACCTCGGCCTGCGAACGTGGCGTGGACGGCAGAGGCATGGCAGATTTCGGTTTGAGGCCTGACAAGCAGCGGAGCATGGGAGCACAAGCACTTCGTGAGGGGCCGAGCCCCACGGGCCCGTGGGGCCTCAAGAAACTCCCCTGCGAGGCACCGCAGCTTCCAGGGCTGGCGTCCTTCCCCTCCCGTGGAGGTAGGCCTTGGTGGTGCGTTTTGTCAAAAGGCTCAATGCTTCCGCGGGGTAATGGCCGCCACGTGAATTTTCGGTTCGCCTAACTTAGGCGACCCTATGTGCTTTGTCTCGTCTCAAGCGAGCGCTTTCTGAACATGTAAAACTCTTTTGACACTCACATGAGGTGGTATGGTTTGTTTGAACTTTAAGCTCAGATGCTCCAACGCCACCGGGGAATGATGTACCACCGAGACTACCCGAGGAGGATCGACGGTGTGGGGTTAGACACAGCTTTTGTGCAGGACTCATCCTCACATCACCGAGAAATCTAAGTGACCGAGCTCTCACTCATGGGCTGGCCACCCGTGTTAGCCATCTCGCCAAGGTCCTTAGTGTCGCGCCCTCTCAAAAATCCGTCACAAGCGAGGTGGAGGAGACACGACTCGGAGCAAGGCGGGAGCCTAGCGGCTCCACATGGCGGTTCTCTTGATGACGTGCTTCCTCGGACCTGCAGGCTATGAACGACACTCACACTCGAGCCCGGGGGGCACGCAACGGCGCTCCTGGGGGTACGTGGGGTGTGCACGGCACTCATGCTTGGGCCTTAGGAGCGTAACTGGAGGCCGGGTTAGGAACTCCCAAGCCTTGTGCATGGGGTACCCGCCTAACTATCATCGCACGTGACACTCTCACGTAATGACGAGAGGGTTGTATATGCGTCGGGGCCTCCGATGCGTTACCCCACAATGAGCCGCATTGTGGAGGCGGTGGAGGGCCCCTCCCATGTCCAAGTGGAAGTCCTCATGCTCTGCGCTGGCGGATTGACTGTCGAACCGCGACTATGTGTAGGATTGAAACTATGTCTAGAGGGGGATGATTAGACTAATTGACAAGATAATTTTTTTGCCTTTTCCCAATTTTACTTGAGAGACAGCTACGACAGTTATCACAAGTCAAGTAGACCCTACACATGCAGTTCTAATAGTATTGTTGAGGAAAGTAAAACATGCAAGTGTAAAGTAGAGGAGCAAGGTAGGGAGATCAAACGCATGAGGTTGACACGGCGATTTTTGGCATGGTTCTGATAGGTGGCGCTATCGTACGTCCATGTTAGTGGAGACTTCAACCCACGGAGGGTAACAGTTGCGAGAATCCATGGAGGGCTCCACCCACGGAGGGTTCACAAAGAAGCGGACTTGTCTATCCCACCACGGCTTCCGTCCACGGAGGACTAGCCTTTCTCATGGTAGATCTTCACGAAGTAGGCGATCTCCTTGCCCTTACAAACATCTTGGTTCAACTCCACAACATGAAGTAGGAGGCTCCCAAGCGACACCTAACCAATCTAGTAGGCACCACCCTCCAAAAGGTAATAGATGGGGTAGGACAATGAACTCCTTGCTCTTGTGCTTATAAAGATAGTCTCCTCAACACAAATCTCTCTCACACAGAATATGCATCGGTAGGAGAGGTTGATTTGGTGGAAAGCAGTTTGGGGAGGCTACAGATCAAGTTTCAAATGATTGGATTGGAATATCTTTGTCTCAACACATGGGTAGGTGGTTCTCTCTCAGAAAATGGATCGAGAAATGAACTGTGTGTTCTGAGTGCTTCTCCCACGGATGAGAGGTGGGTGAAGGGGTATATATAGGCAATAGCCAAAATCCAACCGTTACACACAAAAGAGAAAACTCGGTGACACCGAAGTGGACAACTCGGTGGTACTGATTAGCACTAAAGTGGTGAACTTTTGAATCTCAGTGAGACCGATATTGTCGGGACCCCGATCCTGAGTCATAAGAACCTAGCCTGTAACACATCACATCACTTTGCGGCCTCACGCACAGTAAACTCCACGGCTGCCACCTTACCTTGGCCGGGACCGTTTGCGTCTTTTGGCTCACGTATATGAATATGTTGCTAGCGTTCAAACGACAAAGAACCCAGGTCAACATGACTAGTTATAAACCCCAGCGGTACAACCGTACAGGGAGAGGCATACATAACCCAGCAAAGCAGGTGTCGGTCATCAGCGTGTGTAGACGAGTCGTAGCAAGCTACAAGGACTCCATTACACCGCGTGACATTTCCCCGAGGGGACAGACACAGCAGCAAAGAAGGATACATGCCGGTCAATCAATGTGTTCCGAGCAGTAGCAAACTACCAAGGCTCGATGGAATCACAAAGAGGCATTTCCCTGTAAAGAGTACTACTAAAGGCAAATAACTAGGTGTCGAATCCCACACATATAATGCATTTCAAACATACACACATTATGCATGATATGTGTAGATACAACATGGCATCACAACATAACTCTATGACTCAAGCATTTACTAAAGACTCATAAGAGTCAACATAGTATGATATTACAAACAGGGGTCTCGTGACCCGACACTCAAGTCATACAAACAACAAGCGGAAGCAAATCATGTCTGGGTACAGACATCTACTAAAAGTGGCTGGAAGAGCCTGAAAAGCTAGTACGACCCTACCAAAGGAGCCAGACCTCTGGCTGGGATTCCCAAGCTATTCCGGTCAACATCAAACACATCGCGTAGAACCTTTAATGAGTCTAAGTCTTCTCTGCAAAAACATAAATAAAGCAACCGTGAGTACAAAGGTACTCAACAAGTCTTACATCAGAACTATCTACATAAGCATCATGTTTCAATGAAAGGATTGTGGGGTTTGATTGCAGCATGCCAGCTTTGACTCTTGGCTAACTTATACTATGACTACAAGTTCTTTCTTTAGGTGGGATAGCGCACATGAGTCCACATATTCACAATGCAATACACCACTATGGATCCACTCTCGTCTTCCTATGAGAAGGCCTTCCATAGCACTCACACTTATCTTGCATGTTTTAAAGTATCCATTTAAATTGTCTATGTACCACGTAATGTTTCCAAGTAGTCCATAACTGAGGACGCGGCTATTCGAATAGATAGATTCACCCTGCAGGGGTATACTTCTTCACACATGCTCTCACCACTTATCACCATATGCACGTCATGCATATCGGCAACCTTCAAGCGGAAGCACTGGCGTGGGTGTCGTCCATGACTGTTAACCACACAAGACCCTAGTCCAGGTTTATCACCTATTTGAGACTGAACCCGCAAGGAAGTCCGGCCGAGGTTTCCTCTACGGCCCAAACGATGCGCGCAGGGTTCCCAAGCCCACCATTCGGGTGCCACTTGGTACACCGTGCCACTGTGTATCTACCGTCGAGAAGCCTACCCCGTCGGGCAGAGCTAAACACGGCCGCCAACACTTTTCCTACAAACACCAGAAACTAATTGCAACTCCTGTACAGGGATCTAGGCAATTAATAAGCCGAGCGGGGTCATATTTCAGGGCCCAATGCATGGTAGTATCTTGTCTTGGATAACATACACAGAACTCTGTTCTTAAGGACGGTCCCAATGAGACAACCCACCATGTACTCCTACATGGCCTCTGATCGCTACCTTTACCGAATCAGATTCACACTTTTACTCTCACACTGTCGGACATGAACACAACCATTCTGATTCATCATCCAGATGGATCAAACCCGACACGACTCTAAGCATAGCAGGCATTGTAAACAAGCATGGATGAGTAAGCACAACATGGCTCAAGCAATTGCTACTCATGCTAAGTGGTTTCAACTATTTACTGTGACAAAATCAGGTCGTGCAGAGGAATGGCTTCAACTACCGATAACATGTACAGTTGAATCGTGTTTGTCCTAATGCAGTAAAAGAGAGCAGGAGCAAGGGAGTGGGTTTATTTCAATATGCTCAAGGGGGTTTGCTTGCCTGACACGTCTGAAGATAGCAATGAGTCTTCATCAATGTCAACGATCACATCGTCGGAACATCGTTTAGCGAGGGGGAACAACACCGACAAACAAGAAAGAACAACAATTACTTCACGGAAATGAAACACTATGATGCATGCTCAAGACATGAAATGAAAGGTGGTAGGGCTAATGTGGCTATCATTTCTTAAGTTGAAGTTGGTTTGAATTAGGATCCAAACATCACTTCGATCCGGGTATCTTTCCAAGTACCCTTATAATTGATTCGACCTGATGCTCATAACAAATTATTCCAACATGTATGGAGTTAGTATTTTGAGGTACTAATTTGCTTTGACCAATGTTTGGTCATAACAATTGAAGTGGAAATCAAATAAGTATCAATTTCCAACTCCAAACTATTTATTAAATTTACCCTATTCATCAATTTGCCTATTTGGTGTTGTTAACTTTTTCAAACATGCATGAAAATGCCAAAATCAGATTCCTTGGATTTTTCTGATACTTTTTCATATATAAATTATTTGCATCCGAGTTATATTTTAATTTCTATGATTTTTAGAAGTTTTCAACATTCTCTGGAATTAATTAAAATCAGAAAAGCTTTTACTGCGTCAGGCTGATGTCATCCCTGCGTCACCAGGTAAACCAGCTGGTCCAGGTCAAACCCTGACCAGTGGGGCCCACTGGTCAGTGACCCAGGGGCAAACCCCGCACTGACCAGCCCCTAATTGGGGTTTGACCAGGCGTGGGGCCCTCTGGCAGTGGCACAAAGGTCTGATCAGAGGCGGGTTAAGGTGGCCACGTCGGCACGCCGGAGCTTCACCGGCGGTGACCCATCCGACGGCGGAAGTTTGTCGGAACGCTGCTCGAGCAACGGTTCGACGCGCGACTAGGCTCTATGGGGAGCTGCCAACACGCCGCATCCATTCCGACCCGCCCACAGGCCAAGGGGTGGCCGGAATGAGGTCGGCGACGAGCTCACGTGGTGGCCGGAGTCGGCCATCGTGGGGCTGCGCTAGGGGTGTGGAACGGAACAGGAAAATGGGGGAAATGACGGAGAAGCTCACGGGAAGGCTCATGGGAAGCTCGATGGGCTCGGGGCCGCTCTGGACGTCGCGAATCGGGGTGGGGAGCGCCGGCGACCGGAGGAGTAAGAAGACGGCGATGGCGATGCTATGGTTGCTCGGGTGCTCAGGGTGGTTGACGATGAGGATCTTCTTGTCTAGGCGGAGCTAATAAGCCGGCCGAGGAGGCGAGGGGTGGCCGGAGACGAGCTGGAGCGAGCTTGAAGATCTCGGCAATGGCGGCAACGAGGGAAAGCAAAGAAAGAGAAGAGGGAACTGGAGAGAGAAGAGGAGGATGAGCTCGAGGGGTCTGGGGCATCCACGGGCAAGGAGATAAGGACGGGGGCGAGGGAGGAGGTGGCCGAGGCGCATGCATGCTCGACACCGAGCTGCCTGCCTGCTCTAGTGAGAGGAGGAAGACGGCTCTGCCCCTGGTGGGCTGGGCCAGGCGACAGGTAAGCGTTTCCCTTTTTTTCTATTCTTTTTGGTTTTGTTATTTCTAACATTTGTTTTATTTGTTTTGGCTCCAACTAATTCAAAGAAAATAGATAAACAACTCTCGGGTGTTATTTGGAATATTTCCAACCCCATGTGATGTTTTCAACATTTTATAAAAGTAGGAAGTATTTGAAATCAATTAATTAATTGATTTGAGTGGCTTTTGAGTTTAAAATAAAATGCCAAAAGTATTTTGAAAATATATATCACCCCTGATATTTTCTTTCCAACATTTATAAAAAATGATGGACTTTTATGAAAACCATTTTGGTTCATTGATTTGTCACCATTTTTGAATTGTTTTGCATATAGAGTTGCTAGGGTTTTGTTTTGAATATAGAGTAGCTAGGATTTTTCTCTTGTTGAACCTATTTCGATGTTGTTTGGTATTAGGGTTTGGTCATCCCCATTTGTAGATTATCCAAATTTGAATTAAATTGATTTGAATGCATTCATGAATGCTTACTGGTGCAACTAACTACAAGATATAATCTAGGGCTGTGACTACTCACCCCCACTAAACAAGAATCTCGTCCCGAGATTCAAGCGTAGTCGGGAAGAGGAAGAGGGGACACTAAACTGTCACAATCTTCACGATCCATTTGCTCCTCTCGAGGACGTTGATTCATCGCACCATGTTGATCTTGACATCTTTGTCCTTGACGTCTTCATCTAGCTTGACGACAAAAGAATAGGGAGACGACATAAGATTCGATCTCCTCAAAGATCGAGCAACTCAGGATCAACTCATAGAATGAGACATAGGAACGTCCCTTGAGCTGAGACACAACACTCATATCACGGACAAGGAAATGAGACATTTGACACAGGTTCAACTGGTAGGCAACAAATACAGGCTTAAAACAGATGGTGGCGAGGTTTCAAAGTAGCAAGGATTAAGTTGCTCTTCATACCACAACGCGGCACCTTAGGAAGGTGACTCTTAGAGTTATTCCCCTTAAGTGGAAAAAAGAATTACTTTTGATCCTAAGATCATTGAAACTCTTCATACCATAGTAAGGCAATTCACAAATGATTGTTGGAGGAATTTGGAAGAATGGCATACTCAGTTGGAAAGAAACTAGGGCTATAGAACAACTCAGCAAACGGAAGGCACATTCCAAATATTACTGAGGATATAACCTAGTGTCTGAGCGTGCTCTCAAGAACTTGAGCATTTCCATATTCATCAAGGTTTACCAACATCCGTGCCAAGGATCCTGGTGACACAACATACTACCATGATGAACAGTGATGGAAGATGCAGATGCAAAGGAAGACAACACTTCCTCAGATTTCACCTTAGCTGCGCCAAGGAAACGAAATCTGGTTGATCGACCGAGAGACATTTAGCACTTCGCTTCTAATGTTCCCCTTGATGTACTAGCACAACCCAATTATAGGTCATGCTTTATGTCTAGCACATCAAATATAGGTTGGACTTCGGGCTCAAAGGGGATCCATGAGGAACAACTTAAAAAATAGGTCATACAATAACCACACGGAGAGATGTCTAAGATTGCTGATGCAAGATATTATAATATCAAATCTTCTGGCTAGGTGTGTTAGCCATTTCACCACTTTACCGGGTTACATAGAGACCAATATTATATTTCTTGGGGAAGTTCCAACCATTATAACTGCCTGAGATTCAGCTCCGGTTGGTGCCACGATGCTTCAGACTCAGCATGTCCAAAAGAAAGTTTGCAACACAAAGCGACGAGATAACGTTGCGAGATTCTCAGGAAATGAACTACGGAAGACAACTCCAAAACATGAGCTGGATCGCAAGACCCACGTGAACACACTGCCCAAGACAACTGTGAACACATGAAAAGTCTTACAACAGAACACTACCGAGTTCTGGATGGGAACCATCATTGCGGGTATCGAAGCCATGTGCAACTCCGTCTGGGCCCTTCGGGAATGACACCTAACTTCTTTTCCTTGAACAAATCAATCAGTGGCTTGGTGTGCTAGGAGATACATATGGAATGGAGGTAGCTAATCTCTCAGACCATAGAATACTCCGCACGTGCATGACTGACTTGAGATGATTCTGAAGAAAACAAATTAACTTTTCTCGAATTCACGGCGACAACTTGCATCAGATGCACATGAATTAGAGGAATTCACTTCTTACACCCAACATATACCTCGTGCACGAGACACGAAGACAATGTCTACAAAGTTTCCAACACTAGCTTGATGTCCAACATAGATCATGGAACAAATGAGAATGTTGCCGATGGGCTCAACGACAATTCATCAAGATACCCATATAAATGGATTTCCACAACTATGTGAGCAAGATAATAGCATTGGTCAAATTTAAAGAATATAATGGTGTAGGCTCAAGGAAAACCCTGAGTAAGACACCGCTACGAAAATCTTTGGTTTTGAGTCTGTTTTGACAATAGCCCATGCTCAAATAAAAATTGAACAAGATAATATATGCAACAATTGATCTCACGAATCAACCGATGAAAATATCATCTTTCTTCAGACTCCCACAACAGGAAAAATATCCTTTTTAAATGAGCTAAGTTTAGTCGAAGCTTTTATCTTCCAACTCTCCAAGTTGTTGTTTAGCTTAACCAACTAGCTCGGGGTATCCAATACGGATTCTTGGAGAATGGGTTGGTTTATAGAAAAACCAACTTGATCACGAGCTCTATCATAACAGTCAGGAAACAACCTGGTAATACTTCCAAAAAGATATTCGGAAAATCACGAACCACCGATATATTATTAAGCTCGGGAACAATGTCGCTTCTTAGGGCAAGATGATGTGATCAATAGAGCGAGGGATTGACACAATCCTAACCCATCGATCGAAAAGTGCACCATGAAACATAGACTAGGTAGCACACTCAATCTTAGGATGACGATTCAATCACCATCACCATAAGAGTGAAATTATTGTCCATTAGCTACCAAGCAATATCATTGCTAGGAGTATTGATTTCACACATCACGGCTCACTTGTCAATATTCCGGTTACAACCAACACGAAAACCGAGGGATGAACAATGATAGCAAGAAGTATCGCTAAATCAAGAGCTCATAAGAGATGGTGCAATTCTCATAACAGTCTTGACAAAAAGAGGTTAATACTCCAAGATAGAACAGAACAAAAGCTGGTTTAGCATTTCGATATGCGGATTACAACTACTTTGACCCAATCGAAGAGATGGATGAGGTACTGGAGTTTGCTTCTCCCAGTCTTTCGAGAATAGAACAACTTGATAGACCACAAAATAAAAGACATTAATGACACGAATGCACAACTATTATTGACTATCCTCTCATGGATGAAGGTCAGAATACAACTAGATAGGGCCAACTCAAGAGCACATGGTTTCTTGAGTTGTGGATGCATGGATTAGCATGTCGAACGAGTTCAACATAATTCTTCCAGATAATCCGGGCAGAATGGCGGAGTAGGCAGAATCACAATATGGAGTAGAGAACTAATCACGAGCACTCTTGTTATGATCTTTAATTCATGGAGAACTTCTGCCAAAGATGATTCATGGTGTTGGAAGAATGATATACCATGAACCTTGGAAACTACAACAAGGTTACTAATCATTCTAAAGGAACTAGCAACACTATCAACAGAGATGAGCAGAATGATCCTTGGATTCAAAGACCCAGAAATAAAAATACCTAAAAACTAAATAACATCAGGAGATGTTTTTTTTTGAAAATGATGGCCAGAACTATCACAGTGGAAGACATAGCACATGTCTAGACTATTGGGTAGTTTTCGGAGTAACATGTTTTCCTAATACTTCAACAAAACGTCAAGGTAATAGAGTACCTCAACACAATTATTATGGAAAGGAATTTGCAATTGTATCAGACTATTTGGGAACTTTGGAAAACTCGGACAGCATAACGGCTGTACGGGCATGAATTATGAGGCAACCTGCAAGAAAACTAACAACATAACAATAGAATTCTTATGGAGACACTGATCCAGGAAGACAACAACTTTTCTATAAGTCTCCAACATAGTAACTCGCCATCCTAATGAATAGATGAGAAAGCCTAATTCTTAAACCCCGTAGAATAAAGAAGAGGGTGACTCGGAATAAGAATGACACAAGGAAAGGAGTAAAAAGAGCCTTACGTTCCCTTCCACAAACAATTCCCTTATATAACTAAAGAGTTGCTAGACTCAACATCGACCAGTTTGGCTTGGTTATCCTATAGGCAGTCAAGCTCTGATACCAAAGATGTCGGGACCCCGATCCTGAGTCATAAGAACCTAGCCTGTAACACATCACATCACTTTGCGGCTTCACGCAGGGTAAACTCCACGGCTGCCACCTTACCTTGGCCGGGACCGTTTGCGTATTTTGGCTCACGTATATGAATATGTTGCTAGCGTTCAAACGACAAAGAACCCGGGTCGACATGACTAGTTATAAACCCCAGCGGTACAACCGTACAGGGACATGCATACATAACCCAGCAAAGCAGGTGTCGGTCATCAGCGTGTGTAGACGAGTCGTAGCAAGCTACAACGACTCCATTACACCGCGTGACATTTCCCCCGAGGGGACAGACACAGTAGCAAAGAAGGATACATGCCGGTCAATCAATGTGTACCGAGCAGTAGCAAACTACCAAGGCTCGATGGAATCACAAAGAGGCATTTCCCTGTAAAGAGTACTACTAAAGGAAAACAACTAGGTGTTGAATTCCACACATATAATGCATTTCAAACATACACACATTATGCATGATATGTGTAGATACAACATGGCATCACAACATAACTCTATGACTCAAGCATTTACTAAAGACTCATAAGAGTCAACATAGTATGATATTACAAACAGGGGTCTCGTGACCCGACACTCAAGTCATACAAAGAACAAGCGAAAGCAAATCATGTCTGGGTACAGGCATCTACTAAAAGTGGCTGGAAGAGCCTGAAAAGCTACTATGACCCTACCAAAGGAGCCAGACCTCTGTCTGGGATTCCCAAGCTATTCCGGTCAACATCAAACACATCGCGTAGAACCTTTAATGAGTCTAAGTCTTCTCTGCAAAAACATAAATAAAGCAACCGTGAGTACAAAGGTACTCAGCAAGTCTTACATCAGAACTATCTACATATGCATCATGTTTCAATGAAAGGATTGTGGGGTTTGATTGCAGAAAGCCAGCTTTGACTCTTGGCTAACCTATACTATGACTACAAGTTCTTTCTTTGAGGTGGGATAGCGCACACGAGTCCACATATTCACCAATGCAATACACCACTATGGATCCACTCTCGTCTCCCTACGAGAAGGCCTTCCATAGCACTCACACTTATCTTGCATGTTTTAAAGTATCCATTTAAATTGTCTATGTACCACGTAATGTTTCCAAGTAGTCCATAACCGAGGACGCGGCTATTCGAACAGATTGATTCACCCTGCAGGGGTATACTTCTTCACACATGCTCTCACCACTTATAACCATATGCACGTCATGCATCTCGGCAACCTTCAGGCGGAAGCACTGGCATGGGTGTCGGCCACGACCGTTAACCACACAAGACCCTAGTCCAGGTTTATCGCCTATTTGAGACTGAACCCGCAAGGAAGTCCGGCCGAGGTTTCCTCTACGGCCCCAAACGATGCGCGCAGGGTTCCCAAGCCCACCATTCGGGTGCCACTTGGTACTCCGTGCCACTGTGTATCTACCGCCGAGAAGCCTACCCCGTCGGGCAGAGCTAAACACGGCCGCCAACACTTTTCCTACAAACACCAGAAACTAATTGCAACTCCTGGACAGGGATCTAGGCAATTAGTAAGCCGAGCGGGGTCATATTTCAGGGCCCAATGCATGGTAGTATCTTGTCTTGGATAACATACACAGAACTCAGTTCTTAAGGACGGTCCCAATGAGACAACCCACCATGTACTCCTACATGGCCTCTCATCGCTATCTTTACCGAATCGGATTCACACTTTTACTCTCACACTGTAGCACATGAACACAACCATTCTGGTTCATCATCCAGATGGATCAGACCCGACATGACTCTAAGCATAGCAGGCATTGTAAACAAGCATGGATGAGTAAGCACAACAAGGCTCAAGCAATTGCTACTCATGCTAAGTGGTTTCAACTATTTACTGTGAAAAAATCAGGTCATGCAGAGGAATGGCTTCAACTACCGATAACATGTACAGTTGAATCGTGTTTGTCCTAATGTAGTAAAAGAGAGCAGGAGCGAGGGAGTGGGTTTATTTCCATATGCCCAAGGGGGGTTTCCTTGCCTGACACGTCTGAAGATAGCAATGAGTCTTCATCAATGTCAACGATCACATCGTCGGAACATCGTTTAGCGAGGGGGAACAACACCGACAAACAAGAAAGAACAACAATTACTTCACGGAAATGCAACACTATGATGCATGCTCAAGACATGAAATGAAAGGTGGCAGGGCTAATGTGGCTATCATTTCTTAAGTTGAAGTTGGTTTGAATTAGGATCCAAACATCACTTCAAGCCGGGTATCTTTCCAAGTACCCTTATAATTGATTCTACCTGATGCTCATAACAAATTATTCCAACATGTATGGAGTTAGTATTTTGAGGTACTAATTTGCATTGACCAATGTTTGGTCATAACAATTGAAGTGGAAATCAAATAAGTATCAATTTCCAACTCCAAACTATTTATTAAATTTACCCTATTCATCATTTTGCCTATTTTGTGTTGTTAACTTTTTCAAACATGCATGAATATGCCATAATCAGATTCCTTGGATTTTTCTGATACTTTTTCATATATAAATTATTTTCATCCGAGTTATATTTTAATTTCTATGATTTTTAGAAGTTTTCAACATTTTCTGGAATTAATTAAAATCAGAAAAGCTTTTACTGCGTCAGGCTGATGTCATCCCTGCGTCGTAGGTCAACCAGCCGGTCCAGGTCAAACCCTGATCAGTGGGGCCCACTCGTCAATGACCCAGGGGCTAACCCCGCGCTGACCAGCCCGTAATTGGGGTTTGACAAGGCGTGGGGCCCTCGGGCAGTGGCACAAAGGTCTGATTAGAGGCGGGTTAAGGTGGCCACGTCGGCACGCCGGAGCTTCACCGGCGCTGACCCATCCGATGGTGGAAGTTTGTCGGAACGCTGCTCCGGAAGCGGTTCGACGCGCGACTAGGCTCTACGGGGAGCTGGCAACACGCCGCATCCATTCCGACCCGCCCACAGGCCAAGGGGTGGCCGTAATGAGGCCGGCGACGAGCTCGCGCGGTGGCCGGAGTCGTCCATCGTGGGGCTGCGCTAGGGGGCGTGGAACGGAACGGGAAAATGGGGGAAACGACGGAGAAGCTCACGGGAAGGCTCATGGGATGCTCGATGGGCTCGGGGCCGCTCTGGACGTCGCGAATCGGGGTGGGGAGCGCCGGCGACCGGAGGAGGAAGAAGACGGCGATGGCGACGCTATGGTGGCTCGGGTGCTCGGGGTGGTTGACAATGAGGATCTTCTTGTCGAGGCGGAGCTAATGAGCCGGCCGAGGAGGCGAGGGGTGGCCGGAGACGAGCTGGAGGCGAGCTTGAAGATCTCGGCAATGGCGGCAACGAGGGAAAGGAGAGAAAGAGAAGAGGGAACTGGAGAGAGAAGAGGAGGATGAGCTCTAGGGGGTCTGGGGCATCCACGGGCGAGGAGATTAGGACGGGGGCGAGGGAGGAGGTGGCCGAGGCGCATGCATGCTTGACACCGAGCTGCCTGCCTGCTCTGGCGAGAGGAGGAAGACGGCTCTGCCCCTCGTGGGCTGGGCCACGCGACAGGTAAGCGTTTCCCTTTTTTTCTATTCTTTTCAGTTTTGTTATTTCTAACATTTGTTTTATTTGTTTTGGCTCCAACTAATTCAAAGAAAATAGGTAAACAACTCTGGGGTGTTATTTGGAATATTTCCAACCCCATGTGATGTTTTCAACATTTTATAAAACTAGGAAGTATTTGAAATCAATTAATTAATTGATTTCAGTGGCTTTTGAGTTTAAAATAAAATGCCAAAAGTATTTTGAAAATATATATCACCCCAGATATTTTCTTTCCAACATTTATAAAAAATGATGGACTTTTATGAAAACCATTTTGGTTCATTGATTTGTCACCAGTTTTGAATTGTTTTGCATATAGAGTTGCTAGGGTTTTGTTTTGAATATAGAGTAGGTAGGATTTTTCTCTTGTTGAACCTATATCGATGTTGTTTGGTGTTAGTGTTTGGTCATCCCCATTTGTAGATCATCCAAATTTGAATTAAATTGATTTGAATGCATTCATGAATGCTTACTGATGCAACTAACTACAAGATATAATCTAGGGCTGTGACAGATATATAGGACTCGGTGGCACCAAAAAGGTGACTAACGGTCAGATGACAAAACTCGGTGGCACCAATACTCAAACTCGGAAATTCCGATTTTGTGTATCTTGGCAACATAATGTTGGTCACACTAAACTCGGTGTAACCGATGCAGTTTCGGTTGCACCGATTTGGTGAAAATGGCTAGGGTTCTGTCTTAGGTTCAAACTTGGTGGGTCTGATGTGGTAATGTTGGTGAAACCAAATTTGTATATGTGGAACTTGACATAGTGGATTTGTGGGGAAAATGACTAAGTGTTTTGGTGGCTAACTTGAGCATTTGGGCAATCAGTTCATTTTCCTATCTCACCCCCTTTTAATAGTATTGTCTTTCGTATGTAATCAAAAGTGATTTCTCACAAATATAAAATGAAGAGTCTTCTAGTTTGAAGCTTGAGCCAATTTTATTCCTTTCTTGCAACCAGGGGCATCTCCACATAAACCTTAAGCCATATCATCTTTTGAACTTTTCTGAAATATACTTGGAAAACACATTAGTCCAATGATGAATATGTTGTGATCAATTATGAAAACAACCCGAGGGAGCAATTGTGCTTTCAATCTCCCCCTTTTTGGTAATTTATGACAACATACACATCAAAGCTTCGACAAAAGATATAATCAATGATTAGCATCGACACTTTGAGAAGTATGTGAAAAGCAAGAGCTCCCCCTAAATTTGTGCATTATTTAAAATTTGCATTTGAATGAAAATGCACAGTCGATTAGGATCATGGGTTACTCTTCCATGTCACATACATCTTGGTGGTGCGTAAAAAGAATAGGAATGCACATGACACCAACAAGATAAGTGAGTGATCATCACATGGATAGCTAAAATATAATAGTGTAGCATCACACAGGATAAAGCCTATGATCACACACACAGATAGGATAAAGTCATCCAACAAACAAAGTTTTTAAAACCAAACGAGAGCAAATAAAGTCAAAAGCTCTCCCTCACACGAAGTCTATGATCTATACATTTCTCCACCTTTGGCAACAAGTTACCAAAAAGTCCAAAAGTATACAACTACTCATCTCTCTGGGCAGGTGATGATGGAGTCGAGAAAACAGCATCGGCGAAGGCATGTGCTGACGTCCTTGGAGCTAGAGGAGTTGATACTGAAGGAGCTTGAGTTGGAGCTGGTGCTGAAGGTGTTGAAGCTTGTGCTAAAGATGTATGTCTTGTCTCCGGAGCAGGAACATCAACTAACCGTGTCCTTTTGCTGAACTGTGTAGTAGTGGGAGGACGAGACTCTTCCTCATCATCATCATCATCTTCATATTCATCCTCTGAGCGTGGAATCTCCATGGAGTCAACTTCATGTTGAAGTTGTCTAACAATGGTGGTCACCGTAGTTACCTTCACATCCATGTTGTGGAAGTTTGTCTCCACGACCCTGTGAAGGCTCTTGTGGTTTTGCATGATCTCCTGAATGTTCTTCTCCATGACTTGGACAGTGCTCACTAGAAATGCCATTTGCTCAACTTGAGTTCTGAGCCATAGAACTGGAGGTAGCCTGTTTCTAGCAGCTTCGGCCTCTGCTGCCTCTACTGCCATTCTTGCTGCAGCTGAGTTGGGATCATTATCATCCATCGCAACCTCATTGTCTTCAAACTCTAGCTAAGTTGGTATATGGGGACGATCAAGTAGATATACATGATTTCCTACCTTGGCATTGATAAGCATCTAAATATAGGGTGCATATCCACAGGATCTCTTCTGATCCGCAAGAGTCCTTCAGATAGTCTCAACTATCAAGTACATCACTGTAAATCGGGTATGGGAATCAAGTAGGTGCAGCAGGTTGATTTTATATCCTCTGATCATCTTCTCATCTCCTGACTTAGGCGTGAGAGTGTATCGCATTATAGTGTTTCTCATGGGAATTCCAGCTTGTAGAGAATACACTGAACCAAACTTGTGACTAGCCAAGTACTGACGTGGAATGGTCTTGTACGTGTTGGCCACGGAGTTGTGATTCTACTTAGCATCTGCATACACATCAGCATCTGCTTCTTCCTTCTTGGGTGCACCAATGATAGTAGCCCATTCAGCAATTGTAGCGTCATATTTGTGACCATCTGCCATCCAGACCAGGGAGTCTTCATAGAAGTGCACAGTTGCATACAATTGCATCATCATCTCGTCACTCCTTGGGGTCATATCCTTCCCAACAAAATCTTCTATGTCAACTAGCGTGAAGTTCTCTCGAACATGTGGAAACTAATCTTCATTCTCCTTGATGTATGCTCAGTCGACATACCTCATATCGCTGAGAGCAGGACTCTTGTCAAACAAGACAGTCTCATAAAAATATTATTGTTCCTTGGTGTGAAACCTTGGATCAACAATAGTTCTTCTTCTGATAACATATCGATGAGCAGCTCTCCATTTTCTTAATCTGGCATCCTTCCTGTTCTTCATGTCTTCTTCTACAGGATGAGCATCATTGTGGAGTGGTACATTTGGCCTGAGCTTCTTGAGAACTAGAGCAATCTCATCAGCTTCCTCCTCTGCAGCAGGGGCACTGGATACAGGGCCTTTGCTTTTAGCAGCTGCAGGTATATCTCTGGTGGTCTTCCTGGAAGCTACAACCTTCTTTGCTTTAGAAGCAGGGTTTGGAGCAGACTTCATTGCATCACCCAACAACTTCTTGTTCTTGGGAGGAACTGGGATCTCCTCAGGAGCTTTTTCCTCACCTTCTTGTGGGTCTTCAAACATAGAAGTCTTTCTGCAAACGAGATGGATAGTTCTCTTCCTTGGACTCTTCACACCCACCTTCTTTGAAGGTGCATCATTGGCAATAGCTTTTCCCTTCCTAACATACTCAGGTGATCTTTGTTCAGCTGGAGTAGCAGTGACTTTCCTCATAGCCTTCTTAGGAGGAGCCTTAGGAGGAGGTGAAGTTTCTTCAACCACAAAGTCTGAATCCTCCTCATCAGAATTTAGCTTCCTCCTTTACCTGGTGGCTGCCTTGGGCAAGCCATGGGAACTGGGAGAACTAGGGTCTGAAGCAGTCCTCTCTGGAATAGTGTCAGCTTCCAAGTCAACACTCTGCTCTCTGAAATCATACCGACTATCATCTGAACCTAACATACTCACAGACACACAGCAGCAAATAGCAGAACCTGTGAAGTGAATGTAGGAAAGACAGACTCGATGAGCATCACAAAATTCAGATATTTTTGAAAATTCGAAGTCTGAAACTCAGGGTATGATCTTCTGTAGGATGTAAATCTGAGTCACAGAGAAAACAGACTCGCTTAACAGAAACTTGGCAGTCATTTTCGGTGGAACAAATATAGCTGCTCGGTCTCACCGAGTTGCTTCCGAGGAACGCTAAAACAGAAATCGGTGGAATCGATTTTACAAACTCGGTATCACCGAGTTGCATTCTACGGTAGATCAGATCCAAAATTTATACTTCCTCTACTCTACAAGATTTATCTGGTGGATAGAAGTATTTTCACATGGTGGAAATAAGAAAAATATGTCCCAATGCGTAAGAATCAAATGGGGAATGCAAGGGAGATCAAACCGTACCCTAAATTGGTGGCGGTTCAGCTATGGCGATAACGACAGGGCAGATTGCATCAACGGTGACGATTCCTAGCGGTGGCGGTGCTCGGGGAGTCAAGGCGATGACCTCGGGTCTCGGGGGGCAGCGAGGGTTTGAGCAACGAACCATTTGATGAAGTGAAATCAAAAGGTCTTCTGCAGGTATATATACCTGTGCATTGTAAGTGTCACCGAGATGGAAAAATCGGTGTCACCGAGTTCCTCAACTGTCAGTAGACACGGAAACTCGATGGAACCGAGTGGGTGATTCCAGTGGTACCGAGGTGAGAAAACCTAATCAACTTTGGAAAATCGGTGGCTCCAAGTTTGTGGAGTTGGTCACACCGAGTTTTTGAAAGAGGTTTTGGAAGGCAGCCTTGGACGATACGAAACTCCGAGTGCACCTTCACACAGAGGGATCGACAAGTGCTTGTTCAAGTTTTGTGATGAAGCATGAATAGAACTTGAGATGAGATATTATAGATAGCTAGAGAAGGGTCCTAGGCATTCTTGTCCATCCAACTGGCAAAAGATAAAACAAAAGCTATATAACAACAATTGGATGTCCTCGAATGATTAAATTCATGCAGACCAATATGCTCACACAATAAGAATGATGATACAAACAAGGTGAACATGCACAAACATCCTAGCAGCTATCAAGCACTTGGGCGATGACAAAGTCATCTATATATGAGTATATTGACTTAGGAGCCAAGAAAGAATACTTGATCGTAGGTCATACTCATCGTTAAGCACAAGTGGGGTTACCACTTTTACGTAAGCATTAATGTGTTCATATCCTTAGGAGATGCTTATACTCAAGTATTAGAGTAAAGCTCCCCCTTGATATGATGTCCCCACAAAGAGTGATCAACTAACCTTGGGTTTGGTCGTAGAAGACTTCAAGTAGGTGAAGTATTAGTGGATGATGAAAGTTGATGAATATCATATTGAGTTGGGAGCAATCCTTGTTGTTTTCATACTCTTCTCACCTACATGGGTTAGTCCCAAAGCAAAAAGTAACAAATGCAAGTATATCCATGGACATGGAGTGAAGCACAAATGGGATGATGTCCAAAGATGCATTGGTTACCTAGTTCCTTGCTTACCTTTGAGGGAATGTGTGACTCCTTGAACTAATGCATAAGGTTGAGGTTGATTGCATATAGTTCTTGCCAAAATGAATAAGAGTGAATTTCATTGGGAGAGTCACCCCTCAAGAACTTCTAGTTCTTCCTCTTGGGAATCCACACCAAATTGTTGGGAATCCTTGGAGTTGTTGTAGCACTTGTTGAGGTAGAGCTAGTAGTATCCTTAGGAACCCATTTGACCTTGGCTTGGGGTTCTTCTTCAAATAGGTCAATGTCATCTTGAAGCTTTCCCTTGCCTTTGTGGTCGTGTGGTGGAAGGTCATCTTGTGAGCTTGTTCCTTCAGAGGGAGTGAATTTCTCCTCTTGGGGAACAAACTTGGGAGTGGGATATGGACCTTCTTCCCAAACATCTCCGTTGCGTTGAAGTAGCCAACACCTTGTTTCTTTCGATGTCCTCCTTGATTTCCACAATTTCCTCAAATTGCTTACTTCCGGCAAGACTCTTGAAGACACCTCTCTCTATAATCCCTTTCAATAAATCATTTTCTTGCTCAAGTGTAACTTGGCTAAGAGAATCGTTAGTGGAATCAATAGAGTTACTAGCAACAACATTATTGGATTTAGCTTTAACATTGTTGTTACTAGATGAAGAAACCTTCTTGCCTTTGTTACTAGTGTTCCTAGGCTTAACTTGTGGAGAATATTAGACAAGAGTAATCGTTTTCCTAGATAAGAAGAACTCTTCTTTCGAAGGTCATCATTGATTGCTTTTAAGAACTCATGCTCTTGCTCCAAGTTGAGCTTCTTGAAGCGTAGGTTCTCATGGGTTCTTGCAAGCTCGCTATGATCTTCTAGAGTAGTCTCATGAGCCAACTTAAGAGTTTTTAATTCTTTAGTTAGTCGTTCAATTTCTTTCTTATCGTCATCATTTGTTTTATCTACAAGAAAGTCATCTTCTCCTAACAATTCATCCTCATAACTATTGAAATCAAGATACTCGAGGTGTGATACCTTGGGGCCTTTAGCCATGAAGCAGTTACTGACTCCTCATTCGGTGAATCAAATAACTCGTAGGAGTTGGTGGAAACAAGTGCAATGTTGACAACACCTTCATCTTTACTATAGTCGGAGTGGGAGTGATAGCTTCTCTCGGAGTGGTGATCAGATTCGGAGCTAGAGACCCATTCACCAACATGAGCTTGATGTCTTGTTCTTGAACTTCTCTTGGTGTATTTGTCCTTCTTCTCCGATTCCTTGCCTCTCCGTGAGTGTCTTCGTTCATAGTGATCTTCTCTTATCCTTCTGTCTCTGCAAGGTAACTCATCTCTTGAGCTTCGTCTTCGAGGTGACTCTTCTCTTCTTTTGTAGGGAGCCGAGCACTCATTGGAGTAGTGTCCGAGTTTCCCACAATTGTAGAAGTTTCGGTCATGACTGGACGAACGCTTCTCGTCATGTCTTGAACTTCAGCTTCTATCTTTGGCTCTACTCTTAGAACTTGTTGAATTTTCTGACCATGAGTCTTATCTCTTCATGAGTGACAAGATTGTCTTTTGAAGTAGTAGGAGCACCGCATGAAACTTTATAAGCTCCGCCTGACTTGTTGTGCAACACATCTTTGTCTTTGAGTGACATCTCATGAGCAAAAATCCTACCAATGACTTCAGTTGGCTTGAGATGTTTGTAATTTGGCATCATTTGGATCAATGTGCACACTGTGTCATACTTTCCATCAAGAGCTCTAAGTATCTTCTTGATGATGAATTTTCCAGTCATCTCTTTGCTTCCTAAGACGGCAATCTCATTCGTGATGAGTGCTAGCCTAGAGTACATTTCAGCGACTCCTTCACCATCCTTCATCTTGAACTTGTCAAGTCGACTTTGAAGCACATCCAACATAGATTCCCTGACAGGATCTGCACCTTCGTGCATATCAACCAAAGTATCCCAAATCTCTTTTGCATTCTCCAAACGACTGATTTTGTTGAATTCTTTGGGGCAAAGGCAGTTGAAGATGATATTGCAGGCTTGAGCATTAAGTTGCGACATCTTCAGTTCATCAGCTGTCGCATCACGATCTGGTTCATGCCCTTCTCCAAAGAAGTTACCTTGCGCACCAACATGAATAACATCCCAAACATGAGGATTAAAGCCAAGAATGTGCATATTCATTTTATGCTTCCAACTAGCAAAATTAGTACCATCGAAGTAAGGACCTCTACGATGATAATTTCCCTCACTAGGAGCCATACTCTCCTAGTTAAACCAGTGATATGGAGAACAAAGCTCTAATACCACTTGTAGGATCGAAAGTATGTCTAGAGGGGGGTGATTAGACTACTTGCAAGATAAAATGTTTCCTTTTCCCAAATTTACTTGAGAAGCAACCACGACAGTTATCACAAGTCATGTACACCCTACACATGCAGTTCTAATAGTATTGCAGCATAAAGTAAAACATGCAAGTGTAACGTAGAGGAGTAAGGTAGGGACATCTAACGCATGAGTTTGACACGGCAATTTTTGCCATGGTTCTGATAGGTGGCGCTATCGCACGTCCATGTTAGTGGAGACTTCAACCCACGGAGGGTAAGGACCGCGAGAGTCCACGGAGGGCTCCACCCACGGAGGGTCCACAAAGAAGCAGCCTTGTCTAACCCACCACGGCTTCCATCCACGGAGTACAAGCCTTTCTCATAGTAGATCTTCATGAAGTAGGCGATCTCTTTGCCCTTACAAACATCTTGGTTCAACTCCACAACACGAAGTAGGTGGCTCCCAAACGACACCTAACCAATCTAGGAGGCACCACCCTCCAACAGGTAATAGATGGGGTAGATCAATGAACTCCTTGGTCTTGTGCTTCTAAAGATAGTCTCCTCAACACAAATATCTCTCTCACAGAATATGCATGGGTAGGAGAGGTTGATTTGGTGGAAAGAAGTTTGGGGAGGCTAGAGATCACGTTTCAAATGCTTGGATTGGAATATCTTCGTCTCAACACATGGGTAGGTGGTTCTCTCTCAGAAAATGGATCTGGAAATGAAGTGGGTATTCTGAGTGCTTCTCCCATGAATAAGACGTGGGTGAAGGGGTATATAATGGCAGCAGCCAAAATCCAACCGTTACACACAAAAGAGAAAACTCGGTGACACCGAAGTGGACAACTCGGTGGTACCGATTAGCACTAAAGTGGTGAACTTTTGAATCTCGGTGATACCGATATATAGGACTCGGTGGCACGGAAATGGTTACTAACGGTCAGATGACGAAACTCGGTGGCACCAATACTCAAACTCGGAAATACCGGTTTTGTGTATCTTGACAACATAATGTTGGTCACATTAAACTTGGTAGCACCGATGCAATTTCGGTTGCACCAATTTGGTGGAATTGGCTAGGGTTCTGTCTCAGGTTCAAACTCGGTGAGTTCGATGTGGCAATGTTGGTGACACCGAATTTTTATATGTCGAACTTGACAGAGTGAAAAATGACTAAGTGTTTTGGTGGCTAACTTGATCATTTCAGTAATCAGTTCATTTTACTACCTCACCCCTTTTAATAGTATTGGCTTTCCTATTGACTCAAAAGTGATTTCTCACAAATATAAAATGAAGAGTCTTTTAGCTAGAAGCTTGAGCCAATATTATTCCTTTCTTGCATCCAGGGGCATCTCAAAATAAACCTTAAGCCATAGCATCTTTTGACCTTTTTTGAAATATACTTGGAAAACACATTAGTCCAATTATGCATATGTTGTGATCAATTATCAAAACCACCCTAGGGAGAAATTGTGCTTTCACTATGCCCAAACCATAGTGAAAGCCCTTGCATTGCGTCTGGGATCGATCAAAAAAGACGCCTCGCGAGTCGCACCCTTCTTTTAGGTTGACCCAGACTGAATACAACAACCACTTTTCTTTCTAAGGTTGACACGTACGGAATACGGTAGACGTTTTCAATTGTCTTTTCCTTCGTCTTGTGAGAGAGCCCACCACGCTGATCCATGTTGATGTGGCGGCCGCACTGCTCATTTTAGGCTCACGAACAAGTGAGCCTCGGTTTTCGGTGAAAGTTTCCGTATTCTGGTTTTTTGGGTTTCGTTGGTTCGTCCTTCCCTTACCATGACCGTGCCCCGCGGCAGCCTCGTCCCGAGGGACGACGACTACAACGGTAAGGGAACGCCATTATGGCATGCGCCTGCCATGGCCATGCACTCAGGAGGCTCGGCACATCGCCTTGGCATGGGTAGCTCGACCCCTGGCTCGTGGGCATGCCCCACACGCGCGCCAACTTATCAAGGCCACTGGGTGTATCCCTCATGCATTGACTAGACACGGGAAGGCAGACACACACCGTCCTGACAGGGCACTCCTCCGCGGGGTTTCCCCGAGGCGTCGCAAACCCTCAAGGCCTCGTGAGACAGGCCTCGCGCCTCGGGAGCCCCTGTACCCGCGCTCTGGGACTGGATCGAAGCTTGACCGAGAATATTGGGGAGAACTTCATTTTCAATTCAAAACAGTATTTGGTTCGAAGTTTGGAGAACATAACCCTTCTTACACGCCCCACGGGTCCGGCATGCTGCATTGCAGGAAAGTGGAAACGACAAGAGGAAAGAGGGGCGGGCCCTCGAAACACTCGATCGGCAACCTCGATGTGGGCAGTGCGCGCCCTCAGTCAGAGTCCAACTCCTCCTTCAATGAGCTCTTAGGGAGCCATCGGAGCCATTGTCACCCATGTTGCCACCGGAGGAAGAGCTCATGCCGCTGTCGTCTGTGCCGGAGGGCCGCTGCTACCGCTTCTGCTGTCCTTCGTGCACCAGTCCAGGGGTCCGCTGGCGCCTCTGAAGGCCTTCACGAAGAGCTTTGAGGCCCCATCGAACTTGAAGTGGAGGACGTTCCCATCCCGTAAGCCTTGAGCGAGGGCGAACGAATTCCACCCGCACCTTACGAACAAGAAGCCGAGTGAGTTGAACTCCGTCGCCACTGAGTTGGGCCCGTTGCAACAACCATACGATTGCAGCCACACACCCAAAGGCGCAAGCTCCTCCATATCCTCCGCCAAGAAGTCCGGGAATAAGAGCCAGGTGCGGGGCCTGCCCTCCACCCACACGATGAACTTGTGTGATGCGTCGGCAGAGCGGCTTCGCAACTTCAGGGTCCGAACGCCTATACCGCCCTCGAGGCCCCGTCCGCGGCCGCCTCGTCCGTCGTGCCCACCGTTCCCGCGGACAGCACCCCTCCCACGAATGCTTAGGATGCCACGGGCCACCGGCAAGGAGCACTCGCGTCCCCCGGGAGGCGCCTCGAGTGCAACAACCGGTCCGGGGGCGCCCTTTTTCCAGCACCGACCGCCGCACGCCCGCCCCCTCTTTGCTGTCACCTCCCTTTCGGCAACAAGGGACTTCTTCGTCGGGGCCACCACAACAGCAACAATAAGAAGGTATGAAGGGCAAGGGCGAGAAGGTTGGGGCAGGAGGTCCCTCCCCCTCGCCCTTATATGGGGCCTCAGAGCGGGCGGTTATCCTACGCCACCTCACAAACACCCTAGAAGCAGAAGATTAACACGAGCAATAATGGGTGCCACATGCTAGCTTTATGTCAGTGTCGTGCGGGCCCTTAGGCCACATTGGGAGTGGGGGCGCCCGACACCCACTACTCGCAACATGTCGCACACAACTCTTCGGTGGGGAAGGCCCGCGCAATTCCGTTCCCCACAAAAGGACAAAACGCATCAAGCATGCCCCCGTGCGGTGAGCCACTGGGCTTGAAGGCCCGGGAACGCCCAGGGGTGCCAGTTGTGGCCTCGTGGTGTGTGCCGCGACTTGGAGATCGGCCCCCCGCCATGTCGCGTGGGCAAGACCCTTGTAGAGGCACCAACCTCATGAGGTTTGCGGCCGCAACCAACGCCAAAGATTTTGGGGCACCCACGCGAAGGGGTGGCGAAGGTCACTTAGGGGGCTTCGCGGGAAGAACGACCAAGGCAACACAGAGCGGCAACATGTCCACGCAAGGACGAGTACTAAGGAGCACTCGGGCGCTACGCCCCCCCTCCTGAGGCCCCGTGACCTAACAGTAATGGGTCGCCGGGGTACAACGCCGCTAGACCCCTGGTGGGGTTAAGGAAACGCGCGAGGAGCGAGAGAAGCCTCGCGATGGAACAGGGACGCGTCAAGCATGAAAGCCTAAGCACCGCTCAAAACAAAGGTATATTACATTAACTTGTAGCCCCTTTTTGGGGCCGAATAATTCTTGATACAAAAGGAAAAGGAAAGTCTAGGCGGAGGAAGTGATGTCTTCACCATGGCCCCCAGAGACACCGACGCCAAGGCTGTCGCTTTCCTTAGGCGGCTCTGCTCAGACGAACAGCTCCACTTGGGACTCCATGTGCTCGCGCACCTCGTCCTGGAGGGGTCTCGGAGATCTGTGGGCACCTTCTCTATCACACAGGGGAGGTCGAACATGGGATTATGGCGGTGCATGTTCGAGAAGAAGCGCATCCAGGCGCTACCTAGGAGGTCGCGCGCACTGGACTAGATGTTGTTGCCCACCTTGGAGACGCCCTACTACAACACCTCCACCACCTTAAGGAAGAAGTCAAAGTAGCCTTGTTGTTGTGCACACGAGGCAGCGGCGAGGCATCCTCGAAGAAGAGACGCAGCGCACCATTAACACGGAGGGTGATCTCCCTGAACTGCTTGGCACGATGCGCCTCCATCACCCATGCATGTGCCACATTTTCCTTGTCCACCTGCACAACGTCAGCGGCTTCTTTGACTTGGACCTGGAGCATGGCCAACTCCTCCTTGGCGACCAGGAGGGTGGCCTGAGCGTCCCGCAGCTGGGCCTCGAGCATACCCGTCTCCGCCTGAAGCGCGTCATACCTGAGTTGGAGGTAGTCCTCGTATCGTGTGGCCCATTGCGGTTCGGTTCTGCCTCGCACCTGGCTCTGCGTCGGGCAGGCATGGCGAGTTGGGCCGCGCGCTCCATGGGCTCGGCCGTCGCTCCAGCGGGGGCCATGGGTCCCATGGGCCTAACCAGGCCGCGCGTCGGAGAAGAATCATCCCGAGGCGGCGCCACACGGGAGGATGCTCCCGGCAGACCCACGTGGCGCCTCTCAGGCACAGGCGCCCTGAGAAGTCAGCGATCAGGATTCTTCGGGCCAAGCAAGACACACAAGAAGGAGCAACGACAAAGGTATACTTACTTATCACTGGCGGCCGAGTGCCGCTGGTGCGGGTTCAACCGAGGCTCCGAAGGCCGTGCACGCGTCTTGTTGCCGGAAGCGTTCCTCCTAGTCACCATGGGAAAGGGAGGAGAAAGGAAGGGGGTGGCGTTCGCACAGAGATGATGGAGCGGCATAGGAGCAGGGTAAAGGAAGGAGCGGTGCAGTGACATCCCCAGGGAGCGGCCGTTTTATAGTCGTGATCACGGCCCCTGAGGCGTCGTGGGGGTCATGGCGACGTGCACCCGTCTTGCACCGCGTGCCATGATTGCCCCATGGGCGGTTCCGGCTTGCGTCGCCTCGTTCCCCAATCGGTCGCCTGTCGACTCGGTTGGAGCGGTTTCCGAAGCGTTGCGGAAGGAAGGGACCCACATCGCATAAGATGTCGTGTGTCGACCCTGGCCCGCATGCGGTTGGGGCCCATGTTGCTTCCCCCCCCCCCAACTGGTGGGGTAGTGCAGAACACGTGCCCGGGGCATACCGTCGGGCCCCTGGGACCAGGGGTACCCAGGCTCGTCGACCTTCGACCCAGGGCACGATGCGGCAGGATATGCCTGGTTTGGCCAATTAGTGAGCCCGACAAGGAGGACCCTTGCGAGGGCCCTTACCTCGCGAGGCGAGTGCTCAAAGACTGTCGCAAGGGGCCTCGAGTGGGCGTCCGTCGCAAGGTTTCCCCCCATAACACTCGCGGAGTGGGCCCACTAGGGGCAAATCATCAGGGTCTATGATCTAGTTCCTTCACGTGGGTCAAGGAGGCTATGCAGGTAGCGCAGGGGCGGTGCGAGCACGCACAGACAAGGAGGATTTCCTCTTTGATGCTAAGTGAGTCGGGCCATCTAGCGTGCTCCCGAAGCATCCCCCAAAGATTTCTTGATCGGTGCAAGAATACTATAGTTGGGGGCTCGGCACGATGGGGGTCACCCCCACCCACCAACACATCATGAAGAGGAGCTTTTGCACGCGAAGACCACCTTTATGAGGGCGGACCGCTGTCATGTCCCCTTTTGAAAACAGCCATCGTGGCAACCCTTCCCACCAATTTGTTTGGGGGAAGAGGACCAAGGCCAGTATATAAGGGAGGCCTGGCCTCCGTAGGAGGGATCCTCATCTCCCCCACTAGGGCAAGAACTCGCCTTTGTACTTGTTCCCACCTCAAGCAATCCCATCACAAGCAGTAGTAGGGTCTTACACCGCAAGGTGGCCCGAACCTGGGTAAACTGTCGTGTATTCTAGTTCATCTTCCCAGCTCGCACCGCCGGAGAGTCGCCGTGAAGTCGTGAGACAAAACAAGGTCGGAGAGCGAGTGCATCCGAGTGTTCGAACCTTTTATTGGGTCCGCGGAGCTCCGATTCCTACAAATACTCTACCCTCGAAACTATCTCGATCCCATATACTTGTGGGTTATCAGTAGTCCGTCCCTTCAAAGGTAGGACAACCTGTAACGACCTTGATCAAACATGCGGTCGGCATAACTAAAACTCCATGTGATTAAACTGAAATCACATAGAACAAGGGAGTAACTTTCTCTCATACCAATTGAAAGCGTGTTATATCGACTAGAGGGGGTGATTAGGCAACTTTTATGAATTTGTCACTCAGGAAGTTCCTTGAGTTAATTCCTTAGTTGTGAAAGGTGAGGAGCAGATTAAGTACTCAGGTGAGCGTGCAAAAACAGCAATAGCATAGTCTTGAAAATGAAATGAAACATTCAGTTCGCACAAGTAGCATGTACAGGATGCGCACGTGAAGAACAATTTAAGTGAAGGATTTGGCGAGACAAAATGGTGAAAGTCTTTAGTCAAATTCTTAAAACAGTAACAATCAATTTCATCAACACATAAATGAGGAAATGAAAGCGTTGAGGAAATAGAACCAGGTACTCGGTGAAAACAATGATTTGCTGACCCAGTTCCAACTGTTGTGACAGTCGTACGTCTCAATTGGAGCGGCTTGCTATTTAAACCAAAAGGACACACTTTCCCAGGACATTCAGTCCTTACTGTATTCTCCTTGAGCTAAGGACACATAGTCCTCGCCCAACACTCATGGTAAGACTTCAGGGAAGACTTCCAAACCCTCACCAACTCGCTCACCCAACAATCCACAATTTACTTCTAGATGCTCTATACCATGACTCCTAACCGTCTAGAGGATGCACATCCGTCAAAGGTAAAAAGCGTCGGTTCCACACACAAGCAATCTCTTAACTGATGCTCAATCACTTTGGGTTTTAGGTTTTGGTTTGGGTGTTTGGGTTTTTTCCCCATGGATGATTTTCTCTCAAAGTCTTCGAGGAATGGGTTGCTCTCAAATGACAAGTGTCAGTATCTCTCTCGGAGCAGCCAACCAGCTAGTTGTTATGGGGCGACTATTTATAGCCTCGGAGCAATCCCAACATGATTTGACATACATGCCCGAATGATATGACCGTTATGTGGTTAAGGTTGGGGACAGCTGGCGCGCGGCGCAATAACGGTTGGAATTTTTCAATTGTGAAAGTCCTCATGTCCCTCATGTTCCTCACTTGTAGGTAATTCGCACCGGCGAAAACCTAACTCCTGAATTGGAGCAAATTCCTCAGAAACTTGAAGATCTTCATCTCTGTCATTGAAGAATTTGACTAAATTGTAAAAGATTTCCAAAGGCTTCACTCGAAGGATTGTTTATGTGTAGGCCTTGACATGAGGATCACTTGGAAACTTTTCCTTAGTTTTACCTCGACGCCCTTTAACAGTATGACGGTCCTATGACTCAAAAGAAAGGAAAGGAAACTACGAAAACAAACGTCTTCACGCTTGATACGTCTCCAACGTATCTATAATTTTTTATGGTTCCATGCTATTATCTTGTCAAACTTTGGATGTTTTGTACGCATTTTATATCTTTTTTGGGAATAACTTATTAACTCGATGCCCAGTGCCAGTTCCTGTTTTTTCCGTGTTTTTGACCTTTTTCAGAGGACAATATTAAACGGAGTCCAAATGGAATAAAACCTCGAAAAGATTATTTCCGGAACAAAAGATGCGTAGGGAGCTTGAGAACCAAGGCAGAGGGCACCAGGGGAGGCCACAAGCCCCCTAGCCGCGGCCTGGGGGGGCCATGCCTTGTAGGCTTGTGGGCCCCCTATGGCTCCTCTGCCCTACTTCTTCCTCCTATAAATCCCCAAAAAATCTGAAACCACGAGAGAGAGCCACGAAAATACTTTTCCGCCGCCGCAAGCTTCTGTCTCCGCAAGATCCCATCTGGGGCACGTTCTGGTGCCCTGCCGGAGGGGGGACTCGGACACGGAGGGCTTCTTCATCAACACCATTGCCTCTCCGATGATGCGTGAGTAGTTTACCATAGACCTTCGGGTCCATAACTAGTAGCTAGATGGCTTCTTCTCACTCTTGGATCTTCAATACAAAGTTCTCCATGATCTTCATGGAGATCTATCCGATGTAATCTTCTTTTGCGGTGTGTTTGTCGAGATCCGATTAATTGTGGATTTATGATCATATTATCTATGAGTCTTATTTGAGTTTCTTCTGATCTCTTATATGCATGATTTCATATCCTTGTATTTATCTTTGAGTTGTGGGTTTCGTTTGGCCAACTTGATCTACAGTTCTTGCAATGGGAGAAGTGCTTGGTTTTGGGTTCATACCGTGCGGTGACCTCACCCAGTGAGAGAAGGGGTAGCGAGGCACGCATCGTGTTGTTGCCATCAAGGGAAAAAGATGGGGCTTATATCTATTGCATTAATTTATCCCTCTATATCATGTCATCTTGCTTAAGGCGTTACTCTGTTTGTCATGAACTCAATACACTAGATGCATGCTGCATAGCGGTTGATGTGTGGAGTAATAGTAGTAGATGCATAAAGTATCGGTCTACTTGTCTCGGACGTGATGCCTATATGTATGATCATTGCGTTAGATATCGTCATGACTTTGCGCGGTTCTATCAATTGCTCGACAGTAATTCGTTCACCCACCGTAATATTTGCTATCATGAGAGAAGCCTCTAGTGAACACTATGGCCCCCGGGTCTATTTCACATCATATTTTCAGCCTTACACGTTTACTTTGTATCACTTTCTGCCTTCAGATCTCACCTTGCCATCAATCGTGAAGGGATTGACAACCCCTTTGTAGCGTTGGGTGCAAGTTTGTTGTTTTTGTGCAGGTACTTTGTAGACTTGGCTTGATACTCCTACTGGATTGATACCTTGGTTCTCAAACTGAGGGAAATACTTAATGCTACTGTGCTACATCACCCTTTCCTCTTCAAGGGAAAAACCAACGCAAGCTCAAGAGGTAGCAAGAAGAATTTTTGGCGCCGTTGCCGGGGAGGAGGATCAAGTCAAGAATAGTCTCTCGTCAATGTGCCAATTTCTGGCGCCGTTGCCGGGGAGCATCAAGTCAAGAATAGTCTTCCTCCAACGTGTCAATCTCTGGCACTGGGATTATTCTAAGTGAAGCTTATCCAAGTAACCGTCGCAAACTCATCTCTTGCATTTACTTTTTTTGCCACTCGTTTTCCTCTCCCCCACTTCTGAAAAACAAAAATTTACAAAAAAATATTTGCCTTTTTCGTTTGCCTGCTTTCTGCTCGCTTGTGCGCTTGTCTGTCTGCTAAGACTTGTATGGCCCAACCAAAGGATTGTGATGCTTACTATACAAGGTTGGAAGAGATTGAAACTAGTGTTAAAGGCTTCATGTCTACACAGTTTGATTATATTAGTTACTTCCGTAGAGAACTAAGGGAGCGAAGTTCTTTTTTGGCTTTTATGAATAAAGAAGTTGATGATATGGCCAAAGAATTCCTTGCGCTAAATTCTTAGTTTGCGCGTCTTGAAAAATTGGTAGGCCAGATGTGTGATAAACAGGCTACCTTAGTCAATAAAATGGCTGCTAAACCTGAAATTTGTGATGAGAATCATGAAGATCTTAAAGTGCTTGGTGTGACTCCGATTGAATCCCTGTTTTCTTGTGTCAAACCAAATGATGATGGGGCTGGATATGAATCCACTTTGGTTGAGAAACGCCCCAATGATTCGGAGTCTATCTATCTTGATGCTAAAAGCATTAAAAGTGGAGTAGAGGATATCAAACCTTTGAGTAGTAATGAAATCACTACTTTGGATTTCAAGGAATTCAATTATGATAGTTGCTCTTTGATTGAATGTATTTCCTTGATGCAATCCATGCTAAACTCTCCACACGCTTATAGCCAAAACAAGGCCTTTACCGATCATATCGTCGATGCTATGATGAAATCTCTTGAAGAGAAACTTGAGTAGGAAGTTTCTATTACTAGAAAACTTCGTGATGAGTGGGAACTTACTATAAAAATCAAGATAAAAAACTATGTATGCAGTGATTTGTGTGATTTGGGTGCTATTGTTTCCGCGATTCCAAAGTCTTTATGTGATGTTCTAGGCTTCAATGAGATTGATGAGTGCTCTCTTAATTTGCATCTTGCGGATTCTACTGTTAAGAAACCTATGGGAAGGATCAATGATGTTCTTATTATTGCAAATAGGAACTATGTACCCGTAGATTTCATTGTGCTTGATATTGATTACAATCCTACATGTCCTATCATTCTTGGTAGACCTTTCCTAAGAACTATTGGTGCTGTCATCGATATGAAGGAAGAGAATATTAGATTTCAAATTCCATTAAAGAAGGGCATGGAACATTTTCCTAGAAATAAAATAAGATTGCCTTATGAATCCATGATGAGGGCTACTTATGGTTTGAGCACCAAAGACGATGATACGTGATTCTATCGCCTTATGCCAAGCTAAGGGCGTTAAACAATAGCGCTTGTTGGGAGGCAACCCAATGAATTTATCTTTGCTTTTTTCTTTCTGTTTTGTTGCATCCAAACCATCATAATTCTGTTATGGTTGTGTTTTTTTGTGTTTCTTTTTGTGTTTGAGCCAAGTAAAACCTTTATGACTAGTTTTGGTGATGGTTGTTTGATCAAGCTGGAAAAAGACAGAAACTTTTCACTCACGAAATTATTTTTCATTTTTATCCAGAAAGAGCTTTTGAGTTGATTCGTTTTGCTGCTGGTCGATATGCCAATTTCCCAAGTTTTCTTAAGTTTTGAGAATTTTTGAGATACCAGAAGTATAAGAAGTATACAGATTGCTACAGGCTGGTCTGTTTTTGACAGATTCTGTTTTTTGTTGTGTTGATTGCTTATTTTGATGAAACTATGGATAGTAGCGGGGGGTATTAGCCATGGAAAATTGAGAAGAAAGTAATCTAACACCAATATAAATAGAAATAAAGTTTGCTACAGTAGCTAAAGAGGTGGTAGTTTGTTTTCTTGTGCTAATGATATCACGAGTTTCTGTTTAAGTTTTGTGTTGTCAAGTTTTCAAGTTTTGGGTGATGTTCTCATGGACGATGGGATAAAGAGTGGAAAGAGCTCAAGCTTTGGGATTCCCAAGGCATCCCAAGCCAAATTCAAGGACACCAATAAGCCGAATCTTGGGGATGCCCCGGGAAGGCATCCCCTCTTTCGTCTTCAATCCATAGGTAACATTACTTGGAGCTATATTTTTATTCACCACATGATATGTGTTTTCTTGGAGCGTCGTGTATTATTGGAGTCTTTTCTTTTTGTTGTGTCACAATCATCCTTGCTGCACACATTTTGAGAGAGACATGCACTCATCGTGAATTTTCTAGAATACTCATTGAGCTTCGCTTATACCTTTTGAGTTAGGCAATTTAGCTCACATGTGCTTCACTTATATCTTTTGAGTGAGATAACTTTGCTCTAAGTGCTTCACTTAGATCTTTTTAGAGCACGACGGTGTCATATTTTGGAGAAATAAGAACTCTCGATCTTCACTTATATCTTTTTGAGAGTGCTCTCTCTGAGTAACTTGGTAGTTGGCTTGTGCTATGAAAGTAGTCCTAAAGATGATAGGCATCCAAAGAGGATACAATAAAAATTCCATATTCTTGTGCATTGATTATAAAGAGAAGTTTGATTCCTCTCAATTAGTTTTGAGACATGGATTTGGTAATATTAAGAGTCATGTTAATTAGTAGGGTGTTGTGAATCTAGAAATACTTGTGTTGAAGTTAGTGATTCCCGTAACATGCACGTATGGTGAACCGCTATGTTAGGAAGTCAGAGCATAATTGATTTATTGATTGTCATCCTTTGTGTTGCGGTCGGGATCGCACGATGGTTATCACCTACCAACCCTTCCCGTAGGAGTATGCGTTTAGCACTTTGTTTCGATTACTAATATAAACTTTCGCAATAAGTATATGAGTTCTTCATGACTAATGTGAGTCCATGGTATAGATGCACTTTCACCTTCCACCATTTCTAACCTCTCTAGTGCCGCGCAACTTTCGCCGGTGCACAAAACCACCATAGACCTTCCTCAAAACAGCCACCATACCTACCTATCATGGCCTTTTCACAGCCATGCAACTCCCACCGTTCCGTCTCATGACTTGTGCCGTCACTTACATATTGTCATTTCATGATCGTAAGATAGCTAGCGAGATGTTTCAACGTCATACGCCAAGCTAGATCGTTGCACATCACGGTACACTGCCGGAGGCATTTCCTATAGAGTCATCATTGTTCTAAGCATTGAGTTGTGAGTAAATAAAAGTGTGATGATCATCATTATTAGAGCATTGTCCCATGTGAGGAAATAAAAAAAAGAAGCCAAAGTTGCCCACACAAAAAAAAGATATGGAAAGAGGCCAAAGAGCCCAAACAAAAAAAGAGAGAAAAAGAGAGAAGGGACAATGCTACTTTCTTTTTCCACACTTGTGCTTCACAATAGCACCATGTTCTTCATGATTGAGAGTCTCTTGTTTTTTCACCACCATATACTAGTGGGAATCTTCATTGTGTAACTTGGCTTGTATATTCCAATGATGGGCTTCCTCAAAATTGCCCTACGTCTTCGTGAGCAAGCAAGTTGGATGCACACCCACTAGTTCTCCTTTTGAGCTTTCACATACTGATAGCTCTAAGTGCATCCATTGCTTGGTAATCCCTACTCTTTCAAATTGATATCTATTGATGGGCATCTCCATAGCCCTTTGATACGCCGAGTTGATGTGACCGTCTCCTCGTTTTTGCCTCACAACCTCCACCACATTCTATTCCATCTGTAGTGCTATATCCATGGCTCACGCTCATGTATTGCGTGAGAGTTGAAATTTTTTGAGAAAGTAAGAGTGTGAAAACAATTACTTGGCCAATACCGGGGTTGTGCATGATTTAGGGGCTGTTTGGTTCCTAGCCACACCTTGCCACACTTTGCCACAACTTACCTTAGGCAAGTTTGACCAAGTTAGGTGGGTGTTTGGTTCTAGCCACACCTAAGGCAAGCATTTTTTAATGAGTACTAAACCCCACATGTCATAGACACAAAAAGTGTGGCAAGATTCCCTTAGGCAAGCCAATGTGTGGCTAATAATTTGAGCAACTCAAGTAAGGCAAGTGTGGCAAGTGTGGCAAAAATAATGTGGTAAGATATGGCAAAGATAGTCACAATCCAAACAGCCCCTTAAATTCGTTGTGTGGGGATGATGGAGCATAGCCAGACTATATGATTTTGTAGGGATAACTTTCTTTGGCCTTGTTATTTCGAAAGTTCATGATTACCTTGCTAGTTTGCTTGAAGTATTATTGTTTTCATGTCAATAGCAAACCATTGTTTTGAATCTACGGATCTGAACATTCATGTCACATGAAAGAAGTTACAAAGGACAAATATGCTAGGTAGCATTCCACATCAAAAAATCAGTCTTTATCACTTCCCTACTCGAGGACAAGCAAGAGTTAAGGTTGGGGATGCTTGATACGTCTCCAACGTATCTATAATTTTTTATGGTTCCATGCTATTATCTTGTCAAACTTTGGATGTTTTGTATGCCTTTTATATCTTTTTTGGGACTAACTTATTAACTCAGTGCCAAGTGCCAGTTCCTGTTCTTTTCGTGTTTTTGACCTTTTTGAGAGGAGAGTATTAAACGGAGTCCAAACGGAATAAAACCTCCGAAAAGATTTTTTCCGGAACAGAAGATATGCAGGGAGCTTGAGAACCAAGGCAGAGGGCACCAAGGGAGGCCACAAGCCCCCTAGCCGCAGCCTGGGGGCCAGCGCCTAGCAGGCTTGTGGGCCCCCTGTGGCTCCTCTTCCCTACTTCTTCCGCCTATAAATCCCCGAAAAATCTGAAACCACGGGAGAGAGCCACGAAAATACTTTTCCACCGCCGCAAGCTTCTGTCTCCGCAAAATCCCATCTGGGGCACGTTCTGGTGCCCTGCCGATGGGGGGATTCAGACACGGACGGCTTGTTCATCAACACCATTGCCTCTCCGATGATGCGTGAGTAGTTCACCATAGACCTTCGGGTCCATAGCTAGTAGCTAGATGGCTTTTCTCTCTCTCGGATCTTCATTACAAAGTTCTCCATGATCTTCATGGAGATCTATCCGATGTACTCTTCTTTTGTGGTATGTTTTTCGAGATCCAATGAATTGTGGATTTATGATCAGATTATCTATGAATCTTATTTGAGTTTCTTCTGATCTCTTATATGCATGATTTCATATCCTTGTAATTCTCTTCGAGTTGTGGGTTTTGTTTGGCCAACATGATCAACATTTCTTGCAATGGGAGAAGTGCTTGGTTTTGGGTTCATACCGTGCGGTGACCTCACCCAATGACAGAAGGGGTAGCGAGGCACGCATCATGTTGTTGCCATCAATGGTAAAAAGATGGGGTTTATATCCATTGCATGAATTTATCCCTCTACATCATGTCATCTTGCTTAAGGCGTTACTCTGTTTGTCATGAACTCAATACACTAGATGCATGCTGGATAGCGGTCGATGTGTGGAGTAATAGTAGTAGATGCAGAAAGTATCGGTCTACTAGTCTCGGACGTGATGCCTATATGTATGATCATTGCCTTAGATATCGTCATCACTTTGCGGGTTCTATCAATTGCTCGACAGTAATTCGTTCACCCACCGTAATATTTGCTATCATGAGAGAAGCCTCTAGTGAACACTATGGCCCCTGGGTCTACTTTACATCATATTTTTGTTGGGGAACGTCGCATGGGAAACAAAAAATTCCTACACGCACGAAGACCTATCATGGTGATGTCTATCTACGAGAGGGGATTTCCGATCTACATACCCTTGTAGATCGCACAGCAGAAGCGCTAAGAAACGCGGTTGATGTAGTGGAACGTCCTCACGTCCCTCGATCCGCCCCGCGAACCGTCCCACGATCCGCTCTGATCTAGGCCGAACGGACGGCACCTCCGCGTTCCGCACA
Source organism: Hordeum vulgare subsp. vulgare (assembly GCF_904849725.1). Classification (NCBI taxonomy): domain Eukaryota; kingdom Viridiplantae; phylum Streptophyta; class Magnoliopsida; order Poales; family Poaceae; genus Hordeum; species Hordeum vulgare. The sequence goes on along the minus strand of NC_058523.1, from coordinate 392,609,282 downwards.
CGTACAGCTCGACGATGATCTCGGCCTTCTTGATCCAGCAAGAGAGACTGAGAGGTAGATGAGTTCTCCGGCAGCGTGACGGCGCTCCGGAGGTTGGTGGTGATCTAATCTCAGCAGGGCTCCGCCCGAGCTCCGCAGAAACGCAATCTAGAGGTAAAACTGTGGAGGTATGTGGTCGGGCTGTCGTGGCAAAAGTTGTCTCAAATCAGCCCTAATAGCTCCATATATATGGGAGGAGGGGAGGGGAGGCTTGCCTTGAGTCTCAAGGAGCCCCAAGGGCTGCGCCACCAAGGAAGGACGAGTCCTCCTCCAATCCTAGTCCAACTAGTATTGGAAGGTGGAGTCCTTCTCTCCTTTCCCACCTCCCTTTTTTTCTCTTTGATTTTCTATCTATGGCGCATAGGTCCTTCTTGGGCTGTCCCACCAGCCCACCAAGGGCTGGTGCGCCACCCCCAAGGCCTATGGGCTTCCCCGGGGTGGGCTGCCCCCCCCCCCCCCCCCCCCCCCGGTGAACACCAGGAACCCATTCGTCATTCCCGGTACATTCCCGGTAACTCCGAAAACCTTCCGGTAATCAAATGAGGTCATCCTATATATCAATCTTCGTTTCCGGACCATTCCGGAAACCCACGTGATGCCTGTGATCTCATCCGGGACTCCGAACAACATTCGGTAACCAACCATATAACTCAAATACGCATAAAACAACGTCGAATCTTAAGTGTGTAGACCCTGCGGGTTCGAGAACTATGTAGACATGACCCGAGTGACTCCTCGGTCAATATCCAATAGCGGGACCTGGATGCCCATATTGGATCCTACATATTCTACGAAGATCTTATCGTTTGAACCTTAGTGCCCAGGATTCATATAATCCCGTATGTCATTCCCTTTGTCCTTCGGTATGTTACTTGCCCGAGATTCGATCGTCAGTATCCGCATACCTATTTCAATCTCGTTTACCGGCAAGTCTCTTTACTCGTTCCGTAATACAAGATCCCGCAACTTACACTAAGTCACATTGCTTGCAAGGCTTGTGTGTGATGTTGTATTACCGAGTGGGCCCCGACATACCTCTCTGTCACACGGAGTGACAAATCCCAGTCTTGATCCATACTAACTCAACGAACACCTTCGGAGATACCTGTAGAGCATCTTTATAGTCACCCAGTTACATTGCGAAGTTTGATACAAACAAAGCATTCCTCCGGTGTCAGTGAGTTCTATGATCTCATGGTCATAGGAACAAATACTTGACACGCAGAAAACAGTAGCAACAAAATGACACGATCAACATGCTACGTCTATTAGTTTGGGTCTAGTCCATCACATGATTCTCCTAATGATGTGATCCCGTTATCAAGTGACAACACTTGCCTATGGTCAGGAAACATTGACCATCTTTGATCAACGAGCTAGTCAACTAGAGGCTTACTAGGGATAGTGTTTTTGTCTATGTATCCACACATGCACTGTGTTTCCAATCAATATAATTATAGCATGGATAATAAATGATTATCATGAACAAAGAAATATAATAATAACTAATTATTATTGCCGCTAGGGCATATTTCCAACAGTCTCCCACTTACACTAGAGTCAATAATCTAGTTCACATCACCATGTGATTTCAACGAATCCAACACCCATATAGTTCTGGGGTCTGATCACGTCTTGCTCGTGAGAGAGGTTTTAGTCAACGGTTCTGAAACTTTCAGATCCGTGTGTTCTTTACAAATCTTTATGTCATCTTATAGATGCTGCTACTATGTGCTATTCGGAAATACTCCAAACATCTACTCTACTATACGAATCCGTTTCACTACTCATAGTTATTCGGATTAGTGTCAAAGCTTGCATCGACGTAACCCTTTACGACGAACTCTTTAACCACCTCCATAATCGAGAAAAATTCCTTAGTCCATCAGTTACTAAGGATAAAGTTTGACCGCTGCTAGTGATTCAATCATGGATCACTTTCTGTACCTCTCAACAGACTTTGAGTCAAGGCACACATCAGGTGTTGTACCCAGCATGGTATACTTCAGATTCTATGGCCAAGGCATAGAAGACGACCTTCGTTTATTCTCTTTATTCTGCCGGGGTCGGGTTTTGAGTCTTACTCAAATTCACACCTTACAACGCAACCAAGAACTCCTTCTTTGCTGATCTATTTTGAACTCCTTCAAAAACTTGTCAAGACATGCACCTTGTTGAAACTTCTATTAAGCGCTTTCGATCTATCTCCATAGATCTTTGATGCTCAACGTTCAAGTAGCGCAATCCAGGTATTCCTTTGAAAACTCCTTTCAAACAACCTTCTATGCTTTACAGAAATTCTACATTACTTCTGATCCACAATATGTCAACCACATATACTTATCAGAAATTCTATAGTGCTCCCACTCACATCTTTGGAAATACAAGTTTCTCATAAACCTTGTACAAACCCAAAATCTTTGATCATCTCATCAAAGTGTATATTCCAAATCCGAGATGCTTGCACCAGTCCATTGAAGGATCGCTGGAGCTTGCATACTTGCTAGTATCTTTAGGATCGACAAAACCTCCTGGTTGTATCACATACAATGTTTGCTCAAGGAAACCGTCGAGGAAACAATGTTTTGACATCCTATGTGCAATATTTCGTAAATAATGCAGCAACTACTAACATAATTCTAACAGACTTTTAGCATCGCTACGAGTGAGAAACTCTCATCATAGTCAACTGTTTGATCTTGTCGGAAACATCTTTGCGACAAGTCGAGCTTTTCTTAATAGTGACTTATCACCATCATCGTCTGTCTTCCTTTTAAAGATCCATATTTACTCAATAGTCTTACTACCATCCAGTAGTTCTTGCAAAGTCTACACTTTGTTTTCATACATGGATCCTCTCTCGGATTTCATGGCTTCCAGCCATTTGTCGGAATCCGGGCCCACCATTGCTTTCTCCATAACTCGTAGGTTCACTGTTGCTCGACAGCATGACCTCCAAGACAGGGTTACCGTACCACTGTGCAGTAGCACGCGACCTTGTCAACCTACGATGCGTGCAGTAACTTGATCCGATGCTCGATGATCACCATCATCAGTTTTTACTTCAACTGGTGTAGGCGCCACAGGAACAACTTCCTGCGCCCTGCTACACACTGGTTGAAGTGATGGTTCAATAACCTCATCAAGTTCTACCACCCTCCCACTCAATTCTTTCGAGAGAAACCTTTCCTCGAGAAAGGATCCGTTTTTAGAAACAAACACTTTGCTTTCGGATCTGAGATAGGAGATGTACCCAACTTTTTTGGATATCCTATGAAGATGCATTTATCTGCTTTGGGTTCGAGCTTATCAGACTGAAACATTTTCACATAAGTGTCGAAGCCCCAAACTTTCAAGAAACAACAGTTTAGATTTCTCTAAACCTCATTCTATACTGTGTCATCTCAACGGAAATACGCGGTGCCCTATTTAAAGTGAATGCGGTTGTCTCTAATGCATAACCCATAAACGATAGTGGTAACTCGATAAGAGACATCATAGCATGCACCATACCAAATAGTGTGTGGCTATGACATTCAGACACATCATCACACTATGATGTTCCAGGTGGCATGAACTGCGAAACAATTTCCACATTGTCTTAACTGCGTACCAAAACTTGTAACTCAGATATTCATTTCTATGATCATATCATAGACAGTTTATCCTCTTGTTACGACAAACTTCACTCCGAAACAGAATTGAACTTTTCAATATTTCAGACGTGTGATTCATTAAGTAAATGCTCTTGTATCTACTCAAATCGTCATTGAACTAAGAACATAATGATATCCACTGCGTGCCTCAGCACCCATTGGACTGCATACATCAAAATGTATCACTTCCAACAAGTTACTTATCTTGTTTTCATCTCAATGAAAACAAGGCCTTGCTCATGTGGTATGATTTGCATGTCACTAGTGATTCAAAATCAAGTGAGTATAAAGATCCATCAGCATGGAGCCTCTTCATGCAATTTATACCAACATGACTCAAGCGGCAGTACCACAAGTAAGTGGTACTATCATCATTACCTCGTATCTTTTGGCACCAATATCATGAACATGTGTAACACTACGATCGAGATTCAATAAACCATTGAGGGTAATTATTCAAGCAAATAGAATAACTATTATTCTTTTAAATGAATAATCGTATTGCAACAAACATGATCCAATCATGTTCATGCTCAATGCAAACACCAAATAACAATTATTTGGGTTTCACCACCAATCCCGATGATAGAGGGAGCGGGCGACGTTTGATCATATCAACCTTGGAAACACTTCCAACACGTATCTTCTCCTCGCCTTTAGCTTGTCTCCGTTTATGCTGTAGCTTTCATTTCGTGTTACTAATCACTTAGCAACCTAACCGGTATCCAATACCCTCGTGCTACTAGGAGTACTAGTAAAGTACACATCAACATCATGTATATCAAATATACTTCTTTCGACTTTTGCCAGCCTTCTTATCTACCAAGTATCTAGAGTTGCTCCGCCTCAGTGACCGTTCCCCTCATAACAGAAGCACTCAGTCCCGGGCTTGGGTTTAATCTGGGATCTCTTCATTAGTGCAGCAACTGCTTTTCCGTTTCACGAAGTATCCCTTCTAGCCCTTGCCTTTCTCGAAACTTCGTAGTTTTACTAACCATCAACTATTGATGCTCCTTCTTGATTTCTACTTTCGTAGTGTCAAACATCGCGAATCGCTCAAGGATCATTGTATCTATCCTTGATATGTTATAGTTCATCACGAAGCTCTCACAGCTTGGTGGCAGTGACTTTGGAGAACCATCACTATCTTATCTGGAAGATCAACTCCCACTTGATTCAAGCGATTGTCGTAATCAGATAATCTGAGCACATGCTCAACGATTGAGATTTTCTCCTTTACTTCGTGGAGAAAGAATCTTGTCGGAGGTCTCATACCTCTTAACAAGGGCACAAGCATGAAATCACAACTTCATCTCTTGAGAACATCTCTTATGTTCCGTGACGTTTCAAAACGTCTTTTGGTGCCTTGCTTCTAAGCCATTAAGTATTTTGTACTGAACTATCGTGTAGTCATCAGAAACGTGTATGTCGGATGTTCACAACATCTACAGACGACGCTCGAGGTGCAGCACATCGAGTGGTGCATTAAGGACATAAGCCTTCTGCGCAGCAACGAGGACAATCCTCGGTTTTACAGACTCAGTCTGCAAAGTTTGCTACTATCAACTTTCAACTAAATTTTCTCTAGGAACATATAAAAACAGTAGAGCTATAGCGCAAGGTACATCGTAATTTGCAAAGACCATTAGACTATGTTCATCACAATTAGTTCAATTAATCATATTACTTAAGAACTCCCACTCCAAAAGTACATCTCTCTAGTCATTTGAGTGGTACATGATCCAAATCCACTATCTCAAGTCTGATCATCACGTGAGCCGAGAATAGTTTCAGTGGTAATCATCTCTATGCTAATCATATCAACTATACGATTCATGCTCGACCTTTCGGTCTCATGTGTTCCGAGGCCATGTCTGCACATGCTAGGCTCGTCAAGCTTAACCCGAGTGTTCCGCGTGTGCAACTGTTTTGCACCCGTTGTATGTGAACGTTGAGTCTATCACACCCGATCATCACGTGGTGTCTCGAAACGAAGAACTGTCGCAACGGTGCACAGTCAGCGAGAACACAATTTCGTCTTGAAATTTTAGTGAGAGATCACCTCATAATGCTACCGTCGTTCTAAGCAAGATAAGGTGCATAAAGGATTAACATCACATGCAATTCATAAGTGACATGATATGGCCATCATCATGTGCTTCTTGATCTCCATCACCAAAGCACCGCCGCGATCTTCTTGTCACCGGCGTCACACCATGATCTCCATCAACGTGTCGCCATCGGGGTTGTCGTGCTACTCATGCTATTACTACTAAAGCTACATCCTAGCAATATAGTAAACGCATCTGCAAGCACAAACGTTAGTTTAAAAACAACCCTATGGCTTCTGCCGGTTGTCATACCATCGACGTGCAAGTCGATATTAACTATTACAACATGATCATCTCATACATCCAATATATCACATCACATCGTTGGCCATATCACATCACAAGCATACCCTGCAAAAACAAGTTAGACGTCCTCTAATTGTTGTTGCATGTTTTACGTGGTGACCATGGGTATCTAGTAGGATCGCATCTTACTTACGCAAACACCACAACGGAGATATATGAATTGCTATTTAACCTCATCCAAGGACCTCCTCGGTCAATTCCGATTCCACTAAAGTTGGAGAAACCGACACTCGCCGGTCATCTTTGAGCAACAGAGTTACTCGTAGCGATGAAACCAGTCTCTCGTAAGCGTACGAGTAATGTCGGTCCGAGCCGCTTCGATCCAACAATACCACGGAATCAAGAAAAGACTAAGGAGGGCAGCAAAACGCACATCACCGCCCACAAAAACTTTTGTGTTCTACTCGAGAAGAAATCTACGCATGAACCTAGCTCATGATGCCACTGTTGGGGAACGTCGCATGGGAAACAAAAAATTTCCTACGCGCACGAAGACCTATCATGGTAATGTCTATCTATGAGAGGGGATTTCCGATCTACGTACCCTTGTAGATCACACAGCAGAAGCGTTAAGAAACGCGGTTGATGTACTGGAACGTCCTCACGTCCCTCGATCCGCCCCGCGAACCGTCCGACGAACCGTCCCGCGGTCCGTCCCACGATGCGCTCCGATCTAATGCCGAACGGACGGCACCTCCGCGTTCAGCACACGTACAGCTCGACGATGATCTCGGCCTTCTTGATCCAGCAAGAGAGACGGAGAGGTAGATGAGTTCTCCGGCAGCGTGACGGCGCTCCGGAGGTTGGTGGTGATCTAATCTCAGCAGGGCTCCGCCCGAGCTCCGTAGAAACACGATCTAGAGGTAAAACCGTGGAGGTATGTGGTTGGGCTGCCGTGGAAAAAGTTGTCTCAAATCAGCCCTAATAGCTCCATATATATGGGAGGAGGGGAGGGGAGGCTTGCCTTGAGGCTCAAGGAGCCCCAAGGGCTGCGCCACCAAGGAAGGACGAGTCCTCCTCCAATCCTAGTCCAACTAGTATTGGAAGGTGGAGTCCTTCTCTCCTTTCCCACCTCCCTTTTTTTCTCTTTGATTTTCTATCTATGGCGCATAGGTCCTTCTTGGGCTGTCCCACCAGCCCACCAAGGGCTGGTGCGCCACCCCCAAGGCCTATGGGCTTCCCCGGGGTGGGCTGCCCCCCCCCCCCCCCGGTGAACACCCGGAACCCATTCGTCATTCCCGGTACATTCCCGGTAACTCTGAAAACCTTCCGGTAATCAAATGAGGTCATCCTATATATCAATCTTCGTTTCCGGACCATTCCGGAAACCCTCGTGACGCCTGTGATATCATCCGGGACTCCGAGCAACATTCGGTAACCAACCATATAACTCAAATACAAATAAAAGAACGTCGAACCTTAAGTGTGCAGACCCTGCGGGTTCGAGAACTATGTAGACATGACCCGTGTGACTCCTCGGTCAATATCCAATAGCGCGACCTGGATGCCCATATTGGATCCTACATATTCTACGAAGATCTTATCGTTTGAACCTCAGTGCCAAGGATTCATATAATCCCGTATGTCATTCCCTTTGTCCTTCGGTATGTTACTTGCCCGAGATTCGATCGTCATTATCCGCATACCTATTTCAATCTCGTTTACCGGAAAGTCTCTTTACTCGTTCCGTAATACAAGATCCCACAACTTACACTAAGTCACATTGCTTGCAAGGCTTGTGTCTGATGTTGTATTACCGAGTGGGTCCCGAGATACCTCTCCGTCACACGGAGTGACAAATCCCGGTCTCGATCCATACTAACTCAACGAACACCTTCGGAGATACCTGTAGAGCATCTTTATAGTCACCCAGTTACGTTGCGATGTTTGATACACACAAAGAATTCCTCCGGTGTCAGTGAGGTATATGATCTCATGGTTATAGGAACAAATACTTGACACGCAGAAAACAGTAGCAACAAAATGACACGATCAACATGGTACGTCTATTAGTTTGGATCTAGTCCATCACATGATTCTCCTAATGATGTGATCCCGTTATCAAGTGACAACACTTGCCTATGGTCAGGAAACCTTGACCATCTTTGATCAACGAGCTAGTCAACTAGAGGCTTACTAGGGACAGTGTTTTTGTCTATGTATCCACACATGCACTGTGTTTCCAATCAATACAATTATATCATGGATAATAAACGATTATCATGAACAAAGAAATATAATAATAACTAATTATTATTGCCTCTAGGACATATTCCCAACAATTTTCAGCCTTACACGTTTACTTTGTTGCACTTTCCGCCTTCAGATCTCAGCTTGCAATCAATTGTGAAGGGATTGACAACCCCTTTGTAGTGTTGGGTGCAAGTTTGCTGTTTTTGCGCAGGTACTTTGGAGACTTGGCTTGATACTCCTACTGGATTGATACCTTGGTTCTCAAACTGAGGGAAATACTTACTGCTACTGTGCTACATCACCCTTTCCTCTTCAAGGAAAAAACCAACGATAGCTCAAGAGGTAGCAACAGTTCAAAGTCGTGATATCAATTTCTTCACGGACACACCAATTTCCTCGCTTTCAAAGTCTTCGAGGAATTACCAAAGTCTTCAAGCGAAGACATACATTTTTAGGGGTCGATATTCTTCGAATAACTCGAACTCCACAGCGACTTATAGAGCCTCTGTACACTCAAAAACATATTAGTCTCTTAACCTATAAGCCTTCAATACACCAAAATCACTAAGGAGAACTAGATGCACTTACAGTAACCAGACTAAACAAGGAAACACCACACTACATAATAGCACATAACATTATCTTACAATAAAAAGACAACACAATCATCAAGAAAACATCAAAATGAAGCCTATCACTAACACAATAGAACCATTTAATACTTTGGAAGCAAAGCAGAAACACACAACAACAAAAATCGTGGATGATAACCAAAGGCCTCATTAGTGTGAAATAAGCATCCGCTTTGAACATTGCAAGTCCCTCCCCACAAAAATTTCCTAAATAAAAAATTTATTCATAGAAACAACAAACAACCTCTGACATCACATATCTGAATGCATGCAAACAACATATACACACTACCAATCTCAGTGCCTCCAAGCAACCTATACATTTGCTGCCAATCTCAATGCCTCCAAGCAACCCTCTATTTATGTCCCTGTTTATTATCCAAAGTTGGACCCGAAAAGGATCGACGCCGAAGAAGATAAAACAACAACTTAACAAGTACACATACCACACATTACAATGCGAGCCATTCCAGGATCCAAACACCCCCAAAATCCACAATCCACAACCCCTAACGCAACAACCATCGCAAATTTATGCCAACAATCCAAGCGAATGTAATTGGAAGGAAGCAAAAAAAGAAACAAACCTCCAATCCTAGAGAAGTATAACAAAGAATATGACGCAAACCCAACACGTGCACCACACCGCAACCTCCTTGCAACGCGAACAACACTAAGAAGCCGATTTGGAAGAGGAAGAAACAAACAAAGACGAGCTTGCACAAAAAAACAGCAACCTAATCCATAAGCGAAGAACAACACCACCCACTCTTGCTAAAGAAACCACCTCTGCCGCCCCTCTTGCCCAAATTCGAAGGAGAAACCAAATGGAGACAAAACCTACAAGAAAAAGGGGGCACACACTCCACATGCACAACAACACATGCTCAACTACTAATGCATGCGAATGGACCCTGATGGGGATATGTACCTAGGGTAGGGTCACAGGCCTGACCTAGACGTCCTACCCAAGCGCACCTCATTAAAGACTTGATGGTCACGAAGAAGATTCCGACTGGATAGCCATGGCATCTAAAGACACTCGGCAATAAGTCACTCGGAAGATGTTCCCCTTTACTCAACAACCGACTTCCACTCAGAAAGAAACCAGTCGACGCAGAAGACCAGAAGCCACTCCAGGGAGACCAACAAGCGAGCGTTCGGCTGATCATCATGAATAGCATTAATTACATACATACGTTATCAGTAACGTACACCTTTAAACTCTATTGATCGAACCCTTAGATGTTGGGGCCTTGATGAGGGGTAGCACACTCTATATAAGCCACCCCTCCCCTCTGGGACAAGGGTTCGCACCCCCTGTAACACGTATTCCACACCACAAGAACTCCCGAGCACTGAGGCGTAGGGATGTTACCTCTACGAGAGGGGCCTGAACTCATACATCTTGCATACAAGCTTGCCGTATCTAGGACTCTGCCCTCTCCTTTCGTACCCTACACTTATACTCCCAGGTTCATTCCCACGACAGTTGGCGCCCACCGTGGGGCAGGCGTCTAAGCAACTTCCGGTAAGTTTGCAATCTTCAGTCTCCGTTATGTCTTCCGTCTATGGCTTGTTCTTGGGAGGCGAGATCTGTTTCGGTGTGCTAGTCTTCGTCGCCGATGATTCGGCATGGCTTCAGGAGGCGCCTCTCGACATCGAGGCGCTTTCGATTCGCTGGGCGACACACTTTCGTGCATGCTCCTTCGGTGTACTCCTTTGGCAGCCAACGACCCTGGTGTCGACCATTCACTTCGTTGTTCGTCGTCATAAGGAATCCGGTCGCTCACGACTCCAACGATGGGTGAAGCACGCAGTGGCTCGTCAGGCGTCACCTCCATCATCTCCGTAGATTGCTGCAATCGAGCCTGCTGAACCTCTTTGAGGCGCGATCCAGTCGGCATCAGATCAGTATGATGTTCCTCCCGAGTGTGAGAGCTGCAGTCCTGCGCCAGAGATCTTCATGGCGGGTTCTGTGGAGAGCCCACCCGGGTTTGGTCGTGGCGAACATGAAGTTCGGGAACCGTCGAGTGGACGCACCCGTCGACGCCCTCCCACTTCCAGTCGACATCAGCAACAACTCTTTCCGAGTGGACCACAGAACAACATTGAGGTATTTTGTACGTCGGTACTAAATGTTGCAGCCGCCGCTAAGATAGAAGATTCTATTCAGCCATCAAACTCAGAAGCTGGTAGAGGCTTAGAGCATATTCGTACTTTGCTTCAAGGGGTGCAACAACAAAATTCAACTGTGCCACAGTCTCTCAATAGGTTGCACAGTAATTCACCCAGAGCAGATACAGTTCGGTCGGTTTACAGTCCAGGGTCACCCCAGCATCGCACAGATAGGGGTTATCGAGAGAATCAACACAGAGACAAGGGGCACAACCAATTCTCTCCCTGTTATCACCGGGATGACCGCCGTCGGGTGCATTCTCCTCCGAGGAGCGGTACGTATGTGTCCCGACAGTATGACAACAGGCGCCCGTTGAGTGATGAGCGGAGTCCTGGATTTGATGCGAGGTATGTACTCGCACAGAGGGAGATTGACAGGGGCAGAGCTCACAGAGATGGTTTTGACAGAGATCATCTGAGTGGAAGTGGCACCGCAGTTTCTGGTCCCGAGTGTTTCAGTAGAGCAATCCGCTCTGCCGACATTCCCCCCAACTTCAGGTTGGCGGCTCGAATAAGTAAGTTCATAGGAGAATCCAATCCTGAAACATGGCTTGATGACTACCGAGTGGCAGTGCAGATTGGCGGAGGTAACGACAACGTCGCCATGAAGCATTTGCCTCTGATGTTGGATGGTTCGGCCAGGGTGTGGCTGAATCAGTTGGCTCCTTCTAGCATATATTGCTCGGAAGATCTTGCCCGAGTGTTCATCAAAACATTCGAAGGCACATGCAAGCATCCTGCCGGTCTGTCCGAGCTGCAGCTTTGCATGCAGAAGTTGAATGAATCTTTCAGGGATTATATCCAGTGTTGGACCACCCTTCATCACACGGTGGATAACATTATTGAGCACCAAGCAGTCTCTGCTTTCAAAGCTGGTGTCAGATACAGAGAGTTGTATTTTAAGTTTGGTCATACAGGTGACATGTCCATGAGCAAGATGATGGAGATTGCTGCCTTTAAGGCAATGGTGAAGAAGAGGACCGCATCCGCAGCGGAGAAGGGAAAACAGTCGACAACGATGCTGGTGGCAATTCCAATCGGAAGCAGAAGCACAAGGCTGATCGTTCCACTCTAGTAGAAGTAGACGTCTTGGCGGTACAAGGAAAATTCAAAGGAAAATCCAAAGGGCAATTCCCTCCAAAGAAGTCCAAGAATCAGTGAGATGTTCTGGATCAGCCGTGTGTACTCCACACGAAGAAAGACGATGATGGCAATCTGATATTGCCCAAGCACACCACTCGTAAGTGTAGGTTGTTGATCCAACAGTTTAAAGAAGACTAGTCGAGTGGAAAAGATCCTGAAAAGGAAAATGACGAAGAGAAAGATGATTTCCCACAAGTTCAAGTTGCACTAATGATTTTTGCTGACATGGAAAGCAGGAGTCGATTGAAGGTCATCAATAGAGAAGTCAACATGGTTGTACCCTCCACCACCACATACCTCAATTGGTCATAGACCCCCATAACATTTGATCAATCAGATCACCGAGCTCATGTCGCTACTCCTGGTCGACAGGCTCTGGTGGTTGATCCAGTTGCGGAAGGTGTTCGGCTTCTCAAGGTCATGATAGATAGAGGAAGCGGGTTGAATATTTTGTATGCAGAAACTCTTAAGGGGATGGGCATTCCGATGTCCTAACTCAGCGAGAGGAATATGTAGTTCCATGGAGTCATTCCCGGAAAGAAGGCCAAGTCACTCAGCCACATTGCGTTGGACGTTGTTTTCGGTTCTGACAAAAACTTTGGCAAGGAAAAGTTAACATTTGAGGTGGTAGATTTCCAGAGTGCATATCACGCGATCCTTGGTCGTCTGGCCTACACTCATTTCATGGCCCGTCCATGTTACGTATATATCAAGATGAAGATGCCTGGACCCAGAGGAGTAATCACAGACACAGGTGACCGGCACAAAGCAGAAGAATGCCTGCAGTAGGGCTCCAAAATCGTTGATCAACAGATGGTCGTGGTCGAATTGGAAGAATACCGGAAGAGCCTGGGCTCCAAGATCGCTGATCAACTCATGCGGGATTTGGAACATGCAGCTGGAGCCTGGGTAACAGAATTACCATCTGTTTTATGGGGCTTGAGAACAACTCCTAACTGGTCGACTGGACGCACACCTTTTTTCTTGGTGTATGGAGCTGAAATTGTCTTGCCGAGTGATCTCCTTCATAATTCTACCCGTGTGGATTTATATTCAAAAATTGAAGCTAAACAGGCACGACGGGACGGAGTGGATCTTGGAAGAGGAGCGTGAACTGGCCTTAATTCGGTCGACTGTATACCAGCAGGATCTTCATCACTTCCATGCGAGGCATGTCAGGAGTCGGGCGTTCCACAAAGGCGATCTGGTGCTCCGAGTGGATCAACAAAGACCTCACAAGCTTGCCCCTACTTGGGAAGGACCATTTGTCGTCACCAAGGTACTGAATACTGGAGCTTACCATCTTTACAACCTCAAGAAGAGAGCCGACGAACCCCGTGCTTGGAATGCGGATCAACTTCGTCGTTTTTATGCTTGAGGACTGATTGGCTTGATCTAATACGAGAGTGTACTAAACAACGTTGCTCATCAAAGTCATGATTCCTACATTTTTTCTCGATTCCAATCCAGCAGTTTCACACTCAGAATATACTCCGAGTGACGAGCAATCCTCTCACTCAGGGGCTTAGCTACGAACATGTTTTTGCCTAAGTTAGAAAACCTTTCCGAGTGAATGGCAACCTATTCACTCGGGGCTTCGCTGCGAACATATCTTCGCCTAAGTTAAAAACCTTTCCAAATGAATAGTAATCTATTCACTCGGATGCTTAGCTGCGAACCAGTCTTCGCCTAAGTATAGAATATACTTCGAGTGAAGAGCAATCCTCTCACTCGGGGGATTAGCTGCGAACATGCATTCACCTAAGTTAAAAACACCTTCCGAGTGAATGTCAACATATTCACTCGGATGCTTAGTTGCGAACCATTTTTCGCCTAAGTATAGAATATACTCCGAGTGACATGCAATCCTCTCACTCGGGGGCTGAGCTGCGAACCAATCTTTGCCTAAGTATAGAAACTACTCTGAGTGAAGAGCTATCCTCTTACTCAGGGACTTAGCCGCGAATCAATCGCCTAAGTTAAAACCCTTCCAAATTAATAGCAACCTATTCACCCGAGAACATTCATAAACCAAACAAACTCATGCAAAATGCAGATAAATCTGAAGAAGTCCAGCACGAATTAAAGTCGTCCATGCAAACGGAAGTACTAGGGTTCAACACCCGAATGAAGTTTTAATGGATACAGTAATACTCGGCTTACCGACGTGAATTAAAGTTTGCACAGTAACCAAAGTTCCTTCTCAAGGCTCACCAAGACTCGCAGGCTCAACAAAGGTGTCAAGGTCGATACCATCAGCAATGCGAGTCGCCGCATCGATGAAGGTCTCCATGAAATCTTCTCACTAGAGCTTCTTCGTATTAGCCACCTGGAGCGCCTTCAACTTATATTCTATATCTTCTTTGCAATGGACTCAGACGAGCGAAATAGTCACGTCAGCTCGGCATCATGCAACAGACTTCTTCCACTCATGCACCCTATTGGGAACCTGGTCCAAGTGGCTCATTATGGATTCCAAATCAGCCTGGAAAGTGTCCTCAGGCCACAGCTCCTTGTCAATCTTCCCCAACGCAGTTCGCAGTCGGGCAACCTACCCCTGGACCTGAAAGAAGTGAGCGTTGAGACGGAACATATTTACGGCCATGGCATGTGGAACAGTCGACTTGGAGGCGTCCAGATACGGCTCCACCTCTTCAGTCTCCTTGTCAAATTCCACGCAGAATTCGGTACGAGGGAAAAATGAAAAGTTAGTCAAAATTCATTCGGTAAAGTTCAGAAAGATTCACTTGATGGAAGAAGCATACCAGTAAGTGTCCCAAGCATTTTGGTCAAGAAGTCCTTCAGATACTTTTCCATGGCATTTCCCCTTTCCGCCATTTGTTAGAGCTTCCCCCCGCCCATTCGAGTCATTCTTTCTTCAGCTTCATGTTCTCTTCTTCCAACTTGCCGAGTTCTAAGAGCTTCTTTTCAACAGCCTCATATCTCTCCTTAACTTCCGCAAGGACCTTGTCCTTGTCCTCAAATGCTTTCTTCAGGGCATCCAAATCATTGGTCTTCACTTCCAGATCCAAGTGAAGTGGGTTCTTCTCTGATTCCAAGTTGGCATACTTAACTCCAATCTCACAAGCTTTCTAAAAACATCAAGGGAATAATTGTTGGAAATATGCCCTAGAGGCAATAATAAAGTGGTTATTATTATATTTCCTTGTTCATGATAATTGTCTATTATTCATGCTATCTTTGTATTAACCGGAAACCGTAATAAATATGTGAGTACATAGATCACAATGTGTCCATAGTGAGCCTCTAGTTGGCTAGCTCGTTGACCAATAGATGATCATGGTTTCCTGATCATGGATATTGGATATCATTGATAATGGGATCACATCATTAGGAGAATGATGTGATGGACAAGACTCAATTCTAAGCATAGCACTAGATCGTATTGTTTGTGTGCTAAATCTTTTCTAATGTCAGGTATCATTTCCTTAGACCATGAGATTGTGCAACTCCCAGATATTGTAGGAGTGCTTTGAGTTTATCAAACGTCACAACGTAACTGGGTGATTATAAAGGTGCACTGCAGGTTTCTCTGAAAGTGTGTGGTAGGTTGATACAAATTGAGACTGGGATTTGTCACTCCGTGTGACGTAGAGGTATATCTAGGCCCAGTCGATAATGCAACATCATACTGAGCTCAATGTGACTAAGGAGTTAGCCACGGGATTCTATGTTGCGGAACGAATAAAGAGACTTGCCGGTAACGAGATTGAACAAGGTATAGGGATACCGATGATCAAATCTCGGGCACGTATCGTACTGGTAGACAAAGGGAATTGCATACGGGATTGATTGAATCCCCGACATCGTGGTTCATCCGGTGAGATCATCGTGGAACATGTGGCAACCAACTTGGATATCCAGACCCCACTGTTGGTTATTGACCGGAGAGGTGTCTCGGTCATGTCTGCATGATTCCCGAACCTGTAGGGTCTACACACTTAAGTTTTGATGATGCTAGGGTTATTATGGGAATAATATACATGTTTACCGAAGGTTGTTTTGAGTCCCGGATAAGATCCCGTGCATCACAGGAGCTCCTGAATGGTCCGTATGTAAAGGTTCATATATAGGAAGTGAGGATTTGATCGCCGGAAGTGTTTCGGGCATCACCGATAATGTAGCGGGACCATCGGAAGGGTTCCGGGGGTCCACCGGGAAGGGCCACCACCCCCGAAGGGGTACATGGACCAAAAATGGATGGGAACCAGCCCCTAAGTGGGCTCGTGTGCCACCACAAAGGGCCCAAGGCTTAAGAGAGGGGTGAGGGGGCCAACCCTAGACGTGGTGGGCTTGCCTTGGGTGGCAAGCCACCCTAGGGCGCCACCTCTCCACCCTTGGCCACCTCCCCCTTACCCATCTAGGGTTGCCGCACCCCTTAGGGTGAAAACCCTAAGGGTGGGCACCCTCCTCCCTCTCCTCCTATATATAGTGGAGGGTTTTGGGGCTGCAAACAACACAATTTCACCTCTCCATGGCGCAGTCCTACTCCTCCTCCTCCTCCTCGTCCCCCGTAGAGCTTGGAGAAGCCCTGCCGGAGTACCACACAGCTCCACCATCACCATGCCGTCGTGCTACTGGAGCTCTCCCTCAACCTCTCCTCCTTACTTGATGGAACAAGGCGTTGGAGACGTCACCGGGCTGCATATGTGTTCAACGCGGAGGCGCCGTTGTTCGGCGCTTAGATCGGAATCCACCGCAATCTGAATCGCTACGAGTACGACTCCATCAACCGCGTTCTAGTAACGCTTCCTCTTAGCGATTCTCAAAGGTACGAATATGCTCTACCCCTTTGCTCGTTGCTGGTTTCTCCTAGATAGATCCTTGTGTGACGTAGGAATTTTTTGGAAATTACTATGCTCCCCAACAGTGGCATCAGAGCCAGGTTCTATGCATAGATTCTATGCACGAGTAGAACACAAAAGTTGTGGGCGATGATTTTGTCAATTGCTTGCGGTTACTAGTCTTATCTCTTTTTCAACGGTATTGTGGGATGAAGCGGCCCAGACCGACATTACACGTACGCTTAGGTGAGACTTGTTCCACCACCTGACATGCACTTGGTGCATAAGGTGGCTAGCGGGTGTCTGTCTCTCCCACTTTAGTCGAATTGGATTCGATGAAAAGGGTCCTTGTGAAGGGTAAATAGCATTGGCATATCAACGTTGTGGCTGTCACATAGGTAAGAAGCGTTATTGCTAGAAACCCTAATCAACCACATTAAACTTGCAACAACAATTAGAGGACATCTAACTTGTTTTTGCGGGGTGTGCTATGTGATGTGATATGGCCAAAATGACGTGATGTTACATATGTGATGTATGAAATTTGATCATGTTCTTGTAATAGGATTCAAGACTTGCATGTCGATGAGTATGACAACCGACAGCAGCCATAGGAGTTGTCTTAATTTATTGTATGAGATGCAACGCCATGTGGTTACGTTACTTTATTGCTAACGATTAGCTATAGTAGTAGAAGTAATAGTTGGCGAGACGACTTCAGGGAGACACAATGATGGAGATCAAGGTGTCATGTTGGTCACAATGATGATCATGCGATGCCCTCAAGATGGAGATCAAAGGAGCAAAGATGATAATGGCCATATCATGTCACTATATGATTGCATGTGATGTTTATCATGTTTTCATCTTATTTCTTAGAATGATGGTAGCAAAGATAAGATGATCCCTCCTTAAAATGTCTAGATATGTATTCCCCTAAGTGTGCACCATTGCGAAGTATCGTTGTATCGAAGCACCACGTGATGATCGGGTGCGATAGATTCTAATGTTCGCATACAACAGGTGTAAGCCAGGTTTACACACGCAAAACACTTAGGTTGACTCGAGAATCCTAGCATGTACATACATGGCCTTAGAATACGGGAGACCGAAAGGTCGAACATGAGTCGTATGGACGATACGATCAACATGGAGATGCTCACCATCGATGACTAGTCCATCTCACGTGATGATTGGACACGGGCTAGTCGACGTGGATCATGTAACACTTGGACGACTAGAGGCATGTCGATCTAAGTGGGAGTTCATTATATAATTTGATTAGATGAACTTAATTATCATGAATTTATTCTAAAATTGTCTTTACAAATATTGTAGATCCAATGGCTAATGCAAATGTTAACCTCAATTTCAACGCGTTCCTAGAGAAAACCAAGCTGAAAGATGATGGAAGCAACTATGCGGACTGGGTCCATAACTTAAAGCTCATCCTCATTCCATCAAAGAAGGCATATGTCCTTGATGCGCTGCTAGGTGACCCTCCCAGTCCCACGGCATCCGAGGACGTTCTGAACGCTGGCAGTCGCATAGTGATGATTATTCTCTGGTTCAGTGCGACATGCTTTACAGTTTGGAACCGGGGCTCCAAAGGCATTTTAAGCTACATGGAGCATATGAGATGTTACAAGACCTAAAACTAGTTTTTCAAGATCATGCCCAGGTCGAGAGATATGAAGTCTCCGACAAGTTCTTTAGCTGTAAGATGGAGGAGAATAGTTATATCGGTGAACACATACTCAGAATGTCCGGGTTGCACGACCATGTGACTCAACTGGGAGTTGAAGTTCCGGATGATGCGGTCATTGATAGAATCCTCGAGTCGCTCCCACCTAGCTATAAGAGCTTCATGATGAACTACAACATGCAAGGGATGGAGAAAACCATTCCCAAGTTGTACTCGATGCTGAAATCAACGGAGGTAGATATCAAGAAAGAACATCAAGTGTTGATGGTGAATAAGACCACCAGTTTCAAGAAAGGCAAGGGTAAAAATAACTTCAAGAAGGACGGTGCTACCTCTTGAACTTGCGTTGGTTTTTCCCTTGAAGACGAAAGGGTGATGCAGCATAGTAGCAGTAAGTATTTCCCTCAGTTTGAGAACCAAGGTATCAATCCAGTAGGAGTATCAAGGCAAGTCTCCAAAGTACCTATGAAAAAACAAACAAACCTGCACCCAACACTATAAAGGGGTTGTCAATCCCTTCACGATTGATTGCAAGGTGAGATCTGAAGTCGGAAAGTGCAACAAAGTGAAAGTGTAGAGCTGAAAATTTGAAGTGAAGTAGACCCGGGGGCCATAGTGTTCACTAGATGTTTCCCTCATGATAGCAAATATTACGGTGGGTGAACGAATTACTGTTGAGCAATTGATAGAACCGTGCAAAGTCATGATGATATCTAAGGCAATGATCATACATATAGGCATCATGTCCGAGACAAGTAGACCGATAGTGTGTTCATCTACTACTATTACTCCACACATCGACCGCTATCCAGCTTGCATCTAGTGTATTGAGTTCATAACAAACAGTGTAACGCCTTAAGCAAGATGACATGATGTAGAGGGATAAATTCATGCAATAGATATAAACCCCATCTTTTTACCCTTGATGGAAACAACATGATACGTGCCTCGCTACCCCTTTTATCACTGGGTGAGGACACCGCACGGTATGAACCCAAAACCAAGCACTTCTCCCATTGCAAGAATTGTAGATCAAGTTGGCCAAACGAAACCCACAACTCGAAGAGAATTACAAGGATACGAAATCATGCATATAAGAGATGAGATGAAACTCAAATAATATTCATAGATAATATGATCATAAATCCACAATTCATCGGATCTCGACAAACACACCGCAAAAGAAGATTACATCAGATAGATCTCCATGAAGATCATGGAGAACTTTGAATTGAAGATCCAAGAGAGATAAGAAGCCATCTAGCTACTAGCTATAGACCCGAAGGTCTATCGTGAACTACTCACGCATCATTGGAGAGGCAATGGTGTTGATTAAGAAGCCCTTCGTGTCCGAATCCCCCCTCCGGCAGGGCACCAGAACGTGCCCTAGATGGGATCTTGCGGAGACAGAAGCTTGCGGCGGCGGAAAAGTATTTTTGTGGGTCTCTCGTGTGGTTTCAGATTTTTAGGGAATTTATAGGCGGAAGAAGTAGGGCAAAGGAGCCACGGGGGGGCCACACGCCTGGTAGGCGCGCCCCCCTGGCCACGGCTAGGGGGCTTGTGGCCTCCCCCGGGATCCTTTGCCTTGGTTCTCAAGTTCCCTGCGTATCTTCTATTCCAGAAAAAATCATTCCGAAGATTTTATTCCGTTTGGAATCCATTGAATATTCTTATCTGAAAAGGGTCAAAAACACGGAAAAAACAGGAACTGGCACTTGGCACTGAGTTAATAGGTTAGTCCCAAAAAAGATATAAAATGCATACAAAACATCCAAAGTTGACAAGATAATAGCATGGAACCATAAACAATTATAGATACGTTGGAGACGTATCAAGCATCCCCAAGCTTAACTCCTACTCGTCCTCGAGTAGGGAAGTGACAAAGACTAAATTTTTGATGTGGAATGCTACCTAACATATTTGTCCTTTGTAACTTCTTTCATATGACATGAATGTTCGGATCCATAAGATTCAAAACAATAGTTTTCTATTGACATGAAAACAATAATACTTCAAACAAACTAGCAAGGTAATCATGAACTTTCGAAATAAGAAGGCCAAAGAAAGTTATCCCTACAAAATCATATAGTCTGGCTATGCTCCATCATCCCCAGACAACGAATTTAAATCATGCACAACCCCGGTATTGGCCAAGTAATTGTTTTCGCACTCTTACTTTCTCAAACCTTTTCAACTCTCACGCAATACATGACTGTGAGCCATATAGGTGAAATAGAGTGTGGTGGAGTTTGTGAGGAAAAAAGGAGGAGATGGTCACATCGACTCGGTGTATCAACGGGCTATGGAGATGCCCATCAATAGACATCAATGTGAATGAGTAGGGATTACCATGGAACGGGTGCACTTAGATCTATAAGTGTGTGAAAGCTCAAAAGGAGAACTAGTGGGTGTGCATCCAACTTGCTTGCTCACCAAGACCTAGGGCAATTTTGAGGAGCCCATCATTCGAATATACAAGCCAAGTTATATAATGAAAATTCCCACTAGTATATGGAAGTGTCAAAACAAGAGACTCTCAATCATGAAGAACATGGTGCTATTGTGAAGCACAAGTGTGGAAAAGTTTAGTAGCATTTTCCCTTCTCTCTTTTTCTCTCATTCATTTTTTTTGGTTGGGCTCTTTGGCCACTTTTCATTTTTATTGGTGGGCAACTTTGGCCTCTTTTCATTTTTCCTCTCATGGGACAATGCTCTAATAATGATGATCATCACACTTTTATTTACTCACAACTCAACACTTAGAGCAATGATGACTCTATAGGAAATGCCCCCAGCAGTGTAACGAGATGTGCAACGATCTAGATTGGCGTATGACGTTGACACATCTTGCTAGCTATCTTACGATCATGCAATGGCAATATGAAAGTGACGGAACAAGTCATGAGACGGAACGGTGGGAGTTGCATGGCAATATATCTCGGAATGGCTATGAAAATGCCATAATAGGTAGGTATGCTGGCTATTTTGAGGAAGGTATATGGTGGGTTTGTGCACCGGCGAAAGTTGCGCGGCACGAGAGAAGCTAGCAATGGTGGAAGGTGAAAGTGCATCTATACCATCGACTCACATTAGTCATGAAGAACTCATATACTTATTGGGAAAGTTTTATTAGTAATCAAAACAAAGTGCTAAACGCATACTCCTAGGGGAAGGGTTGGTAGGTGTTAACCATCGCGCGATCTCGACCGCCACACAAAGAATGACAATAAATAAATCAATTATGCTCCGAGTTCCTAACATAGCGGTTCACCATACGTGCATGCTACGGGAATCACTAACTTCAACACAAGTATTTCTAGATTCACAACACCCTACTAACATAACTCTAATATTACCAAATCCATGTCTCAAAACTAAATTTCTCTTCAAGTTTCTCTTCAAGAGATTTCATCATGGCATCGACGATATGATCGGTAAAGGCCTTGTTTTGGCTATAAGCGTGTGGAGAGTTTAGCATGGATTGCATCAAGGAAATACATTCAATCAAAGAGCAACTATCATAATTGAATTCCTTGAAATCCAAAGTAGTAATTTCATTACTACTCAAAGTTTTGATATCCTCTACTCCACTTTCAATGCTTTTAGCATCAAGATAGAAAGACTCCGAATCCTTGGGGCGTTTCTCAACCAAAGTGGATTCATATCCAGCCCCATCATCATTAGGTTTGACATTAGAAAACAAGGATTCAATGGGAGTCACACCATGCACTTTAAGATCTTCGTGATTCTCATCACATATTTCAGGTTTAGCAGCCATTTTATTGAATAAGGTAGCCTGTTTATCAGAAATCTGGCCTACCAAATTTTCAAGACGAGCAAACTGAGAATTTAGTGCAAGGAATTCTTTGGCCATATCATCAACTTCTTTATTCATAAAATCCATAAAATAATTTTGCTCCCTTAGTTCTGTACGAAAGTAACTATTATAATCAAACTGTGTAGACATGAAGCCTTTAACACTAGTTTCAATCTCTTCCAAACTTTTATAGTAAGCATCATAATCCTTTGGTTGGGCCATAGAGGTCTTAGCAGGCAGACAAACACACAAGCGAACAAAAAGTAAGCGAAAGAAAAGGGTGAACGAAAAAGGCAAATATTATTGTAAATTTGTTGTCGTGTGTATAAGTCTGACAGTAGATGTGTAGGGTACGAAAGGATGGGCAGAGCCTTAGCTACGGCGAGGTTGTATGAGTTCAGGCCCCTCTACGGTGGAGGTAAAAGCCCTACGTCTCATTGCTCTTGGGAGCTTGTTGTCGAGTGGAATATGGATTACAGTGAATTGCTAACCCCTGCACGAGTGGAGAAGGGCAGCTTATATAGAGTGCGCTGCCCTTCACAATGGTTCGGTGCACAGGGGTGTAGTAGTGGCGAATAAATGCCTACGTTACGGGTAACGTACGTCTTAAATGCTAATAAAGGTACATGGAAACGTATGACCGTTGCCCTCCAGGGGGGTTACGATGCACGGAGTGGAATCCAGTCGGTAAGTTTGATACGCTCCGAATGCTCATCTCCGACTGGATGATGGAGGATTCGTCATCGACTGGATGATGGGAAGTCCTTAATTCAGTCAGAACTGACTAAGGGCCTTATCCCTTATGAAGGGTGGTCCTTGGGTAGGACTCATAGGGCAGGCCTATGACCCTACCCTAGGACTATAACCCCATCATTAGTCCCCGAATGGATTAGGGTTGGAACAACGAAGCGATGCTTGGAGTACGGATCCGGCTGGTACGGATGCGACTTTGGCGTTGTTTGCCTCGATCCATTTTATCCTCTTGGACCAATGATCCGAGTGGATGTATTTGTGAAACGAACCGTCAGGGACCGAGTGCTTCCGTGGTATCTTTTGACGTGACCAGTCAACTGACAGCGGCGGATTTTCCGGGATCCTCAAATTTTGGTTGTTGCGCGCTCAGCGGGGATGACGACATCGTAATCCAGTAGTATATGTCGCCTCGATTTCCGCGCCTTCATCTTCTCCACTAATATCGCAGCAACCGGTCGGGGGATAAGATTTCGGGGCCACCTGCTAGTGACCCAATCGGAACCTTATTTAAACCTCCACAGCGAGGGTTTTTTGTTGCACTCACCGGATAGCTCGCACTTGCCCCGCTTCTCTCGTCACCTCCCGCGCATCTCAAGCTCCTCCCTTCTCCTTCTCCCTCGCGGATCTGCAGCCTCCACCATGACAAAGAGGCAGACTAGCAAGCTCGAGGCGCGGAAAAAGAAGGGGAAGGCGGCGGCTCCTGCTCAGCGGCGACAACGAGCATTGCCGGCGGGTTGGATCCAGGGGGATTTCCTCCCCTCCACGGTGATGGAGGGGGACTTGCTGGAGTTGGTGGAGCACGGCATGATCGCACACAAGACGTGGAGGTTGTCGGCGGAGGGCGAGACCGAGCCGGCGCCCCGGGAGGGGGAGCGCGTCTTGCTTCTCAGCCACGTGCACCGAGGCTTCTCTGTGCCTCCTCATCCCTTCTTCAGAGGTATAATGAACCACTTCGGGGCATAGCTCCACCATTTTCCTCCCAACGCAATAGCTCATCTCTCTGCCTTCGTCGTGCTGTGCGAGTGTTTTATCGGCTGTCCTCCCCATTGGGGGATCTTCAAGCACATCTTCTCTGCTAGATCTCAAACCATCAAAAGACTCAACCAGTCGGATGACAAAACACACCTCCTTCAGCTCTGCGGACGCTTAGGCTTCCAAAAGAAAAGTAAAAGTAGCTATCCCGGTCTTCAGTTGTGTGAATCTGTTAGGAACTGGCAGTCGACATGGTCTACTGCCAGGACGTTGCTTGCCCGAATGCCGCAAATGGACTGCCTCCTTTTAGCTTAGACCGACCGGCTCCGCCTAGGCAGCTTGCGCTCATGAAGGCAGAGAAGATCCAGATCCAGCCTCTGGTCGATGCGCTTGTAGAGGTCGTTCGAAGGGGGGTCACCGGCGTAGATTTGCTAGAGGTTTTTCTGGGTTGGCGTATCCAGCCTCTGCAAGCTCGACACCACGCCATGTGGCACTACACGGGGCCTGAGGTCTCCACTCGGACTAACGTCGAGTGCGTGACCGGGGAGATGGTGGCGTCGTGGGTCCTCAACATCATAGGTGCCTGTGATAACCCCAGAGGAGCCCGGCGAGTGAAGCCCTTCCGCGCGGACAACCCTCCTCCGAATGAGGTGAGTATAATTTGTCAAGTGCACACAATTGTCTCAGATTTATCGCCTTCTTGAATCACTGTCTGACGTCTGATGTTGTCGACTGTATCTCGTGCAGGCGTGGACTAACTGGTTTTCTCCTGTCTCGAAAGGGAATCCGGCCGAGGAGGAGGAAGGTAGCCAGGAGGGCAGCATGGAGAGTGTTGAGTACGTCTCCGACAGTGGGTAGACGGAGGAGGAGTCCGAAGAAGAAGAGGAGGAAGATGAGGAGCAGAACTCGCCACCCCCACCGCCAGAGCCTCGAACTAAACGTCGTCACGAACCTGTGGCTCCGTCGGCTCCTCCAGCGGCCTCGAATGCCCCGCCAGCTGCTCCTGCGGTTCCAAGCGCCTTGCCAGCCGCTCCCGTGGTCCCGAGTGCTCGGAGCACAAAGAGGACCAGGGATTCTGCTGCTGAGCCAGCGGGCCAGCCCTCTAAGGTGGCCAAACCGAGTGGATCTAAGCCTCAGAAGGCTTTGCCGCGGATGAGGGTCACAGTTCCCGTCACCTCAACGTAAGTGCATTGTTGTTCTATCTTCTTCCAGTATTTGATTGAACTCATGCTTATTGGTCGAATGAATTTTACTCGACAGAGCTGCCACCTCCGCCACCTCTCCGCCACGCCAGGGGGACGATCCCATGGACATGGACAATGTTGTCACATCCCAGCTAGGTGCGTCATGGCGATTCCGAGAGCTTACATTATGGCATCATGAATTCTGTCTTTGGTCTTGCCTTTTTCCTATGGACTCACGTCGTTCGGTTGGGTTTCCCTCAGAGGTGATTTATGTGGAGGAGGGCGACCAGAGGAGGTCTGAGCAAGTTGTGGTGCCTGTCCTTGAGGCTGTTCCACAGGTTACTACTCCCGCCATGGACGCGCCGCCGACTGAAACGATGTCGTCGACTGAAACGACGCTTATCGCTGCTGAACCGACTGGAGCAGGACTTGGGATGCCCAAGGAGTCTCCTATGGTGCCAGGTCCGTCGACTGTCCAGTACGACGTCCAGCGCCTCCCGGAAGATCAGGTGGGAGCTGCCAAGGGGGCCATGGTGCAGGCGGAGTTGATGGCGGGAGATGCCAAGAGAGCGTACGACTCCATCGCGTCTCTGTACAAGCGAAGCTTGGAACTCCGGGACAATATCCGAGTAAGTGGGCTAGTAAGTATTTACTTTCCTCTTGTAACCCACTGGGTGTTCAAGTAATGTACTCGGATACAGTATGATTCTTTTGCAGTGGGTTCACTCTTAGTGAACCTAGTGGGTGTAGTCCCCGAGACTTCTGTCGAGTGCTTGCACTGGCAGTTGTCTTTATATACATTTTCTTTAACTTGATCAGATCAAAACTAATCTGTTCGAATGTTACCGGTGGGGGCACTCCGAGTGCACCTACTGGATGAGTCCCCGAGAGTAATTTTACTCAGGTCGGGTAGTAGTAACCTCATAGGCTTGTTTGTTTCCATGTATCTCAATAGGGCGGACCTGTTTGAGCTTCATGCCAGTGGGGTCACTCTTAGTGAACCCACTAGGTGTAGTCCCCGAGACCGCTGTCGACTACTTGCGTCGGCAGGGGTCTGAAGAACTTCTATTTTTTATTGTTGCCCTTGTTGAATTTGTCTGATCGTCTCTTGGCGCTGACTTGCAGAAGACTTGCGAGATGGGATCAGCGTACGAGACTCTGAAGGCTGAAAAGATTCAGTTTGCTGCGGAACTTGATGCAACAATGCTTGCCTTGGCTGGTCTGAAGGGTGTTGTGGCTGAACGAGAGAAGTCCTTGGAGGAGTCCCATGAGGCAAACAAGGCATTGGCGGCTGAAGTGGAGAAAATGGGGAAACAAAGAACCGAGCTGATGGGACACATGCAGGTGTTAAACAGGCGGTGCATAGCACAGGAGAATTACGTCAGTGACTGGGCAAGGAAGATGATTGCGCTTCTCGGTGGTAAATTCTGTTTGTTCCGAGTGCTTCTTGACTGTGTAATTCATTCTATGCGTACTTTTTGCTCGTCCTGTCTTTGCAGATTTTGGCATGGACGCTGAGGCTGAAGCAGCTGTCGTTGAGCGGTCGGTTCTTCCGAATGTTCCACTCGGCGAGGACGCCAATCGAGACCTGCTCCGAGCGCACATTTGCCTGGGCAAAGTGGGACCTTTCATCGGTCGACAGAGAGAAGTCGTCGGCCGAATCGACAAGGAGCTTCGGCCTGAAGACGAGTCTCGGCAAGAGATGGAAGTCTGCGGCTCGCTGTGGTGCGGACATGGCGTTGTCGCTGGTCCGAGTGCACTGCAAGGAGGCTCGCGAAGAGAAGCTGAAAGCGTTGCAAGTCGCCAACACCAAAAAGCTTCGATTCGAAGATTTCATGGAGACCTTCCTTGAGAGCGCCACTCGCATCGCAGACGGGATCGACCTCGACACTTTCGTGGAGCCTGCCAGTCCCAGTGCCAGTCCTGACGACGTTTAAGAAAACTTTTACCTCGGTATGCCGAGTGTTAGTTGTATGAAACTTTGGCTACTGCTGTTGGCCGTCACATTCGTGGTTCGGTGTGGATAAGCTTGATCTACACCGAACCAACTATCTTTAGACAAACTTTGAATTTGAATCGAATCTTTTGCTCTTCTATTGGCAAAGAGTTGTTGACACGATTTTGGCTCGTGGTTTTTGTTTGGCGTTTCTTGGTGAAGCCAATGGCAAACATGCGGATCATGTAATTGTCAGTTGTCTTGACATCTGCATGAGCCTCACTGAGGGTCTGCTGAGTCTCCGAGTGGATCTGTAGGATACACTCGAAGGCAATTGTGTACTTAGGCGATTTGTGATCGCCGCTAAGTCTTCGAGTGTGACTGTAAGGTTGTACTCAGAGCGAGTTGCTACTCATGTAATTGTGAGTTGTCTTGACATCTACATGAACCTCAATGAGGTTCTGCTACTCATGTAATTGTCGGTTGTCTTGACATCTACATGAGCCTCAATGAGGGTCTGCTAAGCCTCCGAGTGGATCTTGGAGATACACTCGGAGAAAGTTTGTGCTTAGGCGATTCTTGATCGCAGCTAAGTCCCCGAGTGCGATGTTTAGTGCACACTCGGAGAAAGTTTGTACTTAGGCGATTCTTGATCGCAGCTAAGTCCCCGAGTGCGACGTTTAGTGCACACTCGGAGAAAGTTTGTACTTAGGCGATTCTTGATCGCAGCTAAGTCCCAGAGTGCGATGTTTAGTGCACACTCGGAGAAAGTTAATACTTAGGCGATTCGTGATTGCAGCTAAGTCCCCGAGTGCAACGTTTAGTGCACAGTCGGAGAAAGTTTGTGCTTAGGCGATTCTTGATCGCAGCTAAGTCCCCGAGTGCGACGTTTAGTGCACACTCGGAGAAAGTTAATACTTAGGCGATTCGTGATCGCAGCTAAGTCCCCGAGTGCGACGTTTAGTGCACACTCGGAGAAAGTTTGTGCTTAGGCGATTCTAGATCGCAGCTAAGTCCCCGAGTGCGACGTTTAGTGCACACTCGGAGA
Source organism: Hordeum vulgare subsp. vulgare (assembly GCF_904849725.1). NCBI lineage: Eukaryota > Viridiplantae > Streptophyta > Magnoliopsida > Poales > Poaceae > Hordeum > Hordeum vulgare. Next base: position 392,580,804 of record NC_058523.1, on the reverse strand, counting down.
AAGTTTGTACTTAGGCGATTCTTGATCGCAGCTAAGTCCCCGAGTGCGACGTTTAGTGCACACTCGGAGAAAATTTGTGCTTAGGCGATTCTTGATCGCAGCTAAGTTCCCGAGTGCGGCGTTTAGTGCACACTCGAAGAAATTTTGTACTTAGGTGATTCTTGATCGCAGCTAAGTCCCCGAGTGCGACGTTTAGTGCACACTCGGAGAAAGTTTGTACTTAGGCGATTCTTGATCGCAGCTAAGTTTGCACATTCGGAGAGACTTGTCTTTCTTGGGCACCATGACAACATTGGCGAGCCACTCGGAGTGGTGTACCTCGCGAATGAAGTTGGCTGCCAAGAGCTTGGCCACCTCTTCTCCGATTGCCTTCCTCTTGTGCGCGGCGGACCGACGCAGGCGTTCTCGGACAGGCCGAGCGGCGGGACCCACATGCAGTCGGTGCTCACCCACCTCCCTGGGTACACCTGGCATGTCAGCGGGCTTCCATGCGAAGATGTCCCAGTTCTCACGGAGGAATTGGATGAGCTCGGCTTCCTATTTAGGATCGAGGGTGGTGGAGATGTTCGTCGGGGCAGCGGTGTCGTCCGTCGGGTGGATGCTGACCTTCTTCGTCTCTCCCGCCGACTGGAATGCGGACTCCGAAGCTGGCTTCTTCGAATGCATCAAGTCAGCGGGGTCGACTGTCTTCTTGTACTCGTCAAGCTCGAGGACAGCCATCTGCTGATCGGCGATCCTCGATCCCTGCTGCAGACACTCCTCGGCCCGCTGCCGATTGCGTGTGATAGTGATCACATCTTTCGGGCCTGGCATCTTCAGCTTCAGGTACACGTAACATGGACGGGCCATGAAACGCGCATACGCCGGGTGGCCCAGAATCGCGTGGTACGCACTCTGGAAGTCCACCACCTCGAATGTCAGCTTTTCCTTGCGAAAGTTCTTGTCGGAGCCGAAGACGACGTCCAACGCGATCTGGCCGAGTGACTTGGCCTTTCGTCCAGGTACGACTCCGTGGAACTGCATGCTGCTCTCGCTAAGTTTGGACATCGGAATGCCCATCCCCTTGAGAGTGTCAGCGTACATGATGTTCAAACCACTGCCACCGTCCATGAGGACTTTGCGCAGTCGGACTCCTTCCACCACCGGGTCGACGACTAGAGCCTGCCTCCCTGGGGTGGGTACATGTGCTGGATGATCCGACTGGTCAAAGGTGATCACAGTCTGAGACCATTTGAGGAACGTGGGGTTGGTCGGCGTGGCCATGTTCACCTCCCTGTTCACCAGCTTCAGACGACTCTTGCTCTCAATGTCAGCAAAAATCATCAGTGTTGCATGGACTTGGGGGAACGGATCCTCCTTGTCCTCCTCATCCTGTTCATTTCCCTTTTCACTCGGTTGCCCTTCGCCGAACCCCTGGATCAGGAGGCGACATTGCCGAGTGGTATGCTTCGGATATATGGCGTTGCCCTCTTCATCCATCTTCGTGTGAATCGGACATGGCTGGTCCAGGATGGGGTTTCCGAACTGCTTCTTCTTGGGGGTGAACTAAGCCTTCCCCTTGCCCTTGAACTTGGCATTGGTAACAGCTGCGGCCTCTGCCTGCGGAGTGGACGAAGCTTTCTGCTTCTGCTTCCGAGTGATGTTCCCATCTCCATTGGCGACTGCTTTGTGCTTGCCGCTACGAATGCGGTCCTCTTCTTCGCCATTTGCATAGCGTGCCACTATCTCCATCATCTCACTCATGGAGATGTCGCCTGTTCGACCGAACTTCAGGTACAAATCTCTGTACCGCATGCCTGCCTTGAAGGCGCAGACTGCTTGGTGCTCTGTGACGTTCTCCACCGTGTGGTAGAGGGTCGTCCAATGCTGAATGAAATCGCGCACGGGCTCATTCTGCTTCTAGACACAGTGCTGGAGCTCCACGAGGCCAGCAGGGCGTTTGCACGTCCCTTCGAAGGTCCTGACGAAGACTCGGGCCAGATCTGCCCAGCTGTAGATGCTTGAGGGAGCCAACTGGTTCAGCCACGCTCCTGCCGAGCCATCAAGCATCAGAGGGAGGTTCTTCATGGCGACGTGGTCGTCCCCTCCTCCGATGTGGACTGCCACTCGCTAGTCGCCCAGCCACGTTTCTGGCTTGGATTCTCCTATAAACTTGCTGATCCCCGTCGCCAATCGGAAGTTGGGAGGGATGTCAGCCGAACGGATGGCTCGACTAAAACACTCGGGACCAGAGACGATGGTTCTTCTTCCACTCGGACGGTCCATATTGTGACCATCGCGGTGGGCTCGGCCCCTGTCGACCCTCCTCTGGGCGATATGCCCTCTCGCGTCAGGCCTCGGATCATAAGTGTCACCGACTGAACACCGATCATCATGATGTCGGGGCCCGTAGGGCCCACCCCGCGGAGGGGTGCGTGAGCGGTGACGATCTTCGGGATTAATGGAACGGTTGCCTCCCCTGTGTCGCTGATGAGAACCGGGGCTGTAAATTGACCGATGCGTGTTCGCGTGAACAGAACTATTGTGAATCCTGTTGTGCGACTGGGAGACCGCCGAATTTTGCTGCTGCGCCGTGTGCAGCAGGGCGCGGATTTGCTCGATCCCCCTGCCAGCCTCCGAATCAGTCGGCTGGAGGGAATCGGCTATCTTGGCGGTGGCAGCCAGGTTGAGGACGGGTATGTGGAACACCTCCATGTTGCTCCGCCGAGTGTGCCGACTGGCAGAATGGCGGAGCTGACGGCGAGCGCCGGATGTTTCGCCGACCTCGTGCTCATTCCCGCCAGTTTGGCGAGGACTTTCATGGGAGTTGGCCATGTGCACTTCAGCCGCAGGCCCGCGACCCAAGTACTCAGAAGGAAACTCAGTCAAAACTGAGCCCGAGCGTTGGAACGGCGGCGCAACCACAACCGACTCTAGGACCGCCACTTGTGAGGACGCGTTCTGGCGCGCCTGGGCGTGTTGCACCCAACACTGGAGCCGCGGACGGCGGTACCGCTTGTTGCGGCGCGCGACGGTGGCGTAGGTCGACACCGGAGCCGACTGCTGGACAAGAAGAATACCGCGGGCGCCGGCACGGAAGTGCGTAGCCCCGCAACTGGGGAACACCTCGACGTCGAGAGGGGCATCCTGAAGCCATGCCGAATCGTCGACGATGAAGGAGAGAGCGCCGAAGAGGATCTCGTGACCCATGCTCAAATCTCCACCGGATGACATGACGAAAAGATGTAGTCGCAAACTCGCCGGAAGTCGCTTAGACGCCTGCCCCACGGTGGGCGCCAACTGTCGTGGGTATAAGTCTGATAGTAGATGTGTAGGGTACGAAAGGATGGGCAGAGCCTTAGCTACGGCGAGGTTGTATGAGTTCAGGCCCCTCTACGGTGGAGGTAAAAGCCCTACGTCTTAGTGCTCTTGGGAGCTTGTTGTCGAGTGGAATATGGATTACAGTGAATTGCTAATCCCTGCACCAGTGGGGAAGGGCGGCTTATACGGAGTGCGCTGCCCTTCACAACGGTTCGGTGCACAGGGGTGGAGTAGTGGTGAATAAATTCCTACGTTACAGGTAACGTATGTCTTAAATACTGATAAAGGTACATGGAAACGTATGACCGTTGCCCTCTAGGGGGGTTACGATGCACGGAGTGGAATCCAGTCGGTAAGTTTGATACGCTCTGAATGCTCATCTCCGACTGGATGATGGAGGATTCGTCACCGACTGGATGATAGGAAATCCTTAATTCAGTCGGAACTGACTAAGGGCCTTATCCCTTATGAAGGGTAGTCCTTGGGTAGGACTCATAGGGCAGGCCTATGACCCTACCCTAGGACTATAAGCCCATCATTTGTGTTTTTCAAAAGTGGGGGAGAGGAAAACGAGAGGCAAAATAGTAAATGCAAGAGATGAGTTTGCGACAGTTACTTGGATAAGCTTCACTTAGAATAGTCCCCGGTGCCAGAAATTGACAGGTTGAAGGAAGACTATTCTTGACTTGATACTCCCCACCAACGGCGCAAGAAATTCTTCTTGCTACCTCTTGAGATTGCGTTGGTTTTTCCCTTGAAGAGGAAAGGGTGATGCAGCATAGTAGCAGTAAGTATTTCCCTTAGTTTGAGAACCAAGGTATCAATCCAGTAGGAGTATCAAGGCAAGTCTCCAAAGTACCTGCGCAAAAACAAACAAACTTGCACCCAACGCTATAAAGGGGTTGTCAATCCCTTCACGATTGATTGCAAGGTGAGATCTGAAGGCGGAAAGTGCAACAAAGTGAAAGTGTAGAGTTGAAAATATGAAGTGAAGTAGACCCGGCGGCCATAGTGTTCACTAGAAGCTTCTCTCATGATAGCAAATATTACGGTGGGTGAACGAATTACTGTCGAGCAATTAATAGAACCGCGCAAAGTCATGATGATATCTAAGGCAATGATCATACATATAGGCATCACGTCCGAGACAAGTAGATCGATACTGTCTGCATCTACTACTATTACTCCACACATCGACCGCTATCCAGCATGCATCTAGTGTATTGAGTTCATAACAAACAGAGTAATGCCTCAACCAAGATGACATGATGTAGAGGGATAAATTCATGCAATAGATATAAACCCCATATTTTTAGCCTTGATGGCAACAACACGATACATGCCTCGCTACCCCTTCTGTAACTGGGTGAGGACACCGCATGGTATGAACCCAAAACCAAGCACTTCTCCCATTGCACGAATTGTAGATCAAGTTGGCCAAACGAAACCAACAACTCGAAGAGACTTACAAGGATACGAAATCATGCATATAAGATATCAGAGGAAACTCAAATAATATTCATAGATAATCTGACCATAAATCCACAATTCCTCTGATCTCGACAAACACACCGCAAAAGAAGATTACATCACATAGATCTCCATGAAGATCATGGAGAACTTTGTATTGAAGATCCAAGAGAGAGAAGAAGCCATCTAGCTACTAGCTATGGACCTGAAGGTCTGTGGTGAACTACTCATGCATCATCGGAGAGGCAATGGTGTTGATGAAGAAGCCCTCCGTGTCTGAATCCCCCCTCCAGCAAGGCACCAAAACGTCCTAGATGGGATCTTGCGGAGATAGAAGCTTGCGGCGGGGGAAAGTATTTTTGTGGCTCTCTCCTATGGTTTCAGATTTTTAGGGAATTTATAGGCGGAAGAAGTAGGCCAAATAAGCCATGGGGGGGGGGCGACAAGCCTGGTAGGCGCCCCTGGCTACGGCTAGGGGGCTTGTGGCCTCCCCCGGGATCCTTTGCCTTGGTTCTCAAGTTCCGTGCGTATCTTCTGTTCCGGAAAAAATCATTCCGAAGATTTTATTCCGTTTGGACTCCATTTAATATTCTTCTCTGAAAAGGGTCAAAAACATGGAAAAAAGATGAACTGGCACTTGGCGCTGAGTTAATAGGTTAGTCCCAAAAAAGATATAAAATGCATACAAAACATCCAAAGTTGACAAGATAATAGCATGGAACCATAAAAAATTATAGATACGTTGGAGACGTATCAGACGGCAAAGCAGTTGTCGGGAAAATAAAAAGAATGGACCCAAGCCTGAGATTGAGTGCTATTATTACAAGTGAACCGGACACTGGAAGCGGAATTGCCCCAGGTACTTAGCGGATAAGAAGGTCGACAACGTCAAAGGTATATATTATATACATGTTATTGATGTGTACCGTACCATCGCTCGTAGTAGCTCCTGGTTATTTGATACCGGTGTTGTTACTCACATTTGCAACTCAAAGCAGGAACTGCAGAATAAGTGAAGGCTGGCTAAGAACGAGGTGACGATGCGCGTCGGGAATGGTTACAAGGTCGATGTGATCGTTGTCGGCACGCTACCTCTACATCTACCTTCGGGATTAGTTTTAAACATTAATAATTGTTATTTAGTACCAGCATTGAGCATGAACATTGTATCGGGATTTTGCTTGATGCGACATGGCTACTCATTTAAATCTGAGAATAATGGTTGTTCCATTTATATGAGTGATATATTTTATGGTCATGCCTGGCTGGTCAATGGTTTATTCTTAATGAATCTCGAATGTGATGTTACACATATTCACAGTCTGAGAACCAAAAGATGTAAGGTTGATAATGATAGTCCCACATACTTGTCGCACTGCCACCTTGGTCATATCGGTGTTAAGCACATGAAGAAACTCCATATAGATGGACTTTTGGAGTCTCTTGATTTTGAATCATTTGACACATGTGAACCGTGCCTCATGGGCAAGATGACCAAGACTCCATTCTCTGGAACAATGGAGCGAGCAACCAACTTATTGGAAATAATACATACTGATGTATGCGGTCCAATGAGTGTTGAGGCTCGCGGTATGGGTATGTCTACTTAATGAAACACAAGTCTGGAACCTTGGAAAGGTTCAAGGAATTTCAGAGTGAGGTTGAGAATCGACGTGACAAGAAAATAAAGTTTCTACGCTCTGATCGTGGAGGAGAATATTTGAGTCATGAGTTTGGCACACACCTAAGGAAATGTGGAATTGTTTCACAACTCACGCCGCTTGGCACACCGCAGCGTAACAGTGTGTCTGAACGTCGTAATCGCACTCTATTGGACATGGTGCGATCTATGATGTCTCTTACTGATTTACTACTATCATTTTGGGTATATGCATTGGAAACTACCGCATTCACTTTAAATAGGGCACCTTCTAAATCCATTGAGACAACACCGTATGAATTATGGTTTGCCAAGAAACCTAAGCTATCGTTTCTGAAAGTTTGGGGTTGTGATGCTTATGTGAAGAAACTTCAACCAGAGAAGCTCGAACCCAAAGCGGAAAAATGCGTCTTCATAGGATACCCTAAGGAAACTATTGGGTACACCTTCTATCTTAGATCCGAAGGCAAAATTTTGTTGCCAAGAACGGATCTTTTCTAGAGAAATAGTTTCTCTCGAAAGAAGTAAGTTGGAGGAAAGTAGAACTTGATGAGGTAATTGTACCTCCTCTCGATCCGGAGAGTAGCACAACACAAGAAAATGTTTCTGAGGTGCCTGCACCGGCTAGAGAAGAAGTTAATGATGATGATCATGAAACTCCAGATCAAGTTGCTACTAAACCTCGAAGGTCCACAAGGACACGTTCCGCACCAGAGTGGTACAACAACCCTGTCATGGAAATCATGTTGTTGGACAACAGTGAACCTTTGAACTATGAAGAAGTGATGGCGGGCCTGGATTACAACAAATGGTTTGAATCCATGAAATCCGAGATAGGATCCATGTATGAGAAGAGAGTATGGACTTTGGTGGACTTCCCCGATGATCGGCGAGCCATAGAGAATAAATGGATCTTTAAGAAGAAGACTGACGGGGATAGTAATGTGACCATCTGTAAGGCTCGGCTTGTCGCTAAGGGTTACCGACAAGTTCAAGGGATTGACTACGATGAGACCTTCTCACCCGTAGCGATGCTAAAGTCAGTCCAAATCAAGTTAGCAGTTGCCGCATTTTATGATTATGAAATCTGGCAAATGGACTTCAAAACGGCATTCTTAAACAGCTTTCTTAAGGAAGAATTGTATATGATATAGCTGGAAGGTTTTGTCGATCCTAATAATTCTAACAAGGTATGTAAGCTCCATCTCTACATCTATGGGCTGGTGCAAGCATCTCGGAGTTGGAACATTCACTTTGATGAGGTGATAAAAGTGTTTGGGTTTGTACAGACTTATCGAGAAGCCTGTATTTACAAGAAAGTGAGTGGGAGCTTTGTAGAATTTCTCATATTATATGTGGATGACATATTGTTAACGGGAAATGATATAGAATTGCTGGAAAGCATAAAGGCCTATTTGAATAAGAGTTTTTCAATGAAGGACCTTGGAGAAGCTGCTTACATATTAGGCATCAACATCTATAGAGATAGATCGAAACGCCTCATTGGTCTTTCACAAACACATACCTTGATAAGATATTGAAGAAGTTTAATATGGATAAGGCTAAGAAGAGGGTTTTGCCTGTATTACAAGGTTTGAGGTTGAGTACGACTCAACGCCTGACCACGGCAGAAGATAGAGAAAAGATGAGTACCGTCCCCCATGCTTCAACCATAGGCTCTATTATGTATGCCATGCTCTGTACCAGACCTGATGTGAACCTTGCCATAAGTTTGATAGGGAGGTACCAAAGTGATCCAGGAGTGGATCACTGGACAGCGGTCAAGAATATCCTTAAGTACCTGAAAAGGACTAAAGATATGTTTCTCTTTTATGGAGGTGCCGAAGAGCTCGTCGTAATGGGTTACATTGATGCTAGCTTCAAAATAGATCTGTATGAGTCCAAGTCACAAACCGGATATGTGTACATTTTGAATGATGGGCAGTCAGCTGGTGCAGTTGCAAGCAAAGCGTGGTGGCGGCATCTACATGCGAAGCGGAGTACACAGCTGCTTCGAAAGCAACATAGGAAGGAGTCTCGATGAAGGAGTTCATCACCGACCTTGGAGTGATTCCCAATACGTCAGGCCCTATGACTCTCTTTTGTGACAACACTGGAGCTATTGCCATTGCCAAGGAGCCCAGGTTTCACAAGAAGACCAAGCAGATCAAGTGCTGCTTCAACTCCATTCGTGGATACATCTAGGATGGAGATATAGATATTTGTAAAGTACATACGGATCGGAATGTCGTAGATCCATTGACTAAACCTCTTCCACGAGTGAAACATGATCAACAACAGAACTCTATGGGTGTTCGATTCATCACAATGTAACTAGATTATTGACTCTAGTGCAAGTGGGAGACTGTTGGAAATACGCCCTAGAGGCAATAATAAAGTGGTTATTATTATATTTCCTAGTTCATGATAATTGTCTATTATTCATGCTATAATTGTATTAACCGGAAACCGTAATACATGTGTGAATATATAGATCACAGTGTGTCCCTAGTGAGACACTAGTTGGCTAGCTGGTTGATCAATAGATGATCATGGTTTCCTGATCATGGACATTGGATATCATTGGTAACGGGATCACATAATTAGGAGAATGATGTGATGGACAAGACCCAATCCTAAGCATAGCTGATGACGAGATGATATATATACTTCTCGCTCCTCGTTGGTTACCTCAAGTGGAAGGTTGAGATGTAGTCAGCAGGAAGTTTTTCCTTACACGGAGACTGTAAGGTTTATCGAACCAGGAGGACACCGAGGATCACCAAGTAGGTATCTCCTACCCTGGCGCTAGCAGAAGACGTGGACCTGCACACACATAAATAACTTTGCTCCCAACAAGTACAGAGAGGTTGTTAATATATCCGGCCTTGTACTTTGCAAAGGATCAAAACACAAGCGGGAAAAGTAATAGTGATTGCAATGGGAAAGTAAATGAAAGCAGTAAATAATGGTGGTGTAAGAAATGGTGGTGATATGGACCGGAGTCACATGATGTTCACTAGTGATGTTTCTATCCCAAAAGACGATAAACAACTATGCTTGGGTGAACAAACTACAGCTGGGCAATTGATAGAATTGTGAACGCACCGAAATGCTAATTATGCTACTTGAAAGTTAGAGGCTCAATAGTAATGGGCAGTACGCCAAGACAAGTAGATCGTTTATTCATCACCATCTACTTACTAATCATACACCTTGAGATATCTATCCAGAACATCTCGTTGGTATTAAGTTGCGAGCCCCACCCAAAGTGTAAACTCAAAGCAACGTACAACTGCATTAACGAACTATGTGTAAGGTAAACAATACTTGCAACCGTGGTCACAAGCACCGTTGTTTTATCCCTGGTGGCAACAACACATCCTCTAGTCTCATATTTCTGTCACTCAAACTAGACATTAGGGGGCATGAACCCACAATCATGCATAACGCTCCCTCTTGGAGGTACAATCTACTACTCGGCCAAAGCAATACAAAGCAACGGAGAACATTCATGCATGAATCACTAAAGAACATAATATAAAAGGATAATCAAATATATAACTCATAACAATCTAAATATAATCTCATAATCCATCGGATCCCAACAAACCCAGCATAGCAATGGCATGAAAATTACATAGGTGCCTTGATCATGTAGGGCAGCTCACAAAGACTAATCATGGAAGCACAAGATTGGAGAGAAGACATCACATAGCTACTAGTCATGGACTCGTGGTCCAAGGAGGACTACTCACGACACGTCCGGGAACTGTCCATGGCGGTGGAGAAGGTCCCAGAGGTCAATCCTCCCTCCGGCAGGGTGCCGGGAAGAGGTCTCCTGACGCTCCCGATCTCGGAAGCGCTGCGACGGCGGAACGATTGAGAAATTCGCGTTTTTGGATCTGATATTGGCTTTTCGTCGTCGAGGGACAAATATAGGAAAAAGGAGGGAACCGAAGGGCGTGGGACCCACCCAGGAGGCATCCCTACGCGGCCTGGGGGTGGGCCGCACCCACAGGTCGCATGGGCGGCCCCTGGCCCCCCTCTGGCCCCCTTTCGTGCTTCGTGAAGCTTCTGGTGCGCTGATTTTTATATATTTTTCTCGGGAATTTTGGGGCTCCAGAAAATTGGGTAAAATCCCCTACAAAAAAGACATCAGCAGATAGAAACAGGCACTAGGTACACTGAGTTAGCAGGTTAGTCCAAATATGTCTAAAAAGATATAAAAGTGTAGCAAAACATATAACAATGTCACCTAAAAGATCATGGAACAAGCATAAATTATAGATACGTTTGGGACGTATCAACATCCCCAAGTTTAATTCCTGCTCGTCCTCGAGTAGGTAAATGATAACACAATAATTTCTGTGGTGACATGCTAACACACATATAAGAACTTCAAAGGAAAGCAAGTAAATTATGCAATTCAAGTCAAGACAATAACAAGCAAGAGTATATATCTAGTATTGAATTTAGCAAAGTAAGAACATAAAGGTGCAAGAGCTCTGGCTGTCCGTGACTCGAATGTCTCCAAATGGTGTTTGCGTGCAAGAAGTGGGAGATGGGTTTAGAGAATAAAATATATTTTTTAATTGAGAACTCAATCTACTAATCCTCACACTTGGTCTCCTTTGGAATCTTATTTTGACTCATCCCCAAACCACTAGCCAGGCACAAGTCGAAATGATCTTCTCCCTTTCGATTTTGAGCACTCCTGCAATGGATGAGTGTAAGCAAGATATGTTGGCACTTAGGATGGCAAACAGAAAAATGATCAGGAAGGAAGACAAAAAGGTGTGAAAGGCTCACATCAATGAGGACAACCATCGGCGAGAGAAAGCCAAATGATAGATATGATGTGAGGAGTAGGGATTGTCATGCAACGGATGCACATATGATCTAAGGTAAGCTTTCCAATGGAACTAGTGGGGGTGCATCCAACTTCCTTGCTCATGAAGACCTAGAGCTCATTTGAGGAGGCTCGTCATTGGAATATGCAAGCCAAGTTCTATAGTGTAAGGGTTCCCACATAGTTATGCATGAATGATAATCTCTACTTTGTACAGATATAGCAATGGAGTACAAGTGTGGATCTTTCAAAAGGAATAGTAGTGTTGCCCCTTCTCTCTTTTTATTTCTCTTTATTTCTCTTTTTTCTGGCCTCTTTGGCTCTTTCTTTTTATCTCTCATTTGTCCTCTTTGGGATATTTTCATTTGTCCTCTTTGGGATCTTTTCCTCTCTTAAGGGCAACACTCTATGTTTTACAAGAATAAAAAGAAGATCATCACACTTTATAAGAAGTACTCAACATAAAGATAAGTGAAAACTATCATGATGTATGCAAATGTATGCCTCTACCAGTGTAGCAGGATATGCAATGAAACTAGCATGTCATGTAGCAATAATAAGGGCAAGGCCCAACTATCATGCGGCTCCTCGATCAAGCAAAAGCATGTATGGCATGAAGATCAAGTCATGAGATGGTGGATGTTGCATGGCAATGTATCTCGGAGAGGTTATGGAAATGCCTTAATAGGTAGGTATGGTGTCTATTTTGAAGAAAAATATAATGAGGCTTATGATGACAGAGCGTATCATGCCAAGGGTTTGGATGCAGAGGCGAAGTTTGCACCAACTCTCAAGATGAGAAAGGGCAATGCACGGTACCGAAGAGGCTAGCCAAATATGGATGGTGGAAGTGCCAACAATCGAATACCCCCATTAGTTCGAAGAACTCATACACTTATTATCGGTAACTATCTATCTAGTTAGGAAATTCACAAAGAGACAAGTACCCCGAGGTGGAATGTTTGGGGGTTTGGTTATCCTTGCGCATCCTCGACCCATGGTAACGTGAGGGTACTCTATATATTCCAACCCCTCCAGAGGTTAGCGATCAATTTAGTAGCTAGATTTCTCAACTAATTTTTAGTTTTTGAAAAACACACGGATTTCCAAAAATATGACACCTATCACTAATAGGCTCAAGCTCTTTGCACCAGTAGTCCAAACATTACTCAAATCAATACCTCAAAACTATTGCAAGTTACTACTATACTTAAATAGCAACCTCAATTACCTACTCATGAAGACACACAACTCAGTGCAACGACCCAACTCTCTAAACACGATAAGCATGATAACTCAAGAGAGTTCCAAAATCAACCTAAATAAAAGCTCTTGAAAAGATATAGCATGAAAACTAAGAGCTAAGCATGATAGTAGTTATGTAAAGATAGAGAACACACAAAAAAGATAAGCATGAAAACCTATGTTGTGTTCTAGAGTGGAATGGAGCATGTTTCTCTCCCAAACAAGGTAGGATAGGTTCCCACTTGTTATGAACAGAAATAAAAACTAAAACAAACTCAAAAGAAAATAGCGGCACGCTCCAAGTATAGCACATAACATATGAAGTGATAAAGATATAACATGGAGATGGACGAACTGATGATTGTTGATAGAGAAGGGGATGCACGGGGCATCCCCAAGCTTAGACGCTTGAATCTCCTTGAATATTTCTTGGGGTGCATGGGGGCATCCCCAAGCTTGAGCATTTGACACTCCTCGATCTTCTTTCATCGTCTTCCATTGCATACTTGAAAGCCCCCTTCATACGAAACTCATCATAAGCTGATTAGAGTGGTTAGTACCCATGATAAAATAATTCATTACCTACTGGAAATAATGATTTTCATGAAAAGCTACTGTTTCTCATGATTGAGAAAAGGTTTTTGCAAAGGAAAAGCAAGCTTAAGATTTGCAAAATGATGAAAACGCAAAAAGTGGCAGAATATGTGAAAAACAGAACAGGTAGTAAATAATTTTTTTGGGGTACTTCTGCAACTCAAATCAAAAAACTCAGAACATATGCGAGAAATAAAATTATATAGAGCATGGTGTAAAAACAATTCAGATCAAAAAAATGATCTGGTGATTTTTGGCAAATTTTTCCGTCAAGCAGAGAGAATCTGTTTCTAGGCAGCATGTCACAACTTTTGAACTTTCTTGCAATCGGAGGCTAAAACTTGGCACAAAGATTGAAAATAAAGATACAATGATGTTGCTAGAGTACTAACAAGCATCAAGACCACTAAAACTAAAAGTAAAAAACAAATTGGGTTGCCTCCCAACAAGCGCTTTCTTTTATGCCTTCGACCTAGGCATGATGCAAAGAGGAGGATCAAAAATTCACCAAAGTCATTGGAATCATTAAAACCTTCAAACGGATCCTCAACAAGTTCATCCTTATTTTTCCTAGGGAACAGGTACGTACCTTTTGCTTTCCCACGTAATCGCATGTGTCCTTTACCTATATCAACGAAGCCTTTCATGGCTCAGAGGAAGTCCCTTCCAAGAACTATGTTTCCTTGGTTTGGCTTCATGATGAAGAAATCAACCGTTGCATTCCTTTTAAAGAATGTAACCTGGACATCTCTTTCCTTTCCGTGGATTTCAGAAATATCCCCATTACCATGTTCATGATAAGAAGGAAAATTGTCTATGTTTAAGCACAGAGAATCATAAACAACTTTTGGCATTGTAGAAACCATGGATCCGATATCACAATAAGCAAGGAAGTCTTGGTTAGAGATGCTAATTCTAACAAAAGGCTCCCAGGCATCATCTATTTCCAAAACATTTTTCGTATCAACCACAGGTTTCGCTCTTTCTCTTAAGTCTAGAGCATCTATTTTCCTTTCAATGGTAGCAAGTCCATCTATAATAGTGTCATATCCACGACCATAAACAAGGTATTTAGATAAACCGTGTATAATATCAAGAGCTCTAGCCTCCTCACACTCTAAAAAATCTCTTCGAGCTATAATATCAAGAGTGTGTTTACACCAAATAAAAAACCATGATAAAAATTTCTAAGCACAATTTTAATAGGTATCCAAGGCATAATTCTTTTATGTGCTTCAAAAATTCTATACCAAGCCTCCTTCATATTTTCTCCATTCCTTTGACGGAAATCTAGGACCTCACATTCCCTCAAAGCATCAAATCCCAACATGCTGGACTAAGCAGAAAGAACAACTAAAAGCAAAGTAACTAATTTTTTGTGGTTTTTGGTATAAGACTCTAAAGCAAAAACTAGAAAGCAAACTAACAAGACTAAAAAGCAAAAATAAAAGATAGCGTGCAACTCCCATATCTTGAAGACTGGAGTCCCCGGCAACAGCGCCAGAAAACTTGTTTGATGACGAGATGATGTATATACTTCTCGCTTCTTGTTGGTTACCCCAAGTGGAATGTTGAGATGTATTCAGCAACAAGTTTTCCGTTACATGGAGACTGTAAGGTTTATCGAACCAGGAGGACTCCAAGCATCAACAAGTAGGTGTCTCCTACCCTGGCGCTAGCAGAAGACGTGGACCTGCACACACACAAATAACTTTGCTCCCAACGAGTACAGAGAGGTTGTCAATCTCTCCGGCCTTGTAGTTTGCGAAGGATCAAAACAGAAGTGGGAAAAGTTTTTGCAACGAGAAAGTAAATGAAAGCAGTAAATGATGGCGGTGCAAGCAATGGTGGTGATATGGACCGGAGTCACATGATGTTCACTAGTGATGTCTCTCTTCCAAAAGACGATAAACAATTATGCTTGAGTGAAGAAATTACAGCTGGGCAATTGACAGAATTATGAATGCAGTGCAATGCTAATTATGCTACTTGAAAGGTAGAGGCTCAATAGTAATGGGCAGTACGCCAAGACAAGTAGATCGTTTATTCATTAGCATCTACTAACTAATCATCCACCTTGAGATATATATCCAGAACATCTCGCTGGTATTAAGTTGCGAGCCCCACCCAAAGTGTAAACTCAAAGCAACGGACAACTGCATTATCGAACTATGCATAATGTAAACAATCATTGCAACCGTGGTCACAAGCACCGTTGTTTTATCCCTGGTGGCAACAGCACATCCCCTAGTCTCATGTTTCTGTCACTCAAGCTAGACATCAAGAGCCATGAACCCACAATCATGCATAATGCTCCATCTTGGAGTTACAATCTACTACTCGGCCAAAGCAATACAAAGCAATGGAGAACATGCATGAATCACTAAGGAACATAATATAAAGGGATAATCAAATATATATAACTCATAACAATCTGAACATAATCTCATAATCCATCGGATCCCAACAAACCGAGCATAGCAATAGCATGAAAATTACATAGGTGCCTTGATCATGTAGGGCGGTGGAGAAGCTCCCGGAGGTCAATCCTCCATCTAGCAAGGTGCTGGGAAGAGGTCTCCTGACGCTCCCGATCTTGTAAGTGCTGCGACGGCGGAACGATGGAGAAATTCGCGATTATGGATCTAATATATGGTTTTCCTCGTCGAGGGATAAATATAGGCGAAAGGAGGGCACCAAAGGGCGTGGGACCCACCCAGGCGGCCTCCCTGCGCGGACTGGGGTGGGCCGTGCCCACAGGTCGCTTGGGCGGCCCCTAGCCCCCTTTCGTGCTTCGTGAAGCTTCTGCTGCGCTGATTTTTATATATTTTTCTTGGGATTTTTGGGGCTGCAGAAAATTGGGTACAAGCCCCTACAAAAGAGACATCAGTAAACAGAAACTGGCACTGGGTGCACTGAGTTAGTAGGTTAGTCCAAATATGTGTAAAAGATATAAAAGTGTAGCAAAACATATAACAATGTCATGTAAAAGATCATGGAACAAGTAGAAATTATAGATACGTTTGGGACGTATCAATAGCACTAGATCGTATTGTTCGTCTGCTAAAGTTTTTCTAATGTCAAGTATCATTTCCTTAGACCATGAGATTGTGCAACTCCCAGATACCGTACGAGTGCTTTCAGTGTATCAAACGTCACAACGTCACTAGGTGATTATAAGGTGCACTACAGGTATCTCCGAAACTGTTTATAGGGTTGATACGAATCCAGACTGGGATATGTCACTCCGTGTGACGGATAGGTATCTCTGGGCCACTCGGTAATGCATCATCATACTGAGCTCAATGTGACTAAGGAGTTCGCAACAGGATGATGTGTGATACGTCTCCAACGTATCTATAATTTTTAATGGTTCCATGTTATTATCTTGTCAAACTTTGGATGATTTGTATGCCTTTTATATCTTTTTTGGGACTAACTTATTAACTCAGTGCCAAGTGCCAGTTCCTATTTTTTCCGTGTTTTTGACCCTTTTCAGAGGAGGATTTTAAACGGTGTCCAAACGAAATAAAACTTCCGAAAAGATTTTTCTGGAACAGAAGATACGCACGAGACGTGAGAACCAAGGCAGGGGCCACCAGGGGACCCCACAAGCAACCTAGGCGCGGCCAGGGGCCCCGCGCCTAGCAGGCTTGTGGGCCCCCTGTGGCTCGTTTGCCCTACCTCTTCCGCCTATAAATTCCTGAAAAATCCAAAACTACGCAAGAGATCCACGAAAATACTTTTCCGCCGCCGCAAGCTTCTGTCTCCGCAAGATCCCATCTGGGGCACGTTCTGGTGCCCTGCCGGAGTGCGGATTCGGATACGGAGGGCTTCTCCATCAACACCATGACATCTCCGATGATTAGTGAGTAGTTCACCATAGACCTTCGGGTCCATAGCTAGTAGCTAGATGGCTTCTTCTCTCTCTTGGATCTTCAATACAAAGTTCTCCATGATCTTCATGGAGATCTATCCGATGTAATCTTCTTTTGTGGTGTGTTTGTCGAGATCCGATGAATTGTGGATTTATGATCAGATTATCTATGAATCTTATTTGAGTTTTTTCTTATCTCTTATATGCATGATTTCATATCCTTGGAATTCTCTTCGAGTTGTAGGTTTTGTTTGGCCAACTTGATCTATGATTCTTGCAATGAGAGAAGTGCTTGGTTTTGGGTTCATACCGTGTGGTGACCTCACCCAGTGACAGAAGGGGTAGCGAGGCACGCATTGTGTTGTTGCCATCAATGGTAAAAAGATGGGGTTTTCATCATAGGTTTGAGTTTATCCCTCTACATCATGTCATCTTGCTTAAGGCATTACTCTTTTCGTCATGAACTCAATACACTAGATGCATGCTGGATAGCGGTCGATGCGTGGAGTAATAGTAGTAGATGCAGAAAGTATCGGTCTACTTGTCTCAGACGTGATGCCTATATGTATGATCATTGCCTTAGATATCGTCATGACTTTGTGTGGTTCTATCAATTGCTCGACAGTAATTTGTTCACCCACCGTAATATTTGCTATTTTGAGAGAAGCCTCTAGTGAAAATTATGGCCCCCGGGTCTACTTCACACTTTTACTTCGTTGCACTTTCCGTCTTCAGATCTCACTTTGCAATCAATCTTGAAGGGATTGACAACCCCTTTATAGCGTTGGGTGCAAGATCGTTTGTATTTGCGGAAGTACTCTGGACACCTGGCTTTGATTCTCCTACTGGATTGATACCTTGGTTCTGAAAACTGAGGGAAATACTTACTGCTTCTGTGCTGCATCACCCTTTCCTCTTCAAGGGAAAAACCAACGCAATCTCAAGAGGCAGCAATGTGTTGCGGAACGAGCAAAGAGACTTGTTGGTAACGAGATTGAACAAGGTATAGGGATACCGACGATCGAATCTCGGGAAAGTATCATACCGGTAGACAAAGGGAATCCCCGACATAGTGGTTCATTCGATGAGATCATTGTGGAACATGTGGGAACCAACATGGATATCTAGACCCCGATTTTGGTTATTAACCGGAGAGATGTCTCGGTCATGTCTGCATGATTCCCGAACTCGTAGGGTCTACACACTTAAGGTTCGATGATGGGAATAGTATACGTGGTTACCGAAGGTTGTTTGGAGTCCCGGATGAGATCCCGGATGTCACGAGGAGCTCCGGAATGGTCTGGAGGTAAAGATTCATATATATGAAGTGAGGATTTGATCGCCGGAAGTGTTTCGGGCATCACTAGTAATGTACCGGGACCACCAGAAGGGTTCTCGGGGTCCACCGGGAAGGGCCACCAGCCCCGAAGGGGTACGTAGGCCAAAAGTGGATGGGAACCAACCCGTAAGTGGGCTGGTGCGCCACCACCAAGGGCCCAAGGCGCAAGAGAGGGGTGAGGGGGGCAACCCTATGTGTGGTGGGCTTGCCTTGGGTGGCAAGCCACCCTAGGGTGCCACATCTCCATTCTTGGCCGCCGTCCCCTTGCCCATCTAGGGCTGCCGCACCCCTTAGGGTGGAAACCCTATGGGTGGGCACCCTCCTCCCTCTCCTTCTATATATAGTGGAGGGTTTTGGGGCTGCAAACAACACAATTTCACCTCTCCACGGCGCAGCCCTACTCCTCGTCCTCCGTTGAGCTTTGCGAAGCCGTGCCGGAGTACCACGCAGCTCCACTGTCACCACGCCATTGTGCTACCAGAGCTCTCCCTCAACCTCTCCTCCTTCCTTGCTGGATCAAGGTGTTGGAGACGTCATCGGAATGCACGTGTGTTGAACGCGGAGGCGCCGTTGTTCGACGCTTGGATCGGAATCCACCGCAATCTGAATCGCTTCGAGTACGACACCATCAACCGCATTCTAGTAACGCTTCTGCTTAACGATCTTCAAAGGTATGAATATTCTCTACCCATTTGCTTGTTACTGGTTTCTCCTAGATAGATCCTTGTGTGACGTAGGAATTGTTTTGAAATTACTACGTTCCCCAACAATAATTCAATCGACACTCTGGAGAAGTATAATTCAGTCGACCGAATGGCAGCCCGCCGCACCCACCCAAGTTCTTAAGACTAATGCCCTTCATAAACAATTAACATTAGTCTCGTGGACTACACCCAGTGGGTGCACTTAGCGTGCTCCCACTGGATATAAACCACTCGACCAGGTCCGTCCTGGCCGAGTCACAGAAAATAACAAGAGTGTATCTTCCAATTACACACCTGCCGATGCAAGCACTCGACAGAGGTCTCAGGGACTACAACCAGTGGGTGCACTCAGCGTGCCCCTACTGGATACAAGACCACTCGAATAGGTCTTGCCTGGCCGAGTCAAAAAGAGAGAAGAAAACTCCAAATCACACCCATGTCGATGCAACCAATCGACGGCGCTCTCAGGGACTATGCCTAGTGGGTTCACTCAGCGTGCCCCCACTAGATCAGATACAAACAACCACACGATGCAAGAAAACACCCAGTGGGTGTAAAAGCAATATAGACAATATTCAATCGGGAACGAACTTACAGTTGCATTTACTCAGATGTTAGCTTGAAGCACCGAACTGGCATCATATCCAGCTTGCTAGCCTCATACGCCTCTCTGGACCGCTGCATCATCTGTCCGGCTTGAATCATGGCTTCATTGGCAGCTCCAGTCTGATCCTCCGGGACACGTTACAGAGAATATGCTAGCGCTGAAGGAGTCGGCGTTGCAGCAAACGTAACATGAGTTATCGGAGGAGTCGCAGTCGGCACTGTTGTCACAACAATTGAACCATTCGGAGGAACTGTCATCAAAGCAGGCTTACTGACTAGAGGAGCACTCGACATCGGTGCTTCAGGCATGGCTTTAGTTAACTCGGCAGTCGAACGTTGCAGTTCTCTCTCGTCATCCAAGAGGATGAAGTTTGTAGTTGTCAATCGATAGTGTATGTTAGTTCAGTCGACGGATTTCATCTAGAAAACAGAGTAAAACAAAGAATCATCATACCTTGTTGAGAAGTAGGCATGTCCACAACATCCAAGTCCATGGGATCTTCTTCATCCCCAGCAGGCGACATCACCGAAGTAGCAACTCTGGCAAATAAATTTTACTCGGTCATCAGGGACATGGGAAGTCACAATGGCAAAAGAAAGAAAGAGACGAATACTCACGTAGAAGCAACTGGCATGGCAATCCTCATTCGGGGTAGGGCCTTCCGAGGCTTAGGAGCACCAGGCTTGGGTTGTTTGGTGGCTTTTTCTGCAGATTTAGTAACAACAGCTTTGTCGCGCTTCACGTTTCTACTGCTGGATGCTATGGTCTTGCTTGGACAAGCCACTAGATCATGGCGATGCTTGGACCGTGGCTTGGGGCGCGGAGGAGACTGATTTTCTTCCTCACTATCACCTAAATCATCTTCGCTCCCCTCGTTATCCTCAGCATACTTGTTGTCAATGCTACCACCTTCGCTTTCCCCTGCAATGTCAAACTGATCCCTGTTGGGTACGGGAGAATGCATGTTTGTCCACTCCTACAAGAAACAAAAGTAGCAAAATTAGTCAGTCAAAGATCCAGTCACTCGACAAAGACATGAAAGTAATCAGAAAGGATATAATGCACCAGGTTCCGTGGTTTGTACTCAGCAGAGTAAGTATGGCCCGCTTGGGTCCTATGGGATTGTCGTAGGCTCCAGTGATGCTCTTGAGCCACTGAGCTATGGTTTCTTCCAGAACCTCCTCCGGGTGGGACCGAGTGGAGTCCGCAGGGCCCGAGTAGTCCACATGGCGTGATCCCTCGCCTGAAGAGGTTGAATGCACCAACCAAGGAATGTCTTGAGCAGATCCATCCCCATCACCCCGCCACGGACCATTTTAACCACCTCGATTACCAACATCCCCACCCCAGTCTTCTCATCATCGAACACGTTTATCGTCCTAGGAGCAGTCGGACTCTCCAAGGTGAACGGAGGAAGGCTACTCGATATGTTCGAAAACGCAATTTCATTGCAATAGAACCAAGTCGACTACCAGTTCCGGACTAACTCAGGAAGGGTCATCTGGGGATACGTACTCCTACTCCTCTTTTGGATCCCCAAACCACCACATAACTGGTTGACTTGGGTCCTACTGTCACTCGGCTTTGCTTTCTTCACTGCTTGGGAGCGCACAGAGAAGATGTGTTTGAACAGTCTCCAGTGAGGAGGACAGCCCAGAAAGCATTCGCACAGCGTGACGAATGCAGAGAGATACGCGATTGATTTGGGAGGAAGATGATGAAGTCGCGCGCCAAAATAATACAGAAAGCCGCGGATGAAAAGATGAGGGGCAGAGAGAAACCTCGCTCAATGTGAGTTAGGAGGAGGACTCGTTCCCCTTCACAGGGCTCCGGCTCGAGCTCTCCTTCTGGCAACCTGCAAGACTTCTCGGCCACCATCCCATGCTCAACAAGCTCCAGAACGTCCTCCTTCCGGTTAGTGGATGGGAGAAAGTATCCGTGGATCCACCCTGGCGGCAGCGCAGATCTGCTGCCTGGCTTCTTCGATTTCCCACCCTTCTTGGCACGCTCGAGATGACTCGTCTTACCCTTCGTCATTGTTGTAGCGGCGGAGACGAAGCAAAGCAGCACCTGCGAGATGGAGGTGGAGAGGTAGCGGGGAAGAATTAGAGGGAGCCATCGCCTCAACCCTAACACCAGCCAGATTTATAATCGCCCGAGTGAGTCACTGACTGGTGGACCCCCAGATCTCTGCCTATCCCGATAACAGAGGAGACACGATACGTGGCGATAAGGGAGGCGCGATAATCGAGGCGTCGCTGCCCCACTTGCCCTGGTTGTTGCTTCATCTTCGCGCAGCGTACGTTACCCAAAATTTCAAATCCCGTGAAATCCGGACCGGAAGAAGTAATCCGTCACATCTCAAGATCTCATCACCCACTAGGATCAACTTCAAGTGCTTAAATTCACTCAGACGCGCTTCACAACAGAATCGATCAAGGTGAATGGCGAAGACTTTGTTGGGGAATGTAGTAATTTCAAAATTTTCCTACGTCATGCAAGGATCTATCTATGGAGAAACCAGCAACAAGTGAAGTAGTAGAGCATCTTCATACCTTTGAAGATCGCTAAGCGAAAGCGTTGCTAGAACGTGGTTGATGGAGTCGTACTCGCAGCGATTCATATCGCTGTAGATTCCGATCTATGCATCGAACGACGGTGCCTCCACATTCAACACACTACAACCCGATGACATCTCCTCCTTCTTGATCCAGCAAGGAGAGAGAGGAGAAGTTCAGGGAGAGCTCCAGAAGCACGACGGTGTGGTGGCAGTGGAGCTATGTGGTTCTCCGGCACGGCTTCGCCAAGCGCTGCGGAGGAGGAAGAAGAGAGAGGTAGGGCTGCGCCGTGGGAGAGAGATGAATTATTGTGTCTCAAAAATCCCAAAACCTCAAGTATATATAGGAGGAGGGAGAGGGAGGGCTGCCTTGGCCCCTCCTCCAAGGAGGAGGGGTTCGGTCGAGCTAAGGGAGGAGTCCACCTCCCACAAGGGAGGTGGATCCCTTCCTTTTAAACCTCCTTTTGCCATATCTCATTATCCCTAGCCACATGGTCCTTTAGGGAAGGACTTGGCCAGCCCAATAAGGGTTGTTCCACTTCCTCTAACAGCCCATGAACTCCTTTGGTCGTCACACCCGTCCCGGGGTTCCTCCGGCACCCTCCCGGCACTCCCGGTACACTATCGAAGATCCCGAAACTTTTCCAGTCACCAAAACAGCACTTCCTATGTATCAATATTTACCTTCTGTCCATTTCGGAGCTCCTCGTGACGTCCGGGATCTCATTCGGGACTCCGAAAAACCATCGGTAAACACATACTATTCCCTTTACAACTCTAGCGTCGTCGAACCTTAAGTGCGTAGACCCTACGGGTCCGGGAGACATGCAGACATGACCGAGACATCTCTCCGACCAATAACCAACAACGGGGTCTGGATATGCATGTTGGTTCCCACATGTTCCACGATGATCTCATCGGATGAACCACGATGTCAAGGATTCAATCAATCCCGTATGCAAATCCCTTTGTCTACCGATATGATACTTGCCCGAGATTCGATCGTCGATATCCCCATACCTTGTTCAATCTCGTTATCGGCAAGTCTCTTTACTCATTCCATAACACATCATCCCATGAATAACACCTTAGTCACACTAAGCTCAATATGATGATAAATTACCGAGTGGGCCCAGAGATACCTTTCCGTCACACGGAGTGACAAATCCCAGCCTCGATTCGTACAACCCAACAGATACTTTCGGAGATACCCGTAGTGCACCTTTATAACCATCCAGTTACGCTGTGACGTTTCATACACCCACAGCAGTCCTACGGTATCCGGGAGTTGCAAAATCTCATGGTCCAAGGAAATGATAGGTGACATTACAAAAGCTTTAGCAGACGAACAATATGATCTAGTGCTATGCTTAGGATTGAGTCTTGTCCATCACATCATTCCCCAATGATGTGATCCCGTTATCAATGACATCCAATGTCCATGATCAAGAAACCATGATCGTATATTGATCAACGAGCTAGTCAACTAGTGTCTCACTAGGGACATGTTGTGGTCTATGTATTCACACATGTATTACGGTCTCCGGTTAATACAATTATAGCATGAAAAATAGACAATAATCATGAACAAGGAAATATAATAATAACCAATTTATTATTGCCTCTAGGACATATTTCCAACAGTCTCCCACTTGCACTAGAGTCAACTATCTAGTTCACATTACTATGTGATTGCAATAAGTCCAACACCCATATAGTTTTGGGGTTCGATCATGTCTTGCTTGTGAGAGAGGTTTATTAGTCAATGGGTCTGAACCTTTTAGATCCATGTGTGCATTACAAATCTCTATGTCTTCCTACAGATACTGCTACCATGCACCATTTGGAACTATTCCAAATGACTGCTCCACTATATGAATCCGGTTTACTACTCAGAGTCATCTGGATTAATGTTAAAGCTTGCATCGACGTAACCCTTTACGACGAACTCTTTAATCACCTCCATAATCGAGAAAAATTCCTTAGTCCACTAGTTTGCTAAGGATAATTTTGACCACTGTCTAGTGATCCATTCCTCAATTACTCTTGTACACCTTGACTGACTCATGGCAAGGCACACTTCAGGCACGCTACACAGCATATCATACTATAGAGCCTATGGCTAAAGCATAGGGGACGACCTTCGTCATTTCTCATTTTTCTACCGTGGTCGGTTATTGAGTCTTACTCAATATTCACACCTTATAACACAGCCAAGAACTCCTTCTTTGCCAATCTATTTTGAACTCCTTCAAAAACTTTCCAAGGCATGTATTTCGTTGAAACTTCTATTAAGCACTTTGATCTATCTACATAGATCTTGATGCTCCATGTTCAAGTAGCTTAATCCTGGTTTTCCTTTGAAAAACTTATTTCAAACAACCCATTATGGTTTCCAGAAATTCTACATTATTTCCGATCAACAATATGTCAACAACATATATTCATCAAAAATTCTATAGTGCTCCAACTCACTTCTTTGGAAATACAAGTTTCTCATAAACTTTGTATAAAACAAAAATCTTTGATCATCTCATCAAAATGTTTATTCCAACTCTGAGATGCTTGCCCCAGTCCTTAAAAGGATCGCTGGAGCTTTGCATACTTGTTAGCATCATTTAGGATCATCAAAAACCTTGTGGTTGTATCAGATACAACCTTTCCTCGAGGAAAACTTTGAGGAAACAATATTTGACATCCTATCTGCAAGATTTCATAAATGATGCAGTAACTACTAACATAATTCCAACAGACCTTCAGCATCGCTACGAGTGAGAAAGTCTCATCGTAGTCAACTCTTTGAACTTTGTAAGAATCATCTTTGCGACAAGTCAAGCTTTCTTAATGATGATTGTTCACCATCATCGTCTATCTTCCTTTTAAATATCCATGTGTAGTTAATAGTCTTACGACCATCAAGTACTTCTTCCAAAGTCTACACTTTGTTTTCATACATATATCCTTGATACATCTCCGTCGTATCTAATTGTCCAACTCTTTTGCCCTTGTTCTGGACTCTAGTTTGCATGATTTGAATGGAACTAACCCAGACTAACGCTGTTTTCAGCAGAATTGCCATCGTGTTGTTTTTGCGCAGAAATAAAAGTTCTTGGAATGACCTGGAAATTTATGGGGATTTTTGTGGAATATATAAAAAATACTGGTGCAAGAATCAACCGAGGAAGCGGAGCGTGGAGCCCACAAGCCCACCAGGCGCCCCCCCTGCCCGTACCTAGCAGGCTTGTGGGGTCCCATGTTGCTCCACCGCCTCCAATCCCAGCTCTATTTAGTCCCTTTCGTCCGGAAAAAAATCAAGGAGAAGAGTTCATCGCGTTTTACGATACAAAGGCACCGCCACCTCCTGTTCTTCCTCTAGAGGGCAGATCTGGAGTCCGTTCTGGGCTCCGGAGAGGGGAGATCGTTGCCATCGTCATCACAAACCTTCCTTCATCGCCAATTCCATGATGCTCTTCACCGTTCGTAAGTAATCTCATTTTAGGCTTGCTGGACGATGATGGGTTGGATGAGATCTATCATGTAATCGAGTTAGTTTTGACGGGGATTGATCCCTAGTATCCACTCTGTTCTGAGATTGATGTTGCTACTACTTTGCTATGCTTAATGCTTGTCACTAGGGCTCGAGTGCCATGATTTCAGATCTGAACCTATTATGTTGTCGCCAATATATGTGTGTTCTTGATCCTATCTTGCAAGTTGTAGTCACCTACTATGTGTTATGACCCGGCAACCCCGGAGTGACAATAGACGGAACCACTCCCGGAGATGACCATAGTATGAGGAGTTCATGTATTCACCAAGTGTTAATGTGTTGGTCCAGTTCTTTATTAAAAGGAGAACCTTAATATCCCGTAGTTTCCATTAGGACCCCGCTGCCACGGGAGGGATGGACAATAGATGTCATGCAAGTTCTTTTCCCTAAGCACGTATGACTACATACGGAATACATGCCTACATTACATTGACGAACAGGAGCTAGTTACATATCTCTTCGTGTTATAACTGTTGCATGATGAACACCATCCGGCATAATCATCCATCACCAATCCAATGCCTACGAGTTTTTCCTACTCGTCCTTACTATGTTACTTTGTTGCTACTGTTGTCACTACTGCTACTGTTACTCTGTCGCTATTGTTGTCACTGTTGCTACTGTTACTCTGTTGCTACTGTTGTCACTACTGCTATTGTTACTTTGCTGCTACTGATGTCACTTTGCTGCTACTGGTTACTATTGCTACTGTTTCTAGCATACTACCTTGCTACTGATACTTTGCTGCAGATACTAAGTCTTTCAGGTGTGATTGAATTGACAACTCAACTGCTAATACTTGAGAATATTCTTTGGCTTCCCCTTGTGTCGAATCAACAAATTTGGGTTGAATACTCTACCCTCGAAAACTGTTGCGATCCCCTATACTTGTGGATTATGAAGACCTTTTTCTGGTGCCGTTGTCGGGGAGGCATAGCTATATTCTCTGAGTCACTTGGGATTTACGTGTGATGATCACTATGAGGAATCCAAAAGATCCAAGAACTAAAGTCTTGCCCTCAACTACGAGGACACGTAAGGAACTGCCATCTAGCTCTGCACTTGATCCACCTTCAGTTCTGAGTAAGTTTGCGACAGCACCTCCTGCTAGGAATTTTGATATGTCGCATGTGCTTGATGATGCTACTTCTGCTATCCATGATGCTTGTGATGATGCTATGCTTGATACTGCTTTGCCACTAGGTGCATTCCTTGATGCACAAATTGCTAGAGTTGGTGCTTGATGTGATGATACTTCTGAAACTGCTCAGATTATTGAAGAAGAACATGTTATTTCACCTGTTAGAACTAGCTCTCCTAGATATGAATTGCCTGATATGCCTGAGGGTTATGTTATGGAGGGACAGATAGCTGAGGACTTTCTTGCTTGTAAGGATAGCTATGATGTTGAGAAATTACTGCGCAAGTGGAAAGAAAAATCTCTGAACTCTAGGATGAAATACGACCCGAAGTTTGCTACTTCGCCTATCTTTGTGACCGATAAGGGTTACTAATTCTCTGTCGACCCTGAGTTAATCACTCTAGTCGAATCTGATCCTTTTCACGGTTATGAGTCTGAAACAGTTGTAGCCCATCTTACCAAACTACACGATATAGCCACCCTATTCACGAGTGAGGAAAAGATCTGCCACTACTATATCCTTAAGATGTTTCCTTTCTCGCTAAAGGATGATGCTAAGACTTGGTTCACGTCTCTTGCTCCTGGTTGTGTGCGTAGCCCCGAGGATATGATCTACTACTTCTCTGAGAAATATTTCCCTGCACATAAGAAGCAAGTTGCCTTGCAGGAAATATAAAACTTTGCGCAAGTTGAAGAAGAGAGTCTCCCACAAGGTTGGGGAGGCTTGTCCAGCTACTGAATGCTTTGCCTGATCACCCTCTTGAGAAGAATGAAATACTTGATATCTTCTATAATGGACTAACCGATGCTTCTAAGGACCACCTAGATAGTTGTGCCGGTTGTGTTTTTAGGGAACGAACCGTAGAACAAGCTGAGATCCTATTGAATAATATCTTGTGCAATGAGAATGCTTGGACTATTCCCGAACCACCTCCAAGGCCAACTCCCAAGAAAAGAGGTATCCTATTCCTCAGTCCTGAAGATATGCAAGAAGCTAAGAAATCTATGAAAGACAAAGGCATTAAACCTGAAGATGTCAAAAATCTACCACCTATCGAAGAGATCCATGGTCTTGATAACCCGATACAGGTAGTAGAGGTAAATTCTCTTCGTAGATTCAATGAGAGTGATATTCCTTCTGATAAACCTGCTAGCTTATGCCTGGATGAATTTGATAACTTTGTTGCCAAACAACAAAGTTTCAATGATTATATTAGCAGACAATTGGAACAAAATGCTCGTATGCTTAGTCATTTAAGTGCTTGTGTGGACAGAAACGTCACTGATCTTAAGCTGCTGAGTAAACATGCCTCTATGGTTACTACTCAAGTAGAACAAGTACTTAAGGCTCAAAATGACTTGCTCAATGAGATGAATGAAAATTCTGTCAGAGTCGTCACTAGAGGCGGTAGAATAACCCAGGAACCTTTGTATCCTGAGGGTCATCCTAAGAGAATTGAACAAGATTCTCAAGGAGTTAGCACTGATGCACCTAGTCATCCTAGAAAGAAGAAGAAAGATGATAGAAACTTGCACGCTAGCAACCCTGCTGCTGTTACACCCAAGAGTCCAAACGATGTCTGTGTTTTCGATGCTGAAACACAATCTGGTGATGAACATGAGCCAAATGAAAATATTGATAGTGATGTTCATGTTGATGCTCAACCTAGCAACGATAAGGATGTGGAGATTGAACCAGTTTATCTTGATAACCCACAACTTAAGAATAGGAGATATGATAAGAATGACTTCATTGCTAGGAAGCATGGTAAAGAAAGGGAACCATGGGTTCAGAAACCCATGCCCTTTCCTCCCAAAAAATCCAAGAAAAAGGATGATGAGGATTTTAGGCGATTTGTTGAAATGATTAGACCTGTCTTTCTGCAGATGCGTTTGACAAATATGCTCAAAATGTCTCCGTATGCTAAGTACATGAAGGATATCTATACCTATTAATAAAGCACATATTGCTTCTGTTGTACGTCATTAAATTTGCCCCTAAAGTTCGCCAAAATTACCCACCAATGCCACCCGTAAGTGACAAAAACGATTCGTTTTTTAACATCAATTCGCCTGTTTCTTTCTAATTCTAAAGGACGCGGTTCCCATATTTTATCACAGGCACAATGCTAGCCCAACTCGTTGGTTGTGCGCTGTCTCACCGAGGAGACCCAGGTTCGATCAGGATTGCGCTCTACCCTTTTTGTTCTTCTATTTCGCATTTTTTCTACTTTTTTCTCTTTTGCTTTGATATACTTTGCACACATGTTAATCATGGATTAAAGAAATTTCAAATTTGTAGACAAAATGTTTCCATATATAAAAAAAATGTACAGTGCGTATGGACAATAGATAATATATTTTTCTTTTATTTTGAAAAATATTGATCATGTATTTAAAAAACTTGAAACATGCATAGGAAAACGTTTCCGGTGTATAAGAAAACATATACAAAAATATATAATGTTTATTTTTGTTCTTCTATTTCGCATTTTTCTACTTTTTTTTCTCTTTTGCCTTTATTTCGATATACTTTGCACACATGTTAATCATGGATTAAAGAAATGTACAGTGCGTATGGACAATAAATAATATATTTTTCTTTTATTTTGGAAAATATTGATCATGTATTTAAAAAAATGTGCATAGGAAAATGTTTCCGGTGTATAAGAAAACATATACAAAAATATATAATGTGTATGGAACAAAGTAGACATAAAATGTTAATCATGGATTAAACAAATGTCAAATTTGTAGACAAAAAAGTTTCCATATATAGAAAAAAATGTACAGTGTCTATGGACAATAAATAATATATTTTTCTTTTATTTAAAAAAATTATTGACCATGTATTTAAAAAACTTTAAATGTGCATAGGAAAATGTTTCCGGTGTATAAGAAAACATATACAAAAATATATAATGTGTATGGAACAAAGTAGACATAAAAAATAGAACTTTTCAAAAATGTTAATCGTGTATTTGAATAATGTAAAACATGTATATAAAAAATGTTCATGATGCATACAACATATGTAAAATGTGTATTAAAAAATTAGACATCAAAACTCAATAATGTTTCTGATGTCACACGCAAAAAAAAATTTCTAATGTATAAAAAATATACAATGTTATTTATACAAGCTTTACGTAAACAAATGCCTTAGCTTTGGTTTTTCTTATATAAATACTGTTTTGCTAATTATTTTTTTAAGAATATCGATATTGATACTCAACCTGGAATATTTGGTATGCATGTACTTATAAATTGATTCTTTTCGATGGTGCTGTCTAATATGTTTGGAACCAAATTAAGACTTTATTTAGATTACAAATCCAAACACATATATCAGCATGATAAAAATAATGTTCTTATGCATATGTTATCATTACTTAACAAAACATACTTTGTCATTTTCATCATAATTCAAATGACGTTCATGCATTTCAAGAAATGTCCTAAAATTTTAAGAACATAATGTGATTATCATAATTGGAGATAATGATTTTTTTTCTCCCGTTGCAACGCACGGGACTTTTTCCTAGTTGTTACTAATAAGAGGAGGATACCTGAGGTTGACATTTCCATCATGCTTGACAATTATACCTTCAAGGGTGTAACTCCTAAGAAACTAGGTGATCCCGGAGTGCCCACTATACCTTGCTCCATTAAAGGAAACTACGTTAGAATTGCTTTATGCGATCTTGGAGCCGATGTTAGTGTTATGCCTCTCTCCCTTTATCGTAGACTTGAACTGGATAAGTTGACATCCACCAAAATCTCTCTGCAAATGGCCGACAAATCAACTGCTTTCCCTATCGGCATTTGCGAGGATGTGCATGTGGTGGTTGCGAACGTTATTATCTTAACAGACTTTGTTATTCTGGATATTCCCGAGGACGATGCCATGGCGGTCATCCTTGGAAGACCCTTTCTAAACACTGCAGGGGATGTTATTGATTGCAACAAAGGCAATGTCACTTTCCATGTCAATGGTAATAAGCATATAGTGCACTTTCCGAAGAAACAATATCGAGTACATTGCATCAATGTTATCAAAAAAACTTCATCGATTCTTATTGGGAGCTTTGAATGCCCTATACCTACTGTCAAGATGAAGTATGATTTGCTTGTTGGGGATATGCACATCCCCATTGAGGTAACCTAGTGACTATTCAAAAATTCTCCGTTTTCTTTTGCGATTCGAAAAAGTTTGTCAAGGAGACTTGATCAACCTCATTGACGGATTTCTTTCGATGACCATGAGATGGATGAATCGAGAAGTCACAAACCTGTGTTCCAAGCTTTCACCTTCGGTTGCTTAGAAGAAAAATGATAGACTTAGTTTAGTTTCCCATGTTTTCTGCTTTTAGCGTCCCGTAGAAAAGTACCCCGAAAATAGAAGTTCTCCGAATTCCGTGAAAATCAAGTATGATTTTTTCTGGAATTTTTGAAAAATTCTGAGATGGAGAGCTAGTCAGGGGGCTGCACCAGTGGGCCACAAGCCCTGGAGGCGCGGGCACCCCCTAGCCGTGCCTTCCAGGCTTGTGGGGCCCACGTGTACCCCCTCCACTTATTCTAGCTCCCATCTTCTTCTCCTACCCCCAGAAAAAATTGTTTCGCAGCTCAAACCCGTGTTCTTGCTCTTCTTGCTGCGATTTTCGATCTCCTTGTGCAAAGCCCCATTCACCAAACTGTTTTGGGGAAATTGCTCCTGGGTATGTGACTCCTCCATTGGTCCAATTAGTTTTTGCTCTAGTGCCTTATACGTCGCGTATTTTTGCTGCCTTAGTGATCCTTTTCTTGAGCTTTGCATGCTAATTTTAGCTGGTCCCAAGTAGTTTCGATGCGTGATATGGCCTCTAGGCACTTGTTAGAGTAGTTGCTATGAGTTTCGTTGAGCCTTGTTCACTTTTCCTTAGAGTCACTAAAAATTTCAGAAATTTTCAGAGATAGAAAAAGGAAAAGGTGAGGAGGTTCTTAAGAGGCTCTTCAAGCCGTGACCCCAAGGATGATGAGAATGAGAAGAAGAAACCCAAGTATCCGGTCCCCCGAGTTGCAGAAGTTCGAGCATGCGAGTGGCCAAGCGATGTGTTCTTACGCGCCGCCGGACTTTATGAGGACTTATATTACTTGGTGGAGAACGCAGGCCTTACCACCTTCGTTGAAGATAAGTGTCCACAATACCTCCTCCTCACTAATATTTTCATGCAAAGCTTTAATTTCTATCCGAGTTCAAGTTATATGATATCCCCCAACGCATGTCACTTCAGGATTTTTCCAATGTTTGCAAATTACCTTATGTTGGGGATATTCATGAACCTCGTCCACGGGACTTGGAGGCTTTCATAGATACTATTGTTGTAGGAGAGGAGAGAGGAGTGTCTTGCGCTAGAGCTGCTAGCATACATTTTCCCGTGCTTGGGTACTTCTCATTATTTATGGGAAAATGTTTGATTGGTCGTGGGAAAGCTGGGGCCCTTAGCTCCATAGATCTTGCGGTTTTGCGTGAAGCTCTTTATAATGATAAAACTTATAGCTTGGGCGCTATAGTAGCTCAACGGTTGAACACGAACCGTTCTAAAGGCGTTGTTTATGGAGGTATCTATGCTACCCGTCTTGCTAGACATTTTGAGATACCCATTAGACTGGACGAGGAAGAAGAGATTCTTCTTCCTGAGAGATATCTAGATTATGATAGCATGGTTCGACATGACTTTCTTGATAAAGATATAAATAAGAGGATGATTCATAACCTGGTATTTAGTCAGGGTACTCGTGGGACTATTACCTTGCCTGCTCCTTCTTTGTTCAATCTTCATCTAGGCAGGTACATTATTATGCCCTCGGACATCTACGCATATTGGGGCATAGCCCAACCACAGGCGCCCGTGCCCGAGCTACCAGTCGAGTACCAGACGCCAGTTTATCAGTGGGAGCCAGAGGAGCTCACACAGCAGTGGCACCCTCAGTCCACTCCGGAGTACCCCGGAGACGGTTATTTCCCTCCTTGGGAGTAGGGCAACTTAGGCCAAAATCCTAAGCTTGGGGAGTACGTGTTTCTCACCAACTTTATATTCTTCCTTACACTTTCACTTTGTTAGTCGGTGTTCACACTTTGCCACTTTATCATCCATGCTAGTTTATTTATTTTTCTCGTTTTCTTCTCGTGTGTTTGTCTAGTTTGAGAAAACCCAAAAAGATTTCGCGTTCTTCTTTTTCATGTTGGGAGCCTTCCCGTGTAAATAGTTTTCTTTTTCTTTGGGTCAAGGTAGAAGACCATGGTTACAATGTTTAGTGGCTCTCGCATGCTTATCTATTTATCTGTCAAAGAGCCCTATTACTTTGTCTTCTCCTTTGTGTTTGCTTGCAGATTCCAGCTTAGTCCATTGCACGAGCACTCTTATTATTGTTCACATCCTTCGATCATGCAAGTGAAAGGCAATAATGACGATATATAATGAAGTGACTGAGCCTGGAAAAGCTGGTATGAACTCGATCTATTTTGTTCTTGTAAATATGACTATGTCATCGTTCCAGATTCAGCTTTGTTGTGAGAGAAACATGTTTGCAATGACAACTTAGAGATCATAGTTTCTGATGCCATGCTTAATTAGCTAGGAGCTTATAATAGTTTGTCTTGGATGCCAACATGAATTTTGAGATGCTTATGATGTAGTGACTTGCACTCTCTGGCAATAGCTAGACGAATGTTGATTCTGTAACAACAGACCTTCCCCTGCAACGACACCAGAAGAATGCTGCTAGCATTCCCCCGCAACGAAACTAGAAGAATGTTGTTGACGGCCCACCAGCGCGTGGGTTCGCAGCAGTTTTTGAGGGTAGAGTATTCGGCCCAAATTTGTTGATTCGCCAACAGGAGGTTAGAGGATACTCTCAAGTATTAGCAGCTGAATGTGTCAGATTCAACCACACCTGAAAGATTAGTATCTGCAAGCAAAGTAGTAGAAGCAAAGTAATGAGTAATAGCAGTGGCAAGGAACATCAGTAGTGACAGCAGTAGCAAGTAACAGCAAGACAAGTGACAGCAGCAGCAATAGTAGTAACAACAGTAGCAGCAGAGCAAGACAAGTAACAACAGCAGCAACAGTAGTAACAGCAGTAGCAGCAGAGCAAGACAAGTAACAGCAGCAGTGGGACAAACTCGTAGGCAATGGGTCGGTGATTTGTTTGGAAGATATTCATCATGCAACAGTTATAAGACGGAGAGATGTGTGGCTAGCTCCCGTTCATCTATGTGATGTAGGCATGCATTCCGTGTGTCGTCATACGTGCTTAGGGAAAAGAACTTGCATGACATCTATTGTCCATCCCTCCCATGGCAGCGGGGTCCTAAAGGAAACTACGGGACATTAAGGTTCTCCTTTTAATAAAGAACCGGACCAACGCATTAGCACTTCATGAACACATGAACTCCTAAAACTATGGTCATCACCGGGAGTGGTTCCGGTTATTGTCACTCCAGGGTTGCTGGATCATAACACATAGTAGGTAACTACAACTTGCAAGATCGGATCTAAAACACACATATATTGGTGGCAACATAATAATTTCAGATCTGAAATCATGGCACTCGGGCCCTAGTGACAAGCATTAAGCATGGCAAAGTAGCAGCAACCAATCTCAGAACATAGTGGATACTAGGGATCAATCCCCATCAAAACTAACTCGATTACATGATAGATCTCATCTTACTCATCACTGCTCAGCGAGCCTACGAATATATTACTCACGAATGACGAAGAGCTTCATGGAATTGGAGAGGGAAGAAGGTTGATGATGACGATGGCGACGATTTCCCCTCTCTGGAGCCCAAAACGGACTCCAGATCTGCCCTCCAGATGAAGAACGGGTTGTGGAGACGCCTCCGTATCATAAACGCGATGAAATCTTCTCTCTTCATTTTTTCTGGGACGAAAGTGAACTTATAGAGCTGAGATTGGGGGTCGCAGAGCCATGTGGGCCCCACAAGCTTGCCATCTGCCACCAAGGGGTGGTGGCTACAGGGCTTGTGGCCCACTGGCCCACCCCCTCAGGTGGATCTTTGCGCAGGTATTTTTCATATTTTCCAAAAATAATCTCCGTAAATTTTCAGGACTTTCTGAGAACTTTGATTTCTGCACAAAAACAAGACCAAGGCAATTTTGCTGAAAACAGCGCTAGTCCACGTTAGTTCCATTCAAATCATGCAAATTAGAGTCCAAAACAAGGGCAAAAGAGTTTGGAATAGTAGATACGATGGAGACGTATCAACTCGCCCAAGCTTAAAACCTTGCTTGTCCTCAAGCAACTCAGTTGACAAACTGAGAGAGAAAGAAAAACTTTGACAAACTCTGTTTGATCTTGTTGTTGCAACTATGTCTAACTCATAACCAAAATTTCAGCAAGATCACAAGTTAACCACATAACTAAGTGACACAAAGGTCTCACGGTAAACTAATATCAATGGCATAATCAGCTAACGAGCAAATAATAATGAGTTTCAAATACCAACACTTCAATCAAAACAAGCATGAAGCAATATCAATAGGTGTTATCTTGCTACCTCTTTCTGAGACCGCAAAACATAAATGCAGAGCACTTTCAAAGATCAAGGGCTGACTAAACATTGTAACTCATGGCAACGAAGATCCAGTCATAGTCATACTCAATATCAATCAAAAGCAAAGCATAAAAATGACAGAGGTGCTCTCTAATTGGTGCTTGTAAAAGAGGAGGATGACTCGACAGGAAAATAAATAGACAGGCCCTTCGCAGAGGGAAGCATTGATTTGCAGAGGTGCCAGAGCTCAAGCTTTGCAAACAGAGATAATAATTTTGGGTGGCATGCTTTCATTGTCAACGCAATGACCAAGAGTTCTCAATATCTTCCATGCTACTCATGCTATAGGCGGTTCCCAAACATAAAAGTAAAGTTTTAACTCCCCCACCACCAATCAATCACACTCCACGGCTAGCCGAATCCTTGGGTACCGTCCATACTAACATCAATCCGGGGGGAGTCTTGTTTTACAGTTATGTTTTTGATTTAAGCGTGGAACTGGGCATTCCAATTACCGGCCCCTTTCTCATGAATGACCGTGAATAAACACATGTCGAGGATAACACTCCTAGCATGGAAGATACCAATAGCCCCCTGTCACCACATGAGCGGTTCGGGCACGCAAAACAGATTATTTCCTGAAGGTTTAGAGAGTGGCACATGCAAATTTACTTGGAACGGCAGGTAGATACCGCAAATAGGTAGGTATGGTGGACTCTCATGGCAAAACTTTTGGGTTTATGGAAGTGGATGCACAAGCAGTATTCCGCTTAGTACAAGTGAAGGCTAGCAAAAGAATGGGAAGCGACCAACTAGAGAGCGACAACAGTCATCAAGATGCAATGAGTTTGACTAACATGGAATGCAAGCATGAACAAGATATAAATCACCATGAACACGAACATCATAGAGGCTATGTTGATTTTGTTTCAACTACATGCATGAACATGCGCCAAGTCAAGCCACTTGAATCATTCAAAGGAGAATACCATCCTATCATACTACATCATAGTCATCTCAAAATCTATGTTGGCAATCAAGACAAACCATTATAAGCTCTCAGCTAGTTAAGCATGGCATCAGAAACTATGATCTCTAAGTTGTCATTGCAAACATGGTTCTCTCACAACAAAGTTGAATCTGAGATGACAAGCTAGTCATATTTACAAAAACAAAATAGACAGAGTTGATACCACCTTTTCCAGTCTCAGCCACTTCATCATATCTCATCATTATTGCCTTTCATTTGCACGATCGAACGATGTGAACAATAATAAGAGCATTGGACTAAGATGAATCTGCAGGCAAACACAAAGGAGAAGACAACGTAATATGGCTCTTTGAAAGTTAAACAGGTAAGCATGTAAGAACCACTAAACATTGTAACCAATATCTTCTACCTTGACCCAAAGAAAAAGAAAACTATTTACACGGGAAAGCTCCCAACAAGCAAAATAAGAAATAAAAATCTTTTTGGGTTTTCTCAAAAGGACACAAAACAAGAAAATGAAAAATAAACTACCATGGATGATACAGTGGCAAAGTGTAAACACCTGCTAACAAATTGAAAGCATAAGCATGAATGTAAAGTCAGTGAGAACACATACTCCCCCAAGCTTAGGCTTTTGGCCTAGCTTGGTCTACTCCCATGGATGGTCCTGGCGAAACCCAAAATCATAATGGTGTTATACGGGAGTGCTGCAGCCACTGCTTGAATAGCTGCCTCACGAAGTCGAGCAACCCTCGCCTCCCTCTCATACTCCTCTGCCTCTCCTATGGTGATGTAGTATCTTCGTTTTACCTGAAAGACAAAGAAAGCAGGAGCAGGAAGGGTAATATGGAAAACACGCTGCTGGTTAAATATCAAGCGGTATAGGAGGGATCCATGATCTCTCTCAAGGAACTAGTAGTGTGTTAGAGCGACACGATCAAGGTAGGATGTACGGAGAGGAGGGTCTTCTGAACAGATGGATACTCCAAGAAAATTTGCTAAGCGTGTAGCATAAACTCCACCAAAGAAATCCCCCTCAGTGGCATTATTATTTAGCCTCCTTGCGATTATAGCTCCCATATTGAAGCTCCTGTCACCTGTTACTGCGCTCTTAAGGATACTAAGGTCGGAAGCGCATAGGTGACAATGTGCACCCTTGCCGTTTATGCACCTACCTATGAAGAGGGCAAAGTAGTGCAAGGCAGGGAAATGGATGCTAGTGGCTTGCGTGATATCTCTGGTTTCTCCAACAGTTATACTGGAGACAAAGTCTCTGACCGAAGACTTAGAAGGATCATTAATACTACCCCCATCGGGTATCTTGCAAATCCTATTGAAATCCTCCAAATCCATGGCGTAGGATTTATCGTATAGATCAAACAGTATGGATGAGTCACGGCCAACTGAAAATTTAAATCTACGCACGAAAGAGGCAGTGAGCATAGCATACTGTTCACATTTATCTGGGAGGAATTCTTCTAACCCGGCATTGCGGATAAGTGTATCAAACTCATCCTTGAAACCTGCTTCGATGATAAACTCATCGGAAGGCCATTCACATGGTTGTACCGGCGCGTCCCTTAGTTGAAAAGGTTCGGGCTCCCGAAAAGAAAGACGGGGACCCTTCTTACTTGAGGAACCACCATGAAACTTCCTCCTGAACATAATTTCCTTTTGCTGAAATTTTTGAAGTTCAAGAGAAAAGTGAATGAAGGCCAACCACACCTTGTAGCAACTACTCCTACTAGTGCCTACAGTTCGTATCACGCGCTAAAACTACTTGGGACCAGCTAAAATCAACATTTCTAGCTCAAGAACAGGGTCACCAAGGTAGCAAGAATACGTGAAGGATAAAGCACTAGAGCAAAAACTAATTGGACCAATGGAGGAGTCACTTACTAAGGAGTAATTTCCCCAAGACGGTTCGGAGAATGGTGCTTTGAGCAAGGAGATCGAAAATCACAGCCAAATGAGCAAGAACACAGGTTTAAGCTGCGAAACAATTTTTTCTGGAGGTGGAAGAAGAGGATGGGAGCTGGAATGAGTGGAGGGGGTCCCTGTGGGCCCCACAATCTTGCTAGCTGCCACCAGGGGGTGGCGGTGGCACGGCTTGTGGCCCATTGGTCAGGCCCCCAGGACAGCTCTCAGGCCCAGTATTTGTCAAATATTCCAGAAAAAATCATACTAAATTTTCAGGACCATCGGAGAACTTTTATTTTCGAGGTATTTTTCTCTGGGATGCTAAAACAGAAAACAGGAAAAGCTAAACTAAATCTATCATTTTTATTCTAAGCAACATAAAATGAAAGCTCAAGACAGAGGTATGTGACTCTTTGATTCATCCATTTCATGGTCATCGAAAGAAATCTGTCAGTTTGGTTGATCAAGTCCTCATGACAAAACCTTCTCGAATTGCAAGAGAGAACGGAGAATTTTCAAATAGCCACTAAGTCACCTCAATGGGGACATGTATCTCCCCAACAAGCAAATCATACTTCATCTTGACATGAGGAATAGGGCATTCAAAGCTCCCAATAAGAATCGATGAAGTCCTTTCGATAGCATTGATGCAATGTACTTGATATCGTTTCTTCGGAAAGTGCACTGTGTGCTCATTACCATTGACATGGAAAGTGACATTCCCTTTGTTGCAATAACAGCCCCTGCCGTGTTTAAAAAGGGTCTTCCGAGGATGATAGCCATGGCATCGTCCTCGAGAATATCCAAGATAACAAAGTCTGTTAAGATAGTGGTGTTAGCAACCACAACAGGCACATCCTCGCAAATGCCGATAGGGAAAGCAGTTGATTTGTCGGCCATTTGCAGAGAAATTTTAGTAGGAGTCAACTTATCCAATTCAAGTCTGCGATAAAGAGAGAGCGGCATAACACTAACACCAGCTCCAAGGTCACATAAGGCAGTTCTTACGTAGTTTCCTTTAATGGAGCAAGGTATAGTGGGCACTCCGGGGTCACCAAGTTTCTTAGGAGTTCCACCTTTGAAAGTGTAATTGGCAAGCATGGTGGAGATCTCAAGATCTGGTATCTTCTATTTATTGGTCACGATATCTTTCATGTACTTGGCATACAGAGAATCTTGAGCATATCAGTTAACCGCATCTACAAAAAGATGGGTCTTATCATCTCAACGAAGCGCTCAAAATCCTCATCATCCTTTTTCTTGGATGGATTAGGAGGAAAGGGCATAGATCTCTCAACCCATGGCTCCCTTTCTTTACCATGCTTCCTAGCAGTGAAGTCATTCTTAATGTATTTCTTAGGTTGTGGGTTATCAGGATTAACCGTAGGTTCAATCTCCACATCCTCATCATTGCTAGGTTGAGCATTATTATGAACATCACTGTCCATATTGTCACCAGGTTCATGTTCATCACTAGATTGTGTTTCTGCATCAGACGCAGAAATATCATGAGGTTCTTCGGGTGTGACAGTATTTGGTGTACTAGCTTGTAGGTTTCTATCATCCTTCTTCTTCTCCTTAGGATGACTGGGTGTATCAGCATTAATTCCTTGAGAATCTTGATCAATTCTCTTAGGATGACCTTCAGGATACAAAGGTTCCTGAGTCATTTTGCCTCCTCTAGTAATGACTCTCACAGAGTTGTCATTTAATTCATTGAGCAAGTCATTCTGAGCTTTAAGTACTTGTTCTACCTGAGTAGTAATCATAGGGGCATGTTTACTCAGAATCTACACAAGCACTTAAATGGCTAAGCATACGAGTACTTTGTTCCAAATGTCCGCTAACATAATCATTGAAACTGTGTTGTTTGGCAACAAAGTTGTCAAATTCATCAAAGCATAGGCTAGCAGGTTTGTCAAAAGGAATATCACTCTCATCAAACATGCGCAGAGAATTCACTTCTACTACCTGTATCGGGTTATGGAGACCATGGATCTCTTCGATAGGTGGTAGATTTTTGACATCTTCAGATCTAATGCCTTTCTCTTGCGTAGATTTCTTGGCTTCTTGCATATCTTCGGGACTGAGGAATAGAATACCTCTTTTCTTCGGAGTTGGCTTAGGAGGTGGTTCGGGAATAGTCCAAGCATTATCGTTGATCAAGATGTTATTCAGTAGAGTCTCAGCTTGTTCTGCAGTTCGTTCCCTAAAAACACAACGACACAACTATCTAGGTGGTCTCTAGAAGCATCGGTAAGTCCGTTATAAAAGATATCAAGTATCTCGTTCTTCTTAAGAGGGTGATCAGGCAAAGCATTTTGTAGCTGGACGAGCCTCCCCCAAGCTTGTGGGAGACTCTCTTCTTGGAATTGAGCAAAGTTGTATATTTCCTGCAAGGCGGCTTGCTTCTTATGGGCAGGGAAATATTTCTCACAGAAGTAATAGACCATATCCTGGGGACTACTCACACATCCAGGAGCAACAGAGGTGAACCAGGCTTTAGCGTCATCCTTTAGAGAGAAAGGAAACATCTTAAGGATGCAGTAGTGGCGGATCTTCTCCTCACTAGTGAAAAGGGTGGCTATATCGTCTAGTTTGGTAAGATGGGCTACGACCTTCTCAGACTCATAACCGTGGAAAGGATCAGATTCGACTAGAGAGATTATATCAGGATCGATAGAGAATTCATAATCCTTATCGGTGATAAAGATAGGTGAAGTGGCAAACTTCGAGTCGTATTTCATCCTAGATTTCAGAGATTTTTCCTTCCACTTGAGAAGTAATTTCTCAGCGTCATAGGCATCCTTACATGCAAGAAAATCCTCAGCTATCTATCCCTCCATAACGTAACCCTCAAGTATATCAGGCAATTCATATCTAGGAGAGCTAGATCTAACAGGAGCAAAAGCAGGTTCTATCTCAATAGTATCGGCAGTTTCAGAAGCATCACGAGCATTGGCAGTAACTCTAGCAATATGAGCATCTAGGAACACCCCTAGTGGAACATCAAGCAAAACAGTGTCTCTAGCAGTATCAAGCATAACATCATCAGGCAAAATAGCATCTCTAGCATCATCACGCAAAGCATCTCTATTAGTATCAGGCATAGCATCAGGCATAGTATCAAGCATAGTATATCTAGCATCATCGAGCATAGTAGGCATAGCATCTCTAGCAATATCAAGCATAGCATCATCAGGCATAGGCGACATATCAAGATTTCTAGCGGGAGGTGATGTCGCAAACTTACTCATAACTGGAGGTGAATCAAGTGCAGAGCTAGATGGCAGTTCCTTACCTCCCCTCGTAGTTGAGGGCAAGACTTTGGTTTTTGGATCCTTCAGATTCTTCATAGTGATC
This sequence comes from Hordeum vulgare subsp. vulgare, assembly GCF_904849725.1. Classification (NCBI taxonomy): domain Eukaryota; kingdom Viridiplantae; phylum Streptophyta; class Magnoliopsida; order Poales; family Poaceae; genus Hordeum; species Hordeum vulgare. The sequence goes on along the minus strand of NC_058523.1, from coordinate 392,539,071 downwards.
AGCAAATATAAATCCCAAGTAACTCAGAGAATATAGAAATACCTCCCCGGCAACGGCGCCAGAAAAATGCTGACTTGCACTCTCTCGCAATAGCTAGACGAATGCTGATTCTGTAACAACAGACCTTCCCCGGCAACGGCGCTAGAAAAATGCTGACTTGCACTCTCTCACAATAGCTAGACGAATGTTGATTCTGTAACAACACACCTTCCCGTGCAACGGCACCAGAAGAATGCTGCTAGCACTCCCCGGCAATGAAACTAGAAGAATGATGTTGACGGCCCACCAGCGTGTGGGTTCGGAGCAGTTTTCGAGGGTAGAGTATTCGACCCAAATTTGTTGATTCGCCAAGAGGAGGTGAGAGGATACTCTCAAGTATTAGCAGCTGAATGTGTCAGATTCAACCACACCTGAAAGATTAGTATATGCAAGCAAAGTAGTAGCAGCAAAGTAACGAGTAATAGGAGTGGCAAGGAACAACAGTAGTGACAGCAGTAGCAAGTAGCAACAGTAGGAAGTAACAGCAAGATAAGTGATAGCAGCAACAACAGTAGTAACAGCAGTAGCAGCAGCAACAGTAGTAACAGGAGTAGCAGCAGAGCAAGACAAGTAACAGCAGCAGGGGGACAAACTCGTAGGCAATGGGTCGGTGATTTGTTTGGATGATATTCATCATGCAACAGTTATAACACGGAGAGATATGTGGCTAGCTCCCGTTCGTCAATGTGATGTAGGCATGCATTCCGTGTGTCGTCATACCTGCTTAGGGAAAAGAACTTGCATGACATCTATTGTCCAAAAGGAAACTATGGGATATTAAGGTTCTTCTTTTAATAAAGAACCGGACCAACACATTAGCACTTGGTGAACACATGAACTCCTCAAACTATGGTCATCACCGGGAGTGGTTCCGGTTATTGTCACTCCGGGGTTGCCGGATCATAACACATAGTAGGTAACTACAACTTACAAGATCGGATCTAAAACACACATATATTGGTGGCAACATAATAATTTCAGATTTGAAATCATGGCACTCGGGCCCTAGTGACAAGCATTAAGCATGGCAAAGTAGTAGCAACATCAATCTCACAACATAGTGGATACTACACTACTGGAATTGAGAAATTTGCCATCTGCCATGCCTTTGCCGTCTGCTGACGCATGGCAAAGATCCTCTTTGCCGTCAGCTGGCACAAAGCAGACGACAAAGAGGTTGTTGATGGCAAAGGTTTTATTCGCCGTCGGCCACCTCTTTGCCGTCTGCTGACGCATGGCAAAGGCCCCAGAGGCGGACGGCAAAGAGAACCCAGACGGCAAAGGGGCGCCACCCTAACGGCCGAAGCCCGCCCCACCCCACCCACCCCTTTGCCGTCCGCCTCCCAGCTTCTGCAGACGGCAAAGGGGGGCTCCCCCTAACGGCACCCAGCCCCCACCCCCGCTCCCCTAATGGCACGTTGCACCCCCGCTCCCCTCGATCTCCTGACTCTACAGCGCCGCCGCCACTGCCCACTACAGCGTTGCCGCCACCACCCCCTTCACTGCTCCGGCCCACCGCCGCCGCCCATGACCGGAGCTCCCCACTCCCCTCCTCCCCGCGTCCCTCCTCCCTGCGGCCCTCCTCCCCGCGGCCCTCCTCCCCACCGCCCACGACCGGAGCTCCCCGCTCCCCTCCTCCCCGCAAAGGGGCGCCCCCACGGCCGGAGCTCGCCCTCCCCTCCTCCCCGCGCACGTCCTCCCCACGCCCCTCCTCCCCGCCGCCCAGGGCCGGAGCTCGCCCTCCCCTCCTCCCACTGCCCTCCTCCCACTGCAGGTAAGTTTTTTTTTCTTTTTTTCTTTATTTCCTGTTTTTTCTTTTAAACTAGTAGATAGTATATAGTATAGACACTTTGTTCCCATTGATTATTACACACTTGATACACACTTGATACATTTTGTTCCCATTGTATGTAGTAGTGTTTTAGTGAAAATAATACACACTTGATATATTTTGTTCCCATTGATTATTATATCGGCAAGTTCATCCTTGAAACAATAAGGCCAGCTCGTGCGGGCCGAGGAAAAAAAGAACTGGGGGTTATATCCAACTCTTGTGCACTTTAATAAAAGGCGGCAAAACATTTGATAAATGGCAGTCAAATAGCAGAGGAAGTACACAAAAATTTACACAATGTATAAAATAAAACTTAGAGAGCCTATACGGTGAATATTGGACAACACCAACACTGAATTTTGTACAACAAAATACTGAAATTGGTACATCACATACACTGAAATTTACATATAGCAAGATGAATGAAATTATGATAGAAAATAAAAGGGATTATGGACAACATCACATCAACAAGACTTTGTCAGTGTCAAGAATGAGCTCACCGGGAGGAGGGGATCCAAGTGGCCTGGCGTTTGGCTTCCAGGACTTAAGCTGCGCCATGTAGATCGAGCTTGACGATGTCCTAGACTCGTGGGCGACACCACCAGCCCCAGAGGAAAGACAACCCGGTGAATCAGGCTAGGTCCCCGACGTTCCCGGTGGCTTCGCACAACAGGTCCTCCTCGGATGGAGCGGCGCGTGCGGCGGGGGATCGTACTTGTGTGCTGGACATGTAGCGTGTGCGCGGCGGCGGCTGCATGTATGCCGGTGCCCACACATTGCGCTTCTTGGACCAGCACCAGATTGATCTGTTGTGGGCTAGAGAGAGGAGCCATCGATGGATCCATTTGATGGGTTGCGTGCTACCAAGTTGGGCCTTCTACAAAAAAATGGGCTATAAGCCAATACTTTGTTTAAAAAATCTGGGGCCCCCAAAACTGGGGGCCCTGTGCGGATGCACAGGTTGCACACCCATGGGCCCGGGCCTGTATAGACATATAGTATATAGTATAGACATATAGTATATAGTATAGAAGAAAATAAGAGAATAATAAACTAGAAGAAAAAGGAAGAAGAAGAAGAAGAAGAAGAAAGAGGAAAGGAGGAGAAAGATAAAAGAAAGAAGAAGAAGAAGAGGAGGAGGAGGAGGAGGAGGAGGAGGAGAAAGAAGAAGAATAATAATAATATGATGATCAAGAAGAAGAAGAAGAAGAAGAAGAAGAGGAGAGAGGAGAAGAAGAAAGAAAAGGACCCCGACCCCCGAACCCCAGCCCACGACCCCCGACGCCCGACGCCACCAACCCCCGACCCTCGACCCCCGACCTCCGACGCCACTGAGAACCGACTCCCGACCCCCGACGCCCGACACCACTGACCCCCGACCCCCGACTCCCGACCCCCGACTCCACTAACCCCCGACCCCCGATGCCCGACGCCATTGACCCTCGACTACAGAAGCCACTGACCCTCGACACTCGACCCCCGACGCCCGACGCCACTGACCCTCGACTCCCGACGCCACTGACCCTCGGGCCCCGCCCCCGACGCCCCTGACCCTCGACCCCCGGCCCCCTACCCCCGACCCCCGACACCATTGACCCCCAACCCCGACCCCTGACACCTCTTCGGCCTCTTCTTGACCAAAGAGACCCCAACCCCCGACGCCAGTGATCCACGACCCCTGACAACACTAACCCCCGACCATCGACACAACTAACCACCGACCGCCGACGCCACGGACACCCGACACCACCGACCATCGACGCCACCGACACCCGACACCACCGACAAGCGACGCCACTAAGCCGACGGGGTCATAATTTTGTAAATTATGAGTTAGGTCACATATTTTCCGATTATGTTAATTATAAAAACATCATATTTGTGTTGATCGGGTGAATTTCAATGTGCAGTTGTTCGACGACCTCCACGTGCGTTGGACGAGCTCCGCCCTTGCGTTTGTTGGTGAGCGCAAATGACTTCTCCTCCTACCCCCTTAATTTGCTCTGTCCCGGTCTTCGTGCCGGTGAAACTTGCTAGCTATAGGTTTCTTCAATCATGAGTATGCGTGACCAGTATGCGTCTCCTGTTCGAAAGGGCGACATCTATAAATATGCATTTCTTTGCATATTTATAACCGCCATCCTTTCGAATTGTCCAACATTATCCATGGACAGCCCGAGTATGTGTAGATTGGGTTTGTTTTCCCGTATGCTGTGCTCCGGATCCGATGCGGAATTTCGTCAGTGCCTCCCCTGTTGTTCTCCGGGTACACATCCTCTCTGCTTATTGCCGACACGTGTATCAGAAGAACAGCGGGGAGGTGCTGCCGAAATTATGCGTCGCATCTGGAGCAGAGCATGGGAAAACGAACCCAGTCTACACATACTCGGGTGGGATTAGGACCTATCTTTACCTATTAGCGTGTAGGTTGCATGGACGTAATAAAACTGACAAACTTGATTAGCGTATGAATATAGATGATGAATTATATATTTAAGGAGATGGAGAAGGAGCATTACATGAAGGTAATTACATATTATTAAGGCTTTGTAGTTAGTTTCCTTGATTTGGTTCTTACGCGCTCAAATTTCTCTTTATTAACTTAGGTGCCCCCGAGATGGTGTGTGGATAAGATGGATTGTTGGGAGGCCTTGGTGGATCAGTGGTGCTCCGAAACGTGGGAGGCCAGCCACAACAACGCCAAGGAGAGGCGTGGCAAAATGGTTGGCGTGCCACACCATCAAGGGAGCGTCAACTTAATCCAATTTGGCGAGAACTGGGTATGTGGTTTGCTTCATGCCTCATGCAATTCATTCTTAATGCTATTTTGAGCACTTTACCAATACAATTTTCCTCTCTCTCTCTTTTAGGCGCGTCACAATAAGACGGAGGCGCCATAGATGTACGACCTGTATGCGATGGCCCATACTGCCTCGTACAAGAAGGTCAAGGCATTCTCTGAGTCTGACCTCGAGCATCCAGAAAACTTCACCAACATCTCCTCCCACGACAAGTTCGTGAAGTACAGAGATCACGGGAAGGTGAGGAAGGGGAGGACTTTAACCCGAGCGAGGGGCCTATTGATCCAGAAATGGTGATGATAGCTGGCAACGGGAGGCCCCATGGCTCGATCGCCATTGGAGACAGCCTTATACGTTGTCCTAGCTCTCTCCGGCAGATAAAGGCACGCCAAACGAGCTCTTGTCCGGAGATAACACGTCGTCCACGGCCAGTCGAGCTCGCCATCGAGGTTAGTTTAACGGACTCAACTATCTTTCCGCATTATGTTGTGCGTTCGAACCAATATGATTACATTGCTAACAATAAGTTGTATTGTAGGCTGCTATTCAGAAAGAGAGAGAGGCAATGCAGGCGGCTATGGCAGAGAAGGATAAGGAAACTAGGGAGCTGGAGGAGAGGACGACTGCATTGGTGGAGGCGGAGAGGGCACGGAATGATGTGTCTACCAGGGCCATATACGAGCTCTTCGTGGTAAGTTTCTTCTTCATGTTATTTCAAATCTTGCATTTGAATGTCCGTTTCATTAATAAATAAAAAGTTTGACTTGTGGAATCCAAATGTACAGTCTATGTGCGAGAAGAACGGCCAAGTCCCTCCGCCGATGCCAGTCATTAACGTGGCGGGGACGGTGAGTTTCATTTCAGTGGAGTGATCTTAAGAGTGTCCTCATGCTAACTACACATTGCAAATGATGTTTGGTGCAGAATATGTCCCGAAACGCATCGCACGACCCTTCTACAGTCGAGCCTTCTCCAGGTGAAACAAGCCACAGCCACCGTGCTTGACCCTAACTTAGGTATGTTATTTCTAGTGTTTTAATAAAAGATAGCTAGATGACATAATTAGCTTAGTTAGCTCCAAAATGACCTATTTAATAAAAAATGACATATACTTAGCTAATTATCCTCGAAATGACATAATTATCTCCAAAAGGGCATTCTTAGCCAATTTAGCCCGAAGAAGGGGAAGAGAGGAGAAGAAAGAGGAAAAATGAAAGGAAGGAAGAAGAAGAAGAGGAGAAGAAGAAGAAGGACAGGGAGGAGGATAAGAAGAAGGAGAAGAAGGAGGAGAAGAAGGAGAAGGAGCTCCTCCTTCTCCTTCTTCTTCCTCCTTCTTCCTCCTTCTCCTTCTCCTTCTTCTTTTCTTCTTCTTCTCCTCTTCCTTCTCCTTCTCCTCCTCCTCCTCCTCCTCCTACTTTTACTTCTTCTTCTCTTTCTCTTCTTCTACATAGCTTAGACTCATCCAAGAAAGCCTAAATTGGCTAATTATCCATCTAAATGACATAATTAGCTTAGTTAGCTCCAAAATGAGCTATTTAATCAAAAAAATGACCTATACTTAGCTAATTATCTTCGAAATGACATAATTAGCTCCAAAAAGGCATTCTTAGCCAATTTAGCCCGAAGAAGGGGACAAGAGGAGGAGAAAGAGGAAAAATGAAAGGAAGGAAGAAGAAGAAGAGGAGAAGAAGAAGAAGGAGAGGGAGGAGGATAAGAAGAAGGAGAAGAAGGAGAAGGAGCTCCTCCTTCTCCTTCTTCTTCCTCCTTCTTCCTCCTTCTCCTTCTCCTTCTTCTTTTCTTCTTCTTCTCCTCTCCTTCTCCTCCTCCTCCTCCTCCTCCTCCTTCTTTTACTTCTTCTCTTTCTCTTCTTCTAGGTAGCTTAGACTCATCCAAGAAAGCCTAAATTGGCTAATTATCCATCTAAATGACATAATTAGCTTAGTTAGCTCCTAAATGACCTATTTAATAAAAAAATGACCTATACATAGCTAATTATCCTCGAAATGACATAATTAGCTCCAAAAAGGCATTCTTAGCCAATTTAGCCCGAAGAAGGGGACAAGAGGAGAAGAAAGAGGAAAAATGAAAGGAAGGAAGAAGAAGAAGAGGAGAAGAAGAAGAAGGAGAGGGAGGAGGATAAGAAGAAGGAGAAGAAGGAGAAGGAGCTCCTCCTTCTCCTTCTTCTTCCTCCTTCTTCCTCCTTCTCCTTCTCCTTCTTCTTTTCTTCTTCTTCTCCTCTCCTTCTCCTCCTCCTCCTCCTCCTCCTCCTTCTTTTACTTCTTCTCTTTCTCTTCTTCTAGGTAGCTTAGACTCATCCAAGAAAGCCTAAATTGGCTAATTATCCATCTAAATGACATAATTAGCTTAGTTAGCTCCTAAATGACCTATTTAATAAAAAAATGACCTATACATAGCTAATTATCCTCGAAATGACATAATTAGCTCCAAAAAGGCATTCTTAGCCAATTTAGCCCGAAGAAGGGGACAAGAGGAGAAGAAAGAGGAAAAATGAAAGGAAGGAAGAAGAAGAAGAGGAGAAGAAGAAGAAGGAGAGGGAGGAGGATAAGAACAAGGAGAAGAAGGAGGAGAAGAAGGAGAAGGAGGAGCTCCTTCTCCTTCTTCTTCCTCCTTCTTCCTCCTTCTCCTTCTCCTTCTTCTTTTCTTCTTCTTCTCCTCTTCCTTCTCCTTCTCCTCCTCCTCCTCCTCCTCCTTCTTTTACTTCTTCTTCTCTTTCTCTTCTTCTACGTAGCTTAGACTCATCCAACAAAGCCTAAATTGGCTAATTATCCATCTAAATGATATAATTAGCTTAGTTAGCTCCTAAATGGTCTATTTAATAAAACATGACCTATACTTAGCTAATTATCCTTGAAATGACATAATTAGCTCCAAAAAGGCATTCTTAGCCAATTTAGCCCGAAGAGGGGGCGAGAGGAGAAGAAAGAGGAAAAATGAAAGGAATGAAGAAGAAGAAGAGGAGAAGAAGAAGAAGGAGAGGGAGGAGGATAAGAAGAAAGAGAAGAAGGAGGAGAAGAAGGAGAAGGAGCTCCTCCTTCTCCTTCTTCTTCCTCCTTCTTCCTCCTTCTCCTTCTCCTTCTTCTTTTCTTCTTCTTCTCCTCTTCCTTCTCCTTCTCCTCCTCCTCCTCCTCCTTATTTTACTTCTTCTTCTCTTTCTCTTCTTCTACGTAGCTTAGACTCATCCGACAAAGCCTAAATTGGCTAATTATCCATCTAAATGACATAATTAGCTTAGTTAGCTCCAAAATGACCTATTTAATAAAAAATGACCTATACTTAGCTAATTATCGTCGAAATGACATAATTAGCTCCAAAAAGGCATTCTTATCCAATTTAGCCCGAAGAAGGGGACGAGAGGAGAAGAAAGAGGAAAAATGAAAGGAAGGAAGAAGAAGAAGAGGAGAAGAAGAAGAAGGAGAGGGAGGTGGTTAAGAAGAAGGAGAAGAAGGAGGTGAAGAAGGAGAAGGAGCTCCTCCTTCTCCTTCTTCTTCCTCAATCTTCCTCCTTCTCCTTATCCTTCTTCTTTTCTTCTTCTTCTCCTCTTCCTTCTCCTTGTCCTCCTCCTCCTGCTCCTCCTTCTTTTACTTCTTCTTCTCTTTCTCTTCTTCTACGTAGCTTAGACTCATCCAAGAAAGCCTAAATTCGCTAATTATCCATCTAAATGACATAATTAGCTTAGTTAGCTCCAAAATGACCTATTTAATAATAAATGACCTATACTTAGCTAATTATCTTCGAAATGACATAATTAGCTCCAAAAATGCATCCTTAGCCAATTTAGCCCGAAGAAGGGGACAAGAGGAGAAGAAAGAGGAAAAATGAAAGGAAGGAAGAAGAAGAAGAGGAGAAGAAGAAGAAGGAGAGGGAGGAGGATAAGAAGAAGGAGAAGAAGGAGGAGAAGAAGGAGAAGGAGCTCCTCCTTCTCCTTCTTCTTCCTCCTTCTTCCTCCTTCTCCTTCTCCTTCTTCTTTTCTTCTTCTTCTCCTATCCTTCTCCTGCTCCTCCTCCTCCTCCTCCTTCTTTTACTTCTTCTCTTTCTCTTCTTCTAGGTAGCTTAGACTCATCCAAGAAAGCCTAAATTGGCTAATTATCCATCTAAATGACATAATTAGCTTAGTTAGCTCCTAAATGACCTATTTAATAAAAAAATGACCTATACTTAGCTAATTATCCTCGAAATGACATAATTAGCTCCAAAAAGGCATTCTTAGCCAATTTAGCCCGAAGAAGGGGACAAGAGGAGAAGAAAGAGGAAAAATGAAAGGAAGGAAGAAGAAGAAGAGGAGAAGAAGAAGAAGGAGAGGGAGGAGGATAAGAACAAGGAGAAGAAGGAGGAGAAGAAAGAGAAGGAGCTCCTCCTTCTCCTTCTTCTTCCTCCTTCTTCCTCCTTCTCCTTCTCCTTCTTCTTTTCTTCTTCTTCTCCTCTTCCTTCTCCTTCTCCTGCTCCTCCTCCTCCTCCTTCTTTTACTTCTTCTTCTCTTTCTCTTCTTCTACGTAGCTTAGACTCATCCAACAAAGCCTAAATTGGCTAATTATCCATCTAAATGATATAATTAGCTTAGTTAGCTCCTAAATGGTTTATTTAATAAAACATGACCTATACTTAGCTAATTATCCTCGAAATGACATCATTAGCTCCAAAAAGGCATTCTTAGCCAATTTAGCCCGAAGAGGGGGCGAGAGGAGAAGAAAGAGGAAAAATGAAAGGAATGAAGAAGAAGAAGAGGAGAAGAAGAAGAAGGAGAGGGAGGAGGATAAGAAGAAGGAGAAGAAGGAGGAGAAGAAGGAGAAGGAGCTCCTCCTTCTCCTTCTTCTTCCTCCTGCTTCCTCCTTCTCCTTCTCCTTCTTCTTTTCTTCTTCTTCTCCTCTTCCTTCTCCTTCTCCTCCTCCTCCTCCTCCTTCTTTTACTTCTTCTTCTCTTTCTCTTCTTCTACGTAGCTTAGACTCATCCAACAAAGCCTAAATTGGCTAATTATCCATCTAAATGACATAATTAGCTTAGTTAGCTCCAAAATGAACTATTTAATAAAAAATGACCTATACTTTGCTAATTATCCTCGAAATGACATAATTAGCTCCAAAAAGGCATTCTTATCCAATTTAGCCCGAAGAAGGGGACGAGAGGAGAAGAAAGAGGAAAAATGAAAGGAAGGAAGAAGAAGAAGAGGAGAAGAAGAAGAAGGAGAGGGAGGAGGTTAAGAAGAAGGAGAAGAAGGAGGTGAAGAAGGAGAAGGAGCTCCTCCTTCTCCTTCTTCTTCCTCAATCTTCCTCCTTCTCCTTATCATTCTTCTTTTCTTCTGCTTCTCCTCTTCCTTCTCCTTGTCCTCCTCCTCCTGCTCCTCCTTCTTTTACTTCTTCTTCTCTTTCTCTTCTTCTACGTAGCTTAGACTCATCCAAGAAAGCCTAAATTGGCTAATTATCCATCTAAATGACATAATTAGCTTAGTTAGCTCCAAAATGACCTATTTAATAATAAATGACCTATACTTAGCTAATTATTTTCGAAATGACATAATTAGCTCCAAAAAGGCATTCTTAGCCAATTTAGCCCGAAGAAGGGGACAAGAGGAGAAGAAAGAGGAAAAATGAAAGGAAGGAAGAAGAAGAAGAGGAGAAGAAGAAGAAAGAGAGGGAGGAGGATAAGAAGAAGGAGAAGAAGGAGGAGAAGAAGGAGAAGGAGCTCCTCCTTCTCCTTCTTCTTCCTCCTTCTTCCTCCTTCTCCTTTTCCTTCTTCTTTTCTTCTTCTTCTCCTCTCCTTCTCCTCCTCCTCCTCCTCCTTCTTTTACTTCTTCTCTTTCTCTTCTTCTAGGTAGCTTAGACTCATCCAAGAAAGCCTAAATTGGCTAATTATCCATCTAAATGACATAATTAGCTTAGTTAGCTCCTAAATGACCTATTTAATAAAAAAATGACCTATACTTAGCTAATTATCCTCGAAATGACATAATTAGCTCCAAAAAGGCATTCGTAGCCAATTTAGCCCGAAGAAGGGGACAAGAGGAGAAGAAAGAGGAAAAATGAAAGGAAGGAAGAAGAAGAAGAGGAGAAGAAGAAGAAGGAGAGGGAGGAGGATAAGAACAAGGAGAAGAAGGAGGAGAAGAAGGAGAAGGAGCTCCTCCTTCTCCTTCTTCTTCGTCCTTCTTCCTCCTTCTCCTTCTCCTTCTTCTTTTCTTCTTCTTCTCCTCTTCCTTCTCCTTCTCCTCCTCCTCCTCCTCCTCCTTCTTTTACTTCTTCTTCTCTTTCTCTTCTTCTACGTAGCTTAGACTCATCCAACAAAGCCTAAATTGGCTAATTATCCATCTAAATGATATAATTAGCTTAGTTAGCTCCTAAATGGTCTATTTAATAAAACATGACCTATACTTAGCTAATTATCCTCGAAATGACATAATTAGCTCCAAAAAGGCATTCTTAGCCAATTTAGCCCGAAGAGGGGGCGAGAGGAGAAGAAAGAGGAAAAATGAAAGGAATGAAGAAGAAGAAGAGGAGAAGAAGAAGAAGGAGAGGGAGGAGGATAAGAAGAAGGAGAAGAAGGAGGAGAAGAAGGAGAAGGAGCTCCTCCTTCTCCTTCTTCTTCCTCCTTCTTCCTCCTTCTCCTTCTTCTTTTCTTCTTCTTCTCCTCTTCCTTCTCCTTCTCCTCCTCCTGCTCCTCCTTCTTTTACTTCTTCTTCTCTTTCTCTTCTTCTACGTAGCTTAGACTCATCCAACAAAGCCTAAATTGGCTAATTATCCATCTAAATGACATAATTAGCTTAGTTAGCTCCAAAATGACCTATTTAATAAAAAATGACCTATACTTAGCTAATTATCCTCGAAATGACATAATTAGCTCCAAAAAGGCATTCTTATCCAATTTAGCCCGAAGAAGGGGACGAGAGGAGAAGAAAGAGGAAAAATGAAAGGAAGGAAGAAGAAGAAGAAGAGGAGAAGAAGAAGAAGGAGAGGGAGGAGGTTAAGAAGAAGGAGAAGAAGGAGGTGAAGAAGGAGAAGGAGCTCCTCCTTCTCCTTCTTCTTACTCAATCTTCCTCCTTCTCCTTATCCTTCTTCTTTTCTTCTTCTTCTCCTCTTCCTTCTCCTTGTCCTCCTCCTCCTGCTCCTCCTTCTTTTACTTCTTCTTCTGTTTCTCTTCTTCTACGTAGCTTAGACTCATCCAAGAAAGCCTAAATTGGCTAATTATCCATCTAAATGACATAATTAGCTTAGTTAGCTCCAAAATGACCTATTTAATAATAAATGACCTATACTTAGCTAATTATCTTCGAAATGACATAATTAGCTCCAAAAAGGCATTCTTAGCCAATTTAGCCCGAAGAAGGGGACAAGAGGAGAAGAAAGAGGAAAAATGAAAGGAAGGAAGAAGAAGAAGAGGAGAAGAAGAAGAAGGAGAGGGACGAGGATAAGAAGAAGGAGAAGAAGGAGGAGAAGAAGGAGAAGGAGCTCCTCCTTCTCCTTCTTCTTCCTCCTTCTTCCTCCTTCTCCTTCTCCTTCTTCTTTTCTTCTTCTTCTCCTCTCCTTCTCCTCCTCCTCCTCCTCCTCCTCCTTCTTTTACTTCTTCTCTTTCTCTTCTTCTAGGTAGCTTAGACTCATCCAAGAAAGCCTAAATTGGCTAATTATCCATCTAAATAACATAATTAGCTTAGTTAGCTCCTAAATGACCTATTTAATAAAAAAAATGACCTATACTTAGCTATTTATCCTCGAAATGACATAATTAGCTCCAAAAAGGCATTCTTAGCCAATTTAGCCCGAAGAAGGGGACAAGAGGAGAAGAAAGAGGAAAAATGAAAGGAAGGAAGAAGAAGAAGAGGAGAAGAAGAAGAAGGAGAGGGAGGAGGATAAGAACAAGGAGAAGAAGGAGGAGAAGAAGGAGAAGGAGCTCCTCCTTCTCCTTCTTCTTCCTCCTTCTTCCTCCTTCTCCTTCTCCTTCTTCTTTTCTTCTTCTTCTCCTCTTCCTTCTCCTTCTCCTCCTCCTCCTCCTCCTCCTTCTTTTACTTCTTCTTCTCTTTCTCTTCTTCTACGTAGCTTAGACTCATCCAAGAAAGCCTAAATTGGCTAATTATCCATCTAAATGACATAATTAGCTTAGTTAGCTCCAAAATGACCTATTTAATAATAAATGACCTATACTTAGCTAATTATTTTCGAAATGACATAATTAGCTCCAAAAAGGCATTCTTAGCCAATTTAGCCCGAAGAAGGGGACAAGAGGAGAAGAAAGAGGAAAAATGAAAGGAAGGAAGAAGAAGAAGAGGAGAAGAAGAAGAAAGAGAGGAAGGAGGATAAGAAGAAGGAGAAGAAGGAGGAGAAGAAGGAGAAGGAGCTCCTCCTTCTCCTTCTTCTTCCTCCTTCTTCCTCCTTCTCCTTCTCCTTCTTCTTTTCTTCTTCTTCTCCTCTCCTTCTCCTCCTCCTCCTCCTCCTCCTCCTTCTTTTACTTCTTCTCTTTCTCTTCTTCTAGGTGGCTTAGACTCATCCAAGAAAGCCTAAATTGGCTAATTATCCATCTAAATGACATAATTAGCTTAGTTAGCTCCTAAATGACCTATTTAATAAAAAAAATGACCTATACTTAGCTAATTATCCTCGAAATGACATAATTAGCTCCAAAAAGGCATTCGTAGCCAATTTAGCCCGAAGAAGGGGACAAGAGGAGAAGAAAGAGGAAAAATGAAAGGAAGGAAGAAGAAGAAGAGGAGAAGAAGAAGAAGGAGAGGGAGGAGGATAAGAAGGAGGAGAAGAAGGAGAAGGAGCTCCTCCTTCTCCTTCTTCTTCCTCCTTCTTCCTCCGTCTCCTTCTCCTTCTTCTTTTCTTCTTCTTCTCCTCTTCCTTCTCCTTCTACTCCTCCTACTCCTCCTCCTTCTTTTACTTCTTCTTCTCTTTCTCTTCTTCTACGTAGCTTAGACTCATCCAACAAAGCCTAAATTGGCTAATTATCCATCTAAATGATATAATTAGCTTAGTTAGCTCCTAAATGGTCTATTTAATAAAACATGACCTATACTTAGCTAATTATCCTCGAAATGACATAATTAGCTCCAAAAAGGCATTCTTAGCCAATTTAGCCCGAAGAGGGGGCGAGAGGAGAAGAAAGAGGAAAAATGAAAGGAATGAAGAAGAAGAAGAGGAGAAGAAGAAGAAGGAGAGGGAGGAGGATAAGAAGAAGGAGAAGAAGGAGGAGAAGAAGGAGAAGGAGCTCCTCCTTCTCCTTCTTCTTCCTCCTTCTTCCTCCTTCTCCTTCTCCTTCTTCTTTTCTTCTTCTTCTCCTCTTCCTTCTCCTTCTCCTCCTCCTCCTCCTCCTTCTTTTACTTATTCTTCTCTTTCTCTTCTTCTACGTAGCTTAGACTCATCCAACAAAGCCTAAATTGGCTAATTATCCATCTAAATGACATAATTAGCTTAGTTAGCTCCAAAATGACCTATTTAATAAAAAATGACCTATACTTAGCTAATTATCCTCGAAATGACATAATTAGCTCCAAAAAGGCATTCTTATCCAATTTAGCCCGAAGAAGGGGACGAGAGGAGAAGAAAGAGGAAAAATGAAAGGAAGGAAGAAGAAGAAGAGGAGAAGAAGAAGAAGGAGAGGGAGGAGGTTAAGAAGAAGGAGAAGAAGGAGGTGAAGAAGGAGAAGGAGCTCCTCCTTCTCCTTCTTCTTACTCAATCTTCCTCCTTCTCCTTATCCTTCCTCTTTTCTTCTTCTTCTCCTCTTCCTTCTCCTTGTCCTCCTCCTCCTGCTCCTCCTTCTTTTACTTCTTCTTCTCTTTCTCTTCTTCTACGTAGCTTAGACTCATCCAAGAAAGCCTAAATTGGCTAATTATCCATCTAAATGACATAATTAGCTTAGTTAGCTCCAAAATGACCTATTTAATAATAAATGACCTATACTTAGCTAATTATCTTCGAAATGACATAATTAGCTCCAAAAAGGCATTCTTAGCCAATTTAGCCCGAAGAAGGGGACAAGAGGAGAAGAAAGAGGAAAAATGAAAGGAAGGAAGAAGAAGAAGAAGGAGAGGAACGAGGATAAGAAGAAGGAGAAGAAGGAGGAGAAGAAGGAGAAGGAGCTCCTCCTTCTCCTTCTTCTTCCTCCTTCTTCCTCCTTCTCCTTCTCCTTCTTCTTTTCTTCTTCTTCTGCTCTCCTTCTCCTCCTCCTCCTCCTCCTCCTCCTTCTTTTACTTCTTCTCTTTCTCTTCTTCTAGGTAGCTTAGACTCATCCAAGAAAGCCTAAATTGGCTAATTATCCATCTAAATGACGTAATTAGCTTAGTTAGCTCCAAAATGACCTATTTAAAAAAAAAATGACCTATACTTAGCTAATTATCCTCGAAATGACATAATTAGCTCCAAAAAGGCATTCTTAGCCAATTTAGCTCGAAGAAGGGGACAAGAGGAGAAGAAAGAGGAAAAATGAAAGGAAGGAAGAAGAAGAAGAGGAGAAGAAGAAGAAGGAGAGGGAGGAGGATAAGAACAAGGAGAAGAAGGAGGAGAAGAAGGAGAAGGAGCTCCTCCTTCTCCTTCTTCTTCCTCCTTCTTCCTCCTTCTCCTTCTCCTTCTTCTTTTCTTCTTCTTCTCCTCTTCCTTCTCCTTCTCCTCCTCCTCCTCCTCCTCCTTCTTTTACTTCTTCTTCTCTTTCTCTTCTTCTACGTAGCTTAGACTCATCCAACAAAGCCTAAATTGGCTAATTATCCATCTAAATGATATAATTAGCTTAGTTAGCTCCTAAATGGTCTATTTAATAAAACATGACCTATACTTAGCTAATTATCCTCGAAATGACATAATTAGCTCCAAAAAGGCATTCTTAGCCAATTTAGCCCGAAGAGGGGGGGAGAGGAGAAGAAAGAGGAAAAATAAAAGGAATGAAGAAGAAGAAGAGGAGAAGAAGAAGAAGGAGAGGGAGGAGGATAAGAAGAAGGAGAAGAAGGAGGAGAAGAAGGAGAAGGAGCTCCTCCTTCTCCTTCTTCTTCCTCCTTCTTCCTCCTTCTCCTTCTCCTTCTTCTTTTCTTCTTCTTCTCCTCTTCCTTCTCCTTCTCCTCCTCCTCCTCCTCCTTCTTTTACTTCTTCTTATCTTTCTCTTCTTCTACGTAGCTTAGACTCATCCAAGAAAGCCTAAATTGGCTAATTATCCATTTAAATGACATAATTAGCTTAGTTAGCTCCTAAATGACCTATTTAATACGAAATGACCTATACTTAGCTAATGATCCTCGAAATGACATAATTACCTCCAAAAAGGCATTCTTCGCCAATTTAGCCCGAAGAAGGGGACAAGAGGAGAAGAAAGAGGAAAAATGAAAGGAATGAAAAAGAAGAAGAGGAGAAGAAGAAGGAGGAGAGGGAGGAGGATAAGAAGAAGGAGCAGAAGGAGGAGAAGAAGGAGAAGGAGCTCCTCCTTCTCCTTCTTCTTCCTCCTTCTCCTTCTCCTTCTTCTTTTCTTCTTCTTCTCCTCTTCCTTCTCCTTATCCTCCTCCTCCTCCTCCTCCTCCTTCTTTTACTTCTTCTTCTCTTTCTCTTCTTCTACGTAGCTTAGACTCATCAAACAAAGCCTAAATGGGCTAGTTATCCATCTAAATGACATAATTAGCTTAGTTAGCTCCTAAATGGTCTACTTAATAAAACAGGACCTATACTTAGCTAATTATCCTCGAAATGACATAATTAGCTCCAAAAAGGCATTCTTAGCCAATTTAGCCCGAAGAGGGAGCGAGAGGAGAAGAAAGAGGAAAAATGAAAGGAAGGAAGAAGAAGAAGAAGAGGAGAAGAAGAAGAGGAGAAGAAGAAGAAGGAGAGGGAGGAGGATAAGAAGAAGGAGAAGAAGGAGAAGGAGCTCCTCCTTCTCCTTCTTCTTCCTCCTTCTTCCTCCTTCTCCTTCTCCTTGTTCTTTTCTTCTTCTTCTCCTCTTCCTTCTCCTTCTCCTCCTCCTCCTCCTTCTTTTACTTCTTCTTCTCTTTCTCTTCTTCTACGTAGCTTAGACTCATCCAACAAAGCCTAAATTGGCTAATTATCCATCTAAATGAAATAATTAGCTTAGTTAGCTCCAAAATGACCTATTTAATAAAAATGACCTATACTTAGCTAATTATCCTCGAAATGACGTAATTAGCTCCAAAAAGGCATTCTTAGCCAATTTAGCCCGAAGAAGGGTGCGATAGGAGAAGAAAGAGGAAAAATGAAAGGAAGGAAGGAAGAAGAAGAGGAGAAGAAGAAGAAGGAGAGGGAGGAGGATAAGAAGAAGGAGAAGAAGGAGGAGAAGAAGGAGAAGGAGCTCCTCCTTCTCCTTCTTCTTCCTCCTTATTCCTCCTTCTCCTTCTCCTTCTTCTTTTCTTCTTCTTCTCCTCTTCATTCTCCTTCTCCTCCTCCTCCTCCTCCTCCTTCTTTTACTTCTTCTTCTCTTTATCTTCTTCTACGTAGCTTAGACTCATCCAACAAAGCCTAAATTGGCTAATTATCCATCTAAATGAAATAATTAGCTTAGTTAGCTCATAATGGTCTATTTAATAAAACATGACCTATACTTAGCTCATTATCCTCGAAATGACATAATTAGCTTCAAAAAGGCATTCTTAGCCAATTTAGCCCGAAGAAGGGGACAAGAGGAGAAGAAAGAGAAAAAATGAAAGGAAGGAAGAAGAAGAAGAGGAGAAGAAGAAGAAGGAGAGGGAGGAGGATAAGAACAAGGAGAAGAAGGAGGAGAAGAAGGAGAAGGAGCTCCTCCTTCTCCTTCTTCTTCCTCCTTCTTCCTCCTTCTCCTTCTCCTTCTTCTTTTCTTCTTCTTCTCCTCTTCCTTCTCCTTCTCCTCCTCCTCCTCCTCCTCCTTCTTTTACTTCTTCTTCTCTTTCTCTTCTTCTACGTAGCTTAGACTCATCCAAGAAAGCCTAAATTGGCTAATTATCCATCTAAATGACATAATTAGCTTAGTTAGCTCCAAAATGACCTATTTAATAATAAATGACCTATACTTAGCTAATTATTTTCGAAATGACATAATTAGCTCCAAAAAGGCATTCTTAGCCAATTTAGCCCGAAGAAGGGGACAAGAGGAGAAGAAAGAGGAAAAATGAAAGGAAGGAAGAAGAAGAAGAGGAGAAGAAGAAGAAAGAGAGGGAGGAGGATAAGAAGAAGGAGAAGAAGGAGGAGAAGAAGGAGAAGGAGCTCCTCCTTCTCCTTCTTCTTCCTCCTTCTCCTTCTCCTTCTTCTTTTCTTCTTCTTCTCCTCTCCTTCTCCTCCTCCTCCTCCTCCTCCTCCTTCTTTTACTTCTTCTCTTTCTCTTCTTCTAGGTAGCTTAGACTCATCCAAGAAAGCCTAAATTGGCTAATTATCCATCTAAATGACATAATTAGCTTAGTTAGCTCCTAAATGACCTATTTAATAAAAAAATGACCTATACTTAGCTAATTATCCTCGAAATGACATAATTAGCTCCAAAAAGGCATTCGTAGCCAATTTAGCCCGAAGAAGGGGACAAGAGGAGAAGAAAGAGGAAAAATGAAAGGAAGGAAGAAGAAGAAGAGGAGAAGAAGAAGAAGGAGAGGGAGGAGGATAAGAAGGAGGAGAAGAAGGAGAAGGAGCTCCTCCTTCTCCTTCTTCTTCCTCCTTCTTCCTCCTTCTCCTTCTCCTTCTTCTTTTCTTCTTCTTCTCCTCTTCCTTCTCCTTCTACTCCTCCTACTCCTCCTCCTTCTTTTACTTCTTCTCTTTCTCTTCTTCTACGTAGCTTAGACTCATCCAACAAAGCCTAAATTGGCTAATTATCCATCTAAATGATATAATTAGCTTAGTTAGCTCCTAAATGGTCTATTTAATAAAACATGACCTATACTTAGCTAATTATCCTCGAAATGACATAATTAGCTCCAAAAAGGCATTCTTAGCCAATTTAGCCCGAAGAGGGGGCGAGAGGAGAAGAAAGAGGAAAAATGAAAGGAATGAAGAAGAAGAAGAGGAGAAGAAGAAGAAGGAGAGGGAGGAGGATAAGAAGAAGGAGAAGAAGGAGGAGAAGAAGGAGAAGGAGCTCCTCCTTCTCCTTCTTCTTCCTCCTTCTTCCTCCTTCTCCTTCTCCTTCTTCTTTTCTTCTTCTTCTCCTCTTCCTTCTCCTTCTCCTCCTCCTCCTCCTCCTTCTTTTACTTATTCTTCTCTTTCTCTTCTTCTACGTAGCTTAGACTCATCCAACAAAGCCTAAATTGGCTAATTATCCATCTAAATGACATAATTAGCTTAGTTAGCTCCAAAATGACCTATTTAATAAAAAATGATCTATACTTAGCTAATTATCCTTGAAATGACATAATTAGCTCCAAAAAGGCATTCTTATCCAATTTAGCCCGAAGAAGGGGACGAGAGGAGAAGAAAGAGGAAAAATGAAAGGAAGGAAGAAGAAGAAGAAGAAGAGAAGAAGAAGAAGGAGAGGGAGGAGGTTAAGAAGAAGGAGAAGAAGGAGGTGAAGAAGGAGAAGGAGCTCCTCCTTCTCCTTCTTACTCAATCTTCCTCCTTCTCCTTATCCTTCTTCTTTTCTTCTTCTTCTCCTCTTCCTTCTCCTTGTCCTCCTCCTCCTGCTCCTCCTTCTTTTACTTCTTCTTCTCTTTCTCTTCTTCTACGTAGCTTAGACTCATCCAAGAAAGCCTAAATTGGTTAATTATCCATCTAAATGACATAATTAGCTTAGTTAGCTCCAAAATGACCTATTTAATAATAAATGACCTATACTTAGCTAATTATCTTCGAAATGACATAATTAGCTCCAAAAAGGCATTCTTAGCCAATTTAGCCCGAAGAAGGGGACAAGAGGAGAAGAAAGAGGAAAAATGAAAGGAAGGAAGAAGAAGAAGAGGAGAAGAAGAAGAAGGAGAGGAACGAGGATAAGAAGAAGGAGAAGAAGGAGGAGAAGAAGGAGAAGGAGCTCCTCCTTCTCCTTCTTCTTCCTCCTTCTTCCTCCTTCTCCTTCTCCTTCTTCTTTTCTTCTTCTTCTCCTCTCCTTCTCCTCCTCCTCCTCCTCCTCCTCCTTCTTTTACTTCTTCTCTTTCTCTTCTTCTAGGTAGCTTAGACTCATCCAAGAAAGCCTAAATTGGCTAATTATCCATCTAAATGACATAATTAGCTTAGTTAGCTCCTAAATGACCTATTTAATAAAAAAATGACCTATACTTAGCTAATTATCCTCGAAATGACATAATTAGCTCCAAAAAGGCATTCTTAGCCAATTTAGCTCGAAGAAGGGGACAAGAGGAGAAGAAAGAGGAAAAATGAAAGGAAGGAAGAAGAAGAAGAGGAGAAGAAGAAGAAGGAGAGGGAGGAGGATAAGAACAAGGAGAAGAAGGAGGAGAAGAAGGAGAAGGAGCTCCTCCTTCTCCTTCTTCTTCCTCATTCTTCCTCCTTCTCCTTCTCCTTCTTCTTTTCTTCTTCTTCTCCTCTTCCTTCTCCTTCTCCTCCTCCTCCTCCTCCTCCTTCTTTTACTTCTTCTTCTCTTTCTCTTCTTCTACGTAGCTTAGACTCATCCAACAAAGCCTAAATTGGCTAATTATCCATCTAAATGATATAATTAGCTTAGTTAGCTCCTAAATGGTCTATTTAATAAAACATGACCTATACTTAGCTAATTATCCTCGAAATGACATAATTAGCTCCAAAAAGGCATTCTTAGCCAATTTAGCCCGAAGAAGGGGACAAGAGGAGAAGAAAGAGGAAAAATGAAAGGAATGAAAAAGAAGAAGAGGAGAAGAAGAAGGAGGAGAGGGAGGAGGATAGGAAGAAGGAGAAGAAGGAGGAGAAGAAGGAGAAGGAGCTCCTCCTTCTCCTTCTTCTTCCTCCTTCTCCTTCTCCTTCTTCTTTTCTTCTTCTTCTCCTCTTCCTTCTCCTTATCCTCCTCCTCCTCCTCCTCCTCCTTCTTTTACTTCTTCTTCTCTTTCTCTTCTTCTACGTAGCTTAGACTCATCAAACAAAGCCTAAATGGGCTAGTTATCCATCTAAATGACATAATTAGCTTAGTTAGCTCCTAAATGGTCTACTTAATAAAACAGGACCTATACTTAGCTAATTATCCTCGAAATGACATAATTAGCTCCAAAAAGGCATTCTTAGCCAATTTAGCCCGAAGAGGGGGCGAGAGGAGAAGAAAGAGGAAAAATGAAAGGAAGGAAGAAGAAGAAGAAGAGGAGAAGAAGAAGAGGAGAAGAAGAAGAAGGAGAGGGAGGAGGATAAGAAGAAGGAGAAGAAGGAGAAGGAGCTCCTCCTTCTCCTTCTTCTTCCTCCTTCTTCCTCCTTCTCCTTCTCCTTGTTCTTTTCTTCTTCTTCTCCTCTTCCTTCTCCTTCTCCTCCTCCTCCTCCTTCTTTTACTTCTTCTTCTCTTTCTCTTCTTCTACGTAGCTTAGACTCATCCAACAAAGCCTAAATTGGCTAATTATCCATCTAAATGAAATAATTAGCTTAGTTAGCTCCAAAATGACCTATTTAATAAAAATGACCTATACTTAGCTAATTATCCTCGAAATGACGTAATTAGCTCCAAAAAGGCATTCTTAGCCAATTTAGCCCGAAGAAGGGAGCGATAGGAGAAGAAAGAGGAAAAATGAAAGGAAGGAAGGAAGAAGAAGAGGAGAAGAAGAAGAAGGAGAGGGAGGAGGATAAGAAGAAGGAGAAGAAGGAGGAGAAGAAGGAGAAGGAGCTCCTCCTTCTCCTTCTTCTTCCTCCTTCTCCTTGTCCTTCTTCTTTTCTTCTTCTCCTCCTGTTCCTTCTCCTTCTCCACCTCCTCCTCCTCCTCCTTCTTTTACTTCTTCTTCTCTTTCTCTTCTTCTACGTAGCTTAGACTCATCCAACAAAGCCTAAGTTGGCTAATTATCCATCTAAATGACATAATTAGCTTAGTTAGCTCCTAAATGGTCTATTTAATAAAACATGACCTATAGTTAGCTAAGTTCTCTCCTAAATGACATAATAAGGCTTACGTAGCTGCAACATGACCTATTCCCCCTACTTAGGTATTAAATGGCCTATAATTAGCCTAGCTAGATCAAAAATGGCTTAATAAGCATAGTTTGCTACGGAATGACCTATTTTACCCAAGTTAGCTCCAAACGACCTATAGTTAGCTAGGGTTCCACCTAAATGACATAATTAGCTTAGTTAGCTCCTAAATGGTCTATACTTAGCTAATTTCTCTCCGAAATAACCTATATATACACTACTTCATCTAGTATTATTTTTCTAACTATCTTATTTGGCATTTTGCAGATTACCTTCACTTCACGGGAAGCTTGGAAAATATTGATGGAATGCTTGAAGATGATTTCTTGTACCATGGATTGTATTGAAACTATTGTAGTATATGAACATATGAAACTTTGTATGCACGTGGATGAAACTGGTGTAATATATGAAACTTTGTATGCACGTGGATGCAACTTGAAAGCTGGATATAAAAGGTTATTTTAATATGGTTATGAGTACGGAAAGGAATTTATTTATGTCAAATATATATATATATATATATATCCTGATTATTGTTAAAAATGTTGGATATAACAAAAAATAAATAAAAAAGGGGTTGGTTCCCCTCTTTGCCGTCTGCCCCCACATGGCAAAGGGGGGAGGCAGACGGCAAAGGGGGGAATCTGCCCCCTCTCTCTCCCCTCTTTGCCGTCTGCCCACACATGGCAAAGGGGGGAGGCAGACGGCAAAGGGGGGAATCTGCCCCCTCTCTCTCCACTCTTTGCCGTCTGCCCCCACATGGCAAAGGGGGGAGGCAGATGGCAAAGGGGGGAATTTGCCCCCTCTTTGTCCCCTCTTTGCCGTCTGCCCCCACATGGCAAAGGGGGGAGGCAGACGGCAAAGGGAGGAGGCCTGCCGTTAACACTTAACGGGTACGTTGCAATATATGTCGTCCCAGTTAATTTGCCGTCTGCCCCCTCATGGCAAAGTTTCTTTGCCATCCGCTTTGGGGAGGCAGACGGTAAAGAACCTCTTCACTGGATTTTTTTACCGTCTACTTTGCCGTCTTCTGACCGACGGCAAAGCCTTTGCCGTCCGTGGTTGCACCCTTTGCCGTCCGCTTTGGCAGACGGCAAATTTATGAATTTCAGTAGTGCTAGGGATCAATCCCCATCAAAACTAACTCGATTACATGATAGATCTCATCCTACTCATCACCGCCCAGCGAGCCTACGAATAGATTACTCACGAACGACGAAGAGCTTCATGGAATTGGAGAGGGAAGAAGGTTGATGATGACGATGGCGACGATTTCCCCTCTCCGGAGCCCAAAACGGACTCCAGATCTGCCCTCCAGATGAAGAACAGGTTGTGGCGACACCTCCGTATCGTAAACACGACGAAATCTTCTCTCTTCATTTTTTCTGGGACGAAAGTGAACTTATAGAGCTGAGATTGGGGGCGGGAGAGCCACGTGGGCCCCACAAGCTTGCCATCCGCCACCAGGGGTGGCGGCTACAGGGCTTGTAGCCCACTCGCCCACCCCCTCAGGTGGATCTTTGCGCAGGTATTTTTCATATTTTCGAAAAATAATCTCCGTAAATTTTCAGGACATTCTGAGAACTTTGATTTCTCCACAAAAACAACACCAAGGCAATTTTGGTGAAAACAGCGTCAGTCCAGGTTAGTTCCATTCGAATCATGCAAATTAGAGTCCAAAACAAGGGCAAAAGAGTTTGGAAAAGTAGATATGATGGAGACGTATCATGTAGTATGATAGGATGGTACCCTCCTTTGAATGATTCAAGTGGCTTGACTTGGCACATGTTCACGCATGTAGTTGAAACAAAATCAACATAGCCTCTATGATATTTATGTTCATGGTGATTTATGTCCTACTCATTCTTGCACTCAATGTTGGTTAATCTCAATGCATTTTGATGAGTGTTGTCGCTCTCTAGTTGGTCGCTTCCCAGTCTTTTGCTAGCCTTCACTTGTACTAAGCGAGAATACTGCTTGTGCGTCCACTTCCATAGACCCAAAGTTGTTCCATATGAGTCCACCATACCTACCTATATGCGGCATCTACCTGTCGTTCCAAGTAAATTTGCATGTGCCACTCTCTAAACCTTCAAGAAATAATCTGTTTTGCATGCCCGAACCGCTCATGTGGTGACAAGGGGCGATTAGTATCTTCCATGCTAGGCGTGTTATCCTTGATATGTGTTTATTCACTATCACTCACGAGAAAGGGGCCGGTAATTGGAATGACCAGTTCCATGCTCAAACCGAAAAGATAATTGCAAACAAAACTCCCCCTGGATTGATGTTGGTATGGACGGCACCGGAGTATTCGGCTAGTCGTGGAGTGTGATTGATCGGTGGTGGGGTAGTCAAAACTTTACTTTTCTGTTTGGGAACCGCCTATAGCATGTGTAGCGTGGAAGATGGTGAAAACTCTTGGTCATTGCGTTGACAATGAAAGCATGCCACCCAAAATTATTATCTCTGTCTTTAAAGCTTGAGCTCTGGCACCTCTGCAAATCAATGCTTCCCTTTGCGAAGGGCATGTCTATTTATGTTTCTGTTGAGTCATCCTCCTCTTATAAAAGCACCAATTAGAGAGCACCTCTGTCACTTTTATGCTTTGCTTTTAACTGTTATTGAGTATGGCTGTGATTGGATCTTCTTTGCCATGAATTACAATGTTTAGTCAGCCCTTGGTCTTTGAAGGTGCTCTGCATTTATGTTTTGCGGTCTCAGAAAGAGCTAGCGAGATACCATCTGCTCGTACTTCTTCATGATTGTTTTGATTGAAGTGTTGACGTTTGAAACTTATTATTATTGCTCGCTAGTTGATTATGCCACTAATATGAGTTTACCATGAGACCTATATGTCATTTGCTTATGTGGTTAGCTTGTGATCTTGCTAAAATTCTGGATATGAGTTAGACATAGTTGCAACAACAAGATCAAATAGAGTTCGTAAAAGTTTTTCTTTTGTCTCTTTCAGTTAGTCAACTGAATTGCTTGAGGACAAGCAAGGTTTTAAGCTTGGGGGAGTTGATATGTCTCCGTCGTATCTACTTTTCCAAACTCTTTTGCCCTTGTTTTGGACTCTAATTTGCATGATTAGAATGGAACTAACCCGGACTAACGTTTTTTCAGCAGAATTGCCATGATGTTGTTTTTGCGCAGAAATAAAAGTTCTCGGAATGACCTGGAAATTTACGGGGACTTTTTGTGGAATATAAACAAAATACTGGCGCAAGAATCAACCGAGGAAGCGGAGCGTGGAACCCACAAGCCCACCAGGCGCGGGCCCCCCTGGCCGGGCCTAGCAGGCTTGTGGGGCCCACATTGCTCCACCGCCTCCAATCCCAGCTCTATTTAGTCCCTTTCGTCCGGAAAAAAATCAAGGAGAAGAGTTCATCGCGTTTTACGATACGGAGGTGCCGCCACCTCCTGTTCTTCCTCTCGAGGGCAGATCTGGAGTCCATTCTGGGCTCCGGAGAGGGGAGATCGTCGCCATCGTCATCACCAACCTTCCTTCATCGCCAATTCCATGATGTTCTTCACTGTTCGTGAGTAATCTCATCGTAGGCTTGCTGGACGGTGATGGGTTGGATGATATCTATCATGTAATCGAGTTAGTTTTGACGGGGATTGATCCCTAGTATCCACTATGTTCTGAGATTGATGTTGCTACTACTTTGCCATGCTTAATGCTTGTCACTAGGGCCCGAGTGCCATGATTTCAGATCTTTACCTATTATGTTGTCGCCAATATATGTGTGTTCTTGATCCTATCTTGCAAGTTGTAGTCACCTACTATGTGTTATGACCCGGCAACCCCGGGGTGACAATAGCCGGAACCACTCCCGGAGATGACCATAGTATGAGGAGTTCATGTATTCACCAAGTGTTAATGCGTTGGTCCGGTTCTTTATTTAAAGAATAACCTTAATATCCCGTAGTTTCCATTAGGACCCCGCTGTCACGGGAGGTGGACAATAGATGTCATGCAAGTTATTTTCCCTAAGCACGTATGACTACATACGGAATACATGCCTACATTACATTGACGAACTGGAGCTAGTTACATATCTCTCCGTGTTATAACTGTTGCATGCTGAATACCATCCGGCATAATCATCCATCACCGATCCAATGCCTACGAGTTTTTCCTATTGGTCCTTACTATGTTACTTTGCTGCTACTTCTGTCACTGCTGCTACTTTTACTCTGTCGCTATTGTTGTCACTACTGCTACTGTTACTCTGTCGCTACTGCTGTCACTGCTGCTACTGATGTCACTTTGCTGCTACTGGTTACAGTTGCTACTGTTGCTATCATACTACCTTGCTACTGATACTTTGCTGCAGATACTAAGTCTTTCACGTGTGGTTGAATTGACAACTCAACTGCTAATACTTGAGAATATTCTTTGGCTTCCCCTTGTGTCGAATCAACAAATTTGGGTTAAATACTCTACCCTCGAAAACTGTTGCGATCCCCTATACTTGTGGGTTATCAAGAATCCTCCTCTCAGATTTCATGGCTTCCAGCAATTTGTCGGAATCTGGGCCCACCATCGCTTCTCCATAGCTCGTAGGTTCATTGTTGTCTAGCAACATGACCTCCAAGACAGAATTACCGTACCACTCTGGAGTAGTACGCGTCCTTATCGACCTACGAGGTTTGGCAGTGACTTGATCCGAAACTTCATGATCACTATCATAAGCTTCCACTTCAATTGGTGTAGGCACCACAGGAACAACTTCCTGCGCCCTGCTACACACTAGTTGAAGTGATGGTTCGATAACCTCATCAAGTCTCCACCATACTTGCACTCAACTCTTTCGAGAGAAACTTTTCCTCGAGAAAGGACCCGTTTCTAGAAACAAACACTTTTGCTTCCGGATCTGAGATAGGAGGTATACCCAGCTGCTTTGGGTGTCCTATGAAGATGCATTTATCTACTTTAGGTTCGAGATTATCAAGCTGAATCTCTTTCACATAAGGATCGCAGCCCCAAACTTTTAAGAAATGACAACTTAGGTTTCTCCAAACCATAGTTCACACGGTGTCATCTCAACGGAATTACGTGGTGCCCTATTTAAAGTGAATGTGGTTGTATCTAATGCCTAACCCATAAACAATAGTGGTAATTTGATAAGAGATATCATAGTATGCACCATATCTAATAGGGCACGACTATGACATACGGACACACCACCAGACTATGGTGTTCCAGGTGGCATGAGTTGTGAAACAATTTTCACATTGTCTTAAATGATTACCAAACTCGCAACACAGATATATATATTTACCTCCACGATCACATCGTATACATATTATCCTCTTGTCATGATGATCCTCAACTTCACTCTAAAATTACTTGAACCGTTCAATAATTCAGACTTGTGTTTCATCAAGTAAATATACTAGTATCTACTCAAATCATCTGTGAAGTAAGAACATAATGATATCCACTGCGTGCCTCGTCACTCATTGGCCTCCATACATCAAAATGTACTACTTACAACAAGTTACTTTGTTGTTCCATCTCACTGGAAAATGAGGTCTTCAGTCATCTTGCCCATGACGTGTGATTTGCATGTCTCAAGTGATTCAGAAATCAAGTTAGTCCAAACGATCCATTCGCATGGAGTTTCTTCATGCGTTTATACCAACAAGCATGGTTTGCATGTCTCAACCGTTTCAAAAATGAGTGAGTACAAAGATCCATCAGGATGGAGCTTCTTCATGCATTTTATACCAATATGACTCAAACAGCAGTGGCATAAGTAAGTGGTACTATCATTAATACTTTGTATCTTTTGGCAATAATATTATGAACATGTGTATCACTATGATCCAGATTCAATAAACCATTCATTTTAGGTGCAAGACCATTGAAGGTATTATTCAAGTAAACAGAATAACCATTATTCTTTTAAATGAATAATCGTATTGCAATAAACATAATCCAATCATGTCTATGCTCAACGCAAACACCAAATAACAATTATTTAAGTTTAACACTAAACCATTCATTTTAGATGCAAGACAATTGAAGGTATTATTCAAGAAAATAGAATAACCATTATTCTTTTAAATGAATAATTGTATTGCAATAAACATAATCCAATCATGTCTATGCTCAACGCAAACACCAAATAACAATTATTTAAGTTTAACACTAATCCCGATGGTAGAGGGAGCGTACGATGTTTGATCACATCAACCTTGGAAACACTTCCAACACACATCGTCACCTTGATTTTAGCTAGTCTCCATTTATTCTGTAGCTTTTATTTTGAGTTACTAACACTTTAGCAACTGAACCGGTATCCAATACCCTCGTGATATTAGGAGTACTAGTAAAGTACACACGAATATCATGTATCCAGTATACCCTTTTGTCGACTTTGCCAGCCTTCTCATCTACCAAGTATCTAGAGTAGTTCCGCTTTAGTGACCGTTCCCCTTATTACAAAAGCACTTAGTCTCTGGTTTGGGTTCAACCTCGGGTCTCTTCACTAGAGCAGCAACTGGTTTGTCGTTTCATGAAGTATCCCTTCTTGCCCTTGCCCTTTTTGAAACTAGTGGTTTTACTAACCATCAACAATTGATGCTCCTTTTTGATTTCTACTTTCGCGGTGTCAAACGTTGCAAATGGCTCAAGGATCATCATATCTATCCCTGACATGTTATAGTTCATCACAAAGCTCTAGCAGCTTGGTGGCTGTGACACTGGAGAACTATCACTATCTCATCTGGAAGATCAACTCCCACTCGATTCAAGCGATTGCAGTACTCACACAATCTGAGCACATGCTCAACGATTGAGCTTTTTGTTGGAAATATGCCCTAGAGGCAATAATAAATTAGTTATTATTATATTTCTTAGTTCATGATAATCGTTTATTCTCCATGCTATAATTGTATTGATTGGAAACACAATACTTGTGTGGATAAATAGACAAAACACTGTCCCTAGTAAGCCTCTAGTTGACTAGCTCGTTGATCAAAGATGGTCAAGGTTTCCTGGCCATAGGCAAGTGTTGTCACTTGATAACGGGATCACATCATTGGGAGAATCATGTGATGGACTAGACCCAAACTAATAGACGTAGCATGTTGATCGTTTCTTTTTGTTGCTACTGTTTTCTGCGTGTCAAGTATTTGTTCCTATGACCATGAGATCATATAACTCACAGACACCGGAGGAATACTTTGTGTGTATCAAACGTCGCAACGTAACTGGGTGACTATAAAGATGCTCTACAGGTTTCTCCGAAGGTGTTCGTTGAGTTAGTATAGATCGAGACTGGGATTTGTCACTCCGTGTGACGGAGAGGTATCTCGGGGCCCACTCGGTAATACAACATCACACACAAGCCTTGCAAGCAATGTAACTTAATGTAAGTTGCGGGATCTTGTATTACGGAACGAGTAAAGAGACTTGCCGGTAAACGAGATTGAAATAGGTATGCGGATACTAACGATCGAATCTCGGGCAAGTAACATACCGAAGGACAAAGGGAATGACATACGGGATTATATGAATCCTTGGCACTGAGGTTCAAACGATAAGATCTTCGTAGAATATGTAGGATCCAATATGGGCATCCAGTTCCCGCTATTGGATATTGACCGAGGAATCTCTCGGGTCATGTCTACATAGTTCTCGAACCCGCAGGGTCTGCACACTTAAGGTTCGACGTTGTTTTATGCGTATTTGAGTTATATGGTTGGTTACCGAATGTTGTTCGGAGTCCCGGATGAGATCACGGACGTCACGAGGGTTTCCGGAATGGTCCGGAAACGAAGATTGATATATAGGATGACCTCATTTGGTTACCGGAAGGTTTTCGTGCATTACCGGAAAAGTTTCGGGCTCATCGGTAGTGTACCGGGAGTGCCGGGAGGGGTGCCGGGGACCATCGGGAGGGGTGTCACGCCCCAAGGGGTCTCATGGGCTATGGGAAGAGATAAACCAGCCCCTAGTGGGCTGGAATAAGTTCCCACTAAGGCCCATAAGGTTTGAGAAGGAAAAAACACAAGGTGGAAAGAGTTTCCAAGTGGGAAGGTGGAATCCTACTCCAAGTAGGATTGGAGTAGGACTCCTCCACCTCCAATTTCGGCCAAACCTTTAGGTTTTGAGGCTGACTCCTCCCCTCCCTCCCACCTATATATACGGAGGTTTTAGGGCTGATTTGAGACGACTTTTCCACGGCAGCCCGACCACATACCTCCACGGTTTTTCCTCTAGATCGCGTTTCTGCGGAGCTCGGGCGGAGCCCTGCTGAGACAAGGTCATCACCAACCTCCGGAGCGCCGTCACGCTGCCGGAGAACTCTTCTACCTCTCCGTCTCTCTTGCTGGATCAAGAAGGCCGAGATCATCGTCGAGCTGCACGTGTGCTGAACGCGGAGGTGCCATCCGTTCGGTACTAGATCGTGGGACTGATCGCGGGATTGTTCGCGGGGCGGATCGAGGGACGTGAGGACGTTCCACTACATCAACCGCGTTCACTAACGCTTCTTCTGTACGATCTACAAGGGTACGTAGATCACTCATCCCCTCTCGTAGATGGACATCACCATGATAGGTCTTCGTGCGCGTAGGAAAATTTTTGTTTCCCATGCGACGTTCCCCAACAGTGGCATCATGAGCTAGGTTCATGCGTAGATGTCTTCTTGAGTAGAACACAAAAGTTTTGTGGGCGGTGATGTGCGTTTTGCTGCCCTCCTTAGTCTTTTCTTGATTCCGCGGTATTGTTGGATTGAAGCGGCTTGGACCGACATTACTCGTACGCTTACGAGAGACTGGTTTCATCGTTACAAGTAACTCCGTTGCTCAAAGATGACTGGCAAGTGTCGGTTTCTCCAACTTTAGTTGAATCGGATTTGACCGAGGAGGTCCTTGGATGAGGTTAAATAGCAACTCATATATCTCCGTTGTGGTGTTTGCGTAAGTAAGATGCGATCCTACTAGATACCCATGGTCACCACGTAAAACATGCAACAACAAAATTAGAGGACGTCTAACTTGTTTTTGCAGGGTATGCTTGTGATGTGATATGGCCAATGATGTGATGTGATATATTGGATGTATGAGATGATCATGTTGTAATAGTTAATATCGACTTGCACGTCGATGGTACGGCAACCGGCAGGAGCCATAGGGTTGTCTTTATAACTAACGTTTGTGCTTGCAGATGCGTTTACTATTTTGCTAGGACGTAGCTTTAGTAGTAATAGCATGAGTAGCACGACAACCCCGATGGCGACACGTTGATGGAGATCATGATGATGGAGATCATGGTGTGACGCCGGTGACAAGAAGATCGTGCCGGTGCTTTGGTGATGGAGATCAAGAAGCACGTGATGATGGCCATATCATGTCACTTATAAATTGCATGTCATGTTAATCCTTTTATGCACCTTATTTTTCTTAGAACGACGGTAGCATTATGAGGTGATCTCTCACTAAAATTTCAAGATGAAATTGTATTCTCCCCGACTGTGCACCGTTGCTACAGTTCGTCGTTTCGAGACACCACGTGATGATCGGGTGTGATAGACTCAACGTTCACATACAACGGGTGCAAAACAGTTGCGCACGCGGAACACTCGGGTTAAGCTTGACGAGCCTAGCATGTGCAGACATGGCCTCGGAACACATCAGACCGAAAGGTCGATCATGAATCATATAGATGATATGATTAGCATAGGGATGCTTACCACTGAAACTATACTCAACTCACGTGATGATCGGACTTGAGCTAGTGTAAGTGGATCATGAACCACTCAAATGACTAGAGAGATGTACTTTTTGAGTGGGAGTTCTTAAGTAATATGATTAATTGAACTAATTGTCATGAACATAGTCTAATGGTGTTTACGAATTACGATGTAGCTTGCGCTATAGCTCTACTGTTTTTTATATGTTCCTAGAGAAAATTTAGTTGAAAGTTGAAAGTAGCAAACTTTGCAGACTGAGTCTGTAAAACCGAGGATTGTCCTCGTAGCTACGCAGAAGGCTTACGTCCTTAATGCACCACTCGGTGTGCTGCACCTCGAGCGCCGTCTGTGGATGCTATGAACATCCGACATACACGTTTCTGATGACTACACGATAGTTCAGTGCAAAAAAACTTAATGGCTTATAAGCAAGGCGCCGAAAAAGTTGTAAAACGTCACGGAACATAAGTGATGTTCTAAAAGGATGAAATTGTGATTTCATGCTTGTGCCCTTGTTAAGAGGTACGAGACCTCCAACAAGATTCTTTGTCCACGAAGTAAAGGAGAAAAGCTCAATCATTGAGCGTGTGCTCAGATTGTCTGAGTACGACAATCACTTGAATCAAGTGGGAGTTAATCTTCCAGATGAGATAGTGATGGTTCTCCAAAGTCACTGCCACCAAGCTATGAGAGCTTCGTGATGAACTATAACATATCAATGATAGATACAATGATCCTTGAGCGATTCGCGATGTTTGACACTGCGAAAGTAGAAATCAAGAAGGAGCATCAATAGTTGATGGTTTGTAAAACCACTAAGTTTCAAGAAAGGCAAGGGCTAGAAGGGATACTTCGTGAAACGGCAAAACAGTTGCTGCACTAATGAAGAGACCCAAGATTAAACCCAAACCCGAGACTAAGTGCTTCTGTAATGAGGGGAACAGTCACTGAGGCGGAGCAACTCTAGATACTTGGTAGATAAGAAGGCTGGCAAAAGTCAAAAGAAGTATATTTTATACATGATGTTGATGTGTACTTTACTAGTACTCCTAGTAGCATGAGGGTATTGGATACCGGTTCGGTTGCTAAGTGATTAGTAACACGAAATGAAAGCTACGGCATAAACGGAGACTAGCTAAAGGCGAGGTGACGATACGTGTTGGAAGTGTTTATAAGGTTGATATGATCAAACGTCGCACGCTCCCTCTACCATCGGGATTGGTGTTAAACCTAACTAATTTTTATTTGGTGCTTGCGTTAAGCATGAACATGATTGGATCGTGTTTATTGCAATACGATTATTCATTTAAAGAGAATAATGGTTACTCTATTTTCTTGAATATTCACCTTCAATGGTTTATTGAATCTCGATCTAGTGTTACACATGTTCATGATATTGGTGCCAAAAGATACGAGTTAATGATGATAGTACCACTTACTTGTGGCACTGCCGCTTGAGTCATGTTAGTATAAATTGCATGAAGAGGCTCCGTGCTGATGGATCTTTGTACTCACCTGATTTCGAATCACTAGTGACATGCGAATCATACCACATGAGCAAGGCCTTGTTTTCATTGAGATGAAATGAGATAGTAACTTGTTGGAAGTGATACATTTTGATGTATGCAGTCCAATGGGTGCTGAGGCACGCACTGGATATCATTATGTTCTTACTTCACTGACGATTTGAGTAGATAAAGGAGTATTTACTTAATGAATCACAAGTCTAAAATGTTGAAAAGTTCAATTCCGTTTCAGAGTGAAGTTCGTCGTAACAAGAGGATAAACTGTCTACGATATGATCATGGAAATGAATATCTGAGTTACGAGTTTTGGTACACAGTTAAGACAATGTGGAAATTGTTTCACAGTTCATGCCACCTGGAACATCATAGTGTGATGATGTGTCTGAATGTCATAGCCACACACTATTTGGTATGGTGCATACTATGATGTCTCTTATCGAATTACAACTATCGTTTATGGGTTATGCATTAGAGACAACTGCACTCACTTTAAATAGGACACCGCGTATTTCCGTTGAGATGACACAGTATAGACTGAGGTTTAGAGAAATCTAAACTGTCGTTTCTTGAAAGTTTGGGGTTTCGACACTTATGTGAAAAAGTTTCAGTCTGATAAGCTCGAACCCAAAGCGGATAAATGCATCTTCATAGGATATCCAAAACAGTTGGGTACATCTCCTATCTCAGATCCGAAAGCAAAGTGTTTGTTTCTAGAAACGGATCCTTTCTCGAGGAAAGGTTTCTCTCGAAAGAATTGAGTGGGAGGGTAGTAGAACTTGATGAGGTTATTGAACCATCACTTCAACCAGTGTGTAGCAGGGCGCAGGAAGTTGTTCATGTGGCGCCTACACCAATTGAAGTGGAAGCTGATGATGATGATCATTGAGCTTTGAATCAAGTTACTACAAACCTCGTAGGTCGACAAGGTCGCGTACTGCTGTAGAGTAGTACGGTAACCCTGTCTTGGAGGTCAGGTTGTTGAGCAACAGTGAACCTACGAGTTATGGAGAAAGCGATGGTGGGCCCAGATTCCGACAAATGGCTGGAAGCCATGAAATCCGAGAGAGGATCCATGTGTGAACAAAGTGTAGACTTTGGTAGAACTACTTGATGGTCATAGGACTATTGAGTAAAAATGGATCTTTAAAAGAAGACAGACGATGATGGTGATAAGTCACTATTAAGAAACGCTCGACTTGTCGCAAAGATGTTTTCGATAAGATCAAACAGTTGACTATGATGAGACTTTCTCACTCGTAGCGATGCTAAAAGTCTGTTAGAATTATGTTAGTTGTTGATCCATTATTTATGAAATATTGCACGTAGGATGTCAAAACATTGTTTTCTCGACGGTTTCCTTGAGCAAACATTGTATGTGATACAACCAGAAGGTTTTGTCGATCCTAAAGATACTAGCAAGTATGCAAGCTCCAGTGATCCTTCAATGGACTGGTGCAAGCATCTCGGAGTTGGAATATACACTTTGATGAGATGATCAAAGATTTTGGGTTTGTACAAGGTTTATGAGAAACTTGTATTTCCAAAGAAGTGAGTGGGAGCACTATAGAATTTCTGATAGGTATATGTGGTTGACATATTGTGGATCAGAAGCAATGTAGAATTTCTGTAAAGCATACAAGGTTGTTTGAAAGAAGTTTTCAAAGGAGTACCTGGATTACGCTACTTGAACGTTGAGCATCAAAGATCTATGGAGATAGATCGAAAGCGCTTAATAGAAGTTTCAACAAGATGCATGCCTTGACAAGTTTTTGAAAGAGTTCAAAATAGACCAGCAAATAAGGAGTTCTTGGTTGCGTTGTGAGGTGTGAATTTGAGTAAGACTCAAAACCCGACCACGGCAGAATAAAGAGAATAGACGAAGGTCGTCTTCTATGCCTTAGCCGTAGAATCTAAAGTATGCCATGCTGTGTACCGCACCTGAAGTGTGCCTTGACTCAAAGTATGTTGAGAGGTACAGAGAGTGATCCATGATTGAATCACTAGCAGCGGTCGAAATTTATCCTTAGTAACTAATGGACTAAGGATTTTTTTCTCGATTATGGAGGTGGTTAAAGAGTTTTTCGTAAAGGGTTACATCAATGCAAGCTTTGACACTAATCCGGATAACTATGAGTAGTGAAACGGATTCGTATAGTAGAGTAGATATTTGGAGCATTTCCGAATAGCATGTAGTAGCAGCATCTATAAGATGACATAAAGATTTGTAAAGAACGCACGAATCTGAAAGTTTCAGAACCGTTGACTAAAACCTCCCTCACGAGCAAGACATGATCAGACCCCATAACTATATGGGTGTTGGATTCGTTGGAATCACATGGTGATGTGAACTAGATTATTGACTCTAGTGCAAGTGGGAGACTGTTGGAAATATGCCCTAGAGGCAATAATAAATTAGTTATTATTATATTTCTTAGTTCATGATAATCGTTTATTATCCATGCTATAATTGTATTGATTGGAAACACAATACTTGTGTGGATACATAGACAAAACACTGTCCCTAGTAAGCCTCTAGTTGACTAGCTCGTTGATCAAAGATGGTCAAGGTTTCCTGGCCATAGGCAAGTGTTGTCACTTGATAATGGGATCACATCATTGGGAGAATCATGTAATGGACTAGACCCAAACTAATAGACGTAGCATGTTGATCGTGTCTTTTTGTTGCTACTGTTTTCTGCGTGTCAAGTATTTGTTTCTATGACCATGAGATCATATAACTCACGGACACCGGAGGAATACTTTGTGTGTATCAAACGTCGCAACGTAACTGGGTGACTATAAAGATGCTCTACAGGTATCTCCGAAGGTGTTCGTTGAGTTAGTATAGATCGAGACTGGGATTTGTCACTCCGTGTGATGGAGAGGTATCTCGGGGCCCACTCGGTAATACAACATCACACACAAGCCTTGCAAGCAATGTAACTTAATGTAAGTTGCGGGATCTTGTATTACGGAACGAGTAAAGAGACTTGCCGGTAAACGAGATTGAAATAGGTATGCGGATACTAACGATCGAATCTCGGGCAAGTAACATACCGAAGGACAAAGGGAATGACATACGGGATTATATGAATCCTTGGCACTGAGGTTCAAACGATAAGATCTTCGTAGAATATGTAGGATCCAATATGGGCATCCAGGTCCCGCTATTGGATATTGACCGAGGAGTCTCTCGGGTCATGTCTACATAGTTCTCGAACCCGCAAGGTCTGCACACTTAAGGTTCGACGTTGTTTTATGCGTATTTGAGTTATATGGTTGGTTACCGAATGTTGTTCGGAGTCCCGGATGAGATCACGGACGTCACGAGGGTTTCCGGAATGGTCCGGAAACGAAGATTGATATATAGGATGACCTCATTTGGTTACCGGAAGGTTTTCGTGCATTACCGGAAAAGTTTCGGGCTCATCGGTAGTGTACCGGGAGTGCCGGGAGGGGTGCCGGGGACCATCGGGAGGGGTGTCACGCCCCAAGGGGTCTCATGGGCTATGGGAAGAGATAAACCAGCCCCTAGTGGGCTGGAATAAGTTCCCACTAAGGCCCATAAGGTTTGAGAAGGAAAAAACACAAGGTGGAAAGAGTTTCCAAGTGGGAAGGTGGAATCCTACTCCAAGTAGGATTGGAGTAGGACTCCTCCACCTCCAATTTCGGCCAAACCTTTAGGTTTTGAGGCTGACTCCTCCCCTCCCTCCCACCTATATATACGGAGGTTTTAGGGCTGATTTGAGACGACTTTTCCACGGCAGCCCGACCACATACCTCCACGGTTTTTCCTCTAGATCGCGTTTCTGCGGAGCTCGGGCGGAGCCCTGCTGAGACAAGGTCATCACCAACCTCCGGAGCGCCGTCACGCTGCCGGAGAACTCTTCTACCTCTCCGTCTCTCTTGCTGGATCAAGAAGGCCGAGATCATCGTCGAGCTGTACGTGTGCTGAACGCGGAGGTGCCGTCCGTTCGGTACTAGATCGTGGGACTGATCGCGGGATTGTTCGTGGGGCGGATCGAGGGACGTGAGGACGTTCCACTACATCAACCGCGTTCACTAACGCTTCTGATGTACGATCTACAAGGGTACGTAGATCACTCATCCCCTCTCGTAGATGGACATCACCATGATAGGTCTTCGTGCGCGTAGGAAATTTTTTGTTTCCCATGCGACGTTCCCCAACACTTTTGTCCCTTACTTTGTAGGCAAAGAATCTTGTCGGAGGTATTATACCTCTCAACAAGGGCACGACATGAAATCCCAATTTCATCTCTTGGAACATCTCGTATGTCCTGCGACGTTCGAAACGTCTTTAGCGCCTCAATTCTAAGCCATTTAAGCATTATGCACTAAACTATCATGTAGTTATAAAAACGTGTATGTAAGATGTTTGCAACATCCACAGACGACGCTTGGGGTTCAGCACACTGAGCGGTGCATCAAGTACATAAGCCTTCTGCGCAGCAATGAGAACAATCCTCATTTAACGGACCAAGTCCGCATAATTGCTACTATCATCTTTCAACTAAGTTTTCTCTAGGAACATATCAAAACCCGTAGAGCTATAGCGTAAGTTATAACATAATTTGCAAAGACCTTTTGACTATGTTCATGATAATTAAGTTCATCTAATAAAATTATTCAATGAACCCCCATTTAGATCGACATCCCTCCAGTCATCCAAGTGAAACAGGATCCATGTCGACTAGCCCGTGTCCGATCACCATGTGAGACGGACTAGTCATCAATGGTGAGCATCTCTATGCTGATCATATCAACCATACGACTCATGTTCGACCTTTCGGTCTCCCATATTCAAGGCCATGTATGTACATGCTAGGCTCGTCGAGTCAACCTAAGTGTTCTGCGTGTGTAAACTGGCTTACGCCCATTGTATGCGAATGTTAGAATATATCACACCCGATCATCACGTGGTGCTCCGAAACAACAATCCTTCGCAAGGGTGCACACTTAGGGGAATACATATCTCAAAATTTTAATGAGGGGTCATCTTATCTTTGCTACCGTCGTTCTAAGCAATAAGATATAAAACATGATAAACATCACATGCAATCATATAGTGACATGATATGGCCAATATCATCGTGCTCCTTTGATCACCATCTTTGGGGTACCATGATCATCATATTCACCGGCATGACACCATGATCTCCATTATCATGATCTCCATCATTGTGTCATCGCAAAGTCGTCTCGTCAACTATTACTTCCACTACTATAGCTAACGGTTTAGCAATGAAGTAAAGTAATCACATGATGTTGCATCTCATACAATAAATTAAGACAACTCCTATAGCTCCTACCGGTTGTCATACTCATCGACATGCAAGTCGTGAATCCTATTACAGGAACATGATCAATCTCATACATCACATATGTAACATCACATCCTTTTGGCCATATCACATCACATAGCATACCCTGCAAAAACAAGTTAGACGTCCTCTAATTGTTGTTGCAAGTTTTACGTGTCTGATTAGGGTTTCTAGCGAGAACGCTTCTTACCTACGTGACAACCACAACGTTGATATGCCAATGCTATTTACCCTTCATAAGGACCCTCTTCACCGAATCTGATACGACTAAAGTGGGAGAGATAGACACCCACTAGCTACCTTATGCACCAAGTGCATGTCGGTCGGTGGAACCAGTCTCACGTAAGAGTACGTGTAAAGTCGGTCCGGGCTGCTTCATCCCATGATGCCACCGAATCAAGATAAGACTAGTAACGACAAGGAATTGACAAAGTCAGCGCTCGCAACTTTTGTGTTCTACTCGTGCATAGAATCTACGCATAGAACCTTGCCTCTGATACCACTGTTGGGGAACGTAGTAATTTCAAAAACTTTCCTACGTCATGAAAGGATCTATCTATGGAGAAACCAGCAATGAGTGAAGTAGTAGATCATCTTCATACCTTTGAAGATTGCTAAGCGGAAGCGTTGCTAGAACGCGGTTGATGGAGTCATACTCACAGTCATTCAGATCGCGGTAGATGTCGATCTATGCACCGAACGACGGTGCTTCCGCGTTCAACACACATACAACCGGGTGATGTCTAATACGTCTCCAACGTATCTATAACTTTTTATGGTTCCGTGCTATTATCTTGTCAAACTTTGGATGTTTTGTATGCCTTTTATATCTTTTTTGGGACTATCTTATTAACTCAATGCCAAGTGCTAGTTCCTGTTTTTTTCCGTGTTTTTGACCCTTTTCAGAGGAGGATTTTAAACGGTGTCCAAAGGAATAAATATTTCGAAAAGATTTTTTTTGGAACAGAAGATACGCACGAGACTTGAGAACCAAGGCAGGGGCCACCAGGGGACCCAACAAGCCCCCTAGGCGTGGCCAGGGGGGCCGCGCCTAGCAGGCTTGTGGGCCCCCTGTGTCTCGTCTGCCCTACCTCTTCCGCCTATAAATTCAGAAAAAATGCAAAACTGCGCAAGAGATCCATGAAAATACTTTTCCGCCGCCGCAAGCTTCTGTCTCCGTAAGATCCCATCTGGGGCATGTTCTGGTGCCCTGCCGGAGGGGGATTCAGATACGGAGGGCTTCTTCATCAACACCATGACCTTTCCGATGATGCGTGAGTAGTTCACCGTAGACCTTCGGGTCCATAGCTAGTAGCTAGATGGCTTCTTCTCTCTCTTGGATCTTCAATACAAAGTTCTCCATGATCTTCATGGAGATCTATCCGATGTAATCTTCTTTTGCGGTGTGTTTGTAGAGATCCGATGAATTGTGGATTTGTGACCAGATTATCTATGAATCTTATTTGAGTTTCTTCTGATCTCTTATATGCATGATTTCATATCCTTGTAATTCTCTATGAGTTGTGGGTTTTGTTTGGCCAACTTGATCTATGATTCTTGCAATGGGAGAAGTGCTTGGTTTTGGGTTCATACCGTGCGGTGACCTCTCCTAGTGATAGAAGGGGCAGCGAGGCACGCATCGTGTTGTTGCCATCAAGGGTAAAAAGATGGGGTTCTCATCATTGGTTTGAGTTTGTCCCTCTACATCATGTCATGTTGCTTAAGGCGTTACTCTATTCGTCATGAACTCAATACACTAGATGCATGCTGGATAGCGGTCCATGTGTGGAGTAATAGTAGTAGATGCAGAAAGTACCGGTCT
Source organism: Hordeum vulgare subsp. vulgare (assembly GCF_904849725.1). Taxonomy (NCBI): domain Eukaryota; kingdom Viridiplantae; phylum Streptophyta; class Magnoliopsida; order Poales; family Poaceae; genus Hordeum; species Hordeum vulgare. The sequence continues at coordinate 392,499,018 of NC_058523.1, read as the reverse complement.
ACTTGTCTCGGACCTGATGCCTATATGTATGATCATTGCCTTCAATATCGTCATGACTTTGCGCGGTTCTATCAATTGCTCGATAGTAATTTGTTCACCCACCGTATTATTTGCTATTTTGAGAGAAGCCTCTAGTGAACACTATGGCCCCCGTGTCTACTTCACATCATATTTTCAGCCTTACACTTTTACTTCCTTGCACTTTCCGCCTTCAGATCTCACTTTGCAATCAATCTTGAAGGGATTGACAACCCCTTTATAGCGTTGGGTGCAAGCTCGTTTGTGTTTGCGCAGGTACTCTGGACTTGGCGCGATTCTGCTACTAGATTGATACCTTGGTTCTCAAACTGAGGGAAATACTTAGTGCTCTTGTGTTGCATCACCCTTTCCTCTTCAAGGGAAAAACCAACGCAAGCTCAAGAGGGAGCAGAAGGATTTCTGGCGCTGTTGCCGGGGAGGATCAAGTCAAGAACTCATCCAAGTAAGTGTCGCAAACTCATCTCTTGCATTTACTTTTTTGCCTCTCGTTTTCCTCTCGCCCACTTCTGAAAAAAAAAATTTACAAAAAAATTTGCCTTTTTCATTCGCCCTTTTCTTTCGCTTGGTTTTTGTTCGCTTGTGTGCTTGTTTGCTTGCTCAAGTCACCATGACTGAAAACACCAAACTTTGTGACTTCTCGAATACTAATAATAATGATTTTATTAGTACTCCGATTGCTCCCGTCACTAGTGCGAATCATACGAAATCAATGCTGCTTTGCTGAATCTTGTATTGAAAGAGCAATTCTCCGGCCTTCCTAGTGAAGATCCCGCATCCCATCTTAATACCTTCATTGAGCTCTGCGATATGCAAAAGAATAAAGATGTGGATAATTATGTGATTAAATTGAAGCTTTTTCCGTTCTCGTTGCAAGATCGAGCAAAAACTTGGTTTTCGTCTTTGCCCAAAAATAGTATTGATTCTTGGAACAAGTGCAAAGATGCTTATATATCCCAGTATTTTCCGTCGGCTAAGATTATCTCTCTCCGTAATGACATCATGAATTTTAAGCAACTTGATCATGATCATGTTGCACAATCTTGGGAGCGAATGAAATTGATGATTAGAAATTTTCCCGCTCATGGCTTGAGTCTTTGGATGATTATACAAATCTTCTACACTGGCTTGAATTTCGCTTCTAGAAATATCTTGGACTCTGCCTCAGGTGGAACGTTCATGGAAATCACGTTAGGAGAAGCCACAAAAATCCTAGACAATATCATGACGAACTACTCTAAGTGGCACACTGAAAGGTCACCTACTAGTAAGAAGGTACACGCTATAAAAGAAATTAACTCATTGAGTGCTAAGATGGATGAGTTAATGAATTTGGTTGCTAGTAGAAGTGCTCCTTTAGATCCTAATGACATGCCCTTGTGTTCCTTGATTGTGAGTAGCAATGCTAGCTTGGACGTTAATTTTGTTGGTAGGAATAATTTTGGCAACAACAATGCTTTTAGAGGAAACTATGTTCCTAGGCCTTTTCCTAGTAACCCCTCTAATAACTTTGGCAACTCCTACAACAATACTCATGGAAATTACAATAGATTACCATCTGATCTAGAGAGTAATATCAAAGAGTTTATAAACTCGCAAAGATTTTCAATGCGTCCATAGAGGAAAAACTACTCAAAATTGATGATTTCGCTAGGAGCGTTGATAGAATGTCTAGTGATATTGATGCTTTCAAAGTTAGATGTGCTCCTCCCAAGATCAAAATGGATGAAACTTTGAAAGCTATGCGTGTTTCCATGAATGAGAGCATTGAAAGAACCGCCCAAATTCGTGCTAGACATGAATGGCTTAAAAAGGCGTGTTCTCGTGATAAGAATCACGAAGGCCTTAATGTGCTTGGTGTGACTCCCATTGAATATTTGTTTTCTTGTGTCAAACCTAATGATGATGGGTCTGGATATGAATCCACTTTGGTTGAAAAATGCCCCAATGATTTGGAGTCCATCTATCTTGATGCTAAAAGCATTAAAAGTGGAGTAGAAGATATTAAAACCTTGAGTAGTAATGAAACTACTACTTTGGATTTCAAGGAATTCAATTATGATAGTTGCTCCTTGATTGAATGCATTTCCTTGATGCAATCGATGCTAAACTCTCCACACGCTTATAGCCAAAACAAGGCTTTTACCGATCATATTGTCGATGCTATGATAAAATCTCTTGAAGAGAAACTAGAGTTGGAAGTTTATATTCATAGAAAGATTCATGATGAGTGGGAACCTACTATCAAAATCAAAATCAAAAACTATGAATGCAATGCTTTGTGTGATTTGGGTGCTAGTGTTTCCGCGATTCCAAAGTATGTATGTGATGTTCTGGGTTTTAATGAGATTAAGGAGAGTTCTCTTAATTTGCATCTTGCGGATTCTACTGTCAAGAAACCCATGGGAAGGATCAATGATGTTCTTATTATTTCAAATAGGAACTATGTACCCGTGGATTTCATTGTGCTTGACATTGATTGCAATCCTACATGCCCTATCATTCTTGGTAGACCTTTCTTAAGGACTATCGGTGCTATCATCGATATGGAGGAAGGGAATATTAGATTTCAATTTCCTTTAAGAAGGGCATGGAGCATTTTCCTAGAAGGAAAATAAGATTGCCTCACTACTGAAATTCAGAAATTTGTCGTCCGCCAAGGCGGACGGCAAAGGGGGCAACCACGGACGGCAAAGGCTTTGCCGTCTGCCCCCTCATGGCAAAGTAGACGGTAAAAAAAATCCGGTGAAGAGGCTCTTTGTCGTCTGCTTTCACAAAGTAGACGGCAAAGAATCTTTTCCATGAGGGGGCAGACGGCAAAATAAGTGGGACGGCATATATTGCAACGTCCCCGTTAAGTGTTAACGGCAGGCCTCCTCTCTTTGCCGTCTGCCTCCCCCCCTTTGCCATGTGGGGGCAGACGGCAAAGAGGGGAGAGAGAGGGGGCAAATTCTCTCTTTGTCGTCTGCCTCCCCCCCTTTGCCATGTGGGGGCAGACGGCAAAGAGGGGAGAGAGAGGGGGCAGATTCTCTCTTTGCCGTCTGCCTCCCCCCCTTTGCCATGTGGGGGCACACGGCAAAGAGGGGAGAGAGAGGGGGCAGATTCTCTCTTTGCCGTCTGCCTCCCCCCCTTTGCCATGTGGGGGCAGACGGCAAAGAGGGGAGAGAGAGGGGGCAGATTCCCCCTTTGCCGTCTGCCTCCACCCCTTTGCCATGTGTTGGCAGACGGCAAAGAGGGAACCAGCCCCTTTTTTATTTATTTTTTGTTATATCGAGCATTTTTAACAATAATCAGGATATATATATATATATTTGACATAAATAAATTTCTTTCCGTACTCATAACCATATTAAAATAACTCTCATCCATAGTGCATACATATTATGGAAGTTACATCCGTACCAAACCATATATTACACCAGTTTCATCCACGTGCATACAAAGTTTCATATATTCATATACTACAATAGTTTCAATACAACCCATGGTACAAGAAATCATCTTCAAGCATTCCATCAACCAAGCTTCCCGTGAAGTGAAGGTAATCTGCAAAATGACAAATAAGAAAGTTAGAAAAATAATACTAGATGAAGTAGTGTATATACAGGTTATTTCGGAGAGAAATTAGCTAAGTATAGACCATTTAGGAGCTAACTAAGCTAATTATGTCATTTAGGTGGAACCCTAGCTAACTATAGGAGAAGAGAAAGAGAAGAAGAAGTAAAAGAAGGAGGAGGAGGAGGAGAAGGAGAAGGAAGAGGAGAAGAAGAAGAAAAAGGAGGAGGAGGAGGAGAAGGAGAAGGAAGAGGAGAAGAAGAAGAAGGAGAAGAAGAAGGAGAAGAAGGAGAAGAAGAAGGAGAAGGAGCGGGAGCTCGTTCTCCTTCTTCTTCTCCTTCTTCTCCTTCTTCTTCTCCTTCTTCTCCTTCTTCTTCTCCTTCTTCTCCTTCTTCTTCTTATCCTTTTGTCCCCTTCTTCTTCTCCTCCTCCCTCTCCTCCTTCTTCTTCTCCTTTTTCCTCTTCCTTCCTTTCATTTTCCTCTTTTTCTCTTCTTGTCCCCATCTTCGGGCTAAATTGGCTAAGAATGCCTTTTTGGAGCTAATTATGTCATTTCGAGGATAATTAGCTAAGTATATGTCATTTTTTATTAAATAGGCCATTTTGGAGCTAACTAAGCTAATTATGTCATTTCGTAGGATAATTAGCCAATTTAGCCTTTCTTGGATAAGTCTAAGCTACGTAGAAGAAGAGATAGAGAAGAAGAAGTAAAATAAGGAGGAGGAGGAGGAGGAGGAGGAGGAGAAGAAGAAGGAAGAGGAGAAGAAGAAGAAAAGAAGAAGGAGAAGGAGAAGAAGAAGGAGAAGGAGAAGGAGGAAGAAGGAGGAAGAAGAAGGGGAAGGAGGAGCTCCTTCTCCTTCTCCTCCTTCTTCTCCTTCTTCTTCTCCTCCTCCCTCTCCTCCTTCTTCTTCTCCTTTTTCCTCTTCCTTCCTTTCATTTTCCTCTTTTTCTCTTCTTGTCCCCTTCTTCGGGCTAAATTGGCTAAGAATGCCTTTTTGGAGCTAATTATGTCATTTCGAGGATAATTAGCTAAGTATAGGTCATTTTTTATTAAATAGGCCATTTTGGAGCTAACTAAGCTAATTATGTCATTTCGTAGGATAATTAGCCAATTTAGCCTTTCTTGGATAAGTCTAAGCTACGTAGAAGAAGAGATAGAGAAGAAGAAGTAAAATAAGGAGGAGGAGGAGGAGGAGGAGGAGAAGAAGAAGGAAGAGGAGAAGAAGAAGAAAAGAAGAAGGAGAAGGAGAAGGAGAAGGAGGAAGAAGGAGGAACAAGAAGGGGAAGGAGGAGCTCCTTCTCCTTCTCCTCCTTCTTCTCCTTCTTCTTCTCCTCCTCCCTCTCCTCCTTCTTCTTCTCCTTTTTCCTCTTCCTTCCTTTCATTTTCCTCTTTTTCTATTCTTGTCCCCTTCTTCGGGCTAAATTGGCTAAGAATGCCTTTTTGGAGCTAATTATGTCATTTCGAGGATAATTAGCTAAGTATAGGTCATTATTTATTAAATAGGCCATTTTGGAGCTAACTAAGCTAATTATGTCATTTCGTAGGATAATTAGCCAATTTAGCATTTCTTGGATAAGTCTAAGCTATGTAGAAGAAGAGATAGAGAAGAAGAAGTAAAATAAGGAGGAGGAGGAGGAGAAGAAGAAGAAGGAATAGGAGAAGAAGAAGAAAAGAAGAAGGAGAAGGAGAAGAAGAAGGAGAAGGAGAAGGAGGAAGAAGAAGGAGTAGGAGGAGCTCCTTCTCCTTCTCCTCCTTCTTCTCCTTCTTCTCCTTCTTCTTCTCCTCCTCCCTCTCCTCCTTCTTCTCCTTATTATTCCTCTTCCCTCCTTTCATTTTTCCTCTTTTTCTCTTCTTGTCCCCTTCTTCGGGCTAAATTGGCTAAGAATGCCTTTTTGGAGCTAATTATGTCATTTCGAGGATAATTAGCTAAGTATAGGTCATTTTTTATTAAATAGGCCATTTTGGAGCTAACTAAGCTAATTATGTCATTTCGTAGGATAATTAGCCAATTTAGCCTTTCTTGGATAAGTCTAAGCTACGTAGAAGAAGAGATAGAGAAGAAGAAGTAAAATAAGGAGGAGGAGGAGGAGGAGGAGAAGAAGAAGGAAGAGGAGAAGAAGAAGAAAAGAAGAAGGAGAAGGAGAAGAAGAAGGAGAAGGAGAAGGAGGAAGAAGGAGGAAGAAGAAGGGGAAGGAGGAGCTCCTTCTCCTTCTCCTCCTTCTTCTCCTTCTTCTTCTCCTCCTCCCTCTCCTCCTTCTTCTTCTCCTTTTTCCTCTTCCTTCCTTTCATTTTCCTCTTTTTCTCTTCTTGTCCCCTTCTTCGGGCTAAATTGGCTAAGAATGCCTTTTTGGAGCTAATTATGTCATTTCGAGGATAATTAGCTAAGTATAGGTCATTTTTTATTAAATAGGCCATTTTGGAGCTAACTAAGCTAATTATGTAATTTCGTAGGATAATTAGCCAATTTAGCCTTTCTTGGATAAGTCTAATCTACGTAGAAGAAGAGATAGAGAAGAAGAAGAAAAATAAGGAGGAGGAGGAGGAGGAGGAGAAGAAGAAGGAAGAGGAGAAGAAGAAGAAAAGAAGAAGGAGAAGGAGAAGAAGAAGGAGACGGAGAAGGAGGAAGAAGAAGGAGTAGGAGGAGCTCCTTCTCCTTCTCCTCCTTCTTCTCCTGTTCTCCTTCTTCTTCTCCTCCTCCCTCTCCTCCTTCTTCTCCTTATTTTTCCTATTCCCTCCTTTCATTTTTCCTCTTTTTCTCTTCTTGTCCCCTTCTTCGGGCTAAATTGGCTAAGAATGCCTTTTTGGAGCTAATTATGTCATTTCGAAGATAATTAGCTAAGTATAGGTCATTTTTTATTAAATAGGCCATTTTGGAGCTAACTAAGCTAATTATGTCATTTCGTAGGATAATTAGCCAATTTAGCCTTTCTTGGATGAGTCTAAGCTATGTAGAAGAAGAGATAGAGAAGAAGAAGTAAAATAAGGAGGAGGAGGAGGAGAAGAAGAAGGAAGAGGAGAAGAAGAAGAAAAGAAGAAGGAGAAGAAGGAGAAGAAGAAGGAGAAGGAGAAGGAGGAAGAAGGAGGAAGAAGAAGGGGAAGGAGGAGCTCCTTCTCCTTCTTCTCCTTCTTCTCCTTCTTCTTCTCCTCCTCCCTCTCCTCCTTCTTCTTCTCCTCATTTTTCCTCTTCCTTCCTTTCATTTTCCTCTTTTTCTCTTCTTGTCCCCTTCTTCGGGCTAAATTTGCTAAGAATGCCTTTTTGGAGCTAATTATGTCATTTCGAGGATAATTAGCTAAGTATAGGTAATTTTTTATTAAATAGGCCATTTTGGAGCTAACTAAGCTAATTATGTCATTTCGTAGGATAATTAGCCAATTTAGCCTTTCTTGGATGAGTCTAAGCTACGTAGAAGAAGAGATAGAGAAGAAGAAGTAAAATAAGGAGGAGGAGGAGGAGGAGAAGAAGAAGGAAGAGGAGAAGAAGAAGAAAAGAAGAAGGAGAAGGAGAAGGAGAAGGAGAAGGAGGAAGAAGGAGGAAGAAGAAGGGGAAGGAGGAGCTCCTTCTCCTCCTTCTTCTCCTTCTTCTCCTCCTCCCTCTCCTCCTTCTTCTCCTCATTTTTCCTCTTCCTTCCTTTCATTTTTCCTCTTTTTCTCTTCTTGTCCCCTTCTTCGGGCTAAATTGGCTAAGAATGCCTTTTTGGAGCTAATTATGTCATTTTGAGGATAATTAGCTAAGTATAGGTCATTTTTTATTAAATAGGACATTTTGGAGCTAACTAAGCTAATTATGTCATTTCGTAGGACAATTGGCTAATTTAGCCTTTCTTGGATGAGTCTAAGCTACGTAGAAGAAGAGATAGAGAAGAAGAATTAAAATAAGGAGGAGGAGGAGGAGAAGAAGAAGGAAGAGGAGAAGAAGAAGAAAAGAAGAAGGAGAAGGAGAAGAAGAAGGAGAAGGAGAAGGAGGAAGAAGAAGGAGTAGGAGGAGCTCCTTCTCCTTCTCCTCCTTCTTCTCCTTCTTCTCCTTCTTCTTCTCCTCCTCCCTCTCCTCCTTCTTCTCCTCATTTTTCCTCTTCCCTCCTTTCATTTTTCCTCTTTTTCTCTTCTTGTCCCCTTCTTCGGGCTAAATTGGCTAAGAATGCCTTTTTGGAGCTAATTATGTCATTTCGAGGATAATTAGCTAAGTATAGGTCATTTTTTATTAAATAGGCCATTTTGGAGCTAACTAAGCTAATTATGTCATTAGATGGAAGTCTAGCTATTTTGGAGCTAACTAAGCTAATTATGTCATTAGATGGAAGTCTAGCTATTTTTTATTAAAACACTAGAAATAACATACCCAAGTTAGGGTGAAGCACGGTGGCTCTGGCTTGTTTCACCTGGAGAAGGCTGCCCTGGAGAAGGCTCGACTGTAGAAGGGTCGTGCGATGCGTTTCGGGACATATTCTGCACCAAACATCGTTTGCAATGTGTAGTTAGCATGAGGACACTCTTAAGATCACTCCACTGAAATGAAACTCACCGTCCCCGCCACGTTAATGACTGGCATCGGCGGAGGGACTTGGCCGTTCTTCTCGCACATAGACTGTACATTTGGTTTCGACAAGTCAAACTTTTTATTTATTAATGAAACGGACATTCAAATGCAAGATTTGAAATAACATGAAGAAGAAACTTACCACGAAGAGCTCGTATATGGCCCTGGTAGACGCTTCATTCCGTGCCCTCTCCGCCTCCACCAATGCAGTCGTCCTCTCCTCCAGCTCCCTAATTTCCTTATCCTTCTCCGCCATAGCCGCCTGCATTGCCGCTCTCTCTTTCTGAATAGCAGCCTGCAACACAACTCATTGTTAGCAATGTAATCATATTGGTTCCAACGCACAACATAATGCGGAAAGATAGTCGAGTCCATTAAACTAACCTCGATGGCGAGCTCGACTGGCCGTGGACGACGTGTTATCTCCGGACAAGAGCTCGTTTGGCGTGCCTTTATCTGCCGGAGAGTGCTAGGACAACGTATAAGGCCGTCTCCAATGGCGATCGATCCATGGGGCCTCCCGTTGCCAGCTACCATCACCAGCTCTGGATCAATAGGCCCCTCGCTCGGGTTAAAGTCCTCCCCTTTCCTCGCCTTCCCGTGATCTCTGTACTTCACGAGCTTGTCGTGGGAGGAGATGTTGGTGAAGTTTTCTGGATGCTCGAGGTCAGACTCACAGAATGCCTTGACCTTCTTGTACGAGGCAGTATGGGCCATCGCATACAGGTCGTACATCTGTGGCGCCTCCGTCTTATTGTGACGCGCCTAAAAGAGAGAGAGCAGAAAATTGTATTGGTAAAGGGCTCAAGATAGCATTAAGAATGAATTGCATGAGGCATGAAGCAAACCACATACCCAGTTCTCGCCAAATTGGATTAAGTTGACGCTCCCTTGATGGTGTGGCACGCCAACCATTTTGCCACGCCTCTCCTTGGCGTTGTTGTGGCTGGTCTCCCACGTTTCGGAGCACCACTGGTCCACCAAGGCCTCCCAACAATCCATCTTATCCACACACCATCTAGGGGGCACCTAAGTTAATAAAGAGAAATTTGAGTGCGTAAGAACCAAATCAAAGAAACTAACTACAAAGCCTTAATAATATGTAATTACCTTCATGTAATGCTCCTTCTCCATCTTAGCATCACGGCACTTCGCCTTATCAATCCTAATACGCCGCATGGCATAGTAGTCTCGAACAGCCTGCACCCGAGCCTCGTGCCGAAAGTTTTGAAGTAGGCGGCGACATTCGGTTTCGATAACCTTTGCCGCGTCGTCCTCGTATCCCTCCTCACACCTGTAGAAGGTCTGCAAACGAGACAACACCGATTAGTACAATAAATAGCTATGGTTAATTTATAATTGTGTGAAAGAGAAATTACCCAGAACTTTCGGATCACCATGTCCGCCCTCGTGTCACACAAAACACCGTCGATCTCCACCTCCGGCGGGGCCGGGGCACCCAAGTAGTGCTCCCAGGTCATCCCTACCTCTCGCTCCCAATCGGGCAACGTAACAAAACCTGGGAAGTTTTGACGGCAAAGAACACCGAGGACGCTGTTGGGCTTGCGGACACCCTTGGCAACAATCCAACCCCTACAGTATGACAAATTAAAGCCAAAACATTAGATATTTGAGAAAACGCGAAGGCAAAAGGTTAAATAAGAGTAAATTAACTTACTTGTCCCCATTTGGCCTAATCAAGCACCTCTGCTCGGGGTCGCTGGCACGAGCGGGAGCCCCGAACTACCACGCTGATAGACGGTATCCCCCTCACCCAGCTCCTCGTCGCTACCAGCATGGCCAGTTGGCTCTGGCCAGGGATCCCACTGGGTCTCTTGGGACGTACCCTCATCCCTGCTGTGCTCCGCAGTCGTGTGGAAGGAAGCCTCTGGGACACGAGTCTCGTGGGTCAAAGGCTCGTCGACCTGAGGCTCGTCGACCCGAGGCTCGTGAACCGGAGACCGTGTAGCCTCCACCTCAGACGAATCCACCCTAGAAGTCCTCATGTGCTCAGGTGAGTCAGCTTGGGGTGGTGGCGGAGACCGTGTAGCCCTACCTCTCCCGCGGCCACGTGTACCATTAGTACAACATAAATACCAACATGAGTAATAAAATGTATATAAATACCAATATGCATACAACATGAGTACAACATAAATACCAACATGAATACAATGTGTACCTTTAGTGCCTCTCGGCTTCGCGGGTGGTCGACCTCCTCTCACGGGGGCCGCTCCTTGCATAGTAGAGAGCAACACTCTCCGAAGAGGCGAGGCAGGAATGGAAGTACCCATCCCATCACCCGCCGACGAAGAAGCAGCCGCGGCATGCTTTCGACCCTTTCCCACCATCTTTCAACACCTGTCATGACAAAGAGTAAATGAAATTAGTACAACATAAATACCTACATGACTAATAAAAATTGAATACCTAACATGAACTCAAAATTTATATATAGTATAATAGTTGAATACCTGACATGAACTAACAACAATCGTCCTCGTCTATATATGCTTCGGGGTCAATAAATGCATCATGATCATCACTATCATCAATAAATGCATCATCATCATCACTATCTAGAAGAACATGTGGAAGGCCACCATTATGTAATCGGTCAAGAAGTGACAGATCATCCGCAGCAGTAACCTCTTCTTCTTCCAGCTCTTCCTCTTCGGGCTCAGGGGTTAAGACGGATTCACTATCGCTGTCTACTTCAATGTTCTGGGGTGAAGTAGAGCGGTTCTTGAAACGTTTCTTGGACATACGTGTTTCTTGGAAGAATTCTCCTTCATATGTGTCTGGGTTAATGTGAGGTTCGTAATCCTCTTCATTGAGGGTAGGTGGTCTAAAATGTGGTGGCACTTCATAAACGACATCCCAACCTTTGAGATTTGGATCAGTTTGGCAGGCCCACGGTAGATAGAAAACTTGTGTTGCCTGTTGAGCTGTAATATAGACATCGGGAACATCTAAGTGCGTATTTTGGTTGATTTCGACTAGTCCTATATGTTCATGAGTCCTTCTAGTCTCCCTTGGCTCAAACCAATAACATTTGAAGACTACGACGGTCGGTGGGTTTTCACCATAGAATAGAAGTTCATAAATTGCTTCAACCCTTCCATAATACTCGGTGTCTCCTTCGCCGATAGCAGAGACAGAACAATTTGTAGTCTTTAGGTCGGGCATAGATAGCTCTTTGCCAAAGGTACGAAAGTGATACCCGTTGATGTTGTATTTGTCAAATGAACGGACCTTATAGTCAAAACCATTAGCGACTTGTCTCAACTCGGCGTCCATAGACTCTGCATCAGCCTACAAGTTTAATACGAAAGAATGGATGCATTAGCCGCAAATTAGACCAATAAGTCAAATGGGCCCTTAATGGTAATTAATTACCCTTTGTTTGAACCAAGAGATGAAACCAGGATAGTCGCCTCCATGCTTTGCGAGAAGCTCATACTCTTCGACGGAATCCTTTTCGATGACCGCTCCATCCGAGAATTCGGCGACGTATCGACTATATCAAATATCCGGGAATAAGAGTGGTTCAAAGCAATTAGAAGTTGCGGAACAATAAATTACCGAGAACTTACTCGATGTACGGCCGCACTTCTGTTAGGTTGGTGAAGATATACAATGAAATGGTCCGCCATTCTTCGACATCCAATGATTTCCCTTTCGAAGCACCGGATGGTGCGAGCTTACCTTTGAATAGGCTGAGGTTGTGGGGGGTCAGTGGCGTCGGGGGTCCAGGGTCAGTGGCGTCGGGGGTCCAGGGTCAGTGACGTCGGGTGTCAGTGGCGTCGGGGGTCGGGGGTTGGTGGCGTCGAGCGTCGGGGGTTGGGAGTCGTGGGCCGAGGGTCTGGGTCGGGGGCAGTGGCGTCGGGGGTCGAGGGTTAGTGGCGTCGGGGGTCAGTGGCGTCGGGGGTCGGGGGTCGGGGGTCAGTGGCGTCGGAGGTCGATGGTCGGGGGTTAGTGGCGTCGGGCGTCAAGGGTCGGGGGTCGAGGGTCAGTTTCGGGGTGCCGGGGTTCCCTTTTCCTCTTCTTTCTTCTTCTCCTCTCTCCTCTTTTTCTTCTTCTTCTTCTTCTTCTTCTTCTTCTTCTTCTTCTTCTTCTTTTTTCTCCTCCTACTCCCCCTCCTCTTTTTCTCCTTCTATTCTTTTTCTTCTTCTTCTTCTACTTCTACTTCTTCTTCTTCTTTCTCCTCCTCTTTCTCCTCCTCCTCCTCTCCTCTTCTTCTTCTTCTTCTTCTTCTTCTTCTTTCTCCTCCTCCTCCTCCTCCTCTTCTTCTTCTTCTTCTTCTTCTCCTGCTTTTTTTCCTTCTGCTTTTTTTCTTCTAACCTAACTAACTAACCTAATTAGCCTAATAATCTAACCAAATAAACTAACTAAATTACCCTATATATAATAGAAAACTAACCTAATAAACTAACTAAAGTAATTAACTTTTTTAAAAAGAAAAACAGGAAAAACTCACCGGCAGGGGGCGGCGGCAGGGGGCGGCGGCGGCAGGGGGCGCGCGGCTGGGGGCTCTCCGCAGGGGGCGTCGGCGGCAGGGGGCGGCGACGGCAGGAGGCGCAATGCAGGTGGCGCGCAGCAGGGGGCGGCGGCGGCAGGGGGCGGCGACGGCAGGGGGCGCAATGCAGGTGGCGCGGGCGCACGACAGGGGGCGGTGGCAGGGGGCGGCGGCAGGGGGCGGCGGCGGCAGGGGGCGCGCCGCAGGGGAGGTGCTCACCGTGGGGGTGGGTCGCTGCAGGGAGGTGCCCTCTCGGGGAGGGGATCCCACGGGGAGGGGGTCGCCGGGGGGGTGGGCTCGCCGGGGGGGTGGGCTCGCCGCGGGGAGGGGATCTCGCGGGGAGGGGGTCGCCGTCGTGGAGAGAGAGAGTGGTCGGGGTGAGAGAGAGAGAGAGAGACAGTGAGCGAGGGGGGGTAACGGCCGTTATAGGGCTGCCCCTTTGCCGTCCGCCCCCCGACGGCAAAGGGCCGTATGGCAGACGGCAAAGGGCCGTATGGCAGACGGCAAAGGCCCGCGGACGGCAAAGGCCCCCGGATTTCGGACACGGCAGGCATGGGACCCACGCGTCCCCTTTGCCGTCTGCCCTGGGGCTCTTTGCCGTCTGCTGGCAGACGGCAAAGGACCCACACATGGCAAATAGTATTTTTGCCATGTGTCAGTTCTTTGCCGTCTGTATTGTGTCAACTGATGGCAAAGAGGTTCTTTGCCGTCAGCCAGCAGACGGTAAAGAACTGGCTGACGGCAAATTTCTGGATTCCAGTAGTGCCTTATGAATTCATGATGAGGGCTACTTATGGTTTGAGCACTAAAGACGACGATACGTGATTCCATCACCTTATGCCTAGCTAAGGGTGTTAAACAATAGCGCTTGTTGGGAGGCAACCCAATGAATTTATCTTTTTCTTTCTGTTTGTTGCGTCCACACCATAATAGTTCTGTTATGATTGTGTCTTTTGTGTTTCTTTTTGTGTTTGAGCCAAGCAAACCTTTATGACTAGTCTTGGTGATGGTTGTTTGATCCTGCTGGAAAAAGACAAAAACTTTTCTCTCACTAAATTATTTTTCATTTTTATTCAGAAAGAGCTTTTAAGTTGATTCTTTTTGCTGCTGGTTGATATGACTTTTTCCCAGGCTGTCGTAATGTTTCAGATTTTTGAGGTACCATAAGTATACGAAGTATACGGATTGCTACACACTCGACTGTTTTTGACAGATTCTGTTTTTGTTGAGTTGGTTGCTTGTTTTGATGAAACTATGGATAGTATCGGGGGGGTACTAGCCATGGAAAAGTGAGAATACAATAATCTAACACCAATATAAATAGAAATCAAGATTGCTACAGTATCTAAAGAGGTGGTAGTTTGTTTTCTTGTGCTAATGATATCACGAGTTTCTGTTTAAGTTTTTGTGTTGTGAAGTTTTCAAGTTCTGGGTGATGTTCTCATGGAAAAATGGATAAGGAGTGGAAAGAGCTCAACCTTGGGGATTCCCAAGGCATCCCAAGCCAAATTCAAGGACACCAAAAAGCCTAAGCTTAGGGATGCCCCGGGAAGGCATCCCCTCTTTCGTCTTCAATCCATCGGTAACATTACTTGGAGCTATATTTTTATTCACCACATGATATGTGTCTTGCTTGGAGCATCTTGTATCATAGGAGTCTTTTCTTTTTGTCGTGTCACAATCATCCTTGCTGCACACCTTTTGAGAGAGACATGCACTCATCGTGAATTTGCTAGAATGCTCATTGTGGTTCACTTATATCTTTTGAGCTAGACAATTTTGCTCTGTGTGCTTCACTTAGATCTTTTAGAGCACGGCAGTGCGTAACTTGGTAGTTGGCTTGTGCTATGAAAGTAGTCCCAAAGGTGATAGGTACCCAAAGAGGATACAAAAACCTCCATCTTCATGTGCATTGAGTAGAAAGAGAAGTTTGGTTCCTCTCAACTAGTTTTGAGACGTGGATTTGGTAATATTAAGAGTTATGTTAGCAGGGTGTTGTGAATCTAGAAATACTTGTGTTGATGTTAGTGATTCCCGTAACATGCACGTATGGTGAACCGCTATGTTAGGAAGTCAGAGAATAATTGATCTATTGATTGTCATCCTTTGTGTTGCGGTCGGGATCGCGCGATGGTTAACACCTACCAACCCTTCCCCTAGGAGTATGCGTTTAGCACTTTGTTTTGATTAATAATAAAAACTTTCGCAACAAGTATGTGAGTTCTTCATGACTAATGTAAGTCCATGGTATAGATGCACTTTCACCTTCCACCATTGCTAGCCTCTCTAGAATTGTGCAATTTTCGCGGTGCACAAACCCACCATATGCCTTCCTCAAAACAGCCACCATACCTACCTACTATGGCATTTTCATAGCCATTCTGAGATATATTGCCATGCAACTCCCACCGTTCCGTCTCATGACTTGTGTCGTCACTCTCATATTGCCATTGCATGATCGTAAGATAGCTAGCGAGATGTTTGAACGTCATACGCCAAGCTAGATCGTTGCACATCCCGGTACACTGCCGGAGGCATTTCCTATAGAGTCATCATCGTTCTAAGCTTTGAGCTATGAGTAAATAAAAGTGTGATGATCATCATTATTAGAGCATTTTCCCATGTGAGCAAATAAAAAAATAGGCCAAAGACCCAAACAAAAAAAAGAGGAAAGAAAAGAAAAAAAAGAGGCCAAAGAGCCCAAACAAAAAAAGAAAAAGAGAGAAGGGACAATGCTACTATCTCTTTACACACTTGTGCTTCATAATAGCACCATGTTCTTCATGATTGAGAGCCTCTTGTTCTGTCACCACCATATACTAGTGGGAATCTTCATTATATAACTTGGCTTGTATATTCCAATGATGGGCTTCCTCAAAATTGCCCTAGGTCTTCGTGAGCAAGCAAGTTGGATGCACACCCACTAGTTCTCCTTTTGAGCTTTCACATACTTATAGCTCTAGTGCATCCTTTGTATGGCAATCCCTACTCATTCACATTGATATCTATTAATGGGCATCTCCATAGCCCTTTGATACGCCGAGTCAATGTCACCGTCTCCTCCTTTTTTTGTCTCACAACCACCACCACACTCTATTCCACCATAGTGTTATATCCATGGCTCACGCTCATGTATTGCGTGAGAGTTGAAAAAGGTTTGAGAAAGTAAGAGTGCGAAAACAATTACTTGGCCAATACCGGGGTTGTGCATGATTTAAATTAGTTGTGTGGGGATGATGGAGCATAGCTAGACTATATGATTTTGTAGGTATAACTTTCTTTGGCCTTTTTATTTCAAAAGTTCATGATTACCTTGCTAGTTTGCTTCAAGTATTATTGTTTTCATGTCAATAGAACACTATTGTTTTGAATCTTACGGATCTGAACATTCATGTCACATGAAAGAAGTTACAAAGGACAACTATGCTAGGTAGCATTCCACATAAAAAATTCTGTCTTTATCACTTCCCTACTCGAGGACGAGCAGGAGTTAAGCTTGGGGATGCTTGATACGTCTCCAACGTATCTATAATTTTTGATGGTTCCATGCTATTATCTTGTCAAACTTTGGATGTTTTGTATGCCTTTTATAACTTTTTGGGACTAACTTATTAACTCAGTGCCAAGTGTCAGTTCTTGTTTTTTCGTGTTTTTGACCCTTTTCAGAGGAGGATTTTAAACGGTATCCAAACGGAACAAAACTTTCGAAAAGATTTTTTTTCGAAAAAAAAGATACGTACGAGACTTGAGAACCAAGGCACGGGCCACCAGGGGACCCCACAAGCCCCCTAGGCGCGGCCAGGGGGGCCGCGCCTAGCAGGCTGGTGGGCCCCCTGTGGCTCGTCCGCCCTATCTCTTCCGCCTATAAATTCAGAAAAAATCCAAAACTGCGCAAGAGATCCACGAAAATACTTTTCAGCTGCCGCAAGCTTCTGCCTCCGCAAGATCCCATCTGGGGCATGTTTTGGTGCCCCGTAGGAGGGGGATTCGGATACGGAGGGCTTCTTCATCAACACCATGACCTCTCCGACGATGCGTAAGTAGTTCACCATAGACCTTCGGGTCCATAGCTAGTAGCTAGATGGCTTCTTCTCTCTCTTGGATCTTCAATACAAAGTTCTCCATGATCTTCATGGAGATCTATCCGATGTAATCTTCTTTTGTGGTGTGTTTATCGAGATCCGATGAATTGTGGATTTATGATCAGATTATCTATGAATCTTATTTGAGTTTCTTCTGATCTCTTATATGCATTATTTCATATCCTTGTAATTCTCTTCGAGTTGTGGGTTTTGTTTGGCCAACTTGATCTATTATTCTTGCAATGGGAGAAGTGCTTGGTTTTGGGTTCATACAGTGCGGTGACCTCTCCCAGTGACAGAAGGGGCAGCGAGGCACGCGTCGTGTTGTTGCCATCAAGGACAAAAGGATGGGGTTTTCATCATTGGTTTGAGTTTATCCCTCTACATCATGTCATGTTGCTTAAGCCGTTACTCTGTTCGTCATGAACTCAATACACTAGATGCATGCTGGATAGCAGTCAATGTGTGGAGTAATAGTAGTAGATGCAGAAAGTATCGGTCTACTTGTGTCAGACGTGATGCCTATATGTATGATCATTGCCTTAGATATCGTCATGACTTTGCACGGTTATATCAATTTCTCGACAGTGATTTTTTCACCCACCGTATTATTTGCTATTTTGAGAGAAGTCTCTAGTGAACACTATGGCCTCCGGGTCTACTTCACATCATATTTTTAGCCTTACACTTTTACTTCCTTGCACTTTCCGCCTTCAGATCTCACTTTGCAATCAATCTTGAAGGGATTGACAACCCCTTTATAGCGTTGGGTGCAAGCTCGTTTATGTTTGCGCAGGTACTCTAGACTTGGCGCGATTCTCCTACTGGATTGATACCTTGGTTCTCAAACTGAGGGAAATACTTACTCCTCCTGTGCTGCCTCACCCTTTCGTCTTCAAGGGAAAAACCAACGCAAGCTCAAGAGGCAGCAACGTCTCCTCCTTCTTGATCTAGAAAGGAGAGAGGAGAAGTTGAGGGAGAGCTCCAGCGGCACGACGGCGTGGTGGCGGTGGAGCTATGTGGTTCTCCAGCAGGGCTTCGCCAAGTGCTGCGGAGGAGGAAGAAGAGAGAGGTAGGGTTGCGCCGTGGGAGAGAGATGAATTATTGTGTCTAAAAAATCCCGAAACCTCAAGTATATATAGGAGGAGGGAGAGAGAGGGCTGCTTTGTCCCCTCCTCCATGGAGGAGGGGTTCAGCCGAGCTAAGGGAGGAGTCCACCTCCCACAAGGGAGGTGGATCCCTTCCTTTTAAACCTCTTTTGCTATATCTCCTTATCCCTAGCCGCATGGGCCTTTAGGGAAGGCCTTGGCCAGCCTAAAAAGGGCTGGTCCACCTCCTCTAATAGCCCATGAACTCCTTTGGTCGTCACGCCCCTCTCGGGGTTCCTCCGGCACCCTCCCGGCACTCCTAGTACACTACCGATGAGCCCGGAACTTTTCCAGTGACCAAAACAGGACTTCCTATATATCAATCTTTACCTTCAGACCATTCCGGAGCTCCTAGTGACGTCTGGGATCTCATCCGGGACTCCGAACAACCTTCGGTAACCACATACTATTCCCTTTACAACTCTAGCATCATCAAACCTTAAGTGAGTAGACCCTAGGGGTTCGGGAGACATGCAGATATCTCTCCGGCCAATAACCAACAACGGGGTCTGTATATCCATGTTGGTTACCACATGTTCCACGATGATCTCATCGGATGAACAACGATGTCAACGATTCAATCAAATCCCGTATGCAAATCCCTTTGTCTACCGGTATGATACTGGCCCGAGATTTGATCATCGGTATCCCCATACCTTGTTCAATCTTGTTACCGGCAAGTCTCTTTACTCGTTCCGTAACACATCATCCCATGACTAACACCTTAGTCACACTGAGCTCAATAAGATGATGGATTACCGAGTGGGCCCAGAGATACCTCTCCGTCACACGGAGTGACAAATCCTAGTCTCGATTCGTACAACCCAATAGACACTTTCGGAGATACCCGTAGTGCATCTTTATAATCACCCAGTTACGTTGTGACGTTTGATACACCCAAAGCACTCCTACGGTATCCGGGAATTGCACAATCTCATGGTCTAAGGAAATGATACTTGACATTAGAAAAGCTTTGCAGACAAACAATACGATCTAGTGCTATGCTGAGGATTGGGTCTTGTCCATCACATCATTCCCCAATGACGTGATCCCGTTATCAATGACATCCAATGTCCACGATCAGGAAACCATGACCATCTATTGATCAATGAGCTAGTCAACTAGAGGCTCACTAGGGACATGTTGTGGTCTATGTATTCATGCATGTATTACGGTTTCTGGTTAATCCAATTATAGCATGAATAATAGACAATTATCATGAACAAGGAAATGTAATAATAACCAATTTATTATTGCCTCCAGGGCATATTTCCAACGGACTTTAATTGACACGAGTTCTATCAAGCCTGGAAGTATGTTCAAGATGAGTATGACTCGACAACATCCGCATCGACCCCTTCTCACTCGAACCCGAGATACATTCGGGGGCTAATCATGGAGATATGTACCTAGGGTAGGGTCACAGGCCTGACCTAGCCGTTCTATCAAGGGTACCTCATTAAAGACTTGATGGTCACGAAGAAGATTCTGACTGGATAGCCATGGCATCTAAAGACACTTGGCAAGAAGTTACTAGGAAGATGTTTCCCTTCACTTGACAACCGACTTACACTCGAAAAGAAATGAGTCAACGCAGAAGACCAGAAGCCACTCCAGGGAGGCCAACAGGCGAGCGTTCGGCTGATCATCATGAATAGCATTAATTACATACATATGTTATCAGTAACGTACACCTTTAAACTGTATTGATCGAACTCTTAGATGTTGGGGCCTTGATGAGTGGTAGCGCGCTCTATATAAGCCACCCCTGCCCTCTGGCACAAGGGTTCGCACCCCGTGTAACACATATTCCACACCGCAAGAGCACCCTACACTTCTACTGTGAGGTTCATTCCCACTACAGACCCAAAAGTAGAAAACACTTCTACACACACCTATGGGCCCCAACCCTTAACCCACAATCCGAAATCACGTGGGAGCCCCCCTTTCAAGGGAGCTTAGAGTTTTAGGAGATGTGTCCTAGAAACTATATGAATGAAGAGGGGTACCAACTTCTCAAATAAATACATAAACCCAGTATCCTCATCTTCTACCCCTGTTCTCCATAAATACATTATCGAGTTGCTTAACTAAACCAATTCGAGTCGACAGACCTCCTATACATTGCTTAAGGCATCGACTACCCACTCCAACGCTCGACCTCGCACTCGTATGGGCCTGCCCAATTACCTCTCACTCTCTAGTTGCGCTCACTTGAGTTTTATGCTTGCCTGTTACATTTTGTCTCACAAAAACAAGTAATTGCTAGTTACAGAAAAGGACTACCACTTTTATGATAGAGTTTAAAAGTTTTATGATTTAGAAAATTGTTCAAGATTTTTTGTAGAAAAAAACACAGACTTGAAAAATATTCATGATTTAAAAAAAGTTCTTAGAGTTATTGTAGTGAAAAAGTTCATGAATTTGTCTTGAATTTGCAATGTTCACGAATTTACAAAAAAGGCAAAGTGGAAAAAGTTTGCAGATTTGAAAATTGTTCATGATATAAAGAAAACCACAAACAAATATCACATGTTTGAAAAAATGATTTTAAATAAGAGAAAATATAAAAAATTAACTGAAATATAAAACGGTGGCAAATTTGTGAGCAAGTAAGATCAAACTTTTTATGGTAATTTAGTCCATGTGAGGATGACAAATTTAGTTTACGGGCATGGCAATTTTCTAGCAAAAAAATAAATGTCAGATTTGTAGTGGAGTTTGATATAAAACCAGAAACAAAAATCTCGTTTGGAATCCTCAAGAAGCTTTTCAAAAGGTAATCGTTTTTCGCCCGTGCGCTGGCGGAACATTCGGCCGGACGCACGCGCGTTGTTGATCTCGCGCGCTCCTCCCCATCCTGAACGGCCCGCGATCTCCTCTCCATCCCGAACGGCTCGCGCGCTGCGCCCCATCATCCGCGCGCCCCTGCGCCGCCGCCGTCGGCCCGCCCGAATCGCCAGTTCCCACCACCGTCGACCGTCCGCATCGCCGGATCCAGCTTTCGCCCATCGTCCTCGTCGTCTGCCCACCATGGCCGGGGCGCACGTATACAAGAGTTTACAAAACGTCACTCAAAATTGCTGCAACGGCTATTTAAAAAAGCTTCAACCGTTGATTAAAAAAGCTGCAATCATACATATAAAAAGCTGCAAGGCAAATCATAATTTTTCCTCGTTAAAGTTTTTGGTTGAAGCTTTTTTTAACGGTTGCAGCTTTTCTATACACGGTTGAAACTTTTGAGGAGTGACCACGCGAGATGCTGCAGTCGAGCGGCGTTTGAAACTTTTTTCATACACGGTTGAAGCTTTTTCTGTCAACGTTTGCAACTTTCCACCGTTGAAGTTTTTGGTTGAAGCTGTTTTTCTTAACGGTTGAAGCTTTTTTTACACACGGTTGAAATTTTTTATCCAGCGTTTGCAACACAGGGGGGTGAGATGCGACCGAAACGAGGTGAAGACCGACGGGCTGCATCCATGGTGCTTCGACGGGTGACCGAGTCGGCGACCGACGGTGAGGGCGACCAGCGGTGAGAAGGCGAGGCGAGGCGGTCGGCGCGTGCTGGGGCGTCGGCACAGGCGAGGCGGTCGGCACGTGCGAGGCGCGTGCTGGGACGGCGGCGCGTGCGAGGATGGCGGGCGGTGGGGGCTCACGCGACGAGATCTGACGGTTAGGGGCCCTGATCTGACGGCTGTTGTGCGTCCGGCGCGAGCCCTCGGGCCGGCGCGCCGACGCCTAACGTTGCCCTTTGCAAAAACCAGTCAGAAGCATCTAGAAGTCCACAAAATTAAGCTCCCGGATGGTATTTTCGTACACAGAACGCAAAATGGGCCAGTCCATTTCGTACGTAGGTCCCGTGCGCTGGGAGGGTGTGTCCCATGTGCAAAAATAGGTGCCATCTGAAGCGCCAAATAGGCATTGGCTCGAGTCGCTTCCAGTTCAAATTCAAACACCAGGTTCTAGAACCCACCCAACCCCCATTCCGACGCCACAGCGACACCGCCCACCATGGCTAAGCCTCACGCCGGCTTCAACACCCCGCGCCCCTCCTCTGTCCGCTCCGCCGCCGCCGCCACCGCTCGCACCACCACGGGTTCCTCGTCGTCGGAGACGACCCCCGTCGCCCCCACCTCCATCCCCTGCGTTGACGTCTCCTCCTCGGGCGCCAAGGCCGGTGGCACCTCGGCCATCCGCACCTCCGTGGGCTCCTCGTCATCCGCGGATCTCTTCGGGACCTCCACCCGCAGCTCTGTGGGCTCTTCGTCATCCATAGATCTCTTCGGGACCTCCACCCGCAGCTCCGTGTGCTCCTCGTCATCCACGGATCTCTCCGCGCCCACCAACCGCGACATGGCCTCCGTCGCCAAAGTAACCGCGCATACCTCCCCGTTAATCCCCTGCGCGTGCCTCGCAGCCTAATCGTCAATCGATGACCTTCTCCGGCCCCTTCGTGACCAACAGGAGGTGGGAAAGTGCCTGGACTACGAGGACGACTCCCCCTTCCCCACCGCCGCCTCCCGGCAGCTGCCGCTGCTCGCTCCCGAGGGCCTTGCCGACCTCGCGCCGCTGCTCGAGCTTCCAGACCCCGACAACGCCTCCTTCACCACCGCCGCCTCTGACGCCGACGCGAATCACGCAATGAACGCTTCCGCCGACTCCACCGTCATCCAGGTGAGGCTCCCGACTCCCGACTCCCGACTGATTCTGATTTCTGCTGCTCCTCGAGTTCCTATTGCTGGTTAAAATTTTGGATCCCGCGCCACGGTTATGGATTCGCGTTGTTTTAGTCGAGCGCTCTGTGGACCAAGTTCGAGTTGCTTCAGTGGAAATTGAGAGCCATTTTGTAGGGTCTGTGTCGAGGTTGCTTCGGTATGCTCCGGTGGTGACGAAATTTGGGACGAGGGTCCGTTTTGAGATTTCCCCCCGTCCGAATCAAGGTTCTCGATCGAGTTCCGTTTGCCGCTTTGAAATTTGCAGTGTAACTTGTTGTCGGAGATTCTTAAACTACGCGGCTACGTTCCATCTATTCCGTGAACCTGCAAGTTCCTGACACACTGAAGAAAATGTCGGTGTTCTCCATGCAGGGTGCAGCGCCTGCCGACTCCACCGCCGACGCCGATGGTCCCCTGCTCACGGAGGTGGAGGTCGTCCTCGCCGAGCTGAGCGGCGCCCGCGGCCTCAGCCCGCGCTCAAAGCGCCTCCTCCTCGCGCTCGTTGACGTCGCCGACGCGGAGCTCAATGCCAACCCGAAGTCTGCTGTTCTCCACATTCGCCGCGCTGCCTTCTGGAGGAAGGTGCGGGTCGGGATCCTCGCCGCGACGGTCTTTTCCGTCGCCGCGATGGACGCCGCGCTGGCCTTCGCGCTCTACGGTGCCCGCCATGGCAACGGCCGGTACCACCACGTGCTGCCCCCTACCTGATGCGTGCACACGAGCCAGCGATGGAGCCGGTGGATTTGCTTCGCTTCCCTACCTGATAAGTGTTTGCCGCTTCCGATATTTACCAGTACTTATGATTAGCCTTGTCCCTAGACACATCGTGATGTTTAATCGCTGGTGTTTTTACGTGCTTATATAGATAGAACGGAAAAGAAGGGCATTGTTGTGTTACAGCGATGTGGTTAGTAGAATTACCGTGACTGAGATCTGCTTCAGTAAGAATGGGTGGAAAATCGGTATTATGCTTACCAGTGCTAGATGCAAATTGTAAGATCAAAACCTCTGGAGAAAGACCGACTAAGTGCCATACATATTTGGCTCCTTTTTGTGGGCACTGTTATGGTATTTCTTGAGCAAGGTTTCATGGATGTTTGAACACTTGCGAGTCTTGAATGCAGATGCTGATACTTCTACTACCTCTGTCCCAAAATAACCGTCTCAACTTTGTACTAAGGCCGTTTTTGTTTACAGAGTCTAAACTAAAAAAGGTCCCTTTTAGTCCATATGTAACCAAACGGAAGGGACTTTTTCTTAAGGGACTAGAAAAAGACTCTACTGGAGGGACTTTTTTCTTTAGTCCCTGGGACTAAAAAAAAGTCTAGTCCCTTGGAAACAAACACCTCCTAAATCTAGTACTCCCTCTGTCCCAAAATTCTTGTCTTAGGTTTGTCTAGAAATGAATGCATCTAAATACCAAAAAATAACTAGGTACATTCATATCTAGACAAATCTAAGACAAAAAATTTAGGACGAAGGGAGTATAATGTTGTATTAAGTTTAAGACACTTATTTTGGGACGGATGAAGTATGATATAGCATTACAAAGGACAACATTTTTTGCAGGATATATATAGATATACTGGAAAATAGAAACCACACTTGTCTAAATTAGTATAAATTCTCAATGGACACCATCAATAACATTAGTTATTCATCTTAGCAAAATCAAATGTGCAAAATATAACAACAGTTCGGATATATATGTGGAGTGATGTTTCATGAATCTCTGTTTAGAATAGGTTAAAAGTTGCCTGAAGTTTATAGCCCTTTGTTGAACTATGCTTGCACTCTGGATACCTGGTCATGTGAAGTTACACTCAAATACACATGAACTAACACGGATATGGCAATCTTGTACAGAAGACAAAAGTTGAGTTAAATAAAAGTATTCTCTTAGGTGGACTCACATGCCATTTCAGTATCATCTTAGGCCACCATATAGCCATATAGTGTGAGCCCAATCTCCATTAACTATCACCAAAACTATCTCAAACAACTTCTTGGGGTTTCATCATCCTCTGTTGGAATGTTATACTCCCTCCGTTCCTAAATATAAGACCTTTTAGAGATTGCATTATAAACTACGTACGGATGTATATAGACATATTCTAGAATGTAGATTCACTCATTTTGCTCCGTATGTAGCTTTCTAATAAAATCTCTAAAAGGTCTTATATTTTGGAACAGAGGGAGTATTTTAGAGATAAAGACCGATGTTAGCACATAGCAATATGATCATATGCAGTTTGGAGACTTAAATGTTAAGAGAAAAACAAACTTTGTTAAACCATAACGAAATGAACGATAATCATCTCTTTTATAGGCAGATAATGTTCACCACTTCAATTGACACTTAAACACGACTTGTATTTGTAATCACATATCATATGGAATATTGTAGCAATGAACTAGATAGTACCGTGCCTGGATTTCTTGTTTGGCTAGAATCTTGAATCTTTACAATCTTCATCACTATTGCATTCTCTTTGAAGCCTTTTGAATTTAGAGGCAATAACCCTTGTTGTATTGGTTCATGATCTTTAGAAATATCCTTTCTCTTTGCTATTTGTAACTTCTATACTGCCTAGAATCTTCTAATAGCCGAGTTGCACATAGTGAGTGCCGACAAGTCCCTAGCTTTCAAATATTCCTTCATCATGGATGAATACATGTTTTTCCACCATACATCAGAAAGGCTACTGGAAGTTATAAAGGTCGTATTTCAGTTAATATCTTTGTCAGGAATACACATGAGCATTGTATCAAATATTAATGTAGAGCATTATATGAAACATTAACGCGAAGAAATAAGGAAAAGGATGCCCAAGTTGATTTGTACGAGACGCACTCACAACTCCAAGGTCCACCTAAACCTAGAAAGCCTACTTATACATTAGAGGCCCATGAGGTCATAGAAGCAAGGACCGTATCTAGAGCCCCTCCGAAAGGATCGATATGGTTGACTAAAGGGGGTGGGGGTGAATAGGAGACTAACAATTTTTAGGTTCTTTTTAACAAATTAGGTTCAACAATAAAATAGGAAATCTATATGAAGAGATCAATTATGCCAACAATAGCAAGCAAAGGATACAAACACAACAAAGCTTGCACAAAGTAAAGGTAAGAAGTGACCACAAATGGAGTCGATGGAGACGAGGATGTGTTAGCAAAGACCCCTCCTTTCAAGGGAGTTACAACTCCATTAGAGAGGTGTGGAGGCACAATGCTCCCCAAAAAGCCACCAGGGCCATCGTATTCTCCTCACGCACTCGCACAATGCAAGATGTCATGATCCCACTAGTGGTGCCCTTGAAGGCGGCCACCGAACCTTTATAAACAAGGTTGGGGCAATCTCCACGACTTAATTGGAGGCTCCCAACACCACCAAGGAGCTTCACCACAATGGAATGTGGCTTCGAGGTGAGCTCTTTCGTCCGGGGTGCCCAAACACCCAAGAGTAACAAGATCTGCAAGGGATTAGGGGAGGGAATCAAATTTCTCTTGGTGGAAGTGAAGATCGAGGCTCTCTGAAGCAAACCCCAAAGAATCAACAATTTTTGATGGCTAGGGAGAGAGATCGAGCGAAAATAAGCTTCAGGAGCAACAATGTAGTTTGCGGGAAAGAGGTGAAGTCTTCATGAGGAAGAAGACCCCCCTTTTATACTCCAAGCACAAATCCAACAGTTATCTACGTGCAAAGCCATACAAGCGGTACTACCCCCCATCTGTGCGATACTACCGCTTATACATGGATTGCATGGCTACAAGCGGTAGTACCGCTTATAATAAGTACTAAAGTGCCAACTACCGCTTTACTACTGCTTGGTGGAGGCATGGCTATACAATGTGGTAGCATGATCGGTGGTACCGCCTGCGGTACCACCGCTCATTAGGGAACGGTACTAACGCTTGAGGCAGAGGACCAGAATTCTACTACCGCCCCACTATCATGCGTGTGAAAAAGTCCATGCAACCCAGCGGAACATACCACGACACTTGAGATCTACAGAACCGCCAAAGCGGTACTATCGCTCCCATGTGTGGTGGTGCTGCTCAAGCGGTACTACCGCTGCAGGCAGCGGTACCGCTTAGGAGGCGCCACAAGACTTAGGCAAATAACAATGAGAATCTTCATGTTGTCCAGAGGGAAGGTGGATGCAAATAAAATGTGTACGTGTTGATTCCACCGAACTTCTCAGATGCAGATACCCTCTTAATAGTACGGATTTCCTGTGATTCAAATACCATCGAAAAAGAATCGTCATAACAAATCCGTCTTCACACCATATGATGAGGACATCAATACCATTGTTAAACCCAAAAGCCCAAATGCTATACATACTGGACCAGTTACTAGAGTTCGCGCACGCCAATTGAATTACCAGGTACTTTTGTTTCTTGGAAATCCTTCTAATGTTCATGAACATATGATGTTGCCTAAGTTAGATACTTTTGTTGTACTTACGAATGAAGGACCTATCATGGACAAGAAGCATATCCGTTGGAGCGGGATCAAGCATGCAGAAGAAGGTGCATGCGTGGGAAAGAACAATGGAGCTTCCACTGGTGATTTTCACACTTTGAAGCCACCATAAGGAGAGCATGAAGGCTTGGACAAAATATTCAAGATGCCACTTTATAAATTTCTTCCATAGGCTATTATAGGTGTTGTGCCACCTTATTTTTGGGCCAGGCCCATGTAATTTTGAAATACCATATTATAGGCTATTTTTAGAGTTTGTATGTGTGGGGATACTGAGTTAGGGTTGGTTTCGGACTCCTCCTCCAAGGGGTCACGAAATTCCTCCTCTAACCCCCCATATATACAACCCTTAGGGTGTTGTTTAGACTTGGGTTTTGTTTAGACTATGAGTTCGCCATAGCTGCAACTTCGCGCTCTTCGTTTGTGTTCTACGACGAGACAAAGGCGTGACAGAACCCTACTTTCATCAATAAAGCTTTCCTCTTATATTTGTAATATCCAGATTGTAATCTTAGTTTCTTGCTTGTTCTTCGTTTGCGTGTAGGAAAAAGGGCCTCGTGGCCAGGTTGATCGTGCTCCGGCGTGGTAAATAACCTCTCGACATGGTCAATAAACTCTAAAGGTGTGACGTCCTCACACGTTCGTAGTCGGATTGTCAAAGTCTACTCCACCAAAATAATAACCAGCATCTCATCGAAAGACAGGGACAACTTCGCCTCTATCAAGTGGTATCAGATTTCGAGGTTGCTCGGTGAGATTTTACCGGTTTTTCATAGTTAGATCGCATATGTTCTTCATACCTATAGTCAACGAAAAAGCCACAAAAAATTTAGGGTTAGACCATCATATCCGAACCAACCTAAGCCTTTGCATATTATTTTTAGTATTTTTCTTTGTTGAATTTGTGGTTACATCATCGTGTCGAGTTGCTGGTCTTAGTGTCTAGTCCTTTAGAGTTTCGAGTTTTGTTCAGAGGTTGTCACGTCGTGACTGCGCCATCTTTCACCACTGCTATATACCACCACCACGCTACCATCATCGTTGTTGTCATATACTACCACCACGCCACCATCATCCTTGCTGCCATATATCACCACCACATATCCACCACCAATCCTAGTCCGAGTTCTTTACGTATTAGGTTAATTTTGAGGTCCTCTTGCTTTCGGTTTTGCGTTTCCTTACCTGAGTAGGTTTCGAAAAAAAGAGTCTGGCATGCTTTTTAGAGCACTTTTTAGGCCAAATTTTTGGAGGGTGAATTCCCCCCTATCGTGTTGTTATGTTTTTAGAGAGTTTTGAGACACTCGCCACCATAATGATTTTTCTCGCAATTTTTGGTCGTCGCAGCCCCGAATTGCTTTAGAAAAAATTACTCAAAAAAATTTCGTGCCTATCCTGTTTTTAGTCCTTCATAAGAGTTTTGAGACACTCGCCATTATAATGATTTTCTGAAAAAAGAGCGAAAAAAATCAGAGTGGCTCTTCCCTTGATTACGTGTCGCGTCATGATTTTGTTGGCGTTCTAGGCTCGCGTCTCTAGTACGGTCTAGCTTAGGACCGACACGGTACCGTCATTGAGCGTCCTTTCAACTTTGTATCTCTAAACTGATTATTGCTGACCCTTTTTGCTACCATATTATAAGCCTTCCCAGCTTCACATACATCTACATCATGTGTTTGGCACCACGTGGCAATCGCTCTATCCAAACTTTGAGAGTTTTGATTACACTGGTTGTCGATCACCACCTGCTGCTGGGTAAGAACTGGTAAGAATTTGAGATTTGCTTGACGAATTTGTGACACACTGATAACCCACAAGTGTAGGGGATCGCAACAGTTTTCGAGGATAGAGTATTCAACCCAAATTTATTGATTCGACTTAAGGGAAAGCGAAAAAATATTCTCAAGTATTACCAGCTGAGTTGTCAATTCAACCACACCAGAAAGATTAGTGTCTGCAGGGAAATTATCAATAGCAAAGTAGTATGATAGCAACGGTGCCAGAAAGTGGTCTGTTGACGGCAAACTATTCCTGACTTGTTATATCAATGGCGCCAGAAAAGTGTTGCAGCAGGTAACAGCAAACTAGCAAGTAACAACAGTAGTGACAGCAGTAGTGACAGCACTAGCAAGGAACAACAATAGTAGCAGAGTAACAA
This sequence comes from Hordeum vulgare subsp. vulgare, assembly GCF_904849725.1. Lineage (NCBI taxonomy): Eukaryota > Viridiplantae > Streptophyta > Magnoliopsida > Poales > Poaceae > Hordeum > Hordeum vulgare. Next base: position 392,469,784 of record NC_058523.1, on the reverse strand, counting down.
CAGTAGCAACAGAGTAATAGCAGCAGCAGTAACAGCAGTAGCGGCAAAGTAACGTAGCAAGGACCAGTAGTAAAAGACTCGTAGGCAGTGGATCGGTGATGGATGATTATGCCGGATGTGATTCATCATGTAACAACTATAACACAGAGAGATAAGTAACTAGCTCCCGTTCGTCAATCTAATGTAGGCATGTATTCCGTATGTAGTCATACGTGCTTAGGAAAAAGAACTTGCATGACATCTATTGTCCATCCCTCCCGTGGCAGTGGGGTCCTAATGGAAACTACGGGATATTAAGGTTCTCCTTTTTATAAAGAACCGGACCAACACATTAACACTTGGTGAATACATGAACTCCTGATACTATGGTCATCTCCGGAAGTGGTTCCGGCTATTGTCACTCCAGGGTTGCCGGGTCATAACACATAGTAGGTGACTACAACTTGCAAGATAGGATCTAAAACACACATATATTGGCGACAACGTAATAGGTTCAGATCTGAAATCATGGCACTCATGCCCTAGTGACAAGCATTAAGCATGGCAAAGTAGTAGCAACATCAATCTCAGAACATAGTGGATACTAGGGATCAATCCCCGTCAAAACTAACTCGATTACATGATAGATCTCATCCAACTCATCACCGTCCAGCAAGCCTATGATGAGATTACTCACGAACAGTGAAGAGCATCATGGAATTGGCGATGGAGGAAGGTTGATGGTGACGATGGCGACGATTTCCCCTCTCCGGAGCCTAGAACGGACTCCAGATCTACCCTCCAGATGAAGAACGGAGGGTGGCGGTGCCTTCGTATCGTAAAATGCGATGAATCCTTCTCTCTGTTTTTTCGGGCGAAACAAAATATATAGAGCTGAGTTTGGAGGCGGTGGAGCCTCGTGGGCCCCACAAGCCCACACGGCGCGGCCTGGGCGGTGGCCGCGGCCCCTGGGCTTGTGGCCCATTGGCTCACCTCCTCTAGTGGATCTTTGCGCAGGTATTTTTCATTAATTCCAGAAAAAATCTTCGTAAATTTTCAGGTCATTCCGAGAACTTTTATTTCTGCACAAAAACAACACTATGGAAATTCTGTTGAAAACAGCGTTAGTTCGGGTTAGTACCATTCAAATCATGCAAGTTAGAGTCCAAAACAAGGACAAAAGAGTTCGGAAAAGTAGATACGACGGAGACATATCAACTCCCCCAAGCTTAAAGCCTTGCTTGTCCTCAAGCAATTCAGTTGACAAACTGAAAGAGACAAAGGAAAAAACTTTGACGAACTCTGTTTGATCTTGTTGTTGCAACTATGTCTAACTCATAACCAGAATTTCAGCAAGATCACAAGCAAACCTCATAGGCAAATGACATCTAGGTCTCACGGTAAACTCATATCAATGGCATAATCAACTAGCGAGCAAATAATAATAAGTCTCAAACGTCAACACTTCAATCAAAACAATCATGAAGCAGTACGAATAGATGGTATCTCGCTAGCTCTTTCTGAGACCGCAAAACATAAATGCAGAGCACCTTCAAAGACCAAGGGCTGACTAAACATTGTAATTCAAGGCAAAGAAGATCCAGTTACAGTCATACTCAACACAGTTAAAAACAAAGCATAAAAACGACCGAGGTGCTCTCTAATTGGTGCTTTTTATAAGAGGAGGATGACTCAACAGGAACATAAATAGACAGGTGATGACTCACAAGTATAGGGGATAAATCGTAGTCCTTTCGATAAGCAAGAGTGTCGAACCCAACGAGGAGCAGAAGGCTCTGATAAACGGTTTTCAGCAAGGTAATAACTGCAAGCACTGAAAGTAGCGGTAACAAGTGATGGTGTAGTGAGGTGAAACGTAGCAAGTGAAAAGTAACAAGTAACAAGTAATAGCAACGGTGCAGCAAAGTGGCCCAATCCCTTTTGTAGCAAGAGACAAGCCTGAACAAAGTCTTATAGGAGGAAAAACGCTCGCGAGGACACACGGGAATTTCTGTCATGCTAGTTTCATCTTGTTCATGTGATTCACGTTCGTTACTTTGATAGTTTGATATGTGGGTGGACCGGCACTTGGGTACTGCCTTACTTGGACAAGCATCCCACTTATTATTAACCCCTCTCGCAAGCATCCGCAACTACGAAAGAAGAATTAAGACAACGTCTAACCGTAGCATTAAACTACGGGATCCAAATCAGCCCCTTACAAGGCAACACATAGACTGGGTTTAAGCTTCTGTCACTCTAGCAACCCATCATCTACTTACTACTCCACAATTCCTTCCTCTAGGCCCAAATATGGTGAAGTGTTATATAGTCGACGTTCACATAACACCACTAGAGGAAAAGACAACATACTGTCAAAATACCGAACGAATACCAAATTCACATGACTATTATCAACATGACTTATCCCATGTCCTCAGGAACAAAAGTAACTACTCACAAAGAATAATGATAATCATGACCAGAGGTGTAATGAGTAGCATCAAGGATTTGAACATAAACTCTTCCACCAAGTAATCCAACTAGCATCAACTACAAACAGTAATCAACACTACTAGCAACCTTACAAGTACCAATCGGAGTCGCGAGACGGAGATTGGTTACACGAGATGAACTAGGGTTTGGAGAGGAGATGGTGCTAATGAAGATGTCGATGGAGATGACTCCCTCCGACAAGAGGAGTGTTGGTGATGACGATGGTGATGATTTTCCCCTCCGGGAGGGAAGTTTCCCCGGCAGGATCGTCCTGCCGGAGCTCTAGATTGGTTCTGCTCAAGTTTCGCCTCGTGGCGGCGGAGAATCCACGAAAAAGCTCCCCCGTGATTTTTTCCCGGACGAAACCCTTCATATAGCAAAAGAGGGGGGGGGGTCAGTGGGCCACCAGGGTGCCCACAAGCCCTGTAGCCGCCGCCAGGGGGTAGGTGGCGGCTACCAGGCTTGTGGGCCCCTGGTAGCTCCCCTCTGGCACTTCTTCCGCCCAGTATTTTTTATATATTCCCAAAAAATTCCACGTTGATTTTCAGGGCATTTAGAGTTGCGCAGAATAGAGGACTCAGACTTGCTCCTTTTCCAGTCCAGAATTCCAGGTGTCGGGATTCTCCCTCTTCAAATAAACCTTGCAAAATAAGAGAGAAAAGGCATAAGTACGGTACCACAAAGTAACATAACAACCCAAAAAGCGATAAATATCGACATGAAAGCATGATGCAAAATGGACGTATCAACTCCCCCAAGCTTAGACCTCGCTTGTCCTCAAGCGAAAACCAAGATCCATAAACATGTCCACATGTTTAGGGATGAAGGTGTTGATAAAACATAATACAGACATGGGGGCATCGTGATCACACATAGAACAACAATACATCATAAAGATTCTTATGGGAAAGTAACAATTCTTTCACAAAGCAAAGTATGAAACAAAAACCTTACCGAGAAGTAGCCAAGAACAGTCCATAGTCATTGAAGCAATTGCAATTTATCATAACATCAGAAAGAGTCAAATAAGAGCTTGTAAAGCAAACGCACATTCTCAATCATCTATTTTGTTTTCCACAATTGTTACAACTCACGTGGTACTCATGGTATCAAAGTTTCAGCTGGACACAGAGAAAGATAGGGGCTTATAGTTTTGCCTCCCAACCATTTACCTCAAGGGTAAAGTCAACAATAATAAAGCATAAGTACTCATCTCCAAGTTGATATATGAATATAGATATTTCCCTAGCATGTGACGGTAGCCAAGACAATGGCAAAATAAGGAATTGGTGAAGATCACCATGACTCTTCCAAGGGAAAAAAGTAAAGGTACAAGATAGGCCTTTCGCAGAGGGAAGCAGAGGTTGTCATGCGCTTTTAAGGTTTGGATGCGTGTCCTCTTAGTGCGGAGGAACGTCACTTTATATTGCCTCCTGTGATAAAGAACTTTATTATGCAGTCTGTCGCTTTTATGTCTTCCTCATCACAGGTTCTTATAAATCTTATTTTCCACACACTAATAGATCATACATATTAGAGAGCAATTTTTATTGCTTGCACCGATGACAACTTACTTGAGGGATCTTATTCAATCCATAGGCAGGTATGGTGGACTCTCATGGCAAAACTGAGTTGAAGGTTTATGGATGCATAAGTAGTATCTCTACTTGGTGTGGGAGTTTTGGCTAATATGAGGTGGAAGCAATCATCACATGCTAAGGGATCTCTAATCATATAACATTGTTTGGAACCAAGCAAACACAATTCATTATGTTGTCTTCCTTGTCCAACATCTACTTCTAAGCATGTAATAGTTTGGTGAGTGCTCACAATTGTAAAAAGTGTCTAAGATGATATATTTATATGTGAACCTCTCTTTCCTTATTACTTCTTATTAGTTGCAACAATGTCTGGGGTCTATGTTGGTCTATTCTCAACAATTTTCAATCATCATACTTGTTATAAGTGAAGCTATCACTTTCCATAGGATCATCTCATGTTCTTTCATGCTATCGTTCTTTTCATGCTTTTGATCACGACACAAGACAAAGCCCTTGACTAAGATACTCTTTATTGTATAGCTCGCAAGCTCGAATACATCGGGAGAGACACAGGGCAAAAGACTCAAACTAAACACTAAAGACTTATTCCACTAAGAGAAGAAATAAAAACTGAAAAGGAAAGAACTAAAACAAAGGTAAAAGCAAAAGATATAAAGGTGATACGATACCAGGGCAACTCCCCCAAGCTTGGCAAAAGCCAAGGGGATTGCCCATACCAATGCTTAGTTGTCTTCCTTTGGTGGTGATGGTGGTGGAGTTGTTTGAAGCAGTCTTGAGCTTGTCTAATTTCCACTTGAGCATAAAGTTCTGCTCCCTCAGATCGTTATTTTCCTCCTCAAGCTTCAACACTCTATGGCAAAGTTCCTGCTTACTCTCCTGCAAGAAACGAGAAGGGATAAACAAGGTCTTAGGCTTCTTCCTTTGGTCAGGGAGGCTTAACTTCTTAAACTCCACATGAGTGCATCCAGGTTGAGGTAGAGGAGCCTCCTCTTCATCGGAACTTGTTTGTTCCTTCCCCTTGGGATCATAGTCCTCTTCCTCGTCAGTGGTCCAGCCATATGATTTCAAGTCCCCATAGACCTTGGGATTAGCAAGGTAATCAGCCACATAGCTCTCCCCCTCTGAATCCTGAGAAGACATCTTTGCTCTAAATCTGCGGCACACAATAGGCTCGAAACGAAAACAGAGGAAAACTACGCGATGCGGAGATCAAAACCCTCGGGCGTATATATAATGATTTTTTCTGGACCACAAGGAGTGCTCCGCAAGAAAACGGAGTCCGGGAGGCACACGAGGTGCCCACAAGCCGTGTAGCCGCCGCCAGGGGGTAGGTGGCGGCTACCAAGCTTGTGGCCACCTCGTGCGCTCTGCGGTGTGTTTTTTATTTTTCTATTTTTCCATATATTCCAAAACGGAGAAAATTTCCTACTGGAAAAGTTTTGGAGTCCAATTACTTACCGAAACACATACCTCTTCATTTTCAGGGTCTGAAACAGGCTGATAAACATCCCTTATGTACTCCTCTGGAGTTATGATATTGATGATATTGGTCTCAACATTTATGGGAGTACCAGAGATATAATGCTTGATTCTTTGCCCATTTACCACTCTAGGAAAATTACCTACCGTGTTATTTATTTTGATGGCACCGGAATGATATACTTCCTGGACAACATAAGGACCTTCCCATTTAGAGAGAAGTTTGCCTGCGAAGAATCTTAAGCGAGAATTGTATAGCAGGACATAATCACCTACATTGAACTCTCGTTTTTGTATTCTTTTATCGTGCCATCTCTTAACATTTTCCTTGAACAACTTGGCATTCTCATATGCCTAGGCCCTCCATTCATCTAATGAGCTGATATCAAACAACCGCTTTTCACCGGCAAGTTTGAAATCGAAGTTGAGCTCTTTGATTGCCCAATAAGCTTTGTGTTCCAACTCAAGAGGTAAATGATAGGCCTTACCGTAAACCATTTTATACGGCGACATGCCCATGGAATTCTTATAAGCAGTCCTATAAGCCCATAGTGCATCGTCAAGTTTGCTAGACCAATTCTTTCGAGATCTATTGACAGTCTTTTGTAAGATCAATTTGATCTCCCTATTACTCAACTCCACTTGACCACTAGACTGAGGATGATAAGGAGATGCAACTCTATGGTTGACATCATACTTAGCCAGCATCTTGCGGAAAACACCATGAATGAAGTGTGAACCGCCATCAGTCATCAAATATCTAGGACTCCAAATCTTGGGAAAATGACTTCTTTAAGCATCTTAATAGAGGTGTGATGATCAGCATTTCTAGTGGGGATAGCTTCTACCCACTTAGTGACATAATCAACAGCGACTAAGATGTGATTATACCCATTGGAACTAGGGAAGGGTCCCATATAATCAAAGCCCGAGACATCAAATGGTTCAATGACAAGTGAATAGTTCATAGGCATTTCCTGATGCTTACTGATGTTCCCTATTCTTTGGCATTCGTCACAAGACAAGACAACCTTATGGGCATCCTTGAAGAGAGTGGGCCAATAGAAACCTGATTGCAATACCTTATGAGCAATTCTATCTCTAGCATGGTGTCCTCCGTAGGCTTCGGAATGACACTTCTACATGATCTGTCCCTGTTCATGTTCAGGCACACAACGTCTAATAACACCATCTACTCCTTCCTTGTAAAGGTGAGGATCGTCCCAAAAGTAGTGTCTCAAATCAAACAAGAATTTCTTCTTTTGCTGGTAGGTGAAACTGGGTGGTATGTATTTGCCTACGATATAGTTTGCGTAATCAGCATACCACGGTGCACTATGTGAAGTGCGGATGACATTTAGTTGCTCATCAGGAAAGCTGTCATTAATAGGTCGTGGGTCATCAAGGACATTCTCTAGCCTGGACAAGTTATCTGCTACAGGGTTATCAACACCCTTTCGGTCAACAACGTGCAGATCAAATTCCTGTAGCAGGAGAACCCATCTGATTAGCCTAGGCTTAGTGTCCTTCTTCTCCATAAGGTACTTAATAGCAGCATGATCAGAGTGAATAGTGACTTTGGAGTCAACTATATAAGATCTGAACTTTTCACATGCAAACACGACTGCTAAAAACTCCTTTTCCGTAGTGGCATAGTTTCTTTGGGCACTGTCTAGAGTTTTACTAGCGTAGTGAATGACATTCAACTTCTTGTCAACTCTTTGTCCTAGAACAACACCAACAGCATAATCACTAGCATCGCACATGATTTCAAAGAGCAAGTTCCAATCAGGTGGTTGAACAATAGGGCCGGTTATCAAGGCCTTCTTAAGTATTTCGAAAGCTTCCTCACAATCCTCATCAAAAACAAAAGGAACATCCTTCTGCAAGAGGTTGGTAAGAGGCCTAGAAATCTTAGAGAAGTCTTTAATGAACCTTCTATAGAAACCAGCATGACCTAGGAAACTTCGTATACCTCTAATATCTATGGGGCAAGGCATTTTCTCAATTGCATCAACCTTAGCCTTATCAACTTCAATGCCTTTCTCAGAGATTTTGTGTCCTAAGACGATGCCTTCATTAACCATGAAGTGGCACTTCTCCGAGTTCAAGACGAGGTTGGTATCTTTGCATCTCTGTAAGACTCGATCAAGGTTGCTGAGGCAGTCGTCAAAGGAAGAACCGTAAACGGAGAAATCATCCATGAAAACCTCAACAATCTTTTCACAAAAGTCAAAGAATATAGCCATCATACATCTTTGAAAGGTGGCAGGTGCATTGCATAAGCCAAAAGGCATACGTCTATAAGCAAAGGTACCGAAGGGGCAGGTGAAAGTGGTTTTCTCCTGATCAGATTGTGCAACAGGTATTTGCGAGAAACATGAATAACCTTCTAGAAAGCAGAAGTGTGTGTGTTTAGATAGCCTTTCTAGCATTTGGTCAATAAACGACAAAGGATAATGGTCTTTCCTGGTTGCCTTGTTCAGTTTCCGGAAGTCTATCACCATCCTATAGCCAGTAATAATCCTCTGTGGGATTAGCTCATTCTTATCATTAGGAACGACGGTGATACCTCCCTTCTTAGGTACGCAATGTACTGGACTTACCCAATCACTATGAGCAACAAGATAAATGATTCCTGCTTCCACAAGCTTTAATATTTCTTTTCTCACGACCTCTTTCATCCTAGGATTTAATCTCCTTTGATGATCAACAGCTGGTTTAGAATCAGGATCATTTTTAATCTTGTGCTGACATAGAGTGGGACTAATACCCTTAAGATCATCAAGAGTATATCCAATAGCCGCACGATGCTTCCTCAAAGTTTTTAATAACTTCTTCTCTTCGTGATTCGAGAGGTGAGCACTAATAATAACAGGATATATCTCCTTCTCATCAAGGTAGGCATACTTAAGAGTATCTGGTAACTGTTTTAGCTCAAACACAGGATCACCCTTTGGTGGGGGAGGATCCCCAAGCAGTTCAACAGGCAGATTATTCTTGAGAATAGGATATTGTTCTAAAACAATGTTATCTGTCTCATCTCTTTCATCCATATGCATATCATTTTCATGCTCAAGCAGATATTGCTCTAAAGGATCCGTAGGAGGTACGGCAATAGAGGCAAGAGCAATGATTTCATCCCTACCAGACGACTCTTTTTCATGGGGTTGTCTTCCAAACTTGGAGAAGTTAAATTCATGAGACACACCCTCGAAACTAACAGTGACAGTCTGTTTAATGCAATCAATATGAGCATTGACAGTGTTGAGAAAGGGTCTACCAAATATGATGGGACAAAAGCTATCTTGTGCAGTATCAAGGACGAGGAAATCAGTAGGATACTTCGTCTTACCACACAGGACTTCTACATATCGCACAATTCCCACACGGCAGATAATGTCTCTATTAGCTAGCATAATAGTGACATCAATGGGTTCTAACTCAGCAGGTGCAATCTCATCTTTGATTTCATCGTATAGGGACCGGGGTATTGCACTAACACTAGCACCCATATCACATAAACCATGATAATAGTGATCACCTATCTTGACAGAAACAACGGGCAGGCCAACTACAGGTCCGTATTTGTCTTTCGTGTGAGGTTTAGCAATTCTAGCGGAGTCCTCACAAAATTTGATAACATGTCCGTCTATGTCTTCGGTTAAGAGATCTTTGATAATAGAACACTAGGTTCAACTCTAATTTCCTCAGGGGGTGCAAGTGGTCTAATGTAACCCCTACGTATCACAGTTGGAGCTGTAGAATAATCCTTTTTCCTAACAGGGTAAGGTGGTTTCTCAGCGTAGGAACAAGGAACAATAGGATCACCAAAGGCAATGACTTTCTCTTCAACTAGATTGGGTTTAACTATGTTGACTTCTATAGGAGGATGACACTTAAACTACTTCTCTTTGGGGAGATCAACATTGATACGTCTCAAACGTATCTATAATTTTTGATAGTTTCATGTTGTTATCTTGTCATCTTTGGATGTTTTATGTATCTTTTATATCTTTTTTGGGACTAACTTATTAATTCAGTGCCAAGTGCCAGTTCTAGTTTTTTCTGTGTTTTGGCTCTTTTCAGATCTCATTTTGGAACGGAGTCCAAACGGAATAAAATCCCTGAAATAATTTTTTCCCGAACGGAAGAAGATCAGGGGGCTTGTGGGCCAAGCCAGGAGAGCTACATGGAGCCCACAAGCCCTGTAGCCGCCACCAGGGGGCGGCTAGCAGGCTTGTGGCCTCCCTGGCGCCCCCTGACCTAGCTCCTTCGCCTATATATTCCCTAAAATACAAAAAAATTAGGGAATCCACGAAAACACTTTTCCGCCGCCGCAAGCTTCTGTTTCCGTGAGATCTCATCTGGAGACCCTTCCTGATGCCCTGTCGGAGGGGACTTTGGAGTTGGAGGGCTTCTACATCAACATCATCGCCCCTCCAATGACTCATGAGTAGTTCACTTCAGACCTACGGGTCCGTAGTTAGTAGCTAGATGGCTTCTTCTCTCTCTTGGATCTTCAATACAAAGTTCTACATGATCTTCATGGAGATCTATCCGATGTAATCTTCTTTGGCGATGTGTTTGTCGAGATCCGATGAATTGTGGATTTGTGATCAGATTATCTATAATATATATTTGAGTCTTTGCTGATTTCTTATATGCGTGATTTGATATCCTTGTAAGTCTCTCCGAGTCTTGGGTTTTGTTTGGCCAACTAGATCTATGATTCTTGCAATGAGAGAAGTGCTTGGTTTTGGGTTCTTACCGTGTGGTGACCTTTTCCAGTGATAGTAGGGGCAACAAGGCACACATCGTGTAGTTGCCATCAAGGGTAAGAAGGTGGGCTTTGTCGTAGATATGAGATTATCCGTCTACATCATGTCATCTTGCTTAAGGCGTTACTCTATTATTTTGGACTTAATACACTAGATGCATGCTGGATAGCGGTCGACGTGTGGAGTAATAGTAGTAGATGCAGAAAGTATCGGTCTACTTGTTTTGAACGTGATGCCTATAGATATAATCATTGCCATAGATGATGTCACGACTTTGCGCGGTTCTATCAATTGCTCGACAGTAATTTGTCCACCCACCGTCTACTTGCTTTCATGAGAGAAGCCACTAGTGAACACTACGGGCCCCGGGTCTATTCACACCTATCGTTTCCACTTTCGCTTTTACTTTGCTTTGTTACTTTGTTGCTTTTAGTTCTCACTTGGCGAACAATCTATAAGGGATTGAAAACCCCTTCATAGCGTTGGGAGCAAGCTTTTTGTGTTTGTGCATGCACTTGAGATACTCCTTCACTGGATCGATACCTTGGTTCTCAAACTGAGGGAGATACTTACCACCGCTGCGCTACATCACCCTTTCCGCTTCGAGGGAACACCAACGCAAGGCTCCAAGGCCACGGGGGAAATCCTTTGCATATTTTCCTAGGAAGTCCCTTAAGGCGTAGCCGTAGCAGAAGGATTCCTGGTGCCGTTGCTGAGGAGTATCAAGACAAGAACATTTTCCCGTCAGCACGTTTCTAGCACTATTGGAAGGTCTTTTGTTGCAGTAGCAGAAGTATTTCTGGCGCCGTTGTCGGGGAAGGAGAGATCTATCCAAGTAGGTCTCACAAACTCATCTCCTTCATTTACTTTTTTGCTAGTTGCCTCTCGTTTTCCTCTCCCCCACTTCATATTTTCGTTTTTCGTTTGCCTTTTTCGTTCGCCCTTTTCTTTCGTTTGCCTTTTCTTTGCTTGTGTGCTATGTGCCTTCAATATGCTTGCATCTTCGCTTGCTGAAAATCGATTGATATGGATCCTCATCCACTTGCTAATCTCTTTAAGAGATCCACTTATGTGGAACCAATTGCTAGTGAGTTGAGTGCACTTGACTTTCTCTATGGAGTTTTGCTTGAGATGCGTGAATTTGAAAATCGTGATGAAGAAATTTATGAAGTGATTCACGAGGACTCCTTGAATGAAAAGAATGATTGCAATGGTTTCACTATAAATTCTATTAGTGACAATCATGCTAAAAATATGCAAAACCCTAAGCTTGGGGATGCTAGTTTTGCTATGTCCACTACTTGTTGCAATGATCATGAGTGGGGCTATGATTTTTCTTATGATCTTGAAAATTTGTTCAAGCCTCATGATGAATATGATATTTGCAATAATATTGAAAGTGGGTTTGGAGAAGTCATGACTTTAGTTGATGATAATCCCACTATTTTTGAAGAGCGTCAACTTTGCATGCATGTGAATCATGAAAGGAATATCCTTTGTGATAGCTATATTGTTGAATTTGATTATGATCCCACATGTAATTGCTATGAGAGAGGATCATATGCTTCTACTTATTGCAATAGTATCAAGCTTCCTCTCCATGTGTTGAAAGTTTTGAAGCTATGCTTGTTTTGCCTTCCTATGCTAGTTGATTCTTGCTCCAACAAGTTGTTTGTTCCACAAAATCCCTATGCATAGGAAGTGGGTTAGACTGAATGTGCTAGGCATATGCTCCATGATGTCTCTTGTTGTGCTCCAATCCTTATCTTTTATGTGAGCATCATTGAAATCATCATGCCTAGCTAAGGGCGTTAAACAAAAGCGCTTGTTGGGAGGCAACCCAACGAATCTATCCTTTTTCTTTCTGTTTTGTGTTTTCCACACTTTCATCATTTTGTTATGATTGTGTTTTTTGTGTTTCTTTTTGCGTTTGTGCCAAGCAAAACCGTTATGATTAGTCTTGGGGATGATCGTTTGGTCATGCTGGAAAAGACAGAAACTTTCTGCTCACGAAAATAATTTTTATTTTTTTTCTGTAAGAGATTTTGAGTTGATTCATTTTGCTGCTGATTGCTACACAATTTTTTCAGACTGTCGTAATTGTTCAGAATTTTTGAAGTATCAGAAGTATACGAAGTATACAGATTTCTATAGACTGGTCTGCTGTTAACAAATTCTGTTTTTGTTGTGTTGGTTGCTTATTTTGATGAAATTATGGATAGTATCGGGGGGTATTAGCCATGGAAGATTTAAAATACAGTAAGCCAACACCAGCATAAGTAGAATTTAAGTTTGCTACAGTACCTAAGGAAGTGGTGGTTTGCTTTCTTATACTAATGTTATCACGAGTTTCTCTTTAAGTTTCGTGTTGTGAAGTTTTCAAGTTTTGGGTGAAGTTCTTATGGACGAAAAGATAAAGAGTGGCAAGAGCTCAAGCTTGGGGATTCCCAAGGCACCCCAAGAGACTGAAGGATGCCATAAAAGCCTAAGCTTGGGGATGCCCCGGGAAGGCATCCCCTCTCTCGTCTTCAATCCATCGGTAACGTTACTTGGGGCTATATTTTTATTCACCACATGTTATGTGTTTTGCTTGGAGCGTCTTGTATCGTAGGAGTCTTTTATTTTTGTTGTGTCACAATCATCCTTGTTGCACACCTAGAGAGAGAGAGACATGCACTCACCGTGATTTTGTCGAGCTTCACTTATATCTTTTGGTAGACAATTCAGCTCACATGTGCTTCACTTATATCTTTTGAGCTAGATACTTTTGCTCTATGTGCTTCACTTATATCTTTTAGAGCACAGCGGTGCATGGCTTGGTAGTTGATCTATGATTTGAAAGTAGTCCCAAAAGGGGTAGTTATCCAAAGGGATGCGAAAACTTCCACCTTCATGTGCATTGAATAGTTAGAGAAGTTTGATTCAACTCAATTAGTTTTGAGTTGTGGTTATGGTAATATTGAAGTTATGCTAGTAAGGTGTTGTGGATCTAGAAATACTTGTGTTGAAGTTAGTGATTCCCGTAGCATGCACGTATGGTGAACCGCTATGTGAAGAAGTCTTAGCATGATTAGTCTTTTGATTGTCATCCTTTGTGTGGCGGTCGGGATCGCACGATGGTTTATACCTACCAACCCTTCCCCTAGGAGTATGCGTTGAATGCTTTGTTTCGATTACTAATAAAACTTTTGCAACAAGTATACGAGTTCTTCATGACTAGTGTTGAGTCCATGGTTTAGATGCACTTTCACCTTCCACCATCACTATCTTCTTAGTGCCGTGCAACTTTCGCCGGTGCACAAAACCCACCATTAGCCTCGCTCAAAACAGCTGCCATACCTACCTACTATGGCTTTTTCAAAGTCATTCCGAGATATATTGCCATGCAATGACCACCATGACATGTGCCACCACTTCTACATTTCCATTGCATGATCGTACGATATCTAGCATGATGTTTCCACTAATGTCTATGCCATGCTAGATCATTGTCACGATACACTACGGGAGGCATTCCATATAGAGTCATCGTTGCTCTAAGTTTTGAGTTGAAAGTGTGATGATCATCATTGATGGAGCATTGTCCCATGTGAGGAAAAAAAGAGGCCAAATATTCCCACCAAAATAAAAAAATAAAAAAAGAAAAAAAGAGAGGCCAAAGAGCCCATCCAAAAAAATGAGAGAAAAAGAGAGAAGGGACAATGCTACCACCTTTCCACACTTGTGCATATTAAGCACCATGATCTTCATGATTGAGAGTCTCTCGTTTTGTCGCCACCATATAGCTAGTGGGAAATTTTCATTATATAAATTGGCTTGTATATTCTAATGATAGGCTTCCTCAAAATTGCCTTAGGTCTTCGTGAGCAAGCAAGTTGGATGCGCACCCACTAGTTTTCTTTAAGAGCTTTCACATACTCTTAGATCAAGTGCATCATTTGTATGGCAATCCCTACTCATTCACATTGATATCTATTGATGAGCATCTCCACCGCTCATTGATATGCCTAGTTAATGTGACCATCTTCTCCTTGTTTTTCTTGCAACTTCCACCACACTCCACAACACTTATAGTGCTAAAACCATGGCTCACGCTCATGTATTGTGTGAGAGTTAAAAAGGTTTGGGAAAGCAAAGGTGTGAAACAATTACTTGGCCAATACCGGGGTTGTGCATGATTTAAATTCGTTGTGCAATGATGATAGAGCATAGCCTGGCTATAAGCTTTTGTAGGGATAACTTTCTTTTGGCCTTGTTATTTTGAAAGTTCATGATTACCTTGCTAGTTTGCTTGAATTATTATTGTTTCCACGTGAATAACAAATTATTGTTTTGAATCTAATGGATCTGAACATTCACGTCACATAAGAGGAGTTACGAAGGACATCTATGCTAGGTAGCATGAAAGCATCAAAAATTCATTCTTTATCACTTCCCTACATGAGGACGAGCAGGAGTTAAGCTTGGGGATGCTTGATACGTCTCAAACGTATCTATAATTTTTGATAGTTTCATGCTGTTATGTTGTTATCTTTGGAAGTTTTATGTATCTTTTATATCTTTTTTGGGACTAACTTATTAATTCAGTGCCAAGTGCCAGTTCCTGTTTTTTCTGTGTTTTGGCTCTTTTCATATCTGATTTTGGAACGGAGTCCAAACGGAATAAAATCCCCAAAATAATTTTTTCCCGAACGGAAGAAGATCAGGGGGCTCGTGGGCCAAGACAGGAGAGCTACACGGAGCCCACAAGCCCTATAGCCGCCACTAGGGGGCGGCGACTAGCAGGCTTGTGGCCTCCCTGGCGCCCCCCTGACCTAGCTCCTTCGCCTATATATTCCCTAAAATACAGAAAAAAATTAGGGAATCTACGAAAACACTTTTCCGCCGCCGCAAGCTTCCGTTTCCGCGAGATCTCATCTGGAGACCCTTCTTGGTGCCCTTCCGGAGGGGACTTTGGAGTTGGAGGGCTTCTACATCAACATCATCGCCCCTTCAATGACTCGTGAGTAGTTCACTTCAGACCTACTGGTCCGTAGTGAGTAGCTAGATGGCTTCTTCTCTCTCTTGGATCTTCAATACAAAGTTCTCGATGATCTTCATGGAGATCTATCCGATGTAATCTTCTTTGGCGGTGTGTTTGTCGAGATCCGATGAATTGTGGATTTGTGATCAGATTATCTATGGTATATATTTGAGTCTTTGTTGATTCTTATATGCATGATTTGATATCCTTGTAAGTCTCTCCGAGTCTTGGGTTTTGTTTGGCCAACTAGATCTATGATTCTTGCAATGGGAGAAGTGCTTTGTTTTGGGTTCTTAACGTGTGGTGACCTTTCCCAATGACAGCAGGGGCAGCAAGGCACACATCATGTAGTTGCCATCAAGGGTAAGAAGGTGGGCTTTGTCGTAGATATGAGATTGTCCATCTACATCATGTCATCTTGCTTAAGGCGTCACTCTGTTCTTTTGGACTTAATACACTAGATGCATGCTGGATAGCGGTCGACGTGTGGAGTAATAGTAGTAGATGCAGAAAGTATCGGTCTACTTGTTTTGGACGTGATGCCTATAGATATAATCATTGCCATAGATGACGTCACGACTTTGCGCGGTTCTGTCAATTGCTCGACAGTAATTTGTTCACCCGCCGTCTACTTGCTTTCATGAGAGAAGCCACTGGTGAACACTACGGCCCCCGGGTCTATTCACACCTATCGTTTCCACTTTTGCTTTTACTTTGCTTTGTTACTTTGTTGCTTTTAGTTCTCGCTTGGCGAACAATCTATAAGGGATTGACAACCCCTTCATGGCGTTGGGAGCAAGCTTTTTGTGTTTGTGCATGCACTTGAGATACTCCTTCACTGGATCGATACCTTGGTTCTCAAACTGAGGGAAATACTTACCACCGCTACGCTACATCACCCTTTCTGCTTCAAGGGAACCCCAACGCAAGGCTACAAGGCCACGGGGGAAATCCTTTGCATATTTTCCTAGAAAGTCCCTTAAGGCGTAGCCGTAGCAGAAGGATTCCTGGTGCCGTTGCTGAGCAGTATCAAGACAAGAACAATTTCCTGTCAGCATGTTTCTGGCACCGTTGGAAGGTCTTTTGTTGCAGTAGCAAACATGAGCAGCAAAAGATTCACATAGAGAAGCTACTATTTCAGAGTCAAGTCCATACTTAGCGCTAAAATCTCTAGAAGTGTTTGTTTCAACAAAAGATTTAACACAATCAAACTGGAAATTCAGACGTGACTCCTTACCTTCGTGAAGCTCCCAATCTTCAGAGTTACATTTGATTCTTTCCAATAAATTCCACTTGTGGTCAATATCGTTCTTCATAAAAGAACCGGTACAAGAAGTGTCAGGCATGGTACGATCTTCATGAGAAAGCCGAGCATAAAAGTTTTGAGTGATAATTTCTCTCGAGAGCTCATGATTGGGGCATGAATATAGCATTGATTTAAGCCTACCCCAAGCTTGAGCTATGCTTTCCTTGTCATGAGGCCAAAAGTTATAAATATAATTCCGATCACGATGTACTAAATGCATAGGATAAAACTTTTGATGAAATTCCAATTTCAACCGATTGTAGTCCCATGATCCAGTATCATCACATAGCCTATACCATGTCAACGCCTTATCCTTCAAAGATAAAGGAAAGACTTTCTTCTTTACCTCATCCTTGGGCAAACCTGCAAGCTTAAATAAACCACAAACTTCATCTACATAGATTAGATGCAAGTCTGGATGTGATGATCCATCTCCTGTAAAAGGATTAGCCAGCAGTTTCTCAAGCATACCCGAAGGAATTTCATAAAAGATATTTTCAGTAGGTACCTCAGGTTGAGGAGCAACTCCTCGTGCTTCCGTTCGTGGTGAAGATACCCCGAACAAATTCCTCAAAGGAACAGTTTCCATAGTGACAAGTGACAATAAATTTCAGCACAATATATAAATGTTTCCTTACCAAAGGCGCTTGGCTCCCCGGCAATGGCGCTAGAAAAGAGTCTTGATGACCCACAAGTATAGAGGATCAATCGTAGTCCTTTCGATAAGTAAGAGTGTCGAACCCAACAAGGAGCAAAAGGCTCTGATAAATGGTTTTCAGCAAGGTAATAACTGCAAGCACTGAAAGTAGCGGTAACAAGTGATGGTGTAGTGAGGTGAAACGTAGCAAGTGAAAAGTAACAAGTAGTAGCAACAGTGCAGCAAAGTGGCCCAATCCCTTTTGTAGCAAGGAACAATCCTGAACAAAGTCTTATAGGAGGAAAAACGCTCCCGAGGACACACGGGAATTTCTGTCATGCTAGTTTCATCATGTTCATGTGATTCGCGTTCGTTACTTTGATAGTTTGATATGTGGGTGGACCGGCGCTTGGGAACTGCCCTTACTTGGACAAGCATCCCACTTATGATTAACCCCTCTCGCAAGCATCCGCAACTACGAAAGAAAAATTAAGACAACGTCTAACCATAACATTAAACTAGTGGATCCAAATCAGCCCCTTACGAAGCAACGCATAGACTGGGGTTTAAGCTTCTGTCACTCTAGCAACCCATCATCTACTTACTACTCCCCAATGCCTTCCTCTAGGCTCAAATATGGTGAAGTTTTATGTAGTCGACGTTCACATAACACCACTAGAGGAAAAGACAACATACAACATATCAAAATACCGAACGAATACCAAATTCACATGACTATTATCAGCATGACTTATCCCATGTCCTCAGGAACAAAAGTAACTACTCACAAAGCTTAATCATAATCATGATCAGAGGTGTAATGAGTAGCATAAAGGATCTGAACATAAACTCTTCCACCAAGTAATCCAACTAGCATCAACTACAAAGAGTAATCAACACTACTAGCAACCTTACAAGTACCAATCGGAGTCGCGAGACGGAGATTGGTTACAAGAGGTTAACTAGGGTTTGGAGAGGAGATGGTGTTGATGAAGATGTTGATGGAGATGACTCCCCTCCGATGAGAGGAGTGTTGGTGATGACGATGGCGACGATTTCCCCCTCCAGGAGGGAAGTTTCCCCGGCAGGATCGTCCTGCCGGAGCTCTAGATTAGTTCTGCTCAAGTTTCGCCTCGTGGCGGCGGAGAATCCAAGAAAAAGCTCCCCCGTGATTTTTTCTCGGACGAAACCCTTCATATAGCAAAAGAGGGGGGCCAGTGGGCCACCAGGGTGCCCACAAGCCCTGTAGCCGCCGCCAGGGGGGGTAGGTGGCGGCTACGAGGCTTGTGGGCCCCTGGTAGCTCCCCTCTGGCACTTCTTCCGCCCAGTATTTTTTATATATTCCCAAAAAATTCCACGTTGATTTTCAGGGCATTTGGAGTTGTGCAGAATAGAGGAGCTGCCGGTATTCTCCCTCTTCAAATAAACCTTGCAAAATAAGAGAGAAAAGGCATAAGTATGGTACCACAAAGTAACATAACATCCCAAAAAGCGATAAATATCAACATGAAAGCATGATGCAAAATGGACGTATCAACAGGCCCTTCGTAGAGGGAAGCATTGATTTGCAGAGGTGCCAGAGCTCAAGCTTTGAAAACAGAGATAAAAATTTGGGTGGCATGCTTTCATTGTCAATGCAATGACTAAGAGTTCTCAACATCTTCCACGCTACACATGCTATAGGCGGTTCCCAAACAGAAAAGTAAAGTTTTGACTCCCCCACCACCAATCAATCACACTCCACGGCTAGCCGAATTCTCGGGTAGCGTCCATACCAACATCAATCCTGGGGGAGTTTTGTTTGCGATTATCTTTTTGATTTGAGCATGGAACTGGGAATTCCAATTACCGGCCCCTTTCTCGTGAATGATAGTGAATAAACACATATCGAGGATAACACGCCTACCATGGAAGATACTGATATCCCCCTGTCACCACATGATCTGTTCGGGCATGCAAAACAGATTATTTCCTGAAGATTTGGATAGTGGCACATGCAAATTTACTTGGAACGGCAGGTAGATACCGCATATAGGTAGGTATGGTGGACTCATATGGAACAACTTTGGGTTTATGGAAGTGGATGCACAAACAATATTCCCGCTTATTACAAGTGAAGGCTAGCAAAAGACTGGGAAGCGACCAACTAGAGAGCGACAACAGTCATCAAAATGCATTGAGATTAACTAACATTGAGTGCAAGCATGAGTAGGACATAAATCACCATGAACATGAACATCATAGAGGCAGTGTTGATTTTGTTTCAACTACATGCAAGAACATGCGCCAAGTCAAGCCACTTGAATCATCCAAAGGAGGATACCATCCTATCATACTACAACACAGTCATCTCAAAATTCATGTGGGCATCCAAGACAAACCATTATAAGCTCCTAGCTAAGTAAGCATGGCATAAGCAACTATGATCTCTAAGTTGTCATTGCAAACATGTTTCTCTCACAACAAAGCTGAATCAGGCATGATGAGCTAGTCATATTTACAAAAACAAAATAGATCGAGTTCATACCAGCTTTTCCAGGCTCAGTCACTTCATCATATATCGTCATTATTGCTTTTCACTTGCACGACCGAATGATGTGAACAATAATAAGCGTGCTCAAGCATTGGACTAAAGCTGGAATCTGTAGGCAAACACAAAGGAGAAGACAAAGTAATATGGCTCCTTGAAAGCTAAATAGGTATGTATGCAAGAGCCACTAAACATTGTAACCAATATCTTTTACCTTGACCCAAAGAAAAAGAAAACTATTTACATGGGAAAGCTCCCAACAAACAAAAGAGGAAAAAGAAAATATTTTTTGGTTTTCTCAAACTAGATAAACACACGAAAAGAAAATGAGAAAAAGAAAATAAACAAGCATGGATGACACAGTGGCAAAGTGTGAACACCGGCCAACAAAGTGAAAGCATAAGCAAGAATGTAAAGTCGGTGAGAACACGTACTCCCCCAAGCTTAGGCTTTTGGCCTAAGTTGGTCTACTCCCAAGGATGGTCCTCGCGGAACCCAAAATGATAATGGGGGTTATACGGGAGCGCTGCAGCCACTGCCTGAATAGATGCCTCACGGAGACGAGCAACCTTTGACTCCCTCTCATACTCCTCTGCCTCTCCTCTAGTTATGTAATATCTCCGTTTTACCTAAAAGTCAAAGAAGGCAGGAGCAGGAAGGGTAATATGGAAAACACGCTGCCGGTTAAATATCAAACGGTATAGGAGGGATTCGTCATCCCTCTCAAGGAACTGGTGGCGTGTCAAAGCGACGCGGTCAAGGAAAGCTGTATGGAGCGGGGGATCTCCTTCGCGGATGGGTACTCCAATAAAATTTGCTATGCGAGTGGCATAGATCCCACCAAAGAAATCCCCTTCATTAGCATTCTTATTCAGCCTCCTTGCTATTATAGCTCTCATGTTGAGCAAAGAGATCAAAAATCCCAGCAAGAGGAGCCAGAACACAGGTTTGAGGTGCGAAACGAATTTTTCTGGAGGTAGGAGAAGGAGATAAGAGCAAGAATGAGTGGAGGGGGTACCTGTGGGCCCCACAAGCCTGGGTGCGCGGCCAGGGGGGTGCCCCCGCCATCAGGGCTTGTGGCCCACTGGTGCAGCCCCCAGACAAGCTCTTTGTCTTAGATTTTTTCAAAAAATCCAGAAAAAATCATACTAGATTTTCACGGCGTTCGGAGAAATTTTATTTTCGAGATACTTTTCTACGGGACGCTAAAACAGAAAACAGGGAAAACTAAATTAAATCTATCATTTTTCTTCTAAGCAACCTAAAGTGAAAGCTTGGAACAGAGGTTTGTGACTCCTCGATTCATCCATCTCATGGTCATCGAAAGAAAATCCGACAATGAGGTTGATCAAGTCTCCTCGACAAACCTTTTCGAATCGCAAAAGAGAACGAAGAATTTTCGAATAGTCACTAGGTCACCTCAATGGGGATGTGTATCACCCCAACAAGCAAATCATACTTCACCTTAATAGGATGAATAGGGCATTCAAAGCTCCCAATAAGAATCGATGAAGTTTTTTCGATAGCATTGATGCAATGTACTCGATATTGTTTCTTTGGAAAGTGCATCGTATGCTCATTACCATTGACATGGAAAGTGACATTGCCTTTGTTGCAATCTATAACAGCACCTGCAATGTTTAAAAAGGGTCTTCCGAGGATAACCGCCATGGCATCATCCTCGGGAATATCCAAGATAACAAAGTGTGTTAAGAAGGTGACGTTGGCAACCACAACAGGCACATCCTCGCAAATGCCGATTGGGAAAGCAGTTGATTTGTCGGCCATTTGCAGAGAGATTTTAGTGGGTGTCAACTTATCCAGTTCAAGTCTACGATAAAGAGAGAGAGGCATAACACTAACACCGGCTCCAAGGTCGCATAACGCGGTTCTAACGTAGTTGCCTTTAATGGAGCAAGGTATAGTGGGCACACCGGGATCACCTAGTTTCTTAAGAGTTCCACCCTTGAAGGTATAATTAGCAAGCATGGTGGAAATCTCAACCTCACGTATCCTCCTCTTATTAGTCACAATATCTTTCATGTACTTAGCATACGGAGACATTTTGAGCATAAGTGTCAAACGCATTTGCAGAAAGACAGGTCTAGTCATTTCAACGAATCGCTCAAAATCCTCATCATCCTTTTTCCTGGATGGTTTGGGAGGAAAGGGCATAGGTTTCTGAACCCATGGTCCCTTTCTTTACCATGCTTCCTAGCAGTGAAGTCATTCTTATCGTATCTCTTATTGTTAGGCTGTGGGTTATCAAGATCAATAGGTTCAATCTCCACATCCTTATCATTGCTAGGTTGAGCATCATCATGAACATCACTATTGATATTATCATTAGGAGCATGTTCATCACCAGATTGTGTTTCAACGTCAGAGACAGAGGCATCGTTTGGACTCTCAGGTGTAGCAGCAACAGGGTTGCTAGCGTGTAGGTTCCTATCATCTTTCTTCTTCTTTCTAGGATGACTAGGTGCATCAATGCTAACTCCTTGAGAATCTTGTTCAGTTCTCTTCGGATGACCCTCAGGATACAAAGGTTCCTTGATCATTCTACCGCCTCTAATAACGACTCTGACAGAATTGTCATTCAACTCATTGAGCAAGTCATTTTGAGCTTTAAGTACTTGTTCTACTTGAGTAGTAACCATAGAGGCATGTTTACTCAGGAGCTTAAGATCATTGACATTTTTGTCCACACAAGCACTTAATGACTAAGCATACGAGCATTCTGTTCCAATTGTCTGCTAACATAATAATTGAAACTTTGTTGTTTTGCAACAAAGTTATGAAATTCATCCAGGCATAAGCTAGCAGGTTTAGCAAAAGGAATATCACTCTCATGAAACCTACGCAGAGAATTTACTTCTACTACGTGTATCGGGTTATCAAGACCATGGATCTCTTCGATAGGTGGTAGATTTTTGACATCTTCAGATTTAATGCCTTTCTCTCGCATAGATTTCTTGGCTTCTTGCATATCTTCAGGACTGAGGAATAGAATACCTCTTTTCTTCAGAGTTGGCTTAGGAGGTGGTTCGGGAATAGTCCAAGCATGCTCATTGCACAAGATGTTATTCAATAGGATCTCAACTTGTTCTACAGTTCATTCCCTAAAAACACAACCAGCACAACTATCTAGGTGGTCTTTGGAAGCATCGGTAAGTCCATTATAGAAGATATCAAGTATTTAATTCTTCTCAAGAGGGTGATCAAGCAAAGCATTCAGTAGCTGGACGAGCCTCCCCCAAGCTTGTGGGAGACTCTCTTCCTCAGCTTGAGCAAAGTTGTATATTTCCTGCAAGGCAGCTTGCGTCTTATGGGCAGGGAAATATTTTTCAGAGAAGTAGTAGACCATATCCTGGGGGCTACGCACACAACCAGGAGCAAGAGAAGTGAACCAAGTCTTAGCATCATCCCTTAGCGAGAAAGGAAACAGCTTGAGGATATAGTAGTGGCGGATTTTTTCCTCACTAGTGAATAGGGTGGCTATATCGTGCAGTTTGGTAAGATGGGCTACAACCGTTTCAGACTCATAACCATGAAAAGGATCAGATTCGACTAGAGTGATTAACTCAGGGTCGACAAAGAATTCATAATCCTTATCGGTCACAAAGATAGGTGAAGTAGCAAACTTCGGGTCGTATTTCATCCTAGCGTTTAGAAAATTTTCTTTCCACTTTCGCAGTAATTTCTCAACATCATAGCTATCCTTACACGCAAGAAAATCCTCAGCTATCTCTCCCTCCATAACATAACGTTTAGGCATAACAGGCAATTCAGGCATAGTAGAAGGTTCTACTTCAATAGTATCAACAGTTTTAGAAGTATCATCACATCTAGCAGCAACTCTAGTAATTTGTGCATCAAGGAATGCACCTAGTGGCAAAGCAGTATCAAGCATAGCATCAACAGGCATAGTATAAAGCATAGCATCATCAGGCATAGTATCAAGCATAACATCATCATAAGCATCATGGGCAACAGAAGTAGCATCATCAAGCACAAGCGACATATCAAGATTTCTAGCAGGAGGTGATGTCGCAAACTTACTCATAACTGAAGGTGAATCAAGTGCAGAGCTAGATGGCAATTCCTTACCTGTCCTCCTAGTTGAGGGCAAGATTTCAGTTCTTGGATCTTTCGGATTCCCCATAGTGACCAACAGACGTCAATCCCAAGTGACTCAGAGAATATAGCTGTGCTTCCCCGGCAACGACGCCAGAAAATAGCCTTGATAATCCACAAGTGTAGGGGATCACAACAGTTTTCGAGGATAGAGTATTCAACCCAAATTTATTGATTTGAATCAAGGGGAAGCAAAAGAATATTCTCAAGTATTAGCATCTGAGTTGTTAATTCAACCACACCTGAAAGATTAGTGTCTGTAGGAAAAGTATCAGTAGCAAAGTAGTATGATAGCAACGGTGCCAGAAAATGGACTGTTGATGGCAGACTATTCCTGACTTGTTGTATCAATGGCGCCAGAAAAGTGTTGCAGCACGTAACAACAAAGTAGCAAGTAACAACAGTAGTGGCAGCAGTAGTGACAACAGTAGCAAGGAACAACAGTAGCAGCAGAGTAACAACAGTAGCAACAGAGTAACAGGAGCAGCAGTAACAGAAGTAGCGGCAAAGTAACATAGCACGGAACAGTAGTAAAAGACTCATAGGCAGTGGATTGATGATGCATGATTATGCCGGATGTGATTCATCATGTAAAAGCTATAACATGGAGAGATAAGTAACTAGCTCCCGTTCGTCAATCTAATGTAGGCATGTATTCTGCATGTAGTCATACGTGCTTAGGGAAAAGAACTTGCATGACATCTATTGTCCATCCCTCCCGTGGCAGTGGGGTCCAAATGGATACTACGGGATATTAAGGTTCTCCTTTTAATAAATAACCGGACCAACGCATTAGCACTTGGTGAACACATGAACTCCTCAAACTATGGTCATCACCGGGAGTGGTTCCTATTATTGTCACTCCGGGGTTCCAGTTATTAAGGTTCTCCTTTTAATAAAGAACCGGACCCCCATCTTTTTACCCTTGATGGCAACTACTTGATGTGTGCCTTGCTGCCCCTACTATCACCGGGAAAGGTCACCACATGGTAGAACCCAAACCCAAGCACTTCTCCCATTGCAAGAATCATAGATCTAGTTGGCCAAACAAAACCCAAGACTCAGAGAACCTTACAAGGATATCAAATCATGCATATAAGAAATCAGCAAAGACTCAAATATATATCATAGATAATCTGATCACAAATCCACAATTCATCGGATCTTGACAAACACACCGCCAAAGAACATTACATCGGATAGATCTCCATGAAGATCATGGAGAACTTTGTATTGAAGATCCAAGAGAGAGAAGAAGCCATCTAGCTACTAACTATGGACCCGTAGGTCTGAAGTGAACTACTCATGAGTCATTGGAGGGGCGATGATGATGATGAAGAAGCCCTCCAACTCCAAAGTCCCCTCCGGTAGGGCGCCGGGAAGGGTCTCCAGATGAGATCTCGCGGAAACGGAAGCTTGCGGCGGCGGAAAAGTATTTTCGAGGCTCCCCTCATTTTTTGCGGAATATTTGGAAA
Organism: Hordeum vulgare subsp. vulgare; assembly: GCF_904849725.1. Taxonomy (NCBI): domain Eukaryota; kingdom Viridiplantae; phylum Streptophyta; class Magnoliopsida; order Poales; family Poaceae; genus Hordeum; species Hordeum vulgare. Next base: position 392,444,379 of record NC_058523.1, on the reverse strand, counting down.
TATATAGGCCAAGGATCTAGGGCAGGGGGCGGCCAGGGAGGCCACAAGCCCTGACCCCGCCGCCTCCCCCCTGGTGGCGGAGTGGGAGCATGTGGGCTCCCTGGAGCCCACCTGGCTTGGCCCAGAGGCCCCCTGATCTTCTTCCGTTCGGGAAAAAATCATTTCGGGGTTTTTATTTCGTTTGGACTCCGTTCCAAAATCAGATCTGAAAAGAGTCAAAAACACAGAAAAAACAGGAACTGGCACTTGGCACTGAATTAATAAGTTAGTCCCAAAAAGATATAAAAAGATACATAAAACATCCAAAGAAGACAAGATAACAGCGTGAAACCATCAAAAATTATAGATACGTTTGAGACGTATCAAGCATCCCCAAGCTTAACTCCTGCTCGTCCTCGAGTAGGGAAGTGATAAGGAATGAATTTTCGATGCTTTCATGCTACCTAGAATAGATGTCCTTTGTAATTCCTCTTATGTGACGTGAATGTTCAGATCCATTTGATTCAAAACAATAGTTTGCTATTGACGTGGAAACAATAATAATTCAAGCAAACTAGCAAGGTAATCATGAACTTTCAAAATAACAAGGCCAAAAGAAAGTTATCCCTACAAAATCATATAGTCTGGCTATGCTCTATTATCATTGCACAACGAATTTAAATCATGCACAACCCTGGTATTGGCCAAGTAATTGTTTCACACCTTTACTTTCTCAAACCTTTTCAACTCTCACGCAATACATGAGCGTGAGCCATGGTTAAAGCACTATAGATGGTGTGGAATGTGGTGGAGGTTGCAAGACAAAAAGGAGAAGATGGTCACATTAACTAGGCTCATCAATAGATATCAATGTGAATGAGTAGGGATTGCCATACAAATGATGCACTAGAGCTACGAGTATGTGAAAGCTCTTAAGGAAAACTAGTGGGTGTGCATCCAACTTGCTTGCTCACGAAGACCTAAGGCAATTTTGAGGAAGCCTATCATTGGAATATACAAGCCAAGTTATATAATGAAAATTTCCCACTAGCTATATGGTGGTGACAAAACGAGAAACTCTCAATGATGAAGATCATGGTGCTTAATATGCACAAGTGTGGAAAAAGTGGTAGCATTGTCCCTTCTCTCTTTTTCTCTCATTTTTTTGGTGGGCTCTTTGGCCTCTCTTTTGTGTGGGCTTCTTTGGCCTCTTTATTTCCTCACATGGGATAATGCTCCATTAATGATGATCATCACACTTTCAACTCAAAACTTAGAGAAACTATGATTCTATATGGAATGCCTTCGGTAGTGTACCATGGCAATGATCTAGCATGGCATAGACATCAATGGAAACATCATGCTAGCTATCTTACGATCATGCAATGGCAATGTAGACATGGTGGCACATGTCATGGTGGTAGTTGCATGGCAATATATCTCGGAATGACTTTGAAAAAGCCATAGTAGGTAGGTATGGTGGCTGTTTTGTGGGAGGCTAATGGTGGGTTTTGTGCACCGGCGGAAGTTGCACGACACTAAGAAGATAGTGATGGTGGAAGGTGAAAGTGCATCTAAACCATGGACTCAACATTAGTCATGAAGAACTCATATACTTGTTGCAAAAATTTTATTAGTAATCGAAACAAATCATTCAACGCATACTCCTAGGGGAAGGGTTGGTAGGTATAAACCATCGCGCAATCCCGACCGCCACACAAAGGATGACAATCAATATACTAATCTTGCTCACATTTTATCACATAGCGGTTCACCATAAGTGCATGCTACGAGAATCACTAACTTCAACACAAGTATTTCCAGATCCACAACACCTTACTAGCATGACTTCAAAATTACCATAACCACAACTCAAAACTAATTGAGGTGAATCAAACTTCTCTAACTATTCAATGCACATGAAGGTGGAAGTTTACGTATCCCTTTGGATAACTACCCCTTTTGAGACTACTTTCAAAGCATAGATCAACTACCAAGCCATGCACCACTGTGCTCTAAATTATATAAGTGAAGCACATAGAGCAAAAGTATCTAGCTCAAAAGATATAAGTGAAGCACATGTGAGCTGAATTGTCTACCAAAAGATATAAGTGAAGCTCGATAAAATCACGGTGTGTGCATGTCTCTCTCTCTAGGTGTGCAGCAAGGATGATTGTGACACAACAAAAATAAAGGACTCCTACGATACAAGATGCTCCAAGCAAAAACACATAAGATGTGGTGAATAAAAATATAGCCCCAAGTAACGTTACCGATGGATTGAAGACGACAGAGGGGATGCCTTCCCGGGGCATCCCCAAGCTTAGGATTTTACGACATCCTTGAATCTCTTGGGGTGCCTTGGGCATCCCCAAGCTTGAGCTCTTGCCATTCTTTATCTTTTTTTCCATAAGAACTTTACCCAAAACTTGAAAACTTCACAACATGAAACTTAAACAGAAACTCGTGATAACATTAGTACAAGAAAGAAAACCACCACTTCCTTAGGTACTGTAGCAAACTTAAATTCTACTTGTGGTGATGTTGGGTTACTGTACTTTCAATCTTCCATGGCTAATACCCCCGATACTATCCATAGTTTCATCAAAATAAGCAACCAACATAACAAAAACAGAATCTGTTAATAGCAGAATAGTCTGTAGCAATCGGTATATTTCGTATACTTCTGGTACCTCAAAAATTCTGAAGAATTACGAAAGTCTGAAGAATTTGCGTAGCAATCAGTAGAAAAAAGAATCAACTCAAAAGCTCTTACAGAAAAAAATGAAAATTCTTTTCGTGAGCAGAAAGTTTCTGTCTTTTCCAGCATGACCAAACGATCATCACCAAGACTAAGCATAACGGTTTTGCTTGGCACAAACGCAAAAAGAAACACAAAAAACACAATCATAACAGAATTATGAAAGTGTGGAAAACACAAAACAGAAAGAAAAAGGATAGATTCGTTGGGTTGCCTCCCAACAAGCGCTTTTGTTTAACGCCCTTAGCTAGGCAAAAAGTGATGGAATCACGTATAGTTATCTTTGGTGCTCAAACCATAGGTAGCCCTCATCATAGATTCATAAGGCAATCTTATTTTATTTCTAGGAAAGTGCTCCATGCCCTTCTTTAAAGGAAATTGAAATATAATATTCCCTTCCTTCATATCGATGATAGCACCAATAGTCCTTAGGAAAAGGCTACCAAGAATAATGGGACATGAAGGATTGCAATCTATGTCAAGTACAATGAAATCCATGGGTACATAGTTCTTATTTGCAACAATAAGAACATCATCGATCCTCCCATGGGTTTCTTGACAGTAGAATCCGCAAGATGCAAATTAAGAGAACACTCTTCAATCTCATGAAAACCAAGAATATCACATAAAGACTTTAGAATCGCGGAATAACTAGCAGCCAAATCACACAAAGCATTGCACTCATAGTTTTTGATCTTGATTTTGATAGTAGGTTCCCACTCATCATGAAGTTTCCTAGGTATAGAGACTTCTAGTTCGAGCTTCTCTTCAAGAGATTTCATCATAGCATCTACGATATGCGCGATAAAGGCTTTGCTTTGGCTATAAGCATGTGGAGAGTTTGCAATGGATTGCATCAAAGAAATGCATTCAAACAAGGTGCAATTATCATAACTGAATTCCTTGAAATCCAAAGTGGGAGTTTCATTACTACCCAAAATTTTGACTTCTTCTACTCCACTCTCCACACCTTTATCATCAAGATAGGTGGACTCTGAATCATTGGGGCGTTTTTCAACCAAAGTGGATTCATATCCAGCCCCTCCATAAGTAGGTTTGACACGCGAAAACAAAGATTCAAGAGGAGACACACCAAGCACTTTAAGATCTTCGTGATTTGCATCACTAGAACGCACCCTTTTAAACCATTCATGTCTAGCGTGAATTTGGGCGGTTCTTTCTTTGCTCTCATTCATGGAGATACGCATAGCTTTCAAAGTTTCATCCAAGTTGACCTTGGGAGGAGCGCATCTTACTTTCAAAGCATGAATATCACAAGACATCCTATCAACGCTTTTAGCCAAATCGTCTATTTTGTGTAGTTTTTCCTCTATGGACGCATTGAAAATCTTTTGAGAGTTGATGAACTCTTTGATATTACTCTCTAGATCAGAGGGTAATTTGTTGTGATTTCCATAAGTGTTGCCGTAGGAATTGCCATAATTGTTAGAGTAGTTACTAGGAAAAGGCCTAGGAACATAGTTTCCTCTAAGAGCATTGTTGTTGCCAAAATTGTTCCTACCAAAAAAATTCACGTCCAAACTAGCGTTGCTACTGCCAATCAAAGAAGATAGTGGCATGTCATTAGGATCTATGGTAGCGTTTCTACTAGCAATCAAATTCATCAACTCGTCCATCTTAGCACTAAGCGAGTTAATTCCTTCTATAGCATGAACTTTTTTGCTAGCAGGCGACCTTTCAGTGTGCCACTGAGAGTAGTTGGTCATGATATTGTCTAGGAGTTTTGTAGCGTCTCCTAACGTGATTTCCATGAACGTTCCACGTGAGGCGGAGTCCAAGATATTGCGAGAAGCGAAATTCAAGCCAGCATAAAAGATTTGTATAATAAACCACAAACTCAAGCCATGAGCGGGACAATTTCTAATCATAAGCTTCATCCTCTCCCAAGATTGTGCAACGTGTTCATGATCAAGTTGCTTGAAATTCATGATATCGTTACGTAAGGAGATGATCTTAGCCGGCGGAAAATACTTGGATATGTAAGCATCTTTGCACTTATCCCAAGAATCGATACTATTTTTAGGCAAAGAAGAAAACCAAGTTTTTGCGCGATCTCGCAACGAGAAAGGAAAAAGTTTCAACTTAATCACGTCATTATCCACATCTCTTTTCTTTTGCATATCACAAATATCAATGAAGGTATTGAGATGGGATGCGGCATCTTCACTAGGAAGGCCAGAGAATTGGTCTTTCATAACAAGATTCAGCAAAGCTGCATTGATTTCATACGATTTCGCACTAGTGGCGGGAGCAATCGGAGTACTAATAAAATCATTATTATTAGTGCTCGAGAAGTCGCAAAATTTGGTGTTTTCAGCCATCATGACTTCAACAAAAAAACAAGCACACAAGCAAGCAAGAGAACCGGCAAAGGCAAAATAAAACGGTGAAGGAGAAAGACAAATGAAAACGGCAAATGTGAAGCGGGGGAGAGGAAAACGAGAGGCAACTGGCAACAAAAGTAAATACAAGAGAAGAGTTTGTGAGACCTACTTGGATAGATCTTGATTTCTCCTCCCCGGCAACGGCGCCAGAAATACTTTTGATGTTGGCTGTGCTTCCCCGGCAACAGCGCCAGAAATGCTTCTGCTACCTCAAAAAGATCCCTGGCAACGGCGCCAGAAATGCTTCTGCTGTCAGCTATGCTACTGCACAAAAGACCTTCCAATGGCGCCAGAAACAGATGTGTTGACGGCACCAGGAATCCTTCAGCTGCGGCTATGCCTTGAGGGACTTCCTAGGCAAGTATGCAAAGGATTTCCCCCGTGGCCTTGGAGCCGTGCGTTGGTGTTCCCTTGAAGAGGAAAGGGTGATGTAGCACAATGATGGTAAGTATTTCCCTCAGTTAGAGAACCAAGGTATCAATACCATGGAGGAGTATCTCAAGATCCTGCACAAACACAAAAGCTTGCTCCCAACGCTATGAAGGGGTTGTCAATCCCTTATAGATCGTTTGTCAATTGAGAACTGAAAGCAACAAAGTAACAAAGCAAAGTAAAAGCGGAGGTGTAAACGATGGATGTGAATAGACCTGGGGGGCGTAGTGTTTACTAGTGGCTTCTCTCATGAAAGAAAGTAGACAGTGGGTGAACAAATTACTGTCGAGCAATTGATAGAACCGCGCAAAGTCGTGACGATATCTATGCAATGATTATATCTATAGGCATCACGTCCAAAACAAGTAGACCGATACTTTCTGCATCTACTACTATTACTCCACACGTCGACCGCTATCCAGCATGCATCTAGTGTATTAAGTCCATAAGAACAGAGTAACGCCTTAAGCAAGATGACATGATGTAGAGGGTTAATCTCAAACCAATGATAAAAACCCCATCTTTTTACCCTTGATGGCAACTACTTGATGTGTGCCTTGCTGCCCCTACTGTCACTGGGAAAGGTCACCACATGGTAGAACCCAAAACCAAGCACTTCTCCCATTTCAAGAATCATAGATCTAGTTCGCCAAACAAAACCCAAGACTCGGAGAGACTTACAAGGATATCAAATCATGCATATAAGAAATCAACAAAGACTCAAATATATATCATAGATAATCTGATCAAAAATCCACAATTCATCGGATCTCGACAAACACACCGCCAAAGAAGATTACATCGGATAGATCTCCATGAAGATCATGGAGAACTTTGTATTGAAGATCCAAGAGAGAGAAGAAGCCATGTAGCTACTAACTACGGACCCGTAGGTCTGAGGTGAACTACTCACGAGTCATTGGAGGGGCGATGATGATGATGAAGAAGTCCTCCAACTCCAAAGTCCCCTCCGGCAGGGCGCCGGGAAGGGTCTCCATATGAGATCTCGCGGAAACGGAAGCTTGCGGCGGCGGAAAAGTATTTTCGAGGCTCCCCTCATTTTTTGCGGAATATTTGGGAATATATTGGCCAAGGATCTAGGTCAGGGGGCGGCCAGGGAGGCCACAAGCCCTGACCCCACCGCCTCCCCTGGTGGCGGAGTGGGACCTTGTGGGCTCCATGGAGCCCACCTGGCTTGTCCCAGAGGCCCCCTGATCTTCTTCCGTTCGTGAAAAAAACATTTCAGGGTTTTTATTCCGTTTGGACTTTGTTCCAAAATCAGATTTGAAAAGAGTCAAAAACACAGAAAAAACAGGAACTGGCACTTGGCACTGTATTAATAAGTTAGACCCAAAAAGATATAAAACGATACATAAAACATCCAAAGAAGACAAGATAACAGCGTGAAACCATCCAAAATTATAGATACGTTTGAGACATATCAGGGGGCGCCTAGCAGGTTTGTGGGCCCCCTGTGGCTCCTCGGCCCTACTTCTTCTGCCTATAAATTCCCGAAAAATCCAAAACCATAGAAGAGAGCCATGAAAACACTTTTCCGCTGACGCAAGCTTCTGTCTCCGGAAGATCCCATCTGGGGCACGTTCTGGTGCCCTGCCGGAGGGGGGATTCGGATACGGAAGGCTTCTTCTTCAACACCATGCCCTCTCCGATGATGCGTGAGTAGTTCACCATAGACCTACGGGTCCATAGATAGTAGCTAGATGGCTTCTTCTCTCTCTTGGATCTTCAATACAAAGTTCTCCATGATCTTCATGGAGATCTATCCGATGTAATCTTCTTTGCGGTGCGTTTGTCGAGATCCGATGAATTGTGGATTTATGATCAGATTATCTATGAATTTGATTTGAGCTTCTTCTGATCTCTCTTATGCATGATTTCATATCCTTGTAATTCTCTTCGAGTTGTGGGTTTTGTTTGGCCAACTTGGTCTATGATTCTTGCAATGGGAGAAGTGGTTGGTTTTGGATTCCTACTGTGCGGTGACCTCACCCATTGACAGAAGAGGTAGCGAGGTACGCATCATGTTGTTGCCATCAAGGGTAAAAACATGGGGTTTATATCTATTGCATGATTTATCCCTCTGTATCATGTCATCTTGCTTAAGGCGTTACTCTGTTTGTCATGAACTCAATACACTAGATGCATGCTGGATAGCGGTGGATGTGTGGAGTAATAGTAGTAGATGCAGAAATATCGGTCTACTACTCTCGGACGTGATGCCTATATGTATGATCATTGCCTTAGATATCGTCATGACTTTGCGCGATTCTATCAATTGCTCGGCAGTAATTCATTCACCCACCGTAATATTTGCTATCATGAGAGAAACCTCTAGTGAACACTATGGCCCCCGGGTCTACTTCACATCATATTTTCAGCCTTATACTTTTACTTTGTTGCACTTTCCACCTTCAGATCTCACCTTGCAATCAATCGTGAAGGGATTGAAAACCCCTTTGTAGCGTTGGGTGCAAGTTTGCTGTTTTTGCGCATGTACGGTGGAGACTTGGCTTGATACTCCTACTGGATTGATACCTTGGTTCTCAAACTGAGGGAAATACTTACTGTTATTGTGCTGCATCACCCTTTCCTCTTCAAGGGAAAACCAACGCAAGGTCAAGAGGTAGCAAGAAGAATTTCTGGCGCCGTTGCCGGGGAGCATCCAGTGAAGCTTATCCAAGTAACCGTCGCAAACTCATCTCTTGCATTTACTTTTTTGCCTCTCGTTTTCCTCTCCCCCACTTCTGAAAAACAAAAATTTACGAAAAAAATTGCCTTTTTCTTTCGCGCTTTTCTTTCGCTTGCTTTCTGTTCGCTTGTGTGCTTGTCTGCTTGCTGAAGTCACCATGACCGAAAACCTCAAACTTTGTGACTTCTCGAATACTAATAATAATGATTTTATTAGTACTCTGATTGCTCCCGCCACTAGTGCGGAATCATATGAAATCAATGCTGCTTTGCTGAATCTTGTTATGAAAGAGCAATTCTCTGGCCTTCCTAGTGAAGATGTTGCATCCCATCTTAATACCTTCATTGAGTTATGCGATATGCAAAAGAAGAAAGATGTGGATAATGATGTGATTAAATTGAAGCTATTTTCGTTCTCGTTGATAAATCGAGCAAAAACTTGGTTTTCATCTTTGCCCAAAAGTAGTATTGATTCTTGGAACAAGTGCAAAGATGCTTATATATCCAAGTATTTTCCGCCGGCTAAGATTATCTCTCTCCGTAATGATATCATGAATTTTAAGCAACTTGATCATGAACATGTTGCACAATCTTGGGAGAGAATGAAATTGATGATTAGAAATTGTCCCACTCATGGCTTGAGTCTTTGGATGATTATACAAATCTTCTATGCTGGTTTGAATTTTGCTTCTAGAAATATCTTGGACTCCGCCTCCGGTGGAACCTTCATGGAAATCACATTAGGAGAAGCCACAAAAGTCCTAGACAATATCATGACAAACTATTCTCAGTGGCACACTGAAAGGTCACCTACTAGTAAAAAAAATACACGCTATAGAAGAAATTAACTCGTTGAGTGCTAAGATGGATGAGTTAATGAAATTGTTTTCTAGTAAAGGTTCTCCTTTAGATCCAAATGATATGCCCTTATCTTCCTTTATTGAGAGTAGCAATGAAAGCTTGGATGTTAATTTTGTTGGTTGGAATAATTTTGGCAAAGACAATGCTTTTAGAGGAAACTATATTCCTAGGCCTTTCCCTAGTAATCCCTCTAATAACTTTGGCAAGTCCTACAACAATGCTCATGGAAATTACAATAAATTACCTTCTGATCTATAGAGTAATATTAAATATTTTATCAACTCGCAAAGATTTTCAATGCGTCCATAGAAGAAAAACTACTCAAAATTGATGATTTGGCTAGGAGCGTTGATAGAATGTCTCTTGATATTGATGCTTTGAAAGTTAGATGTGCTCCTCCCAAGATCAATATGGATGAAACTTTGAAAGCTATGCGTGTTTCCATGAATGAGAGTAAAGAAAGAACTGTCCAAATTCGTGCTAGACATGAATGGCTTAAAAAGGTGTGTTCTCGTGATGAGAATCACGAAGATCTTAAAGTGCTTGGTGTGACTCCCATTGAATCCTTGTTTTCTAGTGTCAAACCTAATGATGATGGGGCTGGATATGAATCCACTTTGGTTGAAAAACGCCCCAATGATTCGGAGTCCATCTATCTTGATGCTAAAAGCATTGAAAGTGGAGTAGAAGATATCAAAACTTTGAGTAGTAATGAAACTACTACTTTGTATTTCAAGGAACTCAATTATTATAGTTGCTCTTTGATTGAATGTATTTCCTTGATGCAATCCATGCTAAACTCTCCACACGCTTATAGCCAAAACAAGGCCTTTACCGATCATATCGTCAATGCTATGATGAAATGTATTGAAGAGAAACTTGAATTGGAAGTTTCTATTCTTAGAAAACTTCATGATGAGTGGGAACCTACTATCAAAATCAAGATCAAAAACTATGAATGCAATGCTTTGTGTGATTCGGGTGCTAGTGTTTCCGCGATTCCAAAGTCTTTATGTGATGTTCTAGGCTTCAATGAGATTGATGAGGGCTCTTTTAATTTGCATCTTGCGGATTCTATTGTTAAGAAACCTATGGGAAGGATCAGTGATGTTATTATTATTGCAAATAGGAACTATGCACCCGTAGATTTCATTGTGCTTGATATTGATTGCAATCCTACATGTCCTATCATTCTTGGTAGACCTTTCCTAAGGACTATTGGTGTTGTCATCGATATGAAGGAAGGGAATATTAGATTTCAATTTCCATTAAAGAAGGGCATGGAACATTTTCCTTGAAAGAAAATAAGATTGCCTTATGAATCCATGATGAGGGCTACTTATGGTTTGAGTACCAAAGACGACGATACGTGATTCTTTCGCCTTATGCCTAGCTAAGGGCGTTAAACAATAGCGCTTGTTGGGAGGCAACCCAATGAATTTATCTTTGCTTTTTGCCTTCTGTTTTGTTGCGTCCACACCATCATAATTCTTTTATGATTGTGTTTATTGTGTTTCTTTTTGTGTTTGAGCCAATTAAAACCTTTATGACTAGTTTTGGTGATGGTTGTTTGATCATGCTGGAAAAAGACAGAAACTTTTCACTCACGAAATTATTTTTCAGTTTTATCCAAAAAGAGATTTTGAGTTGATTCTTTTTGCTCATGGTCGATATGTCAATTGCCCAAATTGTCGTAATTCTTCAGAATTTTTGAGATACCAGAAGTATATGAAGTATACAGATTGCTACACGCTGGTGTGTTTTTGACAGATTCTGTTTTTTGTTGTGTTGATTGCTTATTTTGATGAAACTATGGATAGTATCAGGGGGTACTAGTCATGGAAAAGTGATAATACAGTAAGATAACACCAATATAAATAGAAATCAAGTTTTATATAGTACCTAATGAGGTGGTAGTTTGTTTTCTTGTGCTAATGATATCACGAGTTTCTGTTTAAGTTTTGTGTTGTGAAGTTTTTCAAGTTTTGGGTGATGTTCTCATTGACAAAGGGATAAAGAGTGGAAAGAGCTCAAGCTTGGGGATGCCCAAGGCATCCCAAGACAAATTCAAGGACACCAGAAAGCCTAAGGTTGGGGATGCCCCGGGAAGGCATCCCCTCTTTCGTCTTCAATCCATCGGTAACATTACTTGGAGCTATATTTTTATTCACCACATGATATGCGTTTTTGCTTGGAGCGTCGTATATTATAGGAGTATTTTCTTTTTGTTGTGACACAATCATCCTTGCTACACACCTTTTGAGAGAGACATGCACTCATCGTGAATTTGCTAGAATACTCATTGAGCTTCGCGTATATCTTTTGAGTTAGGCAATTTAGCTCACATGTGCTTCACTTATATCTTTTGAGCTAGATAACTTTGCTCTAAGTGCTTCACTTAGATCTTTTAGAGCATGGCGGTGTCATATTTTGGAGAAATAAGAACTCTCGATCTTCACTTATATCTTTTTGAGACTGCTCTCTCTGAGTAACTTGGTAGTTGGCTTGTGCTATGAAAGTAGTCCTAAAGATGATAGGCGTCCAAAGAGGATACAATAAAACTTCCATATTCTTGTGCATTGATTAGAAAGAGAAGTCTGATTCCTCTCAATTAGTTTTGAGACAAGGATTTGGTAATATTAAGAGACATGTTGGTAGGGTGTTGTGAATCTAGAAATACTTGTGATGAAGTTAGTTATTCCCGTAACATGCACGTATGGTGAACCGCTATGTTAGGAAGTCGGAGCATAATTGATTTATTGATTGTCATCCTTTGTGTTGTGGTCGGGATCGCGCGATGGTTAACACCTACCAACCCTTCCCCTAGGAGTATGCGTTGAGCACTTTGTTTCGATTACTAATAAAAACTTCCGCAAGAAGTATGTGAGTTCTTCATGACTAATGTGAGTCCATGGTATAGATGCATTTTCACCTTCCACCATTGCTAGCCTCTCTAGTGCCACACAACTTTCGCCGGTACACAAAACCACCATAGACCTTCCTCAAAACAGCCACCATACCTACGTATCATGGCCTTTTCATAGCCATTCCGAGATATATTGCCATGCAACTCCCACCATTCCGTCTCATGACTTGTGTCTTCACTTACATATTGCCATTGCATGATCGTAAGATAGCTAGCGAGATGTTTCAACGTCATACGCCAAGCTAGATCATTGCACATCCCGGTACAGTGTCGGAGGCATTTCTTATAGAGTCATCATCGTTCTAAGCATTGAGCTATGAGTAAATGAAAGTGTGATGATCATCATTATTAGAGCATTGTCCCATGTGAGGAAATAAAAAAAGAGGCCAAAGTTGCCCACACAATTTTTTTTATATATATGGAAAGAGGCCAAAGAGCCCAAACAAAAAAAAGAGAAAAAGAGAGAAGGGACAATGCTACTGTCTTTTTTCACACTTGTGCTTCATAATAGCACCATGTTCTTCATGATTGAGAGTCTCTTGTTTTTTCACCACCATATACTAGTGGGAATCTTCATTATATAACTTGTCTTGTATATTCCAATGATGGGCTTCCTCAAAATTGCCCTAGGTCTTCGTGAGCAAGAAAGTTGGATGCACACCCACTAGTTCTCCTTTTGAGCTTTCACACACTTATAGCTCTAAGTGCATCCATTGCATGGTAATCCCTACTCTTTCACATTGGTATCTATTGATGGGCATCTCCATAGCCGTTTGAAACGCCGAGTCAATGTGACCATCTCCTCCTTTTTGCCTCACAACCTTCACCACACTCTATTCCACCTATAAGTGCTATATCCATGGCTCACGCTCATGTATTGCGTGAGAGTTGAAAAAGGTTTGAGAAAGTAAGAGTGTGAAAACAATTACTTGGCCTATACCGGGGTTGTGCATGATTTAAATTCGTTGTGTGGGGATGATGGAGCATAGCCAGACTATATGATTTTGTAGGGATAACTTTCTTTGGCCTTGTTATTTTTAAAGTTCATGATTACCTTGCTAGTTTGCTTGAATTATTATTGTTTTCATGTCAATAGCAAACTATTATTTTGAATCTTACGGATCTGAACATTCATGTCACATGAAAGAAGTTACAAAGGACAAATATGCTAGGTAGCATTCCACATCAAGAATTCATTCTTTATCACTTCCCTACTCGAGGACGAGCAGGAGTTAAGCTTGGGGATGCTTGATACGTCTCTAACATATCTATAATTTTTGATAGTTCCATGCTATTATCTTGTCAAACTTTGGATGTTTTGTATGCCTTTTATATCTTTTTTGGGACTAACTTATTAACTCAGTGCCAAGTTCCAGTTACTGTTTTTTCCGTGTTTTTGACCCTTTTTAGAGGAGAATATTAAACGGAGTCCAAACAGAATAAAACCTCCGAAAAGATTTTTTCCGGAACAGAAGATATGCAGGGAGCTTGAGAACCAAGGCAGAGGGCACCAGGGGAGGCCACAAGCCCCCTAGCCGCGGCTTGGGGGTCGCGCCTAGCAGGCTTGTGGGCCCCCTGTAGCTCCTCTGCCCTACTTCTTCCGCCTATAAATCCCCGAAAAATCCAAAACCACGGGAGAGAGCCACGAAAATAATTTTCCGCCGCCGCAAGCTTCTGTCTCCGCAAGATCCCATCTGGGGCACGTTCTGGTGCCCTACCGGAGGGGGGATTCGGACACGGAGGGCTTCTTCATCAACACCATTGCCTCTCCGATGATGCGTGAGTAGTTCACCATAGACCATCGGGTCCATAGCTAGTAGGTAGATGGCTTCTTCTCTCTCTTGGATCTTCAATACAAAGTTCTCCATGATCTTCATGGAGATCTATCCAATGTAATCTTCTTTTGCGGTGTGTTTTTAGAGATCCGATGAATTGTGGATTTATGATCACATTATCTATGAATCTTATTTGAGTTTCTTTTGATCTCTTATATGCATGATTTCATATCCTTGTAATTCTCTTCGAGTTGTAGGTTTTGTTTGGCCAACTTGATCTATGATTCTTGCAATGGGAGAAGTGCTTGGTTTTGGGTTCATACCGTGCGGTGACCTCACCCAGTGACAGAAGGGGTAGCGAGGCCAGGCATCGTGTTGTTGCCATGAAGGGTAAAAATATGGGGTTTATATCTATTGCATGAATTTATCCCTCTACATCATGTCATCTTGCTTAAGGCGTTACTCTGTTTGTCATGAACTCAATACACTAGATGCATGCTAGATAGCGGTCGATGTGTGGAGTAATAGTAGTAGATGCAGAAAGTATCGGTCTATTTGTCTTAGACGTGATGCCTATATCTATGATCATTGCCTTAGATATCGTCATGACTTTGTGCGGTTCTATCAATTGCTCGGCAGTAATTCGTTCACCCACAGTAATATTTGCTATCATGAGAGAAGCCTCTAGTGAACACTATGGCTCTCCGGTCTACTTCACATCATATTTTCAGCCTTACACTTTAAATTTATTGCACTTTCCGCCTTCTGATCTCACCTTGCAATCAATCGTGAAGGGATTTACAACCCCTTTGTAGCGTTGGGTGCAAGTTTGCTTTTTTGGCACAGGTACGGTGGAGACTTGGCTTGATACTCCTACTGGATTGATACCTTGGTTCTCAAACTGAGGGAAATACTTATTGCTACTGTGCTGCATCACCCTTTCCTCTTCAAGGGAAAAACCAACGCAAGCTCAAAAGGTAGCACTACTCCTGCTTCAGCTCCTACTGCTACTACTCAAGTTTATGTGGCTGAGCGGAATGAGGATTATGATGGTGATTACGATGATGAGGGAGAAGTTACTCCAAATCAGCACCAGGGACAACAACCACCAGCACAAGAACAGGGTCGTCCACATGGATACAATTGCAATGATAGGGATGCACCACCCCCTCAGGTATGGGATCATGACCATCTCGCTAAACTTCAATTAAATATTCCTATATTTGATGGTAGATATGTTCCTAATATATATCTTACTTGGGAGTTAGAATAAGAACAATGTTTTACATGCTTACACTTTCCTGAGGATAGACGTGTTACTGTTGATGTTTCTTCATTCACTAGTTTTGCTTGTGTTTGGTGGTCTGAACATTGTAGAATACATCATGCTAATATTCTAACTACTTGGGCTGATTTGAAAACTGCTATGTGTACTCATTGGGTTCCGCCATATTATCAACGTGAACTACTTCAAAAATTGTAGCGTTTAAGACAAGGAAAGAATTCTATAGAAGAATATGATTAGGAATTACAAATTGGCATGATTAGATGTGGTATTGTTGAGGACAATGAAGCTATGCTTGCATGTTTTATGAGTGGATTAAATAGAGATATTCAGACTATTTTAGAGTATAAGGAGTATAACACTATCACTCGTTTATTCCATTTTGCTTGCAAAGCTGAACGTGAAGTGCAGGATCGACAAGCATTGGCCAGAACTAATATTTCTGCAGGTCACACTTCATCATGAATGCCACATACTTCATCTACTTCCACATGTCTTGTTGCATCACCACCTACTTCAGCCACCAACTCCAACCGAAATACCAGGAAACAGGCACCTTCCCCACCCTCCGCCAAGAGCACACCTTCCAGGCCTGCACAGAGCTCTTCTTCATCCATTGCGTCGACAGGGCGAATACATGACGTTATCTGTCGTCGTTGCCAGGGTGGAGGTCACTATGCGAGAGACTGCCGTCCAAGCATGTCATGATTGTTACCGAGGATGGTGCATATGACTCTGCTAGTTATTATGATGAGGAGACTCTGGCTCTTATTGCAAGTGAAGAACAGGGTGTCGATGAGACTAAACAAGAGACACACTACATGGCTGCTGACTTCATCGGCGCATATGAAAGTTTAGTTTCTCAACATGTTTTAAGTGTGCACGTAACACAGGCTGAGAAAAATCAGAGGCACAACTTGTTCCATACAAAGGGAGTAGTGAAGGAACGTTCTGTTCACGTAATCCTCGATGGAGCGAGTTGCAACAACTTTGCTAGCATGGAGATGGTGGAGAAGTTGTCTCTCACCACCATACCATATCCTCATCCTTATTACATCTAGTGGTTCAACTACAGTGGCAAGGTTAATGTAACATGTACTCTTCTGCCCGATGTTCCCGACCGTGTAGTCGGCTTCTGCCGGATGCTCCCGACCACCTCGAGCAGAGCTAGCACACCACCAGGCTCCTCGATGTCCGCAACCTTCTCCGACGATGTACCCCCTCCTCTCCCCTCTCTCTTGCCTTCCCGTTGGGCATGCGCTTTGCTGCCCAAGCCAGCCAATTGCCTCGAGCATATCCCGCTGACGCCCTCCTAACCTGTCGTCCATCCGATGCGGAGACGACGCGTGAAAACTTATCCGTTCGCGAGCAAGCCTCCTGGATCCCCCACCCTTAGACACCTCCTCTCCATAGCTATCACACACGTCATCGAGCACGTTGCGTGTGCTCTAGCCCCGTACCATTGGCCCACAGCTCAGTGGCCGTGGCTAGCCCCGCAATGCTCCAAAAGCCTCCAGATGACTCGCTCTTCCAACCCACACCTGTAGAGCCTCTCTCAGCCACTCGTTGCTGTGGTGCATCATCGCCATGGACATTGTCCGCGCAGCACCGAGGCACTGCTATAAATAGCGATCCACATGCCTCCCTTCCCTTGTTGCTGCTCCCTCTCACCCCCAATTTCACCCAGGGACTCACCCCCCTTCGCTTTGTTGCTCAGACGCTCGCGTTCAAGCAGGATCTCCGCTACCTTGGGTCAGCACCAACCCAACGGTACAAGGCTTCACTCTCCCTCCCGCCGCCTTCTCCCTGTTCCTCTACGACCCACGGAGCTAACCCATCGTCATTTTGGCGGATCATAGACAGATCCGATCTCATTATACTCAAGCTCTTCGGTTGCCGTTCAGCCGTCTCGCTGCCAACAAACCAGCCACCCCCGGTTTCCAACTCCACCCTTCAAGACGTGCGACAACTAGACGAACCCATCGGTGCCCTAAGAATCCCCGGTCGTGCCTCGTATCGTCAATGGTGAGAACCCCTGCCCTATCTGTCCCGAGGAAGGAGATGACAGGTAGGCCCCACCTATCATCCCCTCTTGACGCTCTGTCTCGCTGATGGGTGGGCCCGCCCCATCAAGTTTGAACACGCCGCGACGCGTACCGATTCGAGCGAAGGCGTATTCCCTAATACATCTTTGACATGGAACTCCCGCAATGTTGCATTGTGTCTTGGACGATTTCTCCTGGGCCGGCTCAGCTGCGCTGTTGTTGGCCCACTAGCATAGTAGGTTTTTCCATTTTCTATTTTTGGAAATCTTGCAAAAATTCCTCAAGACCAAATACTTGTCCAATTTCAATGATTCGAAATCCTATTTTTTTCTAAAACCCAAACTATATAATAATGCCACTTTCACATTTGTCCGTAATATCTTTTGGTACTGTTTGAATTCAAACTCTAGTTAAAACTATTAGGGGGCACTTTGTTAAATTCCTAGAGCACCCAAATTAACTCCAAATGGAGTGATTCCAATTTTTCGATGCTCTAAAAATCATGCGCTATTTATTTAACCATGGTTAATTTTTTTACCATGCATTAATTCTACTAGATCAAATAATAGCTCCTTTCTCCCATTTATTTCATCTTAGTAAATTTATAGGAAATTCCCCCACAACTCAAATCCACTAAAACCACTTTCTAATTATTTTTCTTATATCATGCCCTATTAAATGGGTGGCTCCACTCATTTTTAGGAAAGTATTCTCTATGGACTTCTTATGGGGCCAGTAATGCCTCCAGTTCCGCTATTCAAAAATCTCCGGTGGTCCAAATCAATTAGAACACACCTTAGGTATTCTTCTTGAGACCAGAGGCGTCCAAGAAAAATAAAACTCCTATTTTTAGAACACTTCCATTTCTGCTTGTTGTGTTTCTTATTTTGGATGTTTGTGACGATAGTTGACGAAGTAGACGAGGTGCTCGGAGTTGGTCTAGAAGCTCGTGAAGACCTCGAAGACTTTGCTGGACCAGGCAAGCAGACCTTGACCATGACTTCAATATATTTTATTGCATGTCATATATCACTCTACTTATTTGCATTTGAAGCATGTTGAATCAGTGACCACCATGGTGGGTTGTCCCTGATAACTCCTTGTTGATACTTGCACTAGGCATGATCCTACCTTCCTATGAGGGTTCTGCAGGTGGGAAGTAGATAGGATGGTTAGTAGCTGTTACACATCCGAGATGGGTTTATGCATGGTGTTGGAAACAACGGTGTTTTCAAGACTTTCGAAAACCCCATCGGGTGCCACTAATGCCCGAGGGAGATGGTGATGAGCTAGGTAACCTCTTGAGGAAGAAGTGGTGTGCCGACACAAGTGAGTGTGTGATTTCAAAAAGGGATTAGATTTAAAATTTCTCGACCGTTCCCAACCTTACACGTACGACCATGATACCCATTATGGGACTGGGCTTTATTGCTTACTCTGGTTGATTCGAGCTGAGAGCCCGCATTACTAGTGGTGGGAGTGACCTAGTCACTCTCGATACAGGATGGTGCCAGGAAAGGACGACCATGGGTTGTTTTCACAAACATCGGGCACACCGGTGCATGCCCTCATGGATGATACTTGTGATGTACATCACGAGGTATGGCACCAATGATTGGAACCTTCACTAGTACCGTCATGGGAAAGGCATTGTTCGGGTACTTACCACAGGTGCGAAAAATACCGCGAGCCATGAATTGACACAGAAGTTTCCCGATTCTCGTGGGTAAAGTATGCAACCTGTGCAGAGTGTAATACTATTCGAATAGCCGTGTTCACGGTCAAGTAGAGTTGGGTGGTGCTGCTTAAACTACGTCCATTGTTACAAAACTGTGTGTGCGTGTGGGAAAGATGACACTTGGGACAAGTCAGATGACTTGACGTAAGGAGAGAACATGAGATGTTCAGCCCTTGCTTATATTGGTATATGTAACTTGTTGATATGGATATCTGTTACTTCATGATGCATGTCTTACAAGATATTTTGATCATGTCATTGCACTAAAAATTAGCTTTATACAACTTACCTACTTAGTGCTATATCATGCATCACTATTGCCTTGTTCCATAACATGGGTTGCTTCTGAGCACATTCAAAGTACTCATTGCCTTGCCACTGGTTATTTAATTGGCTAGGCATGGAAGAACATGAGTATGATTAAGAGTTCATCGGTGACAAACATGCGAACTAGGACGCTTCCCAGTCAGAAAGCGTGTAGGGATTTAGGAAGATGGCATGGGTTCATGCTTTCGATCAAGACTTTCGATGTTAGCTATGTTGGTGTGTTGGCCTTCGTGGCCCTATCTAGGTAAGGCTTGACCTTAATTGTCCTTATTTGTATCAGACGGTATGTATGGATGTAAGACTCTTGTTATTTCATCTTCCGTATGTTCATGATCTCTGGGATCACTGCACACGTGCATTCGGCGATCATCAACTCATAAGTCGGGGTCCCCTCACCTACAAAGGAATTACTCACTCCCGGTGGTGAGCATCATGGAATTGTTGAAGGATAAGGGTTGTTGATGACGATGGCGATGAATTCTCCTCTCCGAAGCCCCAAACATACTCCAGATCAACCCTCCTGACGAAGAACATGAGGTACATGTAATGCCCCAAGTGTAACATTGCCATATTTGGAACCTTGCCATGTGTGGGTCCATGTTGTCATTCTATGGAGTATCATTTCATGTATCATTTCATGTGCTCATGCTTCGTATTCCCTTTGCATCATGCATCCATATCAATCATGCCATCCATGTTGTTGTTGTCATGTTGATCTTATGTTTGTGGAGTGATGAGTGCAAGTGGTGTGAAGTGATGTGCAAGAGTGGCTGTCCAACTTTGCCTTTTATACCAAGCTAGGTTTCAACTAAACCTCTGCCCTCTTATTATTTTCTTAGTTCAAGTTTTGCTTGCTCAACCCCTGTTTGAAAATGTTTATCATTTAGAGTATTTTCTGGTGCATGTGGTGCTTGGACTTAGGTGTTTTAAAACTATGTTTGAGAGGGGTGTTTATTCACAAAACAGATTAATTAATTCTGTTTTGTAAATATTTCTTAGCTACAAAATTCCTCTTTTCATTTTATTTAAATAGGTCATAGTCTCCTTATGACCAGGGGATTTTTTGTTTTTCTTTTGGATCCATAGATTACCTAGGAGTTTATTTGTTTGCTGGCTTTTGTTTTAAAATAGAAAAAACCAAGTGGTTTTTCTTTCTTACCTGGAACCACCGAGTGGGCTTACTCCTCCTCGCTCGCCTAGTAGCCTTCTCTCGCGCGTAGCCCATTCCCCGTCCCTTACTGTTGATGTCGTCTTCCTCCTCCCGCTCCTTTCCGTCAGTCTTTTAGAGAGAGAGCGAGACAGAGGGCCGACGCTGTGGCTCACGGACGTCGAGGCGGCCTCCCTCGCCCCTATATATCCCTTGGCGTGCATGCCATGTTCTAGGGTTCCTCCAAGCCGCCGCCACCTCCTTTCCTCTTCCTCCTCCCACTCCCTGGATTGACAGAAGGCGGGTCGAGCTCCTCCTCTGCCATGGTCGATCCCTGATGAGGTTGCTGTCGTCGACAGCGTACCCCTTCTTCCTCTCCAAGCGATCCAAGAGCACGCGGGACCCCACGGGAGCCCGTTCCCGCAGCGAGACGACGACGATCGCCTCTGCTTCCACTACTTCGACGATGACTCCTTCTGCTCCGACGACTACCTCCGCAGCGGCTTGTTCCTCGACAACCCCTTCTTCCTCTCCATCAGGCGCGGCCTCCTCGACCTGTGGGTGAGTAGTAGGACTACTTCCCGTTCCCCTGTCAGCAGATCTCGTGTAGGGCCGTAGCAGCACCGTCGTAGTTTCTCTGTGTTGCCGGCGCCGCCGTGCTCGTGGAGCAGTAGTTGTAGGTCATCTCTCGGCGAGTTTAGTGGTGAAATGGATCCGTGGGAGTTCCCTCTTCCTCCCAGCGATGAGCCGTTGGTCAATTTGTAGGGAATCGCCGGTGGTGGCCCTCCCCTGTTCCGGCCACCGTCGAACTGTAGCAGATCGAGAGGGGGTTGCTCAAAAGAGCAAGGTCCCCCTCTCTGTTAAGTATCGTCCAAGTAGCGCAGTGGTAGCAGTGGGTTTTGTCTTCGCGTAGGTCGTGGGTTCGAGCCCCCGCAGCACCCCCTTTTGCTTATTTGATTTTGTGCCACAGTAGCAACAGAGGGAAACATACCCTGTTTCCAGCCCCTCTCTGTCGAGCCCAGTAGAGGTAGTGCAGTGGTTGTAGTTGTGTGTTGTGTGCAGTAGGTTTGGGGTTCGATCCCCAAGCCACCCCTTTTACTTCGTTATTTTCTTCTTTGATGTTTTATTGTAGTGTTGTTGTAGCGTTGCTTGGAAGCAATATTTTTTGCCTAATATCACTATGAGTAGTTTTTTCATCTTTATTTTGCTTGTGTGCATGTGTGGGTGTGTAGGCAAGTCTTGTATGTGTGCTAGCATGTATGTGCACATGTGGTGTGTGCTTGTGTGTGTGTGCATGTGTGTGTATCACACACACATGACCAAGTCATGGATTTTTCTTAGTGAGCATGGGGAGTTCTTTGAACCCCTATCATGCATGTGTGTGTGTTAGTGGTAGTTTGTGTGAGTGTAAGTATGTGTGTGTAATATAACTAGCATGTGTAGGTGGGTGTGCATGAGCACTTGTGATGCAAGCATCTATGTGTGTGTGTGTTGATGTGCTATGGCACACATACATGAGGCCTAACCCTCATGTCACCATTGGAGTTGTGGGTGTGAGCATGTGTATGTGAAGAGGATGAACTAGTGAGTATCACATATGATATGGCACTATTTGAGCTATATGATTCCATGTTGTTTTTCCTTTCAACTTTCTGCCTACATGTTGTATGCAAGTACCTAGGTATTATATATGTTTTTGGGGTAGAATCATCCCAGGAATCCATTGGTGGGATCATATTTCACTTTGGAACAATTCCTGGAAATGTAATTTTTCTGTTTTGATGCTATGTTTAGAGCTTGGTGCCATGTGGAGTGATGAGCCTATGAGGATGGTTCTTTGATGTGGCAGTAGTGGGTGAACCCCTCTAAAGCATGGTGGTTTTGTTAAATGCTTAGGAGTTAGTATGTGCAAGTTGTGCCTTGCCAAAGTAGGCATGTGGCTGAATTTGTCAGCTTAGTGAAAATCTGTGATTTTCACTAAGCGTGAGAAACTGCTGTTATTTTCTTCCCTTGTTGTTATGGTTGCAAAAGCTCATGTGTTGGGATTCAGCCCTTGCAATCAACTAGAGAGTTGAAGCTTTTGTGCTTGGCTAGCTCTCTGTTAAACTTCAGGCACTTTCACTTCCTACAGATATTATTTTGGAGGCTGTCAAAATGCTTCACAACATAAGCAGCTGGTGAAAATCTGAGATTTTCACGAAGTCCCTGAAATCTGTTATTTTTGTCCAAGTTAGCACCTGTAGATCTTCCTGTGTATGACTCCTTTGAATTATCTTCTTGCTCAGGCTTGTAGAGATTTTGTATAGCTTTTTCCACATATCTTGTTTGGCACATTTGGGTGGATGTCGGTACTTTGCATGTCGCTCACAAACTGCTATGATGCTGTTTAGGACAGATTGCATAGTTTTGTTGTTTTGAAGCTTGTGATAGTATTGTTGGTGGTGTGGTGAGTTCTTTGCACCACCCCACCTATATTTGTTTGTTTGATCATGTGGCAATCAGGGAATACCAGAAGTGTGCCATTGGAGTGTGCTTGTGGTGGATTTGATCCGTAGGACTCCATATCTTGTTTCGTAGTTTCCGGTTGATCCATAGCTCCGTTCTCTACGTTCTTTATATGTTTTACATCGTTTTCTCGTGATGCACCTATTAATGCCATCTTCATGCATGTCAAGATAGCTTAGAGTGAAGTTCTGTCCAGAAGTTTATCTTCTCTTCTCATGCATATGTAAGTGACTAGATTAGAGATGCATGCTTCATCCTCATCTCATGCATCATGTGTTTGTTGCATCATGTTGTGTTGGTGTTCATTGGCTGTCAATTTTATCTTGGGTAGCACCGGGATCGGAGAGTGAGTACATGGATTCTAGAGAGTACGTGCAGGACGAACAAGAGCAGTTCCAAGCTGAAGACATCACAGGCAAGATGACCGTGACCTTGATACCGTATCTAGCTTTGTTATGCATGGATTCATGTTTCCTTCGATTATGCTCGCTGCCTACCACTTGATATAATTGCCTCCTGATATTGCCATGAAACCCAAACACCTTCCCCTCCTAGCTAATGTTGTTTGGCTAAGTAGGCATGCTCAGCTTCTAATGATAGCTTTGCTAGTTGCAGGTGCCAGATGCCTCATGTGACAACATAAGTATTTGATATCATGATGAGTAAACTGCTATTTAACTAATACACCTGTATACTTGGTAAATGATGGAAGGCCTAGCTTTTGCTGGGTGATTTGTTCCGTTATCACCGCCTTAGTTTTCGGCTACCGGTGTTTGATTCCATAACTGATCGCTCCTAACACGTTCGGGGTTGTTATGGGGACCCCCTTGATAAATCGTGTAGTGTTAAGACTTGCCCGGCAGGACTCAACATTGGTTTTAATTTGCTAATCGCCTAATAATAATTTGCATTGGGAATAGCTACCCCGAGGAATTAATCAACAACCAGGGCCAGTGCTCCTCATGAGTGTTGGTCCAACCCAGAGCAGCTTGTTACGCTCCCCGGGGCAACTCGGTGTTTTGGCGTGGTAACCATCGCTCATTTGTCGTGTCCGGAGACTGAGATACGCGGCTCTTATCGGGGTCGTCGACACGACGAGAGGTCATGCTAGTCTTGTCTTACCTTAGCGATATATCTTCCGTATAGGAATCCCGGTGAAGCTTTGGTTCTCCCCAGAGTTGAGGTTTTCCTCTAAGGAATCCGACGAGATCACGAGATTCATGATAGAGGATTACTTTGCGGCCCGTGACCGTTTGTGATGGACTAGTTGGAGCACCCCTGCAGGGTTTAATCTTTCGGAAAGTCGTGCCCGCGGTTATGTGGCAACATGGATTATTTGCTAACATCCGGTTATAGATAACTTGAACTTAATCTAATAAAACTGCCAATTGTGTGCGTAATCGTGACTGTCTCTTTCGAAGACCTCTCTTCGATCGGGAGCACGGTGGGGTTATGTTTGACATAAGTAGGTGTTCAGGATCACTTAGTGATCATCTAGTTTTCGACCGCTCGTGTAGACCACCACATCTATAACTTTAATCTTCGTAAGTTAGCCACCATAAATGCTTAGGATGCTCCAACCTAAACACTGAACCTTCCTCACCTATTAACTTGACTAGTTTCGATACCAAGGTCATCGATTGCTGAGTCCCTGTGGCTCACAGATTCCTTCAACACCCCAATAGGTACAAGTACGCCCGACGCAGGTGATCCGGATGGCACACAGCTGGCGTAGCAGTACGATAAGGAGAACGACCGCATATACGTGAACTATCCATAAGACTGAGGTGTGGTCGTGATCGTGGGCAAGCATGCGGGATAGCATAGCCTTTTTCTTATGTTATGTAGTCCGTAGCGGAACTACCTTGTCTGAATAAATGTGTGGATGTAAACTCTGATATTATCTATGTGAGATGGCAAACGATTCCCTATTTGTCATTCTTAAATTATGTATGTGCTATGTTTATCTTGCTTGCGAAACACATAGATGCGCTTCTTTCCATTTTTGGGGCATCGCCCCTAAATAGGAAAGGGCCGCATCTTAGTCATTACAAGTTGGTAATCGGAGCCTTACGACCATAGGAGCCTTTGTGTGATCGTACTTGGACGAGTCGAGTCTAGTAAAAAGTTTTGAGTCTTAGTTATATCAGAGAGTAGATTTCTTTTTTCTCCTCTTCCATGCTCTAGTGAGGTTCTCATCTTAGGAAATCTTAATTCTACTCCTCTTCTCGCTCAATTTTTTTTAGGATCACGCGGGTATTTTGAAATCTATATGATATCGATGTGACGGAGTTCTGTCTTGGTGCCTAATGTCTGCCTTGATTTCTTCCGGGGAGTTGAGCTCCAGGGGATTCTTATGCACATCACTATCATTCAAAATTTTGAGTATCTCAGAACGAAGTATGTTTGTAATTGCTTCAATACTGGTAGTGGCGAGATAACCCCGATGTCCCCAGTACTTGTGCAGATTGTTCGGGAGTACTACCATACTTTGTATCGTTGTGATCACGAGGGTCTGTAGTAGATGAAGGTCCGAGATTCTGGTTATGTGTTGACGGATGTGATACATTGGAGGGGTTAGTATAGGAGTTGTGTGAATACTACTCCTTGTATCCGTGTACCAGATTGCATGACTAGATATTTCAGGAATTCATAGGTGGGATATCAAGCAGTGACTTATAGGACAATCTTCCTACATATGCATGATGAGAGGTTGGGATTCGACATTCAATGGGTACGTTTGTTCACGGTCGTTTTACAGCGGTTCTCATTGTGTCTTAAAGCGTCCTTGTAGCTTGCTACGACCTGGGGATGCCTCGTAAATCGTGTGCACTACCTTGCACAGGATGGCTACTGTCAATTCGAGCCCATGCGATCTTATCCACGAAGATATCGGATGAAATCTCGATCATATGTTTGTTCCGAGCAGTTCTAGCTCATACTTGGTTTGCAAGTGGTCTTAATCAGAATTTTGTCGACAGTCACTTTGAGGAAGCATTCTTACTATTTTGTTCGAGTGCAATTGCTAATATTCCTGTTCAGATATTCCTGCCTTTTTGATTCAGCTTTACCTTCAATTTATTCTGTGGGCTAATGTGTTGTACGTCTTCAGGATGGTCCACCAACTCGTCAAAATCCAGGTCGTGAGGGTGCTGAGATGCCGCCACCACCCCCTCCACCACCTCCTCCGTCGCCTCCTCCTCCTGCAGAAGCTTGGCAAGCGGTGATGGCTGCTACAAATGCAAACACTCAGATGCTGATCCAGTTGTTGCAAGAGTGGACTAATTAGCAGCAAGGCAACTTCAACCATGGTGGCAATCAGTTTGCTAATCTGAGTGAGTTCCTGTCAAATCAGCCGAAGACCTTCACGTCGTGTGATCAGCCGTTTGACGCTGAGGATTGGATTCGGGACATGAACAAGCACTTTGAGTGCAGCAATGTTCTTCGAGAGGATTTCATCAAGTTTGCAACATTCCAGCTAAGGGGGCAAGCATCGATCTGGTGGCAGCAGTTGAAGGATTCCAGGGGTGCGAGAGTGATCACTTGGGATGAGTTCTGCAGAGACTTCAGGTCCCACTACATCCCGTCTAGCTTTGTGGAGGAAATGTGTGAGAAGTTCATGCGCTTGAAGCAAGGTGGTAACTCCGTGTACAAGTACAACGTCGAGTTCCACGAGCTAGCCCGATATGCCTTGCAGGACATTCCAGATCAGAAGAGCAAGATCTATCAGATCAAAGGTGGTCTCAAAGAGGATTCGCAGCTAGCCCTCGCTTTGCACGATCCTCACGAGTTCGATAAGTTCTACAACTTGGCTCTTAGGGCTGAGGTAGCTTTGCTCAGGGTGGAGAATTCGAAGAAGCGTTTCAGAGTTCCATCTCGTCTTCCTCAACTCAGGTGGTTCAGAAGCAACAGAAATATTGGGTGTCTCCTCCTCCTCCTCGGCACACGCAGCAGTTCAAGCAATCAGGTGGCCGTGGTTCTTCTCACCCACCCAACCCAGCTTTCCAGCAGAGGTTTCAGCAGCAGAAGCAGGGGACTCCTGAGACACAGTACCGTCAGCCGGCAGATGTTACTTGTCACAAGTGTGGGTAGAAGGGTCACTATGCCAACAAGTGCACTTCTCAGTTGTGTCTTCCGCCTCCTCCTCCAGGCAAACCTCCAAGCAATGCTATAGTGAAGTTCAACCCTAGGTCTGCTAGAGTCAATGTGGTGAATGCAGCTGAAGCAGAGAACTCGTCAGACATGATTATGGGTAACCTCCTCGTTAATGATATTCCTGCTAAGGTTTTATTTGATTCTGGTGCATTGCATTCATTCATCTCCAAGCCTTTCATTGCTAAGCATGACATTCCTGCAATTCACTTGGATAGTCCTTTCCGCATGGTTTCTCCGGGAATGCGTATGAGTTCTCACATGTTGGTTCCGGATGTTTCTGTCAAGATGGGTAATTATGCTTTTTTGCGTCTCCTATTGTCTTGGGCAATTCTGATATTGATTTGATCCTTGGTATGGACTGGTTGGCTATGAACAAGGCATCTATTGATTGTGAAGCTAAAGAAGTGAAGCTAACTCACTCTTCGGAGGATGTGATTATCTTCGCAGCGCGCGATGACACAATCCGTCTATTTTCCTTGAATGAAAAGGGTGAGATTTCTCCAATTTCGCAAGTTCCAATGGTCTGCGAATATGAAGATGTGTTTCCAGAAGAACTGCCACGAATGCTCCCGCACCTGAGTTCGTTATTGAGCTTGAACCGGGTACTGAGCATGTGTGCAAACGGACGTACAAATTGGGTCCAGAAGAGCTGAAGGAGCTAAAGAGGTGATACGACTCCATCGTATCTACTTTTCCAAACTCTTTTGCCCTTGTTTTGGACTCTAATTTGCATGATTTGAATGAAACTAACCCGGACTGATGCTGTTTTCAGCAGAATTGTCATGGTGTTGTTTTTGTGCAGAAATGAAAGTTCTTGGAACGTCCTAAAATTTACGAAGAATATTTCTGGAAAATATGAAAAATACCTGCGCAAAGAACCACCGGAGGGGGTGAGCCAGTGGGCCACAAGCCCTGTGGCCGCGGCCACCCCCCAGGCCGCGCCGTCAAGGCTTGTGGGGCCCACGTGGCTCTGCCGCCCCCAATCTCAGCTCTATTTATTCCCTTTCGTCTCGGAAAAAATCAAAAGAGAAGATTTCATCGCGTTTGCGATACGGAGGCGCCGCCACATCCTGTTCTTCATCTGGAGGGCAGATCTGGAGTCCGTTTTGGGCTCTGGAATAAGGAGATCGTCACCATCATCATCATCAACCTTCTTCCCTCTCCAATTCCATGAAGCTCTTCATCGTTCGTGAGTAATCTATGTGTAGGCTCGCTGGGCGGTGATGAGTAGGATGAGATCTATCATGTAATCGAGTTAGTTTTGACGGGGATTGATCCCTAGTATCCACTATCTTCTGAGATTGATGTTGCTACTACTTTGCCATGCTTAATCTTGTCACCAGGGCCCGAGTGCCATGATTTCAGATCTGAAATTATTATGTTGTCACCAATATATGTGTGTTTTAGATCCGATCTTGCAAGTTGTAGTTACCTACTATGTGTTATGATCCGGCAACCCCGGAGTGACATTAACCGGAACCACTCCCGGTGATGACCATAGTTTGAGGAGTTCATGTGTTCACCAAGTGCTAATGCGTTGGTCCGGTTCTTTATTAAAAGGAGAACCTTAATATCCCGTAGTATCCATTTGGACCCCGCTGCCACGGGAGGGATGGACAATAGATGTCATGCAAGTTCTTTTCCCTAAGCACGTATGACTACACACGGAATGCATGCCTACATCACATTGACGAATGGGAGCTAGCCACATATCTCTCCGTGTTATAATTGTTGCATGATGAATGTCATCCAACAAATCACCGATCCATTGCCTACGAGTTTGTCCCACTGCTGATGTTACTTGCTTTGCTCTGCTGCTGTTACTAATGTTGCTGCTAGTATTACTTGCTTTGCTCTGCTGCTGCTGCCACTACTGTCACTGCTACTGTTACTTGCTCTGCTGCCACTACTGTTACTTGCTACTGTTGCTACTTGCTACTGCTGTCACTATTGCCGTTCCTTGCCACTGCCGTTACTCGTTACACTGCTGCTACCTGCTACAATACTTTTCGGGCGCCATTGAAACAACAGTTAGGAATAG
The DNA here is from genome assembly GCF_904849725.1 of Hordeum vulgare subsp. vulgare. Lineage (NCBI taxonomy): Eukaryota > Viridiplantae > Streptophyta > Magnoliopsida > Poales > Poaceae > Hordeum > Hordeum vulgare. Next base: position 392,415,288 of record NC_058523.1, on the reverse strand, counting down.
TCTGCCTTGTCAATAGATCGTTTCTCGCACCGCTGCTATCATGCTACCTTTGCTGCTTATATCCTGCTTGCAGATACTAATCTTTCAGGTGTGGTTGAGCTGACGACTCAACTGCTAATACTGGAGAATATCCTTTCATTCCCATCGTGTCGAACCAACAAATTTGGGTTGAATACTCTACCCTCGAAAACTGCCGCGATCCCACACGTTGGTGGGCCATTGCAAGACAATTGCTATTTGTTGAGCAACTCGGACAAGCTCTTTTCTGGCTCCGTTGTCGTGGAGGCATCAAGTCAAGAATAGTTGCATGTCAAGAGGCAACTCGATGAGCAGGAGCGTCTGGGTCTGATCAGGCCAAGCTCTTCTCCTTGGGGCTGTGGAGTGATGTTTGTTAAGAAGAAGGATGGCACAGACCAATTGTGTGTCAATTATCGTCCATTGAACAAGAAGACAATCAGAAACAAGTATCCACTTCCTACCATTAATGAGTTGTTCGAGCAACTGAAAGGGGCTAAGGTCTTCTCCAAGCTCGATCTCAGGATGGGCTATCATCAAATTCGCATTCGCGAAGAGGATATTCCAAAGACTGCTTTCAGGACAAGCTTTGGCTCGTATGACTATACAGTGATGTCTTTTGGTCTGGAAAATGCTCCACCGACATTCTGTCTAATGATGAACTATATCTTCTCCCCATTCAAGAATGAATTCGTCTTGCTGTATCTCGATGATATTCTGGTCTTTTCGAAAACTGAGGAAGAGCATGAAGAACATCTCAGGCTGGTGCTTGATAAGCTGAGAGAGCATAAGTTCTATGCCAAGTTTTCCAAATGTGAGTTCTGGTTGAAAGAAGTTGTCTACCTTGGGCACATCATCTCTGCCGAGGGCATCAAAGTTGATCCGTCGAAGGTGCGGGCCATTGTTGAGTGGGAGCCCCCGCAAAATGTGAAGCAGCTTCAATTCTTTCTCGGGCTTGCAAGCTATCGTAGAAGATTCGTTGAGAACTTCTCCAAGATTGCTAAGCCTCTCTCAAGTCTTCTTCAGAACGATGTGAAGTATGTCTGGTCTCCAGAGTGTCAGTTGGCCTTCGACACACTCAAAGAGAAGCTCACCTCTACTCCAGTCTTGGTTCCTCCTGATGACTCCAAACCTTACCAAGTGTTCTACGACGCCTCTCTTCAAGGTCTTGGTGTTGTGTTGATGCAAGACAAGAAAGTGGTAGCTTATACCTCGAGGCAATTGAAGCTAAGTGAGAAGAATTACCCAGTTCATGATCTTGAGTTGGCAGCAGTGGTACTTGCTCTGATGACTTGGAGACACCCCTTGTTGGAACGAAAGGTTGAAGAGTTCACCGATCACAGGAGTCTCAAGTACATCTTCACCCAGCCTAACCTCAATCTTCGGCAAACTCGTTGGGTGGAGATGCTCCAAGATTTTAATCCGAGCGTTGAGTACACTCCAGGCAAAGCTAATGTCGTGGCAGATGCTTTGAGAAGGAAGGCTTACTGCAACAGTCTCATTCTAAAGCCTCTCCAGCCTAACCTTTGTGAATCTTTTAGAAAGCTCAACCTTCAGTTAGTACCTCAGGGATTTCTTGCAAATCTTCAGATCTCTCCTATCTTGGAAGACCATGTCCGAGCAGCGCAACTTCTTGATGCAATGGTGAAGAAAGTTAAGATTGGCTTGACAAAGGAAGTTCCCAAATATAAGTGCTTCAATGTTGATGCCAGAGACACATTATTCTTTGAGGATCGTCTTGTCGTTCCGAAAGGTGATCTCAGAAAGGTTATCATGGAAGAAGCTCATAACTCTCTGCTCTCAATACATCCAGGAAGTTCCAAGATGTATCAGGACTAGAAACAGACCTTCTGGTGGACTCGCATGAAGCATGACATTGCTCAGTTCGTAAATGAATGTGATGTATGTCGAAGGGTGAAAGCAGAGCATCAACGTCCAGCAGGTCTTTTGCATCCTTTGCCCATTCCCGAGTGGAAGTTCGACCATATTGAGATGGATTTCGTCACCGAGTTTCCGAAGTCCAAGAAGGGTAACGATGCCATCTTCGTCGTCATTGACAAGTTAAGTAAAGTGGATCATTTTCTTCCAGTCAAAGAATCCATCTCAGCAGCTCAGCTTGCAGAGTTGTACACTTCGAGGATAGTGTCTTTGCACGGCGTGCCTAAGTTGATTTCTTTGGATCGCGGAAGTATCTTCACTTCCAAGTTCTGGGACTCTTTTCAGTCTGCGATGGGTACGAAGATACAATTCAACACATCTTTTCATCCTATGACTAGTGGGCAAGTGGAGAGAGTCAATCAGGTCCTTGAGGATATGCTGAGAGCTTGTGTCATTTCTTTTGGCATGAAGTGGGAAGATAGCCTACCTTTCGCTGAGTTCTCGTATAACAACAGTTATCAAGCTAGTTCAGGCAAAGCTACGTTTGAGATTCTCTATGGCAGGAAGTGACGTACCCCGCTCAACTGGTCCGAGACTGGCGAGCGTCAGATTCTTGGGAATGACTTGATCGAAGAAGCAGAAGAGATGTGTCGGGTCATTCGGGATAATCTCAAAGCAGTGCAGTCCCGACAGAAGAGCTATTATGATAGCAAGCATCATGACATGTCTTATGAGCTCGATGACTTCGTCTATCTCAAAGTGTCTCCTATGAAGGGCACTCAGCGTTTTGGCATCAAAGGCAAGCTTGCTCCTTGTTTCGTTGGTCCTTCCAGAGTGGTTGGCAAGAGAGGCAACCTTGCGTATCAGCTTGAGCTCCCTTTAAACTTTGCAAATGTGCATGACGTGTTCCATGTCTCTCAGCTCCGGAGATGCTTCAAGACTCCCGAGCGCACAGTTCATCTTCAAGATATCGACCTTCAACCCGACCTATCCTATCATGAGCATCCAGTTGAAGTTCTCGAGACAACTGAGCGCAAGACCCGCAACAAATCAATCAAATTTCTCAAGGTGAAGTGGTCACATCATTCCGATAAAGAGGCCACTTGGGAACGCGAGGATCACCTTCGTTCTGAATTCCCACAGTTCTTTCAGTCCTAGATCTCGGGACGAGATCCTTTTGTAGTGTGGGAGAGTTGTAATGCCCCAAGTGTAACATTGCCATATTTGGAACCTTGCCATGTGTGGGTCCATGTTGTCATTCTATTGAGTACAAATTCATGTTTCATTTCATGTATCATTTCATGTGCTCATGCTTTGTATTCCCTTTGCATCATGCATCCATATCAATCATGCCATCCATGTCGTTGTTGTCATGTTGATCTTATGTGTGTGGAGTGATGAGTGCAAGTGGTGTGAAGTGATGTGCAAGAGTGGCTTTCCAACTTTGCCTTTTATACCAAGCTAGGTTTCAACTAAACCTCTCCCTTCTTATTATTTTCTTAGTTCAAGTTTTGCTTGCTCAACCCCTCTTTGAAAATGTTTATCATTTAGAGTATTTTCTGGTGCATGTGGTGCTTGGACTTAGGTGTTTTAAAACTATGTTTGAGAGGGGTGTTTATTCACAAAACAGATTAATTAACTCTGTTTTGTAAATATTTGTTAGCTCCAAAATTCCTTTTCTCATTTTATTTAAATAGGTCAAAGTCTCCTTATGACCAGGGGCATTTTTGTTTTTATTTTGGAGCCATAGATTACCTAGGAGTTTATTTGTTTGCTGGCTTTTGTTTTAAAATAGAAAAAACCCAATTGTTTTTCTTTCTTACTTGGAGCCACCGAGTGGGCTTACTCCTCCTCGCTGGTCCAGTAGCCTTCTCTCGTGCGTAGCCCATTCCCCGTCCCTTACTGTTGACGTCGTCTTCCTCCTCCCGCTCCTTTCCGTCAGTCTTTCAGAGAGAGAGCAAGACAGATGGCCGACGCCGTGGCTCACGAACGTCGAGGCAGCCTCCCTCGCCCCTATATATCTATTGGCATGTGTGCCTTGTTCAAGGGTTCCTCCAAGCCGCCGCCACCTCCTTTCCTCTTCCTCCTCCCTCTCCCTGGATTGACAAAAGGCGGGCCGAGCTCCTACTCCGCCATGGCCGATCACTGATGAGGTCGCCGTCGTCGACAGCGTAACCTTCTTCCTCTCCAAGCGATCCAAGAGCACGCGGGACCCCAGGAGAGCCCGTTCCCACATCTAGACGACGACGATCGCCTCTGCTTCCACTACTTTGACGACGACTCCTTCAGCTCCGACGACTACCTCCGCAGCAGCTTCTTCCTCGACGACCCCTTCTTCCTCTCCGTCAGGCGCGGCCTCCTCGACCAGTGGGTGAGCACTAGGACTCCTTCCCGTTCCCCTGTCGACAGATCTTGCGTAGGGCTGTAGCAGCACCGCTGTAGTTTCTCTCTGTCGCCGGCGCCGCCGTGCTCGTGGAGCAGTAGCTGTAGGGCATCTCTCGACGAGTTTAGTGGTGAAATGGATCCGTGGGAGTTCCCTCTTCCTCCCAGCGACGAGCCGTTGGTCAATTTGTAGGCAATCGCTGGCGGTGACCCTCCCCTCTTCCATCCACCATCGAGCTATAGCAGATCCACAGGGGGTTGCTCAAAAGAGCAAGGCCCCCTTCTCTGTTAAGTATCGTCCAAGTAGCGCAGTGGTAGCAGTGGGTTTTGTCTTCGTGCAGGTCCTGGGTTCAAGCCCTCGCATCGCCCCCTTTTGCTTATTTGATTTTGTGGCACAGTAGCAACAGAGAGAAACATACCATGTTTCTTTCCCCTCTCTGTCGAGCCCAGTAGAGGTAGTGCAGTGGTTGTAGTTGTGTTTTGTGTGAAGTAGGTTTGGGATTAGATCCCCAAGCCACCCCTTTTTACTTTGTTATTTTATTCTTTGATGTTTTATAGTAGTACTGCTGTAGCATTGTTTGGTAGCAATATTTTTGCCTAATATCACTATCAATAGAATTTTCATCTTTATTTTGCTTGTGTGCATGTGTGGGTGTGTAGGCAAGTCTTGTATGTGTGCTAGCATGTATGTGCACATGTGGTGTGTGCTTGTGTGTGTGTGCATGTGTGTGTATCACACACACATGACCAAGTCATGGATTTTGCTTAGTGAGCATGAGCAGTTCTTTGAACCCCTAGCATGCATGTGTGTGTGTCAGTGGTAGTTTGTGTGAGTGTAAGTATGTGTGTGTAATAGAACTAGCATGTGTATGTGGGTGTGTATGAGCACTTGTGATGCAAGCATGTATGTGTATGTGTGGTGATGTGCAATGGCACCCATACACGAGGCCTAACCCTCATGTCACCATTGGAGCTGTGGGTGTGAGCATGTGTATGTGAAGAGGATGAACTAGTGAGTATCACATATGATATGGCACTATTTGAGCTATATGATTCCATGTTGTTTTTTCCTTTCAACTTTGTGCCTACATGTTGTATGCAAGTACCTAGGTGTTATATATGTTTTTGGGGTAGAATCATCCCAGGAATCCATTGGTGGAATCCGATTTCACTTTGAAACACTTCCTGGAAATATCATTTTACTATTTTTGATGCTATGTTTAGAGCTTGGTGCCATGTGGAGTGATGAGCCTATGAGAATGGTTCCCTGATGTGGCAGTAGTGGGTGAACCCCTCTACAACATGGTGGTTTTGTTAAATGCTTAGGAGTTCGTATGTGCAAGTTATGCCTTGTCAAAGTAGGCATGTGGATAAAATTGTCAGCTTAGTGAAAATCTGTGATTTTCACTAAGTCTGAGAAACTGTTGTTATTTTCTTCCCTTGTTGTTATGGTTGCAAAAGCTCATGTGTTGGGATTCAGCCCTTGCAATCAACTAGAGAGTTGAAACTTTTGTGATTGTCTAGCTCTCTATTAAATTTCATGCACTTTCACTTCCTGTAGATATTATTTTGGAGGTTGTCAAAATGCTTCAGAGCATAAGCAGCTGGTGAAAATCTGAGATTTTCACTAAGTCCCTGAAATCTGTTATTTTTGTCCAAGTTAGCACATGTATATCTTCCTGTGTATGACTCCTTTTAATTATCTTCTTGCTCAGGCTTGTAGAGATTTTGTATAGCTTTTGCCACATATCTTGTTTGGCACATTTGGGTGGCTGTAGGTACTTTGCATGTTGCTCACAAACTGCTATGATGATGTTTAGGATAGATTGCATAGTTTTGTTTGTTTTGAAGCTTGTGATAGTATTGTTGGTGGTGTGGTGAGTTTCTTTGCACCATCGCACCAATATTTTTTGGTTTGATCATGTGGAAACCTGGGAATACCAGAAGTGTGCCATTGGAGTGTGCTTGTGGTGGATTTCATCCGTAGGACTCCATATCTTGTTTCATAATTTCCGGTTGATCCGTAGCTCCATTCTCTATGTTCTTTATATGTTTTTGCATCATTTTCTCGTGATGCACCTGTTCATGCCATCTTCATGCATGTCAAGATAGCTTAAGTGAAGTTCTGTCCAGAAGTTTATCTTCTCTTCTCATGCATATGCAAGTGACTAGATTAGAGATGCATGCTTCATCCTCATCTCATACATCATCTGTTTGTTGCATCATGTTGTGTTAGCGTTCATTGGCTGTCATTTTTTATCTTGGGTAGCACAGGGATCGGAGAGCGAGTACGTGGATTCGGGAGAGTACATGCAGGACGAACAAGAGCAGTTCCGAGCTGAAGACATCACAGGCAAGATGATCGTGACCTTGATACCGTATATAGCTTTGTTATGCATAGATTCATGTTTCCTTCGATTATGCTCGCTGCCTACCACTTGATATAATTGCCTCCTGATATTGCCATGAAACCCAAACAACTTCCCCTCCTAGCTAATGTTGTTTGGCTAAGTAGGCATGCTCAACTTCTAATGATAGCTTTGCTAGTTGCAGGTGCCAGATGCCTCATGTGACAACATAAGTATTTGATATCATGATGAGTAAACTGCTATTTAACTAATGCACCTGTATACTTGGTAAATGATGGAAGGCCTAGGTTTTGCTGGGTGATTTGTTCCGTTATTACCGCCTTAGTTTTCGGCTACCGGTGTTTGATTCCATAACTGATCGCTCCTAACACGTTCGGGGTTGTTATGGGGACCCCCTTGATAAATCGTGTAGTGTTAAGACTTGCCCGGCAGGACCCAACATTGGTTATAATTTGCTAATCACCTCATAATAATTTGCATAGGGAATAACTACCCCGAGGAATAAATCAACAACCTAGGCCAGTGCTCCTCATGAGTGTTGGTCCAACCCAGAGCAGCTTATTCCGCTCCCCGGGGCAACTCGATGTTCTGGCGTGGTAACCACCGCTCATCCGTCGTGTCCTGAGACTGAGATACGCGGCTCTTATCAGGGTCGTTGACACGACGGGAGGTTCTGCTAGTCTTGTCTTACCTTAGCGATATATCTTGCGTATAGGAATCCCGGTGAAGCTTTGGTACTCCCCAGAGTTGAGGTTTTCCTCTAAGGAATCCGACGAGATCATGAGATTCGTGATAGAGGATTACTTTGCGGCCCGTGACCGTTTGTGATGGACTAGTTGGAGCACCCCTGCAGGGTTTAATCTTTTGGAAAGCCGTGCCCGCGGTTATGTGGCAACATGGATTATTTGTTAACATCCGGTTATAGATAACTTGAACTTAATCTAATAAAACTGCCAACTGTGTGCGTAACCGTGATTGTCTCTTTCAAAGACCTCTCTTCGATCGGGAACACAGTGGGATTATCTTTGACGTAAATAGGTGTTCAGGATCACTTAGTGATCATCTAGTTTTCGACCGCTCGTGTAGACCACCACATCTATAACTTTAATCTTCATAAGTTAGCCACCATAAATGCTTAGGATGCTGCAACCTAAACACCGAACCTTCCTCACATATTAACTTGACTAGTTTCAGTACCAAGGTCATCGATTTCTGAGTCCCCGTGGCTCACAGATTACTTCAACACCCCAACAGGTAGAGGTACGCCCGACGCAGGTGATCCGGATGGCACGCAGCTGGCGTGGCAGTACGATGAGGAGAACGACCGCCTGTACGTGAACTATCCAGAAGACTGAGGCGTGGTCGTGATCGTGGGCAATCATGCAGGATAGCATAGCCTTTTTCTTATGTTATGTAGTCCGTAGCGAAACTACCTTGTCTGAATAAATGTGTGGATGTAAACTCTGATATTAGCTATGTGAGATGGCAAACTATTCCCTATTTTTCATTCTTAAATTATGTATGTGCTATGTTTATCTTGCTTGCGAAACGCATAGATGCGCTTCTTTCCATTTTTGGGGCATCGCCCCCTAAATAGGAAAGGACCACATCTTAGTCCTTACAATACAAGCGGCTCTGTCCTGTAAAACGTGATGAATCTTTCTTACTTATTTTTTGTAGGGCAAAAGACACCTTATGTTAGAAGATGTGCATCGGGGATTGCCAATGGCCCCACAAGATACCATGATGCTCCGAGGGGGTAGGCGTGCCCCTGCCTCGTGGCCACCTGGTGGGTCCTCCACTATGGGTTCTTTCACCAATATTTTTTACATACTGAAAATAATTCTCCAAAATTTTTCATCTCAATCCGAGAACTTTTATTTCTACACAGAAACAACACCATGGTAGTTCTGTAGAAAACAACATCAATCTGGGCTAGTTTCATTAAAATCATGCAAATTAGAGTCCAAAACAAGAGGAGCAGTGTTTCTAAAAGTACATACTTTTGGGACGTATCAACTCCCCCAAGATTAACTCATTGCTTGTCCTCAAGCAATTCAGTTGACAAACTAGAAGTGGTAAAGAAAAAATTTACACACTTTTTTGTTCTCTTTGTTGTATGTATGCTTAACTCAATGTTCAGGGTTTCAGCAAAGATTATAAACTAACCATGTCAATGATAACACGTAGTTCTCACATTTACTCATGACTATAATATGACTAACTAGCAAGCACTAATAAGATACCTTGGATGCCAACAATTTGTCAAAACAATCAGGAAGTAATATGATAACATGGTATCTCGCTATCCCTTTCTGAGACTGCAAAATATAAAGGCAGAGGACTTGTGAGGTTCAAGCAGCGACTAAACATTAGGTAGAAGAGATCCCGTCATGCTCACATCCAACATTAACTAGACTCAATGCATTAAAATCACAATAGCACTCTCAGGACTCGTGCTTAAATGAGAAGATGATGACTCAACTATAGAAGTAAATAACATGAATGTTAATAGAAAGTCCCTTCGCGGAGGGAAGCATTTATTTGGAGAGGTGCCAGAGCTCATGGTTTAAGAGAGAGATGAAAGTATAATTTCGGGTGGTGTTCTTTTTCCTGTCAACGTCATGACAAAGGATTTTGGTATCTTCTATGCTAAACACATTATAAGCGGTTCCCAAGCGCAATTGTAAAGTTTACTCGCCACCACCATACATACACAAGCCATGGCTAATCGAATGCACACGTGCCCTCCAACATTCATCTTTCCAAGGGAGCTTGTTTTATTTTATTTTATTGATTATGCAGGATTGTGCATCCTTTTTACTACTCATGCAATGACAAATGAATAAACATCCATCACGAGGATAACCTGCTTAGCATGGAAGATACTAACCACCCCATCACTTCCTGAGCGGTACGGGAACACAAAACAAATATTTATTGGAATGATTAGAGGTGCCACATGCAAATTTACTAGGAACAACAGGGTAATACCGCATATAGGAAAATATGGTGGACTCATGTAGAACAACTTTGGTTTTAGAATTTTGGATGCACAAGCAACATTCCCGATTAGTACATGTGAAGGGTAGCAAATAGACTGGGAAGCGTCCAACTAGAGAGCGACAATGGTCATAGTCAATCATCGCGAATAATTAACATTGAACATTAGCATGAGTAGGATATAAATACTCCAAACATAAATATCATGCATGCTGCATTGGTTTTGAATCAATTACATGTTCTGCACATGTGCCAAGTCAATCTACTCGAATTACTCAGAGGAGGATACCATGCTAACATACTAGAATATAATCATTTTAATGCATGTTGACACACATGATAAATCAATATCCACTCCTAGCTATTTAAGCATGGCATGAGAAATTATAATCTCTACTTGTCATCACAAACATGTTTACTCCTAATATGCTGAATCAAGAGCGACCGATATAAATATATTTAGAAAAAATAATCAAGAAGAGCTCATACCAACTTCCTTTATCGCAATCACTTCATCAAATTATCGTCACTATTGCCTTTCACTTGCACAACCTAATGATTTGAAAATAATAATAGTGATAGTGTGTTGTGGACTAAGCTGGAATCTACAAAACATTTATTCAAAGGAGAAGACAAGGTAACATTGGCTCTTTATCAGATCAACAATACAACAATATAACTTATGATCATTTAATAATTAGTATAATCTTCTCATTATGACAACTCAAAGAAGAGAAAAGAATTTCAAAGAAACACACTAAAATGTTTTTGGAGTTTTTAGTTTTTCTGGCGAAAGGAAATTAACAAAGGAAAACTGACAGTGAGAAAAACTATTTACACGGGAAAGCTCCCCACAAATAAGGAGAACAATGAGAAATCCTTTTGGGTTTTATTGTAATGAAGCAATCTAATTAAACAAGAAATAAGAATCGAAAAGAAGCAAGAATTTTCTTTGGGTTTTTGAAAGTTTGTCAAACACACAAAATAAAGTGAAAATACAATTAATCATGGATTATACAATCAAAGAGGATGAACACCGACAATAAGAATGAATGTGTGGTACATGAATGTAATGTCAATCTGAAATACGTACTCCCCCAAGATTAGGCTTTTGGCTTAACTTGGTCTATGGCCACAACTTACCTCAATAAAAATCCCGGAGATAGTTTGGGTTGTACTCCATTGCAGCCGCAAGTGCATGGTTGGCCACCTTAGTGTGACGAGCAGTCTCCTGTGCCATCCGGTATGCCTCAGCCTCGCCGTAAAGTATCCAGGATCCACAGTTCGGGACCCCTACCCGAGATTTGCCACTTTTGACACTAAGATTGGTGCTTTGATTGAGAGTTCCACTGAAGGATCGCCACAAGGATCGATGGCTCGCTTGGTCACTAGTGAAGGCATTAGCACTGGGAATATATTCATCCCTGGCCAACTCTCCGCGTTCGATAACATTGTCCAGCATATCAAAGTGACTCGGTACCACGACCAGATCGACGGGTTTGCCCTAGGCTAGAAAATCAAGTTCGGCGACTTAGATTACTTCGTCAATGCCCCACGCAAACTGGTCCTCGCTTGGTTCTCGTCTTTGGCTGAAGAGCCCGGAAACCCTGAAGCCTTGACTTTGGGTCCCCTCCCCGACTTCATGTTCGGGACCGTGCCTACTTCAGATCCGGCCTCGAGCACAAATATGACCCTTGCGTTCGGGAACCAGGGGTTAATATTTTCCAAGCACGTTCCATGTGCCGACGCACCGGAGATCAACTCCGCCAAAGTTCCGAGGACTACTCAGGCCAATCCCTTTCTATCAAACAAGACTGTGGCCCAAATCCAAACTATGGTAATTTAGTACTTCCTGACCCCGACCTATGCTCAGTTTGGCTCCGAGACCGATCACAGGGAATTTTGTTTCCCACCCACCACCCACTTGATAGACACTATCGGCGATTTAACTAAAATGTTGGCTTCTGCTCGGATGAATCCGAAGATACATATACAAATGTTGACACACCTTCTCCTCCCATAACTGGACCACGGATTGCCACCTCCACCTATGATGTATATATGGTGGAGAGTGCACACACCTAAAGATGATGGGGCCATAGGGAGGAGTGATGACGACACCCCAATTAAAAACAATGGCGATCAACCTCAATGGCGCCAATGTCGCAAAAAGCCTAAGGCACGTAAGGGCAAGGAAAGGAATACGGGAACCGATGAAAACTCTATCCCGGATGATCCACAGAACCCCGTTGATCCCGATGCTCCCGAACACAGTCTTGACGATTCGGAGGGGCACATGGATCTGGATAAGTTTCAGTACCTCGATGATATCAAGGATAGCAACTATTTCCCTCCTTCTGAAGAGGAACGTAGTTGAGACGAGGATTTCATTGTCCCCAAAGACCCGTTGAATCAACAACGACTGAACCGGCAACTCATAGCCACTACTCAAAGCCTCAAGATAAAACAACAACAAATCAAAGCCGAACAAGCCTCCATCAACGGCAGATGGACTCAAATCCTAGCCGCCGAAGAAGGATACAACAAGGAACAAAATTGACTAAAGAAAAGTTACCTGCGTTGCCAGTTATTGCGAGAGTTCGAGGACGAGGCCTTTGAGCCCACACTCCCTAGACGAACTCAGGGTGACCAACCAGACCGCCCCCTTGAGGCTGGGACAAGACGACTGGGGAAGCCGGGGAACAACCCGAACACCCTCGCAGAAGAGGGAAGAAGCCGGCGTAGCCCGGAGACCCATGTGACCCGTGGCACAACTTGAACTCTAATGTTCGATAGACAAGATCTATCTATGGGTCCAGAGGACACACTCCCGCCAGACGGGACGGGTACCGAGATCCATTGGATCTTAATGATAGAGTTTGGGACCACCCCAGAACAGGGCTTCATGTGGGCTCCGGCAAGACCTGGCTCGGGTCAGAGGCGCCGCTCACCCATTGTGTTTTATGGATAAGGTGATGCAGCACCAGTTTCGTGAAGGGTTCAAACCCGTCAATATAGAACAATACGATGTGACAACACACTCAGCCGTGTGGATCGAAGATTTCTTCTCCATATTCATATTTTCCGAGGTGATGACCTCCATGACATCAAATATTACCCATTAAAGCTCATGGAACAAACACGACATTGGCTCAATAGCCTCCACGAAAACTCCATCGTGAGTTGGCAAGAGCTCGAAGACGCTTTCCGAGCTAACTTTCAAGGCATGTATATACGATCGTCGGGTTTCGATGACCTGAGGCACATCGTCCAACAAGCATGTGAGTCACCCCGACACTTCTGGAATCGATTCCTAACAATGAAAAATCAAATCATTGACTGTCCGAACGCTAAGGCAGTAACCTCATTCAGAAGCAACATCAAGGTCCAATGGCTAGCCCGGACGCTCGAGCAAGATAGTCAAAGAACAATGGTAGCCCTTATGTTGCTTATGACCCACTTTTGCGCACGCGATGACAGTTGGGTAGCCCATCAGAAGAAATCGCCTGCAAATACTAGCACGTCTCAAGTTTGAAACGGAAATGCGAAGCCAAGTGCAATAAGAACAAGCGTCAGCACAACGACGGTGAATCTGAAGACACGACACCAATGCCCGATTTAGCAATTCCAGGTCTGGATCACAGAAGAAACCCTCTAAGGCGAATCGGGATGGATAGAACGCACTGGACAAAATCCTAGACATGCCCTGCCAGATCCATGACACTCCAAATAAGCCCTCTACTCACAGCAACTGTAACTGTTGGGTAATCAAACAGGTGAGCAAACATATAGCCGAGGACCAGGGCAAGAGTCCTCGAAGCAAGGACGCTAAAGAACCTTGCAGGCCAAACAATGAAGGCCAAAAGGATTTTTTCCTGAGGTGAAAACCGTGAACATGATCTATGCCACACACATATCAAAAAAGGAGAGGAAACAAGAACTTCAGGACGTATACGTAATAGAACCAGTAGCTCCGAAGTATAACCATGGTCGGCATGTCCGTTCACTTTTGACCGCACGGATCACCTGACCAGTACTCGGCGCGGGGGCTCATCGGCCTGGTGCTCGACCCCATTATCAATGGGTACCATCTCACTAGAGTCCTTATGGATGGAGGCATCTGCCTCAATCTGATTTACGTAGGCGCAGTGAGAAAAATGGGTATCAATCCGTCAAGGATCAAACACAGTAACACCACCTTCAAAGGAATAATTCCTTGCATCAAGGTTCGTTGCTCGGGTACCATAACTTTGGAAGTAGTGTTCGGTTTACCCGACAACTTCCGCAACAAAGACTTAATCTTCGACATTGTCCCTTTTTGCAACGGCTAGCATGCACCTCTCAGCCATACAACGTTCGCTCACTTTAATGTCGTTCCTAATATGCATACCTGAAGCTGAAGATGTTGTGACCCATGGGTGTTATTACTGTTAATGGTAACAGCGAGCGATCCCTCCGAACCAAGGAACATATCGCGACTCTGGCAGCCAAAATACAGGCCGGTAGTACGACTCCAAAGCCCCAGCTTACCGTTAAGGAATGAGGGGAAAACAAACGAGGTCGAGTCCCACCACAGTTCTCGGATCCTTCTAATGCTCAAAATAAACATGGATACGCTCCCCATAGTAGGACCTTGCTAGCCGTAAAGTACGTGCCCTGGAGGCACAGTTTCAGGCTTAAAATACCATGGGCAGCTGTGGGGCCCGAATACATGGGACCAAGTATCCGGCTAGACCGAACTACGGTCATTAGACGTATTCGGACAAATTTAGGTATTATTAAGGACCTACTCAGCGTCAAGCTGCACACGGCTCGGTGACCTATCAAGACCGTCTCTATCAAATGTCTGTTCGCCCATTATTCCCTCACGTAAAGGAGTACTTCATGGAGAGCAGAGGTGCAGATGTGTAGCAGGGCGCCGTGAAGGACATCAAGCCATCCGCAAGAGACCCCATCTAAACTTTTCCTCTATAATTATTTTATAGTATCCATAGCAGTTTCTTGAGCAAATCCTATTGTACGAATTCATCGGAAATAAAGACCACTCTTTATGATCCCACGGTTATCATTTATATCGTACAACCTTCTTTACCTCTTTTTTGCTCTTTCACAACAACAAGCCTGTTCAATACGTTCTATTACGCCCGCCCTAAGCATCATTTCAACACCATATTTTATCATGTGTTCGGTGTCTTAGATATTGTGTTATATGCATCGATTCCGAATTATCTCTTGGGTCAGTAGTTGGGCTGCCCCGCTCCTGTGCTTACCCCTTTTTGTTCTACTTGTTCGGCTAAAAGGGTAAAGGGAGAACCGTTGTGATTGTACTTCTATCTCATCTGGTCAAGTATCTCATTGGAGAAAGCCAAAAACTGACTGTCTTAATAAGCAAGATCTCATCTGCGATCCACTGACAAGTATTAAACTAAGAATTGATGGATGTTCACCGTGTTATGCGGAGGGTTTGAAGTTATACAAACCAAGTGACAATGGTTTTTTAACCTTGGTATGTCCCAACATCACAAGCTACAAGGAGGCTCGTAACTACTCCCCGCGGTCAAGATCCTATGGTCAAGTGAAAGAAATAAAGCTGCATATTCTGATTTCCTTGTTTCCTTCCGCACTACCGCCTCTGGGCACCAAGACGTTGGCTAAGGGTAACAGTGTGTAAGCCAAAACACCCCTGATAGCATCTACCAGGGGGCTGAAGTTGATGACTGGAAACTTTCAAGTCAAAATGGCCGCATAGGAGTCAAAATTAAAGAAAGTAAGACATGGTATACCATGTAAAGAAAAAAAGGCATTGTATTGCATAGAGGTTCAACCGTTCATATAGGATAGTATTTCCATTCAATGTTTGCATCCTTGGAGCACTGGGCTTCTATCGCTCGAGCAGCCTCCATGATGTTGGGGAAATATAGCTCGGGGCGCATATGCTCCTTTCCAAGGGGAGAAGCTGCGGTGGCCATCTCGGTGGGCTTCAACTTCAGCCATTGCATCATGGACCTCGCAAATGTCATCCGAGATCCCTCCATGCAGACGGAGCGCTTTAGAACGTCAATCTGGGCGCAACGGCAATCCATTTCTATACCACACCAAGGTAGCTACTCGGTAGAGGCTCTATAGACCATAGCGTGACGCAGAGATCCTTCATCGGTGGATGTGCCATCTGATGCAGCTCCATCAGCTATTTCAGCTGATCGTAGACAAGGATAGGTTGCCAAGGGGCTTGGAATTGCACCCAGAACAGCCTTTCCTCACTATCCCTCTCATGGGATTCATAATACCTTGAAGCATCGGTCGTACTCTTTGGGAGGTCTGAAAACGGGCCTGGACAATGCCACACTTGGGTAAGCAATGCAAACTTTTTTCCGCCAAAGACACACGGGCCTGGAGTAAGTATCTCTTACCATCCGCAATTTTCTTGAATTGGTGGATCTCCTTCTGATGGCTACGTGCCTCCTTCCACGCCTCCTGAAGCATTACGGTTGCACAGGACAACTCGGAAGCATGTTCCTTATTTTTTTTCTCAAGGACCTCACATTTATTGATGGAATCCTTGAGTTCTTGCTTCAATTCAGTGACCGTGGCCTCGTGCTTGACACTTACTCACCTCATCACCAATAGTTCGACAGCCGCTTGTTCGGCTGCCGACTTCTGTCCGACAGCTTTTTGCCTCGCCTTGTTTAGCTCGGCCTTTAGCTTATCAACCTCCATGGCGGCGACTATAGTCGTCATCAGAATATTATGACTTAAGGATGCAAGTAACAATACCTCACATTGATGAGAAATAATGGTCTAGTTTGGATTTACCTTGTGCGTTGTCGAACCACTTGTTAAGCAAGTCGAGCTCTTCCTCGGAGCTCTTAAGCTTCGGATTCATTTCTGCCAACTCCACGGAGTTGGGGGCTGCTCCCGAAGACAAGGTCTACATAAATACATGTCAGACTCCAAATAAAACAGAGATTTTGAATCCTCTACTAAGTTTTTTCCATCATCCTATCAGATTCTTGGTTGCTACGACTCATTTTAAAACATATTTTATATGTGTTTCCCACACTACTTTGACCCCCGCATGAGTTTGTTCAAACTCACACATGGCTCGGGGGATACTTAATATGGAGATTTCTTATAAACCCACGAATTACAACTACTTTGTAAAAAAGATTGCAAATTACCTTGAAGCCTGTCAACATGCCGTCGAAAGACTCCTTCAATCCATTATCAAATGATCGAATGTTTTGAAGAACCACATATGTTCCTTAGATATGTAAGATTCATTGAGTCCCTCCTCCATCATGGCCGACCACCCGGTTTGGGGCCCCTCTTGTAACGGGCAGATCCAGGTGCAGCATTCCAGTTTCTCCTCTCGGAGAAGCTGGTATTGTTGATTCTGGAGAATGAGGAGTCTCTGGAACTGTATTCGAAGAAAGCTCGGATTGTCTAGGCTCCCCCTTTTTTCTTGCCAAGAGAGATTCAACCTCCGGTCTTCGGCGGTCGAGGTGTTGTCCTCGGCCATGATATCATCAGCCCCGGCCCTAGTATCTAGTTCCTAGGGGTTCCTCCGAGACACCACCTCCCCATGTCCTCGACGACTAGGGGAGGTGTGTTGTGTGATGCGGTCCTGCTCTCCGCCAGGTTGGCTGGCAAGGAGTCCCCCTCCGAAACTTGGTTGATAGGAAAATCACGCAGCAGACTACAGTACAGAAATAAAGCCTATCATTAATAAGAGAATCTCAATGCGAAAAGATGTTCAGGATTTATACCTTTGCACTCGGGGCTTCACCCTAAGGGTCCTTCGAGGATCCCTTTCAAAGTCCTCGGATTCCTCATCGGAGTCTAGGACATCATTGAACAGGGCCACCTTGTCCCTTCATTGAATCATTGGGGCAGAGGGAGTTGGATCTCCCTCGACGTCTTCATACGCCGCACTTTTCTTCGTGTGGGAGGAGCCGCTATCCTCCCCGCCCGCTTCCTCCTGTCCCTCCATAGTAGAGGGAGTGAATGTGTCTTCAGACCTAGTGTCCAGAGGTCCGTTTGAGCGAATATCTCATCGGACCTTCTGCTTCTTCTTCTGCTTCTTTTCTTCCTTCTACTTTGGCGTCGTGTCCAGATTTTCGACCAGCATGGTTGCTAATAAAGATGTAGTGGGCCCCTCGAGCAATGATGTTGGACAGTTTATCCGTTGGGACTTTTCTAGCGAGATCTGTGAAGATAAAGGCAAAGGGGAATAAAGGCCTTGGTAAAAGGGGGAAAATATAAACACATAAGGGAATCTTATCGGTCTGGGGGGTTATTGGTATCAATGCCGATGTGTTCCTCTTCGGTCGGCCAAGTCTTTTGTGGCTTGAAAATCACCTTCCACAACTTTATGTGGGTGATGTGAAAGAAATTTTGTATGTTAACCGGGTCGGGCGGACTACAAAACCACATCGGAGCAGCCCAATGTTGACAGGGGAGGAGGTGGCGATGTAGCATGACTTGAACTACATCAGTGAGCTCGATTTTCTTTTCAAGCAAGATGTATATGCATCTTTTCAGCTCCTTCACCTCCACGGCCTCCATCAATCGAGAGACTTCTCCGTCCAGGACACTAGTCGGGTGGGAGGACTGGATCTGAATTCAGGAGGTGCTACCCACCCCGCGTCGTGTGGGTGGGTGATGTAGAACCACTCCTTTTGCCATTCCTTGATGGTGTCTATGAAGGTACCGCCCGACCATTAAACCAGGGGGGTCTTGCTAATCATTACTCCCCCACAGTTTGCCTTCTCGCTATTAACAACCTTCATATTCACGTTGAGGACCTTCAACCACAAGCCAAAGTGGGGTTGGACCCACGAAAAGGCCTCGCAGACAATGATAAAAGCCTAAATACATAAATTAGAATTGGGGGGAGATCATGGAAATCCTACCCATAATAAAACATTACATCCCCATATTCTACCAAAGCCCCAGAGGAAGTGAGGGATAAAAACCACCCTCTCGCCTTCCTTAGGCGTAGGGATGATCTGGCCCTTCTCCGGAGCACGGTGGATGATGTTTTCTGAAAAATAGCCGGCACTCTTCAACTCCAAGATGTCATTTTCAGTGGCACACGAGGTCTACCACTTTCCTTTAGAGCCGGAGCCAGTCATGGACGAACTAGGGTAGGGGTTTGAGGGGATTGGGGAAAGGAGAGAGCTTGGAAGCTGGAGCTCTGAGGATTAGGAAAGGCAACGATGATGTGAGATCTGGAAAGTGTAAGGAGGCTGTGGTGGCGGTTTCCTTCTTATAAGTCGTTGTAATACCAAGAGCCCCTCTGCTGCATCATGAACCTCGCCATTTCCCGAAAAACCGTGAAGTTATGTGCGCATGTGACTCCCAGCTAATTTGCGTTGGTTTCCCTCCAAGCTTAAAGGGTCATGTAGCACAGCGGAGGCAAGTATTTCCCTCAAAAATCAAGGTATCAATCCAGTAGAAAGATCCACAAGACTATGTAAGCAGCAGCTACACACAAATAACAAATCCTCGGAACCCAACGCGTGTAGGGGTTGTCAATCCCTCATGGGTAAAGTAAAAGAAAGATTGATAGATGCAAATAAAGTTGTAGAAAATAAAACGTAGCAAGGTATTTTGGGGTTTTTGATAATATATATCTAAAAATAGAAGAGCAAATAAAATAGAAACACGAATAGCAAAGTAGAGATTGCAAGTAGATGATGTGAAATAGATCCGGGGGGGATAGGTTTCACTAGTGGCTTCTCTCGAGAAAATACCAAACGTGGGTGCACAAATTACTGTTGGGCAATTGATAGAACAACAAAGAATTATGACGATATTCATGACAATGATCATGTATATAGGCAGCACGTCCAATACAAGCAGACCGACATCTCCCTGCATCTACTTTTATTACTCCACACATCGACTGCTATCCAGCATGCATCTAGTGTATTAAGTTCATGGAGAAATACAAGATCTATTCATGTAGGAATAGACCCCATCGTTCTATCCTTAATGGCGATGATACTTGCGTGTCATGTCTCTTTCTGTCACTGAGATTGAGCACTGCAAGATCGAACCCATCACAAAGCACCTCTTCCCATTGCAAGATAAAAGATCAAGTTGGCCCAACAAAAATCCAATATCAGAGAAGAAATATGAGGCTATAATAATCAAGCATGAGTATAATTTCGTAGATCTGATCATAAACTCACAATTCATTGGATCCCAACAAACACACCGCAAAAGAAAGAGTTACATCAAATAGATCTCCAATATACCATTGTATTGAGAATCAAAATGAGAGGGAAATCCATCTTGCTACTGCCTACGGACCCGTAGGTCTGATATGAACTACTCACGCATCATAGGAGGAGAACTAATGAGGATGATGAACTCCTCCGTGATTTTGTTCCTCTCTGGAAAGGGATCTAGATTGGATTATGTGGCTTTTGGAACTGGCAGCAGCCGAAACGATTTTTCGTCGACTCCTCTAGGGTTTTCTGAATACTGGGGTATTTATAGAGCTCGGAGGTAGTGGAGGAGGCGCCCGAGGCCCCCACTAGGCACCAGGCCGCGCTAGGAGCCCTGGGTGTGCCCTGGTGTCTAGTGGGCCACCTGGGCCTCCTTTGGTGCTCATCCTTGGATCCCAAATTCCTTCTGGTCCAAACAAATCTGTGTAAAGTTTCGTGGCATTTGAACTTCATCTCATATTGATTTTTTTCAAAGGAAAAAACAGAAAAAACACCAAGTGACACTGGGCACTATGTTAATAGGTTAGTCCCAAAAAAAATATAGTTACTATAAAATGGCATGCTACAACAGTTGCCCGTCTTCCCGTGGTGGCTCGGCGACATCACCTTGAGTCGGCGTCTTGCCTCTGTTGCCGTTGGGCCTCCACCGACACGGCCGTGTGCCGTCTCCGCCAACACGCAACACCTAACATGGCCACCATGGTTCACCTTACTGCTCGCATCCACCGAGCCGCCGCAGCCGCAACCCGCTTCGCTCAGCCGGAGCTAATTCGCTATTTCTGCTCCAGCTGGCCGCGAGAGATGTAGCCTACTTGTGTCTCGCATTGCGGCAACCCTGCTTCATCGACCAGCCGTGGTCGCCCGGTTTTTCATTTCTCCGTGGCTTCGACATTCCTCGTGTCTGCCACACCTGGCTCGTTTCGAACTCGTCCTCGTTCGGAGCCGCATCCGTGCCTTGAGCCTCCCCCGCGTTGCTTCCTCCGTGCATGCCTTCGCCTCGTCATGCACCTCTACTGTCTCCGCGAAGCCCGCATGTGGAGCCTCTGGTCTCCTGGCCACAGCCATCACCTACGCACCAGTCAATTTGTATCCCGTAGAAGCAACTACAATATCCCAAGACGGTGTAACTGGCGATTTGAAAAGATGGTCAAGCATGAAATGCCTTTACTTGTTAATGGAGAAGTCACAGATCCTCATATTGACAACTTTGACCACGAGATGGATGCAGTGAACTTCGTACGGTGGATTAAAAAGAACTCAACGCCGTTCTATAATAAGGAGGATTATCTGGTGAAGGCTATCTTTTTTGTCTCACTACAATGAGCATTATCCAACACCAGCGTTTGTATTTATCCAACAAAATTATGAGGTGAAATTTATCCTATTTATTTTCCATTATATATATTTCGTCCGGGAACAATCACTTTGGCCTACAGTATTTTTATGTGCAGGACAATTACTCATTACAAAGGCGATGCTATATTGCGAGTGCGAAGCTTGTGTCAAATCAATGCCACGGGCGACTCACTATCCGCGTCGGCTTACAATGACGCGGCCAACTCTCATGTCCGCGAAAACCAAGACGGCTTGCAATGGAGCGGCCAACTCTCACCTCCGCACGACCAAGGCGGCTTACAACGCCGCGACTGATTCTCGAGTACGGGCCAAATCGCCATACAACTCTCGCGTTCAACTCAACACGTAGGTGAAGTGCTCGCCTATACGAGCCGCCCAACAGATGGACGAAAGTCGCCGCTCCCATGGTCCGGATTATGTCAACCCGCCAGAGCAGTGCTCACCTGCACGAGCCGCCAAACAGACACTCGCAAGACCCGCCCTCGCGGCTCGGATTATGTCAACCCGTCGGTGCAGTGCTCGCCTATACGAAGCCGCCCGACAGGCGCGCGCAAGACACCGCTCTCGCGTTTTAGATGACATCAACATATCGGTGCAGTGCTCGCTTGGATGAGCCGGCCAACAAACGCATGCAAGCCGCCTCTGCGGCCCGTCTCCCTCAACAACATTGGATCAAAGCGTATCAAAAGTAATAGGAGAGTTTGACACGAAAACATCCCTCATGAAGCTACAATTTGATCCAGCCATTATTGAACCGGCAATTCAAAGCAAGCAGCAAAGAAAAAGGAAAGTGGTCCTAGAGGAACCACGAGAGTCAGACCATCCGAGAATTAAGCATGGGTCAAACATCCATCATCAACGGTCATATCTTATGACCGGTTTATGCCACAATCAAGTATGGAGAATCTCAAGCCGCCTCCTTCAGTTGACTTAAGACTCGGGGGCTACACGGACATGGTTCGGCAGACTCAACTGGGTTGAATAAATTCAAGAACTCCGGGTCGTTACAGAAAAATTAAGCCGATCTCGGGGGCTGATGCCTCATTGACGAGAAGATTTAAAGATCGCCTAAGAAGACAAGTCGCCATGATGCGACCGCCCAAACATGGGTGCCCGACCTTATTGGCGGATGATTCATAAGCCGTCCAAGCATGGACGCTATCAGTATCAAAGGGCATAAGTCGCCATGCTGCACTTATTTCAAAACTAGATACTGGTAAGACAAAGAGGACCAAAGTTGCCATGTTGCATGGTTCAAACATGGGCGCCTTATATGGTTTTGAGAACTAAGCCGACTTACTTGGGTCTACTAGCTCCCAAGTCGTTTTGCAGTAAGAGTGGATACGCTTCTGTAATCCTATGTCTGGTTTTTTCCCTAATCATAGGTCACTTGAGGGCTTCCACTCACTGAGTTCAGCCTGAATACCCTCTTGGCTAGCGAAAAATTACAACATTACAAATGGTTATACTGAACTATGTGTTAGACGAGTCGCCCTATGGACCCATATACTCTTGGCGAGTCAATCCGCTTTTTGGACCCTGAACTCGCCTTAGTTAAAACATGAAAGGTACCGGCCAGAGCCACACATAGAAAATAGAGAAACCATTGGTTCACTGAACCTGCTTCACTAAAGCTTGACTCGCGCCTGATCAACCGGTCTAAATAAATTGGGCTGTTGCAAAAGTCTTCTTGGGGTAGCACTAGAGTTTTGCAAACTCGTCCTATCTTGTCGCAACTCATCGAGCCGACGAATTTTATGACTATCTTTGTGGCATTGCCACAAGGTTTCATAAAAGTTTTATAACCTGCCGTGACTCACTAAGCCGGCCGCCGTGACTCACTGAGCCGGCTTAACCTCTTTTGGATACCACTAGAGCCTTGAGAGCTCGTCTTACCCCCCGTGTCTCACTAAGCGGGATTAATTTTTGGGTAGCACTAGATAATTACAAGCTCGTGTTAACCAGCCGAGACTCATTGAGCCGGCTTAACTTCTTCGGGGTAACACTAGAGCATTGCAAGCTCGTCTTACCCGCCGAGACTCACTGAGCCATCTATGGTGTAACCAACACTATTCTGTCATATACATGCATCATCTTGCATTGCATCATGCATCATACATACATATCATGTCGGTCTTCAAACCGGGTCAAAGCATAAACTTCTGCAGGAGCAAATAAATCTTTGATAGCCGATATGGTTGGATTTTCATCATGGTTTATCATAACCAGTGTTAAATGATTGGGGTTTTTAGGCCAGCTCAGAAGAAGTGACTATTGTCGAAGAGCCTCCCTATCACATATAATGCTGAGTCATCTAATTGACCGGCCCTTGGATTTCTTCAACTTGTGCTCTGTGATAAACTGCAACACTTATGGATTTCTCAAAATATATGGATTTCTCAAGGATATATTCGTCGGGTTACATTGCAAACCACGGTCAAGGATTTCTTTTATCACAAAAGGCATCATCAGCCCACATAGTGGATATGATTTTATTCTACAATGGAAGGAATAGTCCCGAGTCGCTGCACGCACACAACCCGGCACTTGGGGGCTACATTATTCAAATCAAGATTACATCAAAGTATGAAAGTCCCATGTCGCTGCAAGCATGCACCATGACACTTGGGGGTAATGCAAACTGCTCTTTAAAATCATCACATCATCAACAGACCCGGCTATTTCAAGGAGATAAGCCGGCCCTGGGTCGCTCTTTATTCAAGTATGGATTCAAGGAAGAACCGGCTCATTATTTTTATAATGACCCGACCCTTGGGGGCTACACATTGCCGCTCAAGTTTACATAGTCAGATCTACAAAGTCCCTGCTCAATATTGCATAATGACCCAGCCCTTGGGGGCTACATCACATGATGTTTTATTTTCAAAGGAGAAGAACATGGAAGTCCCGAGTCGCCGCAAGCAATCGACCCGTCAATTGGGGGCTACACTATTCAGGTCATAATTTCTAAAGTCCCAGGTTGCCGCAGTCAAGACAACCCGGCCCTTGGGGGCTACAACACTAAGTTGTTTCACAGATCATGAGGTTCAAATTGAAGACCCGGCCCATCACACACTGATGACCCGACCCTTGGGGGCTACAGGTAATATGGATATATCAAAAAATTGAAGAGCACATTTCATTTCGTCATGGAGGTGTATTGGGAGACCGGGTTCGACATATTTTTATCTAGTTGAAGCATTGAAAGACCGGCTCAACATCACACAGATATCTTTATCCCCAATAATTGGATATAGTCAATTGGAGTTCAGTTGTTTGATGGGGCACTACCAATAATCATGACCCGCCATTAGCAATCATGACCCGCCATTGTCAATCATAACCCGTTGAAGCAAGAGAAGCTGGTTCAACATTGTGTGGATTTCTTAATCCCCATCAAGCCAAAGCATTGGAGGCCGACTCAATGGCATATATATATATATTATTGCAGAAGACACGTACCTACGAGATGATTGAAGGCGGCTCGAAGAAACCCGGATTTTTCAAAGAGCCACTTCAATAAATCAAGCCGGCCAGTGGAGCAAGCTGGTCCCTTGACATATTTATTATTCTGATTTCAGGAGCTTACCTTGAATAAATTCAACCTAACCTGGGGGCTAATGTTGGGGATATACCCCACGGTGTAACTCGGCTTGAAGCATGACCCGCGAGGGGACTCACACGAACGACAAAGGCCCAAGGCCCGGCGTGCAACCCGGCATAAGGCGACTCATAGAGAAGCTAGGAGGGTCGGCTCACAAGAGAAGGCCCAAGAAGAGGAAAGACTCTCACAAGAAGGAAACAAGACCCGGATTAGGATTCAAGAAAGACTAGTCCTATTCCTTCTCCTAGTAGGACTCTACATGTAACCCTACCCTTCCACCTATATAAGGAGGGGTAAGGCGCCCCAAGAGGGACAAGATTCACAACTTAGGTCTAGACAAGACAAATCATGAGATAGACATATTAGACACCCACGAGATTATAGATGGCGAGTCTGCACCCTTGTAATCGAGATCATCATCTTCATCAATGAAACACAAGCAGGACGTAGGCTTTTACCTCCATCGGAGGGGCCGAACCTGGGTAACTCGCGTCTCTCGATTCTGACCAACCCCTCTCAAGCCGCCACATGGTTGCGATGGCCTCACACCTAAGTCCTTGTACGAGGACATCTGCTGTGACAAAACCATGACAACATGGAACAATATAAAACTATAGATACGTTGGAGATGTATTAGCATGGGATAGCCCAAATCATAAATCATATGCCTTGAAAGGTGGGATACGATCTCCATGTTGACGGTGTCAATAGGAAAACTGCCTCAAACCACGTTTGTGTGACGGATCTCGAGTCTTGACCAGCCATGACCTTTGTTTTTTTAACAGATGCAAAAGAATTGCCTCATATATTAATAAAGGAGGAGAGTTTTACAGGGTAGGTGAATGGCCTTATATCATAGCCCGTCAAAGCACACGGTAAACGGCAACTACTCTCGTGTGATGCTGCTCACGTGCCTCGCTCCTGCCGTGACCCAAAGCTTTGCTTCGTCTTGGATAAGCTTGAGGATGTATATGGGTTGCATCGATTTTTTCCTGAGAACTCTAGCGTTTCTCTCATTCCATATTACCCAACGGACAAGCATAGTCAGGTAAGCGATGGCCTTCCTATTCATCGTGTATGGTTTCGACATGCTTGTCCACCAATACTTGACATTCCGTTGTATCAACCATTGGCGAGTGTCCATGGACCCAAGGCCAAGCCACTCCTTTACCAGTCTCCAAACACGCAGCGTGAATCTGCACCGATAGAATAGATGCGCGACCGTTTCATTATCCCTCCTACATAGAGTGTACAGACCGCAGTTCTCCGAGCCTCGCTTCTCCAGTCTATCCGCCGTCTAGATCCTGTTTTGGATCGCTAACCAGGAGAAAACTTGACCTTTGGAGGTGCCCAAACCTTCCAGATGGTCTTGTTCATGGTGGTTGTCATGGAGCCCAGAAATTGTATCATGTAAGCGGAGGCCGTAGAGTACTCTTCGTTTGCCTCAAACTTCCAAGGGATGTCGTCCTCCACATGCGGTATAACTTGAAACTGCTCAAGACAAACCCAAAGATCAACAAACTGCATAATGTAGTTGATCGAGAGGTTGACAGAATGGTTGATCTTGTGTACCCAGGCATTGTCACGCAAGGCATCTCTAACCACCCAGTTCTTCCGCTTGGATGCCGCGAAGATTAGGGGGGCGATATCCATCGGTTTTTCCCCCTAAACCAAGGCGCCTCCCAAAAGGGTGTCTTCCCTCCATTCCCAATAGTAATGAGGGTGGATGCATAGAAGAGATCCATATCCACCTTTGAGCATGGCTTTGCGAATCCCACCCACAATCTAGATGGATCCTTCCATTCCATCGAGGGCCATCGTAACCCGAGGGCTCTTGCAAATTTCCCCAAGTGCATGACTCCCAGCCCACCGAGGTGTGTGGGTCGGCATACCGTCTCCCAGTTGAATTTACATTTTGCACCATAGGTTTTGCTTTTAGTGGACCATAGAAAAGCACGCTCGATTTTGTTGACGTTGTGCAAAACTCCAGGGGCTCCAGGGGGGACATTGAGGGTTGTGATGTGGTAGACCATTTGCGACGTGAGAACCGATTTCGCTAAGGCTGCCCGGTCAGCCATGGTGATGTTTAGCCCTTTCCATAGGGGGAGCTTCGCCGCGACCTTGTCCTCTAGGTGCTGGAAGTCTACCCTTTTCTGCTACCAGATGGATAGAGGTAGGCCAAGGTACTTCAAAGGGAAATATGATCGAGAGGCAGGCACGCTCTGAAGGATGTCATCAAGGTTGAGGTGAGCACATCTAATTGGGACAACTGAGCTCTTCTGGAAGTTGGTAGATAACCCTGTGACCTCGCCAAAAGCAGTCAGGATATGGTCGCAAGGTTGGCAACGTCTTCTTTCATCGGGGAGATGAAGATGGTCGCATCGTCAGCATATAGAGATGTGCGAACAGAAGAACCGCACCCTCGAATCTTATGGAGCAGGTTGTGACTTGTGGCCACGTCAAGGAGTTGTTGCAAGGGATCGATTGCTATGACAAAGAGGAGGGTGGATAGGGGGTCCCCTTGTGTGAGCCCTTGACCGTGGAAGATGGCAGGGCCAACAATGCCGTTGAGGAGGACACATGAAGAGGAGGTGCAGAGTAGGGCGGCCACCCATTCCCGAAAGCGATCCGGGAAGCCCAACCTCCTTAGGAGGTCGAGAACGTATTCCCATTGCATGGAATCAAATGCCTTCCGAATGTCCAACTTGAATAGCAAGGACGGATTTTTGTTCCTGTGAAGGCGTTGCGCGAGGTTTCTGACATACATAAAGTCGTCGTGGATGCTCCGCTTCTTGATGAAGGCACACTGCGCACTTGAGACTAGGTTGTTCATGAAAGGGCCAAGACGGCTAGCCAACACCTTGGAGATGATCTTAGCAATAGCATGAATGAGACTAATGGGACGAAAGTCCCAATCTCCTCTGCCCCACCCTTCTTCGAGATGAGCACTATGTTGGCCGAGTTTAGCCAGTGTAGGTTCGTCGTTTGGAGGCAATTGAACTGGTGAATAACTCTCATTATGTCGTCTTTGATAATATGCCAACATTTCTTGAAGAAGCATCCTATGAATCTGTCTGGCCCAGGGGCCTTGTCGCCCGACATAAGATCAATGTCGCCTTAACTTCATCTTCGGTGATGTTGCCATCAATACCAGTGAGATCAACTGTACTTAAGTTTAGGTTCTCCAAGTTCAGGTCTCTCAGTCTAGGCTGACCCCCTCCCAAAGTGCTCTGAAAGTGCTCGTGGATGAGTTTCTCTTTTTGTTGGTGGTCCGTGGTCCATCCAGAACTCTTCTTTAGCCTGTGGATGTGGTTCTTCCTTCGTCTCGCATTGATTCTGAGGTGAAAGAATTTGGTGTTTACGTCGCCTTCTTTGATGTTCGCAATGCGGGCGCATTGCTTCTTCCACGCCCGCTCCATCCCGGCCAGGCTGATAACCCGACATTTGAGGCGAGTTCGAAGGTCCCTCTTCGCCATGGAGAGGGTGCGTGTCTCTTGGGCGACGTCTAGGAGTAGGATGACGAGGAGGGCTGCATGAAGGTGTAGCTTTGCCTTAGAGAAGATCCTTCCGCTCCATTTAGACAACAGCCGCCCCGTTGTCCAGAGCTTATGGAAAAGTCGCTGGCAGGTCTCCTTGTGGGGTCATGGTCCTTTCCAAGCCATGGATATAGTGTCAAAGAATCCTGGCAGGCAGGACCAGAAGTTCTCGAATTTGAAGCATCTCGGTCGCTTCAGCCCCTTTGCATCAGCAAGGAGGAGAGGGCAATGATCCGATAGCAAAAAGGAGACAATCTGCAGGACATGGGAGTCAAACTGCATGTCCCAGTCTGCGTTGCAGAAGATCGAGTCCAGCTTGCACAATGTTGGGTTTTGACGATCGTTGCTCCAGGTGAAGCGCCTGTTCTACAGATGGATCTCCTTTAGCTCACAAGTTCCAACCGTGGCACGGAAGCGGTTTAGACGGGAGTGGTTGATGATCATATTGTTTTTATCTTGAGCTCTATAAATTTGGTTGAAGTCTCCCATGGCGGTCCACTTGGTACCACTGCTTGGCTTTTGAGAGATCAACTCGCTAAAGAATTCATCCTTTTTGGTGGAGGCCATCGGGCCATAGACTGTGGTGATTTTGAAAGTGGATTCTGTTCTGATGACATTTACTATTGCCGAGAGGCAGAACTCAGTTGCATGAACATCGGATATGAGAACAACACTGTCGTCCCAAAGCATTAGGATGCCCCCTCTTCACCCAGTTGCCGGCCGTTGAGCAAAGCCTCGGAGTCTATTTCCACCAAGGTATGTGGCGACGTACTAGTCAACGTTCTCCATCTTGGTCTCTTGGAGGCAAACCAGGTGGCATAAGATGGAGGTGATTGCCTCACGCCCTATCGCGCGTCTATCCGGGTCATGCAACCCTCTCACGTTCTAGCACGCGAAGTTAAACGTTGTAGCTATCATCTGGAAACTAGGGTTCTTCTGACAGCAAGGCCGCATGGAGCAGGTAAAATGTCGTAGGCCATCATGCATGTATAACAATGAAAGGCCACAACAGTGTGTGACTGATGCGCGCGTGCAGTTGATTGAGGCTGCTTGAGGAGCACACAGGAGTGTTGAGGAAACTGGGTTGATACACCCTTCATTAAGCAACGACGACGGCAAACAACAAGGATCATACGGGCTGCTAGGGAACCACACTCGTCCGTGAGCAGCAGGAATGGAACCAACTATAGATACTACTAGTACTACTAGGGGGTACAATCTGATGTGGTAACATTGAAAACTAAAAATCTTTAGTGTTGACTAGGGCTAGGCAGTCAGACCTCCCCTGTTGCAGCAGCTGAAACTACCTCGTGGTCCATGGTAGCCTGGCAATCGCGGCTGATCAGGACTTCTTCGACCGCTGTGGTGTCGTCGTCATCAAGCTTGAACAGCGCACGGAGCCCGGACAGGACCGTCGGGGATAACTCCTACTGGAAGCGGCGAGTCATCTCATCCAGGGCGTCCTTGGTGACATCCGTGTCGTCTTGGACTATTTCGAGGCTCCTACAGACCAGCTTCTCTGCCTCCCTCGTCACTAGCACGATAACACGGCGATCCTTGGCTAGTGAAGTGGTGCGGCGAAGTGAGAACCCTAGGTCGATTGTCACGCCAGCGAGGGTCTTTCTCCGGTTTGCGATGCTCCTGGACGGCGTGCGGGGAGGCCCGGATAAGAGCGACGCCTCCGGCTGCACGAAGAGCTGGGCCAGGTTGCCCACGGCATGACTTGCTTCCTGAGCCGGTGATCCCTGGCACGTCGAAGGCCAGAGGCGGTGTGCCCTGAGCCGGTGATGCTTCGAATCCAGGAGGGCGTCGAGGGGTGGTTGTGGATGCCGAAGGAGCGACTAGCTGGGGAGTCTGGAGGTGCAGAACGCTGCTGAAGGTCAGGGTGGCCGCTTCCACATGCGAAGGCAGAGTTGGGAGCACTGATGCTGGGGAGGTGGAGCGTGCCGCGTCGAGAGGGTGCGTGCAGCGAGAGGAGCCTCCGCGGGGGCTGCGCACGGCGCTTGCGCAGGAATCCAGCGCAGCCCCCCGTCGGCAATGGCCATCGCGCCCGTCGTTGTTGCTTCGGCCGCGTTCCCGTGTGTGCTCCCGAGAGGCGAGAGACCGGCTGTGGCCAGGCCACCTAGAGCCTCTGCCATTGTTGTAACGGTCCTCATCGCGCCCACGGCGTGCCGCATCATCATCCTCATCATCACAGCACCGTCCATGCCCCAGGTCACCCCTGTGGTCGTTGTGGCACTCCACCGGGACTCAGTCGCCGTCAACGATGCCATGGACCCATGTGAACTCATGGATGACCGCGCTGGCTCTGGAGTCGTCGTCGCGCACGTTGGAGAAGTCCTCGTGGAGGCCCAGGTGGACGATGACACGGAAGCGTAGGCGCCTTAATCCACGAGCCAGCACCCGCTGCGGGCCTCGCCTCACCAGCGGCGTAAGGTGCATGATGCGCGGAATGGCGCCGGGGTTTGTCGCCCACGCCCAGATGCCCAGCGTCCTCGCATCCTCGTGGCGAGTGGAGCGTGGCAGGACGTAGTCCAGCTTGCAGTCAACGCCGATGACATGGCTGATCGTGTTGGCGTTCCAGGCATGCAACGGGACTCCCTCCAGGCTGAGCTGCACGTGGTGCCTCATCTCCCCATTTCATTAAAAAAATTGCCAAACAAATATGTTGTTCGCAAATCGAGCGGGCAGCCTTTGAGGCTAAGTTATATCTTTATATCGTTTGGAAACAGGGAGCTCGTAGGTGGCCAAACTATTACCGGCTGAATATAAAAGGGGGGAGAACTCGCCGTGCAAGCCGAAGACCTTGGATGCAAGAAGCATCCGGAAATTAAGACTATAGCATTGAAGGCCAATTCAAGGGCTAGTGAGGGAGTCCAAGATTAAGGGGTCCTCGGGCCGCTTACCTATTTCTATGGACCGGACTTCCGGGTAGTCCTATAATTATCTTTGGAATCTAGACCGATAAGCCGATGTTGTATCCAAGACGGACTCTTCCGAAGACTTGGCGTGCATCCCAGGGCCATGTTATAGTCGGCGTGTTTTCTCCTTGGTGTAACCGACATTGTGTAATCCTAGGACCCGTGGTATCTATATAAACCGTAGGGCTCTAGTTTATAGGACATGTTAAGATCATTATTCATAGGGTTTAGACCACAGCATCAATCTCGAGGTAGATAAACTCTATGCATGATACTCCATAATCAATATAAACAAGAGCAGAATATAGAGTTACCTCTATCAAGAGGGCCCGAACCTGGGTAAGCATTGTCTCATTTGTCTCATGTAACCCATCAATCCAAGATCCACAGTTCGGGACCCCCTACCCGAGATCTGCCGGTTTTGACACCAACAACAAGTCCCCAACTAGGAACCTTACAAGAATAGCAAAATTCCTGAATAGGCATGGGAAAATCTCTTTCTTATAAATCAGACATGACTTCATGAGAAGAACGGTGAACCACATACTTAAATAACGCACAAATGAAATAGTGAGGGTCTGAATCAAAGACAGTTATGTGACAAGAAGTTCGTCAATTCCGCATTCTACATGTACATATCAAATTCTTGCTTGATGGGCACTCTGTTCATGAAGGGGTCAGACGACCATTCACATAGTTGAACGAGCGCATCCTGACGTGGTTCAAGGTACGGTTCATGAATCGCCGACCTTGGGGAGCTTTTGCTCGAAGAAACACCATGGAACACTTTGCTCCACATATTTTATTTCTATGAAATAATTCTGAAATTTTTAGTCCCTCAAAGTAAAAGTGAACAAAACTCAACAGAATTGGTAGGAACTACTCCCACAAGTGTCTAGAGGCCATATCATGCATCAAAACTACTTTCATACATACAAAATAAACATGCAAGCTCATATACATTGTCACCAATAGTCGAAAATATTGCAAAATATTAAACACTAGAACAAAAATAATTGGAGCATTCGAGGACTCAAATACCCACGAGTAATTCCTCAAAATAGTATCAAAAATAGAGTTTCAAGCAAGGAGATCGAAGATCACTCAAAAATGAGCAAGAACACGGGTTAGGAGGCAATGGTAATTTTTTTATGGAGGTGGAAGAAGGTTGTTGGCATAGGCACTAAGTGAGTGGTTCCCTATGGGGCACACGAACCTCCATGACACGCTCAAGGGGGGAGGGTGCCATCCTGGCTCGTGGCTAGGTGGTGCACCTCATGGGGTGTGTTTAGTGCCAAAAAATCTTATTTATTCTGGAAAATCATAATAATTTTTCAGCGCATTCTAAGAACTTCTATTTTTGGTTCACTTTTTATTGCATGGGATTTTCATAAGTTCAAAAAACTATGATAATTTGTTATCAAATCTTTAAATAACAGAGAATAAAACTATGGTAAATTAGGATGTGCTTCCTAAATTTATCGAGCACATGCTCCTAAAAAAGAATACATTGATAAGGTTGACCAAGTCTTATTAATGAACCTTTTCGAGTGACATGATACCGATATTTTCCGTATGACACTAGGTTACCTCATCGGGGATATGCATTTCTCGGATAATAAGAATACCATATCTCTTCTTGACAATAGGGAGAGGAATTTTGAGCTCTACAATAGTAATTGTTGCAATTTGCTCAATAGAATTGATACTATTCACCATACTTCGTTTCTTCAGAAAATATACTATGTGTTGATTACCATTGATATTAAAATTAACCTTGCTTTTGTTGCAATCAATAACAGCCCCTGTAGTATTCAAAAAGTGTCTACCAAGGATAATCGACATGTTCTCGTCGTCGCGCATATCAAGAATAACAAAATCCGTTAGGATAGTAACATTTGCAACCACAACGGGGACATACTCACAAATCCCATTAGGTCTAGTAGTGGATTTATCAGCCATTTGTAAAGATATTTCAGTAGGCATAAGCTTTTTAAAATCAAGTCTTCTATATAAAGAGAAAGGCATAACACTACCACTGCATCTTAGATCAAATAAAGCAATTTTAATATAACTTCGTTTAATGGAGCAAGGTATAGTAGGTATCCCGGGATCTTCCAATTTGTTAGGCTCTCCACCATCAAAGGAATAATGAGCAGGCATGGTGGAAATTTCAGCTTCAGGTATATTTCTTTTATTAGTTCCAATATCTTTCATGTATTTTTCATAAGGATTCATCTTTAGAATATCAATTAACCATGTTCGCAAAAATACCGGCCTAAGCATTTCAACAAAGCGCTTAAACTCTTCCCCGTCCCTATTTTTAGAGGGCGTATGAGGGAATGATATAGGTTTTTGAACCCATGGATCTCTTTCTCTACCATGTTTTCTAGCAATGAAATCCCTCTTACCAAAACGTTTATTCTTAGGAGGTTCGTAATCAAGATCGGCAAGAAGTTCTATTTCTACCACATTATGAGGTTATTTATCATTACCTGGTTGAGCATCAACATGAATATCTTCATTGTCATTATCACTAGGTGTATGTTCACTACTAGATTGTGTCTCAACATCATAAATAGAAACATTATTATGATTCTTAGAAGGTTTTTCTACCGAAGGTTTACTAGAAGCATGCAAGGATATATCATTTTTATTTTTATTTCCCCTCTTAGATGAACTAGGCGTATCATTATTAAAGTTTTGAGAATCATGCTCAATCCTTTTAGGATGTCCTTCAGGATGTTGGGGTTCGTGTGTCATTCTACCCCCTCTAGTCATAACTCTAACAACATGATCATTCAACTTCTTATTCATTTTAGTAAGCAAATATTTTGTGACTTAGCAATTTGTTCTAAATGAGTATGAACCATGGATGAATGTTTACCCAAAACTCTCACATCATTAGCAATTATAAACATCACGTCACTCAAGCGATCAATCATCATGGCATTTCATTTCAGAGATTTCTACTTCTGTGTCGCTGGTTGCTTAGTTGTGCTCAGTTTTGCCCTAGGAGTATAAATTTCCTCACTTTGCCCTCCCCCACTCTCCCCACTCTCACAAAATCCCAAAAGGAGCCTTGTCGTCGGGTCAACGCAGTTGACCATTACCTCCTTAGTTATTGATGCATGGGGAAGGAGAGACATGTGGGCCGCCTATGACATGTGGGCATGTCCATTACAGCCTATGGCAAGTGGGACGTGGGCTGGTCAGTTGACTCATGCATACAGTCCTCGCTGAGCCTGTATGGCCCATTTAGTTTGTATGCTAGCCATATACTTGTATATGTACGTTTGTGTTTCGCTTTACCATGCCCGATGCAAGAACAATGGAAAATCTCACGACGCGATAGTCAAAATAATAGGGAGTATATATAATGATTTTATGGACTAGAATACGTGCTCGAGAAGTAGGAGTCCGGGACTTGCCCTGTTGGCTTGTGCCTCCCTCGTGGGTCCCCTCGACTTGTTTTTATTTTTGTAATTTTACTAAAATACTAAAACCAACAGAAATTATTTTTTGGAATTTTTGGAGTCGGTTTACTTACCATACCACGTGCCTACCCCCTTTCAGGTTTTTGGAGTATTCGAGAACACTTCCTTTATGTGGTCCTTCGGTTTTATGACTTGGATGATATTAGTTTATTCATTAATGGGTGTACCTAAAATATAATTCTTGACTCTTTGCCCATTCACCACTATCGGGTTTTTACCTTCAAAGATATAAATTTTATGGCACCGGAGTGATAGCCCTCCTCGACAACATAGGATCCTTCCCATTTGGAGAGGAATTTACCTGCAAACAATATGAAACGAGAATTGTACAAAAGCCCTAGGTCTCCTACATTGAATTCTCGTTTTCGAATTCTCTTGTCATGCCATCTTTTAACCTTCTCCTTAAATAACTTAGCATTTTCATAAGCTTGCATTCTTCACTCATCTAATGAGCTAATATCAACTAACCTCTTTTCACCGGCAAGTTTGAAGTCGTAGTTAAGTTTTTAAATTGTCTCATAAGCTTTATGCTCTCACTCAAGAGGTAAGTGACAGCATTTTCCATATACCATTTTATACGGGGACATCCCCATGGGATTCTTATAAGTAGTTCTATAGGCCCAAAGAGCATCATCTAGTTTCTTAGACCAATTCTTCCTGGATCTGTTGACACTCTTTTGCAAGACTAATTTTATTTCATGATTTCTCAATTCAACTTGACCACTAGATTGAGGATGATAAGATGATGCAATCCTATGGTTAACATCATATTTAGCTAAAACTTTACAGAAAACACCATGAATAAAATGTGAAGCACCATTAGTTATTAAATATCTTGGGACTCCAAACCTCAGAAAGATAATGTCTTTAAGCATTTTAATAGAAGTGTTATGATCAGCACTACTAGTTCGAATAGCTTCTACCCACTTAGTAACGTAATCAATAGCAACTAAAATATGAGTGTACCCATTAAAGGA
Source organism: Hordeum vulgare subsp. vulgare (assembly GCF_904849725.1). Taxonomy (NCBI): domain Eukaryota; kingdom Viridiplantae; phylum Streptophyta; class Magnoliopsida; order Poales; family Poaceae; genus Hordeum; species Hordeum vulgare. Next base: position 392,379,515 of record NC_058523.1, on the reverse strand, counting down.
AAAGAAAGGTCCCATAAAATCAAATCCCCCGACATCAAATGGTTCAATAGCAAGTGAATAGTTAATGGGCATTTCGTGACATTTAACAATATTGCCAACTCTTTGGTATTCATCACAAGAAAGGACGTACTTACGAGCATCTTTAAAAAGAGTAGGCCAATAAAACCCAGATCGTAATAAATTGAGTGCAGTTTTGTCACCCTCATGGTGTCCTCCTTAGGCCTCAGAATGACAATTCTTTAGGATTTGTTCCTATTCATGCTCGGCTATACAATGCCTAATAACACCATCTACTCCTTCTTTATAAAGATGTTGGTCATCCCAAAAGTAATGCCTTAAGTCATAAAAGATTTTTTTCACTTTTGTTGATAGGTGAGGCTAGGTGGGATATATTTAGCAACAATAGAAGTAGCATAATCAACATACCAAGGAGAGCTACGTGAATAATTAATAGCAGCACTTTGTTCATCACGGAAGTTATGATCAATCAGTAGTGAGTCATCGAGAACATTTTCCATTCTAGACAAGTTATCTGCTACACAATTATCAGCTCCCTTTCTATGAACAATGTGCAAATCAAACTCTTTAAGTAAAAGCACCCACCTAATGAGTCTAGGTTTAGCATCTTTCTTTATCAAAAGGTATTTGTAGCAGCATGATTAGTGTGTATAGTTACTTTACAATCAACAATGTAAGGTCTAAATTTATCACATGCAAACACAACTCCTAAAAATTCCTTTTCAGTAGTAGCATAATTTCTTTGAGGAGTATCTAGGGTCTTACTAGAATAATGAATAACATTCAATTTCTTGTGTATACTTTTCCCTAGAACGGCACTAACAACATAATCACTAGCATCACACATAATTTCAAAGGGTAGGTTCCAATCACGTGGTTGGACGATAGGTGCAGAAATTCAGGTTTTCTTAAGTATTTCAAAGGCTTCTACACAATCATCATCAAAAACAAAAGGAACATCTTTTTGGAGAAGATTAGATAGTGACCTAGAAATCTTTGGGAAATCTTTGGGAAATCTTTAATGAAACGCCCATAGAAACCAGCATGACGAAGAAAACTTCTTATACCTTTGATATCTTTTGGGCAAGGCATTTCCTCTATTGCATCAACTTTGGCTTTATCCACTTAAATACCTTGTTGAGAAAAGTTATGCCCAAGCACTATACCTTCATTCACCATAAAGTGTCACTTCTTCCAATTCAAGACAAGATTAGTTTTTTCACATCTCTGCAAAACTCGATCAAGATTGCTCAAGCAATCATCAAAGGAAGTCCCACAAACAGAGAAATCATCCATGAAAACTCAACAATCTTTTCACAAAAGTCAGAGAATATAGCAGTCATACATCTTTGAAAGATAGCATGTGCATTGCATAGACCAAAAGGCATACGCCTATAAGCATAAGTTTCAAAAGGGCAAGTAAAATTAGTGTTCTCCTAGTTCTCCTTTGACATAGGTATTTGAGAAAAGCCAGAGTACCCATTAAGAAAGCAAAAGCGTGCGTGCTTAGATAATCTTTCTAACATTTGATCAATAAAAGGCAAAGGGTAATGATCTTTGCTAGTAGCTTTGTTTTGTTTTCTAAAATCAATCACCATCCTATAGCGAGTTACTATCCTCTGCTGAATGAGTTCATTTTTATCATTGGGAACAATAGTTATACCACCTTTATTAGGAACACAATGAACGGGACTTACCCATCTACTATCAGCAATAGGATAAATTATACCTACTTCCAGAAGTTTTTGTATATCAATTTTTACCACCTCCTTCATTTTAGGGTTGAGGCGGCGTTGATGATCAACGACTGGTTTAGCATTCGATTCCATATTAATCTTGTGCTAACAGAGAGTGGGGCTTATGCCTTTAAGATCATCAAGAGTATATCCAATAGCTACCATGTGCTTCTATAAAGTTTTGAGTAATCTCGTATCTTCATGCTCTGAAAGGTTAGCACTGATAATAACAGGATATATCTTCTTGTCATCAAGATAAGCATATTTCAAAGTATCAGGTAAAGCCTTAAGCTCAAACACGGGATCTCCTTTGGGTGGAGGAGGACCGCCTAAGATTTCAACTGGTAAGTTGTGCTTAAGGATAGGTTGTTGATCAAGGAGTACCCTATCTAATTCATTACTTTCATTCAAATGCCTATCATTCTCATGGTCTAGCAGATATTGTTCTAATGGATCTGTAGGAGGTATAACAATATAAGAAAGACCAATAATTTCATATTTATTAGGCAATTCCTTTTCATGTGGTTGTTTACCATATATCGCCAAAGCTAACTTTGACCTTCTCAATAGCACAACTAATTTCAGCATCAACAGTGTTCAAGAAAGGTGTACCGACTATAATGGGACAAAAGTTATCTTGTTCTAAACCAAGTACTAAGAAATCAGTGAGGTACTTGACTTTTCCACACAATACTTCAACATCTCTAACAATCCCAAGTGGCGAGATAGTATCACGGTTCGCAAGTTAAATAGTAACATATATGTCTTCAATCGAAGGAGGTGTTATATCATGGATAATTTCTTGATATAATGTAAAAGGTATATCATTAATACTAGCACTGAGATCACACAGGTCATGCTAGCAATGTTCTCCAATCTTACCCAAGATAACAGGTGTGCCTACCATTGGTTTATTTTTAGAAAGTTCATCTTGTTTGTTTCTAACAGGTTTTGCAATTCTAGAAGCTTCATCACAGAAGTAAATAACTTGCCCATCAAGGTTATCAGCTAGGAGATCTTTAACCATGGCAATATTAGGCTCAACATTTATTTGCTCAAAAGGTTTACGTGTCCTAACATAATTTTATTAACCATTGTTGTAGCCCTAGCATGTTTCTCTAATTTTAGCAGGAAAAGGAGGTTTGTCAATGTGAGTAGTAGGAACAACTGGATCAACATGGTTAACAATAATTTCTTCCTTCTTCATTTCGACGGGTTCATCATGTAATTTTTCAATAGGAGGATGATATTTAAACCACTTCTCCTTGGGGAGATCAACATAAGTAGCAAAAGATTCATAGAAAGTAGCTACTATATCAGGGTCAAAACCATATTTGTTGCTAAACGCAAGAAAAGGAGAAGTTTCCATGAAAGATTTAACACAATCGAAATTGAGCATAAAGTTTTGTATAATCAATTCTCTTGAGAGCTCATGGTTGGGGAAAGTGTGCATCATAGATTTAAGCCTCAACCAAACTTGAGCAATGCTTTCTCCTTCGCGAGGCCATCAATTATAAATAAAATTCTGATCATGATGAATCAAATGCGTAGGATAAAACTTCTCATGAAATTTCAGCTTCAAGCAATTTCAATCCCATGATCCAATATCATCCAATAGCCTGTACCACAAGAACGCTTTCCCCTCCAAAGATAAAGGGAAAACTTTCTTCTTTACTTTGTCTCCGAATAGACCTGAAAGCTTAAACAATCCACAAATCTCATCGACATATATCAAATGATAATCATGATGAGTTGAACCGTTATAAGGATTACCAGTAGTTTCTCAACCACACCCAAAGGAATCTCATAATAAATATTTTCAGTAGGTTTAACAGGTCGAGGAACAATTTCCTCAACTCATGTTCGAGGCGAAGATGCCCCCAAACAAGCCACTCAAAGGATGACCGTTCATAGTGACAAGCAACAGTAAATTTCAGCACGTACCAAAAATGTTTCCTTACCAATTACCAAAGGCGCTTCACTCCCCGGCAACGGCGCCAGAAAAGAGTCTTGATGACCCACAAGTATAGGTTATCAATCGTAGTCCTTTCAATAAGTAAGAGTGTCAAACCCAATGAGGAGCAGGAGGAAATGATAAGCAGTTTTCAGCAAGGTATTCTGTGCAAGTGTTGTAAGTAAGAGTAATAGATAGTTTTGTAGCAAGATAATTCGTAACAAGTGACAAGTAGCAATAGTAGCAAAGGTGCGAAAAGGTATCCCAATCCTTTATATAGTAAAGGAGAGGCTTGAAAGTACTCTTATATAAAGCAAGTGCTCCCGAGGACACATGGGAATTTCTGTGTAGTCATATTCATCACATTGAGTTGATTCGTGTTTGCTACTTTGATAATTTGATATGTAGGTGGACTAGTGCTAAGGTTTTGTTCTTACTTGAAGTAACAACCTACTTATGATTACCCTCTCTCGCAAGCATCCACAACTACAAAATAAGAATTAATATAAATCTAACCATAGCATGAAACATGTGGATCCAAATCAGCCCCTTATGAAGCAACGCATAAACTGGGGTTTAAGATTTTGTCACTCTCGTAACCCATCATCTACTTATTACTCAACAATGACTTCCTTTAGGCTCATAACATGGCTAAGTGTCATGTAGTCGATGTTCACATGCAACCATTAAACAAAGCAACAACATACATATCATCAAAATATCGAAAGAATGCCAACTTTATATGATTACTTATAACAAGACTTCTCACATGTCCACAGGAACAATAGTTACTACTCACACCTCATCAACATGTTCAACATCAGAGGTATAATAATAATGATTAAGGATATGAACATAATGTCTTCCATAAAGTAATACAACTAGCATCAACTACAAGATGTAATTAACACAATTAGCAACCCACGGGTTCCATTCTGAGGTTTTGAGACAAAGATTGAATACACGAGACGAATTAGGGTTGAAGATGAGATGGTCCTTGTGAATATGTTGATGAAGATTGATCCTCCGACGGAGAAGGAAACGTTGGTGATGACAATGGCGTCAATTTCCCCCTCACAGAGGGGAATTCCCCTGGAAGAATCTCTCTACCGAAGAGAAAAAGGGCCTCTCCCCAAGTTTCTGCCTCGATACGACGGTGTTTCATCCCGTAAGTTAGCTTATGATTTTTTCTAGGGTAAAACACACCACATAGGAGAAGAGGGGCGTCGGGAGGCCAGTTGGGGCCCCATAATCCATCAGGGCCCAACCAGGGGGTCGCACCCTGGCTTGTGCCCAACTCATTGCCCCTCACCGGTATATTTTTCACCCAGAAATTCTCATATATTCCAGAAAAATTCTTCTTGAAGTTTAAGGTCATTTGGAACAACTTGATTTTTCTGCCTTTTTCTCGGTTTCTCGGTCCAGAATTCTAGTTTCCAGATATTTCCATTTTCATGATGTACCTTGCAAATTCAGAGATAAAAGGCATAAGAATTACATAATAACAAGGAATGACACACAATAATAAGACGAATATCAATAAAGAATCATGATACAAAATGGACGTAGCACATGGCAAGGCGCAGCGGAGGCAAAGACGGGGCAGCTCGAATGTGCGGAAGCGAGGCGAGCTTGGACAAAGGCAAGGCGCGGCGGAGGCGGAGAAGGGGCGGATCGGACGCAGGCAGGTGAGGCGAACTCGGAGCTAGACGAGGTGGAGACAGTAGCGTGGAGTCTGTGTGTGTACCTTCTTGTGGGACGTGGCCCTCCCTTTTTTAGCACTTCTGTTTTTGATCCAGTCTTCACGTCCTGATAGAGACTAGCCTCACGTTGCTCCCGTACGTGGAGCAGTAGTGGAATTCTACGACTCGATGTGTGTTCTACAGGACGTGATCTTGAACACAACAGTCATAACTTTTTTGATCCGTCTGCATCCTCGAAGCGATTTGTACGTGTATACAGTAGATCGACTCCGTGTCAATCTTGGACGCAGCGACACACGCGACGGAAATCATGTGGCGACTTGCATTTTTTAATTGATCTGGCTTCGGATCACCCATTTGCGAGGTCGCGTTGCCGGTGGTGCATTGAACGTTAAATCATAACTCTTGTCTCAAATCTTGTATATGTTGTTTCAGCTGCTGGTCCATGATGTAATCCTTCTGTGCTGGTTTTTGTTTCCCTGACACATCGTGGGCTTCTCGATCCGTGAAGAGACCCCTTCAAAAACATAACACCACTGTGCATGCACCCCCATAATGGACGTCAACTGTCGTGGTTTTTACAGCAGATGTCCTCGTGAGAGAACTTAGGTATGAGGCCATCGCAACTAGGTGGGAGCTTGAGAGGGGTTTCTCAGAATCGAGAGACATGAGTTTACCCAGGTTCGTCCCCTCCGTTGGAGGTAAAAGCCTTCGCCCTCCTTTGTGTGTATTAATCATCATCTTGATTACAAGGGTGCTATTTTGCAACCTCTAGTCTCGAGGGTTTCGAATATGTCTGTCTCTAATGACTTCTCTTGTCCTCACTTAACTTGTCCCTCTTGGGATGCCTTGCCCATGTGTAACATCACGAAACCGACGCTCCAGAAGATTCCCCTTTTATTCCATTGTCGTCGTGTGATTTATTTAATTGTTGCATTCATCAATGCATCATGCACATCATCTCCATTGCATCAGCACTCTATTGCCGTCATTTTTTCAAAACTTGCATCTATTATTAGTTGCTAGTTCTCTCCGTTTTGTCGTTGCCCGTTTCGAGTCTAGCCACACACGTACGCGCCCGTGGGAATGATGTCTACTATGCAACCTTCTTCTTGTAGACGTTGTTGGGCCTCCAAGTGCAGAGGTTTGTAAGACAGTAGCAATTTTCCATCAAGTGGGTGACCTAAGGTTTATCAATCCGCGGAAGGCGTAGGATGAAGATGGTCTCTCTCAAGTAACCCTGCAACCAAATAACAAAGAGTCTCTTGTGTCCCCAACACACCCAATACATGTTGGGGAACGTCGCATGGGAAACAAAAAATTTCCTACGCGCACGAAGACCTATCATGGTGATGTCCATCTACGAGAGGGGATGTGTGATCTACGTACCCTTGTAGACCGTACAGCAGAAGCGTTAGTGAACACGGTTGATGTAGTGGAACGTCCTCACGTCCCTCGATCCGCCCCGCGAACCGTCCCGCGATCTGTCCCACGATCTAGTGCCGAACGGACGGCACCTCCGCGTTCAGCACACGTACAGCTCGACGATGATCTCGGCCTTCTTGATCCAGCAAGAGAGACGGAGAGATAGAAGAGTTCTCCGGCAGCGTGACGGCACTCCGGAGGTTGGTGATGATCTTGTCTCGGCAGGGCTCCGCCCGAGCTCCGCAGAAACGCGATCTAGAGGTAAAACCGTGGAGATATGTGGTCGGGCTGCCGTGGCAAAGTTGTCTCAAATCAGCCCTAAAACCTCCGTATATATAGGGGGAGGAGGGGGGAGCCTTGCCTTGGGGTCCAAGGACTCCCAAGGGAGTCGGCCGAACCTAAGGGGGGAACCCTCCCCTTCCAAACCGAGTCCAACTAGGTTTGGAAGGAGGAGTCCTTCCCCCTTTTCCCACCTCCTCTTTTTTTATTTCTCTTTGATTTTTCTTCCTATGGCGCATAGGGCTCTCTTGGGCCCACCAGCCCACTAAGGGCTGGTGCGCCACCCCCAATGCCTATGGGCTTCCCTGGGTTGGGTTGCCCCCCCCCCCCCGGTGAACTCCCAGAACCCATTCGTCATTCCCGGTAACTCTGAAAACCTTCCGGTAATCAAATGAGGTCATCCTATATATCAATCTTCGTTTCCGGACCATTCCGGAAACCCTCGTGACGTACGTGATCTCATCCGGGACTCCGAACAACATTCGGTAACCAACCATATAACTCAAATACGCCTAAAACAACGTCGAACCTTAAGTGTGCAGACCCTGCGGGTTCGAGAACTATGTAGACATGACCCGAGAGACTCTTCGGTCAATATCCAATAGCGGGACCTGGATGCCCATATTGGATCCTACATATTCTACGAAGATCTTATCATTTGAACCTCAGTGCCAAGGATTCATATAATCCCGTATGTCATTCCCTTTGTCCTTCGGTATGTTACTTGCCCGAGTTTCGATCGTTAGTATCCGCATACCTATTTCAATCTCGTTTACCGGCAAGTCTCTTTACTCGTTCCGTAATACAAGATCCCGCAACTTACACTAAGTCACATTGCTTGCAAGGCTTGTGTGTGATGTTGTATTACCGACTAGGCCCCGAGATACCTCTCCGTCACACGGAGTGACAAATCCCAGTCTCGATCCATACTAACTTAACGAACACCTTCGGAGATACCTATAGAGCATCTTTATAGTCACCCAGTTACGTTGCGACTTTGGATACACACAAAGCATTCCTCCGGTGTCTGTGAGTTATATGATCTCATGGTCATAGGAACAAATACTTGACACGCAGAAAACAGTAGCAACAAAATGACACGATCAACATGCTACGTCTATTAGTTTGGGTCTAGTCCATCACATGATTCTCCTAATGATGTGATCCCGTTATCAAGTGACAACACTTGCCTATGGCCAGGAAACCTTGACCATCTTTGATCAACGAGCTAGTCAACTAGAGGCTTACTAGGGACAGTGTTTTGTCTATGTATCCACACAAGTATCGTGTTTCCAATCAATACAATTATAGCATGGATAATAAACGATCATCATGAACTAAGAAATATAATAATAACTAATTTATTATTGCCTCTAGGGCATATTCCCAACAGTCTCCCACTTGCACTAGAGTCAATAATCTAGTTCACATCACCATGTGATTCCAACGAATCCAACACCCATACAGTTATGGGGTCTGATCATGTCTTGCTCGTGAGAGAGGTTTTAGTCATCGGTTCTGAAACTTTCAGATCCGCGCGTTCTTTACAAATCTTTATGTCATCTTATAGATGCTGCTACTACGTGCTATTCGGAAATACTTCAAATATCTACTCTACTATACGAATTCGTTTCACTACTCATAGTTATTCGTATTAGTGTCAAAGCTTGCATCGACGTAACCCTTTACGACGAACTCTTTAACCACCTCCATAATCGAGAAAAAATTCCTTAGTCCATCAGTTACTAAGGATAAATTTTGACCGCTACAAGTGATTCAATCATGGATCACTCTCTGCACCTCTCAATAGACTTTGAGTCAAGGCACAGATCAGGTGCGGTACACAGCATGGCATACTTTAGATTCTACGGCTAAGGCATAGAAGACGACCTTCGTCTATTCTCTTTATTCTGCCGTGGTCGGGTTTTGAGTCTTACTCAAATTTACACCTTACAACGCAACCAAGAACTCCTTCTTTGCTGATCTATTTTGAACTCCTTCAAAAACTTGTCAAGGCATGCATCTTATTGAAACTTTCATTAAGCGCTTTTGATCTATCTCCATAGATCTTTGATGCTCAACGTCCAAGTAGCGCAATCCAGGTATTCCTTTGAAAACTCCTATCAAACAACCTTATATGCTTTACATAAATTCTACATTACTTCTGATCAACAATATGTCTACCACATATACTTATCAGAAATTCTATAGTGCTCCCACTCACTTCTTTGGAAATACAAGTTTCTCATAAACCTTGTATAAACCCAAAATCTTTGATCATCTCATCAAAGTATATATTCCAACTCCGAGATGCTTGCACCAGTCCATTGAAGGATCACTGGAGCTTGCATACTTGCTAGTATCTTTAGGATCGACAAAACCTTCTGGTTGTATCACATACAATGTTTGCTCAAGGAAACCGTCGAGGAAACAATGTTTTGACATCCTACATGTAATATTTCATAAATAATGCATCAACAACTAACATAACTCTAACAGACCTTTAGCATCGCTACGAGTGAGAAAGTCTCATCATAGTCAACTGTTTGATCTTGTCGAAAACATCTTTGCGACAAGTCGAGCTTTTCTTAATAGTGACTTATCACCATCATCGTCTGTCTTCTTTTAAAGATCCATTTTTACTCAATAGTCCTATGACGATCAAGTAATTCTTCCAAAGTCTACACTTTGTTTTCATACATGGATCCTCTCTCGGATTTCATGGCTTCCAGCCATTTGTCGGAATCCGGGCCCACCATTGCTTTCTTCATAACTCTTAGGTTCATTGTTGCTCAACAACATGACCTCGAAGACAGGGTTACCGTACCACTCTGTAGTAGTACACGACCTTGTCAACCTACGAGGCTTGTAGTAACTTGATCCGATGCTTGATGATCACCATCATCAGCTTCCACTTCAATTGGTGTAGGCGCCACAGGAACAACTTCCTACGCCCTGCTACACACTGGTTGAAGTGATGGTTCAATAACATCATCAAGTTCTACTACCCTCCCACTCAATTCTTTCGAGAGAAACCTTTCCTCGAGAAAGGATCCGATTCTAGAAACAAACACTTTGCTTTCGGATCTGAGATAGGAGATGTACCCAACTGTTTTGGATATCCTATGAAGATGCATTTATCCGCTTTGGGTTCGAGCTTATCAGGCTGAAACTTTTTCACATAAGTGTCGAAGCCCCAAACTTTCAAGAAATGACAGTTTAGATTTCTCTAAACCTCAGTCTATACTGTGTCATCTCAACGGAAATACGCGGTGCCCTATTTAAAGTGAATGCGGTTGTCTCTAATGCATAACCCATAAACAATAGTGGTAATTCGATAAGAGACATCATAGCATGCACCATACCAAATAGTGTGTGGCTATGACGTTCAGACACATCATCACACTATGATGTTCCAGGTGGCATGAACTGCGAAACAATTTCCACATTGTCTTAACTGCGTACCAAAACTCGTAACTGAGATATTCATTTCTACGATCATATCGTAGACCGTTTATCCTCTTGTTACGACGAACTTCACTCCGAAACAGAATTGAACTTTTCAATATTTCAGACTTGTGATTCATTAAGTAAATACTCTTGCATCTACTCAAATCGTCATTGAAGTAAGAACATAATGATATCCACTGCGTGCCTCAGCACCCATTCGACTGCATACATCAAAATGTATCACTTCCAACAAGTTACTATCTTGTTTCATCTCAATGAAAATAAGGCCTTGCTCATGTGGTATGATTTGCATGTCACTAGTGATTCAAAATCAAGTGAGTATAAAGATCCATCAGCATGGAGCCTCTTCATCCAATTTATACTAACATGACTCAAGCGGCAGTGCCACAAGTAAGTGGTACTATCATCATTACCTCGTATCTTTTGGCACCAATATTATGAACATGTGTAACACTACGATCGAGATTCAATAAACCATTGAAGGTGATTATTCAAGCAAACAGAGTAACCATTATTCTCTTTAAATGAATAATCGTATTGCAATAAACACGATCCAATCATGTTCATGCTTAACGCAAGCACCAAATAACAATTATTTAGGTTTAACACCAACCCGATGGTAGAGGGAGCGTGCGACGTCTTGATCATATCAATCTTGGAAACACTTCCAACACGTATCGTCACCTCGCCTTTAGCTAGTCTCCATTTATGTCGTAGCTTCCATTTCGTGTTACTAATCACTCAGCAACCGAACCGGTATCCAATACCCTCATGCTACTAGGAGTACTAGTAAAGTACACATCAACATCATGTATATCAAATATACTTCTTTCGACTTTTGCCAGCCTTCTTATCTACCAAGTATCTAGGGTTGCTCCGCCTCAGTGACTGTTCCCCTCATTACAGAAGCACTTAGTCTCGGGTTTGGGTTTAATCTTGGGTCTCTTCATTAGTGCAGCAACTGTTTTGTCATTTCACGAAGTATCCCTTCTAGCCCTTGCCTTTCTTGAAACTTAGTGGTTTTACTAACCATCAACTATTGATGCTCCTTCTTGATTTCTACTTTCGGAGTGTCAAACATCACGAATCGCTCAAGGATCATTGTATCTATCCTTGATATGTTATAGTTCATCACGAAGCTCTCACAGCTTGGTGGCAGTGACTTTGGAGAACTATCACTGTCTCATCTGGAAGATTAACTCCCACTTGATTCAAGCGATTGTCGTACTCAGACAATCTGAGCACACGCTCAACGATTGAGCTTTTCTCCTTACTTTGTGGACAAATAATCTTGTTGGAGGTCTCGTACCTCTTAACAAGGGCACAAGCATGAAATCACAATTTCATCTCTTTAGAACATCACTTATCTTCCTTGACGTTTCAAAACGTCTTCGGCGCCTTGCTTCTAAGCCATTAAGTATTTTGCACTGAACTATCGTGTAGTTATCATAAACGTGTATGTCGGATGTTCACAACATCAACAGACGACGCTCGAGGTGCAGCACGCCGAGTGGTGCATTAAGGACATAAGCCTTCTGCGCAGCAACGAGGACAATCCTCGGTTTTACAGACTCAGTCTGCAAAGTTTGCTACTATCAACTTTCAACTAAATTTTCTCTAGGAACATATAAAAACAGTAGAGCTATAGCGCAAGCTACATCGTAATTCGCAAAGACCATTAGACTATGTTCATGACAATTAGTTCAATTAATCATATTACTTAAGAACTCCCACTCAAAAAGTACATCTCTCTAGTCATTTGAGTGGTACATGATCCAAATCCACTATCTCAAGTCCGATCATCACGTGAGTCGAGAATAGTTTCAGTGGTAAGCATCTCTATGCTAATCATATCAACTATACAATTCATGCTCGACCTTTCGGTCTCATGTGTTCCGAGGACATGTCTGCACATGCTAGGCTCATCAAGCTTAACTCCAGTGTTCCGCGTGTGCAACTGTTTTGCACCCATTGTATGTGAACATTGAGTCTATCACACCCGATCATCACGTGGTGTCTCGAAAGGAAGAACTTTCGCAACGGTGCACAGTCGGGGAGAACACAATTTCGTCTTGAAATTTTAGTGAGAGATCACCTCATAATGTTACCGTCGTTCTAAGCAAAATAAGGTGCATAAAAGGACTAACATCACATGCAATACATAAGTGACATGATATGGCCATCATCATGTGCTTCTTGGTCTCCATCACCAAAGCACCGGCACGATCTTCTTGTCACCGGCGTCACACCATGATCTCCATCAACGTGTCAACATCGGGGTTTTCGTGCTACTCATGCTATTACTACTAAAGCTACATCCTAGCAAAATAGTAAACGCATCTGCAAGCACAAACGTTAGTTTAAAGACAACCCTATGGCTCCTGCCGGTTGCCGTACCATCGACTTGCAAGTCGATATTAACTATTACAACATGATCATCTCATACATCCAATATATCACATCACATAGTTGGCCATATCACATCACAAACATACCCTGCAAAAACAAGTTAGACGTCCTCTAATTTTGTTGTTGCATGTTTTACGTGGTGACCATGGGTATCTAGTAGGATCGCATCTTACTTACGCAAACACCACAACGGAGATATATGAGTTGCTATTTAACCTCATCCAAGGACCTCCTCGGTCAATTCCGATTCAACTAAAGTTGGAGAAACTGACACCCGCCAGTCATCTTTGAGCAACGGAGTTACTCGTAGCGATGAAACCAGTCTCTCGTAAGCATACGAGTAATGTCGGTCCGAGCCGCTTCGATCCAACAATACCGCGGAATCAAGAAAAGACTAAGGAGGGCAGCAAAACGCACATCACCGCCCACAAAAACTTTTGTGTTCTACTCGAGAAGACATCTACGCATGAACCTAGCTCATGATGCCACTGTTGGGGAACGTCGCATGGGAAACAAAAAATTTCCTACGCGCACGAAGACCTATCATGGTGATGTCCATCTACGAGAGGGGATGTGTGATCTACATACCCTTGTAGACCGTACAGCAGAAGCGTTAGTGAACGCGGTTGCTGTAGTTGAACGTCCTCACGTCCCTCGATCCGCCCCGCGAACCGTCCCGCGATCAGTCCCACGATCTAGTGCCGAACGGACGGCACCTCCGCGTTCAGCACACGTACAGCTCGACGATGATCTCGGCCTTCTTGATCCAGCAAGAGAGGCGGAGAGGTAGAAGAGTTCTCCGGCAGTGTGACGGCGCTTCGGAGGTTGGTGATGATCTTGTCTCGCAGGGCTCCGCCCGAGCTCCGCAGAAACGCGATCTAGAGGTAAAACCGTGGAGATATGTGGTCGGGCTGCCGTGGCAAATTTGTCTCAAATCAGCCCTAAAACCTCCGTATATATAGGGGGAGGAGGGGGGAGCCTTGCCTTGGGGTCCAAGGACTCCCAAGGGGGTCGGCCGAACCTAAGGGGGGAACCCTCCCCTTCCAAACCGAGTCCAACTAGGTTTGGAAGGAGGAGTCCTTCCCCCTTTTCCCACCTCCTCTTTTTTTTTCTTTCTCTTTGATTTTTCTTCCTATGGCACATAGGGCTCTCTTCGGCTGTCCCACCAGCCAACTAAGGGCTGGTGCGCCACCCCCAATGCCCATGGGCTTCCCCGGGGTGGGTTGCCCCCCCCGGTGAACTCCCGGAACCCATTCGTCATTCCCGGTACATTCCCGGTAACTCCGAAAACCTTCCGGTAATCAAATGAGGTCATCCTATATATCAATCTTCGTTTCCGAACCATTCCGGAAACCCTCGTGACGTTCGTGATCTCATCCGGGACTCCAAACAACATTCGGTAACCAACCGTATAACTCAAATACGCATAAAACAACGTCGAACCTTAAGTGTGTAGACCCTGAGGGTTCGAGAACTATGTAGACATGACCCGAGAGACTCCTCGGTCAATATCCAATAGCGGGACCTGGATGCCCATATTGGATCCTACATATTCTACGAAGATATTATCGTTTGAACCTCAGTGCCAAGGATTCATATAATCCCGTATGTCATTCCCTTTGTCCTTCGGTATGTTACTTGCCCGAGATTCGATCGTCACTATCTGCATACCTATTTCAATCTCGTTTTCCGGCAAGTCTCTTTACTCGTTCCATAATACAAGATCCCGCAACTTACACTAAGTCACATTGCTTGCAAGGCTTGTGTGCGATGTTGTATTACCGAGTGGGCCCCGAGATACCTCTCCGTCACACGGAGTGACAAATCCCAGTCTCGATCCATACTAACTTAACGAACACCTTCGGAGATACCTGTAGAGCATCTTTATAGTCACCCAGTTACGTTGCGACGTTTGATACACAGAAAGCATTCCTCCGGTGTCCGTGAGTTATATGATCTCATGGTCATAGGAACAGATATTTGACACGCAGAAAACAGTAGCAACAAAATGACACGATCAACATGCTACGTCTATTAGTTTGGGGCTAGTCCATCACATGATTCTCCTAATGATGTGATCCCGTTATCAAGTGACAACACTTGTCTATGGCCAGGAAACCTTGACCATCTTTGATCAACGAGCTAGTCAACTAGAGGCTTACTAGGGACAGTGTTTTGTCTATGTATCCACACAAGTATCGTGTTTCCAATCAATACAATTATAGCATGGATAATAAACGATTATCATGAACTAAGAAATATAATAATAACTAATTTATTATTGCCTCTAGGGCATATTTCCAACAATACAATGGTAAGTTGTATAAGTGCACTAGTTCGGCGAAGAGATGGTGATACAAGTGCAACATGGATGGTAGATATAGGTTTTTGTAATCTGAAATTACAAAAACAGCAAGGTAACTAGTAACAAAAGTGAGCACGAACGGTATTGCAATGCGTGAAAACAAGGCCTAGGGTTCATACTTTCACTAGTGAAGTTCTCTCAACAATGATAACATAATTGGATCATATAACTAGCCCTCAACATGCAACAAAGAGTCACTCCAAAGTTACTAATAGCAGAGAACAAACAAGAGATTATTATCGGGTACGAAACCACCACAAAGTTATTCTTTCTGATCAATCTATTCATGAGTCCGTAGTAAAATAACACGAAGCTATTCTTTCCGTTCGATCCATCATAGAGTTTGTACTAGAATAACACCTTAAGACACATATCAACCAAGACCCTAATGTCGCCTAGATACTCCATTGTCACCTCAAGTATCCGTGGGCATGATTATACGATATGTATCACACAATCTCAGAATCATGTATTCAACCAACACATAGAACTTCAAAGAGTGCCCCAAAGTTTCTACCGGAGAGTCAAAACGTGTGCCAACCCATATGCATAGGTTCCCAATGTCACGAAACCCGCAAGTTGATCACCAAAACATACATCAAGTACTCACATGAATATCCAAACGTGTGCCAACCCATATGCATAGGTTCCCAATGTCACAAACCCGCAAGTTGATCACCATAGGTAGACACGTGCAAGACATACATCAAGTGTTCTCAAAGACTCAATCTGATAAGATAAGTCCAAAGGGAAAACTCAATTCATTACAAGAAGGGAGAGGGGCAAGAACATCATAAGATCCAACTATAGTAGCAAAGCCCGCGGTACATCGAGATCAAGACATCTCAAGAACACGAGAGAGAGAGAGAGATCAAACACATAGCTACTGGTACATACCCTCAGCCCCGAGGGTGAACTACTCCCTCCTCGTCATGGAGATTGCCGGGATGATGAAGATGGCCACCGGAGATGGATTCCCCCTCCGGCAGGGTGCTGGAACGGCCTCCAGATTGGGTTTTTTTTTGCTACAGAGGCTTGCGGCAGCGGAAGTCCTGATCTAGGTTTCTTTTTGGGGGTTTCTGTATTTATAGGAATTTATGGCGGTGGAATTACGTCGGTTGGGCCCACGAGGAGGTCACAAGCCTGGTAGGTGCAGCCTAGGGGGGTCGTGCCTCCTGGGCTTGTGACTCCCTCGTGGCTCTTCTCGCCTTCTTCCAAACCTTCGGGCGTCTCTTTTGGTCCAAAAAATCATCGTAAAGTTTTATTCCATTTGGACTCCGTCTGGAAAAGGGTCAAAAACACGGAAAAATAGAAATTGGCACTTGGCACTGAGTTAATAGGTTAGTCCCCAAAAAGATATAAAATAGCATATTCATGCATATAAAACATCCAAAGTTGACAAGATAATAGCATGGAACCATCAAAAATTATAGATACGTTGGAGACGTATCAAGCATCCCCAAGCTTAAGTCCTGCTCGTCCTCGAGTAGGGAAGTGATAAAGATTGAATTTTTGATGTGGAATGCTACCTAATATATTTGTCCTTTGTAACTTCTTTCTTGTGGCATGAATGTTCAGATCCATAAGATTCAAAACAATAGTTTACTATTGTCATGGAAACAATAATACTTCAAGCAAACTAGCAAAGTAATCATGAACTTTCGAAATAACAAGGCCAAAGAAAGTTATCCCTACAAAATCATATAGTTTGGCTATGCTCCATCATCCCCACACAATGAATTTAAATCATGGACAACCCCGGTATTGGCCAAGTAATTGTTTTCGCACTCTTACTTTCTCAAACCTTTTTCAACTCTAACGCAATACATGAGCGTGAGCCATGGATATAGCACTATAGGTGGAATAGAGTGTGGTGGAGGTTGTGAGACAAAAAGGAGGAGATGGTCACATTGACTCGGCATATCAATGGGCTATGGAGATGCCCATCAATAGATATCAATGTGAATGAGTAGGGATTGCCAAGCAACGGATGCACTTAGAGCTATAAGTGTGTGAAAGCTCAAAAGGAAAACTAGTGGGTGTGCACCCAACTTGCTTGCTCAAGAAGACCTAGGGCAATTTTGAGGAAGCCCATCATTGGAATATACAAGCCAAGTTATATAATGAAAATTTCCACTATTATATGGAAGTGTCAAAACAAGAGACTCTCTATCATGAAGAACATGGTGCTATTTTGAAGCACAAGTGTGGAAAAGAATAGTAGCATTGTCCCTTCTCTCTTTTTCTCTCATTTTTTTGTTTGGGCTCTTTGGCCTCCCTTTTTTTGGTGGGCATCATTCGCCTCTTTTTTCTATTTACTCACATGGTACAATGCTCTAATAATGATGATCATCACACTTTAATTTAGTCACAGCTCAATGCTAGAACAATGATGACTCTATAGGAAATGCCTCCGGCAGTGTACCAGGATGTGCAACAATCTAGCTTGGCGTATGACTCGCTAGCTATCTTACGATCATGCAATGGCAATATGAGAGTGACGGCACAAGTCATGAGACGGAACGGTGGGATTTGCATGGCAATATATCTCGAAATGGCTATGAAAATGTCATAGTAGGTAGGTATGGTGGCTGTTTTGAGGAAGGCATATGGTGGGTTTGTGCACCGGCGAAAGTTGCGCGGCACTAGAGAGGCTAGAATTGGTGGAAGGTGGAAGTGCATCTATACCATGGACTCACATTAGTCATGAAGAACTCACATACTTATTGCGAAAGTTTTTATTAGTAATCGAAACAAAGTGCTAAACGCATACTCCTAGGGGGACGGTTGGTACGCGTTAACCAACGCGCGATCCCGACCGCCACACAAAGGATGACAATCAATAAATCAATTATGCTCCTACTTCCTAACATAGTGGTTCACCATACGTGCATGCTACGTGAATCACTAACTTCAACACAAGTATTTATAGATTCACAACACCCTACTAACATAACTCTAATATTACCATATCCATATCTCAAAACCAATTGAGAGGAATCAAACTTCTCTTACTAATCAATGCACATGAATATGAAGGTTTTTATCCTCTTTGGATGCCTATCATATTAGGACTAGATTCATAACCTAAGAAAGGTACCGTGCTTTTTAAGACTCTCAAAATGATCTAAGTGAAGCACGAGAGTTCAACTAGTTCTATAAAATAGAACCATTGCAATGCTCTACAAAGATATAAGTGAAGCACTAGAGCAAAAGACAAACTACTCCAAAAGATATAAGTGAAGCTCAATGATTAGTTGAACAGCTATTTGGCTATGTGGAGACTCTCCCCTCTAAGAATTTCAGATCCTAAGTACCTTATTCTAACAAACTAAAATGAAGCTCCAAGCAAAACACATATCATGTGGTGAATAAAAATATAGCCCCAAGTAAAGTTACTGATGGATTGAAGACGAAACAGGGGATGCATTCCCGGGGCATCCCCAAGCTTAGGCTTTTTGGTATCCTTGAATATGGCTTGGGATGCCTTGGTCATCCCCAATCTTAGGCTCTTGCCACTCCTTGTTTCATAGTCCATTGAAACTCTACCCAAAACGTGAAAACTTCACAACACAAAACTTAACGGAACTTTGTGAGATGGCTTAGTATGATAACGAGCAAATAAATCACTTGGGTACTGTCAAAACAAGACTCATAATTATTTTCACACAATGCCTACTGTATCTTATCATTTCCACAATTTATATCACTTAATATAATCTATGAAAACACCAAAACAAGCAAACTATGTATTGAAAACAGAATCTGTCAAAAACAGAACAGTCTGTAATGATCTGAATGAGAACCATACTTCTGCACCTCAAATAATTATGAAAAATTATGAAAATTAGGGAAATTTGTGTACCAATCACCAGCAAAAATAATCAACTCAAAATCTCTCTCTGGATAGAAACTAAAAGTAATTTGGTGAGCAGAAAGTTTCTGTCCTTTTATGCATGATTAAACAGCTATCACCCAAACTAATCATAAAGGTTTTACTTGGCACAAACACTAATTAAAACACAAAAAACACAAACATAACATAATTATGATGGTGTGGACAAAACAAAACAGAAATAAAAAAGGAAAAATAAATTCATTGGGTTGCCTCCCAACAAGCGCTATTGTTTAATGCCCTTAGCTAGGCATGGTGATTTCAATGATGCTCACATAAAAGATAAGGATTGAAGCACAACGAGAGCATCATGGAGAATATGGCTAGCACATTTAAGTCTAACCCACTTCCTATGCATAGGGATTTTGTGAACAAATAACTTGTTGGAGCAAGAATCAACTAGCATAGGAAGGCAAAACAAGCATAGCTTCAAAACATTCAACACATGGAGAGGAAGCTTGATATATTGCAATAAGTAGAAGCATATGATCCTCTCTCATAGTAATTTTCAGTAGCATCATGAATAAATTCAACAATATAACCAGCACCTAAGGCTTTCTTTTCATTATCTACAAGCATAGAAATTTTACTACTCTCCACATAAGGAAATCTATTCTCAAGAATAGTAGTGGGAGTATCGTAAAAGACTTGAGCACTACAAATTGTGTCCACAATGAAAAAGCAAGGTTTGGCAAAAGGGTTCTCGAGAGTATGACAAGTTTTATAATCCCTCTTCTTTATAGCATAAGTATCCTCACAATAATCATCATAGATAGGGGGCATGCTTTCATCAAAATGATTTTGATCATTCAAAGTGGAAGAACTAAAAAGATCATCTTCATCAAATATAGCATCCCCAAGCTTGTGGTTTTGCATATCATTAGCATCATGGGTATTCAAAGAATTCATGCTAACAACATTGCAATCATGCTCATCATTCACATATTCTATGCCAAGCATTCTATGTAATTTTTCTTTCAGCACTTGAGCACAATTTTCCTTCCCATCATGCTCACGAAAGACATTGAAAAGATGGAGCATATGAGGCATCCTCAATTCCATTTTTTTAGTTTTATAGAGAAAGAACAAGAAACAAAAAGATTCGATTGCAAGATCTAAAGATATACCTTCAAGCGCTAACCTCCCCGGCAATGGCGCCATTAAAGAGCTTGATTGACGATATGTTAGTGCCGCTTACCTAGCCTCCCCGGCAACGGCGTCAGAAAAGAGCTTGATGTCTACTACGCAACCTTCTTTTTGTAGACGTTGTTGGGCCTCCAAGTGCAGAGGTTTGTAGGACAGTAGCAATTTTCCCTCAAGTGGGTGACCTAAGGTTTATCAATCCGCGGGAGGCGTAGGATGAAGATGATCTCTCTCAAGCAACCCTGCAACCAAATAACAAAGAGTCTCTTGTGTCCCCAACACACCCAATACAATGGTAAGTTGTATAGGTGCACTAGTTCGACAAAGAGATGGTGATACAAGTGCAATATGGATGGTAGATATAGGTTTTTGTAATCTGAAATTACAAAAACAGCAAGGTAACTAGTAACAAAAGTGAGCACGAACGGTATTGCAATGCGGGGAAACAAGGCCTAGGGTTCATACTTTCACTAGTGAAGTTATCTCAACAATGATAACATAATTGGATCATATAACTAGCCCTCAACATGCAACAAAGAGTCACTCCAAAGTCACTAATAGCGGAGAACAAACGAAGAGATTATTGTCGGGTACGAAACCACCACAAAGTTATTCTTTCTGACCAATCTACTCAAGAGTCCGTAATAAAATAACGACCCATCATAGAGTTCGTACTAGAATAACACCTTAAGACACATATCAACCAAGACCCTAATGTCACCTAGATACTCCATTGTCACCTCAAGTATCCGTGGGCATGATTATACGATATGTATCACACAATCTCAGAATCATGTATTCAACCAACACATAGAACTTCAAAGAGTGCCCCAAAGTTTCTACCGGAGAGTCAAAACGTGTGCCAACCCATATGCATAGGTTCCCAATGTCACGAAACCCGCAAGTTGATCACCAAAACATACATCGAGTACTCACATGAATATCCAAACGTGTGGCAACCCATATGCATAGGTTCCCAATGTCACAAACCCGCAAGTTGATCACCACAAATAGACACGTGCAAGACATACATCAAGTGTTCTCAAAGACTCAATCCGATAAGATAACACCAAAGGGAAAACTCAATTCATTACAAGAGGGGAGAGGGGCAAGAACATCATAAGATCCAACTATAGTAGCAAAGCCCGCCGTACATCGAGATCAAGACATCTCAAGAACACGAGAGAGAGAGATCAAACACATAGCTACTGGTACATGCCCTCAGCCCCGAGGGTGAACTACTCCCTCCTCGTCATGGAGATCGCCGGGATGATGAAGATGGCCACCGGAGATGGATTCCCCCTCCGGCAGGGTGCCGGAACGAGCTCCAGATTGGTTATTTGGTGGCTACAGAGGCTTGCGGCAGCGGAACTCCTCATCTAGGTTTCTTTTTGGGGGTTTCTGTATTTATAGGAATTTATGGCGATGGAATTATGTTGGTTGGGCCCACAAGGAGGTCACAAGCCTGGTAGGTGCGGCCTAGGGGGTCGCGCCTCCCGGGCTTGTGACTCCCTCGTGGCTCTTTTGGCCTTCTTCCAAACCTTCGAGGGTCTCTCTTGGTCCAAAAAAATAATCGTAAAGTTTATTCCATTTGGACTCTGTGTGAAAAAGGGTCAAAAACACGGAAAGAACAGAAACTTGCACTTGCTACTGAGTTAATAGGTTAGTCCCAAAAAGATATAAAATAGCATATTCATGCATATAAAAGATCCAAAGTTGACAAGATAATAGCATGGAACCATCAAAAATTATAGATACGTTGGAGACGTATCAGGCAACATTAAAATTTTATTCTTAAAAGTGTATATAAAATATTCTCGGATTGGGTCGAAACTTGGTGTGCGGTCTTAATACAATGTAGCTAGACCGTTTGTCAAATTTTGTCGCAATCGAAGTCCATTTGATACCCGAACGATAGACCGTAGCGGCAGCGTCATCGGTTTATTATCCGATGCTTTTAGGTTTTAAAAACCCTTTCACGGGCTGTCATATTTCCTATCTTCTGAAGCCCATGGAAATCTATCACAGCCACCTAGCCCATCTAAGCTCCACCTCCGTTAGTGGCCATCGGATCATCGTCGAACGGACGCAATTCATCCCACGAGTCTCATCCCCATATTTTTTGCACGCATTTTTACTTGTTGTTATGGCCGCTTGGGCCTAGTCCGCACTGGGCCGCTGCAGCCTACTTTAATCCGTCCCTTGTTATGTTTTTTCCTTTCTTTCTACCTTGGGAAGAATTTACTAATTAACTAGGAAATAAATTGTTTTACAGTTGAGTCCCTCAAGTTCATGCATTAATAACTAACCAACAATGCATCATATGCAAAAACTTTAAACATATAAAATGCTCAGAATTTTGTGTAGTTTCATAATATCCACCCCGCACGTGTGTTTAAAATGTTCAAATTGTTGTTTTAATTTAATTTGCTCAAATGCCACGCTAAAACGGTTTTCATCAAAATTAATTAACCGTAGCTCCGATTAAAATATTCTATATATGTAACTTGGCTAGAAAAATGTGTAGAATAACATAGTGATATTTGTTTTGCCGTTTAACAAATCTAAAATGGTGTTATATGCATAACAGTACCGAAACCTTATTTTTCATATGGGGACTTCCCGGAATTGTTATTCGTTGTTCCGGCCTCATTTAAACTTGCCTAGAATTTCATGTAGTTTCGTAATATCTTGTGCATCCATGATTTAACATGTTGTGGATGTCATTTGCATGTACTTTGCATTCATGTATTATCTTGTGATGATCATATCTTTTAGACCGTAGCTCTGTTTTAAATGATCTCGATATGTAAATCGACTAAAATGACGTGTAGAATCACATGAACCACTTTATTTTTCTGTTTAATAAATATAAAATATGTTAGTTCAGATCTGCGGCCGAACCAGGTGAGTTATATCTTTGTCGAGTGCTTTCATATTTCGTCGAGTGATCGGTTCTTCAACCGACTAACTTTATTGTTTGTATCTTGCACGAGTTAATGAACATGTACTCGCGCGTACCAAATGGAGGATAGCTTGATGATGGAGAAGAGAGCGCAAGAGGCAGCGTAGACACTGATTATGCTGATGACAGGGAAGGTGCTGATGACGACTCACACGAGAGCGAGGAAGATGCTCAGTCTCCTCCATGCATCGAACAACAATTCAAGCAGCGTCAAGACCCAGCGGTTGTCCCAAGTAGAACCCTGGCATCGCGCACCAGAAATCCGAAGTGTGACGGGGCCGTGACTTCTGAGTTGACTGAAAAGGCTGCGAAGCAGCTTAAGTCTGGTCCGCTAAAATCTCGTAAGGCTCTATCCCGTATGAAGATCGCCGTGCCCGTCACCTCAACGTGAGTTTTCATTTTCATTCTTCTGTTGTTGTGGAACTTCATGTTTTTTACTGAACGAGTGAAATTTGCTTGCCAAAGTTGCTACCTCGATGACAGCACCTCCGCGAGATGAAGATGAGCACATGGAAATGAAAACTGCTGACGTGGCCACTTCTCAACGAGGTATAACAAATCTTCACCCTGCTTTGCTTTTTGGAAATGATTCGTCGATTGAGTAAGTTAATGTTGTTGATTGGCAGCTACAGACATCATCCACGTGGACGACGACGATGAGCCTCGCAGGTTGACAGTTGCGTTGTCTCAACAGCTTGGCGACTCTTCCACAACTAAAGCTGGACTTGACGTTTCGCTATCTAGTGCCCCGCCAACACCTTCAACTCTTCTGGTTTCAGCATCGATTGGACAACTTCACATCACTCTTGTGACCTCACCTGCAACATCACCTCACCTGAAGCACGCATTCTCTCTACACCGCATCCCATAGGACCAGACTGCAGCTGGTAAAGAAGCCATGATCCAAGCTGAGAAAATGATGATGTGAGTGAAGGAAGCCTACAAGGTCGTCAAGTTGTCTTATGATGCCACCTCAGTGCTTCGTGCCAATGTCCGAGTAAGTGCGATTGTAAGTTCATTTCTGATTGAATTCCTGTCCATCTTGACTCTGCACCCACTGGGTGTTTTTCTTTTGGTTTTCCCCTCGACGACCTTAACTTATGATACCACCTCCACTGTCCATCTTATTTTCCCCTCAAGTAGAATCATGTCTTAGTCGAGTGGTTTCTAGTCCAGTGGGGGCACTCTGAGTGCACCCACTAGGTGTAGTCCCCGAGATGGTTGTCGAATGGCGATGACGTCGACACGGGTCTTAGATTTGGTTCAATAGTTGCTTGGCACTCGAGGGGTCAGACCTGGTCGAGTAATAGTAGGTCCAGTGGGGGCACGCTGAGTGCACCCACTGGGTGTAGTCCCCGAGACCGTCGACGAGTGCTTGCATCAGCGGGGGTCTGATATAGACCATTTTGCATGTTTGATCTCTCTCTTTTTTGTTACTCAAACAGGTCGGACGTGGTCGAGTGGTGTTGTATCCAATGGGGGCATGCTGAGTGCACCAACTAGGTGTAGTCCCCGAGACTACCGTCGATCGTTTACGATTGGCAGTGGTCTTAAGAACTTGGACTCAGGGCCCTTTTTCTTACTTGGAGTATGCTTGTCACTTGGTTTGGCGAGTGAATGCTTTTTTTAATGTCTTGACCTCTAAATGCTTATCATAGGGATGAGATGGTCCGAACTGGCAAGACTTATCCTGCTTGTTTCATGAACATCATTTCCATCAACCATGATATGACGCTTTGTAGGGGTGTGGGGTGGGGCGGTGGGCCGCCATCTAGCCGATTGGACTTGCTCTTTTCCACACGGGAGTGGAGAAATATTATTGTTGACTGAACTACTTCTGTGCTGATTTCAGAAAGCTTGCGAGCTCGGGACTAAGTACGTCGACCTGGAGAAGGAGGAAAACCAGCCTCAGCTGGATTTGAAGGTGACCAAGAATGACCTGGCCCGCGCGCAGACCGAACTGAAGACCTTGGGAGGCAATCCTTGTCGATTCATTGCACTATCACTTGCATCTTTTATCCTTTGAACTGAATATTCGCACTCGAAAAGGCATGCGTGGTGATAAACGCCGACTCCAAGCGCGGCTCAACAATGTCATTTCTTTAGATACCATGAAGAAAGCGCATGAAGATAAAGACGAGGAACTTGTTAAAGCACAGAAGGTGGCGAGGGAGAAAATCGAGGCTGCTGAGAAGAAGCTTGTCGTAGCTAGTAAGTTGGAAGAAGAAAACACCAAAGTCAAGCAAGAATGGGCCGATTCGATGAAAAGGACTAAACAACTCACCAAGAGAAGGAGCGGTCTGGAGAACTACTTGGGGGACTTTGTGAAGAAGACGTTCAACATGCTTGAACTTAACTTTTCTTATGTCGAGTGAATTTCTTTAACTTTCCCAGAACAGTGGCATGACCAACCTTTCATTTCCCCTTCGTGTAGAATTCTGCCAAGACTTTGACAAGGAAAGTGAATAGATCGAGCCAAATCTGGACCCCACGAAGTTACCCGTCAGAGATGTTGTGTCCATGGACATGTTCCGCCTTGACGCTCGTCTTAGAAGTGTTCAAGGGTATGTCACCCGACTGAAAGCTACGCTGGTGAAGATCGACAAAGAACTGTGGCCAGAAGACACCCTCGAGACTGACCTTGAGTCGATGATGAATCGTCTCAACGAAATTTCCAGTCGAGTACAGGCATGGAAAAAAATATGTTGCTCGCTGCAGAGCTGACGTTGCGCTTTCACTTGTCTGGGTCCATTGCAAGAATGCCAAGGAGGACAAACTGTAGGCACTCCAGGTGGCCTACATGAAGAAACCTCAATTTGAAAACTTCATGGACAGCTTCATCGAAGCAGCCACTCGAATCGCGATGGGATAGATCTGGACACCTTCGTCGAGCTCGCAAGTCCTGACGGTGCTTGAGAAAAACTTTGCTTGCAGTTGAACCTTTATCTGCCTCGGTATGCCGAGTGATGGTGTAACCATTTAAAACTTCATTTACGCCTTAAGCATGAGTACTTCCGTTGGCGGGGACAACTTTTATTCGTGCTAGAAATCCTGCATTAACTACATTTTTCTTTCCAATTCTTTGTTTGGTTAAGTCTGATTGGTTTCCGAATGAGACTAATGCACATTACTTGGAAGAATTTTGAACTTAGGCGAAGACTAATTCGCAACTAAGTTTCCGAGTGAAAGGGTTTTTAACTTAGGCGAATACCTGTTTGCGGCTAAGTCCCCAAGTGTGAGGAGTGCCCGCCACTCTGGAGAGTGTTTTTTTTAAACTTAGGTGAAGACTGGTTCACAGCTAAGCCTCTGAGTGAGAGGGATGTTTGTCACTCACAGTATTTTTAAACTTAGGCGAAGACTGGTTCGCAGCTAAGCCTCCGAGTGAGAGGGATGTTCGTCACTCGGAGTATTTTTAACATAGGCCAAGACTGGTTCACAGCTATGCCCCCGAGTGAGAGGAATGTTCGTCACTCGGAGTATTTAAACTTAGGCAAAGACTGGTTCACAGCTAAGCCCCCAAGTGAGAGGAATGTTTGTCACTCGGAGTATTTTTAAACTTAGGCGAAGACTGGTTCGCAGCTAAGACCCCGAATGAGAAGAATGTTCATCACTTGGAGTATTTTTAAACTTAGGCGAATACTAGTTCGCAGCTAAGCCCCCGAGTGAGAGGAATATTCGTCACTCAGAGTATTTTTAAACTTAGGCAAAGACTGGTTCGCAGCTAAGCCCCCGAGTGAGAGGAATATTCATCACTCGGAGTATTTTAAACTTAGGCAAATACTTGTTCGCAACTAAGCCCCCGAACGAGAGGAATGTTCATCACTCCAAGTATTTTTAAACTTAGGCAAAGACTGGTTCGGAGCTAAGCCCCGAGTAAGAGGAATGTTCGTCACTCAGAGTATTTTTAAACTTAGGCGAAGACTGGTTCGCAGCTAAGCCCCCGAGTGAGAGGAATATTCGTCACTCGGAGTATTTTAAACTTAGGCAAATACTGGTTCGCAACTAAGCCCCTGAGTGAGAGGAATGTTCGTCACTTGGAGTATTTTTAAACTTAGGCGAAGACTAGTTCGCAGCGAAGCCACCGAGTGAGGAATGTTCGTCACTTGGAGTATCTTTAAACTTAGTCGAAGACTGGATCACAGCTAAGCCCCCGAGTGAGAGGAATGTTTGTCACTCGGAGTGTTTTTAAACTTATGATTGTGCGATCAGAATCAACAAAAGATTGCGTGAGTCATAACTTTGATAAAGGATGTTGTCTAGAGTACTCTTATTACATCAAACAACAAAGTCGTCAAGTATAAAATCGTCAAAGTAGATCTGTGTTCGAGGCGGGTGGTTCGTCGATATTCTTCTTGAGGTTGAAGAGATGGTACGATCCATTGTTCAGCACTTTGGTGACGATGAAAGGACCTTCCCATGCGGGGGCGAACTTGTGAGGCGCTCGTGATCCACACGGAGCACAAGATCACCTTTGTGAAACGACCGACTTCTGACGTGCTTTGCATGGAAGCGACGTAGATCTTGCTGGTACACAGTTGACCTCACCAGAGCCACGTGTTCTTCTTCTAGGAGATCCACACCGTCTTGTTGTTCTTGTTCAACTTCAGCTTCTGAGTAAAGATCTACACGGGGAGAATTGTGAAGGGGATCACTCGGCAGAATGGCCTCGGCTCCATACACCATGAAGAAAGGAGTACGCATAGTCGACCGGTTAGGAGTCGTCCTCAAACCGCATAGAACAGGCAGCAATTCAGTAACCCAAGCTCAAGCTGCATGATCAAGATCTCGCATGAGACGAGGCTTCAACCCTTGAAGGATAATACCATTTGCTCGCTCTGCTTGACCATTAGTCTGGGGGCGAGCGACGGATGCGTAATCCACTCGAGAGCCTTGGGAAGAGCAAAAGTATGTGAACTCTTCCGAGTCAAAGTTTGAACCATTATCTGTGATGATATTGTGGGGAACTCCATACCGGAACATTACCTCTTTTAGGAATTTGATAGCAGTGCGCGAATCCAGCTTCTTTATGGGTGTAGCCTGAATCCACTTGGTGAACTTGTCGACTGCTACAAGCAAATGCGCGAATACACTCCGGCCCATTCGAAAAGGACTGACCATATCTAAACCCCAAACAACAAACGGCCAGACAAGTGGAATAGTCTTCATGGCACACGCATGCTTATGTGACAAGTTTGCATAAAACTGGCTTCCTTCGCGACGTTCGACAATTTCCTTAGCCATTTCATTGGCGCGCGGTTGGAAGAAACCAGATCCGTATGCTTTGGCAACAATCGTTCGAGAGGACGCATGATGACCACAGGTCCCCGAATGGATTTCATCCAGAATCAATCGACCTTCTTCAGGAGCGATGTAACACTGAGTTACGTCGGTTACACTTTCTCTGTAAAGCTGACCATCCATCACGGTAAAGACCTTGGACCTACGGACGATCTGTCGAGCTTCAACCTCGTCTTCTGGGATTTCTTGTCTCTGTATGAACGCAATATAGGGCACCGTTCAATTGGGTGTAATCACCAGAATCTCCATGACTACATATATGACTGCTGGAACGTCAACCTCAGTCGGATTAAAGGTGCTTATTGCTTGCGGGGGCTCTTCAATGAAGGGATCTTCCTGCACCGAAGGAGAATGTTGGTGTTCCAGAAACACATTGCTAGGTATAGGCCTCCAAGTGGATCCGATCTTTGCTAGATCATCAACTACTTGATTCTTCACTCGAGGAATATGGTGGAGTTCCAAACCTTCAAATTTCTTCTCCAGCTTCCTCACTGCGTGCCAATATCCAGTCATGGTAGGGTTCCTGACCTCCCACTCCTTCATCACCTGATTAACCACCAAATCTGAATCACCGTAGACCATCAGGCGTCGGACGCCGAGTGAGATGGCCATACGTAACCCATAGAGAAGTGCCTCGTATTCAGCTTCATTATTGGTGGAATGAAAGTGAATCTAGAGGACATAACTGAGTTTGTCACCCTTTGGAGATACCAATACCACGCCAGCACCAGACCCATTCAACATCTTAGAGCCATCAAAGAACATGGCCCAGTGTGTCGAGTGGATTTGAATTAGCTGTTGTTGTTCTATCCACTCGGCCATGAAGTCAACAAGCGCTTGAGATTTAATGGCTTTCTTTGCTTCAAACTTAATATCAAAGTATAAGAGCTCGATAACCCATTTGGCCACTCGACCAGTCGCGTCTCGATTGTTGAGGATCTCAGACAAAGGAGCATCGCCGACCACTGAAACTGATTGATCTTGGAAGTAGTGTGCCACCTTCGCTGACAGATATACACCATAGACAAGCTTCTGATAATGAGGGTACCTTTGCTTGGAAGGAGTCAATACTTTGGAGATATCGTAAACTAGACGTTGTAAGTGTTTCCCTCTTCTTCTCGTTCGACAGTGAGAACCGTACTGACGACTTGGTTAGTGGTTGCAATGTATAGAAGCGATGGTTATTTGCTGGGTGGAAAGCAAGGCTTTGAGCTCAACAATGCTGCTGCCTCAGGATTCCACTCGAACGTATCAGACTTCTTCGTCAGTCAGTATAAAGGCAAAGACTTCTCTCTGAGGGGAGAAATAAACCTACTCAAGGCCGCCAAACAGCGTGTGAGCTTCTGGACATCGTGCACACGCTCAAGGCATTGCATTCGGACAATGGCACCGATCTTCTCGGGATTGACGTTGATCCCCCGTTCGGAAACGAGGAAACCGAGTAACTTACGACTAGGAAATCCAACAGTGCACTTGGTTGGATTTAATTTGATATCATATTTCCTCAAGTTGGCGAATGTTTCCGCCAAGTCAGTCAGCAGGTCGGAACCTTTGCGAGACTTGACTACAATATCATCCATATAAGCCTCACCATTCCGACTGATTTGGTCGAGCAGGCATTTCTGAATCATACGCATGAAAGTAGCGCCAGCATTTTTCAGACCAAAAGGCATGGTGATATAACAAAAACACCCAAAAGAGCTGATGAAGGTTGTCTTTATTTCATCTGGGGCAAACAGACGGATCTGATGGTAACCAGAGCATGCATCGAGAAAAGATAAACGCTCGCATCCTGTAGTTGAATCCACAATCTAATCAATGCGGGGGAGAGGAAAATGCTCTTTCGGGCAGGCCCGATTGATATGTTTAAAATCAATACACATGTGGAGCGACTTGTTTTTCTTGGGAACCATGACGACGTTCGCGAGCCACACGGAGTGGTAAACCTCGTGTATGAACTTAGCCTCCAAGAGACGAATCACCTCCTCGCCAATTGCTTTCTGTTTCTCTGTCGCCGACCGACGCAAGTGCTCTTTGACAGGTTTGGCTTTCGGGTTGAGTCTCAATCGATGCTCAGCCAGTTCCCTAGGTACACCAGGCATGTCAAAAGGCTTCCATGCAAAGATGTCACAGTTCTCACGGAGGAACTGCATGAGCTCGGCTTCCTATTTGCTGTGGAGTGTCGTCAAGATGTTGGTAGGGGCAGCATCAGGGTTTATCGGGTGAACGTTCACTTTCTTCACGTCACATGCCGAGTGAAAAACGGACTCAGAAATGGGTTTCTTTGAACGCAACAGATTGGCAGGATCAATATTCTTCTTGTATTCTTCCAACGCCATTTGCTGGTCGGCAATCTTGGAGCCTTGCTGAAGGCACTCCTCAGCCCTTTGTTGAATCCATGTGACTGTGATCACACCCTTGGACCCGGGCATCTTCAGCTTGAGGTACGCATAACATGGACGGGCCATGAAACGGACATAAGCCGGGCGACCAAGGATGGCATGATATGCTCTTTGGAAGTCTACAACTTCAAGCATCAACTTTTCTTTGCGAAAATTCTTCTCGGTGCCGAACACCACATCCAACGCTACTGATCGAGTGACCAGGCCTTCTTCCCTGGGATAACTCCATGGAACTGCATGTTGCTCTTACTCAGTCGGGACATCGGAATGCCCATCCCTTTGAGGGTATATGCATACAAGATGTTCAATCCACTACCTCCGTCCATGAGAACCTTGTGGAGTCGAGTGCCTCCCACAACAGGATCTACCACCAGAGCTTGTCGACCGGGGGTAGCGACATGAGTAGGGTGATCTGACTAGTCAAAGGTTATAGAAGTCTGGGGCCACTTGAGGTATGTAGGGGTGGCAAGAACAGCCATGTTGACTTCTGTGTTAATAAATTTCAGTCGACTTTTGCTTTCTATATCGGCAAAAATCATCAACGTAGCATTGACCTTAGGAAAATCTTCCTTATCTTCATCACCTTATTTTTCAGAAGTTTTCTCACTCAACTGTTTATCCTTGAACTGTTGGATCAAACAATCTGCATTGTCGAGTGGTGTGTTTGGGCAATATCAAATTTCCTTCTTCATCTTTCTTCATGTGGATTGCACACGGCATATCAAGGATGTCTGTCCCTGACTGATTCTTCAATTTCTAGGGGGTAAATTTCCCTTTCGATTTCCCCTTATTCTTTCCTTGTGCCACCAGAGCAGCAGCCTCTGCCTGAGCAGAACCATCAGTTTTGCACTTTTATTTCCGTTTGGAATTGCCGCTGACAGCATCATTGTCGACTGCTTTTCCTTTACCGCTGTGAAGGCGGTCCTCCTATTCACCATTGGCGTATCGGGTGGCAATCTCCATCATCTTACTCATGGAGATATCTCCTGTCTGACCAAACTTAAGGTAAAGCTCTCTGTACCTAACACTAGCCTTGAAGGTGCAGACGACTTGGTGCTCAGAAACATTTTCCATCGTGTGATGGAGGGTGGTCCAACACTGAATATAATCTCTCAAGGTTTCACTCGGTTTCTACACGCAGTGCTGCAACTCGGACTAACCAATGGGGCATTTGCACGTGCCCTCAGAAGTCCTGATGAACACTCGGGCTAGGTCCTCCGAGCACTAGATGCTAGAAGGATCCAACTGATTAAGCCACGCCCGTGTTGAACCGTCCAACATCAGAGACAAATGCTTCATGGCTACATCGTCATTCCCTCCACCACTCTGCAATGCCACACGGTAATCATCTAGCCATGTTTCCGACTTTGACTCTCTAGTGAACTTGCTGATTCCAGCCGCCAACCTATAGTTGGAGGGAACCTCAACGGATCGAATGGCTCTGCTGAAACACTCGGGCCCAAAAACAATGGTACCACTTCCACTCAGATGCTCCCTGTCATAACCATCCTATGATCTCTTCTCCTGTCAATCTGCCTCTGCAAAAGGACATTCCTCGCATCGAATCCAGGATTCCGCTCATTGCTGAACTAGCGCCTATCGTCATAGTGTCAGGGCGCACATCAACCACTCTACGGGGGAGTAAGCGCTCGACGGCGGTCATCACGGTGAAAACGAGGAGCAAACCAATCTCGCCCCTGATCTCTGTACTGATCTTCACGGTAACCTCCGCCTCAACGACGCAGAGGTGAACCTGGGTTGTGAGTCGACTGGACTGTGTCTGCCCTGGGCGAATCATTGTGTAACTGTTTGTGCGACTGAGAAACAGCCGAATTCTGCTGTTGTGCTGCCTGAAGCAATGCTCGGATCTGCTCCAAACGTCTGCCAGCCTCTGAACATGATGGTTGAATGGAATCTGCAATCCTAGCAGTGGCTGCAACATTCAGTATTGGAGTATGAAATACGTGGACATTGTTCTGAGATCCACTCAGAAATAATTGATGTTGTCGTTGACCCGAAACAGGTGGACGCTGGCGGGTGCGCTCATTGAGAGTTTCCTCATCACGACGCTGCTGATGATTCGATGGTCCTCCAACCTCACGGTTGCAGCGGCTGAAGCCACGCGTGCTTTGAAGTGAACCCACCATAAAAACCCCAGCTGCAAGGTCGTAGCTATCGCACTCGGAAGGAACGTCACACTGGGTGGGCTTGATAGCCGCAATCTATGGAGATGATGCTTGGCAAGCCGCCGCATGTCTCACCCAACGCTGGAGTCACCAGCAACCAGATTGCTTGTGGCGACGAACAGTGGGGAGGGCAAAAGACACCAAAGTCGATGGCTGTAGAAGAACGCCGCAGGAGCTTGCACGGAAGTGCATCGCCCCATGGATCGGGAGTGCCTCAACGTCTAGAGGCGCTTCCTAAAGCCATGCTGATTCATCGACAACGAAGGTGAGCACACCGAAACGGATCTTGTGGCCCATGAACAAACCACCACCGGAAGACATGACAAAGAAGAAGAATGCAAACTTGCCGGAAGTCGCTTAGACGACTGCCCCACTGTGGGCGCCAACTATCATGGAAACGAGCCTGACAGTAGAGGTTAGGGGTACGTAAAGAGAGGGCAGAGTCCTAGCTATGGTGAGTTTGTACACATGAATGTATGAGTTCAAGCCGCTCTTGTGGACGTAACAACCCTACATCTCAGTGCTCAGGAGCTTCTGTCGTGTGGAAAGTGTGAGTTACACGGGGTGCGAACCCTTGTGCCAGAGGGGAGGGGTGGCTTATATAGAGTGTGATGCCCCTCATCAATCCCCGGCAACCAAGGGTTCAATCATGGTAATAAAGGTGAACGTTACTGATAACGTATGCAATAAATGCTACTTATGGCGACCAGTCAAACGTCTGTCGTTGGCCTCCCTAGAGTAGCTTCTGATCTTTTGCGGTCGACTAGCTTCTTGTTCTTCCGAGTGAAAGGCAACTGTCGAATGGAGGGAGAAACCTCCGAGTGGATGTAGTGTCTAGTGACTCATGCGCCATCGTGATTCTAGTCGGAGTCTTCTTTGTAGTCTTTAAGTCCTCCAACGTAGTGTCCTTAGGTAGGGCATGTACGTCAGGCCTAAGACCCTACCGTAGGTACATATCCCCATCAATAGGTGCATTAATTACATATCATTTAAATAAGATGATAATCAAATTGCCCATGTTATCACATGGACCAGCTGCACCTGCAACTAGCAAAGTTATAAGATGGTTGAGCAAGCACTAACTTAGCCAAACAATATTTGCTAGGAGGTGAAGGGTTAGAGGTTTCATGGCAATGTTTGGAGGCTTATTTATCAGGTGGTAGGCAGCAATAGGTAATGATGGAAACGATTCAACTAGGCATAACAAATCTAGGAACGGTGTCAGGGTCATGATCATCTTGCATGTGAGATCTTTAGACTGGAACTGCTCCTTATCTTCCTGAACATACTCAACGGAATCCTCGAACTCGTTCTCAGCACCCGATGCTACCCAAAATAAATAGGCAGCCAATAAAAACCAGCAAGTGACAATGCTACAAGCAATATGGTGCATGTGTGGCATGAAAGGAAGCATGACATTTCTATACTAGTCATCTTTCATGCATTACTTGAGTTATTACTATTCTGGATAGAACCTCAAGTTAACTTAATTAGACATGCATGATCATGGCAGGAATGGATGCATCATGAGAGAACAGTGCAAGAACATATAGAAAACGTCGTAAACCGAGTTACGGAACTACCGGAAACTACAAAACAAGATACGGAAGCTTACGGAGACAAAACAGCAATAAACCACATGCTATGGGCATCCACTTATCTACTGGCGTATCATGCCAAACAAAATACCAGGCCCTAGTCTTCACAAAAGCTAGAACTTTCATGTTGGCACAAACTTCAAAACATGCACAGAACAAATTACTACAAAAATGACAAAATGACACCTCATCACAAAATGACATTTTTTGCAAACTTGCTCAAAAGTGAAATCCAATGTCGCCATCGGATTCCTTGTGTTTTTCTACCCCAAAAACATATATCACACTAACATACTTGCATGCATAAAAATAACACAAAACAAAAAAGAAAATCTACTCTAAATCCTAAATCACTTATATGTCAAATTACTGCCAGATTTGACATATGCCACTTCTGGAATTATTACAAATAACACAAACCAACACAGGTCCCACTGGTCATAGACACCAGGGGGCCCTTAGTGCATGACAGGTGGGTCCTGTGGCCCACCATTAGTCGCACACCTACAACACAACAATACATAGAGAAATTCACTTATATGTCAAATTAGTGCCAGATTTGACATATGCCACTTCTGGAATTATTACAAATAACACAAACCAACACAGGTCCCACTGGTCATAGACACGAGGGAGGCCCACCATTAGTCGCACACCTACAACACAACAATACATAGAGAAATTCACTTATATGTCAAATTAGTGCCAGATTTGACATATGCCACTTCTGGAATTATTACAAATAACACAAACCAACACAGGTCCCACTGGTCATAGACACCAGGGGGCCCTTAGTGCATGACAGGTGGGCCCTATGGCCCACCATTAGTGCCCCCTTAGTGCATGACAGGTGGGCCCTGTGGCCCACCATTAGTGCCCCCTTAGTGCATGACAGGTGGGCCATGTGGCCCACCATTAGTCGCACACCTACAACACAACAATACATAGAGAAATTAAAGGGGGGTAGGGGCCTCGAACCCACCACCTCACGGCTACACCACACAACAGCTACCACTGGGCTACGCATGCAGATCTAACTATAGAGGGGAGGAAACAAAGTTATACACATATCTAATTACACATCGCAACAGAGAGCAAAGCACAAATTAAAAACAACTATGCGGGGTGGGATTCGATCGCGTGACCACTCGGTCACACACGCTAAGTTCAACAAGTTGGGCTACTGCAGGGGTTCTGCCAGGTGAGGGTAATCGCACTAGCTATTACACAAAAAGGGGTCGCCTTCCCTGCTGCAATAGAGAGGCGACGGCGGCGACCCTGCTCACTGGTGCAACTCATGCGCGGCAGCATAGGGCAGCTATGTGGAGCTACTACGCACATCTATGTTGGCTACGCAGCACATCTACGCATGCAATAGAGACGCGATGCATGTGACGAACAGCTGCGGCTGGTGCAACTCCGGCGAGGCAAGCCGCTAGCTAGCGCAAGCGACGCGAGCGCTGCGCACAGAGGGAGGGGAAGCGGAGAGGCGAGGCTCACCCAGGGTCAGAGGAGAGGGGCACACGACGACGGAGGGGTGAGGTACACATCGTCGTGGTTCACAAAATAAGCCCCGACATGGATGAAGTGGCGATCGTTAGGGACGGCGAGGGCATCGATATTGGCGGCTGCTCTCCATGGAAATGGAACGTCACGGTCGCCGCGGGCTCCTGGTGCTGCTCGGGAAGACGGGGACGCTGGCTCACCACGGCGCCGAGCGCATGTGGGGAGCGACCATGGCTATGGTGGTGCTTTGCAGGGTTGCTAGACGGCGCGAGGAGAAGAGGAGGAGGAAACGGCGACGGCTAGGGTTGGGGGAGCTGCGGTGCGTTTTATAATGGCCAGGACAGGGCTCGTGGCCGTCTGATATGAGCAGGATCTCGATCTATGGTTGTCCATGGACTCATACATAGGTGACGCACACGAGGTGGAAGTGAGGGACGCCAGCTGGCCTATGGGCCTATCGTCTCTCTCTCTCTACACTTAAAATGTTCGGCTAAATAAAATTAACACAAGCTTTGATAAAATCACAGGGGCTAAATGGGAAGGGTTTTGAAGAAGACAAAAATATATTTGGTCTTCTAAAATCTTGCACCGAATTATAAAAATAAGTTGGGCATTTTTAGAAGAGCAAAAATAAATTGCTTTTATTAAAAGAAAGTACTGTTTTAGCAAAACCCAAAAGGAAAAATACCTCCAACCAGAGGAGGGGCACTCCACAAATATAAAGATGGGTTTTTAAGAGGGGAGCAACATTTTATTTGACCCAGAACAGAAGCTTTAAACTTAGCCACTAAATAAATTGAAAGAAGGGATTTTCAAGCTTTGGTGCAACAAGGGGTTTTGAGGCAATCTTGGTGCACCCCATCATGCAACAACCACATGTCACAAGTCACTAGCACTTTACACATCAAACAACAAAGATGCAACACAAAACACAAGATGAAATGATATGATGCCATGATGAAACAAATGAAGAACCAAACATAAGCTCTTATTCAAACTCATCAAGACAAACTTGGAAGGTGGCATACAAGGAAATATTACAACAAGGGAAGCTAGTGCACTCGGGCTGTTAGAGCTGTGCTCACCTATGTACTGTTGGACCAGATCCAGATTCAGCACATGTTACGTTTTTGTTATGAATTTTCCTAATTATCTAAGGAATAATAGTTTACAGGAAAAAAACTCATATTTTTGCATTTAATAACTAATTAACCCTGCATCGGATCGAAATAATTTATATGTGTAAAATGTTTAGAATTTTGTGTACATTAACAATATCCAACTTTAAACCATGATTAGAATGTTTAA
Organism: Hordeum vulgare subsp. vulgare; assembly: GCF_904849725.1. Lineage (NCBI taxonomy): Eukaryota > Viridiplantae > Streptophyta > Magnoliopsida > Poales > Poaceae > Hordeum > Hordeum vulgare. The sequence goes on along the minus strand of NC_058523.1, from coordinate 392,341,854 downwards.
ACTTGAAGTTTGCATTAATTTTCCTAAATGCCATGTTAAAATGATTTATTCCATAACTAAATCACCGTAGCTCCGAATTAAATGATCCACATATGTAACTTGACTAGAAAAATGTGCAAAATAACATTGCGGCATTTATTTTTCTGTTTACCAACTCTAAAATTGTGTTATAGGCAGATCAATACGGAAATCTTAATGTGCATATGGGGACTTTTCAGAATTGTTATTCATTGTTCCAGCCTCATTTAAACTTGCCTAGAATTTCATCTTTTTCATGATATCTTGTTGCATCCATGATTTAACATGTTTGTGTTTGCCGTTTGCATGTGTTTTGCATCCATGATATATTATGTTGCGTTGGTCATATCTTTTAGGCTGTAGATCCATTTTGAATGATCCATATATGTAAGTCGCCTAGAATAGAATGACGTGTAGAATCACATGATGCAATTTGTTTTCTCTGTTTAATAATTATAAAATATGTTCAGTTCACGTTGGAATCAATTTCAAAATTAACATATGGGGTCATTTCAGAAATGTTATACGTTGTTTCCGACCTTATTTAAAATGCCTAGATAGATAGTATATATATGCTTCACCTCTTGCTATGTTAATAACATTTAATATTGTCGTGTACCTAAACGAGAGTGAACTAAGTAATTCAAATATGAAGTTTCATCAATATGCAACTTGTTGCATATTGATATTCACTTAATGTGTAGAAGTTGATTGTTGTGCTTTGCCATGTCAAGCATAATTAAATGGACATGCATCATATTTGATTGTGCGTCATGTCATAAATTTGTTCTGGTGTTTATCGTGTGTTGGTTGTTTGTTTCCGGACTGTTTCTTCTCGATGGAGTTTCGAAACCGCTTCAAAGGGTGAGGATCCGTTTGACTACATAGTTTGTCTAATTCACGGATTTGTTCTTCTTCCAAGCGGGATCTCAAGCAAGATGGCCATTTCCTTGGGTACCACTACTATCATTGTTATGCTAGTTGTCTCGCTTCAATCATTATGTCTTGTTACCTACCACTTGAATGTCAGCCTCCCAACATTGTCATGAAAAGCCTCTAACCCATCCACGTCCCAGCAAACCATTGTTTGGCTAAGTTACCGCTTGCTCAGCCCTTCTTATAGCGTTGCTAGTTGCGGGTGCAGGTTGTTTCCATGTGACAACATGGATATCGTGTGATATCATACTATTATTGATATTTAATTTAATGCATGTATATACTTGGTAAAAGGTGGAAGGTTGTCACGCCCAAGATGCGACCCTATCCTCAATTTGGCACGAGGGCCTCGTCAGGGATAGAAGTGCATCTCGTCGTGTCGCAAGAATGGATATCGTTACAAGTACATGTACTGAAAAGAAGAGATATATGAAATTGGATTACACTCGCCACAAGCTACATCAGAGTCACATTAGTACATTACATAATCATCAAGAGTAAGAGCAGGGTCCGACTACGGACGAAAATAAACGACAAAAGAAGAACGACGTCCATCCTTGCTATCCCAGGCTGCCGGCCTGGAACCCATCCTAGATCGATGAAGAAGAAGAAGAAGAAGCAACTCCAAATGAACAATCAACGCGCTCATGTCGAGTAACCTTTACCTGTACCTGCAACTGGTGTTGTAGTAATCTGTGAGCCACAGGGGACTCAGCAATCTCATTTCCAAAGGTATCAAGACTAGCAAAGCTTAATGGGTGAGGTATGGTTAAGTGGTGAGGTTGCAGCAGCGGCTAAGCATATGTTTGGTGGCTAACTTACGAGTACAAGATGTAAGAGGGGGAAGATCTACGCATAGCGGACGTGAACTACAGATGATCAAATGAATGATCCTGAACACCTACCTACATCAGACATAACCCCACCGTGTCCTCGATCGGAGAAGGAACTCACGAAAGAGACAGTCACGGTTACGCAGACAGTTGGCAAGTTTTAATTAAGTTAACTTCAAGTTATCTAGAACCAGTGTTAAACAAAGTATCCACGTTGCCACATAACCGCGGGCACGACTTTCCGAAAGATTTAACCCTGCAGGGGTGCTCCAACTAGTCCATCACAAATTACCACAAGCCGCATAGAAATCCTCAATCACGAAGCTCGCGATCTCGTCGGATTCCCTAGTGGAAAACCTCAACTCTGAGATTACCCAAAGCATCACCGGAATCCCGATGCACAAGATATCTCGTCAAAGGTAAAACTATTCCAGCAAGGCCGTCCGACGTGTCGACGTACCCGATAGGAGCCGCGTATCTCGTTCTCAGGACACGACGGATGGAACTAGCTACAGGTGCCAAACCTCGAGTTTCCTCGCGGTGGCCCCGCAGGCAGACCATTTGGGACCAACTCCATCAGCACTGGCCCCTCCTGTTTATGTAAAATTACTCCTCGGGTAGCGCTAACTCCCTATGCATTTCAATTTAACAGAATTATTATGTTGGGCAAATGTAGAACCAAAGTTGGGCCTTGCCAGACCAGCTTTATTCTAAAACGAATTATCAAGGGGGTCCCCATAACAACCCCGATCGTGTTAGGAGCGCTCGTTTATGGAACATAACACCGGTAGCCGAAACTAAGGGGGCAAAGGTGGAACAAAACACCAGGCTAGAAAGGCCTAGCCTTCCAACTTTTACCAAGTATATAGGTGCATTAAATTAAATAGCATTTAATATGGTGATATAACAGGGAACCCATGTTTTCACATGGAAGCAACTGCACCTGCAACTAGCAACGCTATCAACAGGGTTAAGCAAGTAGTAACATAGCCAATCAGTGGTTTGCTAGGTCGAACAGGTTGAGGGTTTCATGGCATTGTTGAGAGGCTGATATTTAACAGGGGGTAGGCAACGAGACATAAACGATAGAAGCGATAAACTAGGATGGCAATTATAGTAATGGTATCTGGGGAAATGATCCTCTTGCCTGAGATCCCGCTTGGAAGAAGAATGCCTCCGTGAAGCAGACGAACCGACGTAGTCGAATGGGTCCTCACATATGACACGCTTGCGGAACTCTATCGAGACGGGGAAAACCGGAAACAAGCATCAACACACGAAATTCACCACACGGTGCACAACACATATGATGCATGAGCAGCTGAATATATGCAAGTCACGGCATGACAATTCACACAATCAAACACTACACATTAAGCGAAGTTCAATATGCAACGAGTTGCATATTGACGAAACTCCACATTCATTTATTTAGTTCTATCCCGATTAAATACACGGCAATATAAAATGTGGTTAAACATGTCTACAGGTGAAGCGCAATTAAACTACCTATCTAGGCATTTTAAATGAGGTCGGAAATGACATATAGCACCTCCGAAACGACCTCACATGTTAATTTACAATTCTGTCCAGATCTGAATTAATGCATTTAATTAGTTGTTAAACAGCAAAATAAATAGGTTCACGTGATTCTACGCGTCAAGGCAAGCAATCTAGACATAAAGAACATCTCCAACGGAGCTACGGATCAAAAGTTACAAGCACCGCAAGATATGATGGCATGAATGCAATACGTGTGCAACGACGGTCACGAGCACTTCAAAACATTCAAACAGCAAGAGAAAATGAAACTACACGAGATTCGAAGAAAGTTTCATGTAGCACACGATCAAATCGGAGCTACGGTTCAAAAACTACGAGCAAAACAAGAAAGGATTACAAACTGCCAAAATCAGCCACATAGCACTTTCTACGCCCCACAACTACGGCTACACAACTCCGATAAACTCAAGCAAGGCACGGCCTGAAAGAGGGCAAGATGCACTACTACAACCAACTAACAACAACTAGCATGGCAACAAGGAGCACTAGGAAAAGAAGACACAAAATGGCACCTCACACACTATTGCAGACTTAGTGAAAATTACACCTCGAGAAAGTGCAGTTTTCAGTCTGAAGCAATATTGACAGCAGCAAAACCTATAGCCACAGGACTCCAAATGGCATGAAACTTCACAGCAAGCTAGAGAAACATAAGGGCTACAAATAACTCCATTGGACCAACCTCAAAAGAGCTACCGCTCACAAGATGCAAGCAAGACAAGACAACAACAAATATAACAGATTTCCGACTTAGAAATATTTCAGCTCCTCTAAATCAGCACTATTTCAAGCAACTTGAGAGCAAGCAAACAACACCTAAACATGCATTTCTATTGCAACTAAAAATACCAGAGGCTAGACAAAACACCCAAGAACAACTTCCTAGTTGACAACTAACTCAAACGAGGCACGGAATAAATCCTACGAATTAAACAAAAGGGCAACTTAGCAAAATATCTCGCGAACTAACTTACTCAATAGCTAAAACTAATTGCATAGAAAAATCCATGGGATTTTTCTACCCCGGAAACATATAAAATATGTGGGGTTTGCAACACAAAATAATGCCCCACATTAATGCGGGAAAAACCTATATACGGGAAAATAAACTAGAGGCAATTCCCTACACGCAAAAAGACAAATGAACGCTCTAAAATGCATGCAAAAATGATTCCTAAAACATGGACATTTCTATCATGGCATGCGAGCAATTCAAACACGCGAGGAAAATAAATGTGGGCACCTACTTATTGAGACAGCACGTAAATCCATGCATTAGGCACTCTAAACGGCGTCAAATAAAAATGCAAGTTAAATATTCGGATGCTACACGAAATTCTACACGTAAAACATATATTATACGTCTCGATCCGACTAACGAAAAATAAACTACGAGCATTTTAATATCGTCCTATTTTCTGGAATTTAATAAATCACCAGAAAAATCCTAAATCTAAACGGGCCAAAACTGCTAAGCACAACAGCTAACTATTTCCGGGAGGGAGGAATAACTCACCTTCGCGGGCCAAGGCCCAGGTCGGTGGAGAGGCTGGCCAGGCCGGCTTGGGGGCGAGGCGAGGCAGTGGCCTGGGCCGGGAGAAGCTGGGCCGGCTCCTGGCCATCGGGGCCGCGGGAGGAGGCCGGCCCACAGGGGCGAGCTCGCCTGCGGGGAGGCCGACAGACGAGGGCATCGTGCTCCTCGTCTCTCCCGTGCTCGGGCCATGGCGGCGCAGGAGGGAGCCGCCGGAGGAGCTCCGGCCTCGGCAGCGAGGGGAAGCCGGTGGGGATTGGCGGCACGGGACGGATCGGGCCACCGGCGCTCCATTCCCGGTGGTGCCGGCGCGAGGAGGTCGCCGGACAGGGAGATTGGCCGGCGGGGCGGCGGCCACTGGTTGCACACACAGGCGGCGGCGGGAGGCGAGATCCAAGCGGCGCGACTCGGGGAGAGCAGTGTCCTGGCGCGGCCGGCGGGGAGGGCGCGGGCCCGAGGGCGGTGGGGCTCCGCCGGCGACGGGATAGGGCGCGGAGGCGCGCACGGTGGCTGGCGGCGGCGGATGGGCCTCGCCGGGCCCGATCTGGACCTGGCGGGCCGGCGGCGGCTGCGGGACAGAGAGTGTTGCGGCTAGGTTTAGGGTTAGGGCGCGGATTTCGAGGAGGAGAGAGGAGGTTGTCCAAAAATTAAGGAGGAGGGGGTATTTATAGAGAAAAAGGGGGCTCGGTTAACCAGAATCGCGCTCCGGATCCAACCGCGGGGTCGGATTCGGACGATTCCGAAAGTGGGTAAGGGTACGCGGCCGTGTAGATGGAATATCCGGAGACGAGAGGGAGAACGGGCGGCGCAGCAACAGATTCAAAAACACCGACAAACGTCCGATGAATAACCGAAGACGGTGCCGCTACGGGCGACCGTTCGGGTACCACACGGTCTCCGATCGCGACGAAATTTGACAGGCGGTCCAGCTATATCTAATCGCGACCGCGTGCCAAGTTTCACCTCGATCAGAGAAAGTTTTTAAACGCACTTTAAAAACAGGGTTTCGACGGTGCCACGGGCGCGTGCGAGTGCGGTCAGGCTCGGAACGAACAACGACGAACGCGAAGAGAAGCGGCAACTAATAACGGATGCAAGTTTTGAAAACGGGCGGCAACGGAGACGCCGATGCAATGCAGATGATGCGCATGATGCGATGATGATGCAACAAAATAAAACAGACACGCGACGAAAACGGAAAGAGAGGGGAATCTTCTGGAACGTCGGCATCGGGCTGCCATAACTCTCCTACACTACAAGAGGATCTCGCCCCGAGATCCAAGAATGAAAGGGGGAGAGGATGAGAAAAGAAAAAGGTAAAACTTAGTCGCTTCTTGACAAACGAGTGAAACCAACGATCCTTGAAGGTTGCAAAGAGTTGAAGGCTGATATGAGAAAGAAGCAAGAATTCACGGAAAATTTCGGCAGCACTTCGGTAGGAAAATGGAACAAAAAAATTCGGAAAGGTGGAAGAAATAGACAATAATCACAACAAACAAGTAAATAGAGCAAGGAAACACCATGATCTTGATAGAATAACAAGATTGACCCAAATGAGCATCATCACAATGCCTCCGGAACAATAGAATAGGAACTAGCTCAAGCGGAAGAAGAGAATGAAGAAAAGAATGACAACTACCATTACCATAGAATAGAAGAGCCTCCGGTCATAGAATTGACGTAGTGGTTAGAAAACAAACAACGAAAAGAGCAAGATAGTAGTGGGCTTACGAAGATCAACTCAACATATATGAGGTGACAACCAACCACTAAAAGAAACAAGGATTGATTGGGAGAACCAAGATATGAACAATTCTTACACCAAGAGGATACATTGAAAACTTGGATGAATGACAAGCACCATGAGAGCATAATCCATAGGAAAAGCTTTAGGTGAAATCCAACCAAGATAGCTCAATGAACAAGTCATGGGTTGAAAATATCTCATGAACATAGAATTGGTGGGTTTAATTATCTCATTCTTGAAAGGAAAACTCTCTGAGGCTCCTACACTAACAAGAAGGCTATAATACCACCTCAAAGGATCAAGGAAGAACAAATGCACTTGGGAATGCAAGAGAAGAAAACTTGAGGAAAGAATTGATATCATAAGTCCTCCGGAAGAAGAATTGAGATCTCTTGGAAGAAGGAAGAACAAGAATAAGAATTATGTTATGCTCATCCTTCATCAAGTTAAACTGATGACAAGCAACGGATTTAGCATATCACTTATTCTACTAGAAATGAATCTTGGAGAAACAGATAGAAAAGCACCACTTGAAGCAAAAATTGAAGGAAGCACTAGTAAGAATTCACAATTACATGGGAACACCACGAATTAATGGAGATACAAGAGAATGAAGAGATCGTAAGCCACCTGAGAGAAAACTTGAACAAGGCACCGGATAATCGAGAGACGAACGAAGAGACAACAATGGAGAAGAATTTAGGATGAAAGCTGAAAGCTGAGAACGAAGAATCTTCTAAAATGATGGCCTTCGGAGGAACGAGAAATAAAAACAACTCAGAGAAGCACCGGATCGCAAAAAAAGGATTACTCATGATTGGAACAATTTAGATGATGGCACCAGGATGAAATGATGAATCTGAAGAGAATGGACCAAGATTGAGAAAAACACTCCTTCAGATTTTGCAAACTGCGAATGATGACGAGAAACAACACCAAGAATACCGAGACACTCCGGAATAAAGAAAATTGCAAGGATGAGCCAAACATGAGAATTAATCCAAATTGATCTTGAAGAAAGAATATGACTGATGAAAAAAACATACTTACGTCATAGTTGAAAAGAATTATGGATCTACGGAAAAAGATTAAAGAGCCAGGTAAGATCCTGGAAAACCTGTGGGTTATGGGCCCACTCAAGAAACCACCGTCAGAAAAGATTGCTAGAAGAGGGATAATGCACCGGTATGAAGAGAACTAGATGAGGTTAGCACCTCAAAATAATTAAAGATCTGAAAACAAGAACTCCGAGATATCTTCGACACACCGGATAGAAAAGATGAATGAATAATAGGATATGTTGATAAGAATCTCCAACATAGGAAGAATTACAAGGATGAAAAGGATATGATGAACACGGACAACTGAATTAAATTCACCGGGTAAGAGAGAAAGAACAGACAGCGGAAGCACCAAGAAAAGAAAACTCTTGGATGAAAATTGAATCACTAAGAAAAGGGTGGGAGGGCGGGGAAAAACAAAGACAACTCGGGACAGATGAGATGAACTCCGGAAGACATGAGAGATTCATCGGCAACAATTGGAGAGGATTGACTCCACTTGGAGAGAAACACACCGGTTGAAAAGAATTGATATGGCGACTCCGGTTGACAAAATTGATAAAACAACTGATTGAGCAATAGGATTTGCATTCTCACATAAAAATATGAAAACACCTCTTGGAAAGATCTGAAATCACCACTTGACATCGAAGCAACTGAATTACCATATTCCAACAAAACAAAGGGTGCGGCTTGCAATTAGCCAGAACAAACTCATGAGAAAGATTTCGTCCGATATTTTCATGGACAGGATCGCACGGGCTCGATTTACAGTAGCCATCAAGTGCAAGGCAGTGCACCCGACATACGAAGCGTCCCCAAGTCGTAGCAAGCTACAAGGACTCTTTAAGACACAACGTGTACCGCTGTAAGTCGACCGTGAACAAACGAATCCACTAGATGTCGAACCCCAACCTAATATCATGCATTTGTTGGAAGATTGTCCTATAAGCAACTACTTGAATTCCCACCTATGAATTCCCGAAATATCTGGTCATGCAATCTGGTACACGGATACAAGGAGTAATTATCACACAACTCCTATACTAACCCGTCACCTGTATCACATCCGTCAACACACAACTAGAATCTCGGACCTTCATCTACAACAGACCCTCGTGATCACAACGATACAAAGTATGGCAGTACTCCCGAACAATCTGCACCAGTACTGGGGACATCGGGGTTATCTCGCCACTACTAGTATTGAAGCAATTACGAACATCCTTCGTTCTGAGATACTAAGAAATCTGAATGATAACGATGTGCTCGAGTATCCCCTGGAGCTCAACTCCCCGGAAGAAGATCAAGTCAGACAGGAGGCACCAAGACAGAAATCCGTCACATCGGCATCATATAGATTCCAAAAATATCCGCGTGATCCTAAATTTTTTTTTGAGCGGGAAGAGAAGTAGAGTAAATTATTATGTCGAGATTCCTCACCAGAGCATAGAAGAGGAGAAAAAAAGAATCCTACTCTCCGATATATAACTACACTCAAAGTAGTTTTTCACTAGACTAGACTCGGCCAAGTTCGATCAATCAAGGGGGCTCCTAGGTCGGTACGGCTCTGATACCAACTTGTCACGCCCAAGATGCGACCCTATCCTCAATTTGGCACGAGGGCCTCGTCAGGGATAGAAGTGCATCTCGCCGTGTCGCAAGAATGGATATCGTTACAAGTACATGTACTGAAAAGAAGAGATATATGGAATAGGCTTACACTCGCCACAAGCTACATCAGAGTCACATCAGTACATTACATAATCATCAAGAGTAAGAGCAGGGTCCGACTACGGACGAAAATAAACGACAAAAGAAGAACGACGTCCATCCTTGCTATCCCAGGCTGCCGGCCTGGAACCCATCCTAGATCGATGATGAAGAAGAAGAAGAAGAAGCAACTCCAAATGAACAATCAACGAGCTCACGTCGAGTAACCTTTACCTGTACCTGCAACTGGTGTTGTAGTAATCTATGAGCCACAGGGGACTCAACAATCTCATTTCCAAAGGTATCAAGACTAGCAAAGCTTAATGGGTGAGGTATGGTTAAGTGGTGAGGTTGCAGCAGCGGCTAAGCATATGTTTGGTGGCTAACTTACGAGTACAAGAAGTAAGAGGGGGAAGATCTACGCATAGCGGACGTGAACTACAGATGATCAAATGAATGATCCTGAACACCTACCTACGTTAGACATAACCCCACCGTGTCCTCGATCGGAGAAGGAACTCATGAAAGAGACATTCACGGTTACGCACACAGTTGGCAAGTTTTAATTAAGTTAACTTCAAGTTATCTAGAACCAGTGTTAAACAAAGTATCCACGTTGCCACATAACCGCGGGCACGGCTTTCCGAAAGATTTAACCCTGCAGGGCTGCTCCAACTAGTCCATCACAAATTACCACAAGACGCATAGAAATCCTCAATCACGAAGCTCGCGATCTCGTCGGATTCCCTAGTGGAAAACCTCAACTCTGAGATTACCCAAAGCATCACCGGAATCTCGATGCACAAGATATCTCGTCAAAGGTAAAACTAATCCAGCAAGGCCGCCCGACGTGTCGACGTACCCGATAGGAGCCGCGTATCTCGTTCTCAGGACACGACGGATGGAACTAGCTACAGGTGCCAAACCTCGAGTTTCCTCGCGGTGGCCCCGCAGGCAGACCGTTTGGGACCAACAACATCAGCACTGCCCCCCCTGTTTATGTAAAATTACTCCTCGGGTAGCGCTAACTCCCTGTGCATTTCAATTTAACAAAATTATTATGTTGGGCAAATGTAGAACCAAAGTTGGGCCTTGCCAGACCAGCTTTAATCTAAAATGAATTATCAAGGGGGTCCCCATAAGAACCCCGATCGTGTTAGGAGCGCTCATTTATGGAACATAACACCGGTAGCCGAAACTAAGGGGGCAAAGGTGGAACAAAACACCAGGCTAGAAAGGCCGAGCCTTCCACCTTTTACCAAGTATATAGGTGCATTAAATTAAATAGCATTTAATATGGTGATATAACAGGGAACCCATGTTTTCACATGGAACCAACTTCACCTGCAACTAGCAACGCTATCAACAGGGTTAAGCAAGCAGTAACATAGCCAATCAGTGGTTTGCTAGGTCGAACAGGTTGAGGGTTTCATGGCATTGTTGAGAGGCTGATATTTAACAGGGGGTAGGCAACGAGACATAAACGATAGAAGCGATAAACTAGCATGGAAATGATAGTAATGGTATCTGGGGAAATGGTCCTCTTGCTTGAGATCCTCTTTGGAAGAAGAATGCCTCCGTGAAGCAGACGAACCGACGTAGTCGAACGGGTCCTCACATCTGACACGCTTGCGGAACTCTATCGAGACGGGGAAACCGGAAACAAGCATCAACACGCGAAATTCACCACACGATGCACAACACATATGATGCATGAACAGCTGAATATATGCAAGTCACGGCATGACAATTCACACAATCAAACACTACACATTAAGCGAAGTTCAATATGCAACGAGTTGCATATTGACGAAACTCCACATTCATTTATTTAGTTCTATCCCGATTAAATACACGGCAATATAAAATGTGGTTAAACATGTCTAGAGGTGAAGCGCAATTAAACTACCTATCTAGGCATTTTAAATGAGGTCGGAAATGACATATAGCACCTCCGAAACGACCTCACATGTTAATTTACAATTCTGTCCAGATCTGAATTAATGCATTTAATTAGTTGTTAAACAGAAAAATAAATAGGTTCACGTGATTCTACGCGTCAAGGCAAGCAATCTAGACATAAAGAACATCTCCAACGGAGCTACGGATCAAAAGTTACAAGCACCGCAAGATATGATGGCATGAATGCAATACGTGTGCAACGACGGTCACGAGCACTTCAAAACATTCAAACAGCAAGAGAAAATGAAACTACACGAGATTCGAAGAAAGTTTCATGTAGAACACGATCAAATCGGAGCTACGGTTCAAAAACTACGAGCAAAACAAGAAAGGATTACAAACTGCCAAAATCAGCCACATAGCACTTTCTACGCCCCACAACTACGGCTACACAACTCCGATAAACTCAAGCAAGGCATGGCCTGAAATAGGGCAAGACGCACTACTACAACCAACTAACAACAACTAGCATGGCAACAAGGAGCACTAGGAAAATAAGACACAAAATGGCACCTCACACACTATTTCAGACTTAGTGAAAATTACACCTCAAGAAAGTGCAGTTTTCATTCTGAAGCAATATTGACAGCAGCAAAACGTATAGCTACAGGACTCCAAATGGCATGAAACTTCACAACTGTCTAGAGAAACATAAGGGCTACAAATAACTCCATTGGACCAACCTCAAAAGAGCTACCGCTCACAAGATGCAAGCAAGACAAGACAACAACAAAATATAACAGATTTTAGACTTAAAAATATTTCAGCTCCTCTAAATCAGCACTATTTCAAGCAACTTGAGAGCAAGCAAACAACACCTAAACATGCATTTCTATTGCAACTAAAAATACCAGAGGCTAGACAAAACACCCAAGAACAACTTCCTAGTTGACAACTAACTCAAACGAGGCACGGAATAAATCCTACGAATTAAACAAAAGGGCAACTTAGCAAAATATCTCGCGAACTAACTTACTCAAAAGCTAAAACTAATTGCACAGAAAAATCCATGGGATTTTTCTACCCCGGAAACATATAAAATATGTGGGGTTTGCAACACAAAATAATGCCCCACATTAATGCGGGGAAAACCTATATACTGGAAAATAAACTAGAGGCAATTCCCTACACGCAAAAAGACAAATGACTGCTCTAAAATGCATGCAAAAATGATTCCTAAAACAAGGACATTTATATCATGGCATGCGAGCAATTCAAACACGCGAGGAAAATCAATGGGGGTACCTACTTATTGAGACAACACGTAAATCCATGCATTAGGCACTCTAAACAGCGTCAAATAAAAATGCAAGTTAAATATTCGGATGCTACACGAAATTCTACACGTAAAACATATATTATACGTCTCGATCCGACTAACGAAAAATAAACTACGAGCATTTTAATATCGTCCTATTTTCTGGAATTTAATAAATCACGAGAAAAATCCTAAATTGAAAGGGCCGAAACTGCTAAGCGCAACAGCTAACTATTGCCGGGAGCGAGGAATAACTCTCCTTCGTGGGCCAAGGCCCAGGTCGGTGGAGAGGCTGGCCAGGCCGGCTTGGGGCGAGGCGAGGCAGTGGCCTGGGCCGGGAGAAGCTGGGCCGGCTCCTGGCCATCGGGGTCGCGGGAGGAGGCCGGCCCACAGGGGCGAGCTGGCCTGCGGGGAGGCCGACAGACGAGGGCGTCGTGCTCCTCGTCTCTCCCGTGCTCGGGCCATGGCGGCGCAGGAGGGATCCGCCGGAGGAGCTCCCGCCTCGGCAACGAGGGGAAGCCGGTGGGGATTGGCGGCACGGAACGGATCCGGCCACCGGGGCTCCATTCCCGGTGGTGCCGGCGCGAGGAGGTCGCCGGACAGGGAGATTGGCCGGTGGGGCGGCGGCCACTGGTTGCACACACAGGCGGCGGCGGGAGGCGAGATCCAGGCGGCACGGCTCGGGGACAGCAGTGTCCTGGCGCGGCCGGCGGGGAGGGCGCGGGCCCGAGGGCGGTGGGGCTCCGGACGGCGACGGGATAGAGCGCGGAGGCGCGCACGGTGGCTGGCGGCGGCGGATGGGCCTCGCCCGGCCTGATCTGGACCTGGCGGGCCGGCGGCGGCTGCGGGACAGAGAGTGCTGTGGCTAGGTTTAGGGTTAGGGCGCGGATTTTGAGGAGGAGAGAGAGGAGGCTGTCCAAAAATTAAGGAGGAGGGGGTATTTATAGAGAAAAAGGGGGCTCGGTTAACCGGAATCGCGCTCCGGATCCAACCGTGGGGTCAGATTCGGACGATTCCGAACGTGGGTAAGGGTACGCGGCCGTGTAGTGGGAATATCCGGAGACGAGAGGGAGAACGGGCGGCGCAGCAACAGATTCATAAACACCGACAGACGTCCGATGAATAACCGAAGACGGTGCCGCTACGGGCGACCGTTCGGGTACGAGACGGTCTCCGATCGCGACGAAATTCGACAGGCGGCCCAGCTATATCTAATCGCGACCGCGTGCCAAGTTTCACCTCGATCAGAGAAAGTTTTTAAACACACTTTAAAAACAGGGTTTCGACGGTGCCACGGGCGCGTGCGAGTGCGGTCAGGCTCGGAACGAACAACGACGAACATGAAGAGAAGCGGCAACTAATAATGGATGCAAGTTTTGACTACGGGCGGCAACGGAGATGCCGATGCAATGCAGATGATGCACATGATGCGATGATGATGCAACAAAATAAAACAGACACGCGACGAAAACGGAAAGAGAGGGGAATCTTCTGGAACGTCGGCATCGGGTTGTCACAAAGGTTTGGCCTTTTTCTCGGTGTTTTGTTCCACCTTTGTCGCCCTAGTTATGTATCGGTGTTATGTTCCATATTTTGCACTCCTAACATGCTTGGGGTTGTTATGGGGACCCCCTTGATTTTATTTTTGCATTAAATCTCTTCCGGCAAGGGCCAATATTATTGGTACTATATTTTCCAAACATAATAGTATTGAACAGCGTTACTAAAGCGTAGGGAATCATTGATACGTCTCCAACGTATCTATACTTTTTTATTGTTCCATGCTGATATATTGTCATTCTAGCACACTTTTTAGGTATTTATTTTCAAATTTATATTATTTCTGAGCACTAACCTATTGACACAATGCCCAGTGCCAGTTGTTGTTTTCTATGTATTTTCCACTTTTCAGGTTTTCAATGTCAAATGAAGTCCAATTGACCTGAAACTTTTTGGTGCTTTCTTCTCGACCAAACCAGGACCGAGGAGCATCAGAAGGAGGCAGGAGGCCACACGAGGTCCCAACAAGCCAACAGGGTACACCCTGGGGGGCGCCCTGATGGCTTGTGGCCCCCTCGTTGCCTCTCCTACTACGTTCTCTCGCCTATAAATTCTGATATATTCCAAAAACCCTAGGGGAGGTCCCAAAACAATTTTTACGCCGCGGCAAGTCCCCGTTCCGATGGGATGCCATCTAGAGCTCCATTCCGGCACTCTGCCGGAGGGGGGATCAATCACGGAGTGCCTCTTCATCAACCTTGCTACCCTCATGATGATCTGTGAGTAGTTCAACATATACCTACGGGTCCGTGGCTAGTAACTAGATGGCAATCTCTCTCTCTAGATCATCAATACAATGATCATAGCTTCTTTGCTTTGATCCATATGATGTAATCCTTCTGTGCGGTCCATTTGTTGGGATCCGTTGAATTGTGGGTTTATGTTTAGATTATTTGTGATAAATATTTGAGTCTCCTCTGATATACAATATGATTCTTATATGCATGATTATGATAGATTCATAATTCTCTCTGGTCTATTGAAATAGTTTGGCCAACTAGATTGATATTTCTTCGGTGAGAGAGGTGCAATGTAGTAGGTTCAACCTGGCAAATTTCTATATCCCAGTGATATAAGGGGACAAGATGTGTCTTTGTGTTGCTGCTACTAAGGGTAAAACAATGGGGTTTATTCATATTGGTTGAGTTTACTTTGTCTACATCATGTCATCGTTCTCCATGCATTACTTCGTTTGTCATGAACTTAATACGTAGAGAGGCAAGCATAGAAGCGCTCTTTAAGTGAAGTGATGGTAATAGGTGAAGGAAGGAGTCGGCCTATTTGTTTATGGACATGATGCCTATATACACATGGTCATTTCTGTGAAAATCACATAACTATCGACTCTTCTATCAATTGCCCAACGGTAATTTGTGTACCCACCATGTGCTATTTTCATGAGAGATGTTGTTAGGGAAAACTATGGCCCGGCGTCTATTCACTATATCTTTACAAAACCTCCCATACCTCATTGTCATTTACTTGTTTTTATTTTATTTTGCATTTTACATTCAGCAACAATTATCTACACACCTTACTTGCTTGCAAATAATGAGACCAAGGGGATTGACAACCCTCTTGCCCGCGTTGGGTGCAAGTTGTTTGTTCTTTTGCGTGTAGCAGCTGAAGATGGTTGTGGTTGGATTTCCTGTTGGTTCAATAAACCTTGGTTGCATAACTGAGGGAAATGCTTATCCACTTTGTGATACGATAACTCGTTCCTCTTCGTGGAAAACCCAACGCGGATCATGAGTATCAGTCATGAACCCATGGATTAATTCAACATAATATTGGGGGCAGTGCTGATGGTGTTGGTCCAAAATAGAGCCACTCGCGGGGCCACCCCGGGGCAACTCAGGTGATTTCTATCAAGCCATCGTACATAGTGCTCATCCGGTTGTGTCCTGAGAACGAGATACGCGACTCCTATTGGGTTCGTCGATACGTTAGGTGGCCTTGCTGAATTTTTTTTACCCTTCTCTAATATCTTGCACACGTGATCCCAAGGATACTTTGGGCTATCTCGAGCTTGAGGTTTTGCACCGGGATTCCGAGGAGACTACGGGCTATTCTGTGGTTGAGGTTTTGCATGCAGCTTGTGCCCCGTTTGTGATGGATGAGTTGGAGCACTCGTGCAGGGTTAAATCTTTCGGAAAGCCATGCCAGCAGTTATGTGGCAACTTGGATATTTGTTTAACACCCAGTCGCAGAAAACTTGAAGTAAACTCAATGAAAATACACCAACTGTGTGCGTAACCATGATCGTCTCTTCTTGTGAGGTTTGAACCAAGAAGAGAACATGGTGGGGTTATGATTGACTCGTAAGTCGGTGTCCACGATCACTTCTTGATCATTTCTAGTTCACGACATTTTATGCGTAGATCGGTCTTCTTATTCTTGTACTCGTAAGTTAGCCACCCAAAGAAATGCTTAGTGCTTGCTACAACCTCACCAATTAAGCATGCCTCACCCATTAAGCTTTGCTAGTCTTGATACCCTTGGAAATGAGATTGTTGAGTTCCTGTGGCTCACAAATTACTACAACAATAGTTGCAGGTTATAGGTAAGGCGATGCTTTGATGTGAGAGCGATGTGTGTTTGATTTGGAGTTCTTCTTCTTCATCATCATCGATCTAGGATGGGTTCTAGGCCGACAGCCTAGGATTAGAAAGGATGAATCTCGCTTTTATCGTTCAATTTCGTCTCTAGTCGGACCATGCTCTTCTATATGGTGATTGAATGTACTATTGTATTGATATGATCATGATGTAGCTTGTGACGAGTGTAAGACAATTTTGTATACTCATCTCTCATTTGCATGTACTTGTAACGATATACATTCTTCTGAAACGATGAGATGCGTGTCTATCCCTGTCGAGGACCTCGAGCCAAAATAAGGATAGGACCGCATCTTAGGCGTTACAAAACTGATGCTCGCCACTGCATTGCAAATAATAGTGATGGGTGACTTTTGTCGCCCGCCACTGCTAATAGCAGTTGCGGGTGCTATATTGTGATCGTCACTTATTTGAGGTCACCTATAAGCCATTTCCCAGTAGTGCGTATTGGTGGCATCTACTGCACAATTTGCAGATTCTCCACCTCTACTGTGTGGTCTACATTTTGTCACTAATAATATGACTACCTTTGAAGCGCTCTTCCAAATATTAATAATAGATGTGACTACCTCAATATATCGTAAGGTAATATTGGCATCTACTGCAAAATTTTGCCGACTATCCATTATTAATGCAAGGTCTACATAAGGTCACTCTCATAGATAGTTACCTTCAAAGTGATTTTCTTAAATATAATATAACATAAGGTAATAGAGATATGAACATTTACTCACAAAAGCCAGATTATTTTTTCTATTACTGCGAGATCTACGCCATATTTGTGATTATCTTCAAAGTGTTATTGAAAGCACATATGTCGCCTTGGTGGTTTTGATAATTCATCACAACATACATTGTCTCGTGGACTAATAGCTCTACCTAGCTTATTTCAGATATAGTCCACATAGAGGATTGGCTAACGATTGTGAGGAGAAGCCCCAAGGAAGGAAAGGAATAGGATTGGTTAAGCTTCAAGCTCCAAGACTCTACATTTCACATTTTGTGAGAAATCACACTTGAGTCCATAGGAAAGCCAATAATATTAAAAGGGGATGATGTGTCTATGATGCTCTAGTTGTTTAAGTGCTTAGAGATTACCCACCAAAAATAATCATGAAATTCTCCCACAAATATTTTGTCCAAACCCCATATTTAAATTCTACGCCATCAATATTTCCAAATCGAACCTATCGAGTTTTACCCTAGAAAAAATCTATGCCGAATACTAACATCTTGGTACCACCAGGTCTGGTTTCGGTCTGACCGAAAAATAGTGACCAACTCCCTAGATAGACATTTTCTAAATCGGAATCTCCGAGTTTTGAAAATCGGTGCCACCGAGTTTGGTAACTACCTAGGCCAGCCAAAATCGGACCCTCCAAGATTCCCATAACGGTCTTACCGGAAAGCCCAAAGTTTCCACATACTGCACTAGTAGGTGCAATAGAGTTTTTACTTCGGTTTCACCGAGTTGGGAAATAATGTTGTAACGGTTCGATTTTTGGAGATGCCTATGTATACCCCTCCACCTGCCTCTCATTCGTAGAGGAAGCACTCAGAACGAACCAACACATTCCCCATCCATTTTCTAAGAGAGAGCCACCTACTCATGTGTTGATATCAGGATATTCCAGCCATATTAATCTTGATTTCTAGCCTCCCCAAGTTTCTTTCCACCTAATCAATCTCTTCTACCCAAGCCAAATCTGTGAAAGAGTGATTGAATGTTGAGGAGACTATCTTTTGATGCACAAGAGCAAGGAGTTCATCATACAACCACACCTAATACCTTTTGGAGAGTGTTGTCTCCTAGACTGGTTAGGTGTCACTTGGGATCCTCCAACTTCGTGTGGAGTTAAACCAAGAAGTATGTAAGGGCAAGGATATTGCCTACTTCGTGAAGATCTACCCCGAGTGAGGCTAGTCCTTCTTGGACGTAAGCCATGGTGGAACAGACAAGGTTGCTTCTCTGTGGACCCTTTGTGGGTTGAGCTCTCCGTGGACTCTCGTGGTTGTTACCCTTCGTGGGTTGAAGTCTCCACCAATGTGGACGCACGATAGAACCACCTACGGTACCACACCAAAAATCACCATGTCATCTTTGCGTTTAATCTTCCTAACTCTACTCCTTACTTTCATGTGCATGTCTTCACTATCTGGTGTTGTACTCGTAGACTTGCATGTGTAGGGTGTGTTTGACTTGCTATAATTGCTAAAATCTGCCAACCATTATAAATGGAAAATGATTAGGTTTTAATTTTGTCAAGTAGTCTATTCACCACCACCCCCTCTAGACACCCCTTCTAGTGACCTCGCAATTAGTATCAGATCTTTGGTATCCATAGCCTTGGTTTAATCACCATTGGAGGAAGATGGATGTGGCTAGTCTGGGGAATTTTAGTTGTAGAGTGCCTATTCTCAATGGGGAGTACTATAGTCGATGGAAATATGAAATGCTTTATATATTTGATAAATTCCATTTGAGCAAGTATGTTGAAAACCCCTATGTGCCTCCCATTGATCCCTTACATCCTTATCATGAGGAAGAATTTGATATGCTTTGCAATCTTAGAATTGTTAATCTTATCATTAGAGGATTGCCAAGAATTGTGCTTAATCAAATGAAGAACTTTGAGTGTACTTATACTTTGTGGAAAGATTTGGGGAAAACATATCCCAATTATCCCTTGAAAAATCTTGATGTCATTTTCCGTAAATCTATTACGTTTCACAAAATGAAGCCCAATGATCCAAACTTTGATAATTACTTGTTTGAGCTTAGTGACCTCATGTGTGCTAAAGGAGATGTCATTACCATCAATAACATCATTGTTGAAGCAATTCGCATTCATAAACTTGAACATTATTATGGTCAAAATTCAAACGAACCTCTTGATTCTTGTGACGAGGATATTCCATTTGATGATGACAATGTGGAGCATGGCTACTACGATGAAGACGATAGGTTTGACATCCAATGTAAGAAGACCATGAGGAGCCTAAGTCTTATGGCGAACGTTAGACACTACATGGACGGAGGAAAAGAGTAGATTCTCAATAGTGGAAGCACCGATCACATGACCAGAGATAGAGATATGTTTAAAGAGATTACACCAAACCATGGACCACGAAGGTATGTGACTTTTGGAGAAAACTCCAAGGGTAAGGTACTAGGTCTTGGTAAGGTGGCCATATCCCATGATAGTTCCATTCAAAATGTCATGCTTGTTGAATCCCTTGGCAACAATCTTCTTTCTGTATCTAGACTAGCGTACTTTGGTTTCAATGTGCTATTTACGAAAGTTGATTGCCAAGTGTTTCATCAAGATAATCATAACATGATATTTACTGGTTTTCGTAGCGGTGATATATACAATGTCGATTTTACAAAAAACAATCTCATACTTGCATTCTTGAATAATCATCTAAATGTTGGCTATGGAATAGAAGGCTAGGACATGTTGGTATGCGTAATCTAGAGAGGCTCATCAAAGGTGATCATATACTTGGTGTTAAAGATGTTATCTTTGACAAAGATAGACTTTGTAGTGCTTGTCAAGCAGGGAAAGAAGTAGGTGGAAGTCGTCCCGTGAAGAACATCATGACTACTAGGAGACCACTCGAGCTTCTTCACATGGATCTATTTGGTCCCAATGCTTACAAGAGCCTCGGTGGAAATTCTCTTGGTCTAGTTATAGTTGATGAGTTTTCCAGATTTACGTGGGCATTCTTTCTAGATGAGAAGTCTCAAGTACAAAAGTTCTTCAAGAACATCACTCGGGAAGCCCAAAATCAGTTTGAAGTGAAGATCAAGAAAGTTCGAAGAGACAATGGATTGGAGTTCAAGAACGCTAATATGGATACTTTTCTTGATGAAGAAGGTATCTCACATGAGTTCTCGGCTATGTATACACCTCAACAAAATGGAGTTGTTCAGAGTAAGAACCGTACTCTCATAGACATGGCTAGAACAATGCTCGACGAATACAAGACGCCAAGCCACTTTTGGGCACAAGATGTGGAAACAACTTGTCATGCCACAAACCGACTCTGCCTACACAAGCTTCTCGGTAAAATGGCAAACGAGCTACTCACCGGTAACAAACCCCAAGTTGGATACTTTTCGGTATTCGGCTCACAGTGCTACATTCTTGATAAGCATCGTCATTCTAAATTTGCTCCTAAATATCATGAAGTTTTCCTACTTGGTTACGGATCAAACTCTCACACTTACCGTGTCTACAAAAACTTCACTCGAAAAGTTCAAGAGACGGTAGATATGAAGTTTGATGAATCTAATGGTTCGCAAGTCAAACAATTGTGAAATGATGTAGGAGATAAGGAACCATCGGAAGCCATTCAAGACTTGTCTATTGGCAAGATTCGTCCCAATGAGGTGAGGGAAAGTACTTCATCAACACAAGTGGAAGATCCTACCTCACGTCAAGGTGAACCACAAAACGACATGGAGGCATCCACAAGTGGTACACGACAAGATGAAGAGGAGGAAGAAGTACATCGTGATGATCTGCCTCAACCTCCTTCACCACCACCTCAAGGATATGACACCTTCAATGACAAATAAGAATAAGATGATGATGAGGAAGCTCCACCATCCAACAAGCAAAGTCTACCATGAGTTCGAGCAAGAGCGAACAAGAATCATCCCATCGAACAAATACTCGGCGACATACAAACCGGGAGAATCACTCGCTCTAAAACTTGTTTCGCTAAATTTTGTGAGTATTACTCATTTATCTCTAGTATTGAGCCTATGAAGATAAAATATGCACTTGAAGACCCGGATTGGGTGAATGCCATGCACGAAGAGCTACACAACTTTGAGACGAATGAAGTGTGGACACTAGTGGAGAAGCCCAAGGACAAGCACAACATCATTGGTACGAAATCGGTGTTTCGGAACAAGAAAGATGAAGATCGCCAAGCGGTATGCAACAAGGTGCGTCTGGTAGCACAAGGTTACACAAAAGTGGAAGGTATGGACTACGGTGAGACCTAAGCCCCCGTTGCTAGACTTGAAGCCATTTGTATTCTTCTTGCTTATCACAATCACCATGATATTACTCTTTACCAAATGAATATCAAAAGCTTTTCTAAATGGTGAAATTGCAGAGGAAGTCTATGTAAAACAACCTCCCGAATTTGTGAACCCTTAGAAACCTAATCATGTTTATAAACTTCGTAAAGCTCTATATGGTCTTAAGCAGACCCCTCGAGCTTGGTACAAATGCCTAACAAAGTTTTTCATTGAAAAGGGTTTTGAGATTTGTAATATTGACGCAACCTTGTTCACTAAAAGAGTTAATGGTGAATTATTCATATGCCAGATTTATGTGGATGGTATTATATTTGGATCTACTAACCCACATTTTAGTGAAAAGTTTGGAAGGTTGATGTCCGAGAAATATGGGTTGTCCATGATGTCTGAGATGAAATTCTTTCTTGGTTTGCAAATCAAACAAATGCGAGAAGGTACATTTATCTCTCAAACCAAGTATACCAAGGACTTGATCAAGAAGTTCAACGTGCAAGAGTGCAAAGGTATGAAAACTCCCATGCCTATGAGTAAATATGTTGACCTCACCAAGGAGGACAAACCAGTTGATCAAAAGGTTTATCGATCAATGATCGGTTCATTGCTATATCTATGCGCCTCTCGTCCTGATATCATGATAAGTGTGTGCATGTGTGCCCGATATCAAGTGGAACCCAAAGAGTGTCATCTAAAGGCTGTGAAAAGACATATGAGATACTTTATACATACACCAAACTTTGGCATTTGGTATCCCAAGGGATCTTATTTTAATCTTGTTGGCTATTCTGACTCGGATTATGCCGGAGACAAGGTTGGTAGAAAATCCACCTCGGGTACATGTCAATTTATTGGGATATCTCTTGTGTCTTGGTCATCCAAGAAACAAAACTCGGTATCTCTATCTATCGCCAAAGCGGAATACATTGCCGGCGAATCATGTTGTGTACAATTGCTATGGATGACGCAAACTCTTAAGGATTATGGCATACATGTAAAACATGTTCCATTGTTGTGTGACAATGAAAGTGCCATTAAAATTTCTCATATTCCCGTGTAACATTCTCGAACTAAACATATTCAGGTTCGCCATAATTTCATTTGTGATCTTGTTGGCAAAGGAGATATTATTCTCAAGCATGTTCGTACTGACAAACAATTGGGTGATATCTTTACTAAGACACTTGATGAGAAAGTGTTTTGTCACTTGAGGAGTGAGTTGAACATCATTGATGCTTCAAACTTGAGCTACACTCACTCGGATGCATGCAGGGCATGAGCTTACTTGACTATTACATGATGCAATTGAGATGACATTATCTTATACCTTGGAAAAACAATGCTCCCTTGTATTGCATCTAACCTTTTGTAGGTACTTGGAGGAACTACGCTTCACAAGATTGCCATCAACTCACATCAAAAGCAAGCTTGTCATGGCCAATTATTAACAACCCTTTCTTTGATCATGGAGGAATAAGACAACTTAAATCATATCCTTGGGAACTATTTGTTGAATAAATTCACTCTAGTCATTTGGATATATTATGTGTTTCCTTGCATGACTAACCTATGTAGGTGAAAAGTGAACCGAAACAGCAAGGATTGCTCCCCATGCAAGATGAATTTCATCAACATTGAGCATCCACAACAAGTTCACCTACATGCCATGTCATCAACATCATTCAAGGTATGTACTCATACCCTTGATAAAGCTTTACACCAAGTCATGAGTTAAAGCAGCACAAGTGATATGAAGACATTAAAATGCTTAACGCAAAATGGTAACCCATTTTGAGCTTAACGATGAGTATGACATATGATCAAGCATACATTCTTGGCTACTTAAGTCAACATACTCTAATATAGGTTACCTAGTCGCCGACCAACATCTAGATGAAGTTACTTGATTGGTTCATCTCTTAGTTGCATGCTTCCTTGGAACCATTCAATCCACATCTTTTTGAAAATTTCTTCAAAATCCTTTGAATATTTTCTTAGAACATTGGCCAAAACTTTCTGAAAGTCTTCATTGACAAAATGGCCAAGAAGGATTTTTGTTTGACAAGTAACCCCATATTGTCAAGTAGATAAGTTTCTGTTTTCAACTCGGTCCCTCCGAGCTGGGAAAATCGGTCTTACCAACGCAGCGGATATACAACCAAGAACTTCTTCAATGTCACATATATGAACCTCTTCGGCTCTAGCGATTTCTCTGAGAGCCCTAAGATCACTTTCGGTTCTACCGATTTACTTTGCCTCTAAGTCTACAAATTTTTATACTACTTGTGTTTTTTTATCTTTATCTCAACTTTCTCAAAGGGGGATAAATAAATATCAAATGAGGAGAAATATCAAGGATCTCTTACTCTCAAGGAAAATTTACCCTCTGACTCTTTTTGGAAATTAATGCCAAAGGGAAGAAATATCATAGCTTATGCTTACCCAAAGGGGGGGTAAATATTCCATGGGGATAAATATCAAGCTCACCTAAAGAGGGAGTGACACTACATTAAGGGGGGGGGAGAGAGTTTACTTGCCTTGTCTTTTTTGCCTTCTTGTATTGGACTTGTCTCACCCTACCTACTCCCAATATCTACATGATGAGATTCAGGGGGAGAGGCGAAACAAATGTTCTTGGAGAAATATCTATCCTAACAAATAGGGGGATAAATATCTATCATCAAATGATATTTTCAATATGTCTCCCATGTCTTGGTACTATTGAAGCTCTCTGCATCTTTACAACAGAATACTCTTGTGTTACCTAACATTGTTTTCTCAAGTTTATTTCTAATGTTAAAATGCTCAAGAAATTCAAGGTAAGTATATGCATCATATCCTTGTTCAGGATGACCTCTCATACCTCTCGATCCGGGCGTTCTTCTTAAAGATAAACTTCAACTCTTGGAACATCTCAAATGCTCCATGACGCTGAAAGCGACGTTGAAGTCCCGGTTCTAAGCCATACAAGACTGCACATTGAACTACTGAGTAGTCCTCCTTACGTGCTAACCAAGCGTTCTTAACATCTTGATCAGCCATAGCGGGTGGTTCATCTCCTAGCGCAGCATTAAGGACATAATCCTTCTTCCCAGCTTGTAAGATTAGCTTAAGATTACGAGCCCCGTCTACAAAGTTGCTTCCATCATCTTTCAACTTAGCTTTCTCTAGGAACGTATTAAAATTCAGGGTGACTGTCGCGTGAGCCATGATCTACAACACAAATATATTCAAAGGGGACTTAGATTATGTTCAAGATAATTAGAGTTTAACTTAATCAAATAACTCGCTAAACTCCCACTCAAAAAGTACATCTCTCTAGTCATTTCAGTGGTTCATGATCCACTTACACTAGCTCAAGTCCGATCATCACGTGAGTTGAGTATAGTTTCAGTGGTAAGCATCCCCATGCTAATCATATCATCTTTATGATTCATGATCGACCTTTTGGTCTCATGTGTTCCGAGGCCATGTCTGCACATGCTAGGCTCGTCAAGCTTAACCCGAGTGTTCCGCGTGCGCAACTGTTTTGCACCCGTTGTATGTGAACGTTAAGTCTATCACACCCGATCATCACGTGGTGTCTCGAAATGATGAACTGTAGCAACGGTGCACAGTCGGGGAGAACACAATTTCGTCTTGAAATTTTAGTGAGAGATCACCTCATAATGCTACCGTCGTTCTAAGCAAAATAAGGTGCATAAAAGGATTAACATCACATGCAATTCATAAGTGACATGATATGGCCATCATCACGTGCTCCTTGATCTCCGTCACCAAAGCACCGGCACGATCTTCTTGTCACCGGTGCCACACCATGATCTCCATCAACGTGTCGCCATCGGGGTTGTCGTGCTACTCATGCTATTACTACTAAAGCTACATCCTAGCAAAATAGTAAACGCATCTGCAAGCACAAACGTTAGTTATAAAGACAACCCTATGGCTCCTGCCGGTTGCCGTACCATCGACGTGCAAGTAGATATTATCTATTACAACATGATCATCTGATACATCCAATATATCACATCACATCGTTGGTCATATCACATCACAAGCATACCCTGCAAAAACAAGTTAGACGTCCTCTAATTTTGTTGTTGCATGTTTTACGTGGTGACCATGGGTATCTAGTAGGATCGCATCTTACTTACGCAAACACCACAACAGAGATATATGAGTTGCTATTTAACCTCATCCAAGGACCTCCTCGGTCAAAGCCGATTCAACTAAAGTTGGAGAAACTGACACCCGCCAGTCATCTTTGAGCAACGGAGTTACTCGTAGCGATTAAACCAGTCTCTCGTAAGCGTACGAGTAATGTCGGTCCGAGCCGCTTCGATCCAACAATACCGCGGAATCAAGAAAAGACTAAGGAGGGCAGCAAAACGCACATCACCGCCCACAAAAACTTTTGTGTTCTACTCGAGAAGACATCTACGCATGAACCTAGCTCATGATGCCACTCTTGGGGAACGTCGCATGGGAAACAAAAAAAATTCCTACGCGCACGAAGACTTATCATGGTGATGTCCATCTATGAGAGGGGATGTGTGATCTATCTACCCTTGTAGACCGTACAGCAGAAGCGTTAGTGAACGCGGTTGATGTAGTGGAACGTCCTCACGTCCCTCGATCCGCCCCGCGAACTATCCCGCGATCAGTCCCACGATCTAGTGCCGAACGGACGGCACCTCCGCGTTCAGCACACGTACAGCTCGACGATGATCTCGGCCTTCTTGATCCAGCAAGAGAGATGGAGAGGTAGAAGAGTTCTCCGGCAGCGTGACGGCGCTCCGGAGGTTGGTGATGATCTCGTCTCAGCAGGGCTCCGCCCGAGCTCCGCAGAAACGCGATCTAGAGGTAAAACCGTGGAGATATGTGGTCGAACTGCCGTGGCAAAGTTGTCTCAAATCAGCCCTAAAACCTCCGTATATATAGGGGGAAGAGGGGGAGCCTTGCCTTGGGGTCCAAGGACCCGTAAGGGCTTCGCCCGAGCCAAGGGGGAAGGTCTCCCCCCCAAACCGAGTCCTACTTGGTGTGGAAGGTGGAGTCCTTCTTCCCTTTCCCACCTCCTCCTTTTTTTTCTCTTTGATTTTTCTTCCAATGTGCATAGGGCTCTTTTGGGCTGTCCCACCAGCCCACTAAGGGCTGGTGTGCCACCCTCAATGCCTATGGGCTTCTCCGGGGTGGGTTGCCCCCCCAGTGAACTCCCGGAACCCATTCGTCATTCCCGGTACATTCCCGGTAACTCCGAAAACCTTCCGGTAATCAAATGAGGTCATCCTATATATCAATCTTCGTTTCCGGACCATTCCAGAAACCCTCGTGACGTCCGTGGTCTCATCCGGGACTCCGAACAACATTCGGTAACAAACCATATAACTCAAATACGCATAAAACAACGTCGAACCTTAAGTGTGCAGACCCTGCGGGTTCGAGAACTATGTAGACATGACCCAAGAGACTCCTCGGTCAATATCCAATAGCGGGACCTGGATGCCCATATTGGATCCTACATATTCTACGAAGATCTTATCATTTGAACCTCAGTGCCAAGGATTCATATAATCCCATATGTCATTCCCTTTGTCCTTCGGTATGTTACTTGCCCGAGATTCGATCGTCAGTATCCGCATACCTATTTCAATCTCGTTTACCGGCAAGTCTCTTTACTCGTTCCATAATACAAGATCCCGCAACTTACACTAAGTCACATTGCTTGCAAGGCTTGTGTGTGATGTTGTATTACCGAGTGGGCCCCGAGATACCTCTCCGTCACACGGAGTGACAAATCCCAGTCTCGATCCATACTAACTCAACGAACACCTTCGGAGATACCTGTAGAGCATCTTTATAGTCACCCAGTTACGTTGCGACGTTTGATACACACAAAGTATTCCTCCGGTGTTAGTGAGTTATATGATCTCATGGTCATAGGAACAAATACTTGACACGCAGAATACAGTAGCAACAAATGACACGATCAACATGCTACGTCTATTAGTTTGGGTCTAGTCCATCACGTGATTCTCCTAATGACGTGATCCAGTTATCAAGCAACAACACCTTGTTCATAATCAGAAGACACTGACTATTGTTGATCAACTGGCTAGCCAACTAGAGGCTTGCTAGGGGAAGTGTTTTGTCTATGTATCCACACATGTATACAAGTCTTCATACAATACAATTATAGCATGGATAATAAACGATTATCTTGATACAGTAATTATAATAATGACTATATTTATTATTGCCTCTAGGGCATAATTCCAACAATGAGACCATGGAACTGACATCTCGTGGCACGAGAGTGGTTAGTGAGAGCATATCGAGGTGTGATGGTGGTAACACTGAGGTATATCATTCAGAAGAATTGTGTGATACTAACCCTTGCAGCAAACTTAAACCTCCTAAGTCGATCGTAGATCAAGTCTTGTCAGTGTGTCACCTTACCCTTTCATGCTGCCATGGGTCTTCCCGAAAGGGAATACAGTTTAGTAGGTTGTAAACCTATTATCAGGTAGACACCAACTAGAGGGGCCAAGATGAAAGTATCCATGGCCCTAGAATAAAGCCAGTCATCCATTTAGGGGCATGGGCGTTTCCGGTCTGGGACCGAGAGGGAAGATCTCTTCCCTTGTAGCACACGGTAAAAATGTGATCCCGTGCTATTCGAGGATGTTGGCCTCCCTGTCTTATGGTTTTTCCATGGCAGCGTAGTCCGGGTGATTTCGGACCCCGCGGGGGGTAAAAATGGGTGTGTACTGGTCTTGAGTGTTTACTTCTAAAATACCATACACGGGATTAGTCCGAGTGACTATTGAAACATGTGGGTTGTGGGTAAAGATTACACCCTGTGCAGAGTCAAAACTATTCGAGTATTCATGTCCACGGTCAGAGGAATTAAATTAAAACATGATGATACATGTGAACCGGGATGATAACCATTATTATTATTATGAATTACTGATGTGGACTAAGCATTTGTGGCATATGGATTTGTTGGAGTATCATTGGGATGGTTCTACCTCTTGGATACTCGATACAGTTATTATTATATAAGCCCTTTTTGTGGTGTCGATTAGACGTCTGGTTATGGCGCTGTTATTTCTTTCATATAAGCCCTTTTTGTGGTGTCGCTGAGACGCACGACTGTGGCGAGTATTTATTCTATTATGCCCTTTATGTGGTATCGCTTAGATGCCCGACTATGGCAACTGTTATTACTTTCATATGAGCCCTTTATGTGGTGTCGTTCAGACGCCCGACTGCGGCACACATGCTATTTCTTATTCATCATTATCTTCACATAAGCCCTTTTTGTGGTGTCGCTCCAGTCGCCCAACTGTGTCATGTATAGTAATATTTATTTTACAAGTCCCTTTATGCGGTGTCGCCAAGATGCCCGACTGTGGATTGTATTACTTGTCCTTTCGAGGTGTCGCCTCAGACGCCCGATTGACAAGCTTATAATTGATTGTTACCTTTCCTTGCTTTCTTATACAACATTGGTGGAAATTGTTGGGTAATGTAGCATAAATTCAAAATTTTCCTACGCATATTCAGATCTTCCTATGGAGAGACCAGCAAGGAGAGAGGGGTAAGAGCATCTTCATACCTTTGAAGATCGCTAAGCGGAAGCGTTGCTAGAACGCGGTTGATGGAGTCGTACTCGCAGCGATTCCGATCTAGTGCCGAACTACGGCACCTCCGCGTTCAACACACGTGCAGCCCGGTGATGTCTCCCGCACCTTGATCCAGCAAGGATGAGGGAGAGGTTGGGGAAGAACTCCAGCAGCACGACGGCGTGGTGTCAATGGAGAGACGAGGTCTCCCAGTAGGGCTTCGCCAAGCACCGGCAGAGAGGAGGAGGAAGAAGGACAGGGCTGCGCCGAGAGAGAGGCAAAAGTCTGATCTCCAATGGCCAAAAGTGCCCACTATTTATAGGGGGAGGGAGGGGTTGTGCCCCCTTGAGGGTTTCCCTCTCCTGGGGGGGCGGCAGCCCTAGATGGGGGCTGGTGCGGCGGCCAAGGGGGGGAGGAGGGGTGTGGCGCACCCCTGGTGGGCCTTAGGCCCACCTCGCTTAGGGTTTGCCCCCCCTTTTCTCTCCCCCACGCATTGGGCTGAGTGGGGAGGTGCACCAGCCCACCTAGGGGCTGGTTCCCTTCCCCACTTGGCCCACCTTACCTCCCTGGGTCGTTGCCCCCCTTCGGTGGACCCCCGGGGCCACCTCCGGTGGTCCCGGTGGTCCCGGTACGTTACCGGTGATGCCCGAAACACTTCTGGTATCCGAAACCATCCGTCCTATATATCAATCTTTACCTCCAGACCATTCCGGAGCTCCTCGTGACGTCCGGGATCTCATCCGGGACTCTGAACAACTTTCGGTAACCTCGTATAACAATTCCCTATAACCCTAGCGTCATCGAACCTTAAGTGTGTAGACCCTACGGGTTCGGGAGACACGCAGACATGACCGAGACGCCTCTCCGGCCAATAACCATCATCAGGGTCTGGATACCCATGGTGGCTCCCACTTGCTCCACGATGATCTCATCGGATGAACCACGATGTCAAGGATTCAATCAATCCCGTATACGATTCCCTTTGTCTGTCGGTATAGAACTTGCCCGAGATCCGATCATCGGTATACCTCTACCTTATTCAATCTCGTTACCGGTAAGTCTCTTTACTCGTTCCATAGCACGTCATCATGTGACTAACTCCTTAGTCACATTGAGCTCATGATGATGTTCTACCAAGTGGGTCCAGAGATACCTCTCCATCACACGGAGTGACAAATCCCGATCTCGATTCGTACCAACCCAACAGACACTTTCGGAGGTACCCGTAGTGCACCTTTATAGTCACCCAGTTACGTTGTGACGTTTGATACACCCAAAGCACTCCTACGGTATCTGGGAGTTGCACAATCTCATAGTCGAAGGAAAAGATATTTGACATTAGAAAAGCTTTAGCATACGAACAATACGATCTAGTGCTACGCTTAGGATTGGGTCTTGTCCATCACATCATTCTCCCAATGATGTGATCCCGTTATCAATGACATCTAATGCCCATGATCAGGAAACCATGATCATCTATTGACTAACGAGCTAGCCAACTAGAGGCTTGCTAGGGACACATTGTGATCTATTTATTCACACATGTATTACTGTTTCCTGTTAATACAATTATAACATGAACAATAGACGATTATCATGAACAAGGAAATATGATAATAACCATTTTATTATTGCCTCTAGGGCATATTTCCAACAGTCTCCCACTTGCACTAGAGTCAATAATCTAGTTACATTGTGATGTATCGAACACCCATAGCATTATTGTGTTGATCATGTTTTGCTCGTGGAAGAGGTTTAGTCAACGGGTCCGCAATATTCAGATCCATGTGTACTTTACAAATATCTATCACTCCACTCTGGACATGGTCCTGGATGGAGTTGTAGCGGCGTTTGATGTGCTTCTTCTTTCGGTGAAACCTGGGCTCCTTGGCTATGGCAATGGCCCCAGTGTTATCATAGAAGAGTGTCATTGGACCCGACGCGCTTGGAACCACTCCAAGGTCGGTGATGAGCTCATTCATCCAAATTCCTTCATGAGATGCTTCTGAAGCAGCTATGTACTCCGCTTCACATGTAGATGTTGCCACGACTTCTTGCTTGCTGCTGCACCAGCTCACTGCCCCACCATTCAACACATATACGTATCCGGTCTGTGACTTAGAGTCATCCGGATCTGTGTCGAAGCTAGCGTCGACGTAACCCTTTACGACGAGCTCTTCGTCACCTCCATAAACGAGAAACATTTCCTTAGTCCTTTTCACGTACTTAAGGATATTCTTGACCGCTGTCCAGTGTTCCATACTGGGATCACTATGGTACCTCCCTACCAAGCTTATGGCAAGGTTTATATCAGGTCTGGTACATAGCATGGCATACATTAGAGAGCCCACGGCTGATGCGTAGGGGACCGAACTCATCTTTTCTCTATCTGCTGCTGTGGTCGGCGACTGAGTCTTACTCAATCTCACACCTTGCAAAACTGACAAGAACCCTTTCTTTGAGTTTTCCATATTGAACTTCTTCAATATCTTGTCAAGGTATGTACTTTGTGAAAGACCTATGAGGCGTCTTGATCTATCTCTATGGATCTTGATGCCTAATATGTATGCAGCTTCTCCAAGGTCCTTCATTGAAAAACTTTTGTTCAAATAGGCCTTTATGCTCTCCAACATCTCTATATTATTCCCCATCAATAATATGTCATCCACATACAGTATGAGGAAAGCTACAGAGCTCCCACTCACTTTCTTGTACACACAGGCTTCTCCGTAAACCTGTATGAACCCAAACGCTTTAATCACCTCATTAAAGAGAATGTTCCAACTCCGAGATGCTTGCACCAACCCATAGATGGAGCGCTGGAGCTTCCACACTTTGTTAGCACCCTTAGGGTCGACAAAACCTTCTAGTTGCATCATATACAACTCTTCCTTAAGGTTCCCGTTAAGGAAAGCTGTTTTGACGTCCATTTGCCAAATTTCATAATCATAAAAGGTGGCAATTGCTAACATGATTCAGACTGATTTCAGCTTCGCTATGGGAGAGAAAGTATCTTCGTAGTCAACTCCTTGAATTTGTCGAAAACCCTTTGCGACAAGTCGAGCTTTGTAAACGCTTACATTACCGTTTGCATCAGTCTTCTTCTTGAAGACCATTTATTTTCTATGGCTCGCCGGTCATCGGGAAAGTCCACCAAAGTCCATACTTTGTTCTCATACATGGATCCTATATCGGATTTCATAGCCTCAAGCCATTTGTTGGAATCCGGGCCCGCCATTGCTTCTTCATAGTTCGAAGGTTCACTGTTGTCTAACAACATGATTTCCATCACAGGGTTGCCATACCACTCTGGTGCAGAGCGTGCCCTTGTGGACCTTCGCGGTTCAGTAGTAACTTGATCCGAAGCTTCATGATCATCATCATTAACTTCCTCTTCAGTCGGTGTAGGCACCACAGGAACAACTTCTCGCGCTGCGCTACTATCCTGTTCGAGAGGGGGTGTAATTACCTCATCAAGTTCTACCTTCCTCCCACTTACTTCTTTCGAGAGAAACTCTTTCTCTAGAAAGGATCCGTTCTTGACAACAAAGGTTTTACCTTCGGATCTAAGATAGAAGGTATACCCAATAGTTTCCTTAGGGTATCCTATGAATACGCATTTCTCCGCTTTGGGTTCGAGCTTTTCTGGTTGAAGTTTCTTCACATAAGCATTGCAGCCCCAAACTTTAAGAAACGACAACTTAGGTTTCTTGCCAAACCATAGTTCATACGGTGTTGTCTCAACGGATTTAGACGGTGCCCTATTTAAAGTGAATGCTGCAGTTTCTAATGCCTATCCCCAAAATGATAGCGGTAAGTCGGTAAGAGACATCATAGATCGTACCATATCTAATAAAGTGTGGTTAAGACATCCAGACACTCTGTTGCGTTGCGGTGTGCCAGGCGGCGTCAGTTGTGAAACGATTCCACACTTCCTTAGGTGTGTGCCAAACTCGTGACTCAAATATTCTCCTCCACGATCAGATCGTAGACACTTAATTTTTCTGTCACGTTGATTCTCGACCTCACTCTGAAATTCCTTGAACTTTTCAAATGTCTCAGATTTGTGCTTCATCAAGTAGATATACCCATACCTACTCAAATCATCGGTGAGAGTGAGAACATAACGATAGCCACCGCGAGCTTCAACGTTCATTGGACCACACACATCAGTATGTATTATTTCCAATAAGTCGGTTGCTCTCTCCATTATTCCTGAGAATGGAGTCTTAGTCATCTTGCCCATGAGGCACGGTTCGCATGTGTAAAATGATTCAAAGTCAAGAGACTCTAATAGTCTATCAGTATGGAGCTTCTTCATGCGCTTAACGCCGATATGACCAAGGCGGCAGTGCCACAAGAATGTGGGACTATGATTATCAACTTTACATCTTTTGGTACTCACACTATGAATATGTGTAACATCACGATCGAGATTCGTCAAGTATAAACCATTCACCAGCGGAGCATGACCATAAAACATATCACTCATATAAATAGAACAACCATTATTCTTAGACTTAAATGAGTAGCCGTCTCGCATTAAGCAAGACCCTGATACAATGTTCATGCTTAAAGCTCGTACTAAATAACAATTATTAAGGTTTAAGACTAATCCCGACGGTAGATGTAGAGGTAGCGTGCCGACGGCGATCACATCGACCTTTGAACCATTCCCGACGCGCATCGTCACCTCGTCCTTGGCCAATCTCCGCTTATTCCGCAGTTCCTACTTTGAGTTGCAAATGTGAGCAACAACACCGGTATCAAATACCCAGGAGCTACTACGAGCGCTGGTAAGGTACACATCAATAACATGTATATCACATATACCTTTAACGTTGCGGGCCTTCTTGTCCGCTAAGTATTTGGGGCAGTTCCGCTTCCAGTGACCCTTTCCCTTGCAATAGAAGCACTCAGTCTCAGGCTTGGGTCCATTCTTTTTCTTCTTCCCGGTATCTGGCTTACCGGGCGCGGCAACAACTTTATCGTCTTTCTTGAAGTTCTTCTTAGCCTTGCCCTTCTTGAAACTAGTGGTCTTGTTGACCATCAACACTTGATGCTCTTTCTTGATTTCTACTTCTGCAGACTTGGGCATCGAGTACAACTCGGGAATGGTCTTCTCCATCCCTTGCATGTTGTAGTTAAGCACAAAGACTTTGTAGCTTGGTGGGAGAGACTGGAGGATTCTGTCAATTATAGCATCATCCGGAAGTTCGACTCCAAGTGAAGTCAGACGACCGTGTAACCCAGACATTTTGAGTATGTGCTCACTGACAGAACTGTTCTCCTCCATCTTACAGCTAAAGAACTTGTCAGAGACTTCATATCTCTCGACACGGGCATGAACTTGAAAAACTAGCTTCAGTTCTTGGAACATCTCATATGCTCCGTGTTGCTCAAAACGCCTTTGGAATCCCGTTTCTAAACTGTATAACATGCCACACCTAACCAGAGAGTAGTCATCACTCCGTGTTTGCCAGACATTCAGAATGTCCTGGGCTGCTGCGGGAGCGGGAGGGTCACCTAGCGGCACATCAAGGACATAAGCCTTTTTAGCTGCTTCAAGGATGAGCTTCAAGTTGCGAACCTAGTCCGCATAGTTTCTACCATCATCTTTCAGCTTGTTTTTCTCTAGGAATGCGTTGAAATTGAGGTTGACATTGTCCATCTACAATATTTATAAAGACAAACCTTTTAGACTAAGTTCATGACAATTAAGTTCATTTAATCAAATTAAGTATGAACTCCCACTTAAATCGACATCCCTCTAGTCATCTAAGTGATACATGATCCATGTTGACTAACCCGTGTCCGATCATCACGTGAGACGGACTAGTCACCATGGTGAGAAACTTCATGTTGATCGTATTCAACCATACGACTCATGTTCGACCTTTCGGTCTCTTGTATTCGAGGTCATGTCTTTACATGCTAAGCTCGTCGAGTCAACCTAGGTGTTTCGCGTGTGTAAATCTGGCTTATACCCGTTGTATGCGAACGTTAGAATCTATCACACCCGATCATCACGTGGTGCTTCGAGACAACGAACCTTCGCAATGGTGCACACTTAGGGGAATACGTTCTCGAAATTTTAAGAGGGATCATCTTATTATGCTACCGTCGTTCTAAGCAATAAGATGTAAAACATGATAAACATCACAATGCAATCATATAGTGACATGATATGGCCATTATCATCTTCGCCCTTTTGATCTCCATCTTCAGGCATCGCATGATCATCATTGTCACCGGCGTGACACCATGATCTCCATCATCGTGTCTCCGTGAAGTCATCATGCCAACTACTACTATCACTACTACTATAGCTAACTGTTAGCAATGAAGTAAAAGTAGTAAGCACATGGCGTTGCATCTCATACAATAAATTAAGACAACTCCTATGGCTCCTGCCGGCTGTCATACTCATCAACATGCAAGTCGTGAAACCTATTACGATAACATGATCATCTCATACATCATACATGCAACATCACAATTTTGGCCATATCACATCACATGTCAAACCATGCAAAAACAAGTTAGACGTCCTCTAATTGTTGTTGCAAGTTTTACGTGGCTGATTTGGGTTTCTAGCAAGAACGCCTTCTTACCTACGCGACAGCCACAATGATGATATGCCAAAGATATTTACCCTTCATAAAGACCCTTTTCATCAAATCTAATCCGACTAGAGTAGGAGAGACACACACCCGCTAGCCACCTTTATGCACGGTGCACATGTCTGTCGGTGGAATCAGTCTCACGTAAGCATACGTGTAAAGTCGGTCCGGGCTGCTTCATCCCACAATACCGCTGGAAAATAATAAGACTAGTAGCGGCAAGCAAATTGACAAATCATCGCCCACAACTTTTGTGTTCTACTCGTGCATAGAATCTACGCATAGAAAACCTGGCTCTGATACCACTGTTGGGTAATGTAACATAAATTCAAAAATTTCCTACGCATATTCAGATCTTCCTATGGAGAGACCAGCAACGAGATAGGGGTAAGAGCATCTTCATACCTTTTAAGATCGCTAAGCGGAAGCGTTGCTAGAACGCGGTTGATGGAGTCGTACTCGCAGCGATTCTGATCTAGTGCCGAACTACGGCACCTCCGCGTTCAACACATGTGCAGCCCGGTGACGTCTCCCGCACCTTGATCCAGCAAGGAGGAGGGAGAGGTTGGGGAAGAACTCCAGCAGCATGATGGCGTGGTGTCTATGGAGAGACGAGGTCTCCCGGCAGGGCTTCGCCAAGCACCGGCAGAGAAGAGGAGGAAGAAGGACAGGGCTGCGCCGAGAGAGAGGCAAAAGTCTGATCTCCAATGGCCAAAAGTGCCCACTATATATAGGGGGAGGGAGGGGCTGCGCCCCCTTGAGGGTTTCCCTCTCCTGGGGGGGGGGGGCAGCCCTAGATGGGGGCTGGTGCGGAGGCCAAGGGGGAGGAGGGGTGTGGCGCACCCCCGGTGGGCCTTAGGCCCACCTCGCTTAGGGTTTGCCCCCCCTTTTCTCTCCCCCACGCATTGGGCTGAGTGGGGAGGCGCACCAGCCCACCTAGGGGCTGGTTCCCTTCCCCACTTGGCCCACCTTACCTCCCGGGGTCGTTGCCCCCCTTCGATGGACCCCCGGGGCCACCTCCGGTGGTCCCGGTACGTTACCGGTGATGCCCGAAACACTTCCGGTATCCGAAACCATCCGTCCTATATATCAATCTTTACCTCCGGACCATTCCGGAGATCCTCGTGACGTCCGGGATCTCATCCAGGACTCCGAACAACTTTCGGTAACCTCGTATAACAATTCCCTATAACCCTAGCATCATCGAACCTTAAGTGTGTAGACCCTACGGGTTCGGGAGATAGGCAGACATGACCGAGACGCCTCTCCGGCCAATAACCATGAGCGAGGTCTGGATACCCATGGTGGATCCCACTTGCTCCATGATGATCTCATCGGATGAACCACGATGTCAAGGATTCAATCAATCCCGTATACGATTCCCTTTGTTTGTCGGTATAGAACTTGCCCGAGATTCGATCGTCGGTATACCTATACCTTGTTCAATCTCGTTACCGGTAAGTCTCTTTACTCGTTCCGTAGCACGTCATCGTGTGACTAAATCCTTAGTCACATTGAGCTCATGATGATGTTCTACCGAGTGGGCCCAGAGATACCTCTCCGTCACACGGAGTGACAAATCCCGATCTCGATTCGTACCAACCCAAAAGACACTTTTGGAGGTACCCATAGTGCACCTTTATAGTCACCCAATTACGTTGTGACGTTTGATATACCCAAAGCACTCCTACGGTATCCGGGAGTTGCACAATCTCACGGTCGAAGGAAAAGATACTTGACATTAGAAAAGCTTTAGCATACGAACAATACGATCTAGTGGTATGCTTAGGATTGGGTCTTGTCCATCACATCATTCTCCCAATGATGTGATCCCGTTATCAATGAGATCTAATGCCCATGATCAGGAAACCATGATCATCTATTGACTAACGAGCTAGCCAACTAGAGGCTTGCTAGGGACACATTGTGATCTATTTATTCACACATGTATTATTGTTTCCTGTTAATACAATTATAGCATGAACAATAGACGATTATCATGAACAAGGAAATATGATAATAACCATGTTATTATTGCCTCTAGGGCATATTTCCAACAGAAATGATTTATCTGTATGAATGCATCAATGAATTAATCATTATGCCATGACAGAGTTATTAAATGATTTAAGCATGCATCTCACCTACTTTAACTTATCTGTTTTCTTGATGTTTGCGAGTACATTAAAAGTACTCACTAGCTTGTCCGTGGCTATTGTTTTGGCTAGATTTCATCGGAGAGGAGCACAATGCCGTAAACCCCAGAATATAGGAGTCGAGGATAGAATCCTTGTGAGATGGGAATTTATTCAGGTCAACTGTTCGTGTGGGAATGGAGTCCCATGGGTACTGGAGATCCCTCGAGTCACTTTCGTCGTCAGCCTCAGACTTTTGTTCAACCTAGTGGACCTTTGTGGTCTTGTAACCCAAATTTTGTATTTTACTTGGGATTTCTGTATCAAGTGAGTGTCCACCAGCTAACAGTAATCCTGGGCTGGTGAACATAAGGGCCTGTTTTCTAGATTTTTTGTTCGAAAAACCCGTCGCTACACTATGCAGCAATTAGAAGATTACAAGATGAGGAAAACGAAAACCTAGGTCAAATGAGGATGGTGCGGGAGGCGATTCGTGCAAATCCTCCATGTGCTTACTTTGTTTCAAATCCGGGACAGAGAAGAAAAATCTTGCTCTACATTCCAACTACCAGACACCTAGTTATCCTCCACAAAGCTAGGTGAGCCAACCAACTCCCTGGTGATGGTGGCGCACGCGTGGTAGTCTAACGTCAGGTTGGAGCATCGGTGGAGGGGGTGGACCAGAGGATGCATCGGGTTGTGATGCGAGGCAGGGGATCCAAAATCAGATGGAGTCGAGGAGATTTTTGAGGTGGACACTTCGACGGTGCGATATTGGAAGAAGCACATGGAGGGTTACCTCCCTAGTGGTCAACAGGAGATACTAGCAAGAGAGCCGAGATTTGGGGACAAAAATAGACATGTGCGATGGTTTTAGAGTGTGTGTTAATTAGGTGGTTTGGACCGCTTTTCTAGGGAGCTATCCGTTGTGGGATGATACAGGGATCAATGGCAAATAGCTAGTCTGATGTTTGCTTGCTATCAGACTATAGATAGAAAGTGTTCCTCTAATGTAAATGACTTTCCCACGTGGAGAGTAGAGATCCATTTCTCAACTAATGAAGCTCCCACAATTTCTGGTAATGATGTTGAAAACGGTTAATCATGATGTCAAGGCAGAAATTGGGAGTGCTCTATGTGACACCATGCTTTTTTGCTGAGGCAAAAAGAGACTAAAGACAAAAGCTATTGGATTTATAGCACGAGCAGTTGGAGATGGCTTAATTTTGTATTTTAAATGATGTTTTTCGTTTCTGCTCGAGATATTGGAGAACCTTAATATTTTTCTATCTGGAAGATGACATTTATTATGTATGTTTCTAAAATGAATTCTAAAGTCAACTGCAATTATGTGGTGATAGTCCCACCCTAGGGCGAGACCAGTTATGTTTTCACTGAATGGATCATTTGTAAAGATTGTGTGTTATCTTACAATTAAAGATGCAAGAGAAGTGTAAAAGTAATGAGACCTCGTCAAAATTGTGGTTTTGGACCACATTTTGAGGGGAGAATGGATGTCTCGTTCAATATGAGATATGAAGCTCACTTCCATAACATATAAAACTAAGAAAAATATGTGTGTCAATTCTCTAATTAAGATGGAACTGACGAGATGTCTTTTGGAGGATGTATGAAAAGAACACATTGAAGTCCATTCTTTGATTAAGATGCAAAAAGTATTATTTAGATGAATGAATGAAAAAATACTCTTTTATGATGATAATGTGTATTTATTCCTGTATGAGCATTATGAAGCACACGTGAATGATAAAGTGGCAAGTATGATAATCTAGTGTTGATTATGATGTGGCTCATGGTTACATTTGTAACCAACATTATTTATAATCACGTCTTACACTTCACTCAAGTGACAAGTTTGTTAGCATCATGTGGCTCGTGGTTATATTTCTAGCTAACATCGTTTTATGATCATGTGTAGCAACTCATGAAGTTATTTTCCATCTTCTGCCCAGCGGTGTTGTGGTTTATAATTAAAATGATTATTATTAAGATTTTGTATATGTTTTCCATCTTCTAAATAAAGTGGCCATTTGGGAACCTGTAGCATATGAGCATGAATCTTAAGGATAACTCCATTAGATCTTTGCTCATATGCATTACGTAAGTTGAGAAGAAATACATGTTGCAACACTTAATGTTGAGACTTAACAATTTCGGTGTGATGATAATGTGTGTGAATGATCATCTCAGAGGATTGTATGAGCCCTAATGATGTATGGAACTCAATAGATTCTCCTCAGTGAGTTGTTGTGACGCTTGTGTTGACTAAGTTAAGAATGTATGTATGAATCAATCGTAAAGTTTTTTTCGTCAAATAGGTAAAGTTAACATAAGGTATGTTGTGTCAAGAAATTCAATTATGAAATAACATGAGCGTTGGAACACTCATACCATAAAATTAGTGGGGTAAATTTTCTACCTTGTGAAGATAGAATATTTTTGGCGGGCCAAGAAATTTCTATCTTCTATTTACGACATGAAGGAACTTGGTGATGCCTTATACTTTGTATATATGAAGTTCCGCCATGATGTAGGTCTAAATGGAGTATAAGTTCTATCATGACGACATACGTCGATAGAGTATGAAAGAAAATATTCTGTGGTGGTACTATATCACACGTGCTACTAAAGTTCAGGGCAATAAAGGTGGATAATTTAGTGTCCATGGAACCATTATGAAGTGATCAGATAATGTTGGTTCCTTATGCTTCAATTGTCATAAACAATATGTGTATTCAACTATGAATGTGCACTTCTGCTTATGATCGGGATAATTGGCAAATATACAAGTAAGTCCGGAAATGGACCAATGGAAAAGTCGTCAAAGTCATATTCTACTCTCGAGCTCATCACCCATATTTATAATTCTGTTTCCGGCATGGGTTAGTAAAGCCTTTTGATCCTGGAAATTAGGACCGTCTTATACAAAAGTCATATTCTACTCTCGAGCTCATTTGAGCTTGTGATGAACAATAAAATACAAAATAAATAAAAAACAATACAAGAAAATCTGAATTTTTTCAATGCAAATATTGACAAAAGTTATCAGTGCTTGCAAAAATTCATCCGAACTCATTTGGGTTATTCAGACATTGTTTTTTAGAGGTACTGTTCATCTGAGCTCATTTGAGCTCAGGCTCAAAAACACCACGTCCCATCTTATAAATCAACTCCCATAAAGTATTATGTTTTACATTTCAAGATAGAATAATGTACTATAGGTAATGGGTTCAGTGAGATCTCATTGGTCATTGTAACACGTTTCCTTACTGTGTTATTTTTATTGGGATTGGGCTTATGATGTTTGTTAACCTTACTATTAAGGGGAGAGTGCTGGAATTAACTTACAGTTTTAACAAACTAAGAGATAAAAGGGTGGAGCTAACAAGTCCCACGTATCCAGTTGTTGGTTTTGGTCCCTCGTCCCTTTAGCGTTACCCCTACAATTAAAGGGCAATCAAACGTCGTCGTTATCTTGATGGTTGTTCGACCTCCCTCTCGATCCCATCCCTGCATGCGGTAAAAAATTCACCCCATCTCGCATGCACGAGGAAAACCGGCCCACACTCCCACCCATCGTGGCTAAAAAAGCAGAATTAACGGCCACCAGATACACACGTCCTCAGTTCAAAAGAAAATATACACGCGTCATGTCCATCTCTCCCCAATCCCTTGCTTCTGATCTCGTCTCTCTCCAACCAAAATTTGGCGCTGCTTGTGCTCGCCATCCCGCGCCTACAATCTCTATGTGCTACATTGCGGTCTAATCTCTTGTGTAGTCTGCATCTATGAAAGGGGATGCCTTCCGTCCCGTCTCCTGCGCCAGTCTTGGAAGAGAGATATACAAGAGAGAGATGATGGAGCACAACGACGGTGCTGAACTAAGCACCGCAGAGGAAGAGCAGTTATGGTCCCAGTGAGTGGTGGGGTGGCGCTGGTGGGATTGTCGTGACTCTCCTGCGGATGCACGACCATCTATTTCCTCATGAGCTTCCCGCCCCTTATACTAATGTCATTAACATGACATGCCTTCCTTCACAGCCGTCCAATAACTCTGAGCGTGGATATGATCGTCCCCGTCTGATCCGCACTTAGAGCGGCCATCAGCAAGAAATCGAGCCGCCGCTGGTGTGCAAAATCTCCCTACTATAGTGAGATAGAAACTTCAAAATCCTTACACTTGTACCTCTGCTTTTTTTCTTCTACTGCTGCTGGACTTCAAATTCATTGGTGGATATGATTTTTAGGTCAGGCTAAATCGTGATGATTTTGCATAATATTTTCTGGGAGCTTTTCATGAACAAATCAAGAAGTGTGGCAACAACAATGTCAAGTTTCAGTTTAGCAAGAAAGCCCAACAACTTTTTACTGTATCCACTATGACATGTACTCTTGTTAGTGGTTGTTGCCCTCTTGTGGCTGTTGTATTATCTATTATGCCACCTATGGGTTCGTTTGGTGCTTGGTGTGATTTTTTTGCTTGGTGAACATGATAATTCTAACCATGCAGCCAACTGATGATAAGTAGATTTTCTCATCCTCTCACAACCAAGACACATAACAGAAGAAGGACAAGAATCTCACCTTCCACCAATGTAGATTGCCATGCACAAAGATATTTGCAAGATGACCAAGGATGTCAAGAACAAGGTATTAGCATTCGAACAACTCTATCACTCTTTCATGTTCATTGTACTGCTAGAGGTTTTAATTAAGTGCGCTGAATGGCAGCTGGTTTTGGAAATGTGTATTGCGATGTACCCTAACATGTAAGAAAAATCCCTTTGTTTACATCACCGATGAACTATAAGAGTTTTAGAATTTTTAGCAGGGACTCTGTTATATATATATATATATATATTTGAAAAGGAGGATGACCCCTGGCCTTTGCATCTGGGAGATGCATGCCGTCATTTTATTGATTATTCTCGAGGACCTTACAAAGTAGAATAACAATATGCCTGAATCCGTCATCTTGGTAACATCTGCCGCTACCGCTATCCATAAGATGAAGGGGTGCAAGCCGGGCCACATACCCAGACCTCCCACCTAAACCTAACATCT
Organism: Hordeum vulgare subsp. vulgare; assembly: GCF_904849725.1. Taxonomy (NCBI): domain Eukaryota; kingdom Viridiplantae; phylum Streptophyta; class Magnoliopsida; order Poales; family Poaceae; genus Hordeum; species Hordeum vulgare. Next base: position 392,298,530 of record NC_058523.1, on the reverse strand, counting down.
AAAGCCGGAGGCCCCGAGTGAGCCATCTACCGGGTACGGGGCACAAACAGGTCTCACGCACTCACATGTGTCATCGCCGCCATCTTCCACTGGTCCATCTTCAAAGGATATTGAGGTGTCAACCTTAGCAGGTCCTCCGTCATCAACGCCACCACGACGCCAAATGACTGATACGTCCCAAGCGTATCTATAATTTCTGTGTGTTTCATGATCTTTCGGGTGACATTGTTATATGTCTTGCTACACTTTTATACCTTTTTACACATATTTGGATTAACTTACTAACTCAGTGCACCCAATGCCAATTTCTGTCTGCTGATGTCTTTTTTGCACGGACTTTTACCCAAATTTACACAGTCGCAAAAATCCCGAGAAAATTATATAAAAATCAGCGTAACGGAAGCTTCCCAAGCACCAAAGGGGGGCCAGAGGGGAGCCAGGGCCTGCCCAGGCGGCCTCCCTCCGCGACCCACCCCCTAGCCGCGCCACCAGGTCGCCTGGGTGGGCCCCACCTCCTCTGGTGCCATCCTTCAGCCTATATTTACCTCTCTGATAGAAAACCCTACCATCATATCCAGAATCGCGAATTTCTCCACCGTTCCGCCGCCGTAGCGCTTCTGAGATCGGGAGCGCGAGAAGACCTCTTCCCGGCACCCTGCCGGAGGGAGGATTGACCTCCGGGAGCTTCTCCACTGCCATGGACGCTTCCCGAACGTGTCGTGAGTAGTCCTCCTTGGACCATGAGTCCATGACTAGTAGCTATGTGATGTCTTCTCTCCAATCTTGTGCTTCCATGCTTACACCTTGTGAGCTGCCCTACATGATCAAGACATCTATGTAATTTTCCTGTTGTGGCTATGCTGCGCTTGCCGGGATCCAATGGATTATGAGATTATGTTCAGATTGTGATGAGTTATATATTTGGTTATTGTTTTATATTATGTTCTTGGGTAATTCATGCATGTTCTCTGTTGCTTTTTATTGCTTTGGCTGAGTAGTAGATTGTAACTCCAAGAGGGAGCGTTATGCATGATTGTGGGTTCATGCCCCCTGATATCTAGCTTGAGTGACAGAAACATGAGACTAGGGGATGTGCTGTTGCCCCCAGGGAGAAAACAACGGTGCTTGTAACCACGGTTGCAAGGATTGTTTACCTTACGCAAGTTCATTAATGCAGTTGTCCGTTGCTTTGAGTTTACACTTTGGGTGGGGCTCGCAACTTAATACCAGCGAGATATTGTGGATAGATATCTCAAGGTGGATGATTAGTAAGTAGGTGCTGATGAATAAACGGTCTACTTGTCTTGGCGTACTGCCCATTACTTTTGAGGCTCTAACTTTCTAGTAGCATAATTAGCATTCCGATGTGTTTAAAATTCTGTCAATTACCCAATTGTAATTTGTTCACGCAGCATAGTTGTTTATCGTCTTTTGGGAGAGAGACATCACTAGTGAACATCATGAGACTCCGGTCCAAATTTCCACCATTGCTTACACCTCCACTATTTACTACTTTTATTTACTTTTCCGTTACAATCACTATCACTACTCCCGCTTGTGTTTTGATCCTTTGGAAACTACAAGGCCGGAGAGATTGACAACCTCTCTGTACTCGTTGGGAGCAAAGTTATTTGTTGTGTGTGTAGGTCCACGTCTTCTGCTAGCGCCAGAGCAGTGTACACCTACTTGTTGATCCTCGGAGTCCTCCTGGTTCGATAAACCTTACCGTCCCCGTGTAAGGGAAATCTGCTGCTGACTACATATCCACCTTCCACTTGGGGTAACCAACGAGGGGCGAGAAGTATATCCATCAACTCGTCATCAAGCAAATTTTTGGTGCCGTTGCCAGGGACTCCAGTCTTCAAGATAGGGGAGTTGCACGCTATCTTTTACCTTTGCTTTTTAGTCTCGTTAGTTTGCTTTCTAGTTTTTGCTTTAGAGTCTTATACCAAAAACCACAAAAAAAATTAGTTACTTTGCTTTGTTTAGTCAGTATGTCTAAATCCTTTGCCTTTGGTGTTGCACCCGAAGGAGAGATTCTCACCTTCAAACAAAGGGGTGGAGAAAGTTTGAAAGATGCTTGGTACGGAATTAATGATTCTCAATACAGAGCCACCAAGAAGCAATCCACCATTATTTTGCTTAGAAATTTTTATGTTGGTATTACTTCTTGGAATAGGTTTGTGCTAGACACATCAATAGGTGGGAATTTCTTGGAAGCTCCGGTTTGGGAAGCTCTTAACGTTATGGAAAATCTTGTTGGAATCCCACCTATTGTTGACATAAAAGATGATATCACTTTAGCTCACATTATGAGTAAACTTGAGAATATAGAGCTAGAGATGCCAAGCATGGGTAAAATAAATGGAGTAGATCGTAGGATTCAAGGGAACTTAAATATACTTGATAGCTCCATGCACAAAATTTACAAAACTTTGGAGACCCTTAAATCCCATGATGTTGATCCTTTTAGGATTGATAAGATCGAGGATATTATTGAAACTTTAGGAACTACTCTATCGTCCATCAAGACTAAAAAGGTAGAAACACCCGCAAGTAAGGAACCTAAGTTCATTCACGTACCTAAGGTTCCTCAACCAAAAGCGAGTATACCTATTAAGGGTGTTGAAACAGTGAAGACCTTGGAAGAGATACCTCTCTTAAATAGAATAAGAAATGAAATTCCAATTGGTCTTACTACCTTTGCTTTTGTTCCTAGAAGTGATGCCACTAGTCCTCTCTTTGAGAGTCTTCTTAATAGTAGTTGTACTATTGAAGAGCTTTTTGATGATCTTTGTGATGGTTTAATTGATACAACTTGATCTTTTTGCATCATGCCTATCTCAAAAGAATAAAAGAAAGCGCTTGTTGGGAGGCAACCCAATTTGTTTTTACTTTCAGTTTTAGTGGTCTTGATGCTTGTTACTACTGTAGCAACATCATTGTATATTTATTTTCAAGCTTTGTGCCAAGTTTTAGCCTCCGATTGCAAGAAAGTTCAAAAGTTGTGACATGCTGTCCAAAAACAGATTATGTCTCCTTGACGGGAAAATTCACCAAAAATCACCAGATCATCTTTTTAATATGAATTGATTTGAAAGTATGGTCTATACAATTGTCTTTCTGGCGTCTATTCGGAGTTTCTTTATTTGAGTTGCAGAAGTGCCCCGAAAAAATTATTTACTACGTGTTGTTATGTTTTTCCCAGATTCTGCCCTATTTTTCGTTTTCATTGTTTTGCAAATCTTAAGGTTGATTTTTATTTGCAAAAACCTTTTGGAAATCTTGAGAAACAGTAGCTCTTCCTGAAAATATTTATTTCCAGTAGGGAATACATTATTTTATTATGGGCACTAACCACTCTAATCAGCTTATGATGAGTTTCGTATGAAGGGAGTTTTCAAGTATGCGAAGGAAGATGATGAAAGAAGATCCAGGAGTGTCAAGCTCTCAAGCTTGGGGATGCCCCCATGCACTCCCAAGAAATATTCAAGGAGACTCAAGCGTCTACGCTTGGGGATGCCCCCGTGCATCCCCTTTTGTATCAACAATCACCAGTTCGTCCTTCTCCATGCTATATTATTATCACTTCATATGTTATGTGCTATGCTTGGAGCGTCCCGCTCTTTACTTTTTAGTTTGTTTTAGTTTTGCTTGCTGTTCATAACAAGTTGTACTCTAGCCTTCTTTGTTTGGGAGAGAAACACGCTTCACTCCACCATAGAACATATCATTCATGCTTATCTTTTTGTGTGTTCTTTATCTTTTCATAGCTGCTGTCATGCTTAGCTCTTAGTTTTCATGCCTTATCTTTTTAAGAGATTTTATTTAGGTTGCTTTTGTAACTCTCTTGAGTTATCATGCTTATCTTGTTTAGAGATTTGGCTTGTTGCACTGAGTTGTGTGTATTTCATGAGTAGGTAATTGAGGTTGTTATTTAGTATAGTAGTAACTTGCAATAGTTTTGAGGTATTGATTTGAGTAATGTTTGGACTTTTGGTGTCAAGAGCTTGAGCCTATAAGTGGTAGGTGTTGTATTTTGGGAAATCCGTGTGTATTTTCAAAAACTAAAAAAATTAGTTGAGAACTCTAGCTACTAGATGGATCGCTAACCTCTCGAGGGGTTGGAATATATAGAGTACCATCACGTTATCATGGGTCGAGGATGCGCAAGGATAACCAAACCCCCAAACACTCCTCCTCGGTGTACTTGTCTCTCTGTGAATCTCCTGACTAGATAGAGAGTTACCAATAGTAAGTGCATGAGTTCTTCGGACTAATACGAGTATTCGATTGTTGGCACTTCCACCATCCATATTTTGCTAGCCTCCTCGATACCGTGCATTGCCCTTTCTCATACTGAGAGTTGGTGCATACTTCGTCGGTGCATCCAGACCCTTTGTCATCATAAGCCGCATTATACCTTTCCTCAAAACAGCCACCATGCCTACCTATTAATGCATTTCCATAGCCTTTCCAAGATACATTGCCATGCAACATCCACCATCTCATGACTTGATCTTCATGTCATACATGCTTTTGCTTGATCGAGGAGCCGCATGCTAGTTGGGCCTTGCCGTTATTATTGCTACATGACGCGCTAGTTTCATTGCTTATCCTCCTACACTAGCACACACATACATTTGCATACATCATGATAGTTTTCATTTGTCTTTATGTTGAGTACTTCTTATAAAGTGTGATGATCTTCTTTTTATTCTTGTAGAATATAGAGTGTTGCCCTTAAGTGAGGAAAAGATCCCAAAGAGGACAAATTAAAAGAACCCAAAAGAGGAGACATGAAAAGATCCCAAAGAGGAAAAATGAGAGATAAATAGAAAGAGCCAAAGAGGGCACAAAAAGAAATAAAAAGAAATAAAGAAATAAAAAAAGAAAAGGGGGCAACACTACTATTCCTTTCGAAAGATCCACACTCGTACTCCATTGTTATATTTGTACTCCATAGAGATTATCATCCATGCATAACTATGTGGGGACCCTTACACTATAGAACTTGGCTTGTATATTCCAATGACGAGCCTCCTCAAATGAGCTCTAGGTCTTCATGAGCAAGCAAGTTGGATGCACCCCCACTAGTTCCATCGGAGAGCTTACCTTAGCTCATATGAGCATCCGTTGCATGGCAATCCCTACTCCTCACATCATATCTATCGTTTGGCTTTCTCTCGCCTATGATTGTCCTCATTGACGTGAGCCTGCACACCCTTTTTGTCTTCCTTCCCCATCATTATTCTCTTTGCCATCCTAAGTGGCAATATATCTTGCTTGCGCTCATCCATTGCATGAGTGCTCAAAGTCGAAAGGGAGAGGATCATTTTGACTTGTGCCTGACTAGTTGTCTGGGGATGAGTCAAAATAAGATTCCGAAGGAGACCAAATGTGAAGTTTTAGTAGATTGAGTTCTCAATTAAACTACAAAATATTTTTATGCTCTACACCCATCTCCCACTTCTTGCACGCAAACACCATTTGGAGACATTCGAGTCACGGACAGCGAGAGCTCTTGCACCTCTATGTTCTTACTTTGCTAATTTCAATACTAAATATAGACTCTTGCTTGTTATTGTCTTGACTTGAATTGCATATATCACTTGCTTTACTTTGAAGTTCTTATATGTGTGTTAGCATGTCACCACAGAAATTATTTGTGTTATCATTTACCTACTCGAGGACGGGCAGGAATTAAGCTTGGGGATGTTGATACATCCCAAATGTATCTATAATTTCTGTTTGTTCCATGATCTTTTGGGTGACATTGTTATATGTTTTGCTACACTTTTATACCTTTTTACACATATTTGGACTAACTTACTAACTCAGTGCACCGAGTGCCAATTTTTGTCTGTTGACGTCTTTTTTCCAGGGACTTTTACGCAAATTTACAGAGTCCCAAAAATCTCGAGAAAAATATATGAAAATCAGCGTGACGGAAGCTTCTCGAGCACCAAAGGGGGGGGGGCAGAGGGGAGCCAGGACCTGCCCAGGCGGCCTCCCTGCGCGGCCCACCCCTCGCCACATCACCACGTCGCCTGGGTGGGGCCCACCTCCTCTAGTGCCCTCCTTCGGCCTATATTTACCTCTCCGATAGAAAACCCTACCATCATATCCAGAATCACGAATTTCTCCATCATTTCGCTGCCACAGCGCTTTCGAGATCGGGAGCGCGAGAAGACCTCTTCCCGGCACCCTGTCGGAGAGAGAATTGACCTCCGGGAGCTTCTCCACCGCCATGGACGCTTGCTGGACGTGCTGTCAGTAGTCCTCCTTGGACCATGAGTCCATGACCAGTAGCTATGTGATGTCTTCTCTCCAATCTTGTGCTTCCATGCTTAGCCCTTGTGAGTTTTCCTACATGATCAAGGCATCTATGTAATTTTCCTGTTGTCGCTATGCTTCGTTTGCTGGGATCCAATGGATTATGAGATTATGTTTAGATTGTGATGAATTATATATTTGGTTCTTCTTTTATATTATGTTCTTGGGTAATTCATGCATGTTCTCCGTTGCTTTTTATTGCTTTGGCCGAGTAGTAGATTGTAACTCCAAGAGGGAGCGTTATGCATGATTGTGGGTTCATGCCCCCTGATGTCTAGCTTGAGTGACAGAAACATGAGACTAGGGGATGTGCCGTTGCCACCAGGGAGAAAACAACGGTGCTTGTAACCACGGTTGCAAGGATTGTTTACCTTATGCAAAGCTCGTTAATGCAGTTGTCCGTTGCTTTGAGTTTACACTTTGGGTGGGGCTCGCAACTTAATACCAACGAGATGTTTGGGATAGATCTCTCAAGTTGGATGATTAGTAAGTAGATGCTGATGAATAAACGGTCTACATGTCTTGGCATACTGCTGATACGTCTCAAACGTATCTATAATTTTTGATGGTTTCACATTGTTATCGTGCCTTCTTTGTATGTTTTATGTACCTTTTTGTATCTTTTTGGGAATAAATTATTAATTCAGTGCCAAGTGCCAGTTCCTGTTTTTTCCGTGTTTTTGACTCCTTTCAGATCTGATTTTGGAACGGAGTCCAAACGGAAGAAAAAACCCGAAATGATTTTTTCCCGAACGGAAGAAGTCCAGGGGGCTTTTGGGCCAAGCCAGGTGGGCTCCAGGGAGCCCACAAGCCCCCACTCCGCCACCAGGGGGAGGCGGCGGTGGGCAGGCTTGTGGCCTCCCTGGCCGCCCCCTGACCTAGGTCTTTGGCCTATAAATTCCCAAATATTCCGCAAAAAATCAAGGGAGCCTCGAAAATACTTTTCCGCCGCCGCAAGCTTCCGTTTCCGCGAGATCTCATCTGGAGACCCTTCCCGGCACCCTGCAGGAGGGGACTTTGGAGTTGGAGGGCTTCTTCATCATCATCATCGCCCCTCCAATGAATCGTGAGTAGTTCACTTCAGACCTACGGGTCCGTAGTTAGTAGCTAGATGGCTTCTTCTTTCTATTGGATCTTCAATACAAAGTTCTCCATGATCTTCATGGAGATCTATCCGATGTAATCTTCTTTTGCGGTGTGTTTGTCGAGATCCGATGAATTGTGGACTTGTGATCAGATTATCTATGATATATATTTGAGTCTTTGCTGATTTCTTATATGCATGATTTGATATCCTTGTAAGTCTCTCCGAGTCTTGGGTTTTGTTTGGCCAACTAGATCTATGATTCTTGCAATGGGAGAAGTGCTTGGTTTTGGGTTCTGCCATGTGGTGACCTTTCCGAGTGACAGTAGGGGCAGCAAGGCACACATCAAGTAGTTGCCATCAAGGGTAAAACGATGGGTTTTTTTTATCATTTGTTTGAGATTATCCCTCTACATCATGTCATCTTGCTTAAGGCGTTACTCTGTTCTTATGGACTTAATAAACTAGATGCATGCTGGATAGCGGTCGACGTGTGGAGTAATAGTAGTAGATGCAGAAAGTATCGGTCTACTTGTTTCGGACGTGATGCCTATAGAAATAATCATTGCATATATATCGTCACGACTCTACATAGTTCTATCAATTGCTCGACAGTAATTTGTTCACCCACCATCTACTTGCTTTCATGAGAGAAGCCATTAGTAAACACTACGGCCCCCAGGTCTATTCACATCCATCGTTTATAATTCCGCTTTTACTTTGCTTTGTTACTTTGTTGCTTTCAGTTCTCACTTGGCAAACAATCTATAAGGGATTGACAACCCCTTCACAGCGTTGGGTGCAAGCTGTTTGTGTTTGTGCAGGATCTTGAGATACTCTTCCGCCGGATTGATACCTTGGTTCTCAAACTGAGGGAAATACTTACCGTCACTGTGCTACATCACCCTTTCCACTTCGAGGGAACACCAACGCAAGGCTCCAAGGCCACAGGGGAAATCCTTTGCATACTTGCCTAGGAAGTCCCTTAAGGCGTAGCCGCAACTGAAGTATTCCTGGTGCCGTCGACACAACTATTTCTGGCGTCGTTGCAAGTGATACACAATAGCCATCAACTGCCCATTACTTTTGATCCTCTAACTTTCTAGTAGCATAGTTAGCATTGCGGTGCATTCATAATTCTGTCAATTGCCCAGCTGTAATTTGTTCACCCAACATAGTTGTTTATCGTCTTTTGGGAGAGAGACATCACTAGTGAACACCATGAGACTCTCGTCTAAATTTCCACCATTGCTTACACCTCGACTATTTATTTATTTTTCCGTTACAATCACTATCATTATTCACGCTTGTGTTTTGATCCTTTGCAAACTACAAGGCTGGAGAGATTGACAACCTCTCTGTACTCGTTGGGAGAAAAGTTATTTGTTGTGTGTGCAGGTCCACGTCTTCTGCTAGCACTAGAGTTGCGGACACCTACTTGTTGATCCTCGGAGTCCTCCTGGTTCGATAAACCTTACCGTCCCCGTGTAAGGGAAATCTGCTGCTGACTATATCTCCACCTTCCACTTGGGGTAACCAACGAGGGGAGAGAAGTATATCCACCAACTCGTCAACAATGACGACCTCCAGCTACGCGAGCCTTGGAAGGTCTTCTCCCATGGATGCCACCACGACGACAAATGACGACCTGCACCTACGCGAGTCCGTCTCCAAGCAATGGACGTAGATGCATACTAAGATAGGTTCGCACCACCGCCGTCGCCCACCACCCACAAGCGCCACCCAGCCCCAAGGTTCCCGAAGCGGCGCCTTCAAGAAGGTAACGACGCCGTGAGTTCCGCCGTTGCCCAACAAAGTTAGGGATTTTTCCTGGGAGACCTAGGGGAAGGGGAAGTGAGGAGATCAGTCCATACCGATGTCTCCAAGGAGGGCAACGGCGCCGAAGGTGTCGCCGTCGGCGCGGCCGGTCATGGCCGGCCAGGGATTTCACCCGAACTAAATCCCCGCCACCAGCAACGCCTCCTGTACAGAACCGGCGACCAAGGGAAGCGCGGCCCGACCAGGCTGGCCCGCATGCCAAATAAAGGAGGAGGGGAGGTGCCAGATCGTGCGCACCGACCGCCGCAGAAGCCACCGTCAGCTGCCCACGACCACCGGGATCCCGCCGCCCGCACGGCCAGGACGCTAGATCCACCGCCCACATAGTTGCTCACCGGAGCCTGCCGTGCCTCGCCAAAAGGAGCCACCACTCCAGATCCGGGACTCCACACACAGAGCCAAGGCAGCCAAGATCCCGCCGCCACCATCCTTGGCTCCCCAGGCTTGCGCGGCGGCTGCCTCAGGCGGCGGTGAGGAGGTGGGACAAGGTGGGGAGGGGGTCGACATGGTGTGGCTAGGGTTCCCCGCCGCCGCCGGGGGTGGCGACGCGGGGTCGCGAGAGGAAAGGGTCATGTGAGGTTGCGAGAGGGTACAAAGATGGACTCAAGATGCCAAACAAACACAAGAACACCGATGCTGATATTCCAACACAACCTTTCTGTTATATATTTGTAGTTGCTATGTTGTTAATCAACTTGGAAGTTACATGTTATTTGTGACAACATCAATATATTAAGAAGTACATGTTTACTTCTCAATTTGTAACATTGTATTACTTTTTGACATGCGACTACTTCGGACTATGTGGTAGACCTTGATGTAAGATCAAGATATGAAGTGTATTGCCTATCAAATTCCATTTAGGGATCAAATCAAAAATTAATTTCAGGACAAAAATTAGGAATTTGACTAATCAAAAGTTATAGTAAATTCCGACCTTTTTGTTGTCCCGCTATCCAGCCATCAAAATAGTATAGCTCTCAAAGGATGTGATACCATGTTTGGCCGCGTCATGATATCTTCAGACATTTATACTGTGAAGTATAATCAATGGTTCCATGTTTTTGAATGTTTTAGCTATATTTGATGTGAATGTGACAATGAAGACTTCAACCTCAATTTATGGGTTTTCTCTTGACTAACAGGGTCCAGTTTCATATAATTGCATTCTAACTACCCTACTCTATCGCTAATGGTGTAACTACCAAGCAAGGTTAAAGAACTTCTCTGCCATATCCAAAAGTGTAGATAGATGCCTAAGTAGATGATACGATGGCATCAACATGCTTCAATCCATCTAATACATAAAACAAAGTGTGGGTATCTTCTCTCAGTGATGTCTTTCACCATCTATGAATGTGTATATATCATGATAACTTTTATTGCCCATGTTGCTTGAATAGGAATTCCATTATTTGTTCATGTTTTAACTTTAACCAGTGTTATGGTTGTAGATCGATGGTAAATTGTACTTTTTTATTTGAAAACCTTAGTGATGGATAGTCTTATCAGGGTTGTGTGTGCCGCTGCAAAATGGCAAGGTAAGTTGCACAATCCAAGAATTTTATGCCACTCACATCTGGTAGTATTTTTTGCTGTATCGAGTTTTGGTATGAACTACAAAGAAAAGTAGTACAATAAATAACTTTGCCTTCATTGATTGTTCTTCTTACAATCCCTTTCTTCCAAGGACAGACTAATTAAGTTTAACTTTTTGTCCTTAGTTGACATTTTAATGTTTTGTCGTCTATCTCTACTATTAAGTTGACTTGATTTTCTTGTTTTTTGGTGTTGGTATTTTCTTGTTTTTAGGTGCTGGTAAGAACATATGCTAGTTGTTGTCCTCTTTTTTTGACCATGTTAAGAAAAAGAACCTTGGTTTAAAAAAAGCCCATATAGTATGATTCTCCATAGCTTTGTAGGCAAAGGTTTCGAACATGTGGTGATCAAAATCTAGACAACTATTTTCACTACAAATTCCAAGTAATACTAGATGGTCTAAGATGGCACCTTCATATTCTTTTGTTGTTTCCTATGTTGTAGTTTTATACATTGCATGGACAAGGGGACTATGTTTGGTGTGTGTTATAGTGCCCCCGTTCCTAAATATAAGTCTTTTTAGAGATTCCACTAACTGATTGCATAGGAAGCAAAATGAATGAAGGGCTTAACTACAGAGCAGCGCCGCATGCAAGTCTTCCCATGCTGCGGCTAATTCCATCTCCCTACCATGCATGCATGCAATGACGTCATCAAGATTATCTCTATTGACTTAAAGTTTAAAAAGTTTTATTTCTAAAACTGTTAATTTAATTGGCAATCCGTTTTCACCGTTGGCTTTGTCGCCACGAAATCTTCAAAACTAGACCCCATGTTGACATGTTTCGAGAACTATTTTTCTCTATCCATAATTGCCACATTTTTAGACTTACTTGTCGTATTATTAGCCACTTACTTGTCCAAAAAAATAACTTAATTGCCATTTTTTTCTCGATGTGAATCATGTGCCGCATGTATCCATATTGCAGCACACAACAGTGTGGCTTAGAAGGATATGCAGATGGCATCACAAAAATATGCATTACATACAAAGCGTGACACAGAAAATCAGTAGAAAAAGTGTCTCACACAAAACATGTGTTGGCAGACCTTAATCACTAGCGAAATGCATCTGGTTAGTACTAGTACTACTAGTAGTAGTTTAAAATTGCATAGTTGCCAATTTTACAAAAACTTAGTTGTCAAGATGCTAGTTTAACTATGCCGAGTTGTCATATTTACAAACGATGACCAAAAAAGATTTGTTTGTGGTCACCGGTTTTAAATATGTTGAGTTGTCATATTTTTGCGTGTAATCGCCTCAAAAAGTTGTTTGTGTTTGCCATTTTGATTATGTCAAGATGTCATGTTCATACGCAATTTTTAAAAATTTGACGATTAAGTTATTTTTTATCAGACAAGTAAGCACTTACTAATATGACAAGTAAGTGCAGCAAATGTGGTAATTGTGAGCAAAAAAAAGTTGTCGAAACATGTCGACATGGGATCTAGTTTTAAAGATTTTGTCGAAACAAAGTCAACGGTGAAAACGGATTATCGATCGAATTAACGGTTTAAGAGATAAAAGTTTTTGAATTTCGATCATTTAGAATGAATCTGATGACATCATTGCATGCATGCAAGAGAACACACAAGCCGCTGTACCGGATGTCCATGGTGCGGTGCTTCTAGATAGAATTTCCCATGAATGAATCTAAATAATAAAGTATGTCTATATACATTCATATGTAGTTTGTAGTAGAATATCTAAAAGGACTTATATTTAGGAACAGATGGAGTATATTTCACTACACCACGACACCACAACGACGACATGCATCTGTTGGTATAAATGTGCATTTTGACACATTGTGTGTCCAAAAGAACGCTGACACAAAAATCGTTAGGGTTACTTAACATTTTCGATAATCAATATGTTACTAATGTTTAATAGTTCATCAACGTACTATGTGTCGACAGATGTTTGATGGCTGTTGGATTATGTGTTAATGATGCTTAACCACATGAAAAGTGTTAGTGTAGTTCAAGACTGGCCCACTTATTTTCACCTGCGCGACATGGGCCCAAACTATCGAGCGACAACCGATGTGCGTGTATCCGACAACCCAAACATATTTCGTCAAGTCCTCCCATCACATCTCTCTCAAAGCACACACATTCAACCTAAATCTAATTCATCACCGCTGCCCCGGACTTGCCCGTCGATCTGCTCGATTTGTCGTTGGTCCCCGCATCCCCGACCTCCCTTCCTTGGTCGACGCCCCCAACCTGCACGTGCGCTCGTTGGTCCCCACATGCATTGCCTCCCTTCCCTTATCTAGGAGTCGAGGAGCAGCAACACCGTCAATCAAACCGAGGAGCATCAACACCGTCCACCGACGAGTAGTAGAATTTCGGGCCTTCCGGAGCCAAGGATCTGTCGCGCTGACTGCTGCTGAGGACCACCGACTGTTCTTCTTCCTTCACCACAAAGCGTCTCTGTCACGACCATCTTCAGTTAACACTTGTAGTTTCGTCAGTTATCCAATGGCTGATAACGTATCTCTCCTGTACCGGTTCGTACCAGCCGTTGGATGGGACTGTTCACTGTCCGTTGCCGTTTTAACTGTAGCCGTTGCCGGTAATTCACCTGAGAGTTACTGTGGGTTAAACCCTCGCCTATAAAGCATGCCGGGTTGTGGCTTAGCTGGATATTGATTCCTCTTGTCTTGCCTTTGAGCAACGAATATTCCTCTTACAGTAATACAATTCAGATCGAGGCGATACTTTTTCCCCTTTCCCTTGCGCAAGAACGCTATCTCTTTCCTTTGGTCCTGACAAATTGGTATTCAGAGCTGTCGATTCTCGGCCACAAGATGATAGAGTGATAGATTTCCCTCCCGATCCGTGATTCCCACCCTTTTCCCACCCTGTTAGAGGAAGATAGGCTTAGTATGGCGGTGTAGGTGGCGGTGTTCATCTCCGGCAGATTTCTGGTGGCGATTGGTGGCGGTGTTTTCATTCGGGCATAAATCAGTCGAGCAGGAGTGGTTGATCGAACACACTGTTTGATCCGTAAAATTCCATGTCCTTGCACTGATTTGTATGCTTCAGGAGGCGTGGATTGTGGCGGCGGAAGGATCTTAGTTTTCTGGAAGGGTTGCGGTTGAGCCGTGGTAAAATTCCTCACCAGGATTGAGATCAAGGAGATGGGGCGTAAAGGCACTATTGATGAAGCTGATGTGCAAGATCTGCTGGCTCTGAGAGAGGAGTTTGGCACCCCACAAAAATACAATTCGGTGCTGCGAGCAAATGTGTCAAAACTTCAGGCTAACATGTACTCCATTGATGCTAAGCAAGGTGATATCTCTGTACATGTGGGTAGCATAGAGAAGGCAGTGCTAGATCTGGGTAAACAATTATCAAGCATCAGTTTGGTGTTACAAAATATTGTTCCATCTAGAGGCACAGTTGTGGGTAATATGCAGCCAACTAGTTCTAGTCAGGCAGTGAAATCCCCTACCTTACATCAGGAGAACTTGCAAGAGCAACAAACCAAAAATGAGTTGTTCAGGAAGCAATTGGAACTAGAGAAACAAAAAACAAAACAGTTTGAAGATATCCAAGCACATAACTTACCTCCATTGAAAGTTCAGAGACAGTCTTTTCCTCCTGGTTATGATAATCAACAGAGAAATGAGAATGCTAGTCCTATGGGTACTCCTGTCACTGCAAGAGATGGAGGTCAAACACCTGTTTTCAATAGATTCTATCAAGGTAACAAAGACAGAAACTTGTGGCAGGGTTATTATAGAAATTATGAACAGGATATGCAAGCTCAGTTCATGAAATCATTAACCAAAGGACCAAAAATGGAATTTCCTAAATTTGATGGAATAGATCCTGTTGGATGGATCAGACAATGTAACAAGTATTTTCAGATGTGTGCAGCTCCAGAGGAATATAAGGTTTCACTTGCTCAACTCTACATTGTGGGTGATGCTGATACTTGGCTCAGAAGGTCTGGTATTCTGAAGAAACAGTTGAGCTGGAAACAGTTTGGAGCTGAACTAGTCAAAAGATTTTCTGAACAAGGATATTATGATCTCACAGAGAAATTTAACTCTGCCAAGCAAGGAAGTAGCACTGTTTCTGAATATACTAAATTGTTTGAAGATTTAATGGCTGACATCCAGGAGGAAAATCCTGAGTTAAATGAAATCTGGTTTGTGAGGTGTTTTGTGAATGGGCTAAGAGATGGAATTAAATTTCAAGTCAGGCCCTTAAGACCATAAACACTCACTGATGCATATTGGTTAGCTAGGGATGTTGAACCTTGTCATCCTCCTGTGTCATCTTGGGTCAAGAAGAACACTGTCCCCTACTCCAATTTTTATAACAGGCGTAATACAAGCAGCAGTGTAGGCAAACAAATACATACTACTTCAGTGGCTACTGCAACAACAACTCTACCAAAGTCTAATGAGAGTTACCAAAGAGTTAGTAAACTGGGAGAATGTTGGAGATGTGGAGACAAATGGGTTCATGGACATAAATGTAAGCTAGTTCCTAATCTCCACATGATGCAACAAGAGGCAGAAGAACAATTGGCACATGAGATGGAAGAAAATTCAAATCAGGAACAACCTGAAGTTATCTCTGAAGGAGAACAAGCCATGTTCATCTCTGCTTTTGCTATGGGACAACAATTGACTGTGCCTACACCTACAGTCATCATACACATCAATGGAAAAAGAGCTGTGGCCCTACTGGATTCTGGTAGTACATCTTCATTTTTAAATCAAGATTTTGCAGTTAAAGCTAACTGTCAGTTAATTCCAGTTAAACCAAGACTGATAGCTGTAGCAGGAGGAGGAACATTAGTATCTGAAGCAGTAATTCCTCAATGCACATTTCAGTTAGGCAAGTTGAAGTTGCAGCACAGTTTCAGGTCCATATCTCTACCCAGTCATGATGCTATTCTAGGATATGATTGGTTTACAGCTGTGAGTCCAGTAGCATTTGACATTCCCAAACAGCTATTTAGCTTTACAGTTCAAGGACAACCGACAGTTACTACTGCCATGTTTACCAATGCTGAAAGTTTGAAAGAAGTTAAAGCAGAGAAAATGGATAAGTTGCTTGATAAGGGTGTGGAAGTGTTTCTAGTGCAAATCAACAACATCATGATGAATGCACCTGAGGGTTGCAAAACTCCTCCTCAAGTACAGAAACTACTTCTGGAATATGCTGATTTGTTTGAAGAACCAACAGGTCTTCCTCCTCACAGAGCTTTGGATCACACAATTCCTTTAATCCCAGGGGCTACTCCTCCCCAAGTAAGACCTTACAGGGTTCCACAACATCAAAAACAGGAAATGGAGGATCAAATCAAAAAGTTATTAGCTGCTCATTTTATCAGACACAGCCAAAGTCCTTATGCAGCTCCTGTTATATTAGTTAAGAAGAAAGATGGATCAATGAGACTCTGCACTAATTTCAGAAGATTAAATTCCTTGACAGTCAAAAAAAAGTTTCCCATCCCTGTCATTGAAGATTTATTGGATGAATTGAATGGGGCTACTTATTTTTCCAAACTGGATTTAAGGTCTGGCTACCATCAAATCAGAATGAGTCCTGAAGATATTCCTAAAACTGCTTTTAGAACCTTCTTAGGACATTTTGAATATTTAGTCATGCCTTTTGGATTGTCCAACGCTCCTGGCACATTTCAGGAATTAATGAACACTATTTTTGCACCCCATCTGAAAAAGTTTGTGCTGGTTTTCTTTGATGACATACTGATTTTCAGTAAAAATCTCAAAGAACATTTGGAGCATATCAAAATAGTTCTGGAAACACTGAAGACCCATAGTCTCTTTGCTAAGTTGTCCAAGTGTGTATTTGCTGCTCAACAAGTAGAATACTTGGGACATGTTATTTCTGCTGTAGGGGTAGCAACAGACCCTAAGAAAATATCAGCTATTGCTGAATGGCCTACTCCTGATACAGTAACTAAACTAAGAAGTTTCTTGGGGTTGGCAGGGTACCATAAAAGGTTCATTAAAGGATATGGAGTAATTTGCAGACCCCTTCAGGATGTGTTAAAGAAAGGAAAATTTTCTTGGCAAGCAGCTCAAGATGCAGCTTTCAAACAGTTGCAAGTTGCACTGATATCTGCTCCAGTACTAGCATTACCTGATTTCAGCAAACCATTTGTGTTAGAAACTGATGCTTCAGGGAAAGGAATAGGAGCTGTGCTAATGCAAGAAGGCAGACCAATTTCTTACTATAGCTCTGCTCTCTGCCCTAGAAATGCTGCTCTATCAACATATGAGAAAGAAGCTCTAGCTATTTTGGAAGCCCTTAAGAGATGGAGACACTATCTATTCGGAAATGACCTGACAATCAAGACAGATCAACAGTCTCTGAAATTCATCATTGATCAAAAGCTTACTGAGGGGATATAGCACAAACTGACGATGAAACTATTGGAGTTCAATTTCACAATCCAATACAAAAAGGGAGTTTTCAACAAGGTAGCTGATGCCTTATCCAGAGTACTTCCTGGCTGTATGGCAATCTCTGTAGCTACTCCTACTTGGGCACAGGAGTTAGTGGAAAGTTACCAACAAGATAAAGACAGTAAAACAATCTTGGAAAAGCTGCTACTACAAGAAAATCAAGCTGATTCTGATTATACACTGCATTCAGGGATCATCAGATACAAGGGCAGAATTTTGGTAGGTAACATTCCTGCTTTGAGAACTAAGTTACTAGCAGCCTTCCACAGTTCACGAGTAGGGGGACATTCTAGAAATAGAGCAACATATCAAAGAGTTAAGCATATCTTTTATTGGCCTGGGCTAAAGAAAGCAGTAGAAGAGTTTATTGCTTCTTGTCCTATATGTGAGAGAGCTAAACATGAAAACTGTCTTCAACCTGGATTGCTAGATCCTTTGCCTGTTGCAGACTTGGCTTGGCAACACATATCCATGGATTTTATTGAGGGATTACCAGTATCAAAAGGCTATGATGTGATCATGGTAGTGGTGGACAGATTCACTAAGTATGCTCATTTTATTCCCTTGTCACACCCTTACACTGTGCTGAGTGTGGCCCAAGAATTTGTGGATCAGATAATCAGATTACATGGTCCTCCCAAACTGATCATTTCAGATAGAGACATGATATTCACTAGCAAGCTCTGGAAGGATATTTTTACTGCTCTAAAAGTGGAATTAAGATACAACACAACTTATCATCCACAAACTGATGGCCAAACAGAGAGGATCAACCAATGTTTAGAAACCTATCTAAGGTGCATGACCACTACTGCTCCTAGTAAGTGGTTTTCCTGGCTATCTTTGGCAGAGTTCTGGTATAACTCCACTTACCATACTAGTTTAAAAATGTCCCCATTTCAAGCATTATATGGTTCTCCTCCCCCAATGATCAGTGAATTAGCTATACCTGGGCCAGATGATGAGGAAGCACAAGACTTCTTAAAAGTGAAACAACAAATGCTGGACCAGCTCAGAAACAACTTAATAGTGGCCCAGAACAGGATGAAGAAATATGCTGATTTAAAAAGAGTGGAGAGGTCTTTTCAAGTGGGAGAACTGGTTTATCTGAAAATGGCTCCATACAGATTGGCAACTTTTGGATTCAGAGGAGCTCTCAAGTTACAAAACAAATCTTATGGACCTTTCATGATCATACAGAAGATTGGCAAATCTGCTTACAAGTTACAATTTCCAGAACATGTCAAGATTCATCCAGTTTTCCATGTGAGCCAGCTCAAGAAACATGTGGGATCTCACTCTATCCCTAGTCCTAATCTACCAATGGTTTTGGCTGATGGTTCCATCAAAATGGGTCCTGCTGCAGTTCTTCAGGTTCGGCAGATTCTCAGACACAACATTCCAGTCGTTCAGTGCAAATGCAATGGGAAAATTTGTCACCAGCTGAGGCTACGTGGGAAGATGCTGATTTCATCAAGTATACTTTTCCGGACTTCTTCAAGCAGACGACTTCCCAATGGCGCCACGACAGGAACACGCCATGAGTACACGTCGTGCCTAAGAAGGGGCAATGTCAGGACCATCTTCAGTTAACACTTGCAGTTCCGTCAGTTATCCAACGGCTGATAACGTATCTCGCCTGTACCGGTTCGTACCAGCCGTTGGATGGGACAGTTCACTCTCCGTTGCCGTTTTAACTATAGACGTTGTCGGTAATTCACCCGAGAGTTACTCTGGGTTAAAACCTCGCCTATAAAGCATGCCGGGTTGTGGCTTAGCTGGATATTGATTCCTCTTGTCTTGCCTTTGAGCAACGAATATTCCTCTTACAGTAATACAATTCAGATCGAGGCGATACTTTTTCCCCTTTCCCTTGCGCAAGAACGCTATCTCTTTCCTTCGGTCCTGACAGTCTCCCGGTGGACCCCCCTACGCCACCTCCAAAACTCAGTAGGTAACTTCATGTACGTTTCTTTAGTGTTTAAACCATAGTTAGATGTGTTCATTAAAAGCCTAAGCATTCAAAAGTCTATGGAAAGGAAGATCTGTCTAGGGTGAAGCCTCTCACAACATCACTCTGCATTTACAAAACTGAAATACGAAGTTTCCTTGTAAAACTGATATTTGTACTAAAATATGGCCCTTTACTTCGTAAGACAGACATTACCTATAACTACAGATATATGTTTTGCTTGGACACACTATTGCCAAGGTTTGGTCCAATATTAATTGATTTCTTTAGCACAAATGTGTGTCACCGAAACTAATAGATACAAGTTAGCAGTTAATTGTTGCTCACCTCGCATATTGGTTGCAGATTGATCTATTACTAAGTTGAAATTCAGTGGAGCTGGTTTTGTTTTTCAGTACTTTCACTAAGGACTAGTTGGATGCCCGTGCATTGCCACAGACTAAAAATGGTATACGACCACACGATAAGTTATTCTGATTGAGAAATCTGTTGCTCATGAAAATATGCGATTTCAAAAATTAAGATTTGCGTTCACTCTAGCATTTTGTTCTCCTTGTTGGACCGAATAACACTTCCAAAAATGAAAAGGAGCTACAAATTCTGCTAATACAATGGTAACAACCTGGTGCTAGTACAAAATACTTACACTCTAAGCTGCTAATGCAAAGAACAAAAAATAAAAATATAGATTCATTTTTCAAAGTAATGGAAACATACCTCGATAAGATTAACCACGTGTTCCTCTTCTCATATATGGGCACGCACCTTGCTTACATTTCTAAGTGTAGTTGTATTAAGTAAACTTCGTAATAATGAACCATGTTCGTTAATATTTTTAGTGTAGTCCTGCGACCAAAGCTGGGAGCCAAATGCTGGATTTTCGGAACACCATCTACTTCATCAACCATTAAGCATCCTAAATAACATAAATAAACTGGATGACGTCACCTCCCCCTTGAGATTGGTAGATAAATATTCTATAGCAACACATAACTTCACTACCATAGGTAATTCTTTGGAATTGCCTTGGGTCAAAAAATTAAATGAATATACTCTATTAGATATCTTCTCCCGTGCATTAAGAAGCTAGGATTATTGGGCCCTACCTTGGGTCAAACATTTAAATTATAAACATCAACATCATCTCATAGTCAATATCTCCAGTTCTTAGAAATGGAAAAGAGAGAAAAGGAAATATAATCACTTAAATAACATCATGCAAACATGGGTAGGTAATCATTAGCTACAAAATATTTCATATTGACAAATTTATCAAGCTTTCTTGAAAGCTTTCTATCTAGCCTTTGATAGAAAAGGATGTGCAAGGAAAAACTAGTGGTAGTAGGAGCCTTGAAATCACACATCAATTTTTAACTAAGTTCATAAAAGCTAGCCCTTTAAATACTTTGGTACAGGTAATTCATTCATTATTATGAACTAACATCAAATTGTTCTAAGGTCATTCCTATAGTTCTGCATAGTAGAAAATTATCTCACAAACATGGAACTTTCCTTGAATAGTACTCATTTTGTGGCACCCCGCCTGATTACCACTATAGCCAAACGGTCGCCACACATACCAGCCCAAGAAATCACTTTGGTATGCACGTTTACAACAAGTATCATGAACACAAGAATTTCTATTTATGGATATATTAGTCTTACAAGATATATCACAAGGTTGATGGCAGCGGAAAAGCTCTATCTAAGGCAACATGGTCCTAGTGCGGCTCCAATCCACAGGGATCTGACTGGGTTACTCTCCTAGCCTGCGAATAATCCGACTCCTCGCCAACGGATGATGGATCCTTATGTGAACCTGGCCATGTTAAAGGCCGTTGAGTTCTTTTGAATATACTCGCAAGCAAACCAAACTAACATATACACCGAGCAATGCAATCCATGGCATTCAAGCATGCATTTCTTATTAGTGCAACATTACTTATCATGGCATAGCTTACCTATCTAGCAGGATTAAATATCATGATATAACAGGATTATCCAGCAAGATAACTACTAAAGTAAATACGATAAGGTAAAGCATATTAAGTAAATGATTTATACTCCGAATATTCTCATGATCCAATCCAACTCTTAGCCAGATCCAACTTACTCTTACGGGTTGTCCCACAACCCTCGAATACTCATGAGTCATCGAGTGCTTCTGATCATAGGAAAAGTTCTTCCATCATTATTACTGTTACTATGGTTTACCACCTAGTGAGGTCTGGACGGGCTGTCCAATACCGTGGACGCGGCTATTCGAATAGATTTTTCAGTCTACAGAGGTTGCGCACTTTACCCACACCATGAAGCACCTGGCCTCGTGATCCCATTCAGGTGGACGAGCGTTGCTTCAACGGAACCTGCGTGACCCATGACTCTCCCATCATACCATCGGCATTTATCCTCCCCCGGGGTCCTGCCTTGGGTGGCCCTATGTCCTCATGACACTTGCCACCGTCGTGGCCAACTAAACTGTCCCAAACGGGGACACCGGCACAAAACAATCAACTGGCTCACAAGGTTATTGCCGCCTACCGGGCCAGGGTAGCGCGCGCGCATAATCTTCCCTGTCTGGTGGTACCGGTGAAAGAGCACGCGATCAGACCAAGTCAAGGCTGTCCCATACCGGCAAATGTGGCTGCACGGATAAGCCCGGACAGGTGACTCTGGATCAACCGAGTAGGTTTAGCCTTAGCAAGTATTTCACAAGCATGGTTGTTTATCACAATAAGTCGAGATGGTAGCAGCTAAGCATGACAAAAACATAACCACTTATCTCCATATAATATCATGACAAGTCATTAGTGCAATGATAAGATGAGAAGTAGTAGGTAATGTAAATGACAATATCGAAATGGGAGGAGTTTAATTATTTCTAGCACAAGCATATCATTAACTAAACATGCAAGAATAACACACAACAATGCTTTAGGACATATATCAGATGGCCGGCTTGCCTGGGGTCGAAGAATATTCCGGGAAGAAGTGCGAAGGGTCCGCGGAGGGGATCGCTGGAAACTGTTCTCTCTCGAAGGGGCTGATTTGGAGTTACGAGCGAAAATATATTGACAATTGACTGCCAGGGACCCATCTATAAATAATTTATTTGCAACTGAGTCCTCAACTGTTATTTCAGTGGAAAAGAACAAAGTGCACTATGCACTTGGGCTGGCTTCGACCGAATTCGCTTCAGGAGGGGCGCGCGGGACCGGAGGGCTGCCAGGCCGCCGCTGCTGGGTCGGCCTACCTATGCTGCTGCCTCGCTTTAAAATGAGCAAAGGGAGGATGAGACGCTGACGAAAGGGTCCCACTGGCAGGGTCGCCTCCTTCCTCGCGCGCACTGACTAGAGGAACACAGGCAGCATCGGCCGATGGTTGCCAACGCCACCGGCCACTGTTTGCGACAACCGGCACACGGGCGTGCTCAGGACAACAAGAAGCATCCACCAACGTAGCTTACGGCTGCTGGGGTGCTCGGAAGCGGACGGGACGCCAGCTGTAGCGGACGGCAACGCTGGTGAGGTCACACTGAAGCCACATGCATCCTCGGAGCAAAAAGGAGACGGGATGGTGCCGCGGTGGTGGTGATGGTCTTCAAGTGGTGCTGGAGGAGCAAGGGAGGCTCGGGTGAGAAGAATTTAGGCGCGGACGGGGGCGACCATGGAGGCGATGTGGTGGCAGAGAGAACTCCAGCGAGGTAGTAAGGGGTCAGGGAGGCATCTGCAGGAGAGAGGAGACTACTGCGGGTGTTGTGTTGCTCGGGGAGGCTCGGGGTGGTGGCTTATATAGGTGGCCGAGGCGGAGGGGATGAGAACGGCCGCCGTGGCGATCTCATCATCACACTGGCGCTACGGGAGATGTGGCTGGCCGTTTGGAGCGTCGAGCAACTTCGTGGGGAGGGGGGAGACCTCGGAAGCGCTCAAGAGGGATCAAAGAAGAAGAGGACAGAGGGGAAGGCGACAACGACAGGGTCCACGCGTAGGACAGTGCCGTTGCGGCGCTAGTCGTGGCACGAGGATGATGATGGAGGAGGGTAGAAGGTGCGGGAGGGGGGCATGTGGACGCCGCGGAGTCACTAGATATGTCGGGACACGTCGGAGGTGGCCAGAGCGAGGTACCCGACGAGGACAGTACCGAGTGCGCTATTTCTGCATGGCATGGCATGGTCACCACGTGCACTACAAGCTCTGGCACTCTCCTGCGTGTCCAATTGTGTCCAACAGCTCCCTCACTGCTCATATAGAGGATCTATGTGAATGGAACCATATGGGAGGCTCTGAGGTGAGGGAAACTTGCTGAAGAAGTTTCTGACAACAAGGTGTTTGTGGTGATTCCAGAAAAATTGGCTGAGGAAAATAAGCCAAGTTTTGGTGTGTGTAAATTAAATACTAAGGTGAATCCCTTGACATGTTTTCAGGCCAAATGAACCACCCTAGATAGCATTTCCTTCACACACCAACACTTTGGACAGAAATGAAGATGTTGATACTGTACACAAATGGTTGAAGGAAATTGGATGGATTTTGGTGTATGGTGGTTGTATGAACATATGGAGATACTAGAAAAGTTTTAGCTCATTTGGAAATGCCTACATGGTACTTCCTTCAAAATACTTCCAAATGGACAAAAACTTGAGAAAAATGCTGTGGATGCAAGGATGGAGGGGTTGAGCTGGTTTTTGGTTTCCATGAGTGATTTATCAATGTTAGTCACCATGAAAACTTTCAGCTCAAATAGATCAAGGGTTCAAGCACTTCCTTTGCAAATTTCCCAATTGGACACAATTTGCAAATTGATGTTGTGCTCAATACTTGAACTATGGAACTTGGGTTCTTGACGGAAATGGGGAAGATATGGATATGAGAAGCTCCACAATTTATTTGGAATTTTTCCTGTCTACCAAAATGGTAGTTCCCTTAGAAAGTGCCCCAAATGCAATAGGAAAAATGCATTTTCTCCTCTTTAATTATGGCCAATATTTTAATGGGAGCTCAATATGATCACAAAGAATATCTCCACAAGTTTTCATGAACTGTGGAGATGGATAGACATTTTCCTGGGTTTAATTCCTTTAACTAACAAAAAAAGGAATTAATTATAAATGAAAATATTGCAAACGACTTAGAAATATTTTTTGCATATCCAGGGTTTAAAGATGAAGGATGATCACTCGAAACCATTTGGGAGGCAATAGATCAAAGGAAATTGGGGTTCCTTTGTAACTGGAAGGATTAGGGTTTCCCTTCCGGCAACTCAGAAGGTAGGGTTTTGATGGCAAAACCCTGAGAATAGATCCTAGGTGTCAAGGTTGGACTGGAGAGAATCTCTGGTTGGTTAGGAAAGGCAAGGCTAGATGACCATCTTCACATATGCAAGAGTTAGGGAAATCCAATAACACCGAGAAAAAAGACGGGAGTCAATTCCCGCAAAGGAAAAAAATAGGAGGGAAAACCAGGGTGTTACACATTTATATGTTGGGTAGATATAAAAACTAAAAACTTGAAGCCAGGCACACCAAAAATGATGCACTCACATTCCCAAGTTGGTCACTTAAAAACAGTATATATGTGTGTAGGATAACCCATATTATCATGAAAATAGTATCAAGTTTAGTGCCTTAATCACGACAACTACAAAACCAAATTAATACATCTTATGTGTAGTACATGTTTTTTCATAAATGTATGCTATAGTACGTAAACACATTGCTATAGTATGTAAGTTCCTTTTTTTTGCAAATTTAGAGCAAAGAACAATAACCCTTGAAGGCACATGGTAATTGAAAGCAGTACCATGGCAGACTTTTGAATGAACACTTTCAAATCATGCAATTTAGTACTGCCATATGGTGTAAGCTAGTTCTTCTAGCATGCATAGGTTCTCTAGCCGAGTTCATTTTAAGTAATCTTGTTCTTTTCCTATAATGTAGTTAACCGCGAGCTCATTTCTACTTTGTAGGTAGAGTTGGAAACCCTCCAGTTCAGCTCCAGGCAGGAGATCAATTGGAATTGGATCAGGATCACGAAGCTAACAAGTCGCCCTTTTGATCAACTACAACATCAACAACAATCAATAGTGGTAATAAACAACTCTCCTCCCTCCGCCTTTTATGTATCATGACATTAATTCTGGCCCATTTATGGTGCGATGCAAGTGGCTTTACTATCTTGTTCTTATTGTTTGGTAGCGAAATAGGAATTATGTGTAAATGCAGTTATCTTGTTTTATTGTTGTTAGAGCATATCTCTCCACATGTGGTTTTGGTAATTCATGACAATCCCTGTGGACTAATGGTTGCCTTGATTTATATTCAAAGGATTTGTCCATAGGAACTTCTTGAAGTCTATATGTTGGTCTCAAGAAGTCTATATGATGACCAAGGTTGTATTCAAGGTTTTATCCAAAGACTGGTCATAAAGACACATGGTTGATCAAGACTAAGTCAATGAGTGAATAAAGTTCATCAACACACAAAGCGTACAAGATGTACCGAGAGGGATCAAGTGATCCCATGGTATGGTAAGCATTGTCCATTACGCTTTGTGTACTAACCCATGGTCTTCGTGAGAGTTCTATGTGGGGCTGGGTGTGTTTCCATGGGCTTGCGTCAAGAGGAAGATCTCATTCAACACATGGAAGATTGCGGTGTGCAAGTTCAAGTGGAGCATCACGAAGATATCATGCTTGAAGCTTGTCTTCCATTGTGGTGGCAATGGACTTGTGAAGATGTGTTAAAGAGTGGCTCACCCATAGTGGAGTATGGGGTAGCAATCAACTAGTCTTCATCCAGCCAACACAATCAAGAAAGGTGGTCCATCTTGAGGAAGTCAAGATCGTCATCATCCAGCTCAAGTGAACGTTGTGCAAGGTATGAGTTTGACCTTGATAGGTTTACTATTTTACCGATCTCATGGTGGTAGTTGGGAGATTGGGTTATAGGATCGATTGTCGTAGTATTAAGGGGGGCTCTCAAGTGAGTAGCTTGATTGTATCATTTGTTGAGATCTGAAACCATTTTAATCCTTGAATCATCTTTCTTGGTTCTTTTTTGGTGGTTCTCTTTGTGAGACTTAGATCTTATGGTTATCTTCATGACAAGCTCGAGTTCATAAAAAATGGAGTCCATTGGCATCTTCTATGATGTTTTTTATGATGGAGTTTTTGCGAGTTCTTCAATTATAGAGGTTTCACATCTCCATATCATTGGATTTTTCATACTTCCTCTTCTTAAGCTCTTGTCGTCCTCAATCCAACAAAATTGAGTTTGCTCAATTTGGAGCTCGTATGCGAAAGTTTTGGCAGTTCAGAGCAGGTTTTCTCTCTCAAGCGGAAGTACCACTCGGGCAGAGCAGTAGTATCGCTCTAGCGGTACTGCCGCCCTCCCCTCTCGGCCACTCTTTCTCTTATTATTTATCTCTAGCTTCTTTAGGTGTGTTTTCCACTTTGAGCGGAAGTACCACTCAGGGCAGAGCAGTAGTACCACTCCGGCGGTACTATCGCCCTCCCCTGCTGTCCCCACTTCCGCTTATTTATCCTCAATGGCTTCAGAGGCGTCGTTGCTTTTTTTAAGCGGAAGTACCACAGTGGTCTGAGGGGTAGTACCGCTTGTGCACTGGTTGAGTGCATAATGGTTGAATTTCGATGTACCTATTTAAGGGTGTCTTCTTCCCCAATGGTCTCGAACTATTAAGCTCGTATTTGCCCCTCATTGTTGACCTTCTTTGAGCTTGCTAACTCTCAATCCCTCCAATGATTCTTGCCAATTCTTGAGGGAAAAGAGAGAGGAGATCTAAATCCACATTTCCACCAATCACTTTCTCCTCTTTGTGAGGGGAACCCCTTGGATCTGGATCTTGGAGTTCTTCATGTTCTTCTTTGTTCTTCCTCTCATTTTATTCCATAGCATTAGTTGTTATGGTGGGATTTGAGAGAGAAGGACATGGGCACTCCGTTTTCCCTTGCCATTGCATTTGGTGCATAGGTTTGAATTCTCCACGATGATACGTGGAAGTGAAGCTTTAGAATCTTATTACTCTTGCGTGTTTGAGCACCCTAGAGCTTGTTCCTCTTGGGTGCCTTGGCGCGTTAGATGCTTGGTGGTGCCTCAGAGCTCAATCATTGTGATGTAAAGCTCCGGGCAAGCGTCGGGGTCTCCAATTAGGTTGTGAAGCTTCGTAGTGTTGTTGAGAGACTCCAATTAAGTTGTGGAGATTGCCCCAACCTTGTTTCTACGAGTTCAGTGACCACCCTCAAGGGTCCCTTAGTGGAATCACGACATATTGCATCGTGCGAGGGAGTGAGGAGATTACGGTGGCCCTAGTGGCTTCTTGTGGAGCATTGTGCTCCACACTGCTCCAAATGGAGATTAGCATCCGCAAGGGTGTGAACTTCGGGATACATCATCGTCTCCTCGTGCCTCGGTTATCTCTTACCCGAGCCCTTTATTTATGCACTTTACTTTGTGATAGCCATATTGTTTCTTGTTATATATGTTGCTATCTCTTAGTTGTTTATCTTGCTTATTATAAGTTGTTGGTGCACATAGGTGAGCCTAATTCATTTAGGTTTTGTGCTTGACAAATTAAATTTTAGTTTTATTCCGCATTTGTTCAAGCCTAAACCGTTATTATTTTAAAGCGCCTATTCACCCCCTCTGGGCGACATCCACGTCCTTTAACTTAGCTTTAGCAAGGTGAGCATCAAGTAATTTTTCTAGTGGCATAGTTTCAATTTCATCAAATATTACAGTAGTATGATCATTAATTTCATATGTAGCATCATCAAGTTCATGCGATATGTCAGAACGAGCAACGACCGATGGTGTAATAAGCTGATTCAAAACAGTAGGTGAATCAAAAGCAGAGCTAGATGGCAGTTCCTTACCTCCTCTCGTGCGAGAGGGGACGATCTTGGTTCGAGTATCTTTCAGATTATTCATAGTAGAAATTGGATATCCTCAAGTTAACACGATAAATATAGCTATGCCCCCCGACAATGGTACCCGAAAAAGGTCTTGATAACCCACAAGTGTAGGGGATCTCAATAGTCTTCGTGGATATTTCACCTTGATTTATTGATTCAGCACAAGGGGAGCCAAAGAATATTTATCGTCCTTAGAAGCTGAGTTGTTAATTCAACCACACCTAGTATATCTCTGTGAAGCAAAGATTTAGTAGCATAGCAAGTAATTGTAGTAACACTAAGAGTGGTAGCAAAATTTTCGTAGCAATTGTGACAGTTGCAGCA
Organism: Hordeum vulgare subsp. vulgare; assembly: GCF_904849725.1. Taxonomy (NCBI): domain Eukaryota; kingdom Viridiplantae; phylum Streptophyta; class Magnoliopsida; order Poales; family Poaceae; genus Hordeum; species Hordeum vulgare. Next base: position 392,269,984 of record NC_058523.1, on the reverse strand, counting down.
GTAGTAGTAACTTAGCAAGATTAAATATACGTAAAGCATAGGAAAATAGACCAGTGATGGATAGATATGGATGACATTCATGATGTAATAGTTACACACTAGAGCGACACCAAACTAGCTCCAATTCATCAATATAATGAGGCATGTATTCCTTATATAGTCATACGCGCTTGCGGTAAGAACTTGTATGATATCTTTTGTCCTACCCTCCCGTGGCAGCGGGGTCCTAATGGAAACTAAGGGATATTAAGGCCTCCTTTTAATAGAGAACTGGAACAAAGCATTTAACATGTGGTGAATACATGAAATCTTCATACTACAACAATCACCAAAAAGAATCCAATTATTATCACCTTGGGGGATGCGGATAATAACACGTAATAGGTGCATACAAGTTGCAAGATAGGATCTAAACACTTTCATATTTAGAGAAGACATAATAGGTTCAGATCTCAAGTCATGGCACTTGGGCCCCACAGACAAGCATTAAGCATAGCAAAGTCATAGAAACATCAATCTAAGAACATAATGGATAGTAGAGATCAATCCCTATCAACTTAACTCGATTACATGACCAATCTGATCCAGCACCCATCACCGTCCAGTAAGCCTACAAAGGAATTACTCACTCCCCATGGCGAGCCTCATGGAATTGTTGATGGAGAAGGGTTGGTGATGACGACGACGATTTCCCCTCTCTGGAGCCCCAAACGGACTCCAGATCAGCCATCCCAAGGAAGAACGGGAGTGGTGGTGGCTTCGTCTCGTATAACCCGATGAAATCTTTTCTTTGGGTCTTTGCTCCGAAGATGTGAATTTACGGGACTAGAATAAGGGCCAGGGGAGCCACGTGGGCCCTACAAGCTATCAGGGCGTGCCCAAGGGGTGGGCACGCCCTGATGGCTTGTGCCCCACTAGCAGCCCCCTCTGTCGATACTTTGCTCCATAATTCATTATATAATCTAGAAATAATTCACAAGAAGTTTTGTTCAATTCTGATAACTTTTATTTCTCCACAAAAATAACACCACTGTAGTTGTGCTGAAAACAAGGTCAGTCCGGGTTAGTTCCATTCAAATCATGCAATTTAGAGGAAAAAACAGAGCGGGAGTGTTTGGAAAAGTAGATACGTTTGAGACGTATCACTATAGGCTAGTGAAGTTACTTTTACCATGGTGGTAGCCAGAGTTCTGCATGTACTGAATTTGTAACTGAATTCGTTACTCATTGCGAGTAGACTGACTGCCAAGGAACTCAATACCCGTAGAATAATTGCGAGTACTCTGATGTGCAGAGTTTTGCTGATACCATGGTTGAAACTTGTTGGCATTGCCATAGTGTTGTTGATGTGGGATATAAGCAATGTTCTGACAGTCATAGTTTGGCTGAATTTGGCATATCTATAGTTGGTGTGTGGAGTTGGGATGGTACTATTGATCGTGCTAAGTGATTGCTGGTGTATATGGTTGTGAATAGGAATTATTGGAATAGGTTGAGTTGTTGTTTTAGGAGAGAAATGGCAAGTGGTAGTACTACGATTGAGTGGAGTTTGATGCACTACAATTTGGTTGAAAATGGTTGTTTGTGGTGGCTATTTGAATAGTGCTGAATGTGGCCGGTATAAGTTTAGGTTTGTAGTTGGCTCGGTGTACTGACAGAAATATTCAAGTTGTGATGATGGATGGTAATGTTCTACTGTGTTGCGACCTAAGAAGAAGTTTCAATGAAATTGTATTTTGGGTGGTGTTGGGAGGGAAGGCTGAGAGTTTTGCGGAAAGGTTGCGGATTTGGTGGAAAGACTGGGTGGGGAAGCTTATCCAGCGTGAGCTTGCTAAAGTTTGATGGGCCAATCGATTGTGTGGAGGGAGTAGACGTTGCTAGCTGTGTCGTGGTTTCAATGATATGCATCAGGGAATGGTGTGGGAGGTGTTTTGTGGAGTAGAAAAGGAGTGGTTTTGTGGAGCGTTGCTGACGAGCTCACCTTCTCCGTTGGTAACAAGCGATGAAAGTTCGCATTCATCGATACCATCATCTCACTCATGCAAACATCTCACCTTGCGGGAAGTAGAGGGAGGACACCATGGTCGTTGCATTCGCATCATGTCGGTCGAGGCAATGGTTGACCGTGTGGATGTCTTATGGCACGCACTTGATGAGCTATGCCTCGCCCTGCTCATCATCTATAGTTCCTGATGATCGAACCATGGTGTCGCCCACTGCCATGCGAGCGTGCTCGTGATAAGAAGAGCGAGATCTATAACCAGACGACATGGAAGTTTGCTAAGGGACTTTACGACCAAATCCGATGAACTGGGAACCTTAAGGGCAATTTGGTGGCACGGAAGAAGTGAGGAGAAAAGGAAGGGATAGGTGGGAAGCTAGTCCAAGGGGCGGACTATTCTAATACCACCTTGTCGGGACCTCGAGCGATCACGAACTATTTCTGGAGGAGAGAGGGGAGGAGGGTCTTTCATGAGCAAGATCTATAGACAACTAAATAATGGTAACTTGCAAAGAAATAAGAACAATGTTTTTTGTTACTAACAGCGTGCCACCTGACCACCCTCCCTCATCCTATTATATCAAAAGGATAGGACTGTCGTGGGAATGATCGTGACGATAGTACCATGGGTAAGAACGGAGGGGCAAAGCCTAGCTAAGCGCAGTGGATACACTCGGATGTACGAGTTTGGGACCCACTCGGGAGTTGTAACAACCCTACGTCTCGAGCCCTGAGCCTCGTGTTTTGTTATGGGGTGTGCGATATTACATAATGCTTAACCTTTGGGTAGGAGCCCATGTCAGTGCACTAGGAAAGGGGTACCCAGTGCCACTTTAACTTATGCACAGGAGTAGTAGCATAGAACCCACCAGCATTGGCACTATGTCGAAGACCCAAGCAAGCATCTAGAACAAGACGTCGACAAGACTTACCGCAAGATCTACGCAGCTGCCCAAGACAGGGTGCAGCGCACCAAGAACCCCCGGCCTCCTGACGGGGACCAAGACACAAGTGCCCTCCCATGAGACCCGACAAGTCATTTCTCTCGCAAGCACGAGCCCATCTGTCATCGCTCCACCTCAACGCCACACCAGTCACTTATCGATAAGGTGTCGAGCCCCCAGGTGACTAAGTGGCTCTCGCTGCACACATGTAACATGCTGGAAGGCACATTATCTCCCCTTGACACCCATCCATAGGCGTGTCAAGCTGTGGTGCAAAGGTTAGCTAAAGTGGTGGCGAGAGCTTGGTGCGAACACAGCCCCGGCCGCCACCTAGCCTAGCATTTATGGCCCTTTGTCTTATGTGCCACAGTTAGGTACGATAGCACTATTAGCTGTATAATCATGTCTGTTTGCCACTCTGGACCCCCTTGGTACCATAAAAGAGGCCCGAGGCAAGCTAGCAAAGGATTCAGACCCTAGGACATTCACATGCACGTAGGAGCTCTCCTTCTGCGGCAACCCTTGTCGGGGAAGGAATATCATGCAAAATCTATTTTCACCAAATAAATCCACCAAAGGAGGAGTAGGGTTTTACATTTCTCAACAGCCTGAACCTGGGTAAATCCCCCCGAGTCTCATCAGTGCGTTGTCTCGCGGTTTCCACTCTTTGTGTGATGCAATCTCCCCGCCGAACCACGAAGGAGCCAGCGGTTCATAGGTGATCGAGTGCTACCAGCCCCGACATCTTTGGCATGCCAGATGATGACTCACAAGTATAGGGGATCAATCGTAGTCCTTTCTATAAGTAAGAGTGTCGAACCCAATGAGGAGCAGAAGGATCTGACAAGTAGTTTTTAGCAAGGTAAAATCTGCAGGCACTGAAATTGTCGGTAACAAGTGATTGTGTGGTGAGATGATTCGTAGCAAGCAACAAGTAGCAAAAGTAGCAACGGTGCAGCAAAGTGGCCTAATCCCTTTTGTAGCAAGGGACAAGCCTGGACAAAGTCTTATAGGAGGAAAAACGCTCCCGAGAACACACGAGAATTTCTGTCATGCTAGTTTTCATCATGTTCATATGATTCACGTTCGTTACTTTGATAGTTTGATATGTGGGTGGACCGGCGCTTGGGTACTGCCCTTACTTGGAAAAGCATCCCACTTATGATTAATCCGTCTCGCAAGCATCCTCAACTACGAAAGAAGAATTAAGAAAAAGTCTAACCATAGCATTAAACTAGTGGATCCAAATCAGCCCCTTACGAAGCAACGCATAAACTAGGGTTTAAGCTTCTGTCACTCTAGCAACCCATCATCTACTTACTACTTCCCAATGCCTTCTTCTAGGCCCAAATAATGGTGAAGTGTTATGTAGTCGACATTCACATAACACCACTAGAGGAAAAACAACATGCAACATATCAAATTACCGAACGAATACCAAATTCACATGACTACTATTAGCATGACTTATCCCATGTCCTCAGGAACAAAAGTAACTACTCACAAGGCATAATCATATTCATGACCAGAGAGGTAATGAATAGCAGCAAGGATCTGAACATAAACTCTTCCACCAAGTAATCCAACTAGCATCAAGTACAAGGAGTAATCAACACTACTAGCAACCTTACAAGTAACAATCGGAGTCGCGAGACGGAGATTGGTTACAAGTGATGAACTAGGGTTTGGAGATGAGATGGTGCTGATGAAGATGTTGATGGTGACGAGTCCCCTCCGATGAGAGGAGTGTTGGTGATGACGATGGCGACGATTTCCCCCTCCGGGAGGGAAGTTTCCCCGACAGGATCGTCCTGCCGGAGTTCTAGATTGGTTCTGCTCAAGTTCCGCCTCGTGGCGACGGTGAAACCACGAAAAAGCTCCCCCTTGATGTTTTCCTGGACGAAACCCTTCATATAGGAAAAGAGGGGGACAAGTGGGCCAGCAGGTTGCCCACAAGCCCTCATGGCACGACCTGGGGGGTGCCCGCGCCGTGCAGGCTTGTGGCCAACCCGTGACGCCCCTCTGGCGCTTCTTCGGCCCAGTATTTTTTAAAAATCCGGAAAAATCCTCGTTGATTTTTACGGCGTTTGGAGTTGCGCAAAATAGGTATCTCAAACTTGCTCCACTTTCAGGCCGGAATTCCAGTTGCCGGCATTCTCCCTCTTCATGTAAATCTTGCAAAATAAGAGAGAAAAGGCATAAGAATTGTACCGTGAAGTGAAAGAACATCCCAAGAAGCGATAAACATCAACATGAAAACATGATGCAAGATGCACGTATCAACTCCCCCAAGCTTAGACCTCGCTTGTCCTCAAGCGAAAGCCTAGTTCAATAAATATGTCCACATGTTTAGGGAGAGAGGTGTCGACAAAACAAGATACGAACATGCATGCATCATGATCATGATCAAAACGGCAATACCAACATATAATCTCTCATGCTAAAGTGACGATTCCTTCACAAAGTAAAGCATGGATTAAGAACCTTACTGAGAAGTAACAACCGATAGCCTTTAGTCATGGAAGCAATTGCAATTTATCACAACACCAGAAAGAGTCAAATAAGAGCTTGTAAAGCAAACCCACTTACTCAATCATTCTTTCGTTCTCTACAATTGCTACAACTCACGTGGTACTCATGAGATCAAAGTTTGAGCTAGATACAGAGAAAGATAGGGGCTTATAGTTTTGCCTCCCAACTGCTTACCTCAAGGGTAGTGTCAACAATAATAATTCATGAATACTTGCCTCCAAGTTGACATATGAATATAGATCTTTCCCAAGCATATGACGTTAGCTAAGATAAAGGCGAGGTAGGGAATTGGTGAAGATCACCATGACTCTTTCAAGGGCAAAAATTAAAGGTACAAGATAGACCCTTCGCAGAGGGAAGCAGAGGTTGTCATGCGCTTTTGAGGTTTGGATGCGTGTCCTCTTAGTGCGGAGGAACGTCACTTTAGATTGCCTCCTGTGATAAAGAACTTTATTATGCAATTTGTCGCTTTTATGTCTTCCTCATCATAGGTTCATACAAAGCTTATTTTCCACACACAAATAGATCATACATATTAGAGAGCAATTTTTATTGCTTGCACCGATGACAACTTACTTGAGGGATCTTATTCAATCCATAGGTAGGTATGGTGGACACACATGGCAAAACTGGTTTGAAGGTTTATGGATGCACAAGTAGTATCTCTACTTAGTGTGGGAGGTTTGGCTATTGTGAGGTGGAAGCAATCGTCACATGCTATGGGATCTCTAATCATATAACATTGTTCGGAGCCAAGCAAACACAATTCATTATGTTGTCTTCCTTGTCCAACATCTACTTCTAGGCATGCAATAGTTTAGTGAGTGTTCACTATCATAGATGGTGTCAGAGATGATATATTTATATGTGAACCTATCCTTCTTTATCACTTCCTATTAATTGCAACGATGACCAAGGTCTACGTTTGCCTACCCTCAACAAGTTTCAATCCTTATCCTTTTTATATGTGAAGCCATCACTTCCCATAAGATCATTACATGATCTTTTCAGGCTTTTATTCTATTCTCACTCTTTTGATCATGGCAAGAGGCAAAGCCCTTCAACTAAGACACTCTTTATTATATGGCTCACGAGCTCGAATACATCGGGGGTGACACAAAGCAAAACTCAAGACTAAAACACTAAGCCTTTTAATCTAGTAGAGAAAGAGAAAACTGAAAAGGAAAACTAAAACAAAGGTAAAGGCAAAAGATGTGATGGTGATACGTTACCGGGGCAACTCCCCCAAGCTTGGCACAAGCCAAGGGGATTGCCCATACCCATGTTCAGTTGTCTTCCTTTGGTAGTGATGGTGGTGGAGTTGTTGCAACATGGGTTTGATCCTTCGTCTTCCAAGGAATAGGTGCTCCATCATGGAAAGATGAACGAGTCTCCGGAATCCTCAAATCTGCAGCCAACCATATTGATTTAAATCTATACTCATACTCATAGTTTTGGTTCTGCAGGTCATAGATCTAGGCCTGGAGTTGATCAATCCTGTCATAGAGCCTGGAGAGGTGCTTCCCAATGTCATTGGCATCAATCCCGTGCTTGTTGGTGAACTCCGTGATCATCATGTGGTTGGCGTTGAGTCCACGCTCCACCATCCCTTGGCACTTGAAGACTTGTTGCTCCATTGCTTTGAGCCTCATCTCCACGCTTCCGGTCTTCTTGGGCACCTCAACATCACGTATGTGCAACATCCCCTCACGCATCTCGATAGATTGAGGGTGTTGCAGCACTCCCGTGAGGTAGGTATTGATGAATTTCTCGAAGATCTTGTCCTTCACAGCTTTTGGGGAAGTCATAGCGATCTAGATCTGCAACAGAAACAGGCTCGAAACGAAAAAACAGAGGAAATCTGCATGATGCACGGGTCAGACCAAACAGGAATATATATAATGATTTTTTTCAGACCAGAAGGAGTACCCTGCACGAAAACGGAGTTCGGGAGGTGCACGAGGTGGCCACAAGCTCTCACGGCGTGGCCAGGGGGTGGGCCCGCGCCGTGTAGGCTTGTTGTCTCCTCGCGCACTTCCCGGACTACTTCCAATTTTTGTATTTTTTTCAAATATTCCAAAACGGAGAAAATTTCCTACTGGAAAAGTTTTGGACTCTTTTTCTTACCGAATCACATACCTCTTCGTTTTAGGAGTCTAAAACAGGCTGATAAATATCCCTTAGGTATTCTTCCGGAGTTATGGTATTGATAATATTGCTTTCAACATTTATGGGAGTACCTAAGATATAATGCTTGATTCTCTGCCCATTTACAACTCTCGGACAATTACTTTCCGTGTTGTTGATCTTGATAGCACCGGAACGATATACTTCCTCAACAACATAGGGACCTTCCCATTTAGAGAGAAGCTTGCCTACAAAGAATCTTAAACGAGAGTTATATAGCAAGACATAATCACCTACATTGAACTCACGCTTTTGTATCCTCTTATCATGCCACCTCTTAAACTTCTCTTTAAACAACTTGGCATTCTCATATGCCTGAGTTGTTCATTCATCGAGCGAGCTAATATCAAATAACCTCTTCTCACGGGCAAGTTTGAAATCAAAGTTGAGCTCTTTGATTGCCCAATAAGCTTTATGCTCTAGCTCAAGAGGTAAATGACATGCTTTTCTGTACACCATTTTGTACGGAGACATGCCCATGGGATTCTTATAGGCAGTTCTATAAGCCCACAGTGCATCATCGAGCTTATTAGACCAATTCTTTCTGGACCTGTTGGCAGTCTTTTGCGGAATTTGTTTAATCTCTGTGTTGCTTAGCTCTACTTGACCACTGGACTGAGGGTGATAGGGAGACGCAATTCTATGGTTGACATCGTACTTAGTAAGCGTTTTACGGAAAGCACCATGAATGAAGTGTGAACCACCGTCGGTCATTAGATATCTAGGGACTCCAAATATAGGAAAATAACTTCTTTAAGCATCCTGATAGAGGTGTTGTGATCAACAGTACTAGTGGGGATAACTTCTACCCACTTAGTGACGTAATCAACAGCAACTAGGATATGAGTATACCCGTTGGATTTTGGAAAAGGTCCCATATAATCAAAGCCCCAGACATCAAATGGTTCAATGACAAGTGAATAGTTCATAGGCATTTCCTCACGCTTGCTAATATTACCTATTCTTTTACATTCGTCACAAGACAAGACAAACTTACGGGCATCCTTGAAGAGAGTGGGCCAATAGAAACCTGATTGAAATACCTTGTGTGCAGTTCTATGTCCAGCATGGTGTCCTCCATAGGCCTCGGAGTGACACTTCTGTAGGATCTGTCCCTATTCATGTTCAGGTACACAACATCTAATAACACCATCTAGTCCTTCCTTATAAAGGTGAGGATCATCCTAGAAGTAATGTCTCAAGTCAAAGAAGAATTTCTTCTTTTGCTGGTACGTGAAACTAGGTGGTATATATTTGGCAACGATATAGTTTGCATAATCAGCATACCACGGTGCACTACGTGAAGCATTGATGACATTCAGTTGCTCATCGGAAAGCTATCATCAATAGGTTGTGGGTCATCAAGAACGTTCTCCAACCTAGACAAGTTATCTGCTACTGGGTTATCAACACCCTTTCTGTCAACAACATGCAAATCAAATTCTTGTAGCAAGAGAACCCATATGATAAGTCTAGGTTTAGCGTCCTTCTTCTCCATGAAGTACTTAATAGCAGCGTGATCAGTGTGAATAGTGACTTTGGAATCAACTATGTAAGACCTGAACTTTTCACATGCAAACACGACTGCTAGAAATTCCTTCTCCCTATTAGCATAGTTTGTCTGGGCACTGTCTAGAGTTTTACTAGCGTAGTGAATAACATTCAACTTCTTGTCAACTCTTTTCCCTAAGACAACGTCAACAACATAATCACTAGAATCACACATGATTTCAAAAGGCAAGTTCCAATCAGGTGGTTGAACAATAGCTGCGGTTATCAAAGCCCTCTTAAGTATTTCGAAGGCTTCCTCACAATCATCGTAAAAAAAGGAATATCCTTTTGCAAGAGATCAGTAAGAGGCCTAGAAATCTTAGAGAGGTCTTTAATGAACCTTCTATGGAAACCAGCATGACCAAGGAAACTTCTTATACCTTTGATATCTGTGGGGTATGGCATTTTCTCGATTGCATCAACCTTAGCCTTGTCAACTTCAATACCTCTTTCATAAATTTTATGTCCTAAGACGATGCCTTCATTAACCATAAAGTGGCACTTCTCCCAATTCAAGACAAGATTGGTGTCTTTACATCTCTGTAAGACCCGATCAAGGTTGCTGAGGCAATCATCAAAGGAAGACCCGTAAACGAAAAAGTCATCTATGAAAACCTCGACAATCTTTTCACAAAACTCAGAGAATATAGCCATCATACATCTTTGAAAGGTGGCGGGTGCATTACATAAGCCGAAAGGCATACGTCTATAAGCAAAGGTACCGAAAGGGCAGGTGAAAGTGGTTTTCTCCTGATCAGATTGTGCAACTGGTATTTGGGAGAAACCAGAATAACTGTCTAGAAAGCAGAAGTGTGTGTGTTTGGACAACCTTTCTAGCATTTGGTCGATAAAAGGCAAAGGGTAATGATCTTTCCTAGTGGCTTTATTCAGTTTCCTGAAATCGATCACCATCCTATAGCCAGTAATAATCCTCTGTGGGATCAATTCATTCTTATCATTAGGGACAACGGTAATGCGTCCCTTCTTAGGGACGCAATGCACCGGACTCACCCAATCGCTATGAGAAACAGGATAGATAATACCCGCTTCCAGGAGCTTTAGTATTTCTTTTCTTACTACTTGTTTCATCTCAGGATTTAATCTCCTTTGATGATGAGTAACTGGTTTGAAACCAGGATCAGTTTTGATCTTGTGCTGGCATAGAGTGGGACTAATGCCCTTAAGATCATCAAGAGTATATCCAATAGCAGCATGGTGCTTCCTCAAAGTTTTTAGTAACTTATTTTCTTCATGCTCTGAGAGGCTAGCACTAATAATAACATGATATATCTCTTTTTCATCCAGATAAGCATACTTAAGAGTACCAGGCAACTGTTTAAGCTCGAACACAGGATCACTCTTTGGCGGGGGTGGATCCCCAATCAGTTCAACATGCAAGTTATTCTTAAGGATAGGATATTGTTCTAAGACAACTCTATCTATTTCATCCCTTTCATCCATATGCATATCATTTTCATGCTCAAGCAAGTACTGCTCTAAGGGATCAGTAGGAGGCACGACAATAGAAGCTAAGGCAATAGTTTCATCCCTACTAGGCAACTCTTTTTCATGAGGTTGTCTACCAAACTTGGAGAAATTGAACTCATGTGACACACCTTCAAAGCCAACAGTGATAGTTTGCTTCTCACAGTCAATATGAGCATTGACAATATTGAGAAAAGGTCTACCAAATATGATGGGACAAAAGCTATCTTGTGGAGTAGCAAGAACGAGGAAATCAGCAGGATACTTCGTTTTACCACACAAGACTTCAACATCCCTAACAATTCCCAGAGGGCAGATAGTATCTCTATTGGCAAGCTGAATAGTGACATCAATAGGCTCTATCTCAACAGGTGCAATCTCATATTTGATTTCATCGTATAAGGATTGAGGTATTGTACTAACACTAGCACCCACGTCACATAAACCATGATAACAATGATCTCCTATCTTAACAGAAACCACAGGCATGCCAACAACAGGCCTATGTTTGTCTCTAGCGTGAGGTTTAGCAATTCCAGCAGCATCTTCACAGAAGTGAATATTATGTCCCTCAACATCGTCGGACAGAAGATCTTTGATAATAGCAATGCTAGGTTCAACTCTAATTTGCTCAGGGGGTGTAGGTGTTCTAATGTAGCCTCTACGTATCACAATTGAAGCTTTAGAATGATCCTTTATCCTAACAGGGAAAGGTGGTTTCTCAATGTAAGCTCTGGGAACAACAGGATCATTATAGGCAATGACTCTCTCTTCAACTGGATTGGGTTTAACTACATTGACTTCTAAAGGAGGATGATATTTAAACCACTTCTCTTTGGGGAGATCAATATGGGCAGCAAAGGACTCACACAATGAAGCTACTATCTCAGAGTCAAGTCCATACTTAGCGTTAAAGTCACAAAAAGTATTTGTCTCAACAAAGGATTTAACGCGATCAAACGTGAAATTCATACCTGACTCCTTACCTTCTTCAAGCTCCCAATCTTCAGAGTTGCATTTAATTATCTCCAATAAATTACATTTGAAGTCAATATCTCTCTTCATAAAAGAACCGGTACAAGAAGTGTCAAGCATGATGCGATCATCATGAGAAAGCCGAGCATAGAAGTTCTGAATGATAATTTCTCTCGAGAGCTCAGGAATGGGGCATGAATATAGCATTGATTTAAGCCTCCCCCAATCTTGAGCGATGCTTTCTCTGTCACGAGGCCAAAAATTATAAATATAATTTTGATCACGATGTACTAAATGCATAGGATAAAGCTTTTGATGAAATTCCAATTTCATCCTATTGTAATCCCATGATCCAGTATCATCGCATAGCCTATACCATGTCAACGCCTTATCCTTCAAATATAAAGGAAAGACCTTCTTCTTGACCTCATCCTCGAGCAAACCTGCAAGCTTAAATAAACCACAAACTTCATCTACATAGATTAGATGCAAGTCTGGATGTGATGTTCCATCTCCTGTAAAAGGATTAGCCAGCAGTTTCTCAAGCATACCCGAAGGAAATTTAAAGCAAATATTTTCAGTAGGTGCAGCAGGTTGAGGAGCAACTCTCTGTGCTTCCGTTCGAGGTGAAGATACCCCGAACAAGCCCCTCAAAGGATTAGTATCCATAGTGACAAGTGACCACAAATTTCAGCACACTATATGAATGTTTCCTTAACAAGTTCCACTTACCAAAGGTGCTTCACTCCCCGGCAACAGCGCTGGAAAAGAGTCTTGATGACCCACAAGTATAGGGGATCAATCATAGTCCTTTCGATAAGTAAGAGTGCCGAACCCAACGAGGAGCAGAAGGATCTGACAAGTGTTTTTAAGCAAGGTAAAATCTGCAGGCAATGAAATTGTCGGTAACAAGTGATTGTGTGGTGAGATGATTCGTAGCAAGCAACAAGTAACAAAAGTAGCAATAGTGCAGCAAAGTGGCCCAATCCATTTTGTAGCAAGGGACAAGCCTGGACAAAGTCTTATAGGAGGAAAAACGCTCCCGAGAACACACGGGAATTTCTGTCATGCTAGTTTTCATCATGTTCATATGATTTGCGTTTGTTACTTTGATAGTTTGATATGTGGGTGGACCGGTGCTTGGGTACTGCCCTTACTTGGACAAGCATCCCACATATGATTAACCCCTCTCGCAAGCATCCGCAACTACGTAAAAGAATTAAGACAAAGTCTAACCATAGCATTAAACTAGTGGATCCAAATCAGCCCCTTACGAAGCAACGCATAAACTAGGGTTTAAGCTTCTGTCAGTCTAGCAACCCATCATCTACTTACTACTTCCCAATGCCTTCTTCTAGGCCCAAATAATGGCGAAGTGTTATGTAGTCGACGTTCACATAACACCACTAGAGGAAAAACAACATGCAACATATCAAATTACCGAACGAATACCAAATTCACATGACTACTATTAGCATGACTTATCCCATGTCCTCAGGAACAAAAGTAACTACTCAAAAGGCATAATAATATTCATGACCAGAGAGGTAATGAGTAGCATCAAGGATCTGAATATAAACTCTTCCACCAAGTAATCCAACTAGCATCAACTACAAGGAGTAATCAACACTACTAGCAACCTTACAAGTACCAATCGGAGTCGCAAGATGGAGATTGGTTACAAGTGATGAACTAGTGTTTGGAGATGAGATGGTGCTGATGAAGATGTTGATGGTGAGGAGTCCCCTCCAATGAGAGGAGTGTTGGCGATGACGATGGCGACGATTTCCCCCTCCGGGAGGGAAGTTTCCCCGGCAGGATCGTCCTGCCGAAGCTCTAGATTGGTTCTGCTCAAGTTCCGCCTCGTGGCGGCGGCGAAACCACGAAAAAGCTCCTCCTTGATTTTTTCCTGGACAAAACCCTTCATATAGCAAAAGAGGGGGGCAAGTGGGCGAGCAGGTTGCCCACAAGCCCTCATGGCGCGGCCTGGGAGGGGGGGGTGGCTGCACCGTGCATGCTTGTGGCCAACCCCTCGCGCCCCTCTGGCACTTCTTCGGCCCAGTATTTTTTATAAATCTGGAAAAAAATCCTCGTTGATTTTTATGGTGTTTGGAGTTGTGCAGAATATGTATCTCAAACTTGCTCCACTTTCAGGCCAGAATTCCAGTTGCCGGCATTCTCCCTCTTCATGTTAACCTTGCAAAATAAGAGAGAAAAGGCATAAGAATTGTACCGTGAAGTGAAATAACAGCCCAAGAAGCGATAAATATCAACATGAAAACATGATGCAAAATGGACGTATCACCAGACAGGGGGAATTGTTCGCGCAAACCCGAGATCACGAGCAGCATACTGATCCTCGCATCCGTTTCTTCTTCGTCATGGCTCCCAAGAAGAAGACCGGTGCAGCCACCCATCCTTCCACCTCGAAAGCCACAACGCTCGTAACTACGGACGTTGTAGGGGCCACAACGATGCTGTGGCGAACATGCCCCTGGTGTTGCGGTCGGGAGGGACATCCAACCCCCACTCTTCTGCCACACCGGTGACCGCAACCACCATAGCGGCACCCAAGCCGATGCAGGCCGCGACCCACCAGCTGCACCGGCCACGAGCGCGGGTGCTGGGCGCACACGTCGTCCAGAGAGAGACAGAGTGCTGAGCGGAGCCATGGATCCTCGAGCTCAGCCTCCCCTACATCAAGCCGCCACGGCGACCCGTGCGCAAAGACAAGGGCATGACGACACTCCTCTTGGTTCCATCAAGAATCGAGCAATATCGCGTTCTGCCTCTTTGCCCATGTCGGACACAGCCACAGAAGCAATGGCGCGGGCTCAGCTGTTGTTGAACTTCCCACGAGTAGCAGACTAAATGAACGAGTGGAGAGCCACCATCCAGAGTCTGGTTGGTTTTGACGAAGCCGACAAATTGCAGCAGGCGGGGCCGTCCCATCACCCAAGGACGATGAGGACGGCCCATACCAACGATCATGCTGAGGGGGCCACACCGACTGTGCATGCCCCTCCTCGACAACAAGACCAAGGGCAGCCGCACCAAACCCCGCATGTCGACGGGCCCGACGAGGCAACCATGACCTCGTCTGGGCCACACAACCAACGGGACCAGCGGCGTATCCTAGAAGATCGGGGGAGGGAGGACATGCGTACCACCCTTGAGCGGCATCGGGAAGCACACCTTCAGGCTGACAAACACAATAGCGTAGACGCCGGTAAACCCGTGCCCAGTGCTGGCGGATACCTGCCCTACGAGGTCGGGTGTCCCGCCTTCGCTCGCGAGCTATTGCAGGTTTGCTGGCCATAGAGCCGGGCTTTCAAGCCCGAACTATGACAGAAATAGGACGGGAAGCTTAACCCGATAGAGTTCTTGTGCAATTACACGATAGCCGTCCAAGCCACCGAAGGAAGGGCTGGGAAGGTGCTCGCTAACTATTTCCCTTTGGCAACCAAGCCAAATGTGAGGTCGTGGTTAATGCACCTGTGGAACGAGTTTGTCCATAATTCTATCTTGTCATGGGCTCACTTGTGGAACGAGTTTGTCAGCGCCTTCATAGAAAACCACCAAGAGCTAGGACATCCCAGCGACTTGCACGTCCTCCCGCAGAAGGAGGAGTAAACCCTATGGAAGTATATCCAGAGATTCAGCAGAGTTCACCGCGACATTCCTGAGATACACCCTGCGGCCGTGATTGCCGCGTTCCATTCGAACGTGTGCAACAGGAGGGTGCATGCCAAGATGAATGTCAAATTCTTCAAGACCGTCAACGAGCTATACACGTTGGCGGGCAAGTGTGCTTGAGCTGAAGAAGGGAGATGACTCCCCGAAGAGGAGGCGGGTGTCGGAGTCAACTTTGAGGACAACGATGCCGCCCCCGGACCGAAGGGAAGGAACCAGAACCGCAACAAGAAACACAAGGCAAAAGCTGAGACCCCCGGCAAGGAAGCTGTCTCGTGCGCTGACTGCCAGGAGGCCGTGGCCACAGAGAAAACTGGAAAGTACTATGTGCCATACTACAAGATCCATCACACCAAGGGCCATGATTTCCAAGAATGCCGCCAAGTCGAATAGCTTGCTGAGAAGTAGAAAGCAGAGTACGAGAAGCGCAACAAGGAGAAGGGCCAAGATGGTGCTACGGGGCAGGGCCACAGTGGCAGAGGAGGCCGTCGCGGCAAGGTCCCGCAGTGAAAGGAAAGGCCTGTCAGAGGCCATGCGAGAAAAGAACAAGATGACTTAAGTGATGACGCGGATGATGGAGAGGACTCCAGCGACAAAGAATACCAGAGGGCAACTAATACCATGTGCATTGACGGGGGTGCGCCCTTGCACTCCTCTTGCCGCAAGCTTAAAGAGTGGGCGCGCAAAGTTAACGCCATGGAGCCAGCAGAAGGATCAAGGAAACCGCTCGGATGGTCCCGCACGCCTATCATCTTCGACAGAGAGGATCACCCTGATTGCATCACTGTGGTTGGGTGTTTGCAGTTGTTGGTTTGCCCAACTGTTGGCAAACTCAAGGTCAGTAAGATTTTAGTTGATGGTGGGGCAGGGATGAACCTGATTTCTCCCGAGGTGGTTAAGAGGTTGCAAATCCCTGATGATAGGTTCGTTCCAAGGGATCACCCATGGCACGAGCCAACCGAAGGGGAAGATAACTTTGCCTGTCACGTTTGGCGGGGAACTCAACTACCGGACCGAAAAGATCGTGTTCGATGTGGTCGAGCTCTCCCTACCATACAATGGAATTCTGGGTCGTCCTGCCTTGGCAAAATTCAAGGCAACATCCCACTATGCTTACAACGTCATGAAGATGCGAGGCCCCATGGGAGTAATCTCCACCCCGCTAGACAAGAAAGATGCAGTCTTTTGCATGGACTAGATGTACCGAGGCGCGATAGCAGTTGAAACCATAGAGCGACCCGCTCCTGCCCAGAGTCCTAAAAAGGAAAAGAAGCCTAGCAGGAACACCGACAAGGACACCGGGAAACGTGCCTGTGCGGAGTGCACTGCGCCTGTCAATGACCTTCCAGAAAGTTCCACTAGCAAGAAGACCAAGGCCTCCTACCCCGCAACAAAGAAGGTCCCGACAAGGGAGGATGGCTCTGGTGGTACGTTTACCATCAGTGCCACCCTTGGCGACAAATAGGAAAGAGCGCTCATTGCCTTTCTCCGGGCGAATGTCCATGTGTTTGCATGGCAACCTTCTGACATCCCCGGTGTTCCCAGAGAGTTAATTGAGAACCACCTAGCTGTCTACCCTCATGCCAGACCCATCAAGCAGAAAGTCAAGAAACATGCCTTGGATAGACAACAATTCATCGCTGAAGAGATCAAGAAGTTAGAGGCGGCTGGTTTGGTTGAAGGAGTACTGGATCTGACATGGTTAGCCAACCCAATAGTGGTGCGCAAGGCTAACGGGAAATGGAGGCTTTGCATTGATCTCACTGATCTAAGCAAGACATGCCCGAAGCACCCGTTTCCCTTGCCGCAAATTGACCAAATAGTTGATGCCACTTCTGGGTGCAATCGGATTTCCTTTCTGGATGCATATTCTGAGTATCACCACATATTCATGGCCAAGGAAGATGAGGATAAGACCTCATTCATAACCCCTTGTGGCACATACCGCTTTGTACGTATGCCCTTCGGGTTAAAGAGAGCCGGTTCTTCCTTCGTCAGGGCCTTGCAGATTGGGTTTGGACCTTAATTGCAGAGAAACGTGGAAGCCTACATGGATGACATAGTGATCAAAACCAGAGACGAAGCTACTCTCGTACAAGACTTGGAAGAGACCTATGCAAACCTGCGTAAGATCAACCTGAAGCTCAACCCAGAGAAATGTGTGTTCAGCGTCCCGTCCGGAAAGCTACTTGGATTCTTTGTGTCTCAACGAGGGTTAGAAGCCAATCTCGACAAGGTCAAAACCATCAAGCAAGTACAAGCATCCTTGACAGTCAAGGACATGAGGCGCCTGGCCGGATGCGTTGCCACGTTGAGCAGATTCATCTCTAAATCCGTGGAACGTGCCTTGCCATTTTTCAAAATATGGAAAAGGCTGGACCGATGAAGTGCACTGTGGAAACAGATGCGGCACTGCAGGATCTAAAATAATATTTTTCCTCCGCTCCCACCTTGGTCGCCCCTAAAGCACAAAATACATTGTTGCTATACGTGACAGCGGCGAATCGAGTGGTTAGCGCAGCCCTAGTGGCGCAGCGGGAGGTAGATGAAGACGCGGCTGCCGTGGTAGATGCTGCGGGGAGGGAGCCAAGATATCCCTGGCAACGCCCAATACAGACCCAAAGGAATGCCAACAGGCTAACAAAGAGAACACCCAGGAGGTGAGGAGGAGGAAAGTGGTACAACGACCAGTATAGTTTGTCAGCTCATTGTTACAGGGCGCTAGATCAACGTATTTTGGAGTGAAAAGGCTAATCTTTGGCCTCATCATGGACTCGAAGAAGCTGCGCCACTACTTCCAAGCCCACGAGATCACAGTTGTCACCCGCTTCCGCTACAACGTATCCTGAGGAACCTCGAAGCCATGGGCAGATTAGTCGAGTGGGCGCTGGAGCTATCAAGTTATGGATTGAAGTACGAAAGCACTTCCACAATCCAATGGAGAGCAGTGGTGGAGTTCATTGCAGAATGGACACCCACACCAGACGAAGAGGCCCAAGAGACGATCCTCCCCGACAAAGAGACTCCTAAGGAATGGATTATGTACTTTGACAGAGCTTTCTCACTCCAAGGTGTCGGGGATGGTGTACTTCTCATCGCCCCTACCGGAGAGCACCTCAAGTATGTGATCCAAATGCACTTTCCCCGAAGTAGCTACCAACAACACTGCCAAATATGAAGGGCTCGTTGAGGGAGTCAGAATCACAATGGAGTTGGGAATCAAGAAGCTAAGCGTCAACGGGTATTCACAGCTTGTCGTGAAGCAAGTCAACAACAATTACCACAGTCCGTTGATGGATGCTTACATAGAGGAGATGAGGAAGTTGGAGGAACGCTTTGACGGGTTGCAAGCGGAACATGTGAGTGAGTAGAAAACAACATCTTCGATCAACTGTCGAAGTGTGCCGCGCAGAAGCTCCCCATGGAACCAGGAATCTTCGTCCTTCACCTCACCCAGCCATTAGTATCCTCATCAACGATGACGAGGAAGAAAAGAAAGGTTAACTCTAGCAAACGTCTCCTGGCAGAGCTCCATGAAGCCCCTGGTAGAGAGGTTGCTGAAAGTAGTTCTATTTCGCCTGGTGAGCCTCTCCCTCCCGCGGGACCACATGTTATTGTGATTGAGGCAGTCACTCCCACGAACGAAGAAACACCTTTAGTCCTCGCTGTCGAGCCCTAGGCTCCAGCTTGGGCACATCATATTGTCTGATTCCTTCAAACAAGAGAACTTCCCGAAGTGCAAGAAGAAGCCGAAAGAGTAGCCCGTCGGTTCAGTATGTACCAGTTTGTCGATGACACTCTTTACATAAGGAGACCCAACGACATGAAATTAAGGTGCATATGCCGGGAGGAAGGACTAAAGCTGTTGGCAGAGATTCACGGAGCCATATGTGGGTCTCACATAGTATCAAGGGCCCTTGCCGGGAAAGCCTTGCGACAGGGTTTCTATTGGCCCACTGGCCTCCAAGATGCAACGGAGCTAGTCACCAAGTGTGAAGCCTGCCAGTTCCATTCCAAGAATATTCATCAGCCGGCGTAGGCCCTCCAGACGATCCCTTTATCCTAGCCATTCTCGGTCTGGGGGCTCGACATTTTGGGCCCCTTTCCCCATGATGTCGGGGGGTTCGAGTTCTTGTATGTAGCAATCGACAAGTTCACGAAATGTGCTGAGATGGAACCAGTGAGAAAGGTGACCGCACAGTCAGCTATCAAGTTCGTGAAGGGACTAGTATGCCGCTTTGGAGTCCCTAACATGATAATCACTAACAGCAGCACCCAGTTCATGAGCCGCACATTCATGCAATACATCCAAAGCCTTGGAAGAAAGGTCTTCCTCACCTCTATTTCCCATCCTAGAAGCAACGGGCAAGTCAAGTGCATGAATGTTAAAGTATTGCGAGGGCTCAAGACAAGACCTTTTGATAAACTGTGAAGATGCAGCAAGCGCTAGATTGATGAGTTGCTGGTGGTTCTTTGGTCTCTCAGAACGACACAAAATTGAGCTACTATCTAGACACCCTTCTCCCTAGTCTACGGGATGGAGGAAGTTCTCCCCATGGAACTCACATACGGGTCACCTCGAGTGCTTGCCTATGACGCAGTAGAGAAACAGCAGCAACGGCATGACGATGCCATGCTCCTTGAGGAAGATCATCTCCGGGCTGCTGTGTGTGCCGCACGCTATCAGCAAACCCGTGCGCCGCTATCATAGCCGCAGGGTCCGCACCTGGAGTGTTGAGGAAGTCGACCTTGTCCTTAGGCGTGTTTAGTCCACCAAGGGTTCAAACAAGTTAATGCCAAAGTGGGAAGGACCTTATTGGGTAGTACAAGTCACCATACCTGGCGCAGTCCATCTGGAGACCAAAGATGGCACCAAGCTGCTTAACTCATGGAACATTGAGCATCTTCGTAAGTTCTACCCGTAAGGCATAGTTGTCGGGCGCAATCCCCGGTAACCACCTTTTGTACAAGCCTTGCCACAGTTCTATGTAACCCTTTGTACAAAGCCAGGCGAAGACCCTGTGCATAAACAAAGCTAGGCATTGCATCATAGCATCATCTGCATATGCATCATGCATCTACTTGTGTTATGATGTCACTACTGCCTTAGTCCAAGAGTTATTATGAATACTTGATAGATTTGTGATCCTTGTTACCACCTCTCCCCTCTTTTTAGATGATAGAGCCTCCTTTTTGCTATGTGTGTTTGACCCTCAGGTAAATAGGAGAATGCTAAAAAGCAAGGATGATGGGCCATCACACCTTCAAGGGAACTTTCCCTCGAGAGACAAGTTTTATGTTAAGCATTGGCCCCATACTTTTCCTTAAAGAAATCCCGACCACTCCTCTCTGTTGTGAGAAATGGGACTCTCTACACAGCAAGTGTTGGAAATATTCCCTAGAGGCAATAATAAATTAGTTATTATTATATTTCTTTGTTCATGATAATCGTTTATTATCCATGCTCTAATTGTATTGATTGGAAACACAAATACATGTGTGGATACATAGACAAAACACTGTCCCTAGTAAGCCTCTAGTTGACTAGCTCGTTGATCAAAGATGGTCAAGGTTTCCTAACCATAGACAAGTGTTGTCACTTGATAACGGAATCACATCATTAGGAGAATCATGTGATTGACAAGACCCAAACTATGAACGTAGCATATTGATCGTGTCGTTTTATTGTTATTGTTTTCTACGTGTCAAGTATTTGTTCCTATGACCATGAGATCATATAACTCACTGGCACCGGACGAATACCTTGTGTGCATCAAACGTCACAACGTAACTGGGTGACTATAAAGGTGCTATACATGTATCTCCGAAGGTGTCTGTTAAGTTAGTATGGAGCAACACTTGGATTTGTCACTCCGTGTGACGGAGAGGTATCTCGGGGCCCACTCGGTAATACAACATCACACACAAATCTTGCAATCAATGTCACTAAGTGTAAGTCACCGGATCTTGTATTACAGAACGAGTAAAGAGACTTGCCGGTAACGAGGTTGAAATAGGTATGGGGATACCGACGATCAAATCTTGGGCAAGTAACATACCAAAGGACAAAGGGAATGACATACGGGATTATATGAATCCTCGGCACTGAGGTTCAACCGATAAATATCTTCGGAATATGTAGGATCCAATATGGGCATCCAGGTCCCGCTATTGGATATTGACTGAGGAGTACCTCGGGGCATGTCTACATAGTTCTCGAACCCGCAGGGTCTGCACACTTAAGGTTCGGTGATGTTTTAGTATAGTTAAGTTATATTCGTGGTTACCGAATGTAGTTCGGAGTCCCGGATGAGATCACGGACGTCATGAGCATTTGTGGAATGGTCCGGAGACAAAGATTGATATATAGGATGAATTCATTTGGTTACCAGAAAGTTTTCGGGCATTACCGGGAATGTACCGGGAGTGACGAATGGGTTCCGGAAGTTCACTGGGAGGGGGGCAACCCTCCCGGGGAAGACAAGACTTATGGGTGGCACATCATACCTTAGTGGGATGGTGGGACAGCCCAAGAAGGCCTATGCGCCATAGAGAAAAAACTAAAGAAAAAAAAGAAAAGTTGGGAAGGAAGAGAAGGACTCCACTTTCCAATCCTATTTTGAGTAGGATTGGAGTAGGAGTCCTACTCCCCTCTTGGCTGGCGCCCCCTTGGGGACTTGGTCCTCAAGGCAGCCTCCTCCCCCTCCCTCCTATATATAGTGGTGATTTAGGGCTGATTTGAGACAACTTTTGCCACGTGCAACTCAGATCTAGACACCATAGTTTCACCTCTAGATCGTATTTCTGCGGAGCTCGGGTGGAGCCCTACAGGAGTAGATCCTTCACCACCACCGGAGCGCCGTCACGCTGCCGGAGAACTAATCTACTTCTCCGTCTTGCTCGCTGGATCAAGAAGGCCGAGATCATCGTCAAGTTGTACGTGTGCTGAACGCGGAGGTGCCGTCCGTTCGGCACTAGATCAGAACGGATCGAGAGATAGATCGTAAGACGGTTCGTGCAACTGATCGTGATACGGTTCGTGGGACGGATCGCGGGACGGTTCGTGGGACGGATCGCGGGACAGTTCGTGGGATGGTTCGCGGGGAGGATCTAGGGACGTGAGGACGTTCCACTACATCAACCGCGTTTCTTAACGCTTCCTGTTGTGCGATCTACAAGGGTACATAGATCCAAATCTCCTCTCGTAGATGGACATCACCATGATAGGTCTTCGTGTGCGTAGGAATTTTTTTGTTTCCCATGCAACATTCCACAACAGTGGCATCATGAGCTAGGTTCATGCATAGATGTTATCTTGAGTAGAACACAAAGGGTTTAGTGGACGATGATGTTTGATTTGCTGCACTCCTTAGTCTTTTCTCGATTCGGCGGCATTGTTGGATTGAAGCGGCCCGGACCGTACGCTTACGAAAGACTGGTTTCATTGATTGACATGCAACCTCGTTGCATAAAGATGACTGGCGGGTGTCGGTTTCTTCAACTTTAGTTGAATTGGTTTTGACCGAGGCGGTCCTTGGAGAGGTTAAATAGCAATTTGCACATCTCCATTGTGGTTTTGGCATAAGTAAGATGCGATCTACTAGATACCCATAGCAGCCACATAAAACATGCAACAACAAATTAGAGGACGTCTAACTTGTTTTTGCAGGGTATGCTTGTGATATGATATGGCCAATGACGTGATATGATATATTGGATGTATGAGATGATCATGTGGTAATAGTTAATATCGACTTGCACGTCGATGGTACAGCAACCGGTAGGAGCCATAGGGTTGTCTTTAAACTAACGTTTGTGTTTGCATATGCATTTACTATATTGTTAGGACATAGCTTTAGTAGTAATAGCATAAGTAGCATGACAACACTGATGGCGACACGTAGATGGAGATCATGATGATGGAGATCATGGTGTGGTGCCGGTGACAAGAAGATCATGCCGGTGCTTTGGTGATGGAGATCAAGAAGCACTTGATGATGACCATATCATGTCACTTATGAATTGCATGTGATGTTAATGCTTTTATGCACCTTATTTTGCTTATAACGACGGTAGCATTATGAGGTGATCTCTCACTAAAATTTCAAGACGAAATTGTGTTCTCCCCGATTATGCACCGTTGCTACAGTTCATCGTTTCGAGACACCACGTGATGACCGGGTGTGATAGACTCAACGTTCACATACAACGGGTGCAAAACAGTTGCACACACGGAACACTCGGGTTAAGCTTGACGAGCCTAGCATGTGCAGACATGGCCTCTGAACACATGAGACCGAAAGGTCGAGCATGAATCGTATAGTAGATATGATTAGCATAGAGATGCTTACCACAGAAACTATTCTCGACTCACGTGATGATCGGACTTGAGATAGTGGATTTAGATCATGTACCACTCAAATGACTAGAGAGATGTACTTTTTGAGTGGGAGTTCTTAAGTAATATGATTAATTGAACTAATTATCATGAACATAGTCTAATGGTCTTTACGAATTACGATGTAGCTTGCGCTATAGGTGTACTGTTTTATATGTTCCTAGAGGAAATTTAGTTGAAAGTTGATAGTAGCAACTTTGCGGGCTGAGTCCGTAAAACCGAGGATTGTCCTCATTGCTGCGCAGAAGGTTTATGTCCTTAATGCACCACTCGGTGTGCTGCACCTCGAGCATCGTCTGTGGATGTTGTGAACATCTGACATACCCGTTTTTGATGACTACATGATAGTTCAGTGCGCAATACTTAATGGCTTAGAAGCAAGGCGCCGAAGACGTTTTGAAAACGTCGTGGAACATAAGAGATGTTCTAAGAGATGTAATTGTGATTTCATGCTCGTGCCCTTGTTGAGAGGTATAAGACCTCCGATAAGATTCTTTGCCTACAAAGTAAAGGAGAAAAGCTCAAATCGTTGAGCATGTTCTCAGATTGTCTGAGTACAAAAATCGCTTGAATCAAGTGGGAGTTAATCTTCCAGATAAGATAGTGATGGTTCTCCAAAGTCACTGCCACTAAGCTGCTAGAGCTTCCTGATGAACTATAACATAACAAGGATAGATATGATTATCCTTGAGTGATTCGCAATGTTTGACACTACGAAAGTAGAAATTAAGAAGGAGCATCAATTGTTGATGGTTAGTAAAATCACTAGTTTCAAGAAGGGCAAGGGCTAGAAGGGATACTTCATGGAACGGAAAACAAGTTGCTGCTCGAATGAAGAAACCCAAGATTGAACCCAAACCCGAGACTAAGTTCTTATGTTATGAGGGGAACGGGCACTGAGGCGGAGCTACCCTAGATACTTGGTAGATAAGAAGGCTGGCAAAGTCGACAAAGGTATATTTGATATACATAATATTGATGTGTGCTTTATTGGTACTCCTAGTAGAATGAGGGTATTGGATACCGGTTCGGTTGCTAAGTGATTAGTAACTCCAGATGAAAGCTATGGTATAAACGGAGACTAGCTAAAGGCGGGGTAATGATATGTATTGGAAGTGTTTCCAAGGTTGATGTGATCAAACATCGCACGCTCCTTCTATCATCGGGATTGGTGGTAAAACCTAAATAATTGTTATTTGGTGTTTGCGTTAAGCATGAACATGATTGGATCGTGTTTATTGCAATACGATTATCCATTTAAAGAGCATAATAGCTATTCTATTTGCTTGAATAAATTACTATCAATGGTTTGTTGAATCTCGATCATAGTGTTACACATGTTAATAATATTGGTGCCAAAAGATACAAAGTAATAATGATAGTACCACTTAGTTGTGGCACTGCCACTTGAATCATGTTGGTGTAAAATGCATGAAGAAGCTCCATGCCGATGGATCTTTGTACTCACTCATTTTTGAAACGTTTGAGACATGCAAACCATACCTGTTGTTATAAACGCATGAAGAAACT
Organism: Hordeum vulgare subsp. vulgare; assembly: GCF_904849725.1. Lineage (NCBI taxonomy): Eukaryota > Viridiplantae > Streptophyta > Magnoliopsida > Poales > Poaceae > Hordeum > Hordeum vulgare. The sequence goes on along the minus strand of NC_058523.1, from coordinate 392,244,687 downwards.
CCATGCGGATGGATCGTTTGGATTCACTTGATTTTGAATCACTTGAGACATGCAAATCATGGCACATGAAACAAGAGATTAACTTGTTGGGAGTAATACACTTTTGATGTGTGTAGTCCAATAAGTGCTGAGGCACGCAGTGGATATTGTTATGTTCTTACTTCACTGACGATTTGAGTAGATACAGGAGTATTTACTTGATGAATCATAAGTCTAAAATATTGCAAAGTTCAAATCTATTTCAGATTGAAGATCATCGTGACAAGAGGATAAACTTTCTACGATATAATCATAGAGACGAATATCTGAGTTACGAGTTTATGGTACGCAGTTAAGACAATGTGAAAATTGTTTTGCAGTTCATGCCACACGGAACACCATAGTGTGATGATGTGTCTGAACATCATAGCCACGCCCTTTTTGATATGGTGCATACTATGATTGCTCTTATCGAATTACCACTATCATTTATGGGTTTTGCATTAGAGACAACCGCATTCACTTTAAATAGGGCACCGCGTATTCCTGTTGAGATGACACGGTATATACTATGGTTTGGAGAAGCCTACATTGTTGTTTCTCAGAAGTTTGGGGCTGTGATGCTTACGTGAAGAAGTTTCAGTCACATAAGCTCGACCCAAAGCGGATAAATGCATCTTCATAGGATATCCAAAACAGTTGGATAGATCTCCTATCTCAGATCCGGAAGCAAAGTGTTTGTTTCTAGAAACAGGTCCTTTCTCGAGGAAAGATTTCTCTCGAAAAATTGAGTGGGAGGGTGGTGGAACTTGATGAGGTTAGTGAACCGTCACTTCAACCAGTGTGTAGCAGGGTGCAGGAAGATGTTCCTGTGGCGCCTACACCAATTGAAGTGGAAGCTGATGATGGTGATCATTAGAGCTTCGGATCAAGTTACTACAAACCTCGTAGGTCGACAAAGGTCGCGTACTACTACAGAGTGGTACGGTAACCCTGTCTTGGAGGTCATGTTGTTGAAACAACAATGAAACGACGAGTTATGGAGAAGCAATGGTGGGCCTGGATTTCGACAAATGGCTGGAGGCCATGAAATCCGAGAGAGGATCCATGTACAAAACAAAGTGTAGACTTTGTAAGAACTACTTGATGGTAGTAAGACTATTAAGTAAAGATGGTTCTTTAAAAGGAAGACAGACGATGATGGTGATAACTCACTATTAAGAAAAACTCGACTTGTTGCAAAGATGTGTCCGACAAGATCAAATAGTTGACTATGATGAGACTTTCTCACTCGTAGCGATGCAAAAAGTCTGTTAGAATTATGTTAGTAATTGCTGCATTATTTATGAAATATTGCACATAGGATGTCAAAATATTGTTTCCTCGACGGTTTCCTTGAGGAAAGATTGTACGTGATACAACCATAAGGTTTTGTCGATCCTAAAGATACTAACAAGTATGCAAGCTCCAGCGATCCTTTTATGGACTGGTGCAAGCATCTTGGAGTTGGAATATACGCTTTGATGAGATGATCAAAGCTTTTTGGTTTGTACAAGGTTTATGAGAAAATTTGTATTTCCAAAGAAGTGAGTGGGAGCACTATAGAATTTCTGGTAAGTATATGTGGTTGACATATTGGTGATCGGAAGTAATGTAGAATTTCTGTAAATCATAAAGGTTGTTTGAAAGGGGTTTTTCAAAGGAAGACCTGGATAGATCTACTTGAACATTGAGCATGAAGATCTGTAGAGATAGATCAGAATGCTTAATAGGACTTTCAAATGAAATGCATGCCTTGACAAGTTTTTGAAGGAATTCAAACTAGATCGGCAAAGAAGGAGTTCTTGGCTGTGTTGTAAGGTGTGAATATGAGTAAGACTCAAAAGACCGACCACGACAGAAGAAAGAAAAAGGACGAAGGTCGTCCCCTATGCCTTAGCCATAGACTCCAAAGTATGCCATGTTGTGTACCGCACCTGATGTGTGCCTTGCCACAAGTCTATTAAGAGGTACAGAGAGTGATCCAAGATTGAATCACTGAACAACGGTCAAAGTTATACTTAGTATCTAATGGACTAAGGAGTTTTCTCGATTATGGATGTGGTTAAAGAGTTCGTCGTAAAGGGTTACGTCGATGCAAGCTTTGACACTAACCCGAATAACTATTAGTAGTAAAACGGATTCGTATAGTAGAGTAGATATTTGGAGTATTTCTGAATAGCATGTAGTAGTAGCATCTATAAGATGACATAAAGATTTGTAAAGCACACACGGATCTGAAAGTTTCAGAACCGTTGACTAAAACCTCTCTCACGAGCAAGACGTGATCAGACCCCGGAACTATATGGGTGTTGGATTCGTTAAAATCACATGGTGATGTGAACTAGATTAATTGACTCTAGTGCAAGTGGGAGACTGTTGGAAATATGCCCTAGAGGCAATAATAAATTAGTTATTACTATATTTCTTTGTTCATGATAATCGTTTATTATCCATGCTATAATTGTATTGATTGGAAACACAAATACATGTGTGGATACATAGACAAAACACTGTCCCTAGTAAGCCTCTAGTTGACTAGCTCGTTGATCAAAGATGGTCAAGGTTTCCTAACCATAGACAAGTGTTGTCACTTGATAACGGGATCACATCATTAGGAGAATCATGTGATGGACAAGACCCAAACTATAAACGTAGCATATTGATCGCGTCGTTTTATTGCTATTGTTTTCTGCGTGTCAAGTATTTGTTCCTATGACCATGAGATCATATAACTCACTGGCACCGGAGGAATACCTTGTGTGCATCAAACGTCACAACGTCACTGGGTGACTATAAAGGTGCTCTACGGGTATCTCCGAAGGTGTCCGTTGAGTTAGTATGGATCAAGACTGGGATTTGTTACTCCGTGTGACGGAGAGGTATCTCGGGGCCCACTCGGTAATAAAACATCACACACAAGCCTCGCAAGCAATGTGACTAAGTGTAAGTCATGGGATCTTGTATTACAGAACGAGTAAAGAGACTTGCCGGTAACGAGGTTGAAATAGGTATGCGGATACCGACGATCAAATCTCGCGCAAATAACATACCGAAGGACAAAGGGAATGACATACGGGATTATATGAATCCTTGACATTGAGGTGCAACCGATAAGATCTTCGGAGAATATGTACGATCCAATATGGGTATCCAGGTCCATCTATTGGATATTGACCGAGGAGTACCTCGGGGCCTGTCTACATAGTTCTCCAATCCGCAAGGTGTGCACACTTAAGATTCGGCGATGTTTTAGTATAGTTGAGTTATATGCGTGGTTACCGAATGTTGTTCGGAGTCCCGGATGAGGTCACAGAAGTCACGAGGGTTTCTGGAATGGTCCGGAGACGAAGATTGATATATAGGATGACTTCATTTGGTTACCGTAAAGTTTTCGGGCATTATCGGGGATGTACTAGGAGTGACGAATGGGATCCGGAAGTTCACCGGGAGGGGGGCAGCCGTGCCGGGGGAAGCCCAAAGGACTTATGGGTGGCGCACCAGCCCTTAGTGGGCTGGTGGGACAGCCCAAGAAGGCCTATGCGCCATAGAGAAAAACCAAAGAAAGAAAAAAAATAAAAGGTGGGAAGGAAGAGAAGGACTCCACTTTCCAATCCTATTTTGAGTAGGATTGGAGTAGGAGTCCTACTCCCCTCTTGGCCGGCGCCCCCTTGGGTACTTGGTCCTCAAGGCAGCCTCCTCCCCCTCCCTCCTATATATAGCTGTGATTTAGGGCTGATTTGAGACAACTTTTTCCACGTGCAACTCAGATCTAGACACCATAGTTTCACCTCTAGATCGTATTTCTGCGGAGCTCGAGCGGAGCCCTGCAGGAGTAGATCCTTCACCACCACCAGAGCACCGTCACACTGTCGGAGAACTCATCTACTTCTCCGTCTTGCTTACTAGATCAAGAAGGCTGAGATCATCGTCGAGCTGTACGTGTGCTGAACGCGGAGGTGTCGTTCGTTCGGCACTAGATCGGAACGGATCGTGAGACGGATCGTAAGACGGTTCATGCAACGGATCATGAGACGGTTCGTGGGACGGATCACGGGACGGTTCATGGGACGGATCGCGGGACGGTTCATGGGACGGATCGTGGGATGGTTCACGGGACGGTTCGCGGGGCGGATCGAGGGACATGAGGACATTCCACTACATCAACCGCATTTCTTAACGCTTCCTGTTGTGCGATCTACAAGGGTACGTAGATCCAAATCTCCTCTCGTAGATGGACATCACCATGATAGGTCTTTGTGTGCATAGGAAATTTTTTGTTTCCCATGCAACATTCTCCAACAGCAAGAACCCTTGTCGGGATGAGCCATCCTTCGTCTCTTGTCGCTTATTAAGGCCTTGACCGAGACAACGACGATACCGGCAAGAGGGGCCTTGCCGGGAGGTTGTGTCCGTCTGTTGTCAGGGGGATCAGTACCCCCTTCGACACTTATGTTCTACATCAAACCAACAAGGAACCTTGCATGCTAACAAAATACACACCACATGAGGCAAATAACAGGGCAAGAAAATAATATTTAAGGAAAATAGATAGAACTTATTTTATTCTTTCTTCACTACAAAGTGAATAGAGGATAAATAGGATTATATTTGCGCTCACAAAAGTGTAACAAGGGCCTTGTCGTCGTTTTGTCACGGCAGATGTCCTCGTGAAAGGACTTAGTGATGGTGCCATCGCACCTAGGTGGCGACTCAAAGAGGTTGAACGGGAGCGAGAGTCGGGTTTACCCAGGTTCGGCCCCTCCAATGGAGGCAAAAGCCTACGTCCAACTTTGTGTATATCAATGATGGAATCGATTACAAGGGAGCGAGTTCGCTTGACCTAGCTTTCGATGGATTGCAACTTGAATTTCTCAGCCCTAGAGACTCGCCTTTATATACAGTTCAAGGCTCTAGGTTTACAAGAGTCCGGATCATCCATGACCCATGACCTACTATAATTCCTAACCCGCCTTGTTCATCAAGCAAGGAAATCCAGGATGACTCTTCTTCCAGGAGGGTTCTGTGAACCGCCCTCTTGCTGTCTTGGGCCGCCACGGGTTCTTGTGTGTGAAATATCTCATGCCTCTTGTCCATGGGTTAACGCCCATGTTGACTTGGACCTGCTAAGCCGCCATAGTCCTGACCCGGTATTTTCTGTCGGGTCATACCGCAGGTTATATCCCCAACATTAGGCCCCAAATTGACTTGAATCTATTCACGTCAATTAAACCTTGCTTTTAATCTTGGCGGCTTACACACCATCTCCAGCTTGACCCTTCGTTCGGGAATATGTCACCGGCGAGTCTCTTCTCGAGCTCCAGCTCTATAAAATGATGATATCGCCTCCTCCATAATTCGAGGTGATCCTGATGACGTCAACCCCAACTGATCTTTTTCTAACAAATCCACTTATCCCGAGAACCGAGGCGCCATCACCTCCGAGATTTATTGTGCCTCCTTGTGTGGGGACCCCGACTTACGAGTCGAGATCGCCAAATGAATGTGCTTAGTGATCCCAAAGAGCAATGCACACCGAACACACAAATGCTGAATATTGAGAATCTTACATCCAAGTACCGAATTATTACAACACATGACCGAATGGTCAAGTTCACAAGGTAGGGCCTATAAGGCCAAATCACACTGATACAACTAGTAGCGGAAATCTTAGGGCTAAGAGGGTGCCCATGCCATCAGCTGATAACCCACCAGTGTAGCGATCGCAACAGTCTTCGTGGGTAAGTTAACCCAATTTATTGATTCGACACAAGGGGAGCCAAAGAATATTTATAAGCTTTAACAGTTGAGTTGTCAATTCAACCGCACGTGAAAGATACTTGCTTGGAAACGAAATATTAGTAGCAATGGTGATATGGAAGTGATGGTGGCAACGGAAACAATAGTGGCAAAGCAACAAAAGTAAAACAACGAAAGTAAAGGTACTTGTGACCAATAAGATTAAAACACTGTAGGCTAAGGAGATGGATGGTTGGTCAGGGATGAGAGATATCATGTATTTAACTTGGGTCATCAATCCGTTTCACAATGAAGACGATGGTTGATGACCCAGTTTCAACTGCTGTGACAGTTGTACGTCTAGTTTGGAGCGGCTTGGTATTGAAAGCAAAAGACACACAATCCCGGGACACACAGTCCCTACTATATTCTCCTTGATCTAAGAACACACAGTCCTTTCCCAACACTCGTGGTAAGTCTTTAGGGCAGACTTCCAAACCCTCACAAACTTTGTCACCCGACGATCCACAATTGACTGCTCGATTGCTCTAGACCATGACGCCTAACCGTCTCGAGGATGCACATTCCTCAAATGTAAAAGGCTTCAGTCCCACACAGGAACAAATTCTTCAGTGATGCTCAATCACCTGGTTTTTGGTTTGTGGTTTGGTGTTTGGGGTATTTCGTCACTGATGATTTACTCTCGAAGATTGTGAGCAATTTGGGTTGCTCTAAGTGACAAGTGTCAGTTTTTCACAGAGCAGCCAACCAACTAATGGTTGTGGGGGCGGCTATTTATAGCCTCGGAGCATCCCAACATGATTTGACATTAATGCCCTTAAATGACATGACCGTTGGTGCGGATAAGATCGGTGATGTGGCGCGAACTGCGGCAACGGTCGGGACCCTCAACCGTGAGAGTCCTCATGTCTTTCATATTCCTCACTTGAGGCTTTTGGTAGGATTTGTCTTGGGTTGAGCATCATGAGGAAATTCATTCCGAAGTGTTACCTAGACCCCCTTTAACAGTATGGTGTTCCTATGACTCAAGAGTGAAGAAAATAAAATAGACAGAATAAATCTTCATGCTTCAAAGTCTTCAGATTGATTTTCTTCAGGACAGACCGAATTCCTCATCTTCAATATCTTCATGAGGAATATCAATTTCATCACAATTTCTTCGCGATTCAACTCTTCAACAAAAGACCAATTTCTTCAGCCAAAGATATACATTTTTATGGGTCAATATTCATCGAATATTTCAAACTCCTCAACGACTTATAGATCCTGTGTACACTCATGAACACATTAGATACTTAACCTATAAGTCTTCAAACCACCAAAATCACCAAGGGGCACTGGATGCACTTACAATCTCCCCCTTTTTGGTGGCTGATGACAATTAGGTTAAGTCTTCAACGGGGATAAAAATATGAAGTGTAAATACTCATTTTGAGGAATTTGAAATCAAGATACAGAGAGACTCCCCCTGAAGATGTGCATATCTTGAGGATTTTGCTTTTTACAGCAGATGCATATTGATGATTTACATCATGGAGATCTCCCCCTGAGTCCTGTAAATCATGCATACATATGACATATAATATGAAGAATTTGAGAATGCATGATGACAAATGGTATCTGACGAATTTCAGCATGCATGCATTAATATTTTGAGGAATAAGCATGCGAAGAAAAACGTTCAAAAGCGTCAGAGTACCACCGGGCTTAAGTTACAACTGATTACATAAAACACTTCAGAAGAACCAAGAGTTTGTAACTTAATAAAGTTCATAAGCCCCAAAATATATCCCACATGAAGACTAACTCTCAGATTTCTCCCCCTTTGTCATCAAGTGACGAAAAGGGACAAAACTGAGGACTAACGCCCCTTGAAGACTTTCACTTCTTGGCAGTTGAGGAAGACACATGAGGATTCTTGGGAGCAGGCTTCCTCCTTGGACCAGTGGCAGTATATTCTTGGTCTTCATCAGGTTCTGCAGTGCGAAATGAGGAAAATGAACTGTCCTCAAGGTGTGGAACTGGAATTGGCTTGAATTTCTTATTTGGTGGCCATGACGAGTCAAAGTCGTGTGTAAACTCCAATTCATCAAGTTCTGCTGGAGTCTTCAAATGAGCCAGTGTGTCCCAGGTGCGATAAAAAACCTCATGAAGATAGTGGTGATTAATCTTCACTGCATTCTGAGTTTCATTGAGGGTTTTCACAATGGCACAGAATTGGCGTTTGACCCATTTGTGATTGTGATCGGCCTTCTCATGAAGACTGAGGAGTACCTCTCTGTTAGTCATCACCCTTGGGGCAACTGGGCTTGGCGGCTCTTGAGTTTCAGTATCATCCCATGAAGAATATGCATCTGGTTCACGAAACTGGCTATCAAGGGGCCGACTTCCTTCATCAATCACAGACTTGCCGTTTCCTTCAACTGGCTCGAAATTATTCTTGTTGACTCTGATCAGAGGCATATATCCAATGTGATTGTTAAAATCAGCATGATAGTTGATGCGTGGCCTGCGTCCGATGAATCTCATGATCCATGGAGCGTAAATCTTCATGTCGAAAGGTGACATAGCATTGTGACCCAAAGTCCTCAAGAAGACATCGTGAAGGTTTATGTTGATGCCATGGATGACGTTCTTCATGATGCCTACAACATCTTCTTCATCATCATGGCCCTTGATTGGAGCAATGACACTGCACATGATCCTGTAGACAGTCCTGGGTTCATACTTCAAATCTTGGACCAGGAAAGTCATTCTTGGTGGTTGATCCTTAGCCAAAGGCTTCATGAGGACTTCCATCAGCTTATTAGGCAATTCCCGTTCATCATACATCTTCCGAACATGTTCTGAAGGAATTGAAACAGGAAGTACTTGCAAGAGCTCATTTGTAGGGGCCTTGAAGTGTGTGTTGCGTCATCCAATCCAGCACCCAAGTGTTGATATCTATTGGATCTCCAGAGATGTGCAAAGTTGCATAGAATTGAAGAATGATGTCGCTGTTCTAATCACAGATATCAGTGCAAAGTGGCAGCTGTCCGGCTTCATGAAGAACGTTGAGGACTCGGGCGAAGCAAGGAATTTCTTCAAGCTCAACATGAGGAATATGACTATGCTGAAATATTTTGTTTCTTCCACAGAGCACAGATGCATAATAGTTGAGCTGAGTCCTTGTCCAAAACTTCAAATGCGTGATGCGAAGCTTGTCATAAGGATTGTCTCTAATGAAATACATGCGTTCTTCATAGAACGCCTCCTTCTGAAACTTTGGCCTCTTTGAGAAGGGCCGATGTTGCATAGGCTGAAGATTTTGCTGCTTCTCTTGAGGAGAGACGATCATGGCAGTCTCCCTGTTGACAACCACAATAGCAGTTTCTGTATTGGGCGCAGGAGCATTTTCTTCAGCATGTTCCTTAGGTTGAGGAATTTCATTAGCCTATGCCTCAGGTTGAGGGTTTTGCTCCAGGTGAGGATTGTCTTTAGCCTGAACCTCAGGTTGAGGATCTTGCTCAGGATTAGGATTTTCCTCGGGCTGAGGATCTTCTGCTTGGTTTTCCTCAGCTTGAGGAATTTGCTTGGAGGAGGAGCCAAATTCTTCACCTGTTGCAGCTGATCCTTGAGCAGGTTCTTCAGGAGGAATGAATGTCTGAGGAATATCATCAATTTGAATTTCCTCATCTGTGTGTTCCTCAGACTGAGCAGTTCTCATTTCCTCTTGGGTCAGATAATCCTTATCTTCGCTTTCGAAGGGAATCATAGCGTAGGATGGAGCAATCTTGGGAGGCACAACATCCAAAGGAGCATTTTCACCAAGATATTTGAGGCGCTTGGCCTCTGTTGATTCTGGAGTTGAAGAAGCTTTTCTTTTCTTAGCTTCTTTTTCTGTAGCTCTGGTTTTCTTCACGTCTGATGCAGACGGAGTCATTTTCTTCACCTTTGAGGATTTTGATGAAGGCATTTTCTCTTCAGGAGGCGGAGCCGTATCCATCCTTGCAATTTCCTCAGCTGAAGCCTTTTCTTCAGCTGGAGCAGATTCATCAGCTGGCTTAGATGCATCAACTGGAATATCCATAGCTATTTCCTCAATAGTCGGTGCATCAGCACGGCTTTCTTGAGGCATTTCCTCAGCAGGGGTTGCTTGTTCTTCCTCTTCTTCTGTGTGTTGAACAGAATAGCTAGCCTCAGACTGCTTAGGCTGTTGTGGTTTTGCTGGAGGAGTAGCCTTCTTGTTGTAATCATTAACTGCATTGGTTGCAAACTTGATGAAATTGGTCTTGAGACTTTGACGATCAGATAGTTTGGTATAGTTTTGTGTCAAAGTCTTCTGTTCTGCGTGGGTTGACACAAGAGCATCACGCGTCAGGCTGAGGAGATTCTGTCTGAGGAATTTTTCCTTCTTCAGCTTTGCAGCCTTGGCTTGTTTGGCTTGCGTCTCCTTCCATTTGGCCTCATTGATGAATGTGGCCACCATATGGCTGATACCCGGGGGAAGCTTGAAGTCATCAATGGGTGTGTTAGGGTCATCATACCAGAGATTGATGTAGTCCAACAGGACTTTTGGGTCCATGGCAAGAGGAATGGCGCTGCCTGAAGCTTGAGCGACCCGTTCCTGCTTGTTTCTAATGATGGCTTGCAATGTTTGATCATCATATTCATCACTTACTTCTCATGCAGAAGGGACTCTGATGACTTTGCTTAGGCTGGGTCTGTTTCCTCTTCCAGCAGTCATCTTAGTCTTCAACGATGTTGGTGAAGACTTTGTCTCCGAGCTCGTGGCAGATGGAACAAAGGAGCTGGAGACAGTAGGCTTTTGCTTCACAATCTGCTTGTGTTCAGGCTTTGAAGCGTGTGTGGTTGTTGAGGCTTTTGGTGCAGACGCAGGCGCAACCTTCTGAAGCAATTTCTCTTGAGATTTTGGAGCCTTTGATTTCTATGGCAGAGGCTTCACTTGAGGAAAGGCCATGCCAGAAGTTTTAGCGGCTAAGGAGGTGGCTGCGGCAGCAGATTCTTCATTGAATTTCCTCACAGCAGCTTCTGCTTGCTTCTGAAGCTTTGACAAGTGTTTGTTCCTTTCCTCAGGATATTCATCAATCGTCTTGAGGCTTGAAGGATGGGCATTCTGATGATCCTCAAGAGGAGGCCTTTTGCTAGGTGGCTTAAGAGCGAATTTCTTCGCGTACTTTGGAGTGACGAAGCGGTATTCCTTCCACTCCTTAGCCCACCTGCGTTCTATCTTTTGGAGCCTGATTTTCCTCTTTGGCATTGATTCTTGCTCATCTGGTGTGCAATAGTCCAAGTATATATCCTCAGGGATATCAATGGCAATGTTTTTTTCGAGTTTCTTGCCACATTTTTGCTTCCTGTCATCTTCCATTTTCTTTAGCTGAGGCTTTTGCTGAGGAAATTGAGCTCTTGAGGATTCTGATGACACTGGCAGATTTTCTTCAAGAAACTCTCCAAATGAGTTAAGTTGATGAGAACCTAGAGATTCATTGGCTGACATTTTTGTACGTGTGAACAGAGTATAGTTGCGAGGAATTTGGAGAGGTCATATGTGTTCTCAGATTTGAAGAAATTGAAAAAATTTAATGTTGAGGAATTTGACCAGTGGGTTGATGAATTTGTCTAAGCACTCTGAACTTGGGTTCTAGAGTTGTACATATTCGAAAATTTGCACAATTGAGGAATCACGTGAAGAATTTTAGTTGCTTAGTGGAATTCATCAAGTGTTTGAGGAATAAGCAGTGTTTGAGGAATAGAGATTGATAAACGGTGAGGAAAAACAGATTCCACGAATCTAAGGTAAAATAGTAGATTGAAAGGGACTATAAAAATAGGATTTTGTTTACCCTATATAGCAAGCACGAAGAACAGAAGAAGTAGCAGTAGGTGCTCTTTGGTGCGACTCTACTGCGCCCTAACTTGGCGACAGCAGACGACTACGGCGGCGGCGGACAAAGAAGTTCCAGTTCCGACGTGATTTCGGCAACGAAGAGGTCGAGGCAGTGAAGTTGTTCCTCGCCGGCGAAGAAACTTCTAGCGGTGGTGCTAGGTCTTTGCTGTAGCGGAGAGGAGGTCGAGAGAGAACGAAGAGTTTTGACTGGAGGGGGTAAGGACGTATTTATAGCTCAGGTGAAAACTGTCCGGCCGATTCTTCCGGACCAAACTGCCCTTGCCCTTTTGTCTCCGCATGACATGTGTAGCTACAATTTAAAGCGGTGGAGATCGTGCTTATCTGATCGTGGGAAGTGGGGTTCAGTTACTGTGTAACAATATAAAAATCATTTTTGAGAATTTGAGGATTTTGTTGCAAAATCATCAGCTGACAAGGACGCAGTGAGGATTTTGAACAAAGTTTCAAGTAGAACGCATATGAAGAATTGAATAGACTAAGTGAGTATAGCATAGAGGGGAGTAGGGTCCGATCACATTCACTTAGATGAAATATCAAGTTGAAGAAATAGCTATAAGTGAATGCTGTTGAGGATATTGAAATCATAGTCTATATATATATCTAGGCAAATGAAAATCATCAAGTGTTTTGAAGATTTTGATTAACTTGAGGATTTTGTGACAAAGCGTCATGTTGATGACTTTTAGCTTTGAAGAAAAACACATTTCAAGAAAATCAACTTTGAAGAAAAACAACTTTGAAGAAAATCAACTTAGGGATTTTCAAAGTTGGGTGGTGGCGTGACCCACCGTAAAAGAATGATGATTTCAGGCGCCTCGTACAATTGTCTTAGGGCCCTGAGAACCAATTTCTTCATTAATTTCCTCACACTAAGAGTGATATTCTTGATTAGTTGAAGAAAATCGATTCTTTGTGTGTTTCACATCTAAGTCATCAATTTTGCATAAGTGTTAGGATGTGTGCATGTTTTTACAAAACATTTAAAGATTCTAAGATATTTAGCTCACACCACAACTTGCAAAACGTTTTCTCATCCAAGGGCTTAGTGAAGATATCTGCTAGTTGATCGTCAGTCTTCACATGGTCGATGAGGATATTGCCCTTGAGGACATGGTCCCGAAGAAAATGATGACGAATCTGAATGTGCTTAGTCTTCGAGTGTTGTACAGGGTTGTATGCAATCTTGATTGCACTGTCACTGTCACAGTAGAGAGGCACATTCTTCATGTTCATGCCGTAGTCCTTGAGGGTTTGCTTCATCCATAGCAATTGAGCACAACATGATCCATCAGCAATGTACTCAGCTTCGGCAGTGGAGAGAAACACAGTTCTGCTTCTTTGAGGACCAACAAACTAATGATCTTCCGAGGAAATCACATATGCCAAAAGTTGACTTGCGATCCACACGGTCACCACCATAGTCAGAATCAGAATATCCCACAAGATGAAGATTTGAGCCCTGGGCGTACCATAATCCTAGTTTTGGTGTGTGAGCTAAGTATCGAAGAATATGCCTCATAGCCTTATGGTGTGATTCCTTCGATTTTGGTTGAAAACGTGCACACATGCAAACACTAAGCATTATATATGGCCTAGATGCACAAAAATACAGTAAAGAGCGAATCATGGAGCGATATACCTACTGATCGAATTCTTTAACATTTTCGTCAGTGTAGAGGTGGCCGCTGGTAGGCATGGGAGTCTTGGCACCTTTGCATTCATGCATGTCGAATTTCCTCAGAACATCCTTGAGGTATTTCTCCTGTGATATGAAGATGCCATTGCGTTGTTGACAAATTTGAACACCTAAGAAGAATTTCAGCCCCCCATCATAGACATCTGATATTCTTCACTCATCATGTAAGCAAATTCATCACTGTAATGTTTGTTAGTACAACCAAATATGATGTCATCGACATATATCTGGCACACAAATAGTTCATTATCATAGGATTTAGTGAAAAGTGTTGGATCGAGTGAACCAGGTTTGAAGCCTTTCTTCATGAGGAATTCCTTCAATGTATCGTACCACGCCCGAGGGGCTTGCTTGAGACCATAGAGCGCCTTTTTGAGTCTGAAGACTTTGTCTGGATTCTTTGGATCCTCAAAACCTGGGGGCTGAGCAACATATATTTCTTCCTCAGGCTTACCATTGAGGAATGCACTTTTCACATCCATTTGATATAGGATAATGTTATGATGATTAGCATAAGCAAGTAGTATTCGAATAGCTTCAAGTCTAGCAATACGTGCAAAAGTTTCATTGTAATCAGTTCCTTCAACCTGTGTGTAGCATTGGGCTACAAGTCGTGCCTTGTTCCTCACCACTTGACCATCCTCATCTTGGTTGTTTCGGAAAATCCACTTGGTGCCGAGGATATTATGCTTGCGAGGATTTGGTCGTTTGGCGAGCTCCCATACGTCCTTCAGCTTGAATTGAAGAAGTTCATCTTGCATGGATTGAATCCATTCTGGTTGCATGAAAGCCTCCGCAACTTTTGAAGGTTCTATGATAGACACAAAGGAAGAATGCCCACAAAAGTTAACTAAGTGTGAAGCTTTCGAGCGAGTGAGAGGACCTGGTGCGTTGATGTCATCGAGGATTTTGTCAAGTTCTATTTCATTTGCAATCCTCGGATGATCTGGTTGAGGATTTTGTCTGGGCTGAGGAATTGGTTCTGGAGAAATTTCCCGAGGAGCATCTTCTTGATTTTCATCAGTGCTGGGAATGATTTCTTTAGCAATTTCTTCAGTAGGAACAATGTCTTCAGTAGCTTTGAGCTTTATTGCTTCCTCAGGAGACAACTTATCTGGATCAGGAGCCAATTGCTCTCTTTGCGAGCCCTTAGATTCATCGATCCACACATGTCTCAACAATCTTGTTGTGATAGGTGTTGAAGACTCCATAGGTGTGTGAGTACTTTCCGTAACCTAGCATAAAACCCTCATGTGCCGTAGGTGCAAACTTTGAGCTATGGTGAGGATCTCTAATCCAGCATTTTGCACCGAAGACTTTGAAATAACTTACATTGGGTTTCTTGTCAGTGAGGAGTTCATATGAGGTTTTCTTGCGGAATTTGTGAAGATATACCCTGTTGATGATATGGCAGGCAATGTTGATTGCTTCAGGCCAGAAACGACGAGGGGTCTGATATTCTTCAAGCATGATTCTTGCCGTCTCAACCAGAGTCCTGTTCTTTCTTTCGACGACACCATTCTGTTGAGGAGTATAAGGAGCAGACAATTCATGAGTAATACCAAGTTCATCAAGATAATTATCAAGACCAGTGTTTTTGAATTTTGTTCCATTATCACTCCTGATGTGTTTGATCTTCACGTCGAAGTTGGTCGAGGCCCTTGAGGAAAATCGTTTGAATACTTCCTGCACATTAGTTTTATACAAAATGATATGCACCCAAGTGTATCTGGAATAATCATCAACTATGACAAAGCCATATAAAGATGCAACATTTGTTAGAGTGGCATAATGAGTAGGTCCAAATAAATCCATGTGAAGCAATTCAAATGGACGAGTAGTAGTCATGATAGTCTTCGAGGGGTGTTTGGATCTGGTCATTTTTCCAGACTCACAAGCACCGCAGAGGTGGTCCTTGAGGAATTTGACTGATTCGATGCTGATGACATGCTTCTTCTTCGCCGGCGTGTGCAAATTCCTCATGCCTGCATGACCAAGTCTTCGATGCCACAACCACCCTTATGAGGTTTTTGCTAATAAGCATGTGGCTGGTTGAGGACCTGTAGAGAAATCAACAATGTACAAATCCCCTCTTCTAACACCTTCGAAGACTTTGGGTTTGTCATATTCCATGATGACAACACATCTATATTTTCCACAGATAACAACCATATCAAGATCACAAAGCATTGAGACTGACATGAGGTTAAACCCAAGGGATTCAACAAGCATCACTTTGTCCATGTGCCTGTCCTTGGAAATAGCTACTTTGCCAAGTCCCAATACCTTGCTTTTACCTTTGTCAGCATAAGTGATTTGCTTCAGGGGTGATGGAGTTAGTGGCATATTCATCAGCAAGCTTTTGTCACCAGTCATGTGATGTGTGCAGCCACTATCAAGAACCCACTCAATACTCTTGGGTTTGTCATCCTGCAGATGAACAAGTACAACTTACCATCTCATATGCTTCAGACTTGAAGAATATGATATCAATTTCATCAGATAGGAATATCGTTATAAACAGAAATTATGAGGACGTGTGAAATGTTTTTCATTTCATCATTGTTAGCTTGCGTCCTATCAAGCATTTTCCTTAGGTCTCCAGCAAATTCTTCAGATGATGATTTTCATCTGGAGACCTGACGTGCATAAGTGATTAGTTCAATTTTTTCACCACCCACATCTGAAGGGGTGGTAAAGAGTTCATCATCCTACGAGCACCATATGAGAAAGGGGCATTGAAGCTAATGCACTTCTCTTTACACTAGGGGGGTTAAAGTACTGAAATGAATAGGCAGAGAAATTCTTTGAGGATTTATGAACATAATGAATTGAAAAGTAATACTCATATTCATGTCCCTTGTAATTTTCCTGCATATTTGAAGCATTAGCACGTGTATGAGCATAGTTTTGACCAGTTGAGGATTTTGATCCTCTTGAAGAATTTGGTCCTCGTGAGGAATTTGATGTGGGGTTCAGATTCTTCATAGGTGGTGTCATGAGGACATTCACCTGAAGATTATCAAGGCAACTCTTGGGGACCCAAATTTTCCTCAGGGGCGGTCCATTCCTGCAGTTAGTTCCAACATATTGAGCAAATACTTCACCAGATTGATTTTTGAACAGTTTATAGTTGGATTCAAATGACTCACCCGAGGAATAGGATAATTCACATGCAAAGCCTGTTAGATTGGATTGATAAACAAGATGACCTTTAGCAGCAACCCATGAGGTTTTGGGATACTGCTCAGGTTTCCAGTATGATCCATCAGCATTCAATTTCCTCTCAAAGGCAATTCTTTCTTTCCTCGGGTTCCTGTTCAAAATCTGCTTTTTGCGCACATCGCAAAGGGTTTGGTGCCCTTTGAGACTTTTGTACATGCCTGTCACATACAATTCCTTCAGGCCTGCATTTTCATCAGCGACATTTGTGGTTTTCTCAAGTGAGGAATTTGATACCACATGAGCACTTGAAGAATTTGTAGCAATAGAAGCATTTGATGATTCTGGTGAAGAATTAACAGTTTCATGTTCGATGCATTTAAGACATAGAGGAATGAATTCAGCCTGAGCGGCACTGATCTGTTGAGCGAGTAATGAATCATTTTCCATACGAAGTTCATCATGAGAAATCCTCAGCTTCTGAAGATCAAGTTTCCTTTGTAGAAATTCATGGGGAAGTTTCTCATGATCAGTGAGGAGTGTGACATGACGATCTTGAAGATTATCAAATCTAGACTGAAGACTTTTCATATCTTCAGTGAGGATTTGGGTAAGATTCATTTCATCATTCAACATGTCATCGCTTCTGTCTAGCAGTTTTTGAAGCTTTTCTAGGGCAGTTTGTTGTTTAGTAGCAATGATATCAAGTCTACTGTAACTGGGTTTTTTATAATCATCAGGTTCACAGTCACTTGAATCAGAGCAGGAAGCATCATTCGGTACCTTTGAACCTTTTGCCATGAAGCAATAGGTTCGAGCGAAGTCATGAGCATAGTCATCAGTGTGGATGGTGTTGTCAATGTCTTCAAGGTTAAAGATTGACTTGCTGACGAATGTGGTTTCTAGTGCAAGACTAGCCTGTCCAGATTTTGAGTCTTCTTCAGATCCCTCCTCTTCATCACATTCCTCAGATTCTGCCTCAGAATCCATTTCCTTGCCAATAAGTGCCCGAGCCTTTCCGAAATTAGTCTTCTTGTGCGATGAGGACTTTGAGGATGATGATTTTGAAGATTTCTTCTTTTTCTTCGAGTCATCAGAACTTTCATCCTTGTATTTCTTCTTCTTTGGTTCCTTCACCCAACAAGGACAATCAGCAATGTAGTGACCTGATTCTTGCATTTGTGGCAGGTTCTTTTCTTGTAGTCCTCAGATGAAGATTCTGATTGCTCATATCTCTCCTTGAAGATTTACCAAATTGACCACGTCTTGTAAACTTCTGGAATTTCCTCACGAGCATTGCAAGCTCCTGTCCAAATTCTTCACGATCACCAATGCTGCCATCAGAGTCTTCTTCTTCGGATGAGGAAATTACTTTGGCCTTCAGTGCACGAGGTCTAGAATAGCTTGGTCCATATAGATCTCTCTTTTCTTCTTGTTGGAATTCATGAGTATTGAGTCTTTCGATATATCAGCAGGATCAAGCATCTTGTAGTCTGGTCTTTCTTGAATCATCAGAACCAAAGTATCAAATGAAGAATCCAAAGACCTTAGCAATTTCTTCACAACTTCATGGTCAGTAATGTCTCGAGCTCCTAGTGCTTGCCGTTCATTTGATATGTTAGTGAGGCGATCAAAGGTATCTTGGCAGCTTTCATTGTCAAGCCTTTTGAAGCGATTGAAGAGATTGCGAAGAACATCAACATGAGAATCACGCTGGGTTGATACTCCTTCATTTACTTTGGATAGCCTTTCCCAAATTAGTTTTGCTGAGCCCAAAGCACTCACTCTGCCATACTGACCTTTGCTCAGATAGCCACAAATGATATTCTTCGCTTGAGAATCAAGTTGCTTGAATTTCTTCACATCAGCGGCAGAGACAGTAGAAGTGATGATAGGGTCACCATGTTCCCCAATATACCAGAGATCATTGTCAATAGCTTGTAGATGCATCTGCATCTTGGTCTTCTAGAAGGGAAAGTCCTTTCCTTCGAAAGTAGGACATCCTGCAGTAACCTTGATCATGCTTGTAGTCGACATAACTAAAACTCAAGGTGGTTAAACCAAAATCACACACAACAAGGGAGTACCTTGCTCTGATACCAATTGAAAGTGCGTTATATCGACTAGAGGGGGGGGGGTGAATAGGAGATTTTTAGAATTTCGTCACTGAGGAAATTCCTTTTGAGGAAATTCCACACTGATGACTAACTTGCAGCGGAAACAACAAAGGATCAGGGGTGCAAAGTATCACTACAGCAGTTTTCAAGATGAAAAATATGAAAAGCAGTTTGCACAGTATGTAGGCACACAGAAAGCAGGTGAGGACTAACTCGCGTGAAGAATTTGGGGTTGAGGAATTTCAGAGGAAGTCGTCAGCAAATTCTTCAAACGATGATCAAAGTGCGTTATATGGACTAGAGGGGGGTGAATAGGAGATTTTTAGAATTTCATCACCGAGGAAATTCCTGTGGAGAAAATTCCTCACTCATGACTAACTTGCAGCAGAAACAACAAAGGATCAGGAGTGCAAATTATCACTACAACATTTTTTCAGAGTGAAGAATATGAAAAACAGTTTGCACAGTATGCAGGCACGGAGAAAACATATGAGGATTAACTCGCGTGAAGAATTTGGGGTTGAGGAGTTTCAGAGAAAGTCTTCACCAAATTCTTCAAACAGTGACACTGAAAATCATCAACACACAATCTGAGGAATGTAAAGAATTGAAGAAGTAGAACCCGTTTCACAGTGAAGACAATGGTTGATGACCTAGTTCCAACTGTTGTGTCAGTTGTACATCTGGTTTGGAGCGGCTTGGTATTGAAACCAAAACACACACAGTCCCGGGACACACAGTCCCTACCGTATTCTCCTTAGGCTTAGAACACACAGTCCTCGCCCAACACTCGTGGTAAGTCTTCAGGGCAGACTTCCAAACCCTCACAAACTTAGTCACGTGGCGATCCACAATTGACTGCTCGATTGCTCTAGACCATGACGCCTAACCGTCTGGAGGATGCACAGTCCTCAAAGGTAAAAGGCTTCAGTCCCACATAGGAACAACTTCTGCAGTGATGCTCAATCACTTGGTTTTCGGTTTGTGGTTTGGTGTTTGGGGTATTTCCTCACTAATGAATTACTCTCGAAGACTCTGAGGAATTTGGGTTGCTCTTATGACAAGCGTGAGTTTCTAACAGAGCAACCAACCAGCTAATGGTTGTGGGCGGCGGCTATTTATAGCCTGGGAGCATCCCTACATGATTTGACATTAATGCCCTTAAATAATATGACCGTTGGTGTGGATAAGACCAATGATGTGGCGCGACTAGCGGTAACGATCGAGACCCTCAACTATGAGAGTCCTCATGTCTCTCATATTCCTCACTTGAGGCTTTTGGTAGGATTAGGCTTGGGTTGAGCATCATGAGGAAATTCATTCCGACGTGTTACTTCAACCCACTTTAACAGTACGGTGTTCCTATGACTCAAAGGTGAAGAAAATAAAACAGACAAAATAAATATTCATGCTTCAAAGTCTTCAGATTGATTTTCTTCACGACACACCGAATTCCTCAATTTCAATATCTTCATGCGGAATACCAATTTCATCGCAATTTCTTCGCGATTCAATTCTTCAGCTTTAGACCAATTTCTTCAGCCGAAGATATACATTTTTAGGGGTCGATATTCATCGAATATTTCAAACTCCTCAGCGACTTATAGATCCTGTGTACACTCATGAACACATTAGATACTTAACCTATAAGTCTTCAAACCACCAAAATCACTAAGGGGCACTAGATGCACTTACAATCTCCCGCTTTTTGGTGGTTGATGACAATTAGGTTAAGTCTTCAACGGGGATAACAATATGAAGTGTAAATACTCATTTGAGGAATTTGAAATCAAGATTCAGAGAGACTCCCCCTGAAGATGTGCATATTTTGAGGATTTTGCTTTTCACTGCAAATGCACATTGATGATTTATATCATGGAGAACTCCCCTAGAGTCTTGTAAATCATGCATACATACGTCATATAGTATGAAGAAATTGAGGATGCATGATGACAAATGGTATCTGACGAATTCCAGCATGCGTGCATTAAAATTTTGAGGAATAAGCATGGGAAGAAAAAGCGTTCAAAAGCGTCAGAGTACCATCGGGCATAAGTTACAACTCATTACATAAAACACTTTAGAAGAGCCAAGAGTTTGTAACTTAAATAAAGTTTATAAACCCCCAAAATGTATCCCGCGTGAAGACTAACTCTCAGGTTTCTCCCCCTTTGTCATCAAGTGACAAAAAGGGACAAACTATGGACTAACGCCCCGTGAAGACTTTCACTTCTTGGAAGTTGAGGAAGACGCGCGAGGATTCTTCGGAGCAGACTTCCTCCTTGGACCAGTGGCAGTATCTTGTTGGTCTTCATCTGATTCAGCAGCGCGGAATGAAGAAAATGAACTGTCCTGAAGGTCTGGAATTGGAATTGGCCTGAATTTCTTCTTTGGTGGCCACGACCAGTCAAAGTCCTGTACAAACTCCAATTCTTGAAGTTCTGCTGGAGTCTTCAAATGAGCCAGTATGTCCAAGGTGCGATCAAAAACCTCATGAAGATAATGATGGTTAAGCTTCACGACATTCTGTGTTTCATTGAGGGTTTTCACAATGGCGCCGAACTGGTGTTTGACCCACTTGTGATTCCGATCAACCTTTTGGTGAAGACCGAGAAGAAGCTCTCTGGTATTCATCACCCTTGGAGCAACATGACTTGGTGGATGGGTTTCAGTGTCATCCCATGAGGAATATGCATCTGGCTCTCGGAACTGGCCATCAAGGGGCCGACTGCCTTCATTAATAACAGACTTGCCTTTTCCTTTAACAGGCTCGAAAGTCTTCTTGTTGACCCTTAGGGGAGGCATATAACCTTGATGATTGTTGAAATTAGCGTGATAGTTGATGCCTGACCTGCGTCTGATGAATCTCATGATCCATGGAGCGTAAATCTTCAGGTCAAAAGGTTACATAACATTTTCCACCAGAGTCCTCAACAAGAAATCATGGATGTTGATGGGAATGCCATGGATGATGTTGAAGAGGATATTCTTCATGATGCCTACGACGTCTTGTTCATCATCATGACCCTTGATAGGCGCAAGAACACTGCATAGGATTCTGTAAACCGTCCTGGGTTCATACTTTAGCTCATGGACCAGGTAGGTTGTTCTTGGTGGTTGCCCCTTAGCCAAAGGCTTCATGAGGACTTCCATCAGCTTGTTTGCCAGCTCACGTTCATCATACAACTTTACTGCCTGCTCTGAGGGAATTGACACAGGAAGTTCTCGTAGCAGCTCATTGGCAGGAGCCTTGAAGTGTGTGTGCTGCATCATCCAATCCAACACCCAAGTGTTGATGTCTGTTGGATCTCCAGAGATGTGCAGAGTTGCATAGAATTGAAGAACAATGTCGCTGTTCCAATTGCAGATATCAGAGCACATGGGAAGCAGTCCTGCTTCATGAAGAACGTTGAGGACTCGAGCAAAGCATGGAATTTCTTCAAGCTCAACATGAGGAATATACGTGTGCTGGAAAATCTTGTTTCTTCCACACAACACAGATGCATAGTAGTTGAGCTGTGTCCTTGTCCAAAACTTTAGATGCCTGATGCAAGGCTTGTCATAGGGATTTTCTCCGATGAAGTACATGCGTTCTTCAAAGAAGGATTCCTTTTGAAACTTTGGCTGCTTAGAGAACGGCTGACGCTGCATCGGCTGAAGATTTTGCTTCTTCCCGTGAGGAGAGATAATCATCGCAGTTTCTAGATTGACGACGACAAGAGCGTTCTTTGGATTTGGTGCAGGGGCATTTTCCTCAGCATGTTCCTCACGATGACGAATTTCATCTGCTTGTGCTTCAGGCTGAGGAGCTTTCTTTGGTTGAGGAATGTCATCAATGGGAGTCTCTGGTTGAGGATTTTCTCAGGATTTTGTTTTTCTTCAGGCTGAGGGTTTTCGCTTTGTTTTTCCTCATCTTGAGGGGTTTGCTTGGTGGAGGAGCCAGATTCATCAGTTGGTTCAGCTCATCCTTGAGCAGTTTCTTTAGGAGGAATGAAGGTCTGAGGACTGTCAGCAATCCGAATTTCCTCATCAGTGTGTTCCTCACACTCAGCATTCTTCATTTCCTCATCAGCCAAGTGCTCCTTGTCTTCGCTTTCGAAGGGAGTCGTCTCATAAGATGGAGCAATGTTGAGAGGCACATGATCCAGAGGTGCATTTTCATCAAGAGATTTGAGGCGCTTGGCCTCAGTTGATTCTTCTGCTAAGGAAGCTTTTCTCTTCTTGGCTTCCTTTTCAGCAGCTCTGGTCTTCTTCACGTCTGATGCAGACGGAGTCATTTTCTTCACTTTTGAAGATTTTGGTGAAGACGTTTTCTCTTCAGGAGGCGGAGACATATCCGTCCTGGTAGTTTCTTCAGCTGAAGCAGTTGCTTCAGCTGGAGCAGAGTCATCGGCTAGCTTAGAAGCATCAGCTGGAGCAGTTTCACCATCTGTAGCAGAGTCATATGCTGGATTTTCCTTGGTAATTTCTCAATAGCGGGTTCATCAGCACGACTTTCGTGAGGGATTTCCTCAGCATGAGCAGTTTCATCAGCCGGTTCCTCAATCAGAGGCTGAGGTGTTGTTGCTGGAGGGGCAGCCTTCTTGTTGTAATCATCAACTACATTAGTAGCAAGTTTGATGAAATTGTTCTTGAGACTTTGATGATCAGAGAGCTTAGTGTACTTGTCAGTCAAAGTCTTCAATTCTGCGTGTGTGGACACAAGTGCATCAGGCATCAGGTTGCGGAGATTCTGTCTGAGGAATTTCTCCTTTTTGAGCTTTGCAACCTTAGCTTGTTTGGCTTGCTGCTCTTTCCAGTTGGCCTCGTTGATGAATGTGTCCACCATGTGGCTGATGCGTGGGGGAAGCTTCAAATCATCGATAGGAGTGTTTGGGTCCTCATACCATATGTTGATGTAATCCAAGAGGACTTTTGGGTCCATGGCCAGAGGAATGGAGCTGCCTGAAGCTTGTGCTACACTCTCCTGCTTGTTTCTGATGATGGCTTGCAAAGTCTCATCATCATATTCATCACTACCTTCTGATGCAGAAGGGACATTGATGATTTTGCTAGGGCTTGGTTTGGTTCCTCTCCGAGCAGTCACCTTAGTCTTCATGGGAGTCAGTGAAGACTTTGCCTCGGAGCTTGTTGCAGACGGAACAGAGGAGCTAGAGAGAGTAGGCAGTTTCTTCACAATCTGCTTCTGTTCAGGCTTTGAAGCCTTTGGTGGTGCTGAGGGTTTTGGTGCGGAGGCTGGTGTAGCTTTCTGAGGCATTTTCTCCCGTGGCTTTGAAGCCTTTGGTTTCGTTGGCACAGACTTCATTTGCGGAATGGCCGTACCAGAAGTTTCAGCTGCAGAGGAGGTGGCGGCAGTTGCAGCAGCAGCAGATTCTTCATTGAATTTCTTCACAGTGGCTTCTGCTTGCTTCTGAAGCTTTGACAAATGTTTTGACTTTTCTTCAGGATAGTCATCAATTGTCTTGAGACTTGAGGGGTGTGCATCCTGATAATCCTCAAGAGGAAGCCGTTTGCCAGGAGGCTTCTGAGCGAATTTCTTCGCATACTTGGGAGTGACGAATCTGTATTCTTTCCACTCCTTAGCCCACCGGCGTTCTATCTTTTGAAGCCTTATCTTCCTCTTGGGCATAGTCTCTTGTTCGTCAGGCATGCAATATTCCAAGTATATATCCTCAGGGATATCAACGACAGTGTTCTGCTTGAGCTTCTTGCCACCCTTTTGCTTCCTTTCATCTTCCATTTTCTTCATCTGAGGCTTTTTCTCAGGAAATTGAACTCTTGAGGATTCTGATGAAACTTGCAGATTTTCTTCAAGAAATGCTGCAAATGAGTTAAGTTGATGAGAACCTAGAGATTCATCAGCTGACATGTTTGTACCTGTGAAAAAAGTATAGTTGCGAGGAATTTGGAGAGGTCATATGCGTTCTCATATTTGATGAAATGAAAAAAAAAATTAAAGTTGAGGAATTTGACCAGTGGATGAGGAATTCGTCTAAGCACACAGTTCTTGGGTTCCAGAGTTGTACAGATTCGAAAAATTTGCACAATTTTGGAATCTCGTGAAGATTTTAGATGCTTAGTGAAATTCATCAATAGTTGAGGAATAAGCAGTGTTTGAGGAAAAGAGACTGATGGATACTTGAGGAAAAACAGATTTCACACATGTAAGGTAAAATAGTAGATCAAAAGAGCTGTAAAAATAGGGTTTTTATTTAACCTAGATAGCACGCACGAAGAATAGAGAAGGAAGTAGCAGTAGATGCTCTTTGGTGCGATTCCACTGCGCCCTAACTCGGCAACAGAGGACAGCTACGGCGGCGGTGGACGAAGATGGTCCGGTTCTGGCGTGGTTTCGGCGATGGAGAGGTCGAGGCAGTCAAGATTTTACTCGCCGGCATCGAGACTTCTAGCGTTGGCGCTAGGGCTTTTGAGATTTGCTGTAGCACGACGGTGATGGGACGAAGAAGATTTTACCGAAGGGAGATGGGGACATATTTATAGGCAGGTGGTAACTGTTGGCGCGAAAGTATCGGACCAAATGGCCCCTGTCTCTACATCTCCGCAAGACACGTGTAGCCCACGACCGTTGCGGTGGAGATCGTGGTTATCCGA
The DNA here is from genome assembly GCF_904849725.1 of Hordeum vulgare subsp. vulgare. NCBI lineage: Eukaryota > Viridiplantae > Streptophyta > Magnoliopsida > Poales > Poaceae > Hordeum > Hordeum vulgare. Next base: position 392,219,411 of record NC_058523.1, on the reverse strand, counting down.
ACGGGGAAAGTGGGGTTCAGTTACTGTGTAACAAACAAAAAAATATTTTTGAAGATTTGAGGATTTTGTTACAAAATCATCAGCTCGCAAGGACGCAGCGAGGATTTTGAACAATGTTTCAAGTAGAACACATATGAAGAATTGAATAGACTGGGTGAGAGTAGCATAGAGGGAAAGTAGGGTCCGATCACATTTACTTAGATGAAATATCAAATTGAAGAAATAGTTATAAGTGAATGCTGTTGAGGACTTTGAAATCATAGTCTATCTAGCTAAACGAAAATCATCAAGTGTTTTTGAAGATTTTGATTAACTTGAGGATTTTGTGACAAAGCGTCATGATGATGAATTTCAGTTTTGAAGAAAAACAAGTTTGAAGAACAACTGTTTTGAAGGAAATCAACTTTTGAAGAAATTCAGCTTTGAAGAAATTCAACTTGAGGAATTTCAAGTTGGGTGGTGGCGTGACCCACCATATAAGAATGTTGATTTCAGACGCTGCGTAAAATTGTTGTAGGGCCCTGAGAATCAATTTCTTCGTTGATTTCTGATACGTCTCCATCGTATATACTTTTCCAAAATCTTTTGCCCTTGTTTTGGACTCTAATTTGCATGATTTGAATGGAACTAACCCGGATTGACGCTGTTTTCACCAGAATTGCCATGGTGTCGTTTTTGTGCAGAAATGAAAGTTCTCGGAACGTCCTGAAAATTTACGTAGAATATTTCTGGAAAATATGAAAAATACCTACACAAAGATCCACCGGAGGGGACGGGTGCTACTACAACAAAGGACCTTCCAATGGCGCCAGAAACATGTGCTGACGGGAGACTGTTCTTGTCTTGATTCTCCTCAGCAACTGCACCAGGAATCCTTCTCCTACGGCTACACGTTTAGGGACTTCGTAGGCAAATATGCAAATGATTTCCCCGTGGCCTTGGAGCCTTGCGTTGGTGTTCCCTCGAAGCGAAAAGGGTGATGTAGCGCAGCGGTGGTATGTATTTCCCTCAGTTTTGAGAACCAAGGTATCGATCCAGTGAAGGAGTATCACAAGTGCCTGCACAAACACAAAGAACCTGCTCCCAACGCTGTAAAGGCGTTGTCAATTCCTTATAGATTGTTCGAAAAGTGAGAACTAAAAGCAACAAAGTAACAAAGCAAAGTAAAAGCGGAGGTGTAAACGATAGATTGAATAGACCCGGGGGCATAGTGTTTACTAGTGGCTTCTCTTATGAAAGCAAGTAGACAGTGGGTGAACAAATTACTGTCGAGCAATTGATAGAACCGCGCAAAGTCGTGACATCATCTATGGCAATTATTATATCTATAGGCATCACGTCCAAAACAAGTTGACCGATACTTTCTACATCTACTACTATTACTCCACACGTCGACTGCTATCTAGCATGCATCTAGTGTATTAAGTCCAAAAGAACAGAGTAACGCCTTAAGCAAGATGACATGATGTAGATGGACAATCTCATATCAACGACAGAGCCCACCTTGTTACCCTTGATGGCAACTACTCAATGTGTGCCTTGCTGCCCCTACTATCACTGGGAAAGTTCACCACATGGTAAGAACCCAAAACCAAGCACTTCTCCCATTGCAAGAATCATAGATCTAGTTGGCCGAACAAAACCCAAGACTCGGAGAGACTTACAAGGATATCAAATCATGCATATAAGAAATCAGCAAAGACTCAAATATATATCATAGATAATCTGATCACATATCCACAATTCATCGGATCTCGACAAACACACCACCAAAGAAGATTCCGTCGGATAGATCTCCATGAAGATCATGGAGAACTTTGTATTCAAGATCCAAGAGAGAGAAGAAGCCATTTAGCTACTAACTACGGACCCGTAGGTCTGAAGTGAACTACTCACGAGTCATTGGAGGGGCGATGATGATGATGAAGAAGCCCTCCAACTCCAAAGTCCCCTCCGGCAGGGCACCGGGAAGGATCTCCAGATGAGATCTCGCGGAAACGGAAGCTTGCGGCAGCGGAAAAGTATTTTCGAGGCTCACCTATTTTTTTTGATTTTTAGGGAATATATAGGTGCAAGATCTAGGTCACGGGGGAGCCAGGGAGGCCACAAGCCTGCCCACCACCGCCTCCCCCTGGTGACGGAGTGGGGGCTTGTGGGCTCCCTGTAGCCCTCATGGCTTAGCCCACAGGCCCCCTGATCTTCTTCCGTTCGGGAAAAAATCATTTCGGGGATTTTATTCCGTTTGGACTCTGTTCCAAAATCAGATCTGAAAAGAGCCAAAAACACACAAAAAATAGGAACTGGCACTTGGCACTGAATTAATAAGTTAGTCCCAAAAAAGACATAAAAGGTACATAAAACATCCAAAGATGACAAGATAACAGCGTGAAACCATCAAAAATTATAGATACGTTTGAGACGTATCAAGCATCCCTAAGCTTAACTCCTGCTCGTCCTTGAGTAGGGAAGTGATAAAGAATGAATTTTTGATGCTTTCATGCTACCTAGAATAGATGTCCTTTGTAATTCCTCTTATGTGACGTGAATGTTCAGATCCATTAGATTCAAAACAATAGTTTGCTATTGACGTGGAAACAATAATAATTCAAGCAAACTAGCAAGGTAATCTTGAACTTTCAAAATAACAAGGCCCAAAAAAAGTTATCCCTAACAAAGCATATAGTCTGGCTATGCTCTATCATCATTGCACAATGAATTTAAATAATGCACAACCCCGGTATTGGCCAAGTAATTGTTTCACACCTTTACTTTCTCAAACCTTTTCAACTCTCACGCAATACATGAGTGTGAGCCATGGTTATAGCACTATAGATGGTGTGGAGTGTGGTGGAGGTTGCAAGACAAAAAAAAGAGAAGATAGTCACATTAACTAGGCATATCAATGAGTTGTGGAGATGCTCATCAATAGATATCAATGTGATGAGTAGGGATTGCCATACAAATGATGCACTAGAGCTAAGAGTATGTGAAAGCTCTTGAAGAAAACTAGTGGGTGTGCATCCAACTTGCTTGCTCACGAAGACCTAAGGCAATTTTAAGGAAGCCTATCATTGGAATATACAAGACAAGTTATATAATGAAAATTTCCCACTAGCTATATGGTGGTGACAAAACGAGAGACTCTCAATCATGATGATCATGGTGCTTAATATGCACAAGTGTGGAAAAAGTGGTAGCATTGTCCCTTCTCTCTTTTTCTCTCTTTTTTTGGTGGGCTCTTTGGCCTCTTTTTTATGGTGGGCTTCTTTGGCCTCTTTTATTTCCTCACATGGGACAATGCTCCATTAATGATGATCATCACACTTTGAACTCAATACTTAGAGCAACTATGACTCTATATGGAATGCCTTTGGTAGTGTACCATGGCAATGATCTAGCATGGCATAGACATTAATGGAAACATTATGCTAGCTGTCTTACGATCATGCAATGGCAATGTAGACGTGACAGCACATGTCATGGTGGTAGTTCCATGGCAATATATCTCGGAATGACTTTGAAAAAGCCATAGTAGGTAGGTATGGTGGCTGTTTTGAGGGAGGCTAATGGTGGGTGTTGTGCACCGGCGAAAGTTGCACGTCACTAAGAACATAGTGATGGTGGAAGGTGAAAGTGCATCTAAACCATGGACTCAACATTAGTCATGAAGAACTCATATACATGTTGCAAAAGTTTTATTAGTAATTGAAACAAAGCATTCAACACATACTCCTAGGGGAAGGGTTGGTAGGTATAAACCATCACGCGATCCCGACCGCCACACAAAGGATGACAATCAATAGACTAATCATGCTCAGATTTCATCACATAGCGGTTCACCATACGTGCATGCTACGGGAATCACTAACTTCAACACAAGTATTTCTAGATCCACAACGCCTTACTAGCATAACTTCAATATTACCATAACCACAACTCAAAACTAATTGAGATGAATCAAACTTCTCTAACTATTCAATGCACATGAAGGTGGAAGTTTTCGTATCCCTTTGGATAACTACCCCTTTTGAGACTACTTTCAAAGCATAGATCAACTACCAAGCCACGCACCGCTGTGCTCTAAAAGATATAAGTGAAGCACATAGAGCAAAAGTATCTAGCTCAAAAGATATAAGTGAAGCACATGTGAGCTGAATTGTCTACCAAAAGATATAAGTGAAGCTCGACAAAATCACGGTGAGTGCATATCTCTCTCTCTAGGTGTGCAACAAGGATTATTGTGACACAACAAAAATAAAAGACTCCTACGATACAAGACGCTCCAAGCAAAAATACATAACATGTGGTGAATAAAAATATAGCCCCAAGTAACGTTATCGATGGATTGAAGACGAGAGAGGGGATGCCTTCCCGGGGCATCCCCAAGCTTAGGCTTTTACGACATCCTTGAATCTCTTGGGGTGCCTTGGGCATCCCCAAGCTTGAGCTCTTGCCACTCTTTATCTCTTTGTCTATAAGAACTTCACCCAAAACTTGAAAACTTCACAACACGAAACTTAAATAGAAACTCATGATAACATTAGTATGAGAAACCAAACCACCACTTCCTTAGGTACTGTAGCAAACTTAAATTCTACTTGTGCTGATGTTGGGTTACTGTATTTTCAATCTTCTATGGCTAATACCCCCCGATACTATCCATAGTTTCATCAAAATAAGCAACCAACACAACAAAAACATAATCTGTTAACAACAGACCAGTCTGTAGCAATCTGTATATTTTGTATACTTATGGTACTTCAAAAATTCTGAAACATTACGACAGTGTGAAGCATTTGCGTAGAAATCAGCAGCAAAAAGAATCAACTCAAAAGCTCTTACAGAAAAAATGAAAATTCTTTTCGTGAGCAGAAAGTTTCTGTGTTTTCCAGCATGACCAAACGATCATCCCCAAGACTAATCATAACGGTTTTGCTTGGCACAAACACAAAAAGAAACACAAAAAACACAATCATAACAGAATTATGAAAGTGTGGAAAACACAAAACAGAAAGAGAAAGGATAGATTCGTTGGGTTGCCTCCCAACAAGCGCTTTTGTTTAATGCCCTTAGCTAGGCATTCATGATGCTCACACAAAGACAAGAGTTGAAGCAAACGAGAGCATCATAAAGCATGTGAAAAATCACATCTAAGTCTAACATACTTCCTATGCATAGGCATTTTATAGGAAAACAGATTGTCAAGACAACCAATAGTTGCCATATGCAAGGAAAAAGAAAGAGACAATAGCAATCTCCACATAACGAGAGGTAACTTGGTAACATGAAAGTTTCTACCACAATATTTCCTCTCTCATAGCAATTATATGTGGGATCATATTCGAATTCAACAATGTAACTATCACAAAGAATATTCTTTTCATGATCCACATGCATGCAAAGTTGACGCTCTTCAAAAATAGTGGGATTGTCATCAACTAAAGTCATGGCTTCTCCAAACCCACTTTCAATATTACTGAATATATCATATGCATCATGAGGTTTAAACAAATTTTCAAGATCATCAGAAAGATCATCACTCCAATCATGATTATTGCAATAAGTAGTGGTCATAGGAAAACTAGCATCTCTAAGCTTAGGGTTTTGCATATTTTTAGCATGATTGTCACTAATAGAATTAATAGTGAAACCATTACAATCATGTTTTTCATCCAAGGAGCCCTCGTGAATCACTTCATAAGTTTCTTCATCACGATTTTCAGATTCACGCAACTCAAGCAAAACTCCATAAAGATAGTCAAGTGCACTCAACTCACTAGCAATTCATTCCACATAAGTGGGTCTCTTAAAGATATTAGCAAGTGGATGAGGATCCATATCACTAGATTTTCAGCAAGCGAAGATGCAAGCATATTGAAGGCACATAGCACACAAGTAACAGAAAGGCAAACGAGAGAAAAGGGCGAACGAAAAAAGGCAAACGAAAAAGGCAAAGGAGAAAGGCAAAAGAGAACGGAAAATATGAAGTGGGGGAGAGGAAAACGAGAGGCAACTGGCAAAAAAGTAAATGCAGGAGATAAGTTTGTGAGACCTACTTGGATAGATCTCTCCTTCCCCAGCAACGGCGCCAGAAATACTTCTGCTACTTCAACAAAAGACCTTCCAACGGCGCCAGAAACACGTGCTGATGGGAGACTGTTCTTGTCTTGATTCTCCTCAGCATCTGCACCAGGAATCCTTCTGCTACGGCTACGCCTTTAGGGACTTCGTAGGCAAATATGCAAAGGATTTCCCCGTGGCCTTGGAGCCTTGCGTTGGTGTTCCCTCGAAGCAGAAATGGTGATGTAGCGCAGAGGTGGTAAGTATTTCCCTCAGTTTTGAGAACCAAGGTATCGATCCAGTGAAGGAGTATCACAAGTGCCTCCACAAACACAAAGAACCCGCTCCCAACGCTATGAAGGGGTTGTAAATCCCTTATAGATTGTTCGCAAAGTGAGAACTGAAAGCAACAAAGTAACAAAGCAAAGTAAAAGCGGAGGTGTAAACGATAGATGTGAATAGACCCTCGGGCCGTAGTGTTTACTAGTGGCTTCTCTCATGAAAGCAAGTAGACGGTGGGTGAACAAATTACTGTCGAGCAATTGATAGAACCGCGCAAAGTCGTGACGTCTTCTATGGCAATGATTATATCTATAGGCATCACGTCCAAAACAAGTAGACCGATACTTTCTGCATCTACTACTATTACTCCACACGTCGACCGCTATCCAGCATGCATCTAGTGTATTAAGTCCAAAAGAACAGAGTAACGCCTTAAGCAAGATGACATGATGTAGATGGACAATCTCATATCAACGACAGAGCCCACCTTGTTACCCTTGATGGCAACTACTCAATGTGTGCCTTGCTGCCCCTACTGTCACTTGGAAGGGTCACCACATGGTAAGAACCCAAAACCAAGCACTTATCCCATTGCAAGAATCATAGATCTAGTTGGCCAAACAAAACCCAAGACTCGGAGAGACTTACAAGGATATCAAATCATGCATATAAGAAATCAGAAAAGACTCAAATATATATCATATATAATATGATCACAAATCCACAATTCATCGGATCTCGGCAAACACACTGCCAAAGAAGATTACATCAGATAGATCTCCATGAAGATCATGGATGTAGCGACCCGACTCAAAACGAGTCAAGCCTCCATGTATCTGTGCCATCCCTAGATCAGTATGCTGGCACACACAGTACATCAATGTATATATCAAAGTGCAATCACATGTAAATAACGTAAAACTGATATATACCTCAAAATCTCAGCAGAAACTGTCGAAAGGAGTGGAGTCCCAAAAAACACCTACGGCAGGTTGAGTGTAGACCGTAACCCTGAATCGTACTCTTACTCGTCGAAAAAAATATCTGCAACATAAGACGTTGCAACCGTGTAGTTCAGCATATTGAATATGTCGACAAGTCACAAAAGAGAGGGGTAAAAATATCATCTATACTATATGCATTTATGGCAGGTGGGGCTGTAAGTTTTAGGGGAAAGCAAAGTTTTCTCCTACAACAAGAGAGGGGCTAAAAGCAAAATATTAATGAGATGGTTCCGGCAACCAGTTCTCATACCCAAGTTATCATTATTATCCACATCAACTATATACAATGGTGTTGAGAATTCCTGATAGTTTCAGTTCCTTTGGCTCAAGTTGTCCATGACCGTGGACACGGCTAATCGATTAGGTTTGAGTACTCTACAGAGTTTTGCATACATTCCCCCCAAGATTTGATCACCTCCGAGTATGTCCTCGCACTTCAGGGTGTTTGAAGACCGGATGATCAAAACATGGTCTTTCAACGGGTCCCTCTGATCCCCTGTCGGTGCCCATCCAATCCTACCGTTCTTCTACATCTGCTAGCACCGCCTGTCCAGAGTCTCCACGTTGTCCAACCAAGCCAGAGCTCATAATGACTTGTGGATGCGCAGGTAAGCCTTGGGTCTTGAAGTATCCATCCATCTCTTCGTGCCTGTGTGAAGCTTTCCGCAAGATGTCATGGCACTTCTCCATGCATCCCGGCTCGTCCACTGGTTTCTCCAGGGAGCCCATCTAAACCATCCTTCACCTAGAGGTATATTTCGTTCTGAGGTCTTGCAAGTCTTTGAGTCATCAGGTCTTGATTATTAAGTTTCTCACAACACTCATGATAAACACTCAACCAAACCCCGTCTACTAGGAGCATAGCAAAATAACGTCCCGGCCAAAGTAACAAGGGTTTAGGGGTGCTTATCATAACATAATAATCAATAACCAAAGTTTTCAAGTATATACTTGCATGCAATGGGTGAAGAAGGTTGAAACTAATGCAATAAAACCATAGGTAAAAATATGATAAGTGTGAACTTGCCTGGTATTACTTGATGAAGATAGTCGCTCTCATAATCCTGATAATTCTACTCGCCACACTCCAAGCAATCTAATGTAAACGAATAGCATTCAATTAACATTCATGCCAAGAGGAAGAACCAAAAAAACATAAGAACAAAGCATGTCTTTGTGCAAAATAACAACATACTAAGGTTTAATAAGAAAAGATAGGGCCCTATGGTGTTGTAAAAGGAACGGTGAAAGGGGTCAACTCTAAAGAGTCAAAGGATGATCAACTATCGCTATATAAGCTCGACTTGCATACACTATGGGAGATGATCAAAAATATTGAGAAAACAACATGAATGTTATTTGACAAATAGTATAAGACATAAGAATTTATTTGTAGAAAGAATTTCTTGAAATGGAGCACTAGAACGTAAGTTATAGCGAATTGAAGTATGAATGGAATTTGAATTCCCTAAAGGTCAAAAGTATTTGAATTGGATCATGGTTGTTATGAATAGAAAGTACATAACACAAGTGTTTAGGGGCAAAAGAAAATCAATGGAAAAGGTGCTACTGTTTGCAAGGTAAGATCAAATGAATGTTCGAATACAAATTTGAATCGCTCAAATTTGTAAGGTTCAAATGTTGAAACTAATGATGCTACTGGATATAGGAGATCAACATGAACATGTAGAAAAAAGAATTACTAGATTTGAAATAGCGGATCAAAAGATACAAATACTTCAATATAACATTGAATCAACTTAGAACGATGTGAACACTTTTGGGCACTAATAGATAAATCTGATTTGATCAAAATTTTAAGTTGAAAAGTTAAGACTAATGATACAAACGGGAAGATTACTTTGATACGAATCCGACACAATTGTATTCATCTAAAACGGAGCTACGGATAAAAAGATATGATCAAAAGAAGTTTGAATATGAGTGTGAACAAATTTCAAAATTTGAAAACTTCAAAAAGCTGATATGATAGGTTCATCGGTAGGTGGGATCAAGACGAAACTCTAGGCGTTGGTTTCATCTAATTCGGATAAACGAGTAAAAAGTTATGGCTATTTGAAAAATCAGGCCCAAGCTGTTTTATGGAAGAAAAATGCTATGTCTAGAAGAATTCTAGGACTAATGTGTAAATACAAAGACTAATTGATAAATCTAATTACTCTATCGCATACTAGTGTAGGAATACTAGTCTAGAAATTTTAAACTACGCGAGTATAAAAGAAAAAAATACGAAGAGAAATACCTTTAGAATACAGAGAAGAGATAATTCCAAACACGAGACGACTTCGAGAAATCCCGCCGAAGATAAGAGAATATTTTTATTTAATAAACCTAGTGAAACCAAAAGATTGATTTAACCCGAAATAGATGATTTTTTGGATGATCCTATGGGTCTATATTTATAGGTGGAAAGAAGGTCTAAAGGTCAATAGCTAGGCAATGTGGGACTAAACATATACGTAAAGAGGAGAAAAGGAGGGACCAAATGCCCATGGGCCCAGTAAATTTCGGCCAGCCCACAGGCAATTCCGGACAGCCCATTTTTCTTCCCCGCATGAACAATGTTTCCTAGTGAATAGTGCCTTTTTTTATTTTTGAAAATAAAGAGTGAAAAAAAATATAAACGAAATCAGGAGAATATTTTATATAGGCATATTATATATCAAAATTTTCATTTTCCTACAACATGAACATTTTATTTTTCACAAAATAAAAAAAATATAAAAATTTATTTTTTAAAAATTCAATAAAATCCAAATTTTGTCTTTACAGTTTTTGGCACTATTTTTCTTCTGACTTTTATTTTTTTGGGGGGTGTCATGTTACCTCCTCTCTTTCTTGCTTGGCAAGTATATTGTCACAAAAAAATTATGGTTGAAATATTGTGCCAACAATAAAATTCAAATCAAAAACCAAAGAAAAAAATGAAATGCCACATTTCATTCAAATACTTTATAGTTGAAGAAGTCATGTTATCTTCTCTCACTGATTTTAAATAGATGAATTTGAATTCAAAAGAAAAATGGGAAAGTCATTTTATTCCCTCTCATTCAAAAGTTTTAAGAAGTTTTAAATTTCACTCAAGTTTCAATCACTCAACAAACAAACTATGAACCTAATAATTATATTAACATTCCAAAATTTATAATTTTGGGATGTTACAAACTACCACACTTAAAATGAATCTCGTCCTCAAGATTCGAAGAGGCTAGAAAGAAAAGTTTTAGGTTTTGGAGGTCTTCTAACAAATCCAATGTCCTCCAAATTGGGGTGCTACCACACTTAAAATGAGAGTTACCGGTCCCTCAGATTATTAACAATCCTCTGGGATCTTGGCATGTGACTCCTCACATTCTTCATGGTAACTACTTTGGTGAAGCTCTTCCATTATATTCATAATGTTTCCATCAAAATCAAGGGTTATTCTGTTGATATAATCTTCTTCCGTCACTCGGTCTTCTTAACTGACGAGTCTCGTGACCATTCTAAATAACCTATCTATAGTTCTCATGGTGGTCTACCATTTGTGGTTATCCTGCAGAGAGAAGGGTCTTGGCTTCATCCTCACCATAAAATTTCCTACGTGTGACAACTATTGCCATGTACATGGGCTTTCATCATACATTTTAAGGCTTAACAAAGGCTTCAAGAATGTCTTCTCTCTCTATGGGTAAGTCTCTCAGATTTACCATTCCGAATAGCAAGAGAATGATAAGAGTAAGTCGTCATGGTGATCAATCCATTCCGCACCCAAATCATTACCTTGTATAAGGCTTAGCGAATCTCGTATTCTAACACTTGGGCGTCCTCACAAGCATTGTAGAATTTCTTTTGTACACGAACGAAGTTCGTACGAATTCATTGGTTCTGCAGGCTGAACAAAACATCTATCGTATCTTCACAACTCTCGGTGTTACGCATGCTCCTAAGAAAACGTTTGCTGGTGCATCATAGCTTATTCCTTCATGCTCTTGGGGCAACCTTCATGAAATCTTGAGATGCATCCTTGGTACCGGTTGTATTCCTTGAACTCATTTTCCCTTCCATTGGTTTGTGTACCAACAAAAGTGTTTGTTCCTCATATTAAATCTCTCCTCAAATTTCCAATTCCAAGGTACACTATTCTTTTGTTGTCACCCCCATAGTTTGATATGATCCAACATTTCCTTCGACTGTATTCAGTGGGTTTGGCTTCTTGGTATGCATGGTACATTCCTACTCATTGGGTCCTGTGGGTTTACTGATTACTACCACACTTAAAATGAAATATACTCATGCCTGCATAGACCATATTTTCTCATATCCTCATAAATGTTCAGAGATGTTTGTTCGGAGTGAAACAACGCATACAGTTTCAACATAGGAAATCATGACACAACAAATTTTATTGATCCATGAAGTTATTACAATCTCAGAGACTTCCGTTACAAAATTTAACTCCATAAACTCATGATAACAAGAGAGCTTCATGTTACACTTATTGCCATTGTCAAAACTTAACTTCTCCATCTTTAGCTTTCGTCCCGTGTGGATAATTACTAGCATAATGTCATGTTTCCTTGCAAGGAAAAGAAATGAGGTCCGACAAGTCTCAGGGGTTCTTGGTGTTTTGCTATTACTCCTTGGTTTTCCCGCTTCCTTCTTGGGAACATATTGTTGTAGTGGTCCAATTCCTTACACTTGAAACATCTGATATGACTCAGGTCTTTATGTGTAGGGATTTGACTCTGGCTGGTGTACTTTCTCATCTTTCCGGACTCCTTCATTCTGGCCAGTTCTTCTAAAATCTTCTTCTTGAGCGTTTCCTTCATTGCTTCTTCTTGTTGCTTGACAACTTGTTGTACCTTGGGGTGTATGTGACACTGAGCTGGGTAGTGGGTGGTTCCTTCACACAAGAAACAAGTCACCTAACTAGTTGGGCATTCCTCCGCTGGGTGATTCTCTTCACAATGAGTGCATCCATCCTTGTGTTCTTCCTCGGGTGTCCTATTTCTCCACATATCTTGCATGCACAAGGCTTCTTCATTGGGTTTTCATAGCACTTTTGAATAAGACGGGATCTTAACATAGTCTTCTTGAATTCTTCCCAGGTTTCTGCTCCACTAAATCCTTGTATGGCATGATGCATTTTCCATCAGATAGCAACACTTTGTGTAAAGTACTGAAGAGCGTGTGCCAGTTCATAATTCTGTGAAATCAAATTTCTCCTGAAGTGGTTCTCCATGTTCTGAATCCACATATCAGCCTCCAACTGGGTCATTGGTCGAGAGATTACAAGTCCAGCTTCATACTCCTTCTGGTAGGGTTGAGGTTTTGGGGATAAGATGGGTAAGAGAGAGAGGGAGGTACACACAGCACAAACAATATTTTTGAGAATAGATTTTATTTGTGGCCGTCGGAAAACACACACCAATGACGACTCACAAATCATCATATCTAACGTGGGTATATAACACGGGTTTGGACTTCTAATGGTCATACAATTATTCGAACGCTTCAGGGTCTTCGAATTCTTCGGGTCTTTAGAGTCTTCAATTGCTGCAGCTTCAATTCTTCAAATGCATGGTGAAATCCTCTTTACTTTGAAGTGGGACTCAGTTGATCCTTCATGTGTTCAAAGGGGAAAATGTATTGTCTAACTATCTGAGGCGAGAGAGAACATTCGATGAAATCAGAAGGGATGAGAAGTAAAGGATGTTCTTGAAAATAATTTTTTTGAGAGATCCTTTCCTTAGGGATTTCCAGTTTCTAGGGTCACGTCCTACAGTCAACATGTGCTCTGATACCATATCTGTTGCGACCGACTCAAAACGACTCAAGCCTCTGTGTATCTGTGCCATCCCTCGATCAGTATGCTGGCACACGTAGTACATCAATGTATATATCAAACTGCAATCACATGTAAATAACGTAAAACTGATATATACCTCAAAATCTCAGCAGAAACTGTCGAAGGGAGTGGAGTCCCAATAAACACCAACGGCAGATTGAGTGTAGACCGTAACCCTGAATTGTACTCTTACGCATCGAAAAAAATATCTGCAACATAAGATGTTGCAGCCATGTAGGTCAGCATATTGAATATGCCGGCAAGTCACAAAAGAGAGGGGTAAAAATATCATCTATACTATATGCATTTATGGCAGGTGGGGCTGTAACTTTTAGCGGAAAGCAAAGTTTTCTCCTACAACAAGAGAGGGGCTAAAAGCAAAATATTACTACGTTTTTGTAGTTAATGAGATGGTTCCTCCAACCAGTTCTCATACCCACGTTATCATTATTACCCACATCAACTATATACAATGGTGTTGATAATTCCTGATAGTTTCAGTTCCTTTGGCTCAAGTTGTCCATGACCATGGACACGGCTAATCGATTAGGTTTGAGTACTCTGTAGAGTTTTGCACACATTCCCCACAAGATTTGATCGCCTCCGAGTATGTCCTCGCACTTCAGGGTGTTTGAAGACCGGATGATCAAAACATGGTCTTTCAACGGGTCCCTCTGATCCCTTGTCGGTGCCCATCTAATCCTACCGTTCTTCTACATCTGCTAGCACCGCCTGTCCAGAGTCGCCACGTTGTCCAACCAAGCCAGAGCCCATAATGACTTGTGGCTATGCAGGTAAGCCTTGGGTCTTGAAGTATCCATCCGTCTCTTCATACCAGGGTGAAGCTTTACGCAAGATGTCATGGCGCTTCTCCATGCATCCCGGGTCGTCCACTGGTTTCTCCAGGGAGCCCATCTAAACCATCCTTCACCCGGAGGTATATTTCGTTCTGAGGTCTTGCAAGTCTTTGAGTCATCAGATCTTGATTATTAAGTTCCTCACAACACTCATGATAAACACTCAACCAAACCCCGTCTACTACGAGCATAGCAAAATAACGTCCCGGCCAAAGTAACAAGGGTTTAGGGGTGCCTATCATAACATACTACTCAATAACCAAAGTTTCCAAGTACCTACTTGCATGCAATGGGTGAAGAAGGTTGAAACTAATGCAATAAAACCATAGGTAAAAATATGATCAGTGTGAACTTGCCTGGTATTACTTGATGAAGATAGTCGCTCTCATAATCCTGATAGTTCTACTCGCCACACTCCGAGCAATCTATCATAAACGAATAACATTCAATAAACATTCATGCCAAGAGGAAGAACGAAAAGAACATAAGAACAAAACATTTCTTTGTGCAAAATAACAACATACTAAGGTTTAATAAGAAAAGATAGGGCCCTATGGTGTTGTAAAAGGAACGGTGAAAGGGGTCAACTCTAAAGAGTCAAAGGATGATCAACTATCACTATATAAGCTCGACTTGCATACACTATGGGAGATGATAAAACTATTAAGAGAACAACATGAATGTTATTTGACAAATAGTATAAGACATGAGAATTTATTTGTAGAAAGAATTTCTTGAAATGGACCACTACAACGCAAGTTATAGTGAATTGAAGTATGAATAGAATTTGAATTCCATAAAGGTCAAAAGTATTTCAATTGGATCATGGTTGTTATGAGTAGAAAGTACATAACACAAGTGTTTAGGTGCAACAGAAAATGAATGGAAAAGGTGCTACTGTTTGCAAGGTAAGATCAAATGAATGTTCGAATACAAATTTGAATCGCTCAAATTTCTAAGGTTCAAAGGTCGAAACTAATGATTCTACTAGATATAGGAGATCAACATGAACATGTAGAAAAAATAATTACTAGATTTGAAATAGCAGATCAAAAGATACAAATACTTCAATATAACATTGAATCAACTTAGACTGATGTGAACACTTTTGGGCAGTAATAGATAAATCTGATTTGATCAAAATTTTAAGTTGAAAAGTTAAAACTAATAATACAAACGGGAAGATTACTTTGATACGAATCCGACACAATTGGATTCATCAAAAACTGAGCTACGGATAAAAAGATATGATCAAAAGAAGGTTGAATATGAGTGTGACCAAATTTCGAAATTTGAAAACTTCAAAAAGCTGATATGATAGGTTCATCGGATAGGTGGGATCAAGACGAAACTCTAGGCGTTGGTTTTATCTAATTCGGATAAACGAGTAAAAAGTTATGGCTATTTGAAAGATCAGGCCCAAGTTGTTTTATGGAAGAAAAATGCTATGTCTAGAAGAATTCTAGGACTAATGTGTAAATGCAGAGACTAATTGATAAATCTAATTACTCTATCGTATACTAGTGTAGGAATACTAGTCTAGAAATTTTAAACTACAGGAGTATAAAAGAAAAAAAATACGAAGAGAAATACCTTTAGAATGCACAGAAGAGATAATTCCAAACACGAGACGACTTCGAGAAATCCCGCCGAAGAGAAGAGAATATTTTTATTTAATAAACCTAGTCAAACCAAAAGATTGATTTAACCCGAAATAGATGATTTTTTGGATGATCCTATGGGTCTATATTTATAGATGGAAAGAAGGTCTAAAGGTCAATAGCTAGGAAATGTGGGACTAAACATATACGTAAAGAGGAGAAAAGGAGGGACCAAATGCCCATGGGTCAAGTAAATTTCGGCCAGCCCACAAGCAAGTCCGGACAGCCCATTTTTCTTCCCCGCATGAATAGTGTTTCCTGGTGAATAGTGTGTTTTTTTATTTTTGAAAATAAACAGCGAAAAAAATATAAATGAAATTAAGAGAATATTTTATATTGGCATATTATATATCAAAATTTTCAGAAAAAAATTTCCTACAACATGAACATTTTATTTTCCACAAAATAAAAAATTTATAAAATTTATTTTTTTAAAATTCAATAAAATCCAAATTTTGTCTTTACAATTTTTGGCACTATTTTTCTTCTGACTTTTATTTTTTTGGGGGGTGTCATGTTACCTCCTCTCTTTCTTGCTCGACAAGTATATTGTCACAAAAAAATTATTGTTGAAATATTGTGCCAAAAATAAAATTCAAATCAAAAACCAAAGGAAAAAAAATCAAATGCCACATTTCATTCAAATTCTTTATAGTTGAAGAATTCATGTTATCTTCTCTCATTGATTTTAAATGGATGAATTTGAATTCTAAAGAAAATGGAAAAGTCATTTTATTCCTTGTCATTCAAAAGTTTTAAAAAGTTTTAAATTTCACTCAAGTTTCAATCACTCAACAAACAAACCATGAACCTAATAATTATATTAACATTCTGAAATTTATAATTTTGGATGTTACAATGGAGAACTTTGTATTGAAGATCCAAGAGAGAGAAGAAGCCATCTAGCTACTAACTACGGACCCGTAGGTCTGAAGTGAACTACTCACGAGTCACTGGAGGGGGATGATGATGATGAAGAAG
The DNA here is from genome assembly GCF_904849725.1 of Hordeum vulgare subsp. vulgare. Lineage (NCBI taxonomy): Eukaryota > Viridiplantae > Streptophyta > Magnoliopsida > Poales > Poaceae > Hordeum > Hordeum vulgare. Next base: position 392,202,715 of record NC_058523.1, on the reverse strand, counting down.
CCCTCCAACTCCAATGTCCCCTCCGGCAGGGCACCGGGAAGGGTCTCCAGATGAGATCTCGTGGAAACAGAAGCTTGCGGCGGCGGAAAAGTATTTTCGAGGCTCCCCTTATTTTTTTCTGATTTTTAGGGAATATATAGGCGCAAGATCTAGGTCACGGGGGCGCCAGGGAGGCCACAAGCCTGCCCACCGCCGCCTCCCCCCTGGTGGCGGAGTCGGGGCTTGTGGGCTCCCTGTAGTCCTCCTGGCTTGGCCCATAGGCCCCTGATTTTCTTCCGTTTGAAAAAAAAATCATTTCGGGGATTTTATTCCGTTTGGACTCCGTTCCAAAATCACATCGAAAAGAGCCAAAAACACAGAAAAAACACGAACTGACACTTGGCACTGAATTAATAAGTTAGTCCTAAAAAGATATGAAAGGCACATAAAACATCCAAAGATGACAAGATAACAGCGTGAAACCATCAAAAATTATAGATACATTTGAGACGTATCAACGGGCCAGTGTGCCACAAGCCTTGTAGCCATGGCCTCCACCCTCGCCGCGGCTACCAGGCTTGTGGGGCCCACGTGGCTCTGCCGCCCCCAATTCCAGCGCTATTTATTCCCTTTCATCCCGGAAAAAAAATCAAGAGAGAAGAGTTCATAGCGTTTCATGATCCAGAGGCGCCGCCACATCCCGTTCTTGCCATGGAGGGCAGATCTGGAGTCCGTTTTGGGCTCCGGATCAAGGAGATCGTCGCCATCGTCATCATCAACCTTCTTCCCTCTCCAATTCCATGAAGCTCTTCATCGTTCGTGAGTAATCTATTCGTAGGCTCACTGGGCGGTGATGAGTAGGATGAGATCTATCATGTAATCGAGTTAGTTTTGACGGGGATTGATCCCTAGTATCCACTATGTTCTAAGATTGATGTTGCTACTACTTCGCCATGCTTAATGCTTGTCACTAGGGCCCGAGTGCAATGAATTCAGATCTGAAATTATTATGTTGTCACCAATATATGTGTGTTTTAGATCCGAACTTGCAAGTTGTAGTTACCTACTATGTGTTATGATCCGGCAACCCCGGAGTGACAATAACCGGAACCACTCCCGGTGATGACCATAGTTTGAGGAGTTAATGTGTTCACCAAGTGCTAATGCGTTGGTCCGGTTCTTTATTAAAAGGAGAACCTATTATCCCGTAGTATCCATTTGGACCCCTCTGCCATGGGAGGGATGGACAATAGATGTCATGCAAGTTATTTTCCCTAAGCACGTATGACTACACACGGAATGCATGCCTACATCACATTGACGAACGGGAGCTAGCCACATATCTCTCCGTGTTATAACTGTTGCATGATGAATGTCATCCAACAAATCACCGATCCATTGCCTACGAGTTTGTCCCACTGCCACTGTTACTTGCTTTGTCCTGCTGCTGCTGCCACTACTGCTGCTGCTACTATTACTTGCTGCCACTGTTACTTGCTTTGTCCTGCTGCTGTTGCCACTACTATTGCTGCTAATGTTACTTGCTGTAGCTGTTACTTGCTACTGTTGCTACTTGCTACTGCTGTCACTATTGCTGTTCCTTGCCACTGCTGTTACTCGTTACACTGCTACTACCTGCTACAATACTTTTCTGGCGCCACTGATACTTCAGTTAGGAATAATCTGCCGTCAACAGATTCTTTCCTAGCACCGTTGCTATCATACTACCTTTGCTGCTTTTATCCTGCTTGCAGATACTAATCTTTCAGGTGTGGTTGAGCCGACAACTCAACTGCTAATACTGGAGAATATCCTTTCACTCTCATCGTGTTGAACCAACAAATTTGGGTTGAATACTCTACCCTCGAAAACTGCCATGATCCCACATGCTGGTGGGCCATTGCAAGACAATTGCTAATTGTTGAGCAACTGGAAGCAACTCTTTTCTCGCACCGTTGCCGGGGACTGCTAGCAGCTCTTTTCTAGCGCCGTTGTCGGGGACTGCTAGGAGCTCTTTTCTGGCGCCGTTGCCGGGGAGGATAGCTATATTCTCTGAGTCACTTGGGATATATATCTGCTAATCACTATGAAGAATCTGAAAGATCCAAGAACCAAAGTCTTGCCCTCAACTACGAGGGGAGATAAGGAACTGCCATCTAGCTCTGCACTTGATTCACCTACAATTATGAGTAAGTTTGCGACGCCACCTCCTGCTAGAAATATTGATATGTCGCCTGTGCTAGATGATGCTAGAGATGCTACTGCTATTGATGATGCTTATGATGCTACTATGCTTGATGCCATGCGTGATACTGCTAGAGATGCTATTTTGCTGATGATGCTATGCTTGATACTGCTAGAGATACTACTTTTCCTGATATGCCACTAGGGGTATTCCTTGATGCTCATTTTGCTAGAGTTACTTCCAATGCTCGTGATGCTTCTGTAATTGCCGATACTATTGAGATAGAACCTGCTTTTGCTCCTGCTAGATCTAGCTCTCCTAGATATGAATTGCCTGATATACCTGAGGGTTATGTTATGGAGGGAGAGATAGCTGAGGATTTTCTTGTGTGTAAGGATGCCTATGACGCTGAGAAATTACTTCTCAAGTGGAAGGAAAAATCTCTGAAAGCTAGGATGAAATACGACCGAAGTTTGCCACTTCACCTATCTTCATCACCGATGAGGATCATGAATTCTCTGTCGACCGTGAGATAATCTCTCTAGTCGAATCTGATCCTTTCCACGGTTATGAGTCTGAGACAGTCGTAGCCCATCTTACCAAACTACATGATATAGCCACCCTTTTCACTAGTGAGGAGAAGATCCGCTACTACTATATCCTTAAGTTGTTTCCTTTCTCTCTAAAGGATGACGCTAAAGCGTGGTTCACTTCTCTTGCTCCTCGATGTGTGAGCAGTCCCTAGGATATGGTCTATTACTTCTGTGAGAAATATTTCCCTGCCCATAAGAAGCAAGCTGCCTTGCAGGAAATATACAACTTTGCTCAACTCAAAGAAGACAGTCTCCCACAAGCTTTGGGGAGGCTCATCCAGCTACAAAATGCTTTGCCTCATCACCCTCTTAAGAAGAACGAGATACTTGATATCTTCTATAACGGACTTACCGATGCTTCTAGAGACCACCTACATAGTTGTGCCGGTTATGTTTTTAGGGAACGAACTATAGAACAAGCTGACATCCTACTGAATAACATCTTGGTCAACGATAATGCTTGGACTATCCCCGAACCACCTCCTAAGCCAACTCCTAAGAAAAGAGGTATTCTATTCCTCAGCCCCGAAGATATGCAAGAAGCCAAGAAATCTATGTAAGAGAAAGGCATTAGATCTGAAGAAGTCAAAAATCTACCACCCATCGAAGAGATCCATGGTCTCGATAACCCGATACAAGTAGTAGAGGCGAATTCTTTGCGTAGATTAAATGAGAGTGATATTCCTTTTGACAAACCTGCTAGCCTATGCTTTGATGAATTTGACAACTTTGTTTCCAAACAACAGAGTTTCAATGATTATGTTAGTAGACAATTGGAACAAAGTACTCGTATGCTTAGTCATTTAAGTGCTTGTGTAGACAGAAATGTCAATGATCTGAAGCTTCTGAGTAAACATGCCTCTATGATTACTACTCAGGTAGAACAAGTACTTAAAGCTCAGAATGACTTGCTCAGTGAATTAAATGACAACTCTGTCAGAGTCATTACTAGAGGAGGCAAAATGACTCAGGAACCTTTGTATCCTGAAGGCCGTCCTAAGAGAATTCATCAAGATTCTCAAGGAATTAATGCTGATACACCCAGTCATCCTAAGAAGACGAAGAAGGCTGATAGAAACCTACATGCCAGTTCACCAAATATTGTCACACCTGAAGAACCAAATGATATTTCTGCATCTAATACAGAAACACAATGTGGTGATGAACATGAACCTGGTGACAATATGGACAATGATGTTCATAATAATGCTCAACCTAGCAATGACAAGGATGTGGAGATTGAACTTACGGTTAATCCTGATAACCCATAACCTAAGAGATACGATAAGAATGACTTCACTGCTAGGAAGCATGGTAAAGAAAGGGAGCCATGGGTTCAGAGACCTATGCCCTTTCCTCCTAAGCCATCCAAGAAAAAAGATGATGAGGATTTTGAGTGCTTTATTGAGATGTTGAGACCCGTCTTTCTGCAGATGCAGTTAATTGATATGCTAAAAAAATTTCCAAATGCCAAGTACATGAAAGATATCGTGACCAATAAACGGAAGATACTAGAACTTGAGATCTCCACCATGCTTGCCAATTACACTTTCAAAGGTGGAACTCCTAAGAAACTTGGTGATCCCGGAGTGCCCACTATACCTTGCTCCATTAAAGGAAACTACGTAAGAACTGCCTTATGTGACCTTGGAGCCGGTGTTAGTGTTATGCCTCTCTCTCTTTATCATAGACTTGAACTGGATAAGTTGACACCCACTGAAATTTCTGTGCAAATGGCCGACAAATCAACTGCTTTCCCTGTCGGCATTTGCGAGGATGTGCCTGTTGTGGTGGCTAAATTACTATCTTGACGGACTTCGTTATCCTGGATATTCCTGAGGATGATGCCATGGTGATCATTCTTGGAAGACCATTCTTAAACACCGTAAGGGCTGTTATATATTGCAGCAAAGGCAATGTCACCTTCCATGTCAACGGTAATGAGCATATAGTGCACTTTTCGTAGAAACGATATCAAGTACATTGCATCAATGCTATCGAAAAAACTTCATCGATTCTTATTGGGAGCTTTGAATGCCCTATTCCTCGTGTTAAGATGAAGCATGATTTGCTTGTTGGGGAGATTCATGTCCCCATTGAGGTGACTTAGTGGCTATTCGACAATTCTCCGTTTCCTTTTGCGATTTGAAAAGGTTTTGTCGAGGGGATTTGATCAATCCCATTGACGGATTTCTTCCGATGACCATGAAATGGATGAATCAAGGAGTCACATACCTCTGTTTTAAGCATTCACTTTCTGTTGCTTAGAAGAAAAATGATAGATTTAGTTTAGTTTTTCCTGTTTTCTGTTTTTGCGTCCCACAGAAAAGTACCCCGAAAATAAAAGTTCTCCGATGGTCCTGAAAATCAAATATATTTTTTCTGGATTTTTTTGAAAAATACTGGGACTGAGAGCTGGCTTGGGGGGCCACACCAGTGGGCCACAAGCCCTGTAGCCGCGGCTACCAAGCTTGTGGGGCCCACAGGGACACCCTCCACTCATTCCAGCTCTCATCCTCTTCTTCTACCTCCAGAAAATATCGTTTCGCATCTCAAACCCGTGTTCTTGCTCATTTGGCTGTGATTTTCGATCTCCTTGCTCAAAGCACCATTCTCCAAACCATTTTGGGGGAAATTACTCCTTGGTAAGTGACTCCTCCATTGGTCCAATTAGTTTCTACTCTAGTGCTTTATCCTTCGCGTATTCTTGCTACCTTGGTGACCTTGTTCTTGAGCTTGAAATGTTGATTTTAGCTGGTCCCAAGTAGTTTTAGCGCGTGATACGGTCTCTAGGCAGTAGTAGGAGTAGTTGCTACGAGTTGGGTTAATCCTTACTTAATTTTCTTTCAAAGTCTCTAAAAAATTTCAGAATTTTTTAGAGTTAGAAAATGGAAAAGATGAGGAGGTTCTTGAGAGGCTCTTCAAGTCGTAACCCCAAGGAGGATGAGAAGAATCACCCCAAGTACGTGGTTCCTCGAGTCATAGAAGTTCGAGCGTGCGAGTGTCCAAGTGATGAATTTTTGCGCGCCGCTGGGCTTTATGAAGACTTTTATTACTTGGTGGAGAACGAGGTCTTACCACGTTCATTGAAGATAAGTGCCCACAATACCTCCTCCTCACCAATATTTTCGTTCAAAGCTTCAACTTTTATCCGAGGAAGAATCCTCCTATGGTTGAGTTCATGTTATACGATATCCCCCAACACATGACACTACAGGATTTTTGCAATGTGTGCAAATTACCTTATGTTGGGGATATTCATGATCCTCGTCCACGGGACTTGGAGGCTTTCATAGATACTATTGCTGTTGGAGAGGAGAGAGGAGTGTCTCGCGCTAGAATTGCTAGCATACATTTTCCTGTGCTTCGGTACTTCTCATTATTTCTGGGAAAATGTTTGATTGGCCGTGGGGAGGCTGGATCACTTAGCTCTCCAGACCTTGCGGTTTTAAGCGAAGGCCTTTATAACAATAAGACTTATAGCCTAGGTGCTATAGTAGCTCAGCGGTTGAACACAAACCGCTCCAAAGGTGTCGTCTCTGGAGGTATCTATGCTAGTCGTCTTGCTAGACCATTTGAGATACCTATTAGACTTCACGAGGAAGAAGAAATGCATCTTCCTGATAAATATCTGGATTATGACAGCATGGTTCGCCATGATTTTCTGGATAGAGATGCTAGTAGACGGATGATTTATAACCTGGTATTTAGTCAGGGTACTCATGAGACTATTACTTTGCCTGCACCTTCTTTGTTCAATCTTCATGCAAGTAGGTACACTATTATGCCCTCGGACATCTATGCATATTGGGGCTTGGCCCAACCACACGTGCCTGTGCCCGAGCCGCCAATCGAGTACCAGACGCCAGTTTATCAGTGGGAGCCGGAGGAGCTCACACAGTAGTGGCATCCATAGTCCGCTCCGGAGTATCCCGGAGCTGGTCATTTCCCTCCTTGGGAGTAGACCAAGTTAGGCCAAAAGCCTAAGCTCGGGGGAGTATGTGTTCTCACCGACATTACATTCTTGCTTATGCTTTCACTTTGTTAGTCGGTGTTTACACTTTGCCACTGTATTATCCATGCTAGTTTATTTCCGTTTTCTTGTTTTCTTGTTTTGTGTCCTTTTGAGAAAACCCAAAAATATTTTCCTTTCTTTTTTTGCTTGTTTGGAGCTTTCCTGTGTAAATAGTTTTCTTTTCTTTGAGTCGAGGTAGAAGACCATGGTTACAATGTTTAGTGGCTCTCGCATGCATACCTGTTCATTTGTTAAAGAGGCATATTACTTTGTATTCTCCTTTGTGTTTGCCTGCAGATTCAGCTTAGTCCAATGCACGAGCACTCTTATTATTGTTCAGATCGTTCGATCGTGCAAGTGAAAGGAAATAATGATGATATATGATGAAGTGACTGAGATTGGAAAAGCTGGTATGAACTCTATCTATTTTGTTTTTGTAAATATGACTAGCTTGTCGTCCCAAATTCAGCTTTGTTGAGAGAGAACCATGTTTGCAATGACAACTTAGAGATCATAGTTTCTGATGCCATGCTTAATTAGCTAGGAGCTTATAATGGTTTGTCTTGAATGCCAACATAGATTTTGAGATGACTATGATGTAGTATGATAGGATGGTATTCTCCTTTGAATGATTCAAGTGGCTTGACTTGGCGCATGTTCATGCATGTACTTGAAACAAAATCAACATAGCCTCTATGATGTTCATGTTCATGGTGATTTATATACTGCTCATTCTTGCACTCAATGTTAGTCAAACTCATTGCATCTTGATGACTATTGTCGCTCTCTAGTTGGTCGCTTCCCAGTATTTTGCTAGCCTTCACTTGTACTAAGCGCAATACTGCTTGTGCATCCACTTCCATAAACCCAAGAGTTTTTCCATGAGAGTCCACCATACCTTCCTATTTGCGGTATCTACCTGCCGTTCCAAGTAAATTTGCATGTGCCATTCTCTAAACCTTCAAGAAATAATCTGTTTTTCATTTCCCGAACCGCTCATGTGGTGACAGGGGGCTATTGGTATCTTCCATGTTAGGCGTGTTATCCTCGACATGTGTTTATTCACTGTCATTCACGAGAAAGGGGCCGGTAATTGGAATGCCCAGTTCTACACCTAAATCGAAAACATAACTGTAAAACAAGACTCCCCCCGGATTGATGTTAGTATGGACGGTACCCGAGGATTCGGCTAGCCGTGGAGTGTGATTGATTGGTGGTGGGGGAGTTAAAACTTTACTTTTCTGTTTGGGAACCGCCTATAGCATGAGTATCATGGAAGATATTGAGAACTCTTGGTCATTGCGTTGACAATGAAAGCATGCCACCCAAAATTATTATCTCTGTTTTCAAAGCTTGAGCTATGGCACCTCCGCAAATCAATGCTTCCCTCTGCGAAGGGCCTGTCTATTTATTTTCCTATTGAGTCATCCTCTTCTTATATAAGCACCAATTGGAGAGCACCTCTGTCATTTTTATGCTTTGCTTTTGATTGTATTGAGTATGACTATGACTGGATCTTTGTTGCTATGAATTACAATGTTTAGTCCTCCTTTGATCTTTGAAAGTGCTCTGCATTTATGTTTTGCGGTCTCAGAAAGAGCTAGCAAGATACCACCTATTCATACTGCTTCATGCTTGTTTTGATTGAATTGTTGGTATCTGAAACTCATTATTATTTTCTCGCTAGCTGTTTATGCCATTGATATTAGCTTACCGTGAGACCTATGTGTCACTTGCTTATGTGGTTGACTTGTGATCTTGCTGAAATTCTGGTTATGAGTTAGACATAGTTGCAACAACAAGATCAAACAGAGTTTGTCAAAGTTTTTCTTTCTCTTTCAGTTTGTCAACTGAGTTGCTTGAGGACAAGGAAGGTTTAAAGCTTGGGGGAGTTGATACGTATCCATCGTATCTACTTTTCCGAACTCTTTTGCCCTTGTTTTGGACTCTAATTTGCATGAGTTGAATGGAACTAACCCGGACTCACGCTGTTTTCAGCAGAATTGTTATGGTGTTGTTTTTGTGCAGAAATGAAAGTTCTCGGAACGTCCTGAAAATTTACGAAGAATATTTCTGGAAATATGAAAAATACCTGCGCAAAGATCCACCGGAGGGGATGGGCCAGTGGGCCACAAGTCCTGTCGCCGCGGCCTCCCCCCTGGCCGCGGCTACCAGGCTTGTGGGGCCCACATGGCTCTGCCGCGCCCAATTCCAGCGCTATTTATTCTCTTTCGTCCCAGAAAAAATCAAGAGAGAAGAGTTCATCGCGTTTCACGATCCAGAGGTGCTGCCACATCCCGTTCTTGCCCTGGAGGGCAGATCTGGAGTCCGTTTTGGGCTCCGGATCAAGGAGATCGTCGCCATCGTCATCATCAACCTTCTTCCCTCTCCAATTCCATGAAGCTCTTCATCGTTCGTGAGTAATCTATTCGTAGGCTCGCTGGGCGGTGATGAGTAGGATGAGATCTATCATGTAATCGAGTTAGTTTTGACGGGGATTGATCCCTAGTATCCACTATGTTCTGAGATTGATGTTGCTACTACTTTGCCATGCTTAATGATTGTCACTAGGGACCGAGTGCCATGAATTCAGATCTGAAATTGTTATGTTGTCACCAATATATGTGTGTTTTAGATCCGATCTTGCAAGTTGTAGTTACCTACTATGTGTTATGATCCGGCAACCCCGGACTGACAATAACTGGAACCACTCCCGGTGATGACCATAGTTTGAGGAGTTCATGTGTTCACCAAGTGGTAATGCGTTGGTCTGGTTCTTTATTAAAAGGAGAACCTTAATATGCCGTAGTATCCATTTGGACCCCGCTGCCACGGGAGAGATGGACAATAGATGTCATGCAAGTTCTTTTCCGTAAGCACGTATTACTACACACGGAATGCATGCCTACATCACATTGACGAACGGGAGCTAGCCACATATCACTCCGTGTTATAACTGTTGCATGATGAATGTCATCCAACAAATCACCGATCCATTGCCTACGAGTTTGTCCCACTGCCACTGTTACTTGCTTTGTCCTGCTGCTGCTGCCACTACTGCTGCTGCTACTGCTACTTGCTGCCACTGTTACTTGCTTTGTCCTGCTGCTGTTGCCACTACTGTTGCTGCTACTGTTACTTGCTGTTGTTGTTACTTGCTACTATTGCTACTTGCTACTGCTATCACTATTGGTGTTCCTTGCCATTGTTGTTACTCGTTACACTGCTACTACCTGCTACAATACTTTTCTGGCACCATTGATACTTCAGTTAGGAATAATCTGTCGTCAATAGATTCTTTCCTAGCACCATTGCTATCATACTTCCTTTGCTGCTTTTATACTGCTTGCAGATACTAATGTTTTAGGTGTGGTTGAGCCGACAACTCAACTGCTAATACTAGAGAATATCCTTTCACTCCCGTCGTGTCGAACCAACAAATTTGGGTTGAATACTCTACCCTCGAAAACTGCCGCGATCCCACACGCTGGTGGGCCATTGCAAGACAATTGCTAATTGTTGAGGAACTGGAAGAAGCTCTTTTCTGGCGCCGTTGCCAGGGATTGCTAGCAATTTCCTCACACTAAGAGTGATATTCTTCATTGGCTGAAGAAAATCGATTCATCGTGTGTTGCACATCTAAGTCATCAATTTTGCATAATTATTAGGATGTGTGCATGTTTTTACAAAACATTTGAAGATTCTAAGATATTTAGCTCACACAGCAACTTGCAAAACCTTTTCTCATCCAAGGGCTTAGTGAAGATATCTGCTAGTTGATCGTCAGTCTTCACATGGTCGATGAGGATATTGCCCTTGAGGACATAGTCCCAAAGAAAATGATGACGAATCTGGATGTGCTTGGTCTTCGAGTGCTGTATTGGGTTGTATGCAATCTTGATTGCACTCTCATTGTTGCAGTAGAGAGGCACATTATTCATGTTGATGTCGTAGTCCTTGAGGGTTTGCTTCATCCATAGCAATTGAGCACAACATGAACTAGCCGCAATGTACTCAGCTTCGGCAGTGGAGAGGGAAACGCAGTTCTGCTTCTTTGAGGACCAGCAGACTAGTGATGTTCCGAGGAAATGACATGTGCCAGAGGTTGACTTGCGATCCACACGGTCACCACCATAGTCAGAATCAGAATATCCCACAAGATGAAAATTTGAACCCTTGGGGTACCATAATCCTAGTGCTGGTGTGTGAGCTAAGTATCGAAGAATATGCTTCACAGCCTTATGGTGTGATTCCTTTGGTTTTGCTTGAAAACGTGCACACATGCAAACACTAAGAATTATATCTGGCCTAGATGCACATAAATACAGTAAAGAGCCAATCATGGGGCGATATACCTGCTGATCGAATACTTTACCATTTTCGTCAGTGCAGAGGTGGGCGTTGGTAGGCATAGGAGTCTTGGTACCTTTGCATTCATGCATGTCGAATTTTCTCAGAACATCCTTGAGGTATTTCTCCTGTGATATGAAGATTCCATTGTGTTGTTGATGATTTTGAAGACCTAAGAAGAATTTTAGCTCCCCCATCATAGACATATGATATTCTTCACTCATCATGTAAGCAAATTCATCATTTTAACATTTGTCAGCACAGCCAAATATGATGTCATCGACATATATCTAGCACACAAATAGTTCATTATCATAGGATTTAGTGAAAAGAGTTGGATCGAGTGAACCAGGTTTGAAGCCTTTCTTCATGAGGAATTCCTTCAATGTATCATACCTTGCCCTGAGGGGCTTGCTTGAGACCATAAAGCGCCTTTTTGAGTCTGAAGACTTTGTCTAGATTCTTTGGATCCTCAAAACCTAGGGGCTGAGCAACATATACTTCTTCCTCAAGCTTACCATTGCGGAATGCACTTTTCACATCCATTTGATATAAGATGATGTTATGATGATTAGCATAAGCAAGTAGTATTCGAATAGCTTCAAGTCTAGCAACAGGTGGAAAAGTTTCATCCAAATCTATTCCTTCAACCTGTGTGTAGCCTTGGGCTACAAGTCGTGCCTTATTCCTCACCACTTGACCATCTTGATCTTGCTTGTTTCAGAAAATCCACTTGGTTCCGATGATATTGTCCTTGCGAGGATCTGGTCGTTTGACGAGCTCCCATACGTCAGGCAGCTTGAATTGAAGAAGTTCGTCTTGCATGGCTTAGATCCACTCCAGTTCCATGAAATCCTCAGCAGCTTTTGAAGGTTCTGTGATAGACACAAAGGAGAAATGCCCACAAAAGTTAACTAAGTGTGAAGCTTTTGCGCGAGTGAGAGGACCTGGCGTGTTGATGTCATTGAGGATTTTGTCAAGTTCCACTTCATTCGCAATCCTCGGATGAGCTGGTTGAGGATTTCGTCTGAGCTGAGGAATTGGTTCTTGAGCAATTTCCTCAGGTGCATCTTCTTGATTTTCATCAGTGATGGGAATGATTTCTTCACCAATTTTCTCGGTGGGAACAATGTCTTCAGTAGCTTTGAGCTTTATTGCTTCCTTAGGACACAACTAATCTGGATTAGGAGGCAATTGCTTTCTTTGCGAGCCATTAGTTTCATCAAACCGCACATCTACAGTCTCAACAACCTTGTTGTGATAATGTTTGAAGACTGTGTAGGTGTGCGAGTTCTTTCCATAACCGAGCATAAAACCCTCATGTGCCTTAGGTGCAAACTTTGAGCTATGTTGAGGATCTCTAATCCAACATTTTGCACCGAAGACTTTGAAATAACTTACATTGGGTTTCTTTTCTATGAGGAGTTCATATGAGGTTTTCTTGAGGAATTTGTGAAGATATACCCTTTTGATGATATGGCATGCAGTGTTGATTGCTTCAGGCCAAAAGCGACGAGGAGTATGATATTCTTCAAGCATGGTTCTTGCCATCTCAACCAAAGTCCTATTCTTCCTTTCGACGACACCATTCTGTTGAGGAGTATAAGGCGCAAACAATTCGTGAGTAATACCAAGTTCATCAAGATAATTATCAAGACCAGTGTTTTTGAACTGTGTTCCATTATCACTCCTGATGTGTTTGATCTTGATGCCAAAGTTCATCGAGGCCCTTGAAGAAAATCGTTTGAAGACTTCCTGCACTTCAGTTTTATATAAAATGATATGCACCCATGTATATCTAGAATAATCATCAACTATGACAAAGCCATATAAAGATGTTGCATTTGTTAGAGTGGCATAATGAGTAGGTCCAAATAGATCCATGTGAAGCAATTAAAATGGACGAGTAGTGGTCATGATAGTCTTCGAGGGGTGCTTCGATCTGGTCATTTACCTAGACTCAGAAGCACCGCAGAGGTGATCCTTGAGGAATTTGACTGATTCCATGCCAATGACATGCTTCTTCTTCGCGAGTGTCTGAAAATTCCTCATGCCTGCATGACCGAGGCTTCGATGCCACAGCCACCCTTCTGAGGTTTTTGCTAGTAAGCAAGTGGCTGGTTGAGGACCTATAGAGAAATCAACAATGTACAAATCCCCTCTTCTAACACCTTCGAACACTTTGGATGTGTCAGATTCCATGATGACAACACATCTATATCTTCCAAAGATAAAAATCATATCAAGATCACAAAGCATTGAGACTGACATGAGGTCAAATCCAAGGGATTCAACAAGCATTACTTTGTCCATGTGCCTATCCTTGGAAATAGCCACTTTGCCAAGTCCCAATACCTTGCTTTTACCTTTGTCAGCATATGTGATTTGCTTCAGGGGTGATGGAGTTAGTGGCACATTCATCGGCAAGCTTTTGTCACCAGTCATGTGGTGTGTGCAGCCACCATCAAGAACCCACTCAGTACTCTTGGGTTTATCACCCGGCAGATGAATTAGTACAACTTACCATCTCATATGCTTGAGACTTAAAGAATATGATATCAATTTCATCAGATAGGAATTTCATCATAAACAGAATTATAAGGACGTGTGAAATATTTCTATTTCCTCAATATTAGCTTGCGTCCTATCAAGCATTTTCCTCAGGTCTCGAGCAAATTCTTTAGATGATGATTTTCATCTGGAGACCTGACCTGCAGAAGTGATTAGTTCAATTTCTTCACCACCCACATGTGAAGGGGTGGTAAAGCATTCATCATCATGCGAGCACCATATGAGAAAGGGGGCATTGAAGCTAATGCACTTCTCTTAACACTAGGGGGGTTAAAGTACTCAAATGAATATGCAGAGAACTTATTTGAGGATTTATGAACATTGTGATTTGAAGAATAATGCTCATGTTCATATTCCTTGTAATTTCCCTGCATGTTAGAAGCATTAGCACGGGTACGAACATAGTTTTGACCAGTTGAGGATTTTGATCCTCCTGAAAACTTTGGTCCTCCTGAGGAATTTGTTCTGGGGTTCAAATTCTTCATAGGTGGTGTCATGAGGACATTCACCTGAAGATTTTCAAGGCAACTTTTGGGAACCCATAATTTCCTCAGGGGAGGCCCATTCCTGCAGTTAGTTCCAACATATCGAGCAAATACTTCACCAGGTTGATTTTTGAACAGTCTATAGTTGGAGTCAAATGACTCATCTGAGGAATAGGATAATTCACATGAAAAGCATGTTAGATTGGATGGATCAAAAGGAGGCCCTGTAGCAGCAACCCATGAGGTTTTGGGATACTGCTCAGGTTTCCAATAAGATCCATCAGCATTCAATTTCCTCTCAAAGGCAATTCCTTCTTTCCTCGGGTTCCTGTTCAAGATCTGCTTTTTGAGCACATCACAAAGGGTTTGGTGTCCTTTGAGACTTTTGTATATGCCTATCACAAACAATTCCTTCAGCCCTGCATTTTCATGAGTGAAATTTGTGGTTTCCTCAAGTGAGGAATTTGACACTACAGGAGTAGTTGAAGAATTTCTAGCAATAGAAGCATTTGATGATTCTGGTGAAGAATTAGCAGTTTCACGTTCGATGCATTTAAGACATGGAGGAATGAATTCAGCTTGAGCAACACTAATCTGTTGAGCTAGTAATGAATCATTTTCCATACAAAGATCATCATGAGAAATCCTCAGCTTCTCAAGATCAAGCTTCCTTTGAAGAAATTCATAGGAAAGTTTCTCATGATCTGCGAGGAGTGTAACATGACGATCTTGAAGATTATCAAATCTGGACTGAAGACTTTTCATATATTCAGTGAGGATTTGGGTAAGATTCAGTTCATCATTCCACATATCATCACTTCTATCTAGCAGTTTCTGAAGCTTTTCCAGGGCAGTTTGTTGTTTAATGGCAAAGATAGCAAGTTTACCGTAACTGGGTTTTTTGTAATCATCAGGTTCACAGTCACTTGAATCAGAGGAGGAAGCATCATTCGATACCTTTGAACCTTTTGCCATGAAGCAATAGGTTGGAGCGAAGTCATCAACATAGTCATCAGTGTGGATGGTGTTATCATTTTCTTCAAGGTTGAAGATTGAGTTGCTCACGAATGTGGTTGCAGGTGCAAGGCTAGCCTGTCCGGATTCTGAGTCTTCACCAGAACCCTCCTCTTCATCACATTCCTTGAATTCTGCCTCGGAATCCATTTCCTGGCCAATAAGTGCCAGAGCCTTTCTGAAACTAGTCTTCTTGTGCGATGAGGACTTTGAAGATGAGGATTTTGAAGATTTCTTCTTTTTCTTCGAGTCATCAGAACTTTTATCCTTGTATTTCTTCTTCTTTGATTCCTTTCCCCAACGAGGACAATCTGCAATGTAGTGACCTGATTTCTTGCATTTGTGGCAGGTTCTTTTCTTGTAGTCCTCAGATGAAGATTCTGATTTCCTCATATCTCTTCTTGAAGATTTACCAAACTGGCCACGTCGTGTAAACTTATGGAATTTTCTCACGAGCATTGCAAGATCCTGTCCAAATTCTTCAGGATCAGCAATGCTACCATCCGAGTCTTCTTCTTCAGATGAGGAAATTGCTTTAGCCTTCAGTGCACATGGTCTAGAATAGCTTGGTCCATATAGATCTCTCTTTTCTTCTTGTTGGAATTAATGAGTATTGAGTCTTTCGAGTATGTCAGCTGGATCAAGCCTCTTGTAGTCTGGTCTTTCTTGAATCATCAGAACTAAAGTATCAAATGAGGAATCCAAAGATCTTAGTTGTTTCTTCACAACTTCGTGATTAGTAATGTCTCGAGCTCCCAATGCTTGCAGTTCATTTGATATGTCAGTGAGGCGATCAAAGGTATCTTGGCAGCTTTCATTGTCAAGCCTCTTGAAGCGATTGCGCAGAACATCAACACGAGAATCACATTGGGTTCATACTCCTTCATTAACTTTGGACAACCTTGATCATGCCTGCAGTCGACATAACTAAAACTCCAGGTGGTTAAACCAAAATCACACAGAACAAGGGAGTACCTTGCTCTCATACAAATTGAAAGTGCATTATATCGACTAGAGGGGGGTGAATAGGAGATTTTTAGAATTTCATCACCGAGGAAATTCCTTCTGAGGAAATTCCTCACTGATGACTAACTTGCAGCGGAAACAACAAAGGATCAGGAGTGCAAAGTATCACTACAACAGTTTTTCAGAGTGAAGAATATGAAAAACAATTTGCACAGTATGCAGGCACGGAGAAAACAGATGAGGATTAACTCGCGTGAAGAATTTGGGGTTGATGAGTTTCAGAGAAGGTCTTCAGCAAATTCTTCAAACAGTGACAATGAAAATCATCAACACACAATCTGAGGAATGTAAAGAGTTGAAGAAGTAGAACCCGTTTCACAGTGAAGACAGTGGTTGATGACCCAGTTCCAACTGTTGTGACAGTTGTACATCTGGTTTGGAGCGGCTTGGTATTGAAACCAAAAGATACACAGTCCCGGGAAACACAGTCCCTTCTGTATTCTCCTTGGGCTAAGAACACACAGTCCTCACCCAACACTCGTGGTAAGTCTTCAGGGCAGACTTCCAAACCCTCACAAACTTGGTCACTTGGTGATCTACAATTGACTGCTGGATTGATCTAGACCATGAAGCCTAACCGTCTGAAGGATGCACAGTCCTCAAAGGTAAAAGGCTTCAGTCCCACACAGGAACAACTTCTTCAGTGATGCTCAATCACTTGGTTTTCCGTTTGTGGTTTGGTGTTTGGGATATTTCCTCACTGATGAATTACTCTCGAAGACTGAGGAATTTGGGTTGCTCTTATGACAAGTGTCAGTTTCTAACGGAGCAGCCACCCAGCTAATGGTTGTGGGTGGCTGCTATTTATAGCCTGGGAGCATCCCGACATGATTTGAGATTAATGCCCTTAAATAATATGACCGTTGGTGTGGATAAGACCAATGACGTGGCGCGACTAGCGGTAACGGTCAGGACCCTCAACTGTGAGAGTCCTCATGTCTCTTATATTCCTCACTTGAGGCTTTTGGTAGGATTAGGCTTGGGTTGAGCATCATGAGGAAATTCGTTCCGACGTGTTACTTAGACCCCCTTTAACAGTACGGCGTTCCTATGACTCAAAGGTGAAGAAAATAAAACAGACAGAATAAATCTTCATGCTTCAAAGTCTTCAGATTGATTTTCTTAAGGACACACCTAATTCCTCAATTTCAATATCTTTATGAGGAATACCAATTTCATCGCAATTTCTTCGCGATTCAATTCTTCAGCTTCAGACCAATTTCTTCAACCGAAGATATACATTTTTAGGGGTTGATATTCATCGAATATTTCAAACTCCTCAGCGACTTATAGATCATGTGTACACTCATGAACACATTAGATACTAAACCTATAAGTCTTCAAATCACCAAAATCACCAAGGGGCACTAGATGCACTTACAAGTGACAATGAAAATCTTCAACATACAATATGAGGAATTGAAAGAGTTGAAGAAATAGAACCCGTTTCACAATGAAGACAATGGTTGATGACCCAGTTCCAACTGCTGTGAGAGTTGTACGTCTGGTTTGGAGCGGCTTGGTATTGAAACCAAAAGACACACAGTCCGGGGACACACAGTCTCTACCGTATTCTCCTTGAGCTAAGAACACACAATCCTCGCCCAACACTCATGGTAAGTCTTCAGGGCAGACTTCCAAACCCTCACAAACTTGGTCACCCGACGATCCACAATTGACTGCTGGATTGCTCTAGACCATGACGCCTAACCGTCTGGAGGATGCACAATACTCAAAGGTAAAAGGCTTCAGTCCCACACAGGAACAAATTCTTCAATGATGCTCAATCACTTGGTTTTTGGTTTGTGGTTTGGTGTTTGGGGTATTTCCTCACTGATGATTTACTCTCGAAGACTCTGAGGAATTTGGGTTGCTCTAAATGACAAGTGTAAGTTTCTCACGGAGCAGCCAACCTGCTAATGGTTGTGGGCGGCGACTATTTATAGCCTGGGAGCATCCCAACATGATTGGACATTAATGCCCTTAAATAATATGACCGTTGGTGTGGATAAGATCGGTGATGTGGCGCGAATTGCGGCAACGGTCGGGACCCTCAACTTTGAGAGTCCTCATGTCTCTCATATTCCTCACTTGAGGCTTTTGATAGGATTAGGCTTGAGCATCATGAGGAAATTCATTCTGAAGTGTTACCTAGACCCCCTTTAACAGTACGGTGTTCCTATGACTCAAGAGTGAAGAAAATAAAACAGAAAGAATAAATCTTCATGCTTCAAATCTTCAGATTGATTTTCTTCAGGACACACTGAATTCCTCATCTTCAATATCTTCATGAGGAATATCAATTTCATCGTAATTTCTTCGCGATTCAATTCCTCAACACAAGACCAATTTCTTCAGCCGAAGATATACATTTTTAGGGGTTAATATTCATCGAATATTTCAAACTCCTCAGCCACTTATAGATCCTGTGTACACTCATGAACACATTAGATACTTAACCTATAAGTCTTCAAACCACCAAAAACAGTAAGGGGCACTGGATACACTTACAGATTCATGGAATCCTCAAACTGTAGTGTCCCAAGCTGTCACCATTGGGATCGCCGGTTCTGGACTATAATAGGTGCATACTACTCACAGGTAGGATCTAGAACACAAATATATTCATGAAAACATAAGGTATTCAGATCTGAAATCATGGCACTCGGGCCCAAAGTGACAAGCTTTAAGAGTAACAAGTAGTAGTAAAGATGATAAACACCATAGTAGATGATAGGCAACATGCCCCCAACAATCCGACGAACTATTACATGATCTAACTCATCCAATCTCTCCCATCCGCTTCACCTACAACAGGGAATTACTCACACATGATAGGAGAAGCCATGGAAGGATGATGGAGTGGTGATGGTGATGACGATGGCGACGATTTCCCCTCTACGGAGGCCCAAACAGCCTCCTGATTAGCTCTCCCGAAGAAGAACCGAGGGTGGCGGCGGCTCCACGTCGAGAACTTGCAAAAGGACTTCTGTTTTGGCATTTCTACGTCACGGGTAAAAATAGGAGCCAAAGTAGGCACCAGAGGGGGTGGGCCCCACCTAGGTGGCCTCCTGGCGCGGCCACGGGGTGGGCTGTTGGGGAACGTAGCATAAATTCAAAATTTTCCTACGCCATATTCAGATCTTCCTATGGAGAGACCAGCAACGAGAGAGGGGTGAATGGATCTTCATACCTTTGAAGATCGCTAAACGGAAGCATTACTAGAACGCGGTTGATGGAGTCGTACTCGCGACGATTGAGATCGCGGTGTGATTCCTATCTAGTGCCGAATCACGGCACCTCCGTGTTCAACACACGTGCAGCCCGGTGACTTCTCCCACACCTTGATCCAGCAAGGAGTAGGGAGAGGTTGGGGAAGATCTCCGGCAGCAGGACGTCATGGTGTCGATGGAGAGACGAGGTCTCCCGGCACGGCTTCGCCAATCACCGTGGGAGAGGAGGAAGAAGAGAGACAGGGCTGCGCCGAGAGAGATGGAAAACCGTGTTCTCAAAGGCCAAAAACCCCAGCTATATATAGGGGGAAGGGAGGGTGGCGCCCCCTTTAGGGTTTCCCACCCTAAAGGGGGGGGGCAGCCCTAGATGGGAGAGGGGGTGGCGGCCAGCAGGGGGAGAGGGGGGTGGCGCACCCCCGGTGGGCCTTAGGCCCACCAGACTTAGGGTTTCCCCCCTTTCCCTCTCTAGGCGCTTTGGGCTGGGTGTGGGGGGCGCACCAACCCACCCAGGGGCTGGTTCCCTCTCACACTTGGCCCATGTAGCCTCCTCGGGCTGGTTCCCCTCCCGATGGGCCTCCGGAACCCTTCCGGTGGTCCGGACACTTTGCAAGTGGTGCCCGAAACATTTCTGGCGTCCAAACCCATCCATCCTATATATCAATGTTTACCTCCGGATAATTCCGGAGCTCCTCGTTACGTCCATGATCTCATTCGGGACTCCAAGCAACCTTCGGTAACCTCGTACAACAATTCCCTATAACCCTAGCGTCATCGAACCTTAAGTGTGTAGACCCTACGGGTTCGGGAGGCATGCAGACATGACTGAGACACTCTCTGGCCAATAACCATGAGTGGGATCTGGATACCCATCGTGGCTCCCACATGTTCCACGATGATCTCATCAGATGAACCATGATGTCAAGGATTCAATCAATCCCGTATACAATTCGCTTTGTATGTGGGTATAGGACTTGCCCGAGATTCGATCGTCGGTATACCCATACCTTGTTCAATCTCGTTACTAGTAAGTCTCTTTACTCATTCTGTAGCACACCATCCTGTGACTAACTCCTTAGACACATTGAGCTCATGATAATGTTCTACCGAGTGGGCCCAGAGATACCTCTCCATCACATGGAGTGACAATTCCCGATCTCGATTCGTACCAACCCAACACACACTTTCGGAGATACCCGTAGTGCACCTTTATAGTCACCCAGTTACGTTGTGACGTTTGATACACTCAAAGCACTCCTACGGTATCCGGGAGTTCTACAATCTCACGGTCGAAGGAAAGACACTTGACATTAGAAAACCTTTAGCATACGAACAACATGATCTAGTGCTATGCTTAGGATTGGGCTTGTCCATCACATCATTCTCCCAATGATGTGATCCTGTTATCAATGACATCCAATGTCCATGATCAGGAAACCATGATCATCTATTGATCAACGAGCTAGCCAACTAGATGCTTGCTAGGGACACATTGTGATCTGTTTATTCACACATGTATTACTGTTTCCTGTTAATACAATTATAGCATGAACAATAGACGATTATCATGAACAAGGAAATATGATAATAACCATTTTATTATTGCCTCTAGGGCATATTTCCAATAGTCTCCCACTTGCACTAGAGTCAATAATCTAGTTTACATCACTTTGTGATTGTAATAAATTCAACACCCATACAATTTTGGGGTTTGATCATGTCTTGCTTGTAAGAGAGGTTTATAGTCAACGACTCTGAACCTTTGATATCCGTGTTTGCTTTACAAATCTCTACGTCATCCTATAGATGCTACTACGCCCCATCTGAAACCATTCCAAATGATTGCTCCACTGTACGAATCCGGTTTACTACTCATAGTCCTCCGGATCAGTGACAAAGCTTGTATCGATGTAACTCCTTTACGACGAACTCTTTAATCACTTCCATAATTGAGAAAAATTCCTTAGTTCATTAGTTACTAAAGATAACTTTGACCGCTGGCCAGTGATACATTCCTGGATCACTCTCGTACCCCATGACTGACTCATGGCAAGGCACGCTTTAGGTGCGGTACACAACATAGCATGCTTGTAGAGTCTAAGGCTGATGCATAGGGGACGACATTCATACTTTCTGTTTCTTCTGCCGTGGTCAAGCTTTGAGTCGTACTCAAATTTACACCTTGCAACATAGCCAAGAACTCCTTCTTTGCTGATCTATTTTCTACTCCTTCAAAAACTTGTCAAGGCATGTATTTCGCTGACAGTTCCATTAAGCACTTTGATCTATCTTCATAGATCTTGTTGCTCAACTCTCAAGTAGCTACATCTAGGTTTTCTTTGAAAAACTGTTTTCAAACAACCCTTTATGCTTTACAGAATTTCTACATTATTTCCGATCAATAGTATGTCAACCACACATATTCATCAGAAATTCTATAGTGCTCCCACTCACCTTTTGGAAATACAAGTTTCTCATAAACTTTGTATAGAACCAAAAACTTTGATCATCTCATCAAAGTATATATTCCAACTCCGAGATGCTTGCTCTAGTCCATAGAAGGATCGCTGGAGCTTTGCATACTTGTTAGCACCCATTACGATCGACAAAAATCTTCTGGTTGTATCACATACAACCTTTCCTCAAGGAAACCGTCGAGGAAACAATATTTTGACATCCTATCTACAACATTCCATAAATGATGCAGCAACTACTAACATGATTTCAACAGACTTTCGGCATCGCTACGAGTGACAAAGTCTCATCGTAGTCAACTCTTTGAACTTTGTCGAAAACACTTTTGCGATAAGTCGAGCTCTCTTAATGTTGACTTTTCACCATCATCGTCTGTCATCTTTTTGAAGATCAATTCACAGTTAATAGTCTTATGACCATTAAGTGGTTCTTTCGAAGTCTATGCATTGTTTTTCATACATGGATCCTCTCTCATATTTCATGGCCTCCAGCCATTTGTCGGAATCCGGGCCCACCATCACTTCTCCATAGCTCGTAGGATCATTGTTGTCCAACAACATGACCTTTCAAGACAGGGTCACTGTACCATTCTGTAGCAGCAGTACGTGACCTTGTCGACCTACGAGGTTTCTAGTAACTTGATCTGAAGTCTCACAATCATTATCATTAGCTTCCACTTCAATTGGTGTAGGTGCCACAGTAACAACTTCCTGCGCCTACTACACACACACTGGTTGAAGTGATGGTTCACATAACCTCATCAAGTTTCCACCAAAACTCCCATTCAATTCTTTCGAGAGAAACTGTTCCTCGAGAAAGGACTCGTTTCAGGAAACAAACACATTTTCTTCCGGATCTGAGATAGGAGGTATACCCAACTGTTTGGGTGTCCTATGAAGATGCATTTATCCGCTTTGGGTTCGACCTTATCAGGTTGAAAACTCTTTCACATAAGCATCGTAGCCCCAAACTTTTAAGAAATGATATCTTAGGTTTCTCTAAACCATATTTCGTACGGTGTCATGTCCAACGAAATTACGGGGTGTCCTATTTAAAGTGAATGCGGTTGTCTCTAATTCCTAACCCATAAAAGATATTGGTAATTTGATAATAAATATCATACTATGCACTATATCTAATAGGGCACGACTATGACATACAGACACACCATCAGACTATGGTGTTCCAGGTGGCATGAGTTGTGAAACATTTTTGACGTGAAACTACTTTCACATTGTATTAAATGTTTACCAAATTCATAACTCATATATATATATATATATATATATATATATATATATATATACGTTTACCTCCACGATCACATCCTAGACATACTATCCTTTTTTCACCATGATCTTCAGCTTCACTCTGAAATTACTTAAACATTTCAATAATTCAGATTTCTGTTTTATCAATTAAATACACTAGTATCTACTCAAATCATTTGTGAAGTATGAACACAATGATATCCACTGTGTGCCTTAGTACTCATCGGACTGCACACATCAAAATGTATTACTTCCAACAAGTTACATTCTTGTTCCATCTCACTGGAAAAAGAGGTCTTCAGTCATCTTGCCCATGTGGTTTGATTTGCATGTCTCAAGTGATTCAAAATCAAGTGAGTCAAATGATCCATCCGCATGGAGTTTCTTCATGCGTTTATCCCAACACGCATGGTTTGCATGTTTCAAACGTTTCAAAAATGAGTGAGTACAAAGAACCATGAACATGGAGCTTCTTCATGCATTTTATGTCAATATGACTCAAGAAGTAGTGCCACAAATAAGTGGTACTATCATTACTACTTTTTATCTTTTGGTAACAATATTATGAACATGTGTATCACTACGATCGAGATTCAATAAACCATTCATTCTAGGTGCAAGACCATTTAAGGTATCATTCAACTAAACAGAATAACCATTATTCTCTTTAGATGAATAAACGTATTTGCCATGAACATAATCGAATCATGTCTATGCTCAACGCAAACAACAAATAACAATTACTTAGGTTTTACACTAATCTCGATGGTAGAGGGAGCGTGCGATGTGTGATCATATCAACCTTGGAAACACACACATCATCACCTTGCCTTTAACTAGTCTCTGTTTATTCCGTAGCTTTTATTTCGAGTTACTAACACTTAGCAACCAAACCGATATCTTATGCCATGGTGCTACTAGGAGTACTAGTAAAGTACACATCAATATCATGTATATCCAATATACTTCTGTCGACTTTGCCAGCCTTCTCATCTACCAAGTGTCTAGGGTAGTTCCTCTTCAGTGACTGTTCCCCTTATTTCATAAGCTCATAGTCTCGGCTTTGGGTTCAACCTTTGGATGTCTTCATAGAGCAGCAACTGGTTTTCCATTTAATGTAGTATCCCTTCAAGCCCTTTCCCTTCTTGAAACAAGTGGTTTTACAAACCATCAACAATTGATGTTCCCTTTTGACTTCTACTTTCGTGGTGTAAAACATCATGAATGGCTCAAGGATCATCATATCCATCCTTGATATGTTATAGTTTATCACCAAGCTCTAGTAGCTTGGTGTCAGTGACCTTGGAGAACTATCACTGTCTCATGTGGAAGTTCAACTCCCACTCGATTCAAGCGATTGTAGTACTCAGATAATCTGAGGACATGCTACGATTGAGCTCTACTCCTTTACTTTGCAAACAACTAATCTCGTCGGAGGTCTCATACCTCTCAACAAGGGCACGAGCATGAAATCCCAATTTCATCTCTTGGATAATCACATATTTCCCGTGACGTTCGAAACATCTTTAATGCCTTAATTCTAAGTTGTTCAAGAAACACGCACTAAACTATCATGTAGTTGTCAAAAACATGTATGTCGGATGTTTGCAACATCTACAAACCATGCTTGGGGTTCAGCACACTGAGTGGTGCATTAAAGACATAAGCCTTCTGCGTAGCAATGAGGACAATCCTCAGTTAATGGACCAAGTCTGCACAACTGCTACTTTTATCTTTCAACTAAGATTTCTCAAGGAACATATCATATACCATAGAGCTATCGCGCAAGTTACATAATTTGCAAAGACCTATTTGACTATGTTCATGATAATTAAGTTCATCTCATGAACTCCCACTTAAATCGACATCCCTCTAGTCATTTAAGTGATACATGATCCATGTCGACTAACCCGTGTCCGATCATCACGTGAGGCGGACTAGTCGTCATGGTGAGCAACTTCATGCTGATCGTATTCAACCATACGACTCATGTTCAACCTTTCGGTCTCTTGTATTCGAGGTCATGTCTGTACATGCTAAGCTCGTCGAGTCAACCTAAGTGTTTCGCGCGTGTAAATCTGGCTTACACCCGTTGTATGCGAATGTTAGAATCTATCACACCCGATCATCACGTGGTGCTTCAAGACAACGATCCTTCTCAACGGTGCACACTTAGGGGAATACATTCTCGAAATTTTTATGAGGGATCATCTTATTATGCTACTGTCGTTCTAAGCAATAAGATGAAAAACATGAGAAACATCACATGCAATCATATAGTGACATGATATGGCCATTATCATCTTTGCTCTTTCGATCTCCATCTTCGGGCATCGCATGGTCATCGTTGTCACCGGCGTGACACCATGATCTCCATCATCGTGTCTCCATGAAGTCGTCACGCCAACTACTACTACTAGTATAGCTAACTGTTACCAATGAAGTAAAAGTAGTAAACACATGGCGTTGCATCTCATACAATAAATTAAGGCAACTCCTATGGCTCGTGCCGGTTTTCATACTCAACAACATGCAAGTCGTGATTCCTATTACAATAACTTGATCATATCGTACATCACACATGTAACATCAGAACTTCGGCCATATCACATCACATGTCAAACCCTGCAAAAACAATTTAGACGTCCTCTAATTGTTGTTGCAAGTTTTACGTGGCTGATTTGGGTTTCTAGCAAGAACGCCTTGTTACCTACGTGACAGCCACAACGATGATATGCGAAAACTATTTACCCTTCATAAGGACCCTTTTCATCAAATCCAATCCGACTAGAGTGGGAGAGACAGACACCCGCTAGCCACCTTTATGCACGGTGTGCATGTCGACCGGTGGAACCTATCTCACGTAAGCGTACGTGTAAGGTCGGTCCGGGCCGCTTCATCCCACAATACCGCCGGAAAAGAATGAGCCTAGTACCGGCAAGCAATTGAAAAATCAGCGCCCACAACCTTTTGTGTTCTACTCGTGCATGGAATCTACGCATAGAAAACCTGGCTATGATGCCACTGTTGGGGAACGTAGCATAAATTCAAAATTTTCCTACGCCATATTCAGATCTTCCTATGAAGAGACCAGCAACGAGAGAGGGGTGAATGGATCTTCATACCTTTGAAGATCGCTAAGCGGTAGCGTTGCTAGAACGCGATTGATGGAGTCGTACTCGCGGCAATTCAAATCGCGGTGTGATTCCGATCTAGTGCCGAATCACGGCACCTCCGCGTTCAACACACGGTGCACCCTGGTGACGTCTCCTGCACCTTGCTCCAGCAAGGAGGAGGTAGAGGTTGGGGAAGATCTACCGCAGCACGACGGCATGGTGTCGATGGAGAGACGAGGTCTCCCGGCAGGGCTTCGCCAAGCACCGTGGGAGAGGAGGAAGAAGAGAGACAGGGCTGCGCCGAGAGAGATGGAAAACCGTGTTCTCAAAGGCCAAAAGCCCCGCTATATATAGGGGGAAGGGATAATGGCACCCCCTTTAGGGTTTAACACCCTAAAGGGGGGCGGCAGCCCTAGATGGGAGAGGGGGTGGCAGCCAGGAGGGGGAGAGGGGGGTGGCGCACCCCTGATGGGCCTTAGGCCCACCAGACTTAGGGTTTCCCCCTTTCCCTCTCTAGGCCCCTTGGGCTGGGTGTGGTGGGCGCACCAGCCCACCCAGGGGCTGGTTCCCTCTCACACTTGGCCCATGTAGCCTCCTGGGGCTGGTTGCCCCTCCCGGTGGGCCTCCGGAACACTTCCGGTGGTCCCGACACTTTGCCAGTGGTGCCCGAAACATTTCCGGCATCCAAACCCATCCATCCTATATATCAATCTTTACCTCTGGACCATTCCGGAGCTCCTCGTGACATTCGGGATCTCATCCGAGACTCCAAACAACCTTCGGTAACCTCGTATAACAATTCCCTATAACCCTAGCGTCATCGAACCTTAAGTGTGTAGACCCTACGAGTTCGGGAGGCATGCAGACATGACCGAGACACTCTCCGGACAATAACCATCAGCAGGACCTGGATACCCATGGTGGCTCCCACATGTTCCACGATGATCTCATCGGATGAACCATGATGTCAAGGATTCAATCAATCCCGTATAGAATTCCCTTTGTTTGTCGGTATAGAACTTGCCCGAGATTCGATCGTCGGTATACCCATACCTTGTTCAATCTCGTTACGAGTAAGTCCCTTCGCTCGTTTTGTAGCACGTAATCCTGTGACTAACTCCTTAGTCACATTGAGCTCATGATGATGTTCTACCGAGTGGGCTTAGATATACCTCTCCGTCACACGGAGTGACAATTCCCGATCTCGATTTGTACCAACCCAACAGACACTTTCAGAGATACCCGTAGTGCACCTTTATAGTCACCCAGTTACGTTGTGATGATGGATACACCCAAAGCAGTCCTACAGTATCCGGGAGTTGCACAATCTCAAGGTCGAAGGAAAAGACACTTGACATTGGAAAAGCTTTAGCATACGAACAACATGATCTAGTGCTATGCTTAGGATTGGTTCTTGTCCACCACATCATTCTCCCAATGATGTGATCCCGCTATCAATGACATCCAATGTCCATGATCAGGAAACCATGATCATCTATTGATCAATGAGCTAGCCAACTAGAGGCTTGCTAGGGACACATTGTGATCTGTTTATTCACACATGTATTATTGTTTCCTGTTAATACAATTATAGCATGAACAATAGAAGATTATCATGAACAAGGAAATATGATAATAACCATTTTATTATTGCCTCTAGGGCATATTTCCAATAGTCTCCCACTTGCACTAGAGTCAATAATCTAGTTTACATCACTTTGTGATTGTAATAAATTCAACACCCATACAATTTTGGGGTTTGATCATGTCTTGCTTGTAAGAGAGGTTTATAGTCAACGGCTCTGAACCTTTGATATCCATGTTTGCTTTACAAATCTCTACGTCATCCTATAGATGCTACTACGCCCCATCTGAAACCATTCCAAATGATTGCTCCACTGTACGAATCCGGTTTACTACTCATAGTCCTCCGGATCAGTGACAAAGCTTGTATCGATGTAACTCCTTTACGACGAACTCTTTAATCACTTCCATAATTGAGAAAAATTCCTTAGTTCATTAGTTACTAAAGATAACTTTGACCGCTGTCCAGTGATACATTCCTGGATCACTCTCGTACCCCATGACTGACTCATGGCAAGGCACGCTTTAGGTGCGGTACACAACATAGCATGCTTGTAGAGTCTAAGGCTGATGCATAGGGGACGACATTCGTACTTTCTGTTTCTTCTGCCGTGGTCAAGCTTTGAGTCGTACTCAAATTTACACCTTGCAACATAGCCAAGAACTCCTTCTTTGCTGATCTATTTTGAACTCCTTCAAAAACTTGTCAAAGCATGCATTTCGCTGAAAGTTCCATTAAGCACTTTGATGTATCTTTATAGATATTGTTGCTCAACTCTCAAGTAGCTAAATCTAGGTTTTCTTTGAAAAACTCTTTTCAAACAACCCTTTATGCTTTACAGAGTTTCTACATTATTTCCGATCAACAGTATGTCAACCACACATATTCATCAGAAATTCTATAGTGCTCCCACTCACCTTTTGGAAATACAAGTTTCTCATAAACTATGTATAGAACCAAAAACTTTGATCATCTCATCAAAGTGTATATTCCAACTCCGAGATGCTTGCTCTAGTCCATAGAAGGATCATTGGAGCTTTGCATACTTGTTAGCACCCTTTAGGATGAACAAAAATCTTCTGGTTGTATCACATACAACCTTTCCTCAAGGAAACCGTCGAGGAAACAATATTTTGACATCCTATCTGCAACATTTCATAAATGATGCAGCAACTGTTAACATGATTTCAACAGACTTTCAACATCGCTACGAGTGAGAAAGTCTCATCGTATTCAACTCTTTGAACTTTGTCGAAAACACTTTTGCGACAAGTCGAGCTCTCTTAATGTTGAATTTTCACCATCATCGTCTGTCTTCTTTTTAAAGATCGATTCACAGTTAATAGTCTTATGACCATTAAGTGGTTCTTTCAAAGTCTATGCTTTGTTTTTCATACATGGATCCTCTCTCAGATTTCATGGCCTCCATCGCTTCTCCTTAGCTCGTAGGTTCATTGTTGTCCAACAACATGACCCTCAAGACAGGGTCACTATACCATTCTGTAGAAGCAGTACGTGACCTTGTCGACCTACGAGGTTTCTAGTAACTTGATCTGAAGTCTCACGATCATTATCATTAGCTTCCACTTCAATTGGTGTAGGTGCCACAGTAACAACTTCCTGCGCCTGCTACACACACACTGGTTGATGGTTCACAAAACGTCATCAAGTTTCCACCAAAACTCCCAATCAATTCTTTCGAGAGAAACTTTTCCTCGAGAAAGGACCCATTTCAAGAAACAAATACATTTGCTTCCGGATCTGAGATAGGAGGTATACCCAACTGTTTGGGTGTCCTATGAACATGCATTTATCCGCTTTGGGTTCGAGCTTATCAGTTTGAAAACTCTTTCACATAATCATCGCAGCCCCAAACTTTTAAGAAATGACAGCTTAGGTTTCTCTAAACCATAGTTCGTACGGTGTCATCTCCAATAAAATTACGGGGTGCCCTATTTAAAATGAATGCGGTTGTCTCTAATGGCTAACCCATAAACGATATTGGTAATTTGATAATAAATATCATAGTATGCACTATATCTAATAGGGCACGACTATGACATACAGACACACCATCAGACTATGGTGTTCCGGGTGGCATGAGTTGTGAAACATTTTTCACGTGAAACTATTTTCACATTGTCTTAAATGTTTACCAAATTCACAACTCATATATATATGTTTACCTCCACGATCACATCGTAGACATATTACCCTTTTGTCATGATGATCTTCAGCATCAGTCTGAAATTACTTGAAAATTTCAATAATTCAGATTTCTGTTTTATCAACTAAATACACTAGTATGTACTCAAATCATTTGTGAAGTATGAACACTATGATATCCACTGCGTGCCTCAGTACTCATCGGACTGCACACATCAAAATGTATTACTTCCAACACGTTACATTCTTGTTCCATCTCACAAGAAAAAGAGGTCTTCAGTCATCTTGCCCATGTGGTTTGATTTGCATGTCTCAAGTGATTCAAAATCAAGTGAGTCAAATGATCCATCCGCATGGAGTTTCTTCATGCATTTATACCAACAGACATGGTTTGCATGTTTCAAACGTTTCTAAAATGAGTGAGTACAAAGATCCATCAACATGGAGCTTCTTCATGCATTTTATATCAATATGACTCAAGTAGCAGTGCCACAAGTAAGTGGTACTATCATTACTACTTTGTATCTTTTGGTAACAATATTATGAACATGTGTATCACTACGATCGAGATTCAATAAACCATTCATTCTAGGTGCAATACCATTTAAGGTATCATTCAACTAAATAGAATAACAATTATTCTCTTTAGATAAATAATCGTATTTGCCATTAACATAATCCAATCATGTCTATGCTAAATGCAAACACCAAATAACAATTACTTAGGTTTAACACTAATCTCGATGGTAGAGGGAGCGTGCGATGTGTGGTCATATCAACCTTTGAAACACACACGTCGTCAGCTTGCCTTTAACTAGTCTCTGTTTATTCCATAGCTGTTATTTCGAGTTACTACCACTTAGCAACCGAACCGGTATCTTATACCCTGGTGCTACTAGGAGTACTAGTAAAGTACACGTCAATATCATGTATATCAAATATACTTCTGTCGACTTTGCCAGCCTTCTCATCTACCAAGTGTCTAGGGTAGTTCCTCCTCAGTGAAGTTCCCCTTCTTTCATAAGAACATAGTCTCGGGGTTGGGTTCAACCTTTTGATGTCTTCATAGAGCAGCAACTGGTTTTCCATTTAATGTAGTATCCCTTCAAGCCCTTTCCCTTCTTGAAACTAGTGGTTTTACAAACCATCAACAATTGATGTTCCCTTTTGACTTCTACTTTCGTGGTGTCAAACATCACGAATGGATCAAGGATCATCATATCCATCCTTGATATGTTATAGTTCATCACCAAGCTCTAGTAGCTTGGTGTCAGTGACCTTGGAGAACTATCACTGTCTCATGTGGAAGTTCAACTCCCACTCGATTCAAGCGATTGTAGTACTCAGATAATCTGAGCATATGTTCTATGATTGAGATCTTCTCCTCTACTTCGCAAACAAAGAATCTCGTCGTAGGTCTCATACCTCTCAACAAGGGCACGAGCATGAAATCCCAATTTCATCTCTTCGATCATCACATATGTCCCGTGACGTTCGAAACGTCTTTAATGCCTTAATTCTAAATTGTTCAAGCAACACACACTGAACTATCATGTAGTTATCAAAAACATGTATGTCGGATGTTCGCAACATCTACAGATCATGCTTGGGGTTCAGCACACTGAGTGGTGCATTGAAGACATAAGCCTTCTGCATTGCAATGAGGACAATCCTCATTTAACGGACCAAGTCCGCACAACTGCTACTTCTATCTTTCAACTAAGATTTCTCTAGGAACATATCAAATACGGTAGAGCTATAGCGCAAGTTACATAATTTGCAAAGACCTATTTGACTATGTTCATGATAATTAATTTCATCTGATGAACTCCCACTTAAATCGACATCCCTCTAGTCATTTAAGTGATACATGATCCATGTGCACTAACCCATGTCCGATCATCACGTGAGACGGACTAGTTGTCATGGTGAGCAACTTCATGCTGATCGTATTCAACCATACGACTCATGTTCGACCTTCCGGTCTCTTGTATTCGTATCCATTTTCCCGTGCACAAGAAAACCGTACAAATAGCTCTGCTGAAAACAACGTCAGTCCGGGTTAGTTTCATTAAAATCATGCAAGAATGAGGCCAAAACATTGGCAAAAGTGTTTGAAAAATTCGATACATTTGAGACGTATCAACTCCCCCAAGCTTAGCATATTGCTTGTGCTCAAGCAATTTAGTTCAACGAACTGAACGCGACAAAGAAAACTTTGACAAACTCTTTTGCTTCATGAGATGTATATAAGCATGCACTACGAACAAGTCCAACAAGTATTGAAGTAATGCTACAAAGACAATGCACGAAGCAATCCTTCGATCATGTGATGAGTTTCAAACAACTAAGAATGAATAATATGTAACTAAAAATCATAACAAGATCACAATGCACATGAATTGGATATACTAGAGTGGTATCTCACTAGCCTCCATGAGTGAAGAAAAACATAAATGAAGATGCTCCTTCGGAGTATTAGAGGAGGCTAGAAATAAATATTTCGGAATAAGCAATATCACAATCATGCAGATTACACTCATAATGACAATGTGTGCTTTGGGACAATACACATTACACTCAGAATGACAATCATGCTCTCTATAGTTGGAGCTTTTTTATAAGAAGAGGACGACTAAACAGAAAAGTAAAATAGATAGGCCCTTCGCAAAGGGAAACATCGATTTGCAGAGGTGCGAGAGCTTGATCTTTAAAACAAAAATAAATCAAAATTTTGGTTGGTATGCTTTCATTGTCAACGTAACAACTAAGAGATCTCAATATCTTCCATGCTAGATACATTATAGGCGGTTCCCAAGCAGAAAAGTAAAGATTTAACTCCCCCTCCACCAATCGATCACACTCCATGGCGGGCCGAATCCATGGGTACCTTCCATACAAAAAACAATCCTCGGGGATTTTTGTTTCGTTAAATTTGATTGGACTCTGAGCATGGAGCTGGGCATCCCGGTTACCAGCCACTTTCTCATGAATGATATTGAATCATCACATATCTTGAGAATAACCTACTTAGCATGGAAGATACTGATAGCCCCACGTTGCTACATGAGCGATTCGGGCATACAAAACAAAATATTCACTTGAAAATTTAGAATACGACACATGCAAATTTACTTAGGACGACACATAAATACCTCATATAGGTGGGTATGGTGGACTCATATGGCGCAACTGGTTTTAAGGATTTTGGATGCACAAGCAGTCAGTCCGCTTAGTACAGGCGAAGGCTAGCAAAAGATGGGGAACGAGCAACTAGAGAGCAATAACGGTCATAATCATGCAGAGCGACAAAGCAACATTGAATCGGGCATCAAAGCGATATTACTATTCTGAAATAAAAAGATCGTCAAGGCTTGATAGACTTCTAGTCATAAACATGTGTAAGCATGTGCCAAGTCAATCCGAAAACTCTCCGAAGGGAAATACCACTCTAATATGCCAAACCATGAACAATGCAATGCATGCTAAACATTTCAATAACACATTATGCACTCCGGCTATTTGATACTAGTCGTAAAGAAAGCATGAATTCCCGGGAGAGCATTGTAATCATAGCACTATGTCGCTACAAGATGGTCTCTAGATCATAAGTACAGGCATATGTACAAAGGTAGAAAAAAATAGAGTTCATACGGGCTTTACTTGTTACATTCCTTCCGTCGAGCTTCGTCATTATTGCATCGTCACTTGCATGATCGAACGTAGAAAGATAAAATCAAGTGCAATTGCAACCATGGACGTGAGTTGAACTCTGCAAACAAAGCAAACTAAAGAGAGAAAAGAAATATTTTTGGTTTTTCCAAAGGTTAAACGAAAGCAAAAGAAAAGAGAAATCTTTTTGTTGGTTTTGCAAAGAAAGAACAAAGTAGAACAGGCAAAAACTCTAAAAAGACTTACAAAGGATAATACAGATGATACAATGAAAGGGGAGAAGGATACATACTCCCTCAAGCTTAGGCTTTTGGCTTAAGTTGAGCTCGGCTACTGCGGGCTCCAGGAGCTACCTCCGGCTCGAGAGTGGTACTAGTGGCTCCAAGAATCATACGAGGCATTGGGCGCGTACACTGATGCCCGGCTGGCCTCCCAAGGAGAAGGCTCTTCTTCCTCAGGAACAACCTCCTCCATGGGGTCGTGGAACTGCTGCTGGATCAGGAACTCGTCCAGCTCAATCGAGGTGAAAGACCACCCATTCCTGCTAGTGTAATAAACAAAAGTGGTGCAGGAAGACGGATCTCGTGAGTAGTAAGCTCACCAAATCTCATAATATAAACAAGGTTACTAAACTTAGAAGTCCTAGTAACAAACTCATGCCTCTTCATAGCGGTAAGATCAAAGCTTATGAATGAAAAGGCGTATCAACCGTGCGCACTGTGCGCCCGAGGTGGTCGAGGATAAGCGTGGCATAAAGGCCACCAAAGTGAGGCCCTTTTGCCGCTGTTAGCAACGAGGCGACGAGCAATCAAAGCACCAATATTATACGTGTTATCTCCTAAGAGGGCGGCTGCCAAGATAGCGAGATCGGGAGCCAAAATGTTGCTCGCATTGTCACGAGCTAACACCCCTCGACCAATATAATATGCGAAATACCTGATGTAGGGAAACAAGATGCGGGAGATCTTCCCCCCGGTGAATTTCTCGCGCGTCCTTACTACAAAGGGAAGCGAATAGGGATTTCAGCTCGTATGGCTGAACGTTCATTTTGGTCGTCTTCCCAACATTCCGCACACCTATAATATCACAAAATTCTACCAAAGACATGGTAAAGACATCCTCATATAATATGAATTCAATCATGAAATTTTTATCATTATATCTAAACCAGTTGACAAAATAATAGGTGAGTTTTGGATATTGTTGCACACGTCGTGTTACGAGATGTGTCAAACCTGCAGCTGCATAGAGGTTATCAAACTCATCTTTAATACCTGCCGCCATAAGGAAATCTGAACACGGGTATGCCATGGCACACGTCGTGTCCGTCTCGTGAAACAACTCCGGTGGCATGATATCATCATTGTAACTTGTCCTCACCGTAGAGGATGTAGCTGCAACTCTAGTTAGTCTATCAGTAGGCTCGTGTCTCTTCTTCCCAAGCCATCTGTTTGCTTTTCCAAGCAAGCTCATTACTGAATTTTTTGGTTCAACACAAGAATGGAGGTTTAAGCAAAAATGAGTTGGAGCAAACTAATCTACTCACCCCCTTATGCATAAGCTTGCATCAAAACTTCTCAAATAAATTTCTAAACATGCATGCAAGCTCATATGAACAGCACCAAGAGCTCATAAATACTCACAAATAAGACCACCAATCAAAATTTTAATTGGAGGAGTGGAGGAGTCACATACCAGGGAGCAAATGCTCAAATTCTCAATGCAAATGATGGACTGTAGAGAGAGATCAAAATTTGCCACCAAGAACAGCAATAACTCGAGCTCTAGCAGAAAAATCGGGATTTTTGGAGTGAGAGAGAGAGAGAAGGGAGGAAGAAGTACTTGGAAAGGGGCCCAGGCGACTTGTGGGCGCGGCCAGGGGGCAGGCCGCGCCAGCTGGCCGCGTGGACAAAGGGTGCCCCCTTGGCTGGCTCCAGGTGCCCGTGCGTCTATTTTTCGATGGAAATTTTTATTTAATTTTTTCTGGAATTTTTGTGACAACTTCACTTTTGTAAAAAATTCGAAATACTGAAAGCTGCAAAACTTTCGGTAAGCTCGAGACAATGGTTAAACATATGAAGTTTCAAATACATATAACTTTGGTACAACAAGGAGGATGAAAGAAAAAGGAAATGAAAACATAACAAGTTTATCTTTTTACTCATATAAAACATATTTGTTAGGAAGGATGATCAAGTCTCACTCCAAACAGGTCTTATATTGAGCAAAAAGTTTCACTTCTTATAAAGCAATCATGGTACCTTTATTTCAATGGATATTGTCTCCACCATAATGGTTTTGTATTTGTGGTGCACATGTAGAGGACAATCCCACTCTCCAACCTTCAGGGTCTCAATATTCTCAATAGAATTAAGGCCATGCCTTTTATCAATCTTCTTCGAAAAATATACCTGCGGTCACCTTTCCTTTATTGCAATCAATAATAGCACCTGCGGTGTTAAGAAAAGGTCTACCAATAATAATAGACATGCTCCCATCCTCGAGCATGTCAAGCACAACAAAGTCAATAAGGATCAAGCAATTAGCAACTTTAACGGGAACATCCTCACAAATACCTACAAGAACGGTTGTTGACTTATTAGCCATTTGAAGAGACATATGTTTAGGGATTAGTTTATCTAGACAAAGCCTTTTGTAAAGAGAGAAAGGCATAACACCCACTCCTGCACCAAGGTCACATAAAGCAGTTCTGACATAATTATTTTTTATGGAGCAAGGAATGGTGGGAATACATGGATCACCAAGCTTCTCACGAATCTTGCCATTGAAAGAGTAATTAGGAAGCATAGTAGATATTGACTCATTAGGAACTTTTCTTTTATTAGTCACAATATATTTCATATACCTTGAGTATGTTGGCAACTTAATAGCATGAGTCGAAGGAATTTGAAGAAAAAGAGGTTTCATCCATTCACAAAATTATTGTAATGCTCTTCTTCTTTGGTTTTGAAAGACTTACCTTGGAAGGGCATTGATTTCTGTACCCATGGTTCTCTTTCCTTCCCATGTTTTCTTGCAACAAAATCTTCCCTAGTATATGTTTAGTACTTGTTGGGTGCTTCTTCTTCTTGTATCTCAGGAGGATCAATCTTCTCATTATCTTTATCAGGTTCAGCACCATCTTTAGTTTCAGCATCGAAAATAGACATACTATTAGGATCAACAATAGGTTCTTCATCAATTATGAGATCATTGGAGTTGTCAGCCTCCTTGTGTTTCTTCTTCTTCTTCGGGGAGCTGACAATGTCTTCTTCCTGTAATTGAGAATCTTGCTCGATCCTCTTTGGATGCCCCTCCGGATAAAGGGGGTCCTGGGTGTGTGTACCTCCTCGGGTCTTTATACCATATGGCTGCGTATCAACTTGTTTGGCATTGTTAGCAAGCAAATCCTTTTGCACATTAGAAATTTGTTCAAGCTGAGTTTGAACCATATAAAAATGCTTAACAAGACCTTTAACATCATTAACAGTTCTACTTAAAACATCAAGCAAACTTTTGATAGCAAGGGAATTATGATGCAACTGGCTTTGAATCCGCTCATTAAAGTGATTTTGCTTGACAATGAAATTATCAAGCTCATCTAAACATTGATCGAGAGGCTTACCATGAGGGACGTCACTTGCATTGAATTCTAAAAGAGAGTGTATGTCTACCATAGGTGGGTGAGTGGTAGGCTCACATAATTGCTCAATAGGAGGTAGATTCTTCACATCTTTAGCTTTAATACCTTTCTCTTTAATAGACTTCTTTGCTTCTTGCATAACTTCGGGGCTCAAGAAAAGCATACCTCTCTTCTTGGGTGATGGAGGTGGTTGAGGAAAAGACCAATCATCATGATTCTTAGCTATCTTGCCCATTAATTCTTTGGCATCGTTCGGTGTTCTTTCCTTGAAAACACAACCAACACAACTATCTAGATAGGTTCTAGATTCTTCGGTTAGACCAGCATAAAATATATTAAGCAATTCATTATTCGGATTCCATGTACCGGTCTAGCCTTAAGCAAAGTGCAATACCTTCCCCAAGCTTTAGGGAGGTGCTCATCCTGCAGCTGTTTAAAGTTATAAATTCTTTATAAAGCAGCATGTTGCTTATGAGCAGGAAAATATTTAGCAACAAAAGATTGAGCTAAATCTTGAGGACTCTCAATGGAACCACATGGTAGTGCATCATAACATGCTTTAGCATCTTCCTTCAAAGAGAAAGGAAGTAGCTTAGTAACATAATAATTTCTCTTCTTGTCCTCTGTAGTGAATAATCCACCCAACTCAGTGAGTTTGGTAAGGTGTGCAATAGCATCGTCATCTTCTCTGCCATAAAAAGGGTCAGCTTCAACTGTGGATATAAGTGAAAGATCAACAAAGAAACCAAAATCAACATCCTCAATGCAAATAGGAGATGAAGCAAACTTAGGGTCAGGAGTAAACTTGTTCTTCATAGAATGCTTTTCTAGCAGCTTCTTAACAGAAGCAGGGTCAGAGCCAGCACACTCTGTAAGTTCCCTGCATAAATCATCATCAAGTTCAATATAATCATCATCAAGAATTCTTTCCTTGAGACCACTCAAGTCTGGATAACCAAAAGATCTACCAATGGGGTAGCGTGTAACAGGAAGTTCAATTCCAGACTGCTTAGAAGCCTTAGTAATGTGAGACTCAATAAAATAACCAAGTAAACCAGGCTCATCAATAGTAGTGGAAGCATCATCAAAAGTATCAGGCATAGTGACAGACTCGGTAGAAGGAGCATGTGATGGTGGTGAAGCAAACTTACTCATAATGGAAGGCGAATCAAGCATAGCGCTAGTGCTAAGAACCGTACCTTTTCTTGTAGTGGATGGTAAAATTGGAATCTTGGGGTCTCCTTTCTTACCCATAATGAATAAATCGCAGCAAGCAAAATAACTCCAAGTAGACTTGTAAATAAAGCTATGCTCCCCGGCAACGGCGTTAGAAAAAGGTCTTGATAACCCACAAGTGTAGGGGATCACAACAGTCTTCGCGGGTAAGTTAACCCAATTTATTGATTTGACACAAGGGGAGCCAAAGAATATTTATAAGCTTTAACAGTTGAATTGTCAATTCAAACGCACCTGAAAGATACTTGCTTGGCAACGAAATATTAGTAGCAATGGTGATATGGAAGTGATGGTGGCAACGGAAATAATAGTGCCAAAGCAACGAAAGTAAAACAGTGAAAGTAAAGCTACTTGTGACAAGCAGGATTAAAACATTGTAGGCTAAGGAGATGGATGGTTGGTCATGGATGAGAGATATCATGTATTTAACTTGGGGAAAGGCACATAGAAAAGTAATGATCATCTACACATATATCAAACATTAGGTATGTATCCCGAGGTAGTCGTGCGTTCTTGCAATAAGAACTTGCACAACATCTTTTGTCCTATCATCCCGCTATCAACAGGGCCTAATGGAACTTATGGAGATTCCGGTGCTCCTGCCAAAGAGCACCGGAATAAAGCATTAACAATCAGTGGATACATGGAATCCTCAAACTATAGTCTATCCCCTTTGGTGTCCCAAGCTGTCACCATTGGGATCTCCGGTTCCGGACTATAATAGGTGCATAATACTCATAGGTAGGATCTAGAACACAAATATATTCATGAAAACATAAGGTATTCAGATCTGAAATCATGGCACTCGGGCTCAAAGTGACAAGCATTAAGAGTAACAAGTACTAGCAAAGATGATAAACACCATAGTAGATGATAGGCAACATGTCCCCAACAATCCGACGAACTATTACAAGATCTAACTCATCCAATCTCTCCCATCACCTTCACCTACAACAAGGAATTACTCACACATGATAGGAGAAGCCATGGAAGGATGATGGAGTGGTGATGATGATGACGGTGGCGACGATTTCCCCTCTCCGGAGGCCGAAACAGCATCTAGATTAGCTCGTCCGAACAAGAGCCGAGGGTGGCGGCGGCTCCGCGTTGAGAAATTGCAAAACGACTTATGTTCTGGAATTTCTGCGTCACGGGTAAAAATAGGAGCCAAAGTAGGGCACCAGAGGGGGTGGCCCCACCAGGCGGCCTCCTGGCGCGGCTAGGGGGCAGGCCGCACCAGCAGGTCGCTTGGGGGCCGTGTGGCTCCCCTCTGGCCCATCTTCTGGCCCATGGTTCCTTCCGGTGCGTGGATTTTCTCTATTTTTATGGGAATTTTCTGGGACATCTAAATATCCATTTTCCTGCGCACAAGAAAACCATACAAACAACTATGCTGAAAACAGCGTCAGTCCGTGTTAGTTTCATTCAAATCAGGCAAGAATGATACCAAAACATTAGCAAAAGTGTTTGGAAAAGTCGATACGTTTGAGACGTATCATCAGCCTACACCAACAGACATTCTGACTGGGAAGCGTCCTACTTCGCAGGGTCGTCTCCGAAGACGTACTCTTCTCCAAACTCCGGTGCTTCCATGTCTGGTCAATAATATAACCAGTGGCAAGCCAATGAGTACTTTGAATGTACTCGCAAATAGCCCATGATATGAACAATGCAATTGGTAGATTAACAAGTACTATGCAGTTTTGGTGGATAGCAACTTAACTATAATAAACATGTTCTTGGATATGCAACATAATCTAGATGGTATTTAGAAGAACAAGTTACATATATCAATATATCTATCAAGGGTTGAACACTTCGGGTTCACCCGGTATGCCAAGTCACTAGACTTGGTCATATCAACTCTTTCTCAGAATACACCATTAAACACACACACACTTGGTTTATGCGGAAACGACTGGACGTAGTTTAATCAGGATTACCCAACTGTCCTTGACCGTGGACACGGCTATTCGAATAGTTTTACACTCTACAGAGGTAGTACGCTCACACCACGAGATCCAGGAAACTTCCATGTCATCCATGACCCGCGGTATATAACATACCCGAGGTAAGTACCCGATGTTGACCCACAAGTGTAGGGGATCTTTCATAGCCTTTTCGATAAGTAAGAGTGTCGAACCCAACGAGGAGCAGAAGGTATTGACAAATGATTTTGAGCAAGGAATAACTGCAAGTACTGAAATGTAACTTTTTATGGGTTTTCTAGTAATAGCAACAACGAAATAAATGCAAGTAAAGTAAATGGTGCCAAGGTGCAGCAAGTGGACCAATCCTTTTGAACACAAAGGATAAGCCGGGGGACTAGACTGAAAAAGACTAAGGCGTTCCCGAGGACACACGGGAGGGATAGTCAAGTGCTTTCGCCATATTACGGCTAGTACTATGTTTTGTATTGCTAAGTGTTATGTGGGTGGATCTTAACTAGTGCACCATCTAGGCTAAGACAAGTACACTCTTATGATTAATCCCTCTTTCAAGCATTGGCAAATACAAGAGAGAAATTAAGGCAAAGCCTAACCATAGCAATAAGCTTTAGGATCCAATACTACCTCATGCAAAAGTATGCGAACTAGGGTTCAGGTTTCTGTCACTCCGGCAACCCACCATAAGCATTCTTTATACACGATGCATTCCCCTAGGTCCTTAAAAGGGCGAAGTGTTATGTAGTCAACGTTCACATAACACCACTAGAAGAATAACACCATAACTTAAATATCAATGAACACATATTACTTCAACATCATATGACTACTAGCATCTAGACTTTTCCCATGTCCTCAAGAACTAACGGAACTACTCACATGACATAAAAGAGATCATGATTAGAGGTGATGAAAATATGATTAACAATCTGGTCATAACAATAATTCTCCAAAAAAATCAATAGCATTCACCACAAAAGATTAATCAACACTCGTAGAGTAGAGGGGATGAATAGTGCAAAGTACAACTCCGATTCCAATGGTGAAGTAGATCGGATGAAGGTGGAGATGGTGCTGGTGATGGTGATGATGATCTCGATGATGCTCGTGATGATGGTGATGACAATGAGGACAATCTCCCCTTCCGGGAGGAGTTCTCCCCGACGGAATCTGCCCGTCGGAAAGGTCTTCTCTTCTTTGTGGGTTTCCGCTGTGGAGCTGTGGCGGAACTGCAAAAACTCTTCTGTCCCCCTACTTTTATGTCAAGAGGAACATATAGGCCAAAGAAGAGCATCAGAGGCGGGACCCACCACCCAGGCGGCCTCCTGGCGCGGCCTAGGGGTGGCCCATGCGAGCAGGTCGCGTGGGTGACGTGTGGCCCGCCTCCAGTCCTTCTTTGTCCTGTCTTCGGGATCTGTTCGGAACTTCTTCCCTCAAATTTTCAGCGCAGTTGGAGATGTTCTGATATGGTAACTCTTCGTACTATTTTCTCCACTGAATCCTGCGTGTGCTATTTCAGCACCGGAAAGTTGTAAATTGTGTAAAATAGGCCAAAACACTATAAGTACATCATCATAATGTGAAATATATCAAAGAATATAGACAAATTATGATACAAAATAGTGATGCATTTTGGACGTATCAACTCCCCCAAGCTTAGACCTCGCTTCTCCCCAAGCAAATACTGAGCTCGTTAAACCTGTCCACAAGTTTAGAGAGTGAAGTGTCGATAAACAAGAATACGGACAAGAAGCATCATAACTTCTTTACTAAACTCAACCATCCTCAACAACAATGTCAACTCATAAGGCCCTTATGAAAGAGTAATATCAATTACAATCAAAAGTATAGCTAAGAAAACTCATCAAACCATGGCAAACATGTCCTTGGTCAAAGAACAACTAATAAGTTTTAACTTTTGCTCTTCCTCTTATATTTTTGATTGGATCAATTGAAGCTTTTTGAAAGAACATGTTATTAGTTAGGAAGTGAAAATGCTAACACAAAGGAAGATGTTTGCTTTAGCTAGGCTTAACAAACAACTCACTTATCTTAATGATAATGTCAACAAAGGTGTGATATGGCAATTCTCAATGAAACAATATAAATGGATGCATCTTTGTCAACATAAGGTGTCTCCTCTTTTCTAGAATAGAAAGAAGTAGGTTTTACTGACTCAACATAAAAGTAAAAGATTGGCCCTTCTCAGAGGGAAGTAGGGAAAACTCATGTGCTAGAGCTTTTTTTATAGATTTTGAAATCAACAATATTGTAAAACAAGCTTTTGAGAGGTGCATAATTTGTCAACGAATGCTAGTAGATAGCCCAATACTTCTCATGTTGGACAAGTTTTGAGGAACGTCTCCCAAAGTGGGGATGATCACATCCCCTTAGTCTCCTTTGTTTATCACGACCAAAGTTTTCTGATTTCTCATCAACAAAGTGTGAAGGAGGTTTTGATTGTTGTTATTATCTTTTACAAGCTGGGCGCGCTCATGCCGGTCCCTTCGGGTGTTAGGGGTTCGCAGATTACATGCAAAACGAGGATAAAACTGGTCCAGTATGAGAAGATCATGAATTACCTACTACTTCCTCATGAGCTTAAGCAGAGGCACAAAAAAGGGAGTAATATTTGAAGGTTTAAAGATAACACATGAGTAATATACTTTAGGAGTGGCGGTGAAATACCATGTATAGGGAATGTATGGTGGACTCTTGGGAAGGTTGAGGTTTCATGGTATGGATGCACAAGCAGTATTCCCGCTTGGTGCAAGGGTTTCCTATCAAAGGCTTTTGAGAGCAGACAAATAATATTGACTTGGATGCAAAACAATATAAAGTTTAACATACAAAATTGGCATAAAACATCAAGTTGTCTTCCTTGTCAGCATAATACTTCAAGCATAAGAACATAAATGTTTTGGCTATGTCGCTACTAGAAAAACTCCTGCTTGTTGTTATGACCAATGCTATGTTTGCCAAGATTAAATAAAGTTTTCAAAGCCATACCTGATATGTAAGATCAATACTCCCATAAGAATCAGCATATAAGATCAATTGCATGAAGAGAATACCAAGTGCAGCAAAGAAACAAATAGACTTCTCATTAATATTCCATCATAGACACTGCACGCTCATTGATACTAGTGTTGGAAATATGCCCTAGAGGCAATAATAAATTAGTTATTATTATATTTCTTTGTTCATGATAATCGTTTATTATCCATGCTATAACTGTATTGATTGGAAACACAATACATGTGTGGATACATAGACAAAACATTGTCCCTAGTAAGGCTCTAGTTGACTAGCTCGTTGATCAAAGATGGTCAAGGTTTTCTGACCATAGGCAAGTGTTGTCACTTGATAATG
Source organism: Hordeum vulgare subsp. vulgare (assembly GCF_904849725.1). Classification (NCBI taxonomy): domain Eukaryota; kingdom Viridiplantae; phylum Streptophyta; class Magnoliopsida; order Poales; family Poaceae; genus Hordeum; species Hordeum vulgare. Next base: position 392,158,785 of record NC_058523.1, on the reverse strand, counting down.
GGATCAAATCATTAGGAGAATCATGTGATGGACTAGAACCAAACTAATGAACGTAGCATGTTGATCGTGTCATTTTGTTCCTACTATTTTTCTGCGTGTCAAGTATTTATTCATATGACCATGAGATCATATAACTCACTGGCACCGGAGGAATGCCTTGTGTGTATCAAACGTCACAACATAACTGGGTGACTATAAAGATGCTCTATAGGTATCTCCGAAGGTGTGCGTTGAGTTAGTATGGATCAAGACTGGGATTTGTCACTCCGTGTGACGGAGAGGTATCTCGGGGCCCACTCGGTAATACAACATCACACACAAGCCTTGCAAGCAATGTGACTTAGTGTATGTCACTGGATCTTGTATTACGGAACGAGTAAAGAGACTTGCCGGTAAACGAGATTGAAATAGGTATGCGGATACCGACGATCGAATCTCGGGCAAGTAACATACCGAAGGACAATGGGAATGACATACGGGATTATATGAATCCTTGGCACTGAGGTTCAACCGATAAAGATCTTCGGAATATGTAGGATCCAATATGGGCATCCAGGTCCCGCTATTGGATATTGACCGAGGAGTCCCTCGGGTCATGTCTACATAGTTCTCGAACCCGTAGGGTCTGCACACTTAAGGTTCGGTGATGTTTTATGCGTATTTGAGTTATATGGTTGGTTACCGAATGTTGTTCGGAGTCCCGGATGAGATCACAGACGTCATGAGGGTTTCCAGAATGGTCCGGAGACGAAGATTTATATATAGGGTTGTCTCATTTGATTACCGGAAAGTTTTCAGGCATTGTCGAGAATGTACCGGGAGTGACGAATGGGTTTCGGATGTTCACCGGGGGGGGGGGGGGGGGGGGGCAGCCCACCCGGGGGAAGCCCATAGGCTATAGGGGTGCCGCACCAGCCCTTAGTGGGCTGGTGGGACAGCCCAAGAGGCCCTATGCGCAGGAGATAAAGAAATCAAATGAAAAAAGGGGGAAGTGGGAAGGAAGGGAAGGACTCCACCTTCCAATCCTAGTTGGACTAGGATTGGAGGAGGATTCCTCCTCCCCTTACTTCGGCCGACCCCTTGGGGCTCTCTTGAGCCTCAAGGCAAGTCCCTCCCCCTCCCTCCTATATATACTGGGAAATAGGGCTGATTTGACACAACTTTGCCACGGCAGCCTGACCACATACCTGCACGGTTTTTCCTCTAGATCGTATTTCTGCGGAGCTCGGGCGGAGCCCTGCTGGGATAGATCACCACCAACCTCCGGAGCGCCGTCACACCGCCGGAGAACTCATCTACCTCTCCGTCTCTCTTGCTGGATCAAGAAGTCCGAGATCATCGTCGCGTTGTACGTGTGCTGAACGCGGAGGTGCCGTCCATTCGGCACTAGATCGGAGCGGATCGTGGGACAGATCGCGGGATGGTTCGTGGGACAGTTCGCGGGATGGATCGCAATGACGTTCGCGGGACGGATCGTGATGAGATTGTGGGATGGAGTGTACGACTATGGTGATTTGAATCATGCAAGCTGTTCCACTACATCGTCCGCGTTTCTTAACGCTTACCGCTGTGCGATCTACAAGGGTACGTAGACCGGAAATCTCCTCTCGTAGATGAACATCACCATGATAGGAATTGCGTGTTCGTAGGCAAATTTTAGTTTCCCATGCGATGTTCCCCAGCAGTGGCATCATGAGCTAGGTTCATGCATAGACGTTATCTCGAGTAGAACACAAAAGTTTTTGTGGGCGGTGATGTGCGATTTGCTGCCCTCCTTAGTATTTTCTTGATTCCGTGGTATTGTTGGATCGAAGCGGCTCGAACCGACATTACTCGTACGCTTACGAGAGACTGGTTTCATCTCTATGAGCAACCCCGTTGCTCAAAGATGACTGACGAGTGTCGGTTCCTCCAACTTTAGTTGAATCGGATTTGATCGAGAGGTCCTTGGAGAGAGGTTAAATAGCAATTCATACATCTCCATTGTGGTATTTGCGTAAGTAAGATGCGATCCTACTAGATACCCATGGCAACCACGTAAAACATGCAACAACAATTAGAGGACGTCTAACTTGTTTTTGCAGGGTATGCTTGTGATGTGATATGGCCAACGACGTGATGTGATATATTGGATGTATGAGATAATCATGTTGTAATAGTTAATATCAACTTGCACGTCGATGCTACGGCAACCGACAGGAGCCATAGGGTTATCTTTAAACTAACGTTTGTGTTTGCAGATGCGTTTACTATATTGCTAGGACGTAGCTTTAGTAGTAATAGCATAGCATACACGACAAGCTCGATGGCGACACGATGATGGAGATCATGATGATGGGGATCATGGTGTGGCATCGGTGACAAGAAGATCATGTCGGTGCTTTGGTGAAGGAGATCAAGGAGCACTTGATGATGGCCATATCATGTCACTTATGAATTGCATGTGATGTTAATCCTTTATGCACCTTATCTTGCTTAGAACGACGGTAGCATTATGAGGTGATCTCTCACTAAAATTTCAAGCTCAAATTGTGTTCTCCCCGACTGTGCACCGTTGTGACAGTTCATCGTTTCGAGACACCACGTGATGATCGGGTGTGATAGACTCAACGTTCACATACAACGGGTGCAAAACAGTTGCACGCGCGGAACACTCGGGTTAAACTTGACGAGCCTAGCATGTACAGACATGGCCTCGGAACACATGAGACCGAAAGGTCGAGCATGAATCATATAGTTGATATTATTAGCATAGAGATGCTTACCACTGAAACTATTCTCGACTCACGTGATGATCGGACTTGAGATAGTGGATTTGGATCTTGTACCACTCAAATGACTAGAGAGATGTACTTTTTGAGTGGGAGTTCTTAAGTAATATGATTAATTGAACTAATTGTCATGAACATAGTCTAATGGTCTTTGCGACTTACGATGTAGCTTGCGTTATAGCCCTACTATTTTTATATGTTCCTACAGAAAATTTAGTTGAAAGTTGACAGTAGCAAACTTTGCGGACCGAGTGTGTAAAACTGAGGATTGTCCTCGTTGCTATGCAGAAGGGTTATGTCCTTAATGCACCACTCGGTGTGCTACACCTCGAGCGTCGTGTGTGGATGTTGTGAACATCCGACATACACGTTTCTGATGACTACATGATAGTTCAGTGCAAAATACTTAATGGCATAGAAGCAAGGCGCCGAAGACGTTTTGAAACGTCAGGGAACATAAGAGATGTTCTAAAGCGATGAAATTGTGATTTCATGCGCGTGCCCTCGTTAAGAGGTATGAGACCTCTCACAAGATTCTTTGTCCACAAAGTAAAGGAGAAAAGCTCAATCGTTGAGCGTGTGCTCAAATTGTCTGAGTACGACAATCGCTTCAATCAAGTGGGAGTTAATCTTCCAGATGAGATAGTGATGGTTCTCCAAAGTCACTGCCACCAAGCTGTGAGAGCTTCGTGGTGAACTATAACATATCAATGATAGATACAATAATCCTTGAGCGATTTGCGATGTTTGACATTGCGAAAGTAGAAATCAGGAAGGAGCATCAATAGTTGATGGTTAGTAAAACCACGAAGTTTCAAGAAAACCAAGGGCTAGAAGGGATACTTCGTGAAACGGCTAAACAGTTGATGCACTAATGAAGAGACCCAAGATTAAACCCAAACCCGAGACTAAGTGCTTCTGTTATGAGGGGTACGACCACTGAGGCGGAGCTACCCTAGATTCTTGGTAGATAAGAAGGCTGGCAAAGTCGATAGAAGTATATTTGATATACATGATGTTGATGTGTACTTTACTAGCACTCCTAGTAGCGCGAGGGTATTGGATACCGGTTCGGTTGCTAAGTGATTAGTAACACGAAATGAAAGCTACGGTATAAATGGAGACTAGCTAAAGGCGAGGTGACGATACGTGTTGGAAGTGTTTCCAAGGTTGATATGATCAAACGTCGCACGCTCCCTCTACCATCGGAATTGGTGATAAACCTGAATAATTGTTATTGGGTGTTTGCGTTGAGCATGAACTTGATTGGATCATGTTTATTGCAAATACGATTATTCATTTAAACAGAATAATGGTTACTCTATTTGCTTGAATAATCACCTTCAATGGTTTATTGAATCTCGATCGTAGTGTTGCACATGTTCATTATTATGGTGCCAAAAGATACAAGGTAATGATGATAGTACCACTTACTTATGGCACCGCCGCTTGAGTCATGTTGGTATAAATTGCATGAAGAAGCTCCATACTGATGGATCTTTATACCACTTGATTTTGAATCACTTGTGACATACAAATCATACCACATGAGCAAGGCCTTGTTTTCATTGAGATGAAACAAGATAGTAACTTGTTGGAAGTAATACATTTTGATGTATGCAGTCCAATGGGTGCTGAGGCACGCAGTGGATATCATTATGTTCTTACTTCAATGACGATTTGAGTAGATACATGAGTATTTACTTAATGAATCACAAGTCTGAAATATTGAAAAAAGTTCATTCTGTTTCAGAGTGAAGTTCGTCGTAACAAGAGGATAAACTGTCTATGATATGATCATAGAGATGAATATCTGAGTTGCGAATTTTGGTACACAGTTAAGACAATGTGGAAATTGTTTCGCAACTCATGCCACCAAGAACACCATGGTGTGATGGTGTCATAGCCCCGACCTATTTGATATGGTGCATACTATGATGTCTCTTATTGAATTACCACAATCATTTATGGGTTATGCATTAGAGACAACCACATTCACTTTAAATAGGGCACCACGTATTTCCGTTGAGATGACACAATATAGACTATGGTTTAGAGAAACCTAGGTTGTCGTTTCTTGAAAGTTTGGGGCTGTGATGCTTGTGTGAAAACGTTTCAGTCTGATAAGCTCGAACCCAAAGCGGATAAATGCATCTTCATAGGATATCCAAAATAGTTGGATACATCTCCTATCTCAGATCCGGAAACAAAGTCTTTGTTTCTAGAAAACGGGTCCTTTCTCGAGGAAAGGTTTCTCTCGAAGAATTGAGTGGGAGGGTGGTACAACTTGACGAGGTTACTGAACCATCACTTCAACCAGTGTGTAGCAGGGTACTGGAAGTTATTCCTGTGGCGCCTACACCAATTGAAGTGGAAGCTGATGATGGTGATCATTAAGCATTAGATCAAGTTACTACATACCTCGTAGGTCGACAAGGTCGCATACTACTACAGACTGGTATGGTAGCCCTGTCTTGGAGGTCATGTTGTTGAACAACAATGAACCTATGAGTTATGGAGAAAGCAATGGTGGGCCCGAATTCCGACAACTGGCTAGAGGCCATGAAATCCGAGAGAGAATCCATGTGTGAGAATGAAGTGTAGACTTTGGAAGAACTACTTGATGGTCGTAGGACTATTAAGTAAAGATGGATCTTTATAAGGAAGACAAACGATGATGGTGAAACATCACTATTAAGAAGAGCTCGACTTGTCGCAAAGATGTTTTCGACAAGATCAAAGAGTTTACTATGATGTGACTTTCTCACTCGTAGCGATGCTAAAATCCTGTTGGAATTATGCTGTAGTTTCTGCATTATTTGTGAACTATTGCGCATAGGAAGTCAAAGCATTGTTTCCTCGAAGGTTTCCTTGAGGAAAGATTGTATGTGATATAAATCAGAAGGTTTTGTCGATCCTAAGGATACTAACAAGTATGCAAGCTCCAGCGATCCTTCTATGGACTGGTGCAAGCATCTTGGTGTTGGAATATATGCTTTGATGAGTTGATCGAAGCTTTTGGGTTTATACAAGGTTTGTGAGAAACTTGTATTTCCAAAGAAGTGAGTGGGAGCACTATAGAATTTCTGATAAGTATATGTGGTTGACATATTGTGGATCAGAAGTAATGTAGAATTTCTATAAAGCATAAAAGGTTGTCTGAAAGGAGTTTTTTTAAAGGAATACCTGGATTGCGCTACTTGAACATTGAGCATCAAGATCTATGGAGATATATCGAAACGCTTAATAGAAGTTTCAACAAGATGCATGCCTTGACAAGTTTTTGAAGGAGTTCAAAATAGATCAACAAAGAAGGAGTTCTTGGTTGTGTTGTAAGGTATGAATTTGAGTAAGACTCAAAACCTGACCACGGCAAAATAAAGAGAATAGACGAAGGTCGTCTTCTATGCCTTAGCCGTAGACTCTGAAGTATGCCATGCTGAGTACCGCACCTGATGTGTGCCTTGCCACAAGTCTGTTAAGAGGTACACAGAGTGATCCAAGATTGAATCACTGTTCAGCGGTCAAAGTTATCCTTCGTAACTAATGGACTAAGGAATTTTTCTCGATTATGGAGGTGGTTAAAGAGTTCGTCATAAAGCGTTACGTCGATGCAAGCTTTGACACTAATCCGAATAACTATGAGTAGTGAAACGGATTCGTATGGTAGAGTAGATATTTGGAATATTTCCGAATAGAACATAGTAGCAGCATCTATAAAGATGACATAAAGATTTGTAAAGCTCACTCGGATCTGAAAGGATTCAGAACTGTCGACGAAAACCTCTCTCACAAGCAAGACATGATCAAACCCTAGAACTGTAAGGGTGTTGGATTCGTTAGAATCACATAGAGATGTGGACTAGATTATTGACTCTAGTGCAACTAGGAGACTGTTGGAAATATTGCCTAGAGGCAATAATCAATTAGTTATTATTATATTTCTTTGTTCATGATAATCGTTTATTATCCATGCTATAACTGTATTGATTGGAAACACAATACATGTGTGGATACATAGACAAAACACTGTCCCTAGTAAACATCTAGTTGACTAGCTCGTTGATCAAAGATGGTCAAGGTTTTCTGACCATAGGCAAGTGTTGTCACTTGATAACGGGATCACATCATTAGGAGAATCATGTGATGGACTAGGCCCAAACAAATGAACGTAGCATGTTGATCGTGTCATTTTGTTGCTACTGTTTTTCTGCGTGTCAAGTATTTATTCCTATGACCATGAGATCATATAACTCACTGGCACCGTAGGAATGCCTTGTGTGTATCAAATGTCACAACGTAACCGGGTGACTATAAAGATGCTCTACAGGTATCTCCGAAGGTGTCCGTTGAGTTAGTATGGATCAATACTGGGATTTGACACTCCGTGTGACGGAGAGGTATCTCAGGGCCCACTCGGTAATACAACATCACACACAAGCCTTGCAAGCAATGTGACGTAGTGTATGTCACGGGATCTTGTATTACGGAACGAGTAAAGAGACTTGACGGTAAACGAGATTGAAATAGGTATGTGGATACCGACGATCGAATCTCGGGCAAGTAACATACCGAAGGACAAAGGGAATGACATACGGGATTATATGAATCCTCGACACTAAGGTTCAACCGATAAAGATCTTCGGAATATGTAGGATCCAATATGGGCATCCAGGTCCCGCTATTGGATATTGACTGAGGAGTCCCTCGGGTCATGTCTACATAGTTCTCGAACCCGCAGGGTCTGACACTTAAGGGTCGGCGTTGTTTTATGTGTATTTGAGTTATATGGTTGGTTACCAAATGTGTGGGAAGGAAGGGAAGGACTGCACCTTCCAATCCTAGCTGGACTAGGATTGGAGGAGGATTCCTCCTCCCCTTACTTCGGACGACCCCTAGGGGCTCTCTTGAGCCTCAAGGAAAGTTCCTCCCCCTCCCTCCTATATATATTGCGGTATTAGGGCTGATTTAACACAACTTTGCCACGGCAGACCGACCACATACCTCCACGGTTTTTTCCTCTAGATCGTATTTGTGCGGAGCTCGGGCGGAGCCCTGCTAGGATAGATCACCACCAACCTCTGGAGCGCCGTCACGCTGCCGGAGAACTCATCTACCTCTCCATCTCTCTTGCTGGATCAAGAAGGCCGAGATCATCGTCGCTCTATACGTGTGCTGAATGCGGAGGTGCCATCCGTTCGGCACTAGATCGGAGCGGATCGTGGGACGGATCGCGGGACGGTTCGCGGGATGGGTTGCGATGAAGTTCGCGGGACAGATCGTGATGAGATCATGGGATGGAGTGTATGACTACGGTTATTTGAATCACGCAATCTGTTCCACTACATCGGCCGCGTTTCTTAACGCTTACCGTTGTACGATCTACAAGGGTACGTAGATCGGAAATCTCCTCTCGTAGATGAACATCACCATGATAGGAATTGCATGTACGTAGGAAATTTTTTGTTTCCCATGCAACGTTCCCCAACAACAAGACACTCCACAAAGGAGTGATAGACCTCAATGCAAACACCTATTTCGTAAGATAACTTCCCTAGACATGATACGACACTATACTTGACCATAAAAGGTAAAGGATAAAAAATAAAGATACCGGGCACTCCCCCAAGCTTGGAACAAGCCAAGGGAATGCCATTACCCATGAAGATTTTATGACCCACAACTATAGGGTATCTATCGTAGTCCTTTCGATAAGTAAGAGTGTCGAACCCAATGAGGAGCACAAGGAACTGACAAGTGGTTTTCAGCAAGGTATTCTCTGCAGGCACTGAAATTATCGGTAACAGATAGTTGTGTGATAAGATAATTCGTAGCGAGTAGCAAGTAACAAAAGTAGTGAATGTGCGTTATATCGACTAGAGGGGGGGTGAATAGGAGATTTTTAGAATTTCATCACTGAGGAAATTCCTCACTGATGACTAACTTATAGCGGAAACAGTAAAGGATCAGAAGTGCAAAGTTTCACAACAACAGTTTTTTAGAGTGAGGAATGTGAAAACAGATTGCACAGTGAGCAGGCACGCAGAAAACAGATGAGGATTAACTAGCGTGAAGAATTTGGGGTTGAGGAATTTCAGAGAAAGTCTTCCACAAATTCTTCAAACAATAGAAGTGAAAGTCATCAACACATAATCTGAGGAAACTAAGGAGTTGAGGAATAAGAATCCGTTTCACAGCGAAGACAGTAGTTGATGACCCAGTTCCAACTGCTGTGACAGTCGTACATCTGGTTTGGAGCGGCTTGGTATTGAAACCAAAGGACACACAGTCCCTACCGTGTTCTCCTTGGGCTAAGAACACATAATCCTCGCCCAACACTCATGGTAAGTCTTCAGGGCAGACTTCCAAACCCTCACAAACTCGGTCACCCGGCGATCCACAATTGACTGCTGGAAAGCTCTAGACCATGACGCCTAACCGTCTAGAGGATGCATAGTCCTCAAAGGTAAAAGGCTTTAGTCCCACACATGAACAACTTCTTCAGTGATGCTCAATCACTAGGTTTGGTTTGTGCTTTCGGTGTATGGGGTATTTCCTCACTGATGAATTACTCTCGAAGATTCTGAGGAATTTGGGCTGCTCTTATGACAAGTGTCAGTTTCTAGCGGAGCAGCCAACCAGCTAATTGTAGTGGGGGCGGCTATTATAGCCTGGGAGCATCCCGACATGATTTGACACTAATGCCCTTAAATAATATGACCGTTGGTGTGGATAAGACCAATGATGTGGCGTGGCTATCGAAACGATCGGAACCCTCAACTCTGAGAATGCTCATCTTACTCGTATTCCTCACTTGAGGATTTTGGTAGGATTAGGCTTGGGTTGAGCATCATGAGGAAATACATTCCAAAGTGTAACTTCGACCCCCTTTAACAGTACGGTGTTCCTATTACTCAAATGTGAAGAAAATAAAACAGTAAGAGTAAATCTTCATGCTTCAAAGTCTTCAAAATGATTTTATTCAGGACACACCGAATTCCTCAATTTCAGTATCTTCATGAGGAATATCAATTTCATCGCAGATTCTTCGCGATTCATTTCTTCAGGTTCAGACCAAGTTCTTCAAGCGAAGATATATATTTTTAGGGGTCGATATTCATCAAATATCTCAAACTCCTCAGAGACTTATAGATCCTGTGTACACTCATGAACACATTAGATACTTAAACTATAAGTCTTCAAACCACCAAAATCACTAAGGGGCACTAGATGCACTTACAATCTGCCCCTTTTTGGTGGTTGATGACAATTAGGTTAAGTCTTCAACAGGGATCAAAAATATGAAGTGTAAATACTTATTTGAGGAATTTGAAATCAAGATTCAGAGAGACTCCCCCTGAAGATGTGCATATCTTAAGGATTTTGCTTTTCACACCAAATGCACATTGATGATTTATATGATGGAGATCTCCCCCCGAGTCTTGTAAATCATGCATACATTTAACATATCGTATGAAGAAAATGAAGATGCATGATGACAAATGGTATCTGACAAATTTCAGCATGCGTGCATTAAAACTTGAGGAATAAGCATGCGAAGAAAAATGTTCAAAAGCGTCAGAGTACCATCGGGCTTAAGTTACAACTCATTACATAAAAACTTCAGAAGAGCCAAGAGTTTGTAACTTAAATATAGTTCATAAGCCCCAAAATATCCCGCTTGAAGACTAACTCTCAAGTTTCTCCCCCTTTGTCATCAAGTGACAAAAAGGGACAAACTGAGGACTAACGCCCGTGAAGACTTCACTTCTTGGCGGTTGAGGAAAGACGTGATGCTTCTTGGGAGTAGACTTCTTCCTTGGCCCGGTAGCAATGTCGAGTTGTTCTTCATCAGTTTCAGCAGTGCTGAATGAAGAAAAGGAGCTGTCTTCAAGGTCTGGAACTGGAATGGGCCTGAAATTCTTCTTGGGAGGCCACGACGAGTCAAAGTCTCGCTCAAAGTCCATTTCTTCATGCTCTGTCTGAGTCTTCAGATGTGCAAGTGTAGCCCAGGTGCGATCAAAAACCTCATGCAGATAGTGATGGTTAAGCTTCACAGAGTTCTGTGTTTCAGTGAGGGTTTTCACAATGGCGCCAAACTGGCGTTTGACCCACTTGTGATTGCGATCCACCTTCTGGTGAAGACTGAGGAGGATCTCTCTTGTATTCATCACGCGAGGAGGAACGGGGCTTGCCGGACGAGTCTCAGTATCATCCCATGAAGAATACGCTTCTGGATCTCTGAACTGGCCATCAAGGGGCCTACTGCCTTCTTCAATCATTGATTTGCCTTTTCCTTCAATGGGCTCGAAAGTCTTCTTGTTGACCCGGATAGGAGGCATATACCCAACATGGTTTTGGCAATCAGCGTGGAAGTTGATGCCTGTCCTTGTCCTCATGAATCTCATGATCCATGGGGCATATATCTTGTGATCAAATGGACACATAGCATTGTCGGCCAAAGTCCTCAAGAAGAAATCATGAATGTTGATAGGAATACCATGGATGATGTTGAAGAGGATATTCTTCATGAGGCCTACGACATCTTCTTCATCATCATGGCCTTTGATCGGCACGAGCACACTGCAGAGGATTATGTAGACAGACCTTGGTGTATATTTGAGGTCGTGGACGAGGAAGGTTTTTTCTTGGTGATTTTCCTTCAGCCAAAGGCTTCATGAGGACTTCCATCATCCCATTGGGTAGCTCACGCTCACCATAAAGCTTCACAGCCTCCTCTGAGGGAATTGGTACAAGCAGTTCACGGAGGAGCTCAGTAGCAGGAGCCTTGTAGTGAGTATTTTGTGTCATCCAGTCAAACACCCAAGTGTTAATGTCTTCAGGGTTGTGAGAGATGTGAAGAGTGGCATAGAACTGAATAATGAGCTCACTGTTCCAGTCAGAGATGTCGGAGCACATTGGCAGCAGACCAGCGTCATGGAGTACATTGAGGACTGGCTCTAGGCATGGTATTGCTTCAAGTTCAACATGAGGAATATGCGTGTGTTGGAATATCTTGTTTCTTCCACACAACACAGAAGCATAGTAATTTAGCTGTGTCCTAGTCCAAAACTTCAGATGCCTCATTTGAGGCTTGTCACAGGGGTTCTCTCCAATGAAGTACATGCGCTCTTCAAAGAAATTCTCCTTTTGAAACCGTGGTCTCTTGGAGAATGGCTGACGCTGAACTGGCTGAAGATTTTGCTGAGGAATAGGAGGGGAGACAACAATCACAGTCTCGGGGTTGAGCACGATGAAGGCATTGTCTTGATCAGGTGCATTTTCCTCAGCATTGTCCTCAAGGTGAGGAATTTCATCAGCTGGGGCTTCAGGCTAAGGAGCTTGCTCTGGCTGAGCATCAGGCTGAGGGGCTTGCTCTGGCTGGGCATCAGGCTGAGGAATAGGTTCATCTTGCTCAGGTGGAGGAGTTGGGTCAGCCTGTTCCTCATCTTAAGGATTTTGCTCAGAGCTTTGAATTTCATCAGCTTGAGGAATTTCACTTTGTTCTTCCTCAACTGGCTTGGTGACAGAGGCAGTTTCATCAGCTGGTGCAGTTGATCCTTGAGCAGTGTCTTTGTGAGGAATGAAGGGCTGAGGACTATCGTCAATACAAATTTCTTCGTCAGTGTGTTCCTCAGAGGCGGCATCCTTCATTTCCTCATCTGTCCCTTTCGCTTGATCATCAAGAATGACCATTTCATAAGACGGAGCGACATTTAGGGGCACAGGGTCCAGTGGAGCAGTATCTTCAATCGCTTTGAGGCGCTTGGCCTCTGTTTCTTCTTCCGCTGAGGAGGCCTTTCTCTTTTTGGCTTCCTTCTCAGCAGCCCTGGTTTTCTTCATGTCTGATGCAGACGGACTCATCTTCTTCACCTTTGAATCTTTTGGTGAAGGGGTTTTCTCGACAGATTCTTCAGCTGGCTTTGAGGAACGAGCAGGAGCAGAGTCATCAGCTTGCTTTGATGAAGCAGCTGGGTCAGGGGAAGTCTCATCAGCTGCAGCAGGTTCATCAGCCGAAGCTTCCATGGTGACTTCTTCAATGGCCGGTACATCCACACGGCTTTCTTGGTGTATTTCCTCAGCTTGAGGAGTTTCCTCAGCTTGAGGAGATTCATCAGCTGGCTCTTCAATCAAGGGCTAGGGAGTTGGTGCTGGAGGTGTAGCCTTCTTGTTGTAATCATCAACAGCTTTAGTGGCCAGCTTGATGAAATTGCTCTTGAGATTCTGATGATCTGACAGCTTGGAGTACTTATCAGCCAAATTCTTCAACTCGGCCTGTGTTGACACCAGTGCATCAGGCGTCAAGCTGAGGGGAATCTGCTTGAGGAATTTCTCCTTTTTAAGTTTTGCAACCTTAGCCTGCTTGGCTTGCTGTTCTTTCCACTTGGCTTCATTGATGAAAGTGGCCACCACGTGGCTGATGCCAGGGGGAAGTTTCAAATCATCAAGCGGAGTGTTTGGGTCCTCATACCAGATGATTATGTAGTCTAGGAGGACCTTGGGGTCCATGGCCAGAGGAATGGCGCTGCCTGATGCTTGAGATACCCTTTCCTGCTTGTTTCTGATTATCGCTTGCAGAGTTTGATCATCATATTCATCACTGCCCTCTGATGCAGACGGGACGGTGATGATTTTGCTGGGGCTGGGCAGAGTTGCTCTTTCAGCAGACACCTGAGTCTTCACCGGAGGTGGTGAAGACTTTGTCTCCGAGCTGGTTGCAGCCAGGAGTGAGGAGCTGGAGGTGGCGGTCATTGGCTTCAGGACCGGCTTCTGTACTGGTGTCTCTTGAGGCTTTGGTGGTGGTGCTGAGGATTTTGGAGCTGAGGGTTTTGGCGCTGAGGGTTTTGTAACTAATGCCTGTGCAGACTTCTCTTGAGGCTTTGGAGCCCTTGGCTTTGACGGCATAGACTGTGGTTGAGGAATTGCTGAACCAGAGGTCTCAGCGGCAGAGGAAATAGCTGCAGCTGAGGCAGCAGCTGAGGATTCATTGAATTTCCTCACTGCAGCATCTGCCTGCTTCTTGAGCTTAGCCAGATGCTTTTCCTTCTCATCTGGATAGTCATCAAGGGTCTTGTGGCTTGAGGGATGTGCTACTTGATGAGCCTCAAGTGGGGCCCGTTTGCCAGGAGGCTTCAGGGCGAATTTCTTTGCATACTTGGCAGTTACAAACCTGTATTCCTTCCATTCCTTAGCCCATCGGCGTTCTATCTTCTGCAGCCGAATCTTTCTCTTGGCCATTGTTTCATTTTCATCAGGTGTACAATAGTCCAAGTAAATATCCTTAGGGATATCCACAGCTTTGTTCTGTTCAAGTTTCTTTCCTCCCTTCTGCTTTCTGTCGTCCTCCATTTTCTTCAGCTCAGGATTTTGCTGATGAGATTGAACTCTTGAGGATTCTGATGAGACTTGAAGATTTTCTTCAAGAAATGCTGCAAATGAGTTAATGTGATGAGAACCGAGAGATTCATCAGCTGCCATGTGTGTACCTGTGAACAGAGTATAGTTGCGAGGAATTTGGAGAGGTCATATGCATTCTCAGATTTGAAGAAAATGAAAAAGTTTGACAGGTGAGGAATTTAACCAGTGGTTGAGGAATTTGCCTAAGCATACTGTTCTTTGGTTCCAGAGTTGTACACATCCGAAAATTCGCACAATTGAGGAATCTCGTGAAAATCTTAGATGCTTAGTGAAGTTCATAAATGGTGTGGTGATAGGCTGTGTTTGAGGAATCAAGTGCATATCGACTCTTGAGGAAAAAAAATTTGACATAGGAGATGTAAAATAGAAGATCTAACTTGCAGTAAAAATGGGATTTTATTTACCCTTGAAGGTGCGCACGAAGAACACAGAAAAGGTGTGTAGAGAAGCTCTTCGGTCGCGTGTCCAATGCGCCCTAACCCGGCGACAGAGGACGTCTACAGCGGCGGCGGGCGAAGATGGTCCGACTCCGGTGTGGTTCCGACGACGGAGAAGTCGAGGCAGTGAAGGTCTTCCTCACCGTCGACGAGACTTCTAGTGGTGGCGCTAGGGTTCGGTGCATTTTGCTGTAGCGGGAGAGCGATGGGGCGAAGAAGTGTTTGCCGAGGGGGATAAGGACATATTTATAGCCAGACAGTTACTATTGGCGCGAAGAATTCGGACCAAACAACCCCTGCATCTACGTCTCTGCAGGTCACGTGTAGCTCCTGAACAAGATGGTGGAGATAGTGGATATCGTGGTTATCCGAACGTGGGAAGTGGGGTTCAGTTACTGTGCATTAAAGAAACAATTTTTGAAGATTTGAGGATTTTCGTTACAAAATCATCAGCTGACAAGGACGCAGTGAGGATTTTGAACAAAGTTTCAAGTATAACGCATATGAAGAATCGAATAGACTGGATGAGAATAGCATAGAGGGAAAGTAGGGTCCGATCACATTCACTTACATGAAATATCAATCTTGAAGAAATAGCTATAAGTGAATGCTGTTGAGGACTTCAAATCATAGTCTATCTAGTCAAACAAAAGTCATCAAGTGTTTTTGAAGATTTGAGTAACTTGAGGATTTTGTGGTAAATCATCACAATGAAGAACAATTGTTTAGAAGAAAAACACATTTTGAGGAAATGGAACATTTGAAGAAAATCAACTTGAGGAATATCACGTTGCGCGGTGGCGTGACGCACCATATAAGAATGTTGATTACAGACGCCGCGTACAATTGTCGTAGGGCCCTGAGAATCAATTTCTTCATTGATTTCTTCACACTCAGAGTGATATTCTTCATCAGTTGAAGAAAATCGATTCATCATGTGTTGCACATCTAAGTCATTAATTTTGCATAAGTGTTAGGATGTGTGCATGTTTTTACAAAACATTTGAAGATTCTAAGATATTTAGCTCACACCGCAACTTGCAAAATCTTTTCTCATCCAAGGGCTTAGTCTTGAGGATATTGCCCTTGAGGATATTGCCCTTGAGGATATTGCCCTTGAGGACATGGTCTTGAAGAAAATGATGACGAATCTGGATGTGCTTGGTCTTTGAGTGATGTACTGGGTTGTATGCAATCTTGATTGCACTCTCATTGTCGCAGTAGAGAGGCACATTCTTCATGTTGATGCCGTAGTCCTTGAGGGTTTGCTTCATCCATAGTAACTGAGCACAACATGAACCAGCAGCAATGTACTGAGCTTCGGCAGTGGAGAGTGATACCCAGTTCTGCTTCTTTGAGGACCAGCAAACTAGTGATCTTCCGAGGAAATGGTATGTGCCAGAAGTTGACTTGCGATCCACCCGGTCACTAGCATTGTCAGAATCAGAATACCCTACCAGATGAAGATTTGATCCCTTGGGATACCATAATCCTAGTGTTGGTGTGTTAGCAAAGTATCAAAGAATATGCTTCACAACATTATGGTGTGATTCCTTCGGTTTTGCTTGAAAACGTGCACACATGCAAACACTAAGCATTATATCTGGCCTATATGCACATAGATACAATAAAGAGCCAATCATAGAGCGATATACCTGCTGATCGAAATCTTTACCATTTTCATCAGTGCCGAGGTGGCCGTTGGTAGGCACTGGAGTCCTGGCACCCTTGCCTTCATGCATGTCGAATTTCCTCAGAACATCATTGAGGTATTTCTCCTGTGATATGAAGATTCCATTGTGTTGTTGACGAATTTGAAGACCTAAGAAGAATTTCAGCTCCCCCATCATAGACATCTGATATTCTTCACTCATCATGTAAGCAAATTCATCACTGTATCGTTTGTCAGTACAGCCAAATATGATATGATCGACATACATTTGACACACAAATAGCTCATTATCATAGGATTTAGTGAAAAGAGTTGGATCGAGTGAACCAGGTTTGAAGCATTTATTCATGAGGAATTCCTTCAATGTATCATACCATGCCCGAGGGGCTTGCCTGAGACCATAGAGAACCTTTTTGAGTCTGAAGACTTTGACTGGATTCTTTGGATCCTCAAAACCTGAGGGCTGAGCAACATATCTTCCTCAAGCTTACCATTGAGGAATGCACTTTTCACATCCATCTGGTATAAGATGATGTTATGATGATTAGCATAAGCAAGTAGTATTCGAATAGCTTCAAGTCTAACAACAGGTGCAAAAGTTTCATCAAAATCTATTCCTTCAACCTGGGTGTAGCCTTGGGCTACAAGTTGTGCCTTGTTCCTCACCACTTGACCGTCCTCATCTTGCTTCTTTCGGAAAATCCACTTGGTGCTGATGATGTTGTGCTTGCAAGGATCTGGTCGTTTGATGATGTTCAGCTTGAATTGAAGAAGTTCGTCTTGCACAGCTTGGATCCACTCCGGTTCCAGAAAAGCCTCAGCAAATTTTGAGGGTTCTGTGATGGATAGAAAGGAAAAATGCCCACAAAAGTTAGCTAAGTGTGAAGCTTTTGAGAGAGTGAGAGGACCTAGCGCGTTGATGTCGTTGAGGATTTTGTCAAGTTCTACTTCATTTGCAATCCTAGGATGAGCTGGTTGAGGATTTCGTATGGGCTGAGGAAGTGGTTCTGGTGCAATTTCCTCAGGAGCATCTTCTTGATTTTCATCAATGATGGGGATCGTTTCTTCACCAATTTGCTCAGTGGGGACAAAGTCTTCAGTAGGTTTGAGCTTTATTGCTTCCTCAGGAGACAGCTTATCTGGATCAGAAGGCAATTGCTCTCTTTGCGAGCCATTGGTTTCATCAAACCGCACATCTACAATCTCAACAACTTTGTTGTGATAGTTGTTGAAGACTCTGTAGGTGTGCGAGTCCTTTTCATAACCGAGCATAAAACCTTCATGTGCCTTAGGTGCAAATTTTGAGCTATGGTGAGGATCTCTAATCCAACATTTTGCACCGAAGACTTTGAAATAACTTACATTGGGTTTCTTATCAGTGAGGAGTTCATATGAGGTTTTCTTGAGGAATTTGTGAAGATATACCCTGTTGATGATATGGCATGCAGTGTTGATTGCTTCAGGCCAAAAGCGACAAGGAGTTTGATATTCTTCAAGCATAGTTCTTGCCATTTCAACGAGAGTCTTGTTCTTCCTTTCGACGGCACCATTCTGCTGAGGAGTATAAGGAGCAGATAATTTGTGAGTAATACCAAGTTCATCAAGATAATCATCAAGACCAGTGTATTTGAACTCTGTTCCATTATCACTCCTGATATGTTTGATCTTGATGCCAAAGTTCGTCGAGGCCCTTGAAGAAAATCATTTGAAGATTTCCTGCACTTCAGTTTTATACACTATGATATGCAGCCATGTATATCTGGAATAATCATCAACTATGACGAAGCCATATAAAGGTGCTACATTGGTTAGTGTGGCATAGTGAGTAGGTCCAAATAGATCCATATGAAGCAATTTGAATGGACGTGTAGTAGTCATGATAGTCTTCGAGGGATGCTTGGATCTGGTCTTTTTCCCAGATTCACATGCACCGCAGAGATGATCTTTGAGGAATTTGACTAATTCGATGCCGATGACATGCTTCTTCTTCGCAAGCGTGTGCAAATTCCTCATGCCTGCATGACCTAGTCTTCGGTGCCACAGCCATCCTTCTGAGGTTTTTGCTAGTAAGCAAGTGGCTGGTTGAGGACCTGTAGAGAAATCAACAATGTACAAATCCCCTCTTCTTACACCTTCGAAGACTTTGGATCTGTCAGATTCCATGATGACTACACATCTATGTCTACCAAAGATAACAATCATATCAAGATCACAAAGCATCGAGACTGACATGAGGTTAAAACCAAGGGATTCAACAAGCATCACTTTGTCCATATGCCTATCCTTGGAAATAGCCACTTTGCCAAGTCCCAATACCTTGCTTTTACCTTTGTGAGCATATGTGATTTTGCTTCAGAGGTGATGGAGTTAGTGGCATATTCATCAGCAAGCTTTTATCACCAGTCATGTGATGTGTGGAGCCACTTGTTGGAAATATGCCCTAGAGGCAATAATAAATTAGTTACTATTATATTTCTTAGTTCATGATAATCGTTTATTATCCATGCTATAATTGTATTGATTGGAAACACAATACTTGTGTGGATACATAGACAAAACACTGTCCCTGGTAAGCCTCTAGTTGACTAGCTCGTTGATCAAAGATGGTCAAGGTTTCCTGGCCATGGGCAAGTGTTGTCACTCGATAACGGGATCACATCATTAGGAGAATCATGTGATGGACTAGACCCAAACTAATAGACGTAGCATGTTGATCGTGTCATTTTGTTGCTACTGTTTTCTGCGTGTCAAGTATTTGTTCCTATGACCATGAGATCATATAACTCACGGACACCGGAGGAATGGTTTGTGTGTATCAAACGTCGCAACGTAACTGGGTGACTATAAAGATGCTCTACAGGTATCTCCGAAGGTGTTCGTTGAGTTAGTATGGATCGAGACTGGGATTTGTCACTCCGTGTGACGGAGAGGTATCTCAGGGCCCACTCGGTAATACAACATCACACACAAGCCTTGCAACCAATGTGACTTAGTGTAAGTTACGGGATCTTGTATTACGGAACGAGTAAAGAGACTTGCCGGTAAACGAGATTGAAATAGGTATACGGATACTGACGATCGAATCTCGGGCAAGTAACATACCGAAGGACAAAGGGAATGACATACGGGATTATATGAATCCTTGGCACTGAGGTTCAGACGATAAGATCTTCGTAGAATATGTAGGATCCAATATGGGCATCCGGGTCCCGCTATTGGATATTGACCGAGGAGTCTCTCGGGTCATGTCTACATAGTTCTCGAACCCGCAGGGTCTGCACACTTAAGGTTCGACGTTGTTTTATGCGTATTTGAGTTATATGGTTGGTTACCGAATGTTGTTCGGAGTCCTGGATGAGATCACAGACGTCACGAGGGTTTCCGGAATGGTCCGGAAACGAAGATTGATATATAGGATGACCTCATTTGATTACCGGAAGGTTTTCGGAGTTACTGGGAATGTACCGGGAATGACGAATGGGTTCCGGGAGTTCACCGGGGGGGGGGGGCAACCCACCCCTGGGAAGCCCATATGTCTTGAGGGTAGCACACCAGCCCAAAAGGGCTCTATGTGCCATGAAGAAAAAATCAAGAGAAAAAAAAAGGAGGAGGTGGGAAGGAAGGGGGACTCCCTCCCACCAAACCAAGTCCAACTCGGTTTGGGGGGGGGAGTCCTCCCCCCTTGGACTCGGCCGACCCCCTTGGGGCTCCTTGAGCCCCAAGGCAAGGTCCCCTCCCTCCCACCTATATATACGGAGGTTTTAGGGCTGATTTGAGACGACTTTTCCACGGCAGCCCGACCACATACCTCCACGGTTTTTCCTCTAGATCGCGTTTCTGCGGAGCTCGGGCGGAGCCCTGCTGAGACAAGGTCATCACCAACCTCCGGAGCACCGTCACGCTGCCGGAGAACTCTTCTACCTCTCCGTCTATCTTGCTGGATCAAGAAGGCCGAGATCATCGTCGAGCTGTACGTGTGCTGAACGCGAAGGTGCCGTCCGTTCGGTACTAGATCGTGGGACTGATCGCGGGATTGTTCGCGGGGCGGATCGAGGGACGTGAGGACGTTCCACTACATCAACCACCTTCACTAACGCTTCTGCTGTACGATCTACAAGGGTACGTAGATCACTCATCCCCTCTCGTAGATGGACATCACCATGATAGGTCTTCGTGCGCGTAGGAAAATTTTGTTTCCCATGCGACGTTCCCCAACAGTGGTATCATGAGCTAGGTTCATGCGTAGATGTCTTCTCGAGTAGAACACAAAAGTTTTTGCGGGCGGTGATGTGCGTTTTGCTGCCCTCCTTAGTCTTTTCTTGATTCTGCGGTATTGTTGGATCGAAGCGGCTCGGACCGACATTACTCGTACGCTTACGAGAGACTGGTTTCATCGCTACGAGTAACTCCGTTGCTCAAAGATGACTGGCGGGTGTCAGTTTCTCCAACTTTAGTTGAATCGGATTTGACCGAGGAGGTCCTTTGATGAGGTTAAATAGCAACTCATATATCTCCGTTGTGGTGTTTGCGTAAGTAAGATGCGATCCTACTAGGTACCCATGGTCACCACGTAAAACATGCAACAACAAAATTAGAGGACGTCTAACTTGTTTTTGCAGGGTATGCTTGTGATGTGATATGGCCAATGATGTGATGTGATATATTGGATGTATGAGATGATCATGTTGTAATAGAAATATCGACTTGCACGTCGATGGTACGGCAACCGGCAGGAGCCATAGGGTTGTCTTTATACTAACGTTTGTGCTTGCAGATGCGTTTACTATTTTGCTAGGATGTAGCTTTAGTAGTAATAGCATGAGTAGCACGACAACCCCGATGGCAACACGTTGATGGAGATCATGGTGTGGCGCCGGTGACAAAAAGATCGTGCCGGTGCTTTGGCGATGGAGATCAAGAAGCACGTGATGATGGCCATATCATGTCACTTATGAATTGCATGTGATGTTAATCCTTTTATGCACCTTATCTTGCTTAGAACGATGGTAGCATTATGAGGTGATCTCTCACTAAAATTTCAAGACGAAATTGTGTTCTCCCCGACTGTGCACCGTTGCTACAGTTCGTCGTTTCCAGACACCACGTGATGATCGGGTGTGATAGACTCAACGTTCACATACAACGGGTGCAAAACAGTTGCGCACGCGGAACACTCGGGTTAAGCTTGACGAGCCTAGCATGTGCAGATATGGCCTCGGAACACATGAGACCGAAAGGTCGATCATGAATCATATAGATGATATGATTAGCATAGGGATGCTTACCACTGAAACTATACTCAACTCACGTGATGATCGGACTTGAGCTAGTGTAAGTGGATCATGAACCACTCAAATGACTAGAGAGATGTACTTTTTGAGTGGGAGCTTAGCAAATAATTTGATTAAGTTAAACTCTAATTATCTTGAACCTAGTCTAATGGTCTTTGCGAATTACGATGTAGCTTGCGCTATAGCTCTACTGTTTTTATATGTTCCTAGAGAAAATTTAGTTGAAAATTGATAGTAGCAAAACTTTGCAGACTGGGTCTGTAAAACCGAGGATTGTCCTCGTTGCTGCGCAGAAGGATTATGTCCTTAATGCACCACTCGGTGTGCTGCACCTCGAGCGTCGTCTGTGGATGCTATGAACATCCGACATACACGTTTCTGATGACTACACGATAGTTCAGTGCAAAATACTTAATGGCTTAGAAGCAAGGCGCCGAAAACGTTGTAAAACGTCACGAAACATAAGTGATGTTCTAAAGAGACGAAATTGTGATTTCATGCTTGTGCCCTTGTTAAGAGGTACGAGACCTCCGACAAGATTCTTTGTCCACAAAGTAAAGGAGAAAGGCTCAATCATTGAGCGTGTGCTCAGATTGTCTGAGTACGACAATCACTTGAATCAAGTGGTAGTTAATCTTCCAGATGAGATGGTGATGGTTCTCCAAAGTCACTGCCACCAAGCTGTGAGAGCTTCGTGATGAACTATAACATATCAAGGATAGATACAATGATCCTTGAGCGATTCGCGATGTTTGACACTTCGAAAGTAGAAATCAAGAAGGAGCATCAATAGTTGATGGTTTGTAAAACCACTAAACTTTCAAGAAAGGCAAGGGCTAGCGGGGATACTTCGTGAAACGGCAAAACAGTTGTTGCACTAATAAAGAGACCCAAGATTAAACCCAAACCCGAGACTAAGTGCTTCTGTAATGAGGGGAACAGTCACTGAGGCGGAGCAACTCTAGATACTTGGTAGATAAGAAGGCTGGCAAAAGTCGAAAGAACTGTATTTGATATACATGATGTTGATGTGTACTTTACTAGTACTCCTAGTAGCATGAGGGTATTGGATACCGGTTCGGTTGCTAAGTGATTAGTAACACGAAATGAAAGCTACGGCATAAACGGAGACTAGCTAAAGGCGAGGTGACGATACGTGTTGGAAGTATTTCCAAGGTTGATATGATCAAACATCGCACGCTCCCTCTACCATCGGGATTGGTGTTAAAGCTAAATAATTGTTATTTGGTGCTTGCGTTAAGCATGAACATGATTGGATCGTGTTTATTGCGATACGATTATTCATTTAAAGAGAATAATGGTTACTCTATTTTCTTGAGTAATCACCTTCAATGGTTAATTGAATCTCGATCGTAGTGTTACACATGTTCATAATATTGGTGCCAAAAGATACGAGTTAATGATGATAGTACCACTTACTTGTGGCACTGCCGCTTGAGTCATGTTAGTATAAATTGCATGAAGAGGCTCCATGTTGATTGATCTTTGTACTCACCTGATTTCGAATCACTAGTGACATGCAAATCATACCACATGAGCAAGGCCTTGTTTTCATTGAGATGAAATAAGATAGTAACTTGTTGGAAGTGATACATTTTGATGTATGCAGTCCAATGGGTACTGAGGCACGCAGTGGATATCATTATGTTCTTACTTCACTAACGATTTGAGTAGATACAGGAGTATTTACTTAATGAATCACAAGTCTGAAATGTTGAAAAGTTCAAATCCGTTTCAGAGTGAAGTTCGTCGTAACAAGAGGATAAACTGTCTACGATATGATCATAGAAATGAATATCTGAGTTACGAGTTTTGGTACACAGTTAAGACAATGTGGAAATTGTTTCGCAGTTCATGCCACCTGGAACATCATAGTGTGATGATGTGTCTGAACGTCATAGCCACGCACTATTTGGAATGGTGCATACTATGATGTCTCTTATCGAATTACCACTATCGTTTATGGGTTATGCATTAGAGACAACCGCACTCACTTTAAATAGGGCACCGCGTATTTCCGTTGAGATGACACAGTATGGACTGAGGTTTAGAGAAATCTAAACTGTCGTTTCTTGAAAGTTTGGGGTTTCGACACTTATGTGAAAAAGTTTTAGTCTGATAAGCTCGAACCCAAAGCGGATAAATGCTTCTTCATAGGGTATCCAAAACAGTTGGTTACATCTCCTATCTCAGATCCGAAAGCAAAGTGTTTGTTTCTAGAAACGAATCCTTTCTCGAGGAAAGGTTTCTCTCGAAAGAATTGAGTGGGAGGGTGGTAGAACTTGATGAGATTATTGAACCATCACTTCAACCAGTGTGTAGCAGGGCGCAGGAAGTTGTTCCTGTGGCGCCTACACCAATTGAAGTGGAAGCTCATGATGGTGATCATTGAGCTTCGAATCAAGTTACTACAAACCTCGTAGGTCGACAAGGTCGCGTACTTCTGCAGAGTAGTACGGTAACCCTGTCTTGGAGGTCATGTTGTTGAGCAACAGTGAACCTACGAGTTATGGAGAAAGCGATGGTGGGCCCAGATTCCGACAAATGGCTGGAAGCCATGAGAACCGAGAGAGGATCCATGGATGAAAACAAAGTGTAGACTTTGGAAGAATTACTTGATGGTCATAGGACTATTGAGTAAAGATGGATCTTTAAAGGAAAACAGACGATGATGGTGATAAGTCACTATTAAGAAAAGCTCGACTTGTCGCAAAGATGTTTTCGACAAGATCAAACAGTTAACCATGATGAGACTTTCTCACTCGTAGAGATGCTAAAGGTCTGTTAGAATTATGTTAGTTGTTGATGCATTATTTATGAAATATTGCACGTAGGATGTCAAAACATTATTTCCTTCACGGTTTCCTTGAGCAAACATTGTATGTGATACAACCAGGAGGTTTTGTCGATCCTAAAGATACTAGCAAGTATGCAAGCTCCAGCGATCCTTCAATGGACTGGTGCAAGCATCTCGGAGTTGGAATATATATATACTTCGATGAGATGATCAAAGATTTGGGTTTGTACAAGGTTTATGAGAAACTTGTATTTCCAAAGAAGTGAGTGGGAGCACTATAGAATTTCTGATAAGTATATGTGGTTGACATATTGTGGATCAGAAGTAATGTAGAATTTCTGTAAAGCATACAAGGTTGTTTGAAAGGAGTTTTTCAAAGGAATACCTAGATTGCGCTACTTGAACGTTGAGCATCAAAGATCTATGGAGATAGATCGAAAGCGCTTAATAGAAGTTTCAACAAGATGCATGCCTTGACAAGTTTTTGAAGGAGTTCAAAATAGATCAGTAAAGAAGGAGTTCTTGGTTGCATTGTAAGGTGTGAATTTGAGTAAGACTCAAAACCCGACCACGGCAGAATAAATAGAATAGACGAAGGTCATCTTCTATGCCTTAGCCGTAGAATATAAAGTATGCCATGCTATGTACCGCACCTGATGTGTGCCTTGACTCAAAGTCTGTTGAGAGGTACAGAGAGTGATCCATGATTGAATCACTAGCAGCGGTCAAAATTTATCCTTAGTAACAAATGGACTAAGGAATTTTTCTCGATTATGGAGGTGGTTAAAAGAGTTCGTCGTAAAGGGTTACGTCGATGCAAGCTTTGACACTAATCCGAGTAACTATGAGTAGTGAAACGGATTCATATAGTAGAGTAGATATTTGGAGCATTTTCGAATAGCACGTAGTAGCAGCATCTATAAGATGACATAAAGATTTGTAAAGAACACACGGGTGTGAAAGTTTCGGAACCGTTGACTAAAACCTCTCTCACGAGCAAGACGTGATCAGACCCCATAACTATATGGGTGTTGGATTCGTTGGAATCACATGGTGATGTGAACTAGATTATTGACTCTAGTGCAAGTGGGAGACTGTTGGAAATATGCCCTAGAGGCAATAATAAATTAGTTATTATTATATTTCTTAGTTCATGATAATCGTTTATTATCCATGCTATAATTGTATTGATTGGAAACACAATACTTGTGTGGATACATAGACAAAACACTGTCCCTAGTAAGCCTCTAGTTGACTAGCTCGTTGATCAAAGATGGTCAAGGTTTCCTGGCCATGGGCAAGTGTTGTCACTCGATAACGGGATCACATCATTAGGAGAATCATGTGATGGACTAGACCCAAACTAATAGACGTAGCATGTTGATTGTGTCATTTTGTTGCTACTGTTTTCTGCGTGTCAAGTATTTGTTCTTATGACCATGAGATCATATAACTCACGGACACCGGAGGAATGCTTTGTGTGTATCAAACGTCGCAACGTAACTAGGTGACTATAAAGATGCTCTACAGGTATCTCCGAAGGTGTTCGTTGAGTTAGTATGGATCGAGACTGGGATTTGTCACTCCGTGTGACAGAGAGGTATCTCGGGGCCCACTCGGTAATACAACATCACACACAAGCCTTGCAAGCAATGTGACTTAGTGTAAGTTACGGGATCTTGTATTACGAAACGAGTAAAGAGACTTGCCTGTAAACGAGATTGAAATAGGTATACGGATACTGACGATCGAATCTCGGGCAAGTAACATACCGAAGGACAAAGGGAATGACATACGGGATTATATGAATCCTTGGCACTGAGGTTCAAACGATAAGATCTTCGTAGAATATGTAGGATCCAATATGGGCATCTAGGTCCCGCTATTGGATATTGACCGAGGAGTCTCTCGGGTCATGTCTACATAGTTCTCGAACCCGCAGGGTCTGCACACTTAAGGTTCGACGTTGTTTTATGCGTATTTCAGTTATATGGTTGGTTACCGAATGTTGTTCGGAGTCCTGGATGAGATCACGGACGTCACGACGGTTTCCGGAATGGTCCGGAAACGAAGATTGATATATAGGATGACCTCATTTGATTACCGGAAGGTTTTCGGAGTTACCGGGAATGTACCGGGAATGACGAATGGGTTCCGGGAGTTCACCGGGGGGGGGGGGCAACCCACCCCGGGGAAGCCCATAGGTCTTGAGGGTGGCACACCAGCCCTTAGTGGGCTGGTGGGACAGCCCAAAAGGGCTCTATGCGCCAAGAAGAAAAAATCAAGAGAAAAGAAAAAAAAAGGAGGAGGTGGGAAGGAAGGGGGACTCCCTCCCACCAAACCAAGTCCAACTCGGTTTGGGGGGGGAGTCCTCCCCCCTTGGACTCGGCCGACCCCCTTGGGGATCCTTGAGCCCCAAGGCAAGGTCCCCTCCCTCCCACTTATATATACGGAGGTTTTAGGGCTGATTTGAGACGACTTTTCCACGGCAGCCCGACCACATACCTCCACGGTTTTTCCTCTAGATCGCGTTTCTGCGGAGCTCGGGCGGAGCCCTGCTGAGACAAGGTCATCACCAACCTCCAGAGCGCCGTCACGCTGTCGGAGAACTCTTCTACCTCTCCGTCTCTCTTGCTTGATCAAGAAGGCCGAGATCATCGTCGAGCTGTACGTGTGCTGAACGCGGAGGTGCCGTCCGTTCGGTACTAGATCGTGGGACTGATCGCGGGATTGTTCGCGGGGCGGATCGAGGGACGTGAGGACGTTCCACTACATCAACCGCGTTCACTAACGCTTCTGCTGTACGATCTACAAGGGTACGTAGATCACTCATCCCCTCTCGTAGATGGACATCACCATGATAGGTCTTCGTGCGCGTAGGAAAATTTTGTTTCCCATGCGACGTTCCCCAACGCCACTATCAAGAACCCACTCAGTATTCTTGGGTTTGTCATCCTGCAGATGAATTAGTACAGCTTACCATCTCATATGCTTCAGATTTGAAGAATACGATCTCAATTTTATCAGATAAGAATTTCATCACAACAGAATTATAAGGACATGTGAAATATTTCTATTTCATCATCATTAGCTTGCGTCCTATCAAGCATTTCCTCAGGTCTCCAGCAAATTCTTCAGATGATGATTTTCATCTGGAGACCTGACCTGCAGAAGTGATTAGTTCGATTTCTTCACCACCCACATCTGAAGGGGTGGCAAAGAGTTCATCATCCTGCGAGCACCATATGAGAAAGGTGGCATTGAAGCTAATGCACTTCTCTTAACAGTAGAGGGGTTAAAGTACTCATATGAATATCTAGAGAACTGGTTTGAGGATTTATGAACATAATGATTTGAAGAGTAACGCTCATATTCATATTCCTTGTAGTTTCCCTGCATGTTAGACGCATTAGCACGGGTACGAGCATAATTTTGACCAGTTGAGGATTTTGATCCTCTTGAAGAGTTTAGTCCTCCTGAGGAATTTGATCTGGGTTCAGATTCTTCAGTGGTGGTGTCGTGAGGACATTCACCTAAAGATTTTCAAAACAGCTTTTGGGAACCCAGATTTTCCTCAAGGGAGGGCCATTCCTGGAGTTAGTTCCAACATATCGAGCAAATACTTCACCAGATTGATTTTTGAACAGTTTATAGTTGGAGTCAAATGACTCATCTGAGGAATTTGCTAATTCACATGAAAAGCCAGTTAGATTAGATGGATCAAAAGGAGGCCTAGTAGCAGCAACCCATGAGGTTTTGGGATACTGCTCAGGTGTCCAATAAGATCCATCAACATTTAATTTCCTCTCAAAGGCAATTCCTTCTTTCCTCGGGTTCCTGTTCAAGATCTGCTTTTTGAGCACATCACAAAGGGTTTGATGTCCTTTGTGGCTTTTGTATATGCCTGTCACATACAATTCCTTCAAACCTGCATTTTCATCAGTAACATTTGTGTTTTACTCAAGTGAGGAAATAGACACAATAGGTGCAGTTGAAGAATTTGTAACAATAGAAGCATTTGATGATTCTGGTGAAGAATTAGCAGTTTCGCGTTCAATGCATTTAAGACATCGAGGAATGAATTCAACTTGACCAACGCTGATCTATTGAGCTAGTAATGAATCATTTTCCATACGAAGATTATCATGAGACATCCTCAGCTTCTCTAGATCAAGCTTCCTTTGAAGAAATTCACCTGAAAGCTTCTCATGATCAGCGAGGAGCGTATCATAACGATCTTGAAGATTATCAAATCTAGACTGAAGACTTTTCACATCTTCAGTGAGGATTTGGGTAAGGTTCATTTCATCATTCAACAGATCATCACTTTTATCTAGCAATTTCCGAAGCTTTTCCAGGGCAGTTTGTTGTTTAGTGGCAATGATAGCAAGTTTACTGTAACTCGGTTTTTTATAATCATCAGGTTCACAGTCACTTGAATCAGAGGAGGAGGCATTATTTGGTACCTTTGAACCTTTTTCCATGAAGCAATAGGTTGGAGCGAAGTCATCGGCATAGTCATCAGTGTGGATGGTGCAATCATTTTCTTCAAGATTGAAGATTTGACTTGCTGACGGAAGTGGTTGCCAGTGCAAGACTAGCCTGTACGGATTCTGAGTCTTCATCAGAACCCTCTTCTTCATCACATTCCTGTGATTCTGCCTCGGAGTTCATTTCCTTGCCAATAAGTGCCCGAGCCTTTTTGAAACTAGTCTTCTTGTGCGATGAGGGCTTTGAAGATGAGGATTTTGAAGATTTCTTCTTCTTCTTCGAGTCATCAGAACTGTCATCCTTGTATTTCTTCTTCTTTGATTCCTTTCCCCAACGGGGACAATCATCAATGTAATGACCTGATTTCTTCCACTTGTGGCAGGTTCTTTTCTTGTAGCCATCAGATGAAGATTCTGATTTCCTCATGTCTCTTCTTGAAGATTTACCGAACTGACCACGTCGTGTAAACATCTGGAATTTCCTCACGAGCATTGCAAGCTCCTGTCCAAATTCTTCAGGGTCACCAATGCTGTCATCGGAGTCTTCTTCTTCGGATGAGGAAATTTCTCTAGCCTTCAGTGCACGTGGTCTGGAATAGCTTGGTCCATACATATCTTTCTTTTCTTCTGACTGGAATTCATGAGTATTTAGCCTTTCGAGTATATCAGCTGGATCAAGCATCTTGTAGTCTGGTGTTTCTTGAATCATCATAACTAAAGTATCAAATGAAGAATCCAAAGATCTCAGCAGTTTCTTCACAACTTCGTGATCAGTAATGTCTCGAGCTACCAGTGCTTGCAGTTCATTTGATATCTCAGTGAGGCAATCAAAGGTGTCTTGGCAGCTTTCATTGTCCTGCCTCTTGAAGCGATTGAAGAGATTGCAAAAAATATCAACACGAGAGTGACGCTGGGTTGATAATCCTTCATTTACTTTGCACAGTCTCTCCCAAATCCGAGTGTTGCAGAGCCCAAAGCACTCACTATTCCAAACTGGCCTGGACTCAGATGGCCACAGATGATATTCTTCGCTTGAGAATCGAGTTGCTTGAATTTCTTCCCATCAGCAGCAGAGACAGTAGCAGAGATGATGGGGACACCATGTTCCACAATATACCAGAGATCATTATCAATAGCTTGTAGATGCATTTGCGTCTTGTTCTTCCAGAAGGAAAAGTTCTTTCCTTCGAAGGTAGGACATGCTGCAGTCACCTTAAACATGCCTGCAGTCGACATAACTAAAACTCCAGGTGGTTAAACCAAAATCACACAGAACAAGGGAGTACCTTGCTCTGATACCAATTGAAAGTGCGTTATATCGACTAGAGGGGGGTGAATAGGAGATTTTTAGAATTTCATCACCGAGGAAATTCCTTTTGAGGAAATTCCTCACTGATGACTAACTTACAGCGAAAACAGTAAAGGATCAGAAGTGCAAAGTTTCACAACAGCAGTTTTTCGGAGTGAGGAATGTGAAAACAGATTGCACAGTGAGCAGGCACACAGAAAACAAATGAGGATTAACTAGCGTGAAGAATTTGGAGTTGAGGAATTTCAGAGAAAGTCTTCAGCAAATTCTTCAAACAGTAGCTGTGAAAGTCATCAACACATAATCTGAGGAAAGTAAGGAGTTGAGTAATAAGAACCCGTTTCACAGCAAAGGCAGTAGTTGATGACCCAGTTCCAATTGTTGTGACAGTCGTACATCTGGTTTGGAGCGGCTTGGTATTGAAACGAAAGGACACACAGTCCCGGGACACACAGTCCCTACCGCGTTCTCCTTGGTCTAAGAACACACAGTCCTCGCCTAACACTCGTGGTAACGCTTCAGGGCAGACTTCCAAACCCTCACAAACTTGGTCACCCGGCGATCCACAATTGACTGGTGGAAAGCTCTAGACCATGACGCCTAACCGTCTGGAGGATGCACAGTGCTCAAAGGTAAAAGGCTTCAGTCCCGCACAGGAACAACTTCTTCAGGGATGCTCAATCACTAGGTTTGGTTTGTGGTTTCGGTGTATGGGGTATTTCCTCACTGATGAATTACTCTCGAAGACTGTGAGGAATTTGGGTTGCTCTTATGACAAGTGTGAGTTTCTAGCGGAGCAGCCAACCAGCTAATGGTTGTGGGGGGCGACTATTTATAGCCTGGGAGCATCCCGACATGATTTGACACCAATGCCCTTAAATAATATGACCGTTGGTGTGGATAAGACCAATGATGTGGCGTGGCTATCGAAACGGCCGGAACCCTCAACTGTGAGAGTCCTCATGTCACTCGTATTCCTCACTTGAGGCTTTTGGTAGGATTAGGCTTGGGTTGAGCATCATGAGGAAATACATTCCAAAGTGTAACTTCGACCCCCTTTAACAGTACTGTGTTCCTATTACTCAAATGTGAAGAAAATAAAACAGAAAGAGTAAATCTTCATGCTTCAAAGTCTTCAAAATAATTTTCTTCAGGACACACCGAATTCCTCAATTTCAGTATCTTCATGAGGAATATCAATTTCATCACAGATTCTTCGCGATTCATTTCTTCAGCTTCAGACCAATTTCTTCAACCGAAGATACATATTTTTAGGGGTCGATATTCATCAAATATCTCAAACTCCTCAGAGACTTATAGATCCTGTGTAAACTCATAAACACATTAGATACTTAACCTATAAGTCTTCAAACCACCAAAATCACTAAGGGGCACTAGATGCACTTACAAGTAGCAAAGGTGCAGCAAAATGGCCCAATCCCTTTTGTAGCAAGCGACAAGCCTGGACAAACTCTTATATGAGGTAAAGCGCTCCCGAGGACACATAGGAATTTCTGTCAAGCAAGTTTTCATCATGTTCATATGATTCGCATTTGCTACTTTGATATTTTGATATGTGGGTGGACCGGTGCTTGGGTGCTGCCCTTACTTGGACAAACATCCCACTTATGATTCACCCCTCTTGCAAGCATCCGCAACTACGAAATAAGAATTAATACTAAGTCTAACCATAGCATTAAACTAGTGGGTCCAAATCAGCCCCTTACGAAGCAACACATAAACTAGGGTTTAAGCTTCTGTCACTCTAGCAACCCATCATCTACTTATTACTTCCCAATGTCTTCCTCTAGGCCCAAATAAGGGTGAAGTGTCATGTAGTCGACGTTCACATGACACCACTTGAGGAAAGACAACATACATCGCATCAAAATACTCTACAATAAAAACAACCTATAGGGACGTCAAATTTCATAGGTACGTACGTTTTATTTCATCTCTAGGCAATGGTAGAGGCGTCTTAGTAAAACGTCCCTCGAGCGTCTCCGCACGGACCGTCTAAAAAAATTATACATGCTTTGTAAGCGTCTGTACATGGAATGAGACGCTTTATAAGGACGCTCAGAATCGTGTCTATGCATATCAAGGTGTTCTACTAGACATGCTTATTTAGCATCTCTAATTACATGTACTCCTTTCATTTGCATCTCAAGAAACACAAATGTGCTTCCTTAGTACAATAATTAACAAAAAAGATGTTACCATGCTACCACAAATCAAAAAATAGGTAGATATTTGTAACTTTTGCATTGAAAAATAAATTATATTACGGTCATTGATAGTTTAGAGTGAACTGTACATTCATATACAACAATGCCATACATCAATGCATAAGAAATTACTAATTGTAACTATCTAACACCAATCTGAAAAATTATAGAGCTCGTTGGGATCTATATAAATCTCTCTAGCTACTTTGTACACCAGCTTCCAAACATTTGCACCTTCTTCGGTTATTGCTTCTAGAACAATCCGATGACTTCTCATGAACATTCTTCTTCTTGACTATTTCATTTACGAAACCTGATACAACATGTCTCGATAGTTGATTGTCCTCTAAATCCTACTGTAAAACCACACAAAGATCAGAAAAGCTGAAGGTAAATAAAGAGAAGTGGGGCTAGCTAATTTTGAATAAACGTACACTAATGATATAAAGCACTTAACGTTTTGATCATTACATACATTTCTGCTATATAAAAATAACATTTTTTGCAAAAGACTGATTGACTGGTTATCCTTGTTGAGACTAGTAATCTAATCTTCAGTCCAATAAAAACTTTACACAAGTGGGGACGACAAAACAAAGTCTAAATTGACTAACATAGAGATAGTGCAATTTATGGCAATCAGTTGATGATTGCCTTGTTATCAACTACATTTATGAGGAAAATGGGCTGGACCCTGAAAAATCACACAGCTAGTAGATTCCACAGTGTTTTCTTGATATAAACATGCAATTTTTCAATTGAAAAAGACGACCTGCCAAACATTTCCACAATATTGATCGTCGAGTATCTACAAACGGCACCAAAGATTATTTCTTATAGTAGTACCAATCAGATACAAAATTTAGAAAATAATGCGCTGGTAGAAAGAAATTAAAATGTTGTTTAGTTATATCCCACATCTATCTGAGATAATTATAATCTTGTTGCCATGTCTAAGGGCAACACAGAGAAACATTTGTCAACTGCGCTTACTACTGGATGTGCAGTATTCCTATGCATTTTAGGTAATATCCAAAGTGTATTATACTCCTATTACGTAGCTAGCATGGTGCCAATATAAATGTGCCATGTTGGATATTTGGACTATAGATATGAACCATGCTGCGGAAATTGAGGTATTAATGTTCACGTACTAGTTCTCCCTAGCTAAACCATATAAAATACCAACCTTTATTATCATCATAGATGAAAGGTTGGATTCGTCCAACAACTAGAATTTGACCTCCCACATGCCAAATGACTCATAGTAGCTGTACGGCCTGAAGGAGGTGCAAAATAATCTGTGGCGAAGACAAGCAGACAATAAATAAATTTCTAGTGGAAAGGGAGGCCGTGGGGTACGAGGTGCCTTCCGTGTGAGGGGATGAATTCAGGGCTGCAGATCCGCCGATTCCTTCAACATATAGCCTGCCGGTGCAGGGGGGAGTTGACGTTTGGCTGCAAGCCTGCAAAATAGTATAGGAAATAGCAAATGCCACATCGGGCACCAAAACTTTGAGACTTTGAGTGGCCGGCATGCAAATTTCCCCATACATGAGGGAACTAGCGACGGAAGTTCGCCGACCAAGCCGCCGCCAAGTTGCGGATGCATCTCATTTGGGGAGAGCATGGATACGGGCATACAATAGTTGGGGTAGGGTTTTCTTATGGGCTGAGCCAAATGTATGAGATTGTGAGACGCTGTCTTATTTCGTCACAAATTACGTCTTTAGCAATTTCTTATTGGGAAAAAATATTTTTTATCTTCTAAGTTTGGGTCGCACCACTGAACGTCTTAAACAAACGTCTCTATACGTTGTACGAAGTAGGATGCTTAGACGTAATACAGGGCGTCCATATAAAAACGCCCCTAGGCAACTGTTTTGTTGTAGTGATATCGAACGAATACCAAATTCACATTTCTACTTATAGCAAGACTTATCCCATGTCCTCAGGAACAAAAGTGACTACTCACAAAGCATAATTATGTTCATGACCAGAGAGGTATTGAATAGCATTAAGGATCTGAACATATGATATTCCACCGAGTGATCCAACTAGCATCAACTACAAAGAGTAATTAACACTACTAGCAACCTTACAAGTACCAATCGGAATCGCGAGACGGAGATTGGTTACAATAGATGAACTAGGGTTTGGATATGAGATGGTGCTGATGAAGATGTTGAAGGAGATGAGTCCCCACCAATGAGAGGAGTGTTGGTGATGACGATGGCGACGATTTCCCCCTCCGGGAGGGAAGTTTCCCCGGCAGGACGGCCCTGTCGGAGCTCTAGATTGGTTCTACTCAACTTCCGCCTCGTGGTGGCGGCGTCTCCTCCCGAAAGCCTCCTCCTTATTTTTTGTGGGACGAAACCCTCCTTATAGCAGAAGATGGGAGCCGGAGGGGCAACAGGTGGCCCACAAGCCACCCAGGTGCGGCCAGGGGAGTAGGTCGCGCCTGGCAGGCTTGTGGCCTCCTGGTGGCTCCCCTCCGGTACTTCTTCTGCCCAGTATTTTTTATAAAATCCAAAATAATTCCTCGTTGATTTCCACGGCTTTTGGAGTTGTGCAGAATAGGTATCTCAAACTTGCTCCTTTTTCAGACCAGAATTCCAGCCACCGGCATTCGCCCTCTTCATGTAAATCTTATAAAATAAGAGAGAAAAGACATAAGTATTGTACCGTAAAGTGTAATAACAGCCCATGAAACGATAAATATCAAAATAAAAGCAGGATGCAAAATGGACGTAACAACTCCCCCAAGCTTAGACATCGCTTGTCCTCAAGCGGAAGCCGAGATCAATAAATATGCCCACAAGTTTAGAGATAGAGGTGTTGATAAAAGAAAATACGGACATGCAAGCATCAAGATCATAATTAGAACATCAATATCTTCATATAATCTCTTATGCTAAAGTGATTATTCCTTCACAAAGTAAAGTATGGATCAAGAACCTTATTGAGAATTAACAACCAATAGTCTTTAGTCATTTAAGCAATTGCAATTTATCATAACACCGGAAAGAGTCAAATAAGAGCTTGTAAAGCAAATCCACATACTCAATCATCCTTTCGACTTCTACAATTGCTAAAACTCACGTGGTACTCATGAGATCAAAGTTTCAGTTGGACACAGAGAAAGATAGGGGCTTATAGTTTCGCCTCCCAACTATTTACCTCAAGGGTAATGTCAACAATAATAATTGATGAATACTTACTTCCAAGTTGACATATGAATATACATCTTTCCCTAACACATGACGTTAGCCAAGATAATGGCGAAATAAGGAATTGGTGTTGATCACCACGACTCTTTTAAGGATAAAAAGTAAAGGTACAAGATAGGACCTTCGCAGAGGGAAGCAGAGGTTGTCATGCGCTTTTGAGGTTTGGATGTGTGACCTCTTAGTGTGATGGAACGTCACTTTTTATTGCCTCCTGTGATAAAGACTTTATTATGCAGTCTGTCTCTTTTATGTCTTCCTTATCGCAGGTTCGTACAAAGCTTATTTTCCACATACTATTAGATCATACATATTTAGGAAGCAATTTTTATTGCTTGCACCGATGACAACTTACTTGAGGGATCTTATGAAAACTGGGTTGAAGGTTTATGGATGCACAAGTAGTATCTCTACCTAGTGCGGAAGTATTGGCTGATATGAGGTGGAGGCAATCGTTATATGCTAAGGGATCTCTAGTCATATAACATTGTTCGGAACCAAGCAAACATAATTCATTATGTTTTCTTCCTTGTCTAACATCTAATTCTAAGCATGTAATAGTTTAATGACTGTTCACAATCATAGATGGTACCCAAGATGATATATTTATATGTGAACCTCTCCTTCTTTATTACTTCCTATTAATTGCAATAATGACCAAGGTCTACGTTTGTCCACCCACAACAACTTTCAATCAACATTCTTTTTATATGTGAAGCCATCACTTCCCATAAGATCAATACATGATCTTTCATGCTTTTGTTATTTTATTATTCTTTTCTTTAGATCATGGCATGAAGCAAGGCCCTTAACTAAAACACTCTTTATTATAACTCACGAACACGATTACATTGGGGGTAACACAAAGCAAAACGCAAGCCTAGATCATACTAAGAACTTTATTCCACTAGAGAAAGATAAAACCAAAAAAAGGATCGAACTAAGAAAAAGGTAAAGGCAAAATATGTGATGGTGATACGATACCGGTGCAACTCCCCCAAGCTTGGCACAAGCCAAGAGGAGTGCCCATACCCGTGCTTAATTGTCTTCCTTAAAAGGTCATGGTGGTGGAGTTGTTGCAGTCTTGGGCTGATTCTCCATCTTCCAAGGCATAGGTGCTCCATTATGGAAAGATGATCGAGTCTCCGTAATCCTCAAATCTGCAGCCAACCGTATTGATTTAAATCTATACTCATACTCACAGTTTTGGTTCCTCAGGTCATAGATCTGGGCTTGGAGGTGATCAATTCTGTCATAGAGCCTGGAGAGGTGCTTCCTAATGTCATTGGCATCGATTTTGTGCTTGTTGGTGAACTCCGTGATCATCATGTGGTTGGCGTTGAGTTCGCGTTCCACCATCTCTTGGCACTTGAAGACTTGCTACTCCATTGCTTCAAGCCTCGCCTCCATGCTTCCGGTCTTCTTGGGCCCCTCAACATCACGGATGTGCAGCACCCCCTCATGCATCTCGATAGATTGAGGGTGTTGCAGCACTCCCACGAGGTAGGGATTGATGACCTTCTCGAAGAACTTGTCCTTCGGAACTTTTGGGGATGCCATAGCGATCAAGATGTGTCGCAAAATAGCTCGAAACGAAAATAGAGGATATTTGCGTGATACGAGGGTTAGACCTTTCGGGAGAATATATAATGATTTTTTCCCGACCAGAAGGAGTATTCCGCAAGAAAACGGAGTCCGGGAGGCACACGAGGTGCCCACAAGCCACCCAGGCGCGGCCAGGGGGGTAGGTCACGCCTGGCAGGCTTTTCGCCTCCTCGTGCACTTTCCGGACTACTTTAAATTTTTCTATTTTTCTAAAAATTCCAAAATGGAGAAAAATTGCTACTGGAAAAGTTTTGGAGTCGGTTTACTTACCGAATCCCATACCTCTTCGTTTTTGGAGTCTGAAACAGGTTGATAAATATCCCTTATGTACTCCTCTGGAGTTATGGTATTAATAATATTGCTTTCAACATTTATGGGAGTACGTGAGATATAATGCTTGATTATTTGACCATTTACATCTCTCGGAAAATTACCTTCCGTGTTGTTGATCTTTATGGCACCGGAACAATATACTTCCTCAACAATGTAAGGACCTTCCCATTTAGAGAGAAGCTTGCCTGCAAAAAATCTTAAACAAGAATTGTATAGCAAGACATAATCACCTACATTGAACTCACGTTTTTGTATCCTTTTATCATGCCACCTCTTAACTTTTTCTTTAAACAACTTGGAATTCTCATATGCCTGAGTTCTCCATTCATCAAGTGAGCTAATATCAAATAACCTCTTCTCACCAGCAAGTTTGAAATCAAAGTTGAGCTCTTTGATTGCCCAATAAGCCTTATGCTCTAGCTCAAGGGGTAAATGACATGCTTTACCGTAAACCATTTTGTACGGAGACATGCCCATGGGATTCTTATAAGCTGTTCTATAAGCCCACAGTGCATCATCAAGCTTCTTAGACCAATTTCTTTCTAGACCTATTAACGGTCCTTTGCAGAATTAGTTTAATTTCTCTATTACTTAGCTCTACTTGACCACTGGACTGGGAATGATAAGGAGATGCAATTCTGTGGTTGACATCATACTTACCAAGCATTTTACGGAAAGCACCATGAATAAAATGTGAACCACCATCAGTCATCAAATATCTAGGGACTCCAAATCTAGGGAAAATAACTTCTTTAAGCATCCTAATAGAGGTGTTGTGATCAACACTACTAGTTGGGATAGCTTCTACCCACTTAGTAACGCAATCAACAGCAACTAGAATATGAGTATACCCGTTAGACTTTGGAAATGGTTCAATGACAAGTGAATAATTCATAGGCATTTCCTGACGTTTACTGATATTACCTATTCTTTGACAATCATCATAAGACAAGACAAACTTACGGGCATCCTTGAAGAGAGTAGGCCAATAGAAACCGGATTGCAATACCTTGTGTGCAGTTCTATCTCCCGCAAGGTGTCCTCCGTAAGCCTCGAAGTGATACTTCTGTTGGATATGTCCCTGTTCATGCTCAGGTACATAACGTCTAATAACACCATCTATTCCTTTATAAAGGTGAGGATCATCCCAAAAGTAATGTCTCAAATCAAAGAATAATTTCTTGTTTTGCTGGTATGCGAAACTAGATGGTATATATTTGGCAACAATATAATTTGCATAGTCAGCATACCTTGGTGTACTATGAGAAGCATTGATGACATTCAATTTCTCATCAGGAGAGCTATCATCAATAGGTTGTCGGTCATCAAGAACATTCTCCAACCTAGACAAGTTATCAGCTATGGGGTTCTCAGCACCCTTCCTATCAACAACATGCAAATCAAATTCTTGTAGGAAGAGAAACCATCTGCTAAGTATAGGTTTAGCATCTTTCTTTTTCCATGAGATACTTAATAGCAGCATGATTAGTGTGAATAGTAACCTTGGAATCAACAATGTAAGATCTGAACTTTTCACATGCAAACACGAGTGCTAAAAATTCCTTTTCAGTAGTAGCATAGTTTCTTTGGGCACTGTCTAGAGTTTTACTAGGATAATGAATAACATTCAATTTCTTATCAACTCTTTGTCCTAGAATAGCACCAATAGCATAATCACTAGCATCACACATAATTTCAAAATGTAGGTTCCAATCAGGTGGTTGAATAATAGGTGCAGTTATCAAGGCCTTCTTAAGTATTTCCAATGCTTCTTCACAATCATCATCAAAAACAAATGGAATATCCTTTTGCAAGAGATTGGTAAGAGGCCTAGAAATCTTAGAGAAGTCTTTAATGAACCTTCTATAGAAACCATCATGACCAAGTAAACTTCTTATACCGTTGATGTTCGTAGGGCATGGCATTTTCTCGATCGCATCAACTTTAGTCTTATCGACTTCAATACCTCTTTCAGAAATTTTATGTCCTAAGACGATGCCTTCATTAACCATAAAGTGGCACTTCTCCCAATTCAAAAAAAGGTTGGTATCTTTACATCTCTGCAAAACTCGATCAAGGTTGCTGAGGCAATCATCAAAAGAAGAGCCGTCAACGGAGAATTCATCTATGAAAACCTCAACAATCTTTTCACAAAAGTCAGAGAATATAGCCATCATACATCTTTGAAAGTTAGCAGGTGCATTACATAAGCCAAAAAGCATACGTCTGTAAGCAAAGGTACCGAAAGGGTAGGTAAAAGCGGTTTTCTCCTGATCAGATTGTGCAACAGGTATTTGGGAGAAACCAGAATAACCATCTAGAAAGCAGAAGTGTGTGTGTTTAGACAATCTTTCTAGCATTTGATCAATAAAAGGCAAAGGGTAATGATCTTTCCTAGTGGCTTTACTCAATTTCCTAAAATCAATTACCGTCCTATAGCCAGTAATAATTCTTTGTGGGATCAATTCATCTTTATCATTAGGGACAACGTTAATACCTCCCTTCTTAGGGACGCAATGCACCGGACTTACCCAATCACTATGAGCAACATGATAGATAATACCTGCTTCCAGGAGCTTTAGTATTTCTTTTCTTACTACCTCTTCCATCTTAGGATTCAATCTCCGTTGATGATCGGCAACTAGTTTGGAATCAGGATAGGTTTTTATTTTATGTTGGCATAGAGTGGGACTAATGCCCTTAAGATCATCAAGAGTATATCCAATAGCAGCACAGTGCTTCCTCAGAGTTTTTAATAATTTATTTTCTTCATGCTGTGAAAGGCTAGCACTAATAATAACAGGATTGCTACGGCAACAAAAGTCCTTCCCCGGCAACGGCGCCAGAAATCCTTCTGCTACTTCTCAAACAACAGCGCCAGAAATTGACACGTTGACGAAGACTTGCTTGCGTTGGTTTCTCCCTTGAAGAGGAAAGGGTGATGCAGCACATGAGCAGTAAGTATTTCCCTCAGTTTGAGAACCAAGGTATCAACCAAAAGGAGAATCTCGTCAAGTCGTGAGTACCTGCGCAAACACAAACGAGCTTGCACCCAACGCTATAAAGGGATTGTCAATCCCTTCAAGATTGTTTGCAAAGTGCGATCTGAAGGCGGAAAATGCAACGAAGTAAAAATTTTAAGGCTGGATATATGGTGTGGAGTTGACCCGGGGGCAATTGTGTTCACTAGAGGCTTCTCTCAAAATAGCAAGTATTACGGTGGGTGAACAAATTACTATCGAGCAATTGATAGAACCGCGCAAAGTCATGACGATATCTAAGGCAATGATCATACATATAGGCATCACGTTCGAGACAAGTAGACCGATACATTCTGCATCTACTACTATTACTCCACACATCGACCGCTATCGAGCATGCATCTAGTGTATTGAGTTCATGACGAACAGAGTAACGCCTTAAGAAAGATGACATGATGTAGAGGGATAAACACAAACCAATGATGAAAACCCCATCTTTTTATCCTTGATGGCAACAACATGATGCGTGTCTCACTACCCCTTCTGTCACTGGGTGAGGTCACCACACGGTATGAACCCAAAACCAAGCACTTCTCCCATTGCAAGAATCATAGATCTAGTTGGCCAAACAAAATCCACAACTCGAAGAGAATTACAAGGATATGAAATCATGCATAAGAGAGATAAGAATAAACTCAAATAAGATTCATAGATAATCTGATCATAAATCCTGATTTCATGAGATCTCGACAAACACACCGCAAAAGAAGATTACATCGGATAGATCTCCATGAAGATCATGGAGAACTTTGTATTGAAGATCCAAGAGAGAGAAGAAGCCATCTAGTTACTAGCTATAGACCCGTAGGTCTATGGTGAACTACTCACGCATCATCGGAGAGGTCATGGTGTTGATGAAGAAGCCCTCCGTATCCGAATCCCCCCTACGGCAGGGCACCAGAACGTGCCCCATATGGGATCTTGCGGAGACAGAAACTTGCGGCGGCAGAAAAGTACTTTCGATGATATCCTGATTTTTTATGGAATTTTAGAGAATATATAGGCGCAAAACCTAGGGCAAAGGAGCCTTAGGGAGGCCACAAGCTAGGGGGTGCGCCCCCCTGCCGCGCCATGAGGGCTTGTGGGGTCCCTGCTGGCCCCCTGCCCCGATTCTCCGACTTCCCGATCTTTTTCTGTTCCGGAAAA
This sequence comes from Hordeum vulgare subsp. vulgare, assembly GCF_904849725.1. Taxonomy (NCBI): domain Eukaryota; kingdom Viridiplantae; phylum Streptophyta; class Magnoliopsida; order Poales; family Poaceae; genus Hordeum; species Hordeum vulgare. The sequence goes on along the minus strand of NC_058523.1, from coordinate 392,116,999 downwards.
AATCTTTCTGGCAGTTTCATTCCGTTTGGACTTCGTTCAAAATCCTCCTCTGAAAGGGGTCAAAAACATGGAAAAAACAGGAACTCGCACTTGGCACTGAGTGAATAAGTTAGTCCCAGAAAATACATAAAAGGCATGCAAAACATCCAAAGTTTGACAAGATAATAGCATGGAGCCATCAAAAATTATAGATACGTTGGAGACGTATCAAGCACCCCCAAGCTTAACTCCTGCTCGTCCTCGAGTTGGGAAGTGATAAAGACTGAATTTTTGATGTGAAATGCTACCTAGCATAGTTGTCCTTTGCAACTTCTTTCACATGACATGAATGTTCAGATCCGTAAGATTCGAAACAATAGTTTGCTATTGACATGAAAACAATAATACTTCAAGCAAACTAGCAAGGTAATCATGAACTTTCAAAATAACTAGGCCAAGGAAAGTTATCCCTACAAAATCATATAGTCTGGCTATGCTCCATCATCCTCACACAACTAATGTAAATCATGCACAACCCCGATATTGGCCAAGTAATAGTTTTCGCACTTCTTACTTTCTCAAACCTTTTATAACTATCACACAATACATGAGCGTGAGCCATGGATATATGACTATAGGTGGAATAGAGTGTGGTGGTGGTTGTGAGACAAAAAAGGAGGAGATGGTCACATTGACTCGGCGTATCAAAGGGCCATGGAGATGCCCATTAATAGATATCAATGTTAATGAGTAGGGATTTCCATACAAAAGGATGCACTAGAGCTATAAGTATGTGAAAGCTTAAAAGGAAAACTAGTGGGTGTGCATCCAACTTGCTTGCTCACGAAGACCTAGGGCAATTTGAGGAAGCCCATCATTGGAATATACAAACCAAGTTATATAATGAAGATTCCCACTAGCATATGGTAGTGACAAAGCAAGAAGCTCTCAATCATGAAAAACATGGTGCTATTATGAAGCACAAGTGAGGAAAAAGATAGTAGCATTGTCCCTTCTCTCTTTTTCTCTCTTTTTTATTATTTTTTTATTTGGGATCTTGGGCCTCTTTTTTTCTCTTTTTTTGTATGGGCTCTTTGGCCTCTTTTTTTTGTTACTTCCTCACATGGGACAATGCTCTAATAGTGATGATCATCACACTTTATTTACTCACAGCTCAAAGCTTAGAACGATGATGACTCTATAGGAAATGCCTCCGGCAGTGTACCGGGATGTGCAACGATCTAGCTTGGCGTATGACGTTGAAACATCTCGCTAGCTATCTTACGATCATGCAATGGCAATATGAGAGTGACGGCACAAGTCATGAGACGGAACGGTGGGAGTTGCATGGTAATATATCTCGGAATGGCTATGGAAATGCCATAGTAGGTAGGTATGGTGGTTGTTTTGAGGAAGGCATATGGTGGGTTTGTGCACCGGCAAGAATTGTGCGGCACTAGAGAGGCTAGCAATGGTGGAAGGTAAAAGTGCATCTATACCATGGACTCACATTAGTCATGAAGAACTCACATACTTGTTGCGAAAGTTTTTATTAGTAATCAAAACAAAGTGCTAAACGCATACTCCTAGGGGAAGGGTTGGTAGGTGTTAACCATCGCGTGATCCCGACCTCAACACAAAGGATGTCAATCAATAGATCAATTATGCTCCGACTTCCTAACATAGCAGTTCACCATACGTGCATGCTACGGGAATCACTAACTTTAACACAAGTATTCTAGATTCACAACACCCTACTAACATAGCTCTTAATATTACCAAATCCATGTCTCAAAACTAATTGAGTGGAATCAAGACTTCTCTTTCTACTCAATGCACATGAAGATGGAGGTTTTTGTATCCTCTTTGGGTACCTATCACCTTTGGGACTACTTTCATAGCATAAGCCAACTACCAAGTCACGCACCGCCGTGCTCTAAAAGATATAAGTGAAGCACATAGAGCAAAATTCTCTAGCTCAAAAGATATAAGTGAAACACTATGAGCATTCTAGAAAAATCATGATGAGTGCATGACTCACTCTCTCAAAAAGGTGTTCAGCAAGGATGATTGTGACACAACAAAAAGAAAAGACTCCTATGGTACAAGATGCTCCAAGCAAAACACATATCATGTGGTGAATAAACATATAGCTCCAAGTAAGAGCATCTCCAACAGCCGCGCTACGCGCCGCGCCCAAAAAAGGCGTTTGTCGCGCGCGCTTCGGCTGGTTTAGCGCGGGGATAGGCGCGGGCTTCAACAGCCGCGCTATAATGCAGCGCGCGCGCGCCACTCCAGCAGTGCCCAAAAATGCAGCGCGCGCACAAATTTTTTTAATAAATAGATTGCATTAAATAAAAAAGATACAAAGTTATTTTACATAGATTGCAACTAGATAGGTAGTTCGAAAACATAGATAGACAGTTCGGTGCTAGATAGTTCGAAAACAAAAAACTAATCCTAGTCGCTCGAGTCATCTGCACCATCATCATCGTCGGTGTCGTCAGAGGTTGACAGCCAAATGTCAAACCAAATTTCATCTTCTTCAGTGAAGAAGGACCTCCCGCCTGCATTGACGAGGTCGGCCTGCGCACACGCCAAAGCCTTCCGACGACGCCTGTCCAACCGCTCCTCGCGGCGCCGGCGCGTGTCCTCCTCGCGGCACCGTTCCCAGTATTCCTGCTCGTAGGCGACGTCTGCCGGGTGGCGCCGGCGCCACTCCGCCATGACCCGCTCGTCCTCCTAGGCGACGCGGAGGTGGCGCTGCAGCGCAGTGTGCTCCGCACGGTCTTGTGCGGAGTTTAGACGAGGCGGCGGGGCCAGGTCTAACGCCTGCTGGAGCGTGCAGACGTCCGGGAAATTCATCTGGAGGCGCGGCCTGCCTAGGTGCCACGCCGCCGCGTCGAACGCGAGGGCGGCCTCGTGCGCCATGTCGTAGGTGCCGAGGCTCAGCTGGAGATCGCCGAAGCGTATCTCGGCGTAGAACCCGCCGTTGGGGCGCTGGCGAACGCCGCGGTAGCCCGACGCAGAACGGCGGCGCGACGGCATGGTGGCTCGTCGGCGGCGGCGGCGGCGCGAGAGGCAGAGAGAGCGCGGCGCGGGAGGCAGAGAGAGCACGGCGCGAGAGGCAGAGGGATAGAGAACGCGGCGGCGGCGCGAGAGGCAGGGCAGCGCGCTGCCTTTTATGGGCGCGCGGGACGCGGCGCCGCAAAAATGGCACGCGGGCTGCCGCCTTTTCGCGCGCGCGCGCTAGCGGTTCCCGCGCGCGCGGTTTTCCCTCCGCCGCTGGAGCGCGCAATTCTGTCCCGCGCGCGGTAAACTGCCGTTTTTAGCGCGCGCGCGCCTTTTTGCGCGGCTGTTGGAGATGCTCTAATGTTACTGATGGGTTGAAGACGAAAGAGGGGATGCCTTCCCGGGGCATCCCCAAGCTTAGGCTTTTTTGTGTACTTGGATATTGCTTTGGATGCCTTGGTCATCCCCAAGCTTGAGCTCTTTCCACTCCTTATCTCTTTGTCCATGAGAACATCACCCAAAACTTGAAAACTTCACAACATAAAACTTAAACAAAAACTCGTGATAACATTAGCACAAGAAAACAAACTACCACTTCTTTTGGTACTGTAGGGAACTTGAATTCTATCTATATTGGTGTTAGGCTACTGTATTCTCACTTTTTCATGGCTAGTACCCCCCGATACTAACCATAGTTTCATCAAAACAAGCAACCAACTCAACAAAAACAGAATCTGTCAAAAACAGTCCAGTCTGTAGCAATCTGTATACTTCGTATACTTCTGTTACCTCACAAATTCTGAAAAATTACGAATGCCTGGGCAAACGGCATACAAACCAGCAGAAAAAAGAATCAACTCAAAAGCTCTTTCTGAATAAAAATGAAAAATCATCTCGTGAGCGAAAAATTTCTGTCTTTTTCCAGCAAGATCAAACAACCATCACCAAGACTAGTCATAAAGGTTTTGCTTGGCTCAAACACAAAAAGAAACACAAAAAACACAATCATAACAGAATTATCATGGTGTGGATGCAACAAAACAGAAAGAAAAATAAAAATTCATTGGGTTGCCTCCCAACAAGCGCTATTGTTTAACACCCTTAGCTAGGCATAAAAGCGATAGAAGCACGTATCGTCGTCTTTGGTGCTCAAACCATAAGTGGCCCTGATCATGGATTCATAAGGCAATCTGATTTTCTTCCTAGGAAAGTGTTCCATGCCCTTCTTTAAAGGAAATTGAAATCTAATATTCCCTTCCTTCATATCGATGATAGCACCGATAGTCCTTAGGAAAGGTCTACCAAGAATAATAGGGCATGTAGGATTGCAATCAATGTCAAGCACAATGAAATCCACGGGTACATAGTTCCTATTTGCAATAATAAGAACATCATTGATCCTTCCCATGGGTTTATTGACAGTAGAATCTGCAAGATGCAAATTAAGAGAACAACCTTCAATCTCATTAAAACCCAGAACATCACATAAAGACTTTGGAATCGCGGAAACACTAGCACCCAAATCACACAAAGCATTGCATTCATAGTTTTTGATTTTGATTTTGATGGTAGGTTCCCACTCATCATGAAGCTTTCTAGGGATAGAGACTTACAATTCAAGTTTCTCTTCAAGAGATTTTATCATAGCTTCGACGATATGATCGATAAAGGCCTTGTTTTGGCTATAAGCGTGTGGAGAGTTTAACATGGATTGCATCAAGGAAATGCATTCAATCAAGGAGCAACTATCATAATTGAATTCCTTGAAATCCATGGTAGTAATTTCATTACTACTCAAAGCTTTAATTTCTTCTACTCCACTTTCAATGCTTTTAGCATCAAGATAGATGGACCCCGAATCATTGGGGCACTTTTCAACCAAAGTGGATTCATATCCAGCCCCATAATCATTAGGTTTGTCACAAGAAAACAAAGATTCAATGGGAGTCACACCAAGCACTTTAAGATCTCCGTGATTCTTATCACGAGAACACGCCTTTTTAAGCCATTCATGCCTACCACGAATTTGGGCGGTTCTTTCTTGGCTCTCAATCATGGAAACACGCATAGCTTTCAAAGTTTCATCCATATTGATCTTGGTAGGAGCACATCTAAGTTTCAAAGCATCAACATCACTAGACATTCTATCAACGCTCTTAGCCAAATCGTCAATTTTGAGTAGCTTTTCCTCTATGGACGCATTGAAAATATTTTGTGAGTTGATGAACTCTTTGATATTAGAGGAGGGTAATCTATTGTAATTTCCATGAGTGTTGTTGTAGGAATTTCCAAAGTTATTAGAGGAGTTACTAGGAAAAGGCCTAGGAACATAGTTTCCTCTAAAAGCATTGTTGTTGCCAAAATTATTCCTACCAACAAAATTAACGTCCAAGCTAGCGTTGCTACTCTCAATCAAAGAAGACAAAGGCATATCAATAGGATCTAAAGCAGCACTTCTACTAGCAACCAAATTGATTAACTCATCCATCTTAGCATTCAACGAGTTAATTTCTTCTATAGCGTGTACCTTCTTACTAGTAGGTGACCTTTCAGTGTGCCACTGAGAGTAATTCGTCATGATGTTGTCTAGGAGCTTTGTGGCTTCTCCTAACGTGATTTCCATGGAAGTTCCACCTGAGGCGGAGTCCAAGATATTTCTAGAAGCGAAATTCAAGCCAGCGTAAAAGATTTGAATAATCATCCAAAGACTCAAGCCATGAGCAGGACAATTTCTAATCATCAATTTCATTCTCTCGCAAGATTGTGGAACATGTTCATGATCAAGTTGCTTCAAATTCATGATATCATTACGGAGAGAGATAATCTTAGCCGGCGGAAAATTTGTGGATATATAAGCATCTTTGCACTTATCCCAAGAATCGATACTATTTTTGGGCAAATACGAAAACCAAGTTTTTGCGCGATCTCGCAACGAGAAAGGAAAAAGCTTCAATTTAATCACATCAATATCCACATCTCTCTTCTTTTGCATATCGCAAAGCTCAATGAAGGTATTGATATGGGATGCGTCATATTCACTAGGAAGGCCACATAATTGCTCTTTCGTAACAAGATTCAGCAAAGTGGCATTGATTTCGTATGACTCCGCACTAGTGGCGGGAGCAATCGGAGTACTAATAAAATCATTATTATTAGTATTCGAGAAGTCACAAAGCGTGGTGTTTTCATTCATGGTGACTTCGGCAAGCAAGCAAGAATACAAGCGAACAAAGAGCAAGCGAGAAAAAGGGCGAACGAAAAGGCAAACGGAAAAGGCAAACAAAAAGGAAAATTGTGAAGTGGGGGAGAGGAACATGAGAGGCAACTGGCAAACAAAGTAAATGCAAGTGATGAGTCTGCGACACTTACTTGGATGAGTTCTTGACTTGATCCTCCCCAGCAACGGTGTCGGGACCCCGATCCTAAGCCATAGGAATCCAGCCTGTAACACCTCGCATCTCTTTGTGGTCTCACGCACGGTTAACTCCACGGCTGCAGCCTTACCTTAGCCGGGACCGTTTGCGTCTTTTGACTCACGTATGCGATAGGTGTCGCTAGCAATCCAATGTCAAAGAACCCGGATCGACATGTCTAGTCATAAATCAAAGTGGCAGTTCCGCACAAGGACAGGCATACATGACCCAACAAAGCAGGTGTCGGTCATCAGCGAACGTAGACGAGTCGTAGCAAGCTACAAGGACTCCATTACGTCGCGTGACATTTCCCCAAAGAGGACAGACATAGCAGCTAAGAAGGACACATGCCGGTCAACCAATGTGTCCGGAGCAGTAGCGGACTACCAAGGCTCGTTGGATCACAAAGGGGCATTTCCTTGTAAGGAGTGCTACTAAAGTTCACGACTAGGTATTCGAACCCCATACATATCAAGTATGACACACCTACGCATGGCATATCGATATGTATAGATACATCGATGGCATCACAACATAACCATAAACATACAACCTTTATTCAAGAGGCTCGGAAGAGCCACACACATAATATTACACATTAAGGTCTTTCGACCCATATAGCAGTCATACAAATACAAGCCAGCGGAAGAGTTATAAACTGTCTGGGTACAGACAGTGCAACTAGAAGGCACATGGCCTGACTATACTACAAAGCCGGCGTAGGGCCAGATCGTAGCTGGGACACCAGCTACTCGTCGTCGTCGATGTCTACGAAGAACCCTCCATTAGGGTCATTAGCAACCTCTGCAACATTTATTAAGCAAACATGAGTACGAATGTACTCAGCAAGACTTTAGGAGAACTAACTACTCATGCAAGGTATCAAAAGGTATTGTGGGGTTTCATGCGGGAAGCCAGCATTTGACTCGTGGCTAGACAACTTGCATTTTGAAATTAGTTTTGACAACTTGATTTCTCGCACACGAGTCCACTAACACCACAACAATACACTATCGTGGAATCATTCCGTCTCCATACGGAAATGCCGTCCACGACACTCACGCTTATCTGGGCAATTTTATGAGTAGCCGTTGAAGTTATCTATGAACAACATATGTCTCCAAGTAGTCCATATCCACGGACGCGGCTATTCGAATAGATCATAAACCTGCAGGGGTGTACTTCGTCACACACGCTCTCGCCACTTATCGCCATGTGCACGTCATGCACCTCGGCAACCTTCAAGCGAAAGCCCAGCGAGGGAGTCGGCCACGACCGTTAACCACACTAGTACCTAGTCCAGGTTTATCGCCTATCTGAGAGTAACCCGTACGGAAGTCCGGCCGAGGTTTCCGCCACGGCCTCAAACGATGTGCGCAGGGTTCCCAAGCCCACCATCCGGGTGCCACTTGGTACACCGTGCCACTGCCTACCGCATCACGGCCCACCTCTCAGGTCAGCACCATGCACGGCCTCCAGCATTACTATAAACACCAGAAACTACTTGCAACTCCTGGACCGAGTACTACGCGATTAATGGGCCGAGCGGGGTCATATTTCAGGGCCCAACATGTGGTAGTATCTAGTCCTGGATTACATACACGGAACTCAGTTCCTAAGGACGGTTCCAATGAAACAACCCGCCATGTACTCCTACAGAGCCTTTCACCGGTACCTTTACCAAATCAAGTTCAACACACAACCTTTGCTCATCGAACACATTCCACATTTCTGTTCATCTCCCAGATGACAGACCATACACAACTCTAAGCATAGCATGCATAGCAGGATCGACGGGGGAAAGATTAGGGGAAACGACCGCGTGCTCACGGGGAGGGAAACCTATGGCCAGGGGCACGGGCAGCTCGAGCTCGAGCTCGGCTCTAATGGCGGCAGCAAGGAGGAGGAGGAGATCCGGGAGGAGGGGGAGATCCGAGGCGGGGAATGGATAGGGGAAGCTCTGGGGAGCTTATCCCCGTCATCGCCGGCGTGAGGCGGCGGCCAGGCAGGCACGCAGGTGCGTGGCCGCACTGGAGGGGGCGGCGGCCACCTCCTGCTGCCTACTGGCGCGAGGGAGGGGACGAGCGAGGGAGATGGGCCAGGCCAGGCTTAGGCGACAGGTAACTCTTTTCCATTTTCTCTGTTTTTGTTTTCCTGTTTTGCTAATTATTGTTTTGCTAATTAATTCAGCTCCAAAACAAAAAATAAAAACTATTTTAGACCTCCTGAAATATTTGTTATAATATCACCACTCATTTCCATGGTTTTCAACATTTTTGGAAAATTATAGTTTCTGATTTCAAATTTTAAATTTGAAACCAGTGGCTTTTTGTATCAATTTAAAAAGCTTAAAGTGTCAAGAAAATAGTTTTCTCCAATGCTCATTTACTTTCATGATTTATCAGAAAGTTTGAACATTTCTTGAGGCCATTTTGGGTTCATTGATTTTGAACTAGTTTGAAATTTCCTTTAATTGAAATGGTGGCTAGGGTTTTGAGTATTTCCTTTGCCACTTTGTTGTTTTTGTTGAAACTTCTTAGATGCAAATGCAAAGAAGACATGAGCACAATGCTATCTTGCTTAAGGGTTAGGGATGTGACAAACGGCACTAGAGATTCTTCTGCTACGGCAACAAAAGTCCTTCCCCGGCAACGGCGCCAGAAATCCTTCTGCTACTTCTCAAACAATAGCGCCAGAAATTGACATGTTGACGGAGACTTTCTTGCATTTGTTTTTCCCTTGAAGAGGAAAGGGTGATGCAGCACAGGAGCAGTAAGTATTTTCCTCAGTTTGATAACCAAGGTATCAATCCAGTAGGAGAATCTCATCAAGTCCAGAGTACCTACGCAAACACAAATGAGCTTGCACCCAACGCTATAAAGGGGTTGTCAATCCCTTCAAGATCGTTTGCAAAGTGAGATCTGAAGGCGGAAAGTGCAACAAAGTAAAAAGTGTAAGGCTGACAATATGGTGTGGAGTAGATCCGGGGGCCACAGTGTTCACTAGAGGCTTCTCTCAAAAAAGCAAGTTTTACGGTGGGTGAACAAATTAATGTCGAGCAATTGATAGAACCGCGCAAAGTCATGACGATATCTAAGGCAATCATAATACATATAGGCATCACGTCCGAGACAAGTAGACCGATACTTTCTGCATCTACTACTATTACTCCACACATCGACTGCTATCCAGTATGCATCTAGTGTATTGAGTTCATGACGAATAGAGTAACGCCTTAAGAAAGATGACATGATGTAGAGGGATAAACTCAAACCAATGATGAAAACCCCATCTTTTTACCCTTGATGGCAACAACATGATGCATGCCTTGCTACCCCTTCTGTCACTGGGTGAGGTCACCGCACGGTATGAACCCAAAACCAAGCACGTCTCCCATTGCAAGAATCATAGATCTAGTTGGCCAAATAAAAACCAGAACTCGAAGAGAATTACAAGGATATGAAATCATGCATAAGAGAGATCAGAAGAAACTCAAATAAGATTCATAGATAATCTGATCATAAATCCACAATTCATCGGATCTCGACAAACACACCGCAAAAGAAGATTACATCGGATAGATCTCCATGAAGGTCATGGAGAACTTTGTATTGAAGATCCAAGAGAGAGAAGAAGCCATCTAGTTACTAGCTATGGACCCGTAGGTCTATGGTGAACTACTCACGCATCATCGGAGAGGTCATGGTGTTGATGAAGAAGCCCTCCTTATCCGAATCCCCCCTTCACTAGGGCACCAGAACGTGCCCCAGATGGGATACTGCGGAGACAGAAGCTTGCGGCGGCGGAAAAGTACTTTCGATGATCTCCTGTTTTTTATGGAATTTTAGAGAATATATAGGCGCAAAACCTAGGGAAAAGGAGCCGCAGGGAGCCCACAAGCCAGGAGGGCATGACCCCCCTGGCCGCGCCCTGATTCTCCGGCTTCCCGATCTTTTTCTGTTTCGGAAAAAATCTTTTTGGCAGTTTCATTCCGTTTGGACTCCATTCAAAATCCTCCTTTGAAAGGGGTCAAAAACATGGAAAAAACAGGAACTGACACTTGGCACTGAGTTAATAAGTTAGTCCCAAAAAATATATAAAAGGCATGCAAAACATCCAAAGTTTGACAAGATAATAGCATGGAACCATAAAAATTATAGATACGTTGGAGACGTATCAAGGATATATCTCTTTTTCATCGAGATAAGCATACTGAAGAGTATCAGGTAACTGTTTAAGCTCAAACACCGGATCACCCTTTGGTGGGGGTGGATCTCCAAGTAGTTCAACATGCAAATTATTCTTAAGGTAGGATGTTGTTCAAAGATATCGTTTTCATGCTCAAGCAAGTATTGCTCTAAAGGATCAGTAGGAGGCAGAGCAATAGAAGCTAGGGCAATAATTTCATCCTTACTAGACAATTATTTTTCATGAGGTTGTCTACCAAACTTGGAGAAATTGAATTCATGTGACACACCTTCAAAGCCAACAGTCCCAGTTTGCTTCTCACAGTCAACATGAGCATTAACAGTATTGAGGAAAGGTCTGCCAAATATGATGGAACAATAGCTATCTTGTGTGGTAGCAAGAATGAGAAAATCAGAAGGATACTTAGTTTTACCACACAAGACTTCAACATCTCTAACAATTCCCAAAGGGCAGATAGTATCTCTATTGGCAAGCTGAATAGTAACATCAATAGATTCCATCTCGACAGGTGCAATCTCATCTTTAATTTCATCATATAAAGATCGAGTTATTGCACTAACACTAGCACCCACGTCACATAAACCATGATAACAATGATCTCCTATCTTAACAGAAACAACAGGCATGCCAACAACAGGCCTATGTTTGTCTCTAGTATGAGGTTTATCAATTCTAGCAGCATCTTCATAGAAGTGAATAACATGCCCATCAACATTGTCGGACAGGAGATCCTTGATAATAGAAATGCTAGGTTCAACTCTAATTTGCTCAAGGGGTGTAGGTGTTCTAAGGTAGCCCTTACATATCACAGTTGGAGCTTTAGCACGATCCATTATTCTAACAGCGAAGGGTGGTTTCTCAATGTAAGCACTAGGAACAATAGGATCATTATAAGCAACGACTTTCTCTTCAACTGGATTGGGTTTAACTACATTGACTTCTATGGGAGGATGCTATTTAAACCACTTCTCTTTAGGGAGATTAATACGAGCAGCAAATTTATTCACATAATGAAGCTACTATCTCAGAGTCAAGTCCATGTTTAGCGCTAAAATCCCAAAAAGTATTTGTTTCAACGAAGGATTTAACCCAATCGAACTTGAGATTCATACCTGACTCCTTACCTTTGTCAAACTCCCAATCTTCAGAGCTGCATTTAATTCTTTCCAATAAATTGCATTTGAAGTCAATATCTCTCTTCATAAAAGAACCGGTACAAGAAGTGTCAAGCATGGTGCGATTATCATGAGAAAGCCGAGCATAGAAGTTCTGAATAATAATTTATCTCGAGAGCTCATGGTTGGGGCATGAATATAACATTGATTTAAGCCTCCCCCAAGCTTGAGCGATACTTTCTCTATCACGAGGCCAAAAATTATAAATATAATTCCGATCACGATGTACCAGATGCATAGGATAAAACTTTTGATGAAATTCTAATTTCAATCGGTTGTAGTTCCATGATCCAGTATCATCACATAGCCTATCCCATGTCAATGCTCTATCCCTCAAAGATAAGGGAAAGACCTTCTTCTTGACCTCATCCTCGGGCAAACCTACAAGCTTAAATAAACCACAAACTTCATCTACATAGATTAGATGCAAGACGGGATGTGATGTTCCATCTGCTGTAAAAGGATTAGCCAACAGTTTCTCTAGCATACCCGAAGGATATTCATAACAGACATTTTCAGTAGGTGCAGTAGGTTGAGGAGCAACTCCTTGAGCTTCCGTTGGAGGTAAAAATACCCCAAACACGCTCCTCAAAGGATTAGTTTCCATAGTGACAAGTGACAATAAATGTCAGCACACTATATAAATGTTTCCTTACCAAATTCCACTTACCAAAGTCGCTTCACTCCCCGGCAACGGCGCCAGAAAAGAGTCTTGATGACCCACAAGTGTAGGGGATCTATCGTAGTCCTTTCGATAACTAAGAGTGTCAAACCCAACGAGGAGCAGAAGGAACTGACAAGTGGTTTTCAACAAGGTATTCTTTGTAGGCACTGAAATTATCGCTAACAAATAGTTGTGTGATAAGAAAATTCGTAGCGAGTAGCAAGTAACAAAAGTAGCAAAGGTGCAGCAAGATGGCCCAATCCCTTTTGTAGCAAGGGACAAGCCTGAACAAACTCTTATATGAGGGAAAGCGCTCCCAAGGACACATGGGAATTTCTGTCAAGCTAGTTTTCATCATGTTCATATGATTCGCATTCACTACTTTGATATTTTGATATGTGGGTGGACGGGTGCTTGGGTGCTGCCCTTACTTGGACAAACATGCCACTTATGATTAACCCCTCTCGCAAGCATCCGCAACTACGAAAGAAGGATTAAGACGAAGTCTAACCATAGCATTAAACTAGTGTGTCCAAATCAGCCCCTTACGAAGCAACGCATAAACTAGGGTTTAAACTTTTGTCACTCTAGCAACCCATCATCTACTTATTACTTCCCAATGCCTTCCTCTAGGCCCAAATAATGGTGAAGTGTCATGTAGTCGACATTCACATAACACCACTAGAGGAAAGACAACATACATCGCATCAAAATATCGAACAAATACCAAATTCACATGACTACTTATAGCAAGACTTATCGCATGTCCTCAGGAACAAAAGTGAGTACTCACAAAGCATAATCATGTTCATGACCATAGAGGTATTGAATAGCATTAAGGATCTGAACATATGATCTTCCACCGAGTGATCCAACTAGCATCAACTACAAAGAGTAATTAACACTACTAGCAACCTTACAAGTACCAATCGGAGTTGCGAGACGAAGATTGCTTACAACAGATGAACTAGGGTTTGGAGATGAGATGGTGCTGATGAAGATGTTGATGGAGATGAGTCCCCTCCGAAGAGAGGAGTGTTGGTGATCACGAAGGCGACGATTTCCCCCTCCGTGAGGGAAGTTTCCCCGACAGGACGGCCCTGCTGGAGCTCTAGATTGGTTCTGCTCAAGTTCCGCCTCGTGGTGGCGGCGTCTCCTCCCGAAAGCCTCCTCCTGTTTTTTTTCTGGGACGAAACCCTCCTTATAGCAGAAGATGGGAGGCAGAGGGGCAACGGGGGGCCCAAGCCACCCAGGCGCGTCTAGGGGGGTAGGTTGCGACTGGCAGGCTTGTGGCCTCCTGGTGGCTCCCCTTCGGTACTTCTTCCACCCAGTATTTTTTATAAAATCCAAAATAATTCCTCGTTTATTTTCACGGCTTTTGGAGTTGCGCAAAATAGGTATCTCAAACTTGCTCCTTTTTCAGACCAGAATTCCAGCTGCCGGCATTCTCCCTCTTCATGTAAACCTTACAAAATGAGAGAGAAAAGGCATAAGTATTGTACCGTAAAGTGTAATAACATCCCATAAAGCGATAAATATCAACATAAAAGCATGATGCAAAATGGACGTATCAAGATTTCACTTTTCACCCTACTTGTTGTTCTTCAAGTCCTTTATTATGCGCCAAAGGGTTTTGTTTTCAGCTTCCAATATGGCCACCTGTACTTTAAGCACACGGAACTCTTTATAGAATTGGTTAGTGATTCTGTAAGCTTCGGATATAGTAGATGACACAGGTGGAGCTCCCGATGGAGGGACAGTTTCTGAAAGGTTCAGAGAAAGATCATGTTGAAGGTTAATAAACCCCACGAGGATGGGGTTGTTGGAGCTAGATCCACATGATGAAGGATCTCCTACTTGCTGGGTGGTAACCATCTTGACTTCCTCTCCCACGAAGTGCTCCATCTCCGCTTGTCTTGCGGCTATCTCTTCATTAGTAGCCCATCCGGTGACCTTCCCTTGGTTGATATCTTGCTGGACACGGCGGAGACGACAACTGATAACCCACAAATATAGGGGATCTATTGTAGTCCTTTCGGAAAGTAAGTGTGTCGAACCCAACGAGGAGCAGAAGGATCTGACAAATGGTTTTCAGCAAGGTAATATCTGCAAGCACTGAAATTATCGGTAACGAGTAGCTGTGTGGTGAGATGATTCGTAGCAAGTAACAAGTAACAAAGTAACAATGGTGCAGCAAAGTGGCCCAATCCCTTTTGTAGCAAGGGACAAGCCTGGATAAAGTCTTATAGGAGGAAAAACGCTCCCGAGGACACACGGGAATTTCTGTCATGCTAGATTTCATCAAGTTCATGTGATTCGCGTTCGTTACTTTGATAGTTTGATATGTGGGTGGTCCCGCACTTGGGTACTGCCCTTACTTGGACAAGTATCCCACTTATGATTAACCCCTCTCGCAAGCATCCGCAACTACGAAAGAAGAATTAAGACAAAGTCTAACCATACCATTAAACTAGTGGATCCAAATGAGGCCCTTACGAAGCAACGCATAAACTAGGGTTTAAGCTTCTGTCACTCTAGAAACCCATCATCTACATACTACTTCCCAGTTTCTTCCTCTAGGCCCAAATAATGGTGAAGTGTTATGTAGTCGACGTTCACATAACACCATTAAAGGAAAAACAACATACAACACATCAAAATATCGAACGAATACCAAATTCACATGACTACTAATGGCATGACTTATCCCATGTCCTCAGGAACAAAAGTAACTACTCACAAAGCATAATCATATTCGTGAACAGAGAGGTAATGAGTAGCATCAAAGATCTGAACGTAAACTCTTCCACCAAGTAATCCAACTAGCATCAACTATAAAGAGTAATTAACACTACTAGCAACCTTGAAAGTACCAATCGGAGTCGCGAGACGGAGATTGGTTACAAGTGATGAACTAGGGTTTGGAGATGAGATGGTGCTGATGAAGATGTTGATGGTGATGAGTCCCCTCCGATGAGCGGAGTGTTGGTGATGACTATGGTGACGACTTCCCCCTCCGTGAGGGAAGTTTCCCCGACAGGATCGTCCCACCGGAGCTCTAGGTTGGTTCTGCTCAAGTTCCACCTCCCGGCAACGGCGAATCCTCCAAAAATCCTCCTCTTGATTTTTTCCAGACCGAAACCCTTCTTGTAGCAAAATATGGGGGCTAGTGAGCCAGCAGGGAGCCCACAAGCCCCCTAGGCGCGACCAGGGGGGTGGCCGCGCCTAGCAGGCTTGTGGCCACCTGCTGGCGCCCCTCTGGCACTTCTTTGGCCCAGTATTTTTATAAATCCCAAAAAAATTCCACGTTGATTTTCACGGCTTTTGGATTTTCAGAGAATAGGCATCTCAAACTTGCTCCTTTTTCAGGCCAAAATTCCAGCTGCCGGCATTCTCCCTCTTCATGTAAACTTTTCAAAATAACAGTGAAAAGGCATAAGTATTGTACAGTGAAGTGAAATAACAGCCCAAAAAGCGATAAATATGAACATGAAAGCATGATGCAAAATGGACGTATCAACTCCCCCAAGCTTAGACCTCGCTTGTCCTCAAGCGAAAGCCTAGATCAATAAACATACCCACATGTTTAGGGAGAGAGATGTCGACAAAACAAGATACAAACATGCACACATCATGATCATGATCAGAACTACGATACCAACATCTAATCTCTCATGCTAAAGTGACAATTCCTTCACAAAATAAAGTATGGATCAAGAACCTTACCACATACTCAATCGTCTTTTCGTTCTCTACAATTGCTACAACTCACGTGGTACTCCTGAGATCAAAGTTTCAGCTGGGCACAGAGAAAGATAGGGGCTTATAGTTTCGCCTCCCAACTGCTTACCTCAAGGGTAATGTCAACAATAATAATTCATGAATACTTACCTCCAAGTTGACATATGAATATAGATCTTTCCCAAGCATATGAAGTCAACCAAGATAAAGGTGAAATAAGGAATTGGTGAAGATCACCATGACTCTTACAAGGGAAAAAAGGAAAGGTACAAGATAGGCCCTTCGCAGAGGGAAGCAGAGGTTGTCATGCGCTTTTGAGGTTTGGATGCGTGTCCTCTTAGTGCGGAGGAACGTCACTTTATATTGCCTCCTGTGATAAAGAACTATATTATGCAGTCTGTCGCTTTTATGTCTTCCTGATCACAGGTTCGTACAAATCTTATTTTCCACACACTAATATATCATACATACTAGGGGGCAATTTTTATTGTTTGCACCGATGACAACTTACTTGAGGGATCTTATTCAATCCATAGGTAGGTATGGTGGACTCTCATGGCAAAACTGGGTTGAAGGTTTATGGATGCACAAGTAGTATCTCTACTTAGTGCGGGAGGTTTGGCTAATATGAGGTGGAAGCAATTGTCACATGCTAAGGGATCTCTAATCATATAACATTGTTCGAAACCAACCAGACACAATTCATTATATTGTCTTCCTTGTCCAACATCTACTTCTAGGCATGCAATAGTTTAGTGAGTGTTCACAATCATAGATGGTGTTAAAGATGATATATTTATATGTGAACCTCCCCTTTTTTATCACTTCCTATTAATTGCAACAATGACCAAGGTCTACGTTTGTCTAACCTCAATAAGTTTCAATCATCATTCTTTTTATATGTGAAGCCATCACTTCCCATCAGATTATTACATGATATTTCATGCTTTTGTTCTTTTCTCAATCTTTTGATCATGGCAAGAGGCAAGGCCCTTCAACTAAGACACTCTTTATTATATTGCTCACGAGCTTGAATACATCGGGGGTGACACAAAGCAAAACTCAAGCCTAAAACACTAAGACCTTTATTCTACTAGAGAAAGAGAAAACTGAAAAGGAACAAACTAAAACAAAGGTAAAGGAAAAATATGTGATGGTGATACGATACCGGGGCAACTCCCCCAAGCTTGGCACAAGCCAAGGGGATTGCCCATACCCATGCTTAGTTGTCTTCCTTTGGAGGTGATGGTGGTGGAGTTGTTGCAGAGGTCTTGAACTTGTTTAATTTCCAGTTGAGCATAAAATTCTGCTCCCTCAGATCATCATTTTCCTCTTCAAGCCTCAACACCCTTTGGCATAATTCCTGCTTACTCTCTGATACGTCTCAAACGTATCTATAATTTTTGATGGTTTCACGCTGTTATCTTGCCTTCTTTGTATGTTTTATGTACCTTTTTATATCTTTTTGGGACTAACTTATTAATTCAGTGCCAAGTGCCAGTTCCTGTATTTTCCGTGTTTTTGACTCTTTTGAGATATGATTTTGGAACGGAGTCCAAACGGAAGAAAAACCCCAAAATGATTTTTTCCCGAACGGAAGAAGTCCAGGGGGCTTTTGGGCCAAGCCAGGTGGGCTCCAGGTAGCCCACAAGCCCCCACTCCGCTACCAGGGGGAGGCGGCGGTGGGCAGGGTTGTGGCCTCCCTGGCCGCCCCCTGACCTAGGTCTTTGGCCTATAAATTCCCAAATATTCCACAAAAAATCAGGGGAGCCTCGAAAATACTTTTCCGCCGCCGCAAGCTTCTGTTTCCGCGAGATCTCATCTGGAGACCCTTCCCGGGACCTTGCCGGAGGGGACTTTGGAGTTGGAGGGCTTCTTCATCATCATCATCTCCCCTCCAATGACTCGTGAGTAGTTCACTTCAGACCTACGGGTCCGTAGTTAGCAGCTAGATGGCTTCTTCTCTCTCTTGGATCTTCAATACAAAGTTCTCCATGATCTTCATGGACATCTATCCGATGTAATCTTCTTTGGCGGCGTGTTTGTCGAGATCCGATGAATTATGGACTTGTGATCAGATTATCTATGATATATATTTGAGTCTTTGCTTATTTCTTATATGCATGATTTGATATCCTTGTAAGTCTCTCCGAGTCTTGGGTTTTGTTTGGCCAACTTGATCTATGATTCTTGCAATGGGAGAAGTGCTTGGTTTTGGGTTATGCCATGTGGTGACCTTTCCCAGTGACAGTAGGGGCAACAAGGCACACGTCAAGTAGTTGCCATCAAGGGTAAAAAGATGGGGTTTTTATCAGTGGTTTGAGATTATCCCTCTACATCATGTCATCTTTCTTAAGGCGTTAATCTGTTCTTATGGACTTAATACACTAGATGCATGCTGGATAGCGGTCGACGTGTTGAGTAATAGTAGTAGATGCAGAAAGTATCGGTCTACTTGTTTCGGACGTGATGCCTATAGAAATAATCATGGCATAGATATCGTCACGACTCTGCACAGTTCTATCAATTGCTCAACAGTAATTTGTTCACCCACCGTCTACTTTCTTTCATGAGAGAAGCCACTAGTAAACACTACGGCCCCCTGGTCTATTCACATCCATCGTTTACAACTCCGCTTTTACTTTGCTTTGTTACTTTGTTGTTTTCAGTTCTCACTTGGAAAACAATCTATAAGGGATTGACAACCCCTTCATAGCGTTGGGTGCAAGCTGTTTGTTTATGTGCAGGATCTTGAGATACTCTTCCGCCGGATTGATACCTTGGTTCTCAAACTGAGGGAAATACTTACCGTCGCTGTGCTACATCACCCTTTCTGCTTCGAGGGAACACCAATGCAAGGATCCAAGGCCACGGGGGAAATCCTTTGCATACTTGCCTAGGAAGTCCCTTAAGGCATAGCCGCAGCTGAAGGATTCCTGGTGCCGGCGACACAACTATTTCTCGCGCCATTGCAAGGGATACACAACATCCATCACTCTCCTGTAAGAAACGAGAAGGGATAAACAAAGTCTTAGGTTTCTTCCTTGAGTCAGGGAGGCTCGACTTCTTGAACTCCACATGAGTGTGTCTAGGTTGAGGTAGAGGAGCCTCCTCCTCGTTGGAACTTGTTTGTTCATTCTCCTTGGGATCATAATCTTCTTCATCATCAGTGGTCCATCCATAAGGATCCAAGTCCCATAGACCTTGGGGTTAGCAAGGTAATCGGCCACATAGCTCTCCCCCTCTGAATCTTGAGAAGACATCTTGCCCTAAATCTGCGGCAGAAAACAGGCTCGAAACGAAAACAGAGGAAATTTGCGTGATATAAGGGTCAAACCTTTCGGGAGAATATATAATGATTTTTTCCAGACCAGAAGGATTTCTCCGCACGAAAATGGAGTCCGAGAGGCACACGGGGTGGCCACAAACCCCCCAGGCACGAAAAAGGGGTGGGCCCGCCCCTGGCAGACTTATCGCCTCCTCGCGCGCTTTCCGGACTACTTCCAATTTTTCTATTTTTTCAAATATTCCAAAACAGAGAAAAATTCCTACTGGAAAAGTTTTGGAGTCTGTTTTCTTACCGAATCGAATACCTCTTCGTTTTCGGAGTCTGAAAGAGGCTGATAAATATCCCTTAGGTATTCTTCCGGAGTTATGGTATTGATAATATTGTTTTCAACATTATTGGGAGTACCTGAGATATAATGTTTGATTCTTTACCCATTTACCACTCTCGGACAATTACCTTCCGTGTTGTTGATCTTGATAGCACCGGAGCGATATACTTCCTCAACAATATAGGGACCTTCCCATTTAGAGAGAAGCTTGCCTGCAAAATATCTTAAATGAGCATTATATAGCAAGACATAATCACCTACATTGAACTCACGTTTTTGTATCCTCTTATCATGCCACCTCTTAACCTTTTATTTGAACAACTTGGCATTTTCATTTGCCTGAGTTCTCCATTCATGAAGCGAGCTAATGTCAAATAACCTCTTCTCACCAGCAAGTTTGAAATCAAATTTGAGCTCTTTGATTGCCTAAGAAGCTTTATGCTCTAGCTCAAGAGGTACATGACATGCTTTTCCGTATACTATTTTGTACGGAGACATGCCCATGGGATTCTTATAGGCAGTTCTATAAGCCCACAGTGCATCATCGAGCTTCTTAGACCAATTCTTTCTAGACCTATTGACAGTCTTTTGCAGAATCAGTTTAATCTCTCTATTGCTTAGCTCTACTTGACCAGTGGACTGAGGGTGATAGGGAGACGCAATTCTATGGTTGACATCGTACTTAGCAAGCGTTGTACGGAAAGCACCCTGAATGAAATGTGAACCACCATCAGTCATTAGATATCTAGGGACTCCAAATCTAAGGAAAATAACTTCTTTAAGCATCCTGATAGAGGTGTTGTGACCAGCACTACTAGTGGGGATAGCTTCTACCCACTTAGTGACATAATCAACAATAACCAGGATATGAGTATACCCATTGGATTCTGGAAAAGGTCCCATATAATCAAAGCCCCAGACATCAAATGATTCAATGACAAGTGAATAATTCATAGACATTTTCTGACATTTACTGATATTACCTATTCTTTGACATTCATCACAAGACATGACAAACTTAAGGGCATCCTTGAAGAGAGTGTGCCAATAGAAACCTGATTGCAATCCCTTGTGTGCAGTTCTATCTCCCGCACGGTGTCCTCCGTAGGCCTCGGAGTGACACTTCTGTAGGATCTGTCCCTATTCATGTTCAGGTACACAACGTCTAATAACACCATCTACTCCTTCCTTATAAAGGTGAGGATCGTCCCAGAAGTAATGTCTCAAGTCAAAGAAGAATTTCGTCTTTTGCTGGTATGTGAAACTAGGTGGTTTATATTTGGCAACGATATAGTTGGCATAATCAGCATACCACGGTGCACTACATGTAGTATTGATGACATTCAACTGCTCATCAGGAAAGCTATCATCAATAGGTTGTGGGTCATCAAGAACGTTCTCCAACCTAGACAAGTTATCTGCTAGAGGGTTATCAGCACCCTTCCTGTCGACAACGTGCAAATCAAATTCTTGTAGCAAGAGAACCCATCTGATAAGTCTAGGTTTAGCATTTTTCTTCTCCATGAGGTACTTAATAGCAGCGTGATCAGTGTGAATAGTAACTATGGAATCAACTATGTAAGACCTGACCTTTTCACATGCAAACACGACTGCTAAAAATTCCTTTTTCGTAGTCGCATAGTTTCTTTGGGCACTGTCTAGAGTCTTACTAGCATAGTGAATAACATTCAACTTCTTATCAACTCTTTGCCCTAAGACAGCACTAACAACATAATCACTAGCATCACACAAGATTTCAAAAGTTAAGTTCTAATCGGGTGGTTGAACCGTAGGTGCGGTTATCAAAGCCTTCTTAAGTATTTCGAAGGCTTCCTCGCAATCATCGTCAAAAACAAAAGGAATATCCTTTTGCAAGAGATTGGTAAGAGGCCTAGAAATCTTAGAGAAGTCTTTAATGAACCTTCTATAGAAACCAGCATGACCAAGGAAACTTCTTATACCTTTGATATCTGTGGGGTATGGCATTTTCTTGATTGCATCAACCTTAGCCTTATCGACTTCAATACCTATTTCAGAAATTTTATGTCCTAAGACGATGCCTTCATGAACCATAAAGTGGCACTTCTCCCAATTCAAGACAAGATTGGTATCTTTACATCTCTGCAAGGAACGATCAAGGTTGCTGAGGCAATCATCAAAAGAAGACCCGTAAGCGGAGAAGTCATCCATGAAAACCTCGACAACCTTTTCACAAAAGTCAGAGAATATAGCCATCATACATCTTTGAAAGGTGGCAGGTGCATTACATAAGCCAAAAAGCATACGTCAATAAGAAAAGGTACCGAAAGGACAGGTGAAAGTGGTTTTCTCCTAATCAGATTATGCAACTGGTATTTGGGAGAAAGCAGAATAACCGCCTAGAAAGCAGAAGTGTGTGTGCTTAGACAGTCTTTCTAGCATTTCGTCGATAAAAGGCAAAGGGTAATGATCTTTCCTAGTGTCTTTATTCAATTTCCTAAAATCCATCAGCATCCTATAGCCAGTAATAATCCTATGTGGGATCAATTCATCCTTATCATTAGGGACAACGATAATGCCTCCCTTCTGAGGGACACAATGCACCGGACTCGCACAATCACTATGAGCAACATGATAGATAATACCTTCTTCCAGGAGCTTTAATATTTGTTTTCTTACTACCTCTTTCATCTTAGGATTTAATCTCCTTTGATGATGAACAACTGGTTTGGAATCAGGATCAGTTTTAATCTTGTGCTAGCATAGAGTGGGACTAATGCCCTTACAATCATCAAGAGTATATCCAATAGCAGCATGGTGCTTCCTCAGAGTTTTTAGTAACTTATTTTCTTCATGCTCTGAGAGGCTAGCACTAATTATAACATGATATATCTCTTTTTTATCAAGATAAGCATACTTAAGAGTATCTGGCAACTGTTTAAGCTCGAACACATGATCAACCTTTAGTGGTGGATCCCCAAGCAGTTCCACATGAAAATTATTCTTAAGGATAGGATATTGTTCCAAGACAGCTCTATCTATCTCATCCCTTTCATCCATATGCTTATCATTTTCATGCTCAAGCAAGTATTGCTCTAAAGGATCAGTAGGAGGCACGGCAATAGAAGCTAAGGCAATAGTTTCATCCTTACTGGGTAACTCTTTTTCATGAGGATGTCTACCAAACTTGGAGAAATAGAACTCGTGTGACACACCTTCAAAGCCAACAGTGACAGTTTGCTTCTCACAGTCAATATGAGAATTGAAAGTATTGAGAAAAGGTCTGCCAAATATGATGTGACAAAAGCTATCTTGAGTGGTAGCAAGAACGAGGAAATCAGCAGAATACTTCGTTTTACCACACAAGACTTCTACATCCCTAACAATTCCCACAGGGCAGATAATATCTCTAATGGCAAGCTGAATAGTCACATCAATAGGTTCTATCTCAATAGGTGCAATCTTGTCTTTGATTTCATCATATAAGGATTGAGGTATTGCACTAACACTAGCACCCACGCCACATAAACCATGATAACAATGATCTCCTATCTTAACAGAAACAACAAGCATGCCAACAACAGGCCTATGTTTGTCTCTAGCGTGAGGTTTAGCAATTCTAGCAGCATCTTCACAGAAGTGAATATCATGGCCCTCAACATTGTAGGATAGAAGATCTTTGATAATAGCAATGCTAAGTTCAACTCTAATTTGCTCAAGGGGTGTAG
This sequence comes from Hordeum vulgare subsp. vulgare, assembly GCF_904849725.1. Lineage (NCBI taxonomy): Eukaryota > Viridiplantae > Streptophyta > Magnoliopsida > Poales > Poaceae > Hordeum > Hordeum vulgare. The sequence continues at coordinate 392,093,482 of NC_058523.1, read as the reverse complement.
GTGTTCTAATGTAGCCTCTACGTATCATAGTTGAAGCTTTAGAATGATCCTTTATCCTAATAGGGAAAGGTGGTTTCTCAATGTAAGCACTGGGAACAATAGGATCATTATATGCAATCACTTTCTTATCAACTGGATTGGGTTTAACTACATTGACTTCTCTGGGAGGATGCTATTTAAACCACTTCTCTTTGGGGAGATCAATATGAGCAGAAAATGATTCACACAATGAAGCTACTCTCTCAGAGTCAAGTCCATACTTAGCGCTAAAATCACAAAAAGTATTTGTTTCAACAAAGGATTTAACACAATCAAACTTGAAATTCATACCTGACTCCTTACCTTCTTCAAGCTCCCAATCTTCAGAGCTGCGTTTAATTCTCTCCAGTAAATTCCATTTGAAGTCAATATCTCTCTTCATATAAGAACCGGTACAAGAAGTGTCAAACATGGTGCGGTCATCATGAGAAAGCCGAGTATAGAAGTTCTGAATGATAATTTCTCTTGAGAGCTCATGGTTGGGGCATGAATATAACATTGATTTAATCCTCCCCCAAGTTTGAGCGATGCTTTCTCTGTCACGAGGCCAAAAATTATAAATATAATTCCGATCACGATGTACTAAATGCATAGGATAAAACTTTTGATGAAATTCCAATTTCAACCGATTGTAGTCCCATGATCCAATATCATGACATAGCCTATACCATGTCAACGCCTTATACCTCAAAGATAAGGGCAAGACCTTCTTCTTGGCCTTATCCTCGGGCAAACCTGCAAGCTTAAATAAACCACAAACTTCATCTACATAGATTAAATGCAAGTCTGGATGTGATGTTACATCTCCTGTAAAAGGATTAGCCAACAGTTTCTCAAACATACCTGAAGGAAATTCAAAGCAAATATTTTCAGTAGGTGCAAGAGGTTGAGGAGAAACTCTTTTTTCTTCCATTCGAGGTGAAGATACCCCGAACAAGACCCTCAAAGGATTAGTTTCCATAGTGACAAGTGACAATAAATTTCAGCACACTATATGAATGTTTCCTTACAAAGTTCCACTTACCAAAGGCGCTTCACTCCCTGGCAACGGCGCCAGAAAAGAGTCTTGATGACCCACAAGTATAGGGGATCTATCATAGTCCTTTAGATAAGTAAGAGTGTCGAACCCAACGAGGAGCAGAAGGATGTGACAAGTGGTTTTCAGCAAGGTAATATCTGCAAGCACTGAAATTATCGGTAACAAGTAGTTGTGTGGTGAGATGATTCGTAGCAAGTAGCAAGTAACAAAAGTAACAACGGTGCAGAAAAGTGGCTCAATCCCTTTTTTAGCAAGGGACAAGCCTGGACAAAGTCTTAAAGGAGGAAAAACGCTCCCGAGGACACAAGGGAATTTCTTTCATGCTAGTTTTCATCATGTTCATGTGATTCGCGTTCGTTACTTTGATAGTTTGATATGTGGGTGGACCGGCGCTTGGGTACTGCCCTTACTTGGAAAAATATCCCACTTATGATTAACCCCTCTCGCAAGCATCCGCAACTACGAAAGAAGAATTAAGACAAAGTCTAACCATAGCATTAAACTAGTGGATCCAAATCAGCCCCTTACGAAGCAATGCATAAACTGAGGTTTAAGCTTCTATCACTCTAGCAACCCATCATCTACTTGCTACTTCCCAATGCCTTCCTCTAGGCCCAAATAATGGTGAAGTGTTATGGAGTCTACGTTCACATAACACCACTAGAGGAAAAACAACATACAACACATCAAAATATCGAACGAATACCAAATTCACATGACTACTTATAGCATGACTTATTCCATGTCCTCAGGAACAAAAGTAACTACTCACAAAGCATAATCATATTCATGACCAGAGAGGTAATGAGTAGCATCAAATATCTGAACATAAACTCTTCCACCAAGTAATCCAACTAGCATCAACTACAAAGAGTAATTAACACTACTAGCAACCTTACAAGTACCAATCGGAGTCGCGAGACGGAGATTGGTTACAAGTGATGAACTAGGGCTTGGAGATGAGATGGTGCTGATGAAGATGTTGATGGTGATGAGTCCCCTCCGATGAGAGGAGTGTTGGTGATGACAATGGCGACGATTTCCCCCTCCGGGAGGGAAGTTTCCCCGGCAGGATCGTCCTGCCGGAGCTCTAGGTTGGTTCTGCTCAAGTTCCGCCTCGTGGCAGCGACGAATCCTCCAAAAAGCCTCCTCTTGATTTTTTCCAGACCGAAACCCTTCTTGTAGCAAAAGAGGGGGCCAGTGGGCCAGCAGGGAGCCCACAAGCCCCTAGGCGCGGCTAGGGGGGTGGCCGCGCCTAGCAGGCTTGTTGCCACCTATTGGCGCCCCTCTGCCACTTCTTCGGCCAGTATTTTTTATAAATCCCAAAAAAAATCCACGTTGACTTTCACGGCTTTTGGAGTTGCGCTGAATAGGCATCTCGAACTTGCTCCCTTTTCATGCCAGAATTCCAGCTGCTGGCATTCTTCCTCTTCATGTAAACCTTGCAAAATAAGAGATAAAAGGCATAACTATTGTACCATGAAGTGAAATAACAGCCCAAAAAGCGATAAATATCAACATGAAAGCATGATGCAAAATGGACGTATCAACGACTCGTGTAGTCTTCCATGCTTGAGTCGCAAGAAGACATATCAACCAATAGCTTCTTAGCCTGGCAGAAAAAGATCGAAAGAGAAAACGCACGGAGTCACAAGATACAAAGCCGGGACGATCTGGGAAAATATATAGCAAAACTTTCTGCACCAAAAGGAAGGTAAAAAGCCAAAGTAGAGTCGGAGACGGACTCCGGGTGGTCGAGGCAGCCTCCTGGCACGGCCAGGGGCTAGCCCGCGCCACCAGGTCGCTTGGAGCACCCGAAGCTTCTCTCCGGCTCTGCTTCGGCTCGGAATTTTGCAAAAACACATAATACGGAACTTTTATTGATGTTCGCGAAGTTTCCTTACCATATTTCATACCTATTCTTATTCTACTTCTTCTGGTGTCTGATACAGTGTTGCAATATGTTCTTCGTGAGTGGCTGCCTGTATCACATCCACCTCTACATTGATGGGGTCTCCATCCATGTAATGCTTCAGTCTTTGGCCATTCACGACATGTGGTTTTGTGCCCTCAAAATTATTAATCTTGATTGCACTGAAGCGGTAGACTTCTACGATACGGTACGGTCCTTCCCACTTGGAAAGTTATTTACCTGGAGAAAACCTGAAACGAGATCTATACAACAAAACTTTGTCACCAACATTAAATTCATGTTTCAAAATTCTCTTGTCATTCCACTTCTTCACCTTTTCTTTGAAAATGTTTGCGTTGTCGTAAGCTTCACTTCTCCACTCATATAGAGAAGTCAAGTTCATGAGACGCTTTTCACCAGCAAGTTTCGGGTCAGCATTAAGCTCTCTAACAGCCAAGAAAGCTTTGTGCTCTAACTCTAAAGGTAGATGTCATGCCTTGACATGGACCATCTTATACGGAGACATCCCCATGGGATTTTTGTAAGCAGTTCTATACGCCCACAAGGCATCTCCTAGCTTATTGGACCAGTCATTTCTAGAACTCTTCACTGTCTGTTGCAAGATCAACTTGATCTCTCTATTTGTGAGATTAACTTTCCCACTTGTTTGAGGGTGGTAAGGTGAAGCAATTCTATGTTTAACATCATATTTGGCTAGAGCTTTTCTAAAAGCACCATCTGTAAAATGTGATCCTCCGTCGGTCATGAGGTACCTAGGTACACCAAACCTAGGGAATATTACATCCTTGAGCATTTTCATAGATGTCTTGTGATCGACACTTTGAGTGTGGATTGCGTCAACCCACTTGGTCACATAATCAACAACCACTAAGATGTTAGTCTATTTGTGTGAAGGAGGGAAAGGACCTGTAAAATCAAAACCCCAGCAATCAAAAGGCTCAATGACTAGAGAATAATTCATAGGCATCACATTCCTCCTACTAATACTACCAACTCTATGGTACATATCACAAGATAAAACCTAATTTCTAGCATATTTAAAGAGAGTAGGCCAATAAAAACCTCACTGGAGAACCTTGTGTGCGGTTCTCTCACCGGCATAATGTCTTCCATAAGGACTGCTATGATATCAAGATATCCTTCTGCTCATGCTTCGGTATGCATCTCCTCACAATTCCATCCGCACCTTCTCTAAAAAGATGTGGGTCATCCCAAAAGTAATACCTCAAGTCGTGGAAGAACTTCTTCCGCTGCTGTAATGTTAAACCTGGAGGCAAAAACTTTGCAACAATAAAGTTAGCATAATCTGCATACCCTGGATCTGAATTAGATTTCACGTGCAAAACAGCTAACTGTTCATCAGGAAAACTATCGTTGACTGGAATAGGATCATGTGGTATGTCCTCCATCCTGGAAAGGTTGTCTGCTACAGGGTTGTCTGCTCCTTTCCTATCAATAATCTGCAAATCAAATTCTTAAAGAAGAAGGACCCATCTGATAAGCCTTGGTTTGGCATCCTTCCTTTCCATAAGATACTTAATAGCAACATGATCAGTATGAATGATGACTTTAGAATCAACGATGTAAGGCCTAAACTTATCACAAGCATACACTACCGCTAAAAATTATTTCTCAGTAGTAGCGTAATTATTTTTTGCACTATCAAGGGTTTTGCTAGCGTAATGGATAACATTCAATTTCTTATCAACCCTTTGTCCTAACACAGCTCCAACAGCAAAATCACTAGCATCACACATGATTTCAAAAGGCAAATTCCAATTAGGTGGTTGGATTATAGGGGCGGTTATGAAGGCTTTCTTAAGAACTTCAAAGGCTTCCTTACAATATTCATCAAACACAAAAGGAATATCCTTCTGAGAAGATTAGTGAGGGGTTTCGCAGTTTTAGAAAAGTCTTTAATAAATCTTCTATAGAAACCAGCATGACCGAGGAAACTATGAATATCTGTGATGTCCTTTGGATAAGGCATTTTATCGATTGCTTCAACCTTTGCCCTGTCCACCTCGATTCCTTTTTCAGAAATCTTGTGGCCAAGAACAATTCCCTCATTGACCATGAAGTGGCACTTCTCCCAGTTGAGTACCAAGTTCGTCTCCTCACATCTCTGCAAAACTTTATTAAGGTTGTGGAGACAATGGTCAAAAGAGATTCCATAGACGAACAAATCGTCCATGAAGACCTCCACAATTTCCTCACAAAAACCATGAAATATAGCGGACATACACCTTTGAAAAGTAGCAGGAGCATTGCATAAACCAAAAGGCATACATCTATAAGCATAAGTACCAAAGGGACAAGTAAAAGTGGTCTTCTCTTGGTCGGCAGTGTTAACATGAATTTGAGAGAAGCCAGAGTACCCATCAAGATAGCAAAAGTGAGTGTTTTTGGATAACCTTTTAAGCATTTGGTCGATGAACAGCAGCGGGTAGTGGTCCTTCCTGGTTGCCTTGTTCAGCTTCCTGTAATCAATACACATTCTATATCCAATAATAATTCTTTGAGGTATTAGTTCATTCTTATCATTAGGAACCACAGTCGTACCTCTTTTCTTGGGAACACAATGTACTGGACTTACCCACTTCCTATAACCTATAGGGTGGATAATACCTGCGGCTAGAAGCTTGAGGATTTCGGTCCTCACAACATCCTTCATCTTCGGGTTCATCGCTCGTTGATGATCAACAACCGGTTTAGCATCAGGCTCAAGATTGATAGTATGCTGACAAATAGATGGACTAATCCCCTTAAGATCATCAAGGGTATAGCCAATAGCACCTCGGTGTTTATGAAGAACTTCTAATAATCGCTTCTTCATATCCTGAAAGATTAGAATTGATAATAACAGGATATACTTTCTTTAAATCTAAATAAGCATACTTGAGCATACTAGGAAGAGGTTTGAGATCAAACACCGGGCCTTCTTTTGGTTTCGATAAAATTCCCAAAGGCCCAACCAGAAGGTTGTGCTTCAGGATAGCAGGTTGTCTCAAGAATATGTCATCTATCTCATTCCTTTCCTGCATATGCATATCATTCTCTTGGTTTTCCATAAATTGTTGCAAAAGATCGTTAGGAGGAATAGCGATAGAAGGAATCTCTTCAATAAATTTATCATTACTAGGTAGATCATTACCAAGAGTTTGATTCAAGAATTTAGAAAAGTTAAATTCATATGGCTGACCATTAAATTCAATAAATTTATCCCTTCGTGCAATTTATAATAGCTCCACAAGTTTTGAAAAAAGGCCTACCAAAGATAATAGGGCAAAAACCATCTTGTACTGAACCAAGTACTAGAAAGTCGGTAGGATATTTTACCTTTCCACATAGAACTTCAACACCTCGCACAATTCCAATAGGAGATATAGTTTCTTTGTTTGCAAGATGAATAGTAACATCAACTTCTTCAATTTCACATGGTAGAATCTCATTCATGATCTCTTGATAAAGTGAAAAAGGAATAGCACTAGCACTGGATCCCAAATCACATAGCCCATAATAATTATGATCTCCTATTTTAACAGATACAACTGGAGTACCTGAAATTGGACCTTTATTCTTGGCTGTAACAAGGTTAGTAGAAATAGCACAAAAATTTATATTAGAATCCTCAATATTACTAGTAACAAGATCCTTGACTAATGCAACTTGAGGATCGACTTTAATCAGGTCCTCATGCTCATTTGTCGTTCTTTCACTTTTATTCAGGATGCCTGTGACAAAAGAATGCTCCCTCATCCTTGCGGGAAAAGGGGCTTTTCATATTCAACTGCAGGCAAGATAGGGTTAACAACATTAATATCAACGAGTAATTCCTTAAAAGGTTTATGGTGTTGATCCTCCTTCTTCTTAGATAAGTCAATAAGAGAGGCAAAGTCTTTGCAAAAATCAATTAGAAGCTGGAAATCAAGACCAATCTTAGCACAAAAGGTATTGAAGTAATCAGTTTTCACATAGCTCTCAATGTAATCACGCTCATAATTTATAACGGGTTCAATACCTTTACCAATCTCTCAGTCTTCAGTATTCTTCTGGATCCTTTCAATAAGATCCTACTTAGCTTCTGTGCTTTTATTGGAGAATGCCCCACTAGAGGAAGCATCAAGCATCTCTTTATCTTGACGAGAAAGCCTTGCATAAAAATTTGTAAGTATAATTTCTTTGGAGAGCTCATGATTGGGACATTTGATCATTAAGGAATTCAATCTCCCCAAGCTTGAGCGATGCTTTCTCCATCACGAGACCAAAGGTCATAAATATAATTCCTGTCTTGATGTATTTCATGAAGAGGATAAAACTTTGCATAAAAGGGAGGCATAAGATCTTGCCAATTTAGTGAATGAGAGTCATAAGAAGACTATGCCAATCCAAAGCCTTATCTTTTAATGATGGAGAGAATAGCTTTCTCATTACAAAATCCATCGATATACCTGCAAGCTTAAATAAGGAGCATAGTTGTGAAAGATATAGCAAGTGTTCACCTGGATGTCTATCTCCTGCATATCAATTAGCCAAGACACAATCAATAATACCAGTTGGTATTTTAAAGGGCACAATTTCAGTAGGTGGGGGAGGCTTCTCCACCACAATAGCATTGGGGCGGTTCCCCACAAGCAACAAACCAAGAGCAGAGTTGTCCATAGGGACAAAAAGCTGAAACAGTAAAACAAAAACAGCACGTACAGAGTAAAAGTTTCCTTACCAATTTCACTTACCAATAGCGCTACACTCCCCGGCAACGGTGCCAGAAAATGGTCTTAATGACACACAAGTGAAGTGGATCTATCGTAGCCTTTTCGATAAGTAAGAGTGTCGAACCCAACGAGGAGCAGAAGGTATTGACAAATGATCTTGAGCAAGGAATAACTGCAAGTACTGAAAGGTAACTTTTTATGGGTTTTTTAGTAATAGCAACAACGAAATAAATACAAGGAAAGTAAATGTTGCCGAGGTGCAGCAAGTGGCCCAATCCTTTTGAACACAAAGGATAAGCCAAGGGACTAAACTTATAAAGACTAAGGCGTTCCTGAGGACACATGGGAGATATGGTCAAGTGCTTTCGCCATATTCCGTCTAGTACTATGTTTTGTATTGATAAGTGTTATGTGGGTGGATCTTAACTAGTGCATCGTCTAGGCTAAGACAAGTACACTCTTATGATTTATCCCTCTTGCAAGCATCCACAAATACAAGAGAGAAATTAAGGCAAAGCCTAACCATAGCAATAAGCTTTAGGATCCAATACTCCCTCATGCAAAAGTATGTGAAATGGGGTTCAGGTTTCTGTCACTCCGGCAACCCACCATAAGCATTCTTTATACCCGATGCATTCCCTAGGTCCTTAAAAAGGCGAAGTGTTATTTAGTCGACGTTCACATAACACCACTAGAATAATAACACCATAAATTAAATACCAATCAACACATATTACTTCAACATCATATGACTACTAGCATCTAGAATTTTCCATGTCCTCAAGAATTAATGGAACTACTCACAAGACATAAAAGAGATCATGATCAGAGGTGATGAAAATATGATTAACAATCTGGTCATAACAATAATTATCCAACAAAACTTAATAGCATTCACCACAAAAGAGTAATCAACAGCGATAGAGTAGAGGGGATGAATAGTGCAAAGTACAACTCCGATTCCAATGATGGGATGAAGGTGGAGATGGTGCAGGTGATGGTGATGATGGTGATGATGATCTCGATGATGCCTGTGACGATGGTGATGACGATGAGGACGATCTCCCCTTCCAGGAGGAGTTCTCCCCGGTGGAATTTGCCCGCTTGATAGGTCTTTTCTTCTCTATAGGTTTCCGCCCCGGAGCGGCGGTGGAACTGCGAAAACTCTTCTGCCCCGTTAACTTTTATGTCAAGAGGAACATATAGGCCAAAGGAGAGCACCGGAGGTGGGACCCACCACCCAGGCGGCCTCCTGGCGGCCTAGGGGTGGCCCACACCAGCAGGTCGCATGGGTGACCTGTGGCCCCCCTCGGGCCCTTCTTTGGCTTGTCTTCGGGATCTGTTTGGAAACTTCTTCCCTCAAATTTTCGGCGCAGTTGGAGATGTTCTAATATGGTAACTCTTCATGCTATTTTCTTCGCTGAATCCTGCGTCTGCTGTTTCGGCACCAGAAAGTTGTAAACTGTGTAAAATAGGCGAAAACACTATAAGTACATCATCATAATCTGAAATATATCAATGAATAGAGACAAATTAAGATACAAAATAGTGATGCATTTTGGACGTATCACCCGATCAATGGCTTTCCCCTGACGATACTAGACAAAGAGGTCCAGTCGATTGGTACCCAGCCCACAGGTTGTACGTCTTATGAGCACCGACTCTGGACAATATCTGTTGGAAATATGCCCTAGAGGCAATAATAAAATAGTTATTATTATATTTCCTATTTCAAGATAATTGTTTATTATCCATGCTATAGTTGTATTGGATGGAAACATAAATGCATGTGTGGATATATACACAAAACTATGTCCCTAGTAAGCCTCTAGTTGACTAGCTAGTTGATCAAGGATGGTTAAGGTTTCCTGACCATAGACAAGTGTTTTCGCTTGATGACGGGATGACATCATTGGGAGAATGATGTGATGGACAAGACCCAAACTATAAACGTAGCATGTAATCATGTCATTTTGTTGCTATTATTTTCTGCATGTCAAGTATTCATTCCTATGACCATGAGATCATGTAACTCACTGACACCAGAGGAATGCCTTGTGTGTATCAAACATCTCAACGTTACTGGGTGACTATAAAATGCTCTACAGTTATCTCTGAAGGTGTCCGTTGAGTTAGAATGGATCAAGAGTGGGATTTGTCACGTCGCGTGACGGAGAGGTATCTCGGGGCCCACTCGGTAATACAACATCACCTACAAGCCTTGCAAGCAATGTGACTAAAGAGTTAGTCACGAGATCTTTTATTACGGAACGAGTAAAGAAACCTGCCAGTAACAAGATTGAAATAGGTACGGGGATATCGACGATCAAATCTCAGGCAAGTAACATACAAAAGGACAAAGGGAGTGATATACGGGATTGCTTGAATCCTTGACATAGAGGTTCAACCGATAAGATCTTCGTAGAATATGTAGGATCCAATATGGACATCCAGGCCCCGCAATTGGATATTGACCGGAGAGTGTCTCAGGTCATGTCCGCATAGTTCTCGAACCCGCAGGATCTGCACACTTAAGGTTCGGTGATGTTTCGGTATAGTTGAGTTATAGGTGCTAGTGACCGAAGTTTTGTTCGGAGTCTCAGATGAGATCCCGGACGTCACGTGGGTTTTCGAAATGGTCCGGAAACAAATATTGATATATAGGATTGTTGCATTTGGCTTCCGGAAACATTTTGGGCATTGTCGGGAGTGTACCGGGAGTGACGAATGGGTTCCGGGGTTTTACCAGGAGGGGCCACCCAACCAAGAGAGAACCTAATAGGCCCATGCGTGGCACACCAGCCCTTAGTGGGCTGGTGACGCCAGCCCAATAGGGCTATTTTGGCCAAGGAGAATAAACAAGGCAAAAGGATAAAAAGAGGAGGTGGGAAGGAAGGAAGGGACTCCTCCCTCCAAACCGAATTGGAGGAGGATCCCTCCTCTCCCCCCTCGTCCGAAGCCCTCCTACTTGGAGTAGGAGGCAAGCCCCACCCCTTGGTTCCTCCTATATATACTAGAGGTTTTAGGGTTTTTGATACACAACTTTGACACATGCAACCCTAAACCTCAACTTCGTAGTTCTTCCTCTAGATCGGGTTTCTGCGGTGCTTAGGCGAAGCCCTGCAGGAATAAGATCATCACCACCACCGGCACGCCGTCACGCTGACGGAGAACTCATCTACTTCCCGTCTCTCTTGCTGGATCAATAAGGCAAGATCGCATCGAGCTGTACGTGTGCTGAACGCGGAGGTGCCGTTCGTTCGGTACTAGATCGGGACGGATCGTGGGACGGCGGCGATTTGGATCGCGAAGACGTTCCACTACATCAACCGCATTTCTTAACGCTTCTCTCTTAGCGATCTACAAGGGTATGTAGATCCAATCTCCCTCTCGTAGATGACCATCACCATCATAGATCTTCGTGTGCGTAGGAAATTTTTTGTTTCCCATGCAACGTTCCCCAAGAGTGGTATCAGGGCTAGGTTCATGTGTAGATGATATCTCGAGTACAACACCAAAGAGTTTGTGGGCATTGATGTTCAATTTGCTGCTCTCCTTAGTCTTTTCTTGATTCCGGGTATTGTTGGATTGAAGCGGCCCGGACCAACCTTATTCGTACGCTTGTGAGAGACCGGTTTCATCGACTAACATTCAACTTGTTGCATAAAGATGACTGGCGGGTGTCTGTTTCTTCAACTTTAGTTGAATCGGATTTGACCGAGGCGGTCCTTGGAGAAGGTTAAATAGCAATTTGCATATCCTGATGTGGCTTTGCGTAAGTAAGATGCGATCATACTAGATACCCATAGCAGCCACGTAAAACATGCAACAACAAATTAGAGGATGTCTAACTTGTTTTGCACGGTATGCATGTGATGTGATATGGACAAAGACATTATGTGATATATTGGATGAATGAGATGACCATGTTGTAATAGTTAAATATCGACTTGCACGTCGATGCTACGGCAATCGGAGGAGCCATAGGGTTGTCTTTAAACTAACGTTTGTGCTTGCAAATGCGTTTACTATATTTCTAGGTTGTAGATTTAGTAGTAATAGCATAGATAGAACGACAAACTCAATGGTGGCACGATGATGGAGATCATGGTGTGGCGCCGGTGACGATGAAGATCATGTCGGTGCTTTGGTGATGGAGATCAAGAAGCACAAGATCATGGCCATATCATGTCACTTATGATTTGCATCTGATGTTAATCCTTATATGCACCTTATCTTTCTTAGAACGACGGTAGCATTATAAGGTGACCCCTCACTAAAATTTCAAGATAAAATTGTGTTCTTCCTGATTGTGCATCTTGCGACAGTTCGTCCTTTCGAGACACCACGTGATGATCGGGTGTGATAGACTCAACGTTCACATACAACGGGTGCAAAACAGTTGCACACGCGGAATACTCGGGTTAAATTTGACGAGCCTAGCATTTATAGACAGGGCCTTGGAACACAAGAGACTGAAAGGTCGAGCATGAATCATATGATAGATATGATCAACATGGAGATGTTCACCACTGAAACTATACACAACTCACGTGATGATCGGACTTGAGTTAGTGAATTTGGATCATGCCACCCTCAAATAACTAAAGGGATGTCTATTTGAGTGGGATTTTATTAGTAATATGATTAGCTAAACTCTAATTGTCTTGAATATAGTCTAAGTAAACTTTGCAATATTTATGTTGTAGATCAATGGCTCGTACAATAGCAACCCTGAATTTCAATGCGTTCCTAGAGAAAGCTAAGTTGAAAGATGATGGAAGAAACTTTGTTGACTGGGCTCATAATATAAGGCTCATCCTCACTGCTGGCCAAAAGAATTATGTCCTTGATGTTGCACTAGGAGATGCACCGCCCACCATGGCTGACCAATACGTTTTGAACGGTTGGCAAGCGTGTAGGGATGACTACTTACTAGTTCAATGTGCAGTCTCGTATGGCTTAGAACCGTGACTTCAAAGACGTTTTGAAAGTCATGGAGCATATGAGATGTTCCAGGAGTTGAAGTTTATCTTTGAGAAGAATGCCTGGATCGAGACGTATGAGACCTCTGATAAGTTCTATGCTTGCAAGATGGAGGAGAATTCATCTGTCAGTGAACATGTGCTCAGAATGTCTGGGTACTCAAACCTTCTAGCTGAGCTAGGGATTGAAATCCCGCAACAAGCTATCACTGAGAGAATTCTTCAATCACTGCCGCCTAGCTATAAAGGCTTCATGTTGAACTATAACATGCAAGGGATGAATAAGTCACGTGGTGAGCTGTTTGCGATGCTGAAAGTCGCAGAGTCAAAAATACGGAAAGAACATCAAGTGTTGATGGTCAATAAGACCACTGGTTTCAAGAAAAACGGCAAAGGCAAGAAGGGTAACTCCAAGAAGAGCGGCAAAACTGTTGCCCCTCCGACATAGAAACCCAAGGCTGGACCTAAGCCGGAAACAGAGTGCTATTATTGCAAGGGGACTAGTCACTGAAAGTGCAACTGCCCCAAGTATTTTGCCGATAAGAAGGCGGCAAACGCCAAACAAGATATATTTGATATACATGATATCGATGTGTACCTAACCAACTCTCGTAGTAGTGCTTGGGTATTTGATACCGGTTCTATTGCTCACATTTGCAACTCGAACCAGGAACTGCGGAATAAATGAAGGCTGGCGAAGGATGAAGTGACAATGCGTGTGGGAAATGGTTCCAAGGTTTATGCGATCGCCGTCGGCACGGTATCATTTCAGTTACCATCGGGATTAGTTATGAACTTAAATAATTGTTATTCAGTGCCTGCGTTAAGCATGAACATTATATGTGGATCTTGTTTATTGTGAGACGGTTACTCAATGAAGTCAGAGACTAATGGTTGATCTATTTATATGAGTAATATCTTTTATGCTCAGGCACCCAATGTGAGGGGTTTGTTCATATTGAATCTCGATTGTGATGACACTCATATCCATAACATTGAGACCTAAAGATGTAGAGTTAACAATGATAGCGCGACTTTCTTGTGGCACTGCCGCTTAGGTCATATTGGTGTTAAGCGCATGAAGAAACTCCGTGCTGATGGGCTTTTGGAGTCACTTGATTTGAATCACTTGATACATCTGAACCATACCTCATGGGCAAGATGACTAAGACTCCGTTCTCTCGAACAATGGAGCGTGCAAGTGACTTGTTGGAAATCATACATACTGATGTGTGCGGACCAATGAGTGTGGAGGCGCGTGGTGGATATCATTATTTTCTCACCTTCACCGACGATTTGACTAGGTATGGCTATATCTACTTGAGTGTTCAAACAATTTTAGAGTGAAGTTGAAAATCATCATAGCAAGAAGATCTAGTTCCTACGATCTGATCGAGGGGGTGAATATCTGAGTTACGAGTTTGGTGCTCACTTAAGACAATGTGGAATTGTTTCACAGTTGACACCGCCTGGAACACCACAACGTAATGGTGTGTCTGAACGTCGTACTCTTACTTTATTAGATATGGTGCGATCTATGATGTCTCTTACCGATTTTCCATTATCATTTTGGGGCTATGCATTAGAGACAGCTGCATTCACTTGAAATAGGGCACCATCAAAATCCGTTAAGACGACCCCATATGAGCTATGGTAAGGCAAGAAGCCAAAGTTGTCGTTTCTTAAAGTTTGGGGATGCGATGCTTATGTCAAAAAGCTTCAGCCTGAAAAGCTGGAACCCAAAGCGGAAAAGTGCATCTTCATAGGTTACCCAAAAGAGACAGTTGGGTACACCTTCTATCTCAGATCCGAGGGCGAAGTGTTTGTCGCTAGAAATAGATCTTTTCTTGAGAAAGAGTTTCTCTCGAAAGAATTAGGTGGGAGGAGATAGAAGTTGATGAGTTTGTGGAACCTCTGCTTCAACAAGATGGTGGCACAGGGCAAAAAGAAATTTCTGTTGAGGTGACACCAGTTGAAGAGGAAGCTAATGATGATGATCATGAAGCTTCAGATCAAGTTACTATCGGACCTGCAGGTCGACAAGAACACGTACTGCTCTTGATTGGTACAGGAATCCTGTCTTATCTATCATGTTGTTAGACAACAATGAGCCAGCGAATTATGGAGAAGAAATGGTGGGCCCAGATTCCAACAGATGGGTAGAGGCCATGAAATCCAAGATAGGATCTATGTATGAAATCGAGATAGGATCTATGTATGAAAACAAAGTGTGGACTTTGGATGTATTACCTGAAGGTCGCAAGGCTACTCAGAACAAATGGATCTTTAAGAAGAAGACGGACGCGGACGGTAATCAGACCGTTTATAAAGCTCGACTTGTGGCAAAGGGTTTTTCACAAGTTCAAAGAGTTGACTACGATGAGACATTCTCACCCGTAGCGATGCTTAAGTCCGTCCGAATCATGTTAAAAATAGCTGCATTTTTTGATTATGAAATCTGGCAGATGCATGTCAAAATGGCGTTCCTTAATGGGTTTCTTAAGGAAGAGTTGTATATGATGCAACCTGAAGGTTTTGTCAATCTAGAGAATGCTGACAAAATATGGAAGCTCCAGTGATCCATTTATGGACCGGTGCAAGCATCTCGGAGTTGGAATAAGCGCTTTGATGAAGTGATCAAGGCGTTTGGGTTTATACAATTTGTAGGAGAAGCTTGTATTTACAAGAAAGTGAGTGGGATCTCTGTAGAATTTCTAATATTATATGTGGATGACATATTGCTGATTGGAAACAATGTCGAGTTTTTGGAGATCGTAAAGGATTACTTGAACAAATGTTTTTCAATGAAAGAGCTAGGAGAAGCTTCTTACATATTAGGCATTAAGATCTATAGAGATAGATCGAGGCGCCTAATAGGACTTTCACAAAGTACATACCTTGATAAAGTTTTGAAGAAGTTCAAAATGGAACAATCCCAGAAAGGGTTCTAGCCTGTGTTACAAGGTATAAAGTTGAGTAAGACTGAGTGTCTAGTAACTACAGAAGATAGAGAAAAGATGAGTACCGTCCCCTATGCTTCATCCATAGGGTCTATCATGTATGCAATGTTGTGCACAAGACCGGACGTCAGCCTGGCCGTAATCATGGCAGGCATATTTCAAAGTGATCCAGGAGTGGAGCACTGGGCGGCGGTCAAGAATATTCCGAAGTACGTGAAAAGGACTAAGGAGATGTTTGTCGTTTATGTAGGTGAAGAAAAGCTCGTCGTAAAGGTTACGTCGATGCAAGCTTTGACACTGATCCGGATGACTCCAACTCACAAACCGGATACGTATTTATTCTCTGAATGGGGGTGCGGTAAGCTGGTGCAGTTCCAAGAAAAGCGTCGTAGAATATTCTACATGCAAAGCAGAGTACATGGCTGCCTCGGAGGCAGCTAAGGAGGGTGCCTGGATGAAGCAGTTCACGACAGATCTTGGAGTTGTGCCAAGCGCACTAAATCCAATAACTCTGTTATGTGACAACACTGGTGCCATTGCTTTGGCCAAGGAACCAAGGTTTCACAAGAAGAACAGACACATCAAATGACGCTTCAACCTCATCCGCGACTATGCCGAAGGAGAGGACGTAAATATTTGCAAAGTGCACATGGATCTGAATGTTGCAGATCCGCTGACTAAACCTCTTCCACGAGCGAAGCCTGATCAACACCAGAACTGTATGGGTGTTAGATTCATTCCAATGTAAATCACATGGCAATGTGAGATAGATTATTGACTCTAGTGCAAGTGGGAGACTGTTGGAAATATTCCCTAGAGGCAATAATAAAATAGTTATTCTTATATTTCCTATTTCAAGATAATAGTCTATTATCCATGCTATAATTGTATTGAATGGAAACATAAATGCATGTGTGGATATATAGACAAAACTATGTCCCTAGTAAGCCTCTAGTTAACTAGCCAGTTGATCAAGGATGGTTAAGGTTTCCTGACCATAGACATTGATCAAGGATGGTTAAGGTTTCCTGACCATAGACAAGTGTTGTCACTTGATGATGTGACCACATCATCGGGAGAATGATGTGATGGACAAGACCCAAACTATAAACATAGCATGTGATCGTGTCATTTTGTTGCTATTGTTTTCTGCATGTCAAGTATTCATTCCAATGACCATGAGATCATGTAACTCACTCACACCAGAGGAATTCCTTGTGTGTATCAAACGTTGCAATGTTACTCGGTGACTATAAAGATGCTCTACAGGTATCTCCAAAAGTGTCCGTTGAGTTAGCATGGATCAAGACTGGGATTTGTCACTCCGTGTGACAGAGAGGTATCTCGGGGCCCACCCGGTAATACAACATCACATACAAGCCTTGCAAGCAATGTGACTAAAAAGTTTGTCACGGGATCTTCTATTACGGAATGAGTAAAGAGACTTGCCAGTAATGAGATTGAAATAGGTATGGGGATACCGATGATCAAATCTCGGGCAAGTAACATACAGAAGGACAAACAGAATGATATACGGGATTGTTTGAATCCTTGACATAGAGGTTCAACCGATAAGATCTTTGTACAATATGTCGGATCCAATATGGACATCCAGGTCCCGCTATTGGATATTGACTAGGGAGTGTCTTAGGTCATGTCTGTATAGTTCTCGAACCCGCAGGGATTGCACACTTAAGGTTCGATGACGTTTTGGTATAGTTGAGTTATAGGTGCTGGTGACCGAAGTTTTGTTCGGAGTTCCGGATGAGATCCAGGATGTCACGAGGGTTTACGCAATGGTCCGGAAACAAAGATTTATATATAGGATTGTTGCATTTGGCTTCCGTAAAGATTTCAGGCATTGCCGGCAGTGTACCCGGAGTGACGAATGGGTTCCGGGGTTTTACCGAGAGGGGCCACCCACCCGGGAGAGAACCTAATAGGACCATGGGTGGCACACCAGCCATTAGTGGGCTGGTGAAGCCAGCCCAATAGAGCTATTTTGGCCAAGGAGAGAAAACAAGGCAAAAGGAAAAATAGAGGACGTGGGTAGGAAGGAAGGGACTCCTCCCTCCAAACCAAATTGGAGGAGGATCCATCCTCTCCTCCCTCGGCCGAAGCCCTCCTACTTGGAGTAGGAGGCAAGCTCCACGCCTTGGTTCCTCCTATATATACTAAAGGCTTCAGGGTTTTTGAGACACAACTTTGCCACGTGCAACCCTAAACCTCTAATTCGTAGTTCTTCCTCTAGATCGGATGTCTGCGGTGCTTAGACGAAGCCCTGCAGGAATAAGATCATCACCACCACCGGCGCGTCGTCACGCTGCCGTAGAACTCATCTACTTCCACGTCTCTCTTGCTGGATCAAGAAGGCGGAAATCTTCATCGAGCTGTACGTGTGCTGAACGCGGAGGTGCCGTCCGTTCGGTACTAGATCGGGGCAGATCATGGGACGACGGCGATTTGGATCGCGAAGACATTCCACTACATCAACCACATTTCTTAATGCTTCCCGCTTAGCGATCTACAAGGATATGTAGATCCAATCTCCCTCTCGTAGATGATCATCACCAGAATAGATCTTCGTGTGCGTAGGAAATTTTTTGTTTCTCATGCAACATTCCCCAACAGTATCAACCATGCGGGGACCAACGGTGTTCCCAGAACACGTAGAAACAACATACTCGTCCTACCTGGCACGACCCCATCACTAGAGTGATCACACATCACTCCCGCCACTCATAAGGTGGTTCTATGCTAGCACCGACCAGAGTAATCAACAAAGCCCCGTCCCATAAAGGGGTAACATGTTTGTACATGTAAGGTTGGGACGGTTGACACATCATAAATATAATCCCATTTCCGAAACCATACACACACAAAATACCCAGTGCACCACTTCACCAAAAGTGCCCCCCTAACTCATCATCACCCTCGGGCATTAGTGGCACCTGACGGGGTTTTCATAAACCTTTGATTTATACCATCATCATGCTCATGCTACTACTATTCTTAGCTTTACTTGACAACATGATATTAGCGTGATCCTCATAGCTGGTAGGATCATGCTCAAATGCAAGTGCTCCGGAGGAGCCATCAGTAACATCACTTCAATGATTTACCGATACTTATGATCACATGCAACAGAATATTTGTGCTACTTAGCATGCAATATAACATATGCTCACACATGGTCAAAGGCTGCTTTCCTCGATCAGCTAAGTATCTGGGGTCTTCGGGGTCTTCAAGTCCAACTCCTTCGTCGAGCACGGTTTCTATCGTCGTATTAAATAAAAAGCATTAAGTAGCTCACGCAAAAACAGATCACAAAGTCACTTTAAAAATGTTGTTTAATTCTAATAAATCCATATTGTTATTTTAAAAATACTTGTCTCTGGTTTTAGTGAAAGGAATATTATGAAAATAAATTTAACAAAAGCAAAACTATTCCACATAGCATTTTTAATTATTATAAAACAGAAAAGTTGTCCTAAAAATTTGACTAACAATTCTATTAAATACTCCTCATTTTTAGAAGATTAATGGTGGAAGAATCATTAATTTCCACTGGTTAAATCTTTTTATAAAAATATTTTAAAACAGAGTTTAAAATAAAAACAAAAAGGGCAACAGCCCTGGCCTGGCTCGGCCTGGGGCTGGGCCGGCCCAAATTGCCAGCCAGCCAGCCTGCCCAGGCACGTGCGCCATCAGCTTTGAACCTGACGCGCGGGACCGTGTGGTCAGCGGTTGCGAGATGCGAGGGAGGGGTGGATGGGCCACCGACAGGTGGGGCACACCTGTGGGGGTCGTCTCCCACCTTTGGACAGAAAGGAGGAGGAGCATGCCGGCGTGGTTACTGACGTCCTCAGGCCCTAACAACTGTCACATCCCTGACACCTTAAGCAAGTTAGTCTTGTGCTCATGTCTTCTTTGCATTTGCATCTAATAATTCTCCAACAAGAACAAGAAAGTGGCAAGGAGTGTGATGAGCCCATCAGCTGTCCTCCCCGTGCCCTAGAGCCATCAACCGCGGGAGGCCGAGCTTCGGCTCGTCGCCGGCGCCTCTCCCGGCGACCCTAGCCTCCCCTGATGCCCCCGCTAGATGCGGCATTGCACCAGCTACCCGTAGCTCCTTTCTGCGCCCAAAACCGACGGCCGATGCGCTGTCTAGGTCTCTTCGGCGAGCCCTCCACCGCGCCCGTGGTCGCCGCCGGCCATACTCCGGTGGGGGCCGACGTGGCCAAGTTAACCCAACAGCTTAGGGGCTTAAACACTCGCTGACAGTGGGCCCAAGGCCAAGTCAACGTAGTTAAGGGACTCGTCAGCGCGGGATTAATCCCAGAGAGACTAACCAGTGGGTCCCCCTTGTCAGGTTTGACCTGAACAGGTCGGCTGACCTGCTGACGTCAGGCTGATGCAATAAAGAGAATTTCCAGTATAGAAATAATTCCAGGAAATTGCTAAAACTTGTAAAAATCATAGAAATTAATCTGTAACTCCAATGAAAATAATTTAGATATGAAAAAGCATCAGAAAAATTCAAGGATTCTGAATATGCTATTTTCAACCATGTTTGAAAAAGTTACAGAACCCTAACATGTAGAATAAGGAATAATTCAATTCTTATAATTACTTTTTAAATGGAATTTGGAAAATATTCAAATTTCATTATGAATGCCATGATCACACACTGTCCTAATTACAAATCAGTACCTTAACATGACATCTCATCCATGCTAACATCAAGTTGATCTGAGCATCAGGTCGAATCAATTAAACCGGTATCCGAGACTACCTCGTTTGAATTGATATTCGAATGTGATTCAAATCAACTCTAAACCTAATACATGTTGATTATAATAACTTATCACCTTGCATTCTCATGCCATGCTCATGCATCATTTTGATTGCATATGATTGTTATTGAATGTTGCCATTCATTTCGGTAGGCTCCGCACCGCCGGATTCCACCGAATATCCGTCTGACGGATATCGTCCCTCCTCTGAGCAACAAGGCAAGCAACCCTTTTGATCATCCCGATAATTCCCATGTTCTTGCTCCTGCACATATTTATTGCATTAGGATCAAATGCTACAACTGCTTTTGCCACATTAGTTGAACCCACTTCCTTTGCATGACCTAACCTTGTCACAGTAAATAGCCGAACCTTGCAACCTAGCATACCTGGTAGTTTCCTGAGCTATGATGTGCCTTATCCTGCTATGCATGCTATGCTTAGAGTTGTGTATGGTCTGTCATCTGGGAGATGAACAGAATTGTGAGAATGTGTTTGGTAAGTAAAGGTTGTGTGTTGAACCTGATTTGGTAAAGGTACCGGTGAAAGGCTGTGTAGGAGTACATGGCGGGTTGTTTCATTGGAACCGTCCTTAGGAACTGAGTTCCGTGTATGTAATCCAAGACTAGATACTACCACATGCTGGGCCCTGAAATATGACCCCGCTCGGCCTATTAATCGCGTAGTACTCGGTCCAGGAGTTGCAAGTAGTTTCTGGTGTTTATAGTAATGCTGGAGGCCGTGCATGGTGCTGACCTGAGAGGTGGGCCGTGATGCGGTAGGCAGTGGCACGGTGTACCAAGTGGCACCCGGATGGTGGGCTTGGGAACCCTGCGCACATTGTTTGAGGCCGTGGCGGAAACCTCGGCCGGACTTCCGTACGGGTTACTCTCAGATAGGCGATAAACCTGGACTAGGTACTAGCGCGGTTAACGGTCGTGGCCGACTCCCTCGCTGGGCTTCCGCTTGAAGGTTGCCGAGGTGCATGACGTGCACATGGCGATAAGTGGCGAGAGCGTGTGTGACGAAGTACACCCCTGCAGGGTTATGATCTATTCGAATAGCCGCGTCCGCGGATATGGACTACTTGGAGACATATGTTGTTCATAGATAACCTAAATGGCTACTCATAAAATTGCGAAGATAAGCGTGAGTGTCATGGACGGCATTTCCGTATGGAGACGGAATGATTCCACGATAGTGTATTGTTGTGGTGTTAGTGGACTCGTGTGCGAGAAATCAAGTTGTCAAAATTATTTAAAAATGCAAGTTGTCTAGCCACGAGTCAAATGCTGGCTTCCCGCATGAAACCCCACAATACCTTATTGATACCTTGCATGAGTAGTTAGTCATCCTAAAGTCTTGTTGAGTACCTTCGTACTCATGTTTGTTAATAAATGTTGCAGAGGTTGCTAATGACCCTAATGGAGGGTTCTTCGTAGACATCGACGACGACGAGTAGCTGGTGTCCCAGCTACGATCTGGCCCTACGTTGGGTCTGTAGTATAGTCAGGCCATGTGCCTTCTAGTTGCCCTGTCTGTACTCAGACAGTTTAAACTCTTCCGCTGGCCTGTAACTGAACGACTGCTATTATGGGTCGTGAGACCCTTAATGTGTAATATTATGTGTGTGGCTCTTCCGATCCTCTTAAATAAAGCTTGTATGTTTATGGTTATGTTGTGATGCCATCGATGTATCTATACATATCGGTATGCCATGTGTACGTGTGTCGTACTTGACATCTTTGGGTTCGATTACCTAGTCATGAACTTTAGTAGCACTCCTTACAAGGAAATGCCCCTTTGTGATCGAATGAGCCTTGGTAGTTCGCTACTGCTCCGGACACATCGGTTGGCCGGCATGTGTCCTTCTTAGCTGCTGTGTCTGTCCCCTTTTGGGCAAATGTCACGCGATGTAATTGAGTCCTTGTAGCTTGCTACGACTCGTCTACATTCGATGATGACCGACACGTGCTTTGTTGGGTCATGTATGCCTGTCCTTGTGCGGTACTGCCACTTCGGTTTATGACTAGACATGTCGATCTGGGTTCTTTGACATTGGAATGCTAGCGACACTATTGCATACGTGAGTCAAAAGACGCAAACGGTCCTGGCTAAGGTAAGGCTGCAGCCGTGGAGTTAACCGTGCGTGAGACCGCAAAGGGATGCGATGTGTTACAGCCTGGATTCCCATGGCTTAGGATCGGGGTCCCGACAACGTTGGTATCAGAGCCTGACTGACTGTAGGATTACTAAGCCAAACTGGTCGAAGTTGAGTGTAGAATTTCTTTAGTTATATATAAGGGAATTGTTTGTGGAAGGGAACGTAAGACTCTTGTTCTCTTCTCAAGTTATTCTATTCTGGTCATCCTCGTCTTTTCTGCGGGAATTAAGGACTAGGTTACTCATTTTCTTCTAGGCTCGTGTTCTGATCGGTAGATTGTAGGACTACGGGTCAAGAGATATGTGGTTTGTGTCATTCCTAGGAAAAGGAAGTAGGTTTGATGATCAGAGAGTTGAACTTGATAGTTGAGCGGTTACGCTATTCCATTTTGGGTTGTCTCAAAATTTGTGTTTGAGCATTTACAGCCGTTATGCTGCCCAATTTTTCATTTGGAGCTCTAATGCTTTTGCATTACTCTCTATTTACAGATGCCTGGCCGTCCTTCTCGTCAGGTGGTACGTCTGACCAGGTGCATTGATGTGCCGGGTCATACGGCCATGCTGGTCAGGGTGATGTAGGTGTGCGGTTACCGCTGGTACCCTGAGTACACAGTAGAGGAACAGTACCGAGACTTCAACCAGAGCCAGTACATCTGCAATGTTAGGGTATTTCCAGGCTACCCTGGAGCGGAGAAGCCAATCCATTGGTCCTATGGGTTGGGGGTCACTGTTGACATGGCAGTACAGGATGTTGCCTACTCAATGCTGACCATTATGAGAGCGAGACATGCACTGCTGCAGAATTCAGAGTTCTGCTATGTTCCGGCCTCTCAGCCTGGTGAAGAGGGATACCTTAGCGGAGTCTATTTTGATTCTTCTATGGAGGATCCACTACTGCAGTCCACTGTTGAGATGCTAGAGAATAGAGACAGGGATGCTCGTGCTCTCCGCATGGAGCTTTATGCTACCCGTGCCCGTCTGTGGACGGCTTTGACGCAGCTGGCACCGGTAGTCCAGGCAGGGTATGGAGAGATGGAGATGCTGAACCCTGTTAGGAACCATCTTCCGGCCGACGTTGACTGGCCAGCTATAGGAGGAGTCACACCTCTTCGGGGACCCCTCCTACCACCAGTCAGGGGACCAAGGCCACATCCGTGTCCTTATGGATCCCAAGGATCTCAGGCTAGAGTGATTCTTGATCCGCAGGTTGAGCTTCCAGATTATGGAGGTAATCTCTATGAGATGTTCTATGCGGATGCTTGAGCTATGAGCGGAAGGATAGTATGGTAGTAGCGGTACGTTCACAATCCTGCGTGACTTGTGAAGTATGTCGGTGATGTGAAATGAATTCCGGAGGCCTAGATAAATAATGTATAGGAAGCTTGTAAGCCTCTGATGAGTAGTTTCATAATTTCAGTAGCTTGCTCTTCGGTTAAGGTTGTACTGAACTATGTAAGGGTGTGTATGAACCATGGTGTATATATAGCAGTTGCTTGTTATCATGCTGTTCGGATATTCATTTCCGCATTCCGTGTGTTCAGTACATTCTTAATCCCTAGCTAGTATTGATATGATATTGGTCTAAGCTATGAGTTTGTTTGTCAGGATGGTGTTCACCAGGTTGAACCGTGCCCCTGCTCATGAGCAAGGTGAGGGTAGTCAAGCGTCGCAGGAAGACCTGCCTCACCCGCCATCTCTGGTGGAAGTGATGCTTGAGGCAGAAAGAAACAAAAGGGAGACCAACCGACTGCTAGAGCGTATTGAGCAGAATACGGCTCGACAGCCTAGGAATGCTGCAGTGTCCCTCAATGTCTTTGTGAAGCTGAATCCTCCAAAGTTTCATCATTCCGTCGATCCCCTCGACGCTGATGACTGGCTGTGCAGCATCTCACGCAAGATTCGCTCTGCGAATGTGTCTGAGGCCGACAAGGTGACCTTTGCGGCATATTTCCTGGAAGGACCTGCCAATCTGTGGTGGGAGAACTTTGAAGCTATGCGTCCTGCTGAACCAGTGGCCATTGGGCAGACTTCGGTGCAGCTTTTTGTCTGCACCATATTCCAGAGGGCCTGATGGACAAAAAGAGAGAGGAATTTTGTGCCTTCACTCAGGGCAAGTTGTCTGTGGATGCCTATAGTCGCGAGTTTGGTAATCTCGCCCGCTATGCAACAGAGGAGGTGTCTACTGACGCCCAGAAGCAAGCAAGATTCCGTAAGGGTCTGAGCCCTGAGCTTCGTCGTGATCTGCGCCTCCATGAGTGTGCAAGCTTTCAAGCCCTTGTCAACAAAGCGATCAGTGCCAAGACTGGTCATACTGACTTCGAAGCCACAAGGAAGCACTCCCGTGACTTTGGCTCGTCTTCTGGTTCCGCGTTTCCAAAACGCAGGCTGTGGGTTCCAAACAGTTCTCTGCCGCCAAGATACACTCCGAGGCCCTCCTACGTGGCGCTTCAGACGAATCAGGCCAACCCTCCAGCAAAAGCTTATGGTGGTCCAGCTAGCAATGCTGCACCACGTGCCAACCAAGTGATATGCTACAAGTGTGGAGAACCAGGGCACTATTCCCGTGAGTGTCCTCAGAATGTGGGTGCCAAGCAACCCGGAAATCCGTCGGTCAAGCCAAGTTGGGCAAAGCTTACTATGTGAAGCCAACTCCTGCACGTGGCCGTGTGAACTATGTGTCAGCAGAAGAAGCTGCAGAGGATCCCGACGTCATGCTGGGTACGCTTCTTGTTAATCATCACCCAGCGTCCGTTCTCTTTGACACTGGGTCTTCTCATTCCTTCATTTCAGAAAGTTATGCACAGTTGCATAACATGTCTTTTTGTGATATGCCAATCCCATTGGTTGTCCAAACCCCTGGTAGTAAATGGCAAACCTCTAGGATAACCTATGACAATGAAATTCTAGTAGATAGGCTAGTTTTTCTAGGCTCATTGATAGCATTGAAATCTTCGGATATTAATATCATCTTGGGCATGGACTGGATGTCAGCTCACTATGCCAAGATTGATACTGATTTTAGAAATGTCCAGCTTACCCATCCCTCGGGTGAGATAGTAAATGTCTCTACTCGAGTTGCCAAATGCCAACTCTATTCCCTAAATGCCAACCCTCTTCCGGAACTTGAAGACATTCCGGTAGTCCGTGACTTCCCGGATGTTTTTCCAGAGGAACTGCCAGGAATTCCACCTGACAGAGATGTAGAGTTTGTGATAGATCTTGTTCCGGGAACTATTCCAATAGCCAGAAGACCTTATAACATGGCACCCCTGGAGCTAGCCGAACTTAAGAAGCAACTAGATGAGGCCTTGAACAAGGGTTTCATTCGTCCTAGCTCTTCTCCTTGGGCTTGCCCCGTCCTCTTCGTCATGAAGAAAGACAGAACGGATCATATGGTTGTAGATTACCGACCAGTTAATCTGGTCACCATAAAGAACAAGTATCCGCTCCCTTGGATCAACGATCTGTACGATCAGCTCGCTGGATCCTCAGTCTTCTCCAAAATGGATTTGAGGTTGGGATACCATCAAATCAAGATTAAGAACGGGGACATTCCCAAAACGGCTTTTGTTACCCGTTATGGCCAATACGAGTACACCGTCATGTCCTTCGGTTTGACCAATGCCCCAGCCACCTTCTCTCGACTGATGAATTCAATCTTCATGGAGTATTTGGATAAATT
This sequence comes from Hordeum vulgare subsp. vulgare, assembly GCF_904849725.1. Classification (NCBI taxonomy): domain Eukaryota; kingdom Viridiplantae; phylum Streptophyta; class Magnoliopsida; order Poales; family Poaceae; genus Hordeum; species Hordeum vulgare. Next base: position 392,067,170 of record NC_058523.1, on the reverse strand, counting down.
CGTCGTGGTATACCTCAATGATATTCTCATCTACTCGAAGAATGAACAAGAACATGCCGAGCATCTAAGGCTGGTATTGATGAAACTTCGAGAGCATCACCTTTATGCCAAGTTTTCAAAATGTGAATTTTGGTTACCAGAAGTGACCTATCTGGGTCACGTAATCTCTGGTAAGGGTATTGCTGTCAATCCCGAGAGAGTTCAAGCTGTCCTTGATTGGACTCAACCTGAATCGGTTAAGCAAGTTAGGAGTTTTCTTGGTTTAGCGAGCTATTGTCGCCGCTTCGTCGAGAATTTCTCCAAGGTTGCAAAGCCTCTAACTGAACTCCTCAAGAAAGATAAAAAGTTTGAGTGGACACCACAGTGTGAGCATAGTTTTCAGGAACTGAAAAGATGCCTGACTTCCGCACCTGTGTTGCTACCACCAGATTTTTCGAAGGACTTTGTTATCTATTGCGACGCCTCGCGACAAGGATTAGGTTGCATTCTCATGCAAGATCGTCATCTGATCGCATACGCATCTCAACAATTGCGTCCACATGATGATAATTATCCCACACATGACCTTGAGCTTGCAGCTATGGTCCATGCACTAAAAACCTGGCGACATTACCTTCTGGGTAATCGTTGCGAAATATTCACTGATCACCAAAGTCTGAAATATATTTTCACCCAGCCGGATTTGAATCTCAGGCAAAGACGGTGGGTTGAGTTGATCTCGGATTACGACTTAGGGATAACTTACACCCCGGGGAAGGCCAATGTTATGGCCGATGCGCTAAGTCGTAAATCTTATTGTAACAATTTGATGCTACAACAAGGTCAACCACATCTCCATGAGGACTTTCGGAAGTTGAATCTTCATATTGTTCCTCAAGGATCCCTTTCTACCCTGGTGGCGAAGCCTACTCTTAGGGATCAAATCATAGCTGGCCAAAAGCATGACAAGGGTATATCACGGATCAAGGAGAATATTTTTAGCGGAAACGCTAAAGAATTTTCCATGAACGATCAAGGTGTTGTGTTCTTCCAGAATCGTTTAGTGGTTCCTAAGAACCCACATCTAAGGCAGTTAATCCTTAAGGAGGCTCATGATTCTCCTCTCACCATTCATCCCGGTAGTACTAAGATGTATCAGGACCTACGCCAGAGGTTCTGGAGGACTAGGATGAAGAGAGAAATTGCTGAGTTCGTTGCTAACTGCGACGTTTGTCGTCGAGTTAAGGCAGAACATCAAAGGCCTGCTGGCACCCTTCAACCCCTAGCTATTCCTGAATGGAAATGGGATAAAGTTAGCATGGATTTCATTACCGGATTTCCCAAGACCAAGAAAGGGAATAATGCTATCTTTGTGGTCATTGACCGTCTTTCCAAAGTGGCTCATTTTCTTCCGGTTCGTGAGAGTATAACAGCTAGCCAGCTAGCAGAGTTATATATCTCCCGAATAGTGTCTCTTCATGGTGTTCCCCTAAAGATTAACTCGGACCGTGGAAGTATCTTTACTTCCCGCTTCTGGGAAAGTTTTCAAAATGCCATGGGGACTCACTTATCTTTTAGCACTGCTTTCCATCCCCAATCAAGTGGTCAAGTAGAAAGAGTGAATCAAATTCTAGAAGATATGCTCCGAGCTTGTGTTATATCGTTCGGTATGAATTGGGAGAAGTGTCTTCCATTCGCCGAATTCGCTTATAACAATAGTTACCAATCAAGCTTGGGCAAAGCCCCTTTTGAAGTTCTCTATGGACGAAGATGTCGAACACCTCTTAATTGGTCAGAAACCGGAGAGAGGCAACTCTTTGGCCCGGATATGATCCAGGATGCAGAAGAGCAGGTTCGCATTATTCGTGAGAAGTTGAAAACAGCCCAGTCTCGTCAAAAGAGCCAATATGATCGTCATCATAAGGCTGTGACCTTTGAAGTTGACGAGAAGGCTTACCTTCAGGTTGCACCTCTGAAGGGTACCCATCGTTTCGGTATCAAGGGCAAGTTGGCTCCTCGTTACATTGGTCCTTTTCGCATTCTTGCCAAACGAGGAGAAGTTGCCTACCAGTTGGAACTTCCTCCACAACTTTCCAAGGTTCATGATGTTTTCCACGTCTCGCAACTCAGGCGTTGCTTTTCGGATCCTATCCGTGAAGTGGACCACGAAACGCTTGATTTCCAAAATAACCTTTCATACCGAGAATACCTCGTGCGTATTCTTGATCAAGCTGAGCGTACCACTCGACGTCGAAACCTCAAGTTTCTTAAAGTTCAATGGTCAAATCATTCTGAAAAGGAGGCAACTTGGGAAAGAGAGGATCGTCTCCGACTTGAGTATCCTGCGTTATTCCCGACGATTTCTAAATCTCGGGACGAGATTCCTTTGAGTGGGGGTGAGTTGTCACATCCCTGACACCTCAAGCAAGTTAGTCTTGTGCTCATGTCTTCTTTGCATTTGCATCTAATAATTCTCCAACAAGAACAAGAAAGTGGCAAAGGAAAAACTCAAAACCCTAGCCACTACTTTAAATAAAGGAAATCTCAAAGTAGTTAAAATCAATGAACCCAAAATGGCCTCAAGAAATGTTCAAACTTTCTAATAAATCATGAAAGTAAATGAGCTTTGGAGAAAACTATTTTCTTGACACTTTAAGCATTTTAAATAAATGCAAAAAGCTATTGGTTTCAAGTTTTAAATTTGAAATCAGAAACTTTAAATTTTCAAAATTGTTGAAAACTTTGGAAATGGTTGGGAATATTATAACAAATATTCAGGTGTGTTTAAGATAGTTTTACAACCCATTTTTGAGCTGAAATAAATAGCAAAACATTAGTTAGTAAAACAGAACAAAACAGAAAAGAAATAAGAGGAAGAAAAACCTTACCTGTCGCCCGAGGAGGCCCAGCCCACCAGGGGCACGGCTGTCTTCTTCCTCCTGCCAGGAGGAGAAGCAGCTGCGTGCCGACGCACCGGCGAGCGTGGCCACGTCCCCTGGCCACCTCCTGCTTGCCCGAGCCACGCAGACGGCAGGGATAAGCTCCCCGAGGCCTCCTCTATCCATTCCCAGCGTCAGCTCTCTCCCTCCTCCCGGATCTCTCCTTTCCCTTCTACCGCCATTGGAGCCAAGCAAAGCTCGAGCTGCCCGTGCCCCTAGCCATAGGATCCTCTTGCTGAGCACGCCGTTAGCTCCGCCTCGTCGGTCTGGTCCTCCCTGCAGAAGCCAAAGCCACCCCAAGCCCTGCAACGCCCACGGCACCGTCGCCTTCAACCTCCGGCCGCCGGACCTCTTCCGTCGCTTCGCTCCCTCCGGCGCACCCCCGAGCCCTACAACAACACCATCGGAACCGCCGTGAGCTCATCATCATTTCCCCTCTCACCCCATGCTCTTCCGTGCACCGTAGCCCCGTTCCCCACCAAGGCCGAGAGCTCCTGGCCGCCGGTCATGTCGTCGTCGTCGATGTGGTGTCTGTTCCACGCGCTCGAGCTAGGGATCGAGCTCCTGGAGCCTCCAGGAGTGTGATGAGCCCATCAGCTGTCCTCCCCGTGCCCTAGAGCCATCAACCGTGGGAGGCCGAGCTTCGGCCACCGCTTCGGCTCGTCGCCGGCGCCTCTCCCGGCGACCCTAGCCTCCCCTGATGCCCCCGCTAGATGCGGCATTGCACCAGCTACCCGTAGCTCCTTTCTCTGCGCCCAAAACCGACGGTCGATGCGCTGTCTAGCTCTCTCCGGCGAGCCCTCCGCCGCGCCCGTGGTCGCCGCCGGCCATACTCCGGTGGGGGCCGACGTGGCCAAGTTAACCCAGCAGCTTAGGGGCTTAAACACTCGCTGACAGTGGGCCCAAGGCCAAGTCAACGTAGTTAAGGGACTCGTCAGCGCGGGATTAATCCCAGAGAGGCTAACCAGTGGGTCCCCCCTGTCAGGTTTGACCTGAACAGGCCGGCTGACCTGCTGACGTCAGGCTGATGCAATAAAGAGAATTTCCAGTATAGAAATAATTCCAGGAAATTGCTAAAACTTGTAAAAATCATAGAAATTAATCTGTAACTCCAATGAAAATAATTTAGATATGAAAAAGCATCAAAAAAATTCAAGGATTCTGAATTTGATATTTTCAACCATGTTTGAAAAAGTTACAGAACCCTAACATGTAGAATAAGGAATAATTCAATTCTTATAATTACTTTTTAAATGGAATTTGGAAAATATTCAAATTTCATTATGAATGCCATGATCACACACTGTCCTAATTACAAATCAGTACCTTAACATGACATCTCATGCATGCTAACATCAAGTTGATCTGAGCATCAGGTCGAATCAATTAAACCGGTATCCGAGACTACCTCGTTTGAATTGATATTCGAATGTGATTCAAATCAACTCTAAACCTAATACATGTTGATTATAATAACTTATCACCTTGCATTCTCATGCCATGCTCATGCATCATTTTGATTGCATATGATTGTTATTGAATGTTGCCATTCATTTCGGTAGGCTCCGCACCCCCGGATTCCACCGAATATCCGTCTGACGGATATCGTCCCTCCTCTGAGCAACAAGGCAAGCAACCCTTTTGATCATCACGATAATTCCCATGTTCTTGCTCCTGCACTTATTTATTGCATTAGGATCAAATTCTACAACTTCTTTTGCCATGTTAGTTGAACCCACTTCCTTTGCATGACCTAACCTTGTCACAGTAAATAGCCGAACCTTGCAACCTAGCATACCTGGTAGTTGCCTGAGCTATGATGTGCCTTATCCTGCTATGCATGCTATGCTTAGAGTTGTGTTTGGTCTGTCATCTGGGAGATGAACAGAATTGTGAGAATGTGTTCGGTAAGTAAAGGTTGTGTGTTGAACCTAATTTGGTAAAGGTACCGGTGAAAGGCTGTGTAGGAGTACATGGCGGGTTGTTTCATTGGAACCGTCCTTAGGAACTGAGTTCCGTGTATGTAATCCAAGACTAGATACTACCACATGCTGGGCCCTGAAATGTGACCCCGCTCGGCCTATTAATCGCGTAGTACTCGGTCCAGGAGTTGCAAGTAGTTTTTGGTGTTTATAGTAATGTTGGAGGTCGTGCATGGTGCTGACCTGAGAGGTGGGCCGTGATGCGATAGGCAGTGGCACGGTGTACCAAGTGGCACCCGGATGGTGGGCTTGGGAACCCTGCGCACATCGTTTGAGGCCGTGGCGGAAACCTCGGCCGGACTTCCGTACGGGTTACTCTCAGATAGGCGATAAACCTGGACTAGGTACTAGCGCGGTTAACGGTCGTCGCCGACTCCCTCGCTGGGCTTCCGCTTGAAGGTTGCCGAGGTGCATGACGTGCACATGGCGATAAGTGGCGAGAGCGTGTGTGATGAAGTACACCCCTGCAGGGTTATGATCTATTCGAATAGCCGCGTCCGCGGATATGGACTACTTGGAGACATATGTTGTTCATAGATAACCTAAATGGCTACTCATAAAATTGCCAAGATAAGCGTGAGTGTCGTGGACGGCATTTTCGTATGGAGACGGAATGATTCCACGATAGTGTATTGTTGTGGTGTTAGTGGACTCGTGTGCGAGAAATCAAGTTGTCAAAATTATTTAAAAATGCAAGTTGTCTAGCCACGAGTCAAATGCTGGCTTCCCGCATGAAACCCCACAATACATTCTTGATACCTTGCATGAGTAGTTAGTCATCCTAAAGTCTTGCTAAGTACCTTCGTACTCATGTTTGTTAATAAATGTTGCAGAGGTTGCTAATGACCCTAATGGAGGGTTCTTCGTAGACATCGACGACGACGAGTAGCTGGTGTCCCAGCTACGATCTGGCCCTACGTTGGGTCTGTAGTATAGTCAGGCCATGTGCCTTCTAGTTCCCCTTTCTGTACTCAGACAGTTTAAACTCTTCCGCTGGCTTGTAACTGAATGGCTGCTATTATGGGTCGTGAGACCCTTAATGTGTAATATTATGTGTGTGGCTCTTCCGAGCCTCTTAAATAAAGCTTGTATGTTTATGGTTATGTTGTGATGCCATCGATGTATCTATACATATCGGTATGCCATGCGTACGTGTGTCATACTTGAGATGTATGGGGTTTGATTACCTAGTCGTGAACTTTAGTAACACTCCTTACAAGGAAATGCCCCTTTGTGATCCAATGAGCCTTGGTAGTTCGCTACTGCTCCGGACACATCGGTTGACCGGCATGTGTCATTCTTAGCTGTTGTGTCTGTCCCCTTTTGGGGAAATGTCACGCGATGTAATGGAGTCCTTGTAGCTTGCTACGACTCGTCTACATTCGCTGATGACCGACACCTGCTTTGTTGGGTCATGTATGTCTGTCCTTGTGCGGTACTGCCACTTCGGTTTATGACTAGACATGTCGATCCGGGTTCTTTGACATTGGAATGCTAGCGACACTATTGCATACGTGAGTCAAAAGACGCAAACGGTCCCGGCTAAGGTAAGGCTGCAGCCGTGGAGTTAACCGTGCGTGAGACCGCAAAGGGATGCGATGTGTTACAGGCTGCATTCCTATGGCTTAGGATCGGGGTCCCGACAACAACAGAGGGAATGGGTCCGGCTCGTCGTCGCCTACCTGCTGGTAGTCGAGTCAACAACAGGGGGGGGTTTGTTCACCGACGTCGACGTGGCCGAGGCAGAGGGGTTTCGGTCAACGGTTGAGATGGTGGCTACAGGCACGGAATCACCCGGGGAAGTGGGGGAAAAGGTTCATGGGGTCACGGGGAGTGTGTAGGAGGGTAGAGGGGTGCGAGAACCGACGTGTAGTCGGAGATCGACCGAAGCTCCGAGGCGGAGGGGCCTCGGTCGATCTCAAGCACGGAGGCTCTTCTTGCTCAATGGGGTGGCTAGGGAGGTGATTGGGGTCTAGGTGGAGTGGAGTGAGGGGTGCTGGAGCGAGGGGGTGGCCTTATATAGGCCCGCGACGGTGCACTAGGCGGGAAGCTCCGGTGGTTTCACTGTGCGCACACGGGAGCACAAAGAGAGGCTGGGGGTCGAAACCACGGTCTCATGACGTGGTTTTGGACCTTGAAGCTCACTGTGCGAGAGGGGGCAGTGAGGAGTGGCATGCCTGCGTGGCCGAACCTGGTGCGCACAGGGCACGCGTCGCACCGGCTCTCAGCGCGGGAAAGGAGGGACCCTGGGGGCTGCCTGATGCAGAAGAGCTGTCGGGGGATTGGAGAGACACCGTGGGGAGGCTGGAACTGGTCGTGGGAGGTCGCCCCCACCTCGGTGAACCAGGCATCTCTAAGCAAGGGCCCAGGACATGCCAGACAGCTTTGGCATGCCATGACATGCTGGCATGCTCTTGGCGCCTTGAAAGTGTCTCACATGTCCTGTGCCCTTGCTTGGAGATGCCTAGCCATTTGAATCCCGTGGGAACATCATCTAGTCAAAGGAGGGGAGGAAAACGTATGTTGTTAGCCTTGGGCTAAAGCTTAGGTTGGGTTTTTTGGCTTTTCTATTTAGAACTAGAGAAGAGCCACTTGACTGGAGTTGGGCATTGATGCTCGCCTCCTAACCTATGAGTTTGAGAGAAAGGGAATGGGTGTAGCTAGGGTTAAGAGGGGTTTGGCCTTACTGCCAGAAGGTGCTCGACAGTGGTTTGGGGTGGTTGCACTCCACCACTGGCTATGAAACTTAACAGGAGTAGGTTTGGTGCAAAAATATGAGGCTACACCAAGTTTGGGCTCCATTGGAGAAGTTTAGCAGTCTAAACTTGAAATCACTCCTAAATCGCCAGATCTGTCCCTTCCAAAGGCAGTGTGGGCAAATCAAGTCCCACAAATCCTATTTTTGGCAGAGAGTCCTCATTTGAGGTATTAGGCACTCCTGCAAAGTTTCAGCTCCATTGGATAAACTTTGCTATGTAGAGGTGCTCTAACTTCATATTGGACAGAAAGGGTTTTGGAATTATTTGGTGACCCTAACCACCTTGGATCAAGGTGAAATTTAATATGGGCACCAAAGATGGATTAGGGAGGTCTCTGTACTTTTCTAGGAATTTATTGAGAATATTTCCTTTGGAAATATTTCAAAAGGTCAAAACAGACAGAATAGGTTTTCAGGGTTTTACTCAATTATTTATAATATAAATAGGGGTTGAAAATCTTATGTATGGAAAATATATATCCTCTGAGCATCTCCAAATTTTCTGAGATTTTTCTAAGGCAGAAAAGTATTTTTCCATATAGGAATATCATTACTAGCCTCATAAATGGACATGCAAATAAAATAGGAAAATAGTTTATAAAATAATTATTTTATGGTTTTGGTAAGGTAGAATAGTTTTAGAACCAAATCACCAATTTTGGGTGAAAGCACTCCTTTCTATCAAGGACTTGCAGTGCAACCCAAAGCGGGGTTTGAAATAATCAGAAATAAGAAAAAGGATTTTGAGAATATTTAAGCTATGAAAAATATGATTTTGCTAATACACACTCAAGCATACAAGCATACAACGACAACCATGGCACTCACATCATTGATTTTGAAAAGTTTTAATAAACTCAGATTTTTGAACTACACTAAAAGTGAAGTGAAAACAGGGTGTGACACCTTGATTCCTGCGCCTGCCGTTTTCACTCCCTTCCTTAGGCTCTAAAATACGAGTGAAAGATCTTTGCTTTTCCCTTTCATATCATATCCCTGCATCTTCTTCTTCCTCCTCGAACTCGACCCATCACCGCGCCACCTTATCACTGCTTCTCATCCAATCAGCGGCATTCGACATCGAGGCACAGTGCAGCTCGTGTTCTGGACGGCGACCTCCTTCCACTATCATTGGCGACATCCAGGTATGTTTCGTCTCCCTACTGTAGATCTATCCATCATTCCATTGTTGTTCATAAGGTTCGTCAGAGTTCTTCATGTTCCCTGATTTCCGTCCACCCCATATTGCCTTTCGAATGAGTCTTTGGTGTTCGGAAACCATGGTAGTTTTGGTACCACTGACGCACAATGCCCTTTGAACACATCTCTAAGATGCATTGGATAGGACCACACCTTTTTTCATATTTCACTACCTCTAGGGTTGATATGCTTTCCTTCAAAGTACTGCCTGTTGATTTGTAATTTCATTTACCACGGCGGAAACGTGTTTGTTCCATACTTAGTAGAAATCCAAATCTCTGTCCATAGTGTAACTCGCCGTTGGGTCATGGCGACTCTTTGAATGCACCTTTAAATTGCCGTAAAAAATAGGTTTTTCTATTAGATAACCCGCCACCACATGCTTCTTGCAGCTTCTGTTCTTGAATCTATCATCATGTCCCGGTGTTCAAGGTGCGATTGGTTGCCGTTGGAGATTTCTGAGGTTTCGCTTCAGCAATGCGTCTCTGTGGGTACCTTAGCGCCGAAAGAAGTGATTAGATGGCGAGCCGACGCCGGTGAAACTCACCCATGTCGTGCCGAAGGAGAAGTTGTGGTGTTCACTGACCATCTTGAATGAGGATTTACTCCACCAAGGTCAAAACTCTTTCGAGACACCCTGCACTTTTACAAGCTCCACCCCGAGATTTGAGTCCCAATTCTTTCAGCAACTTGTGCTTGTTTCAAGTCTTTTTTGAAGTGTATTTGGGGATAGAACCTGCTGTTTCACTCTTCAGAGAATTCTTTTACTTAAACCGCCAGATGGAGATTTCTGACATTCCCAGTTTATAGCTTGGCGGAGCCACCATCCAGAGGAGACGAGAGTGCGGTTTTCCCCCTGACGCCTTGCCAAGTCATCCTAAGGGCTGGACCGAAACTTGGTTTTACTGTAAGAATACAACTCCGACTGATGAGAACCCTATTCGTGGGTTTCGGGAGAGTCGACTCCCCATTGACTTCCACCTTCCTTGTCCTCTACCTGTTGAAGAACAAGCCGCCCATTCCTTCGTCTGGAAAAAACTCAAAGCTTTAACCGCGAGCGGTCTAGTTCTAACTGACCTAATTCGATGTTGGGTGGAATGGCGGATCATGCCTTTAAGCCGGTGGGATGCCTTGATGTGCACATACGATGGCGACTTAAACAAACCCCAACACTTCTCCAATGTCATGCTTGACTCTGATGAAATTTCAAGCATCGTCAAGAGGCTTTCTCGCGACTCTAAAGAAGCTTGTCCCAAAATTGGGTTAAGACCTTTCTACACGTTGAACCTGACACCTAAGGTACATCTCCTTTGCCTTGTATATTTTAGGACTTTATTGCCAGTAAAGCTCATTCAATTTGTCCCTTATCATAGAAAAACTCAACTTTTTGGAATCGGAGACCTAAGACAGTTGTCAAAAAGGTTAAGTCTTCCGCAAAGAAGAACAAGAAAACCAAGCAGGTTATCGAAGAGTCTTTCGCCATGGATGAGTCTCCAGCCGCCGAAGATCAATCAGAGGTAACAACTAAATCACCTTTCTATTTTTATTTAAACCGCCTGTGCTTAAAACCTTTCTTTCCTTTGTTTCTCTTGTTTAGGAAGATGATGACGAAAGCCAGGATGGAGAGACTGAGGTAACTTCAATTTCTTGTGAGTTTGATCTTTCCTTCACAAAACCTCCAAGGCTGTTATGTAGAAAAGTTCCTATGTCTCATCCTGATGCTCTCCTGGACCCAAACTTCCTTTTGAAGAGTGCCGCCCATACTTCAAAGTGTCATACCTGAAGTTCATCTAGCGATCTAGTGACAGGTTTGCCTTAGAAAACTCCCGGCCGTAAGCGGCAAAGTGAGGTACTTTCCGTCTTAGACACCTTCCTCTTTGTAAATGTGTTTTTGTCAAATCCTTATATTTCCTTACTATTATTTCACTAGGTATCACGTCCTTCATTGGGCGATTCAACAACTTCAACATTGTCGCCTCTCATTCGCCTCCAAGGGTAACATAACTATCAATGCTCTTGTAAACTTGGTTCTGACTTTGAATTGATCTTCATTGTTTTCAATTTTAGAGCCAAAGCCAAGATAATAAAGATTGCCGGGTCTACCATCCCTGAAACCCAGGCTGACCTGGCACATGAGCAAATTGACATTCCTGATATCCCTATGAGTGTTGCTCAAGATCCCCCTGAAGCTCATACTGACCCATCAATTGAGACAATGAAAACACCAGCTCAAGAGGAAGAACTTAACCTGCCCCAGACTTCAAAATCATCTAAAGACGCCATACCTGAATATGATCAAGTCGTCATCACTGGGACGGGTTATACAAAACCTGTCTCCACAGTTTTAACCAAGCATTCTTTCAAAGACTTGTCCAACTTGTTAAAAGGTAAATCCAAGCTTGAGCTTCCTAACATTGAGAAGCTTAATTTTGAAGACCTCCACTCTGGCTATCTGAGCCGCCTCGCCTTGAGTAGGGACATGGAAGCTAGATTGGTGAACATGATTAAGAAAAGATATGAGGTATGTCATCTTATTTCTGTGATTTGCATGCCCTCACATTAGCCCCCAAGGGCCGGGTCATCTTCTTTAAGATGAGCCAGGTCTTGAGTGAAATTCCATTTGATAACTTCAACTTATAGCCCCCAAGGACCGGTCATCTTCTTGAAGATGAGTCGGGTCTTGTTTAAAACATTGTTCTTTGAAAAACTTCAACCTGTAGCCCCCAAGGGCCAGATCATCTTCTTGAAGATGATCCGGGTCTTGCTTGAAACTTTGTTCTTTGAAAAACTTCAACCTATAGCCCCCAACGGTCGGGCGTCTTCTTCAAGATGGGTCGGGTCTTGTTGAAAACTTTATCTTTGAAAAGCTTCAACCTGTAGCCCCCAAGGGTCGGGTCATCTTCGTGAAGACGAGCGGGTCTAGTTTTAAACTTGCTCTTTGAAAAACTTCAACCTTTAGCCCCTAAGGGTCGGGTCATCTTCTTGAAGACGAGCCGGGTCTAGTTTAAAACTTGCTCGTTGAAAAACTTCAACCTGTTGCCCGCAAGGGCCGGGTCATGTTCTTGAATATGAGACAAGTCTTGTTATAATCAAGAAAAGCAGATCTTACATTAGCCCCCAAGTGTCAAGTTTATTGCTTACAATCAGCTTGAGACTTGTCAAAAGATGATAACTCTCAATGTCGTAGACAACCCATACTGGCGACTTTGCTGATAAAACCATTATTTTCCTACTATGTTTGTGTAGGAATCTCTGCACCAAGCTGATGTGGACATGGCTGGGTTGAAAAAAGGGTTAGCTCAGCAACAAGACGCCAGGGGTGAGGCTGAAGAAAAATTCCGGGTGTTGCATGCAGAACTGGAAAAAGTCAAGGCGGATCATGCGATTTATGTGAATAACTTTAAGGCTGAAAAATCTACTCTGCTGAAGCATGCGGAAGCCACCGAAGAAAAATTGAAGGGTGTGACTACAGAATTAACCGGCCTCAAGAAACGTATTTTAAAGCTAGCCACTGCGATATTTTGTAAGGATTTGTTTGACGTTTAAGCTTGCTTCAATAGGACCTTTCTGGCGCCTCATAAATGTTCGCATGACTCCCTGCACGCCCTCTTGCCACATTGAGAGAGAAACTTTATGCTGGCGGTTCTCTTGCAATCCAGTCTGTAATTGGTGATAAGGAGCCAGTGAAGCTTATAAAAGATATGCTAAAATACCTCTCAACTCTGCCGTAATAAGTAGAAGAGCTAAAGAGACCCACTGCTCGAAAGGCACCGATCACTGGCCTGAGCCAGTCATTGGCATATGCCCCAGAGCTTAAGCCGGAGGAGGTAGTGATACGTCTCAAACATATCTATAATTTTTGATGGTTTCACGCTGTTATCTTGTCAACTTTGGATGTTTTATATACCTTTTATATCTTTTTGAGACTAACTTATTAATTCAGTGCCAAGTGCCAGTTCCTGTTTTTCTTTGTTTTTGACTCTTTCCAGATCTGATTTTGGAACGAAGTCCAAACGGAATAAAATCCCCGAATTTTTTTTTCTAGAACAGAAGAAGATCGGGAGGCTTGAGGGCCAAGGCAGGGGGCCCACAGGGAGCCCACAAGCCCTGTTGCCGCGGCCAGGGGGGCCGTAACAACCAGGCTTGTGGCCTCCCTAGCGCTCCCCTGCCCTAGCTCTTTGGCCTATAAATTCCCTAAAATCGCAGAAAAAATCACGGCATGCACGAAAACACTTTTCCACCGCCGCAAGCTTCCGTTTCCGCGAGATCTCATCTGGAGACCCTTCCCGGTGCCCTGCCGGAGGGGACTTTGGAGTTGGAGGGCTTCTACATCAATATCATTGCCTCTCCAATGACTCGTGACTAGTCCACTTCACACCTACGGGTTCGTAGTTAGTAGCTAGATGGCTTCTTCTCTCTCTTGGATCTTCAATACAAAGTTCTCCATGATCTTCATGGAGATCTATCCGATGTAATCCTCTTTGGCGGTGTGTTTGTCGAGATCCGATGAATTGTGGATTTGTGATCAGATTATCTATGAATTATATTTGAGTCTTTGTTGATTTCTTATATGCATGATTTGATATCCTTGTAAGTCTCTTCGAGTCTTGGGTTTTGTTTGGCCAACTAGATCTATGATTATTGCAATGGGAGAAGTGCTTGGTTCTGGGTTCATACCGTGCGGTGACCTTTCCCAGTGACAGAAGGGGCAGCAAGGCACGCATCATGGTGTTGCCATCAAGGGTAACAAGATGGGCTTTCATCATAAATTTTAGATTGTTCATCTACATCGTGTCATCTTTCTTAAGGCGTTACTCTGTTCTTTTGGACTTAATACACTAGATGCATGCTGGATAGCGGTCGACATGTGGAGTAATAGTAGTAGATGCAGAAAGTATCGGTCTACTTGTTTTGGACGTGATGCCTATAGATACAATCGTTGCCATAGATAACGTCACGACTTTGCGCAGTTCTATCAATTGCTCGACAGTACTTCGTTCACCCACCATCTACTTGCTTTCATGAGAGAAGCCACTAGTGAACACTACGGCCCCCGGGTCTATTCACAACTATCATCTCCACTTTCAATTTTACTTTGCTTTGTTTACTGTTTGCTTTCAGTTCTCACTTTGCAAACAATCTATAAGGGATTGACAACCCCTTCATAGTGTTGGGTGCAAGCTCTTTGTGTTTGTGCAGGTACTTGTGACTTGACGCGATCCTCCCATTGGACTAATACCTTGGTTCTCAAAACTGAGGGAAATACTTACCTTCGCTGTGCTACATCACCCTTTCCTCTTCAAGGAAAACCAACGCAAGGCTCCAAGGCTGCGGGGAAATCCTTGCATATTTGCCAAGGAAGTCCCTATAGGCCTAGCCCATAGCAGCAGGATTCCTGGCACCTTTGTCACGAAAGGTCTGTTGTCGTAGTAGCAGGTAGCCGGCGGTTTTCCTCAATACAAAGATGTCGGGTCAGAATTCTCTGAAGAGGATTACGTACGTTGTGTCAGAGCCGTCCGTCCAGCGGCGAGTCAACTTGTTGTTGAACATGATCTAAAGAAATACCAGGTGTCTTATGATGCAAAAAATCAACACGTGCGTGCTCCTTCTTTCCAAGTAATGGACTTGATTCCTCAGCGTCGTATGCATTTCTTTGCCCCTGATGTTGACCCATCGCCCATGTTGATTGAAGAAGCTGAATTCCATGCTTTACTCAATTGCACCTGGCGTATGGGCGACATACAGATCCATGACGAGCAAGACCCGGTGAAGAATAAGCCAGAAGCATCGGAGCCCAAACCATGATTGTAGTCGGCTTGGAAAATCATCATGGTAACCCGGAAAGTTTGTTTCCCGGGTAATTTTGCCAATATCCTTGGCCTTTGAGCCATGTAACCCCTTTGTGGTAGTAGAAAACTTTTTGTGCCTGATGAATACTCTTCCCTGGCTTATGCTTGATAGAAGAAACACCTTGTTAGCAATAATTGCTTTCTTTTGATTTTAACTTGCCTCTTTACCTTTGAAGTTTCTAGAATTGATATGTATACCTTGCATCAAAAGCTTAGCCTGCTCCGTTAGTTTTGGCGGTTTAAAGCGAGCTTAATGCTGTAATGGCACCCTAAAGAACTTCAAGCCGGCTCCATGAGTCTCGGAGGGTTAAGGCGAGTTTATAATGCTCTAGTGTTACCCGAAAGAAGTTTCAAGCCGGCTCAGTGAGTCTCGGAGGGTTAACACGAGCTTGTAACGCTCTAATGGTACCCAAAGAATTAATCCGGCTCAGTGAGACACGGGAGGTAAGACGAGCTTGCAAGGCTCTAGTGTTACCCCAAGGAGGTTTGTGTAATAACCTTTTGATTTAGACCGACTGATCAGGCGGGAGTCAAGCTTCAGTGAAGCAAGTTCAGTGAACCCATGGTTTGTCTATTTTTCATATGCCTTACTCTCACCAGGTCCGCTCGTTTTACCGTTGGGAGTTCGGGGTCCAAGATTGGATTGACTCGCCAAGAGTTCTGGGGGGCGTGAAGGATGAGTCGCCAAACACAGAGTCCAGTATAACCATTGTAATGCGTTAATTTTTCGCTAGCCAAGTGGGTATTCAGGCTAAACTCAGTGAGTCAGAAGCCCCAGAGTGACCAATGATCTGGGAAAAGCCGAGCATAGGATTGCAGGAGTGCTCTTACTGCTAAAAACGACTTGGGAGGCTAGTAGTCCCCAAGTAAGCCGGCTTAATTCTCAAGATCATAATCGGATGCCCATGTTTGAACCGTGCTCATAGCAACTATTTGGTCCTCTTTGGCTTACCGGTACCTATGTTTGGGAAAGCACAATATAGCGTCTTACCCTCTTTGATACTGGTAGCGCCATCCTCTTTGGCGAGTTCGTGAACAATAAAGACTCATCCTCTAGATAAGCTGAAACGGCAAAGACCACGAATTTCGTGGGCGCCGTCTTTATTGCTATAACGAAAAGGGTACAAGAATTGAAACTATGTACATTGATGAGGAGCTAGTAGCTCTAATTGTAGTAAGGCCGAAGGTGGGCTATGTTCCATGGCTGGGTTGTCTCTTCTTCTGATGTCGGCCGATCTGGAGCAAGTCTAACAGATAATAGGACCCGTTGTGAAGACTCTTGCTGACAACAAAAGGTCCTTCCCATGGAGGCGAAAGCTTGTGCATATGAGTGTGATCTTGAATCAATAGAAGCACCAAGTCGCCTTCTTGGAAAACCCTGCTTTTAACGTGGCGGTTGTGATAGCATCGTAGGTCTTGTTGATAAATCGCCGATCGTGCAGCCGCTAGATCGCGCTTTTCTTCCAAAGCAATCAATGAATCCTGGCGCGCCTACTCATTATCCTCCTCCACATAAGCGACGACTCTAGGGGAATTATTCCTTATATCGCTAGGCAAACCCGCCTGAATCCCAAAAACCAGGAAGAAAGGAGTATAACCCGTAGATCAGTTTGGCGTGGTCCGTATGCTCCAAAGTACGACGGGTAACTCCTCTACCCAACAACTCGGAGTATGTTGTAGCGGAACCATCAGACGAGGCTTAATTGCGTGCATGATTTCTTGATTGGCCCGCTCCGCCTGACCATTGGATTGTGGATGTGCCACCGCAGCAACATCAAGCCAGATGTGTTCCCTTTGGCAGAATTGAGGCTGAAAAATCAAGCCGGATGTGTTCCCGTTGTTCGACGCTTAGATCGGAATCCAACGTGATCTGAATCGCTGCGAGTACGACTCCATCAACTTCGTTCTAGAAATGCTTTCGCTTAGCGATCTTTAAAGGTACGAACATGCTCTACCCCTTTGCTCGGTGCTGGTTTCTCCTAGATAGATCCTTCTGTGACGTAGGAATTTTTTCGAAATTACTACGTTCCCCAACAGTGGCATCCGAGCGAGGTTCTATGCGTAGATTCTATGCACAAGTAGAACACAAAAGTTGTGGGCGATGATTTTGTCAATTTCTTTCCGTTGCTAGTCTTATCTTTTTTCGGCGGTGTTGCGGGATGAAGCAACCCGGACCGACTTTACATGTACGCTTACGTGAGACAGGTTCCACCGCGTGACATGCACTTGGTGCATAAGGTGGCTAGCGGGTGTGTGTCTCTCCTACTTTAGTCGGATTGGATTCGATGAAAACGGTCCTTATCAAGAGTAAATAGCATTGGCATATCAACGTTGTGGTTGTCACGTAGGTAAGAAGAATTCTTGCTAGAAACCCAAATCAGCCACGTAAAACTTGCAACAACAAGTAGAGGATGTCTAACTTGTTTTTGCAGAGTATGCTATGTGATGTGATATGGCCAAAAGGATGTGATGTTACATATGTGATGTATGAGATTGATCATGTTCTTGTAATAGGATTCATGACTTGCATATCGATGAGTATGACAACCGGCAGGAGCCATAGGAGTTGTCTTAATTTATTGTATGAGAAGCAACGCCATGTAGTTACTTTACTTTATTGCTAACGATTAGCTATAGTAGTAGAAGTAATAGTTGGCGAGACGACTTCACGGAGACACAATGATGGAGATTATGATGCTGGAGATCATGGTGTCATGCCGGTGACAATGATGATCATGCGATGCCCCGAAGATGGAGATCAAAGGAGCAAAGATAATAATGCCCATATCATGTCACTATATGATTGCATGTGATGTTTATCATGTTTTTCATCTTATTTCTTAGAACGACAGTAGCAAAGATAAGATGATCCCTCATAAAATTTGGAGATAAGTATTCCCCTAAGTGTGCACCGTTGCGAAGGATCGTTGTCTCGAAGCACCACGTGATGATCAGGTGTGATAGATTCCAATGTTCGCATACAATGGGTGTAAGCCAGATTTACACACGCAAAACACTTAGGTTGACTCGACGAGCCTAGCATGTATAGACATGGCCTCGGAATACGGGAGACCGAAGGTCGAACATGAGTCGTATGGTTGATACGATCAACAGGGAGATGTTCACCATTGATGACTAGTCCATCTCATGTTATGATCGGACATGGGCTAGTCGATATGAATCATGTATCACTTGGATGACTAGAGGGATGTCGATCTAAGTGGGAGTTCATTATATAATTTGATTAGATTAACTTGTTACCATGAACATAGTCTAAGTTGTCTCTACAATAGTGTGTTGTAGATCACTAAGCTCGCGCTGTAGCTCCCTGTTTTAAGATGTTCCTAGAGAAACTAAGTTGAAAGATGATGGTAGCAATTATGCGGACTAGGTCCGTACACTGAGGATTGTCCTCATTGCTGCACAGTAGGCTTATGTATATGATGCACCGCATGGTGTGCTACCCCAAGCATCGACTATGGATGTTGCAAACATGTGACAGACACATTTTTGATGACTACATGATAGTTTAATGCGTCATGATTCACCGCTTAGAATAGAGGCTCAAAACATTTTTGAAACGTCACGGAACATGTTAGATGTTCCAAGAGCTGAAATTGAGGTTTCAGGCTTGTGCCCGCGTTGAGAGGTATGAGACCTTCGACAAGTTCTGTGCCTACAAGATGAACGAGAATAGCTCAATCGTTGAGCATGTACTCAGATTGTCTGGGTACTACAATCACTTGAATCAAGTGGGAGTTAATCTTTCAGATGAGATAGTGATGGTTCTCCAAAGTCACTGCCACCAAGCTACTGGAGCTTCGTGATGAACTATAGCGTATCAGGGATGAATATGATGATCCCTGAGTTGTTCGCGATGTTTCACACCGCGAAAGTAGAAATCAAGTAGGAGCATCAATTGTTGATGGTTAGTAAAACCACTGGTTTCGAGAAGGGCAAAGGGTGAGAAGGGATACTTCATGAATAGCAAATTAGTTGCTGCTCTAGTGAAGAAACCCAAGGTTGAACCCAAACCCGAGACTAAGTGCTTCTATTATGAAGGGGGTGGTCACTGGAGCAGAACTACCCTAGATACTTGGTAGATAAGAAGGCTGGCAATGTCGATAGTAATATATTTGATATACGTGTTATTGATGTGTACCTTACTAGTAATCCTAGTAGTACTTGGGTATTAGATACCAATTCAGTTTCTAAGTGTTAGTAACTCAAAATGAAAGCTATAGAATGGACGGATACTAGCTAATGGCGAGGTGACGATGTGTGTTGGAAGTGATTCCAAGGTTGATGTGATCATCATCGCATGCTCACTCTACCATCATGATTAGTGTTGAACTAGAATAAAAGTTATTTGGTGTGTGAGTTGAGCGTAAGCATGATTAGATCGTGTTTATTGCAATACGGTTATTCATTTAACTCAGAGAATAAATGTTATTCTATTTACGTGAATAATACCTTCAATGGTCATCCACCCAGTGTAAATGCTTCAATGAATCTCGATTGTAGTGATACACATATTTATAATATTGATGTCAAAGGATGCAAAGTTAATAATGATAGTACCACATACTTGTCGCACTGTCGCTAAAAGGTCATACTGGTCTAAAGAGCATGAAGTAGTTCCATGCTGATGGATCTTTGGACTCACTTGATTTTGAATCACTTGATACATGCGGACCATGCCTATTGGTGTAAAACGCATGAAGAAACTCCATACTAATGGATCTTTGGACTCACTTGACTTTGAATCACGTGAGACATGTGAACCATGCCTCACGGACAAGATGACTGAAAGCCTCATTTCTTTAGTAAGAAGGAACGGGAAAGTAATTTATTGGAAATAATACATGTTGATGTATGCAGTCCAATAAGTGTTGTAGCACGCGGTGGATATCGTTATTTTCTAAACTTTCACTAATGTTTTGAGTAAATATGAGGATGTTTACTTAATGAATTACTAGTCCGGAAAACGTTTGAAAAGTTCAAAGCAAATTTCAGAGTGAAATTGATAGTCGTCATAACAAGAAGATAAAGTTTCTACGATGTGATCGTGGGAGTGAATGTCTGAGTTATGAGTTTGGCACTCATTCAAGACATTGTGGAAATTGTTTCACAACTCATGCCACCTGGAACACCATAGTGTGATGGTGTGTCCGTACGTCATAGTCGTGCCCTATTGGATACGATGCGTACTATGATGTTTGTTATCGATTTGCCACTATAGTTTTGGGGTTATGCATTAGAGACAACCACATTCACTTTAAATAGGGCGCCATCAATTTCCGTTGAGATGACACCGTATGAACTATGGTTTCGCAAGAAACTTAAGTTGTTGTTTCTTAAAGTTTGGGACTGTGATGCTTGTGTGAAAAAGGATTCAACATGATAAGCTCGAACCCAAAGCGGATAAAATGCATATTCATAGGATACCCAAAGGAGACGTTTGGGTGTTCCTCCTATCTCATATCCAAAGGCAAAGTGTTTGGTCCTAAGAATGGGTCATTTCTCAAGAAAAGGTTTCTCTCGAAACAATTGAGTGGGAGGATGGTGGAACTTGATGAGGTTATTGAACCGTCACTTCAACTAGTGTGTGGCAAGGTGCAGGAAGTTGTTCCTGTGGCGCCTACACGAATTGAAGTGGAAGCTGATGATAGTGATCATAATGCTTCAGATCAAGTTACTATAAAACTCGTAGGACGACAAGGAAACATATTGCTCTAGAGCAGTACGGTAATCCTGTCTTGGAGGTCATGTTGCTGGACAACAATCAACCTACAAGCTATGGAGAAGCGATGGTGGTCCTGGATTCCAATAAATGGCTGGAGGCCATGAAATCCAAGAGAGAATCCATATATGAAAATAAAGTGTGGACTTTGGAAGAATTACTTGATGGTCGCAAGACTGTTGAAGTGCAGATGGATATTTATAAGACAGACGATGATGGTGAAAGTAACCATTTAGAAAGGTCGACTTGTTGCAAAGTAGTTTCCAACAAGTACAAGGAGTTGTCTGCGATGAGACTTTCTCACTCGTAGCGATGCTGTCGTGGGTATAAGTCTGACAGTAGATGTGTAGGGTACGAAAGGATGGGCAGAGCCTTAGCTACAGCGAGGTTGTATGAGTTCAGGCCCCTCTACGGTGGAGGTAATAGCCCTACGTCTCAGTGCTCTTGGGAGCTTGTTGTCGAGTGGAATATGGATTACAGTGAATTGCTAAGCCTTGCACCAGTGGGGAAGGGTGGCTTATATAGAGTGCGCTGCCCTTCACAACGGTTCGGTGCACAGGGGTGGAGTAGTGGTGAATAAAAGCCTACGTTACAGGTAACGTATGTCTTAAATGCTAATAAAGGCACATGGAAACGTATGACCGTTTCCCCCCAGGGGGGTTACGATGCACAGAGTGGAATCCAGTCAGTTAGTTTGATACACTCTGAATGCTCATCTCCGACTGGATGATGGAGGATTCGTCACCGACTGGATGATGGGAAGTCCTTAATTCAGTCGGAACTGACTAAGGGCCTTATCCCTTATGAAGGATAAGTCCTTGGGTAGGACTTATAGGGCAGGCCTATGACCCTACTCTAGGACTATAACCCCATCCTTAGTCCCCGAATGGATTGGGGTTGGAACGACGAAGCGATGCTTGGAGTACGGATCCGACTGGTATGGATGCGACTTTGGCGTTGTTTGCCTCGATCCATTTTACCTTCTTTGACCAACGATCCGAGTGGATGTACTTGTGAAACGAACTGTCAGGGATCGAGTGCTTCCATGGTATCTTTTGACGTGACCGAGTGCTTCCTCAGTGCTCTTGGGAGCTTGTTGTCGAGTGGAATATGGATTACAGTGAATTGCTAACCCTTGCACCAGTGAGGAAGGGTGGCTTATATAGAGTGCGCTGCCCTTCACAACGGTTCGGTGCACAGGGGTGGAGTAGTGGCGAATAAATGCTTACGTTACAGGTAACGTACGTCTTAAATGCTAATAAAGGCACATGGAAACGTATGACCGTTTCCCCCAGGGGGGGGTACGATGCACAGAGTGGAATCCAGTCGGTTAGTTTGATACACTCAGAATGCTCATCTCCGACTGGATGATGGAGGATTCGTCACCGACTGGATGATGGGAAGTCCTTAATTCAGTCGGAACTGACTAAGGGCCTTATCCCTTATGAAGGGTAGTCCTTGGGTAGGACTTATAGGGCAGGCCTATGACCCTACCCTAGGACTATAATCCCATCATTAGTCCCCGAATGGATTGGGGTTGGAACGACGAAGCGATGCTTGGAGTACGGATCTGACTGGTATGGATGCGACTTTGGCGTTGTTTGCCTCGATCCATTTTACCTTCTTTGACCAACGATCCGAGTGGATGTACTTGTGAAACGAACTGTCAGGACCGAGTGCTTCCGTGGTATCTTTTGACGTGACGAGTCAGCTGACACCGGCGGATTTTCCGGTATCCTCAAATTTCGGTTGCCGCGCGCTCAGCGGGGATGACGACATCGCAATCGATTAGTACCTGATGCCTCGATTCCCTTACCTTCATCTTCTCCACTAATATTGCAGCAACCGGTCGAGGGATAAGATTTCGGGGCCACTTGCTAGTGACCCAGTCGGAACCTTATTTAAACTTCTGCGGCGAGGGTTTTTCGTTACACTCGCCGGATAACTTGCACTTGCCCCGCTTCTCTCGCCATCTCCTGCGCATCCCAAGCTCCTTCCTTCTCCTTCTCCCTCGCGGATCTGCAGCCTCCGCCTTGACAAAGGGGCAGACTAGCAAGCTAGTGGCGCAGAAGAAGAAGGGGAAGACGGCGGCTCCTGCTCAGCGGCGGCAGCGAGCGCTACCGGTGGGGTGGATCCAGGGGGATTTCCTCCCCTCCACGGTGATGGAGGAGAACTTGCTGGAGTTGGTGGAGCACGGAATGATTGCGCACAAGTCGTGGAGGTTGCCGGCGGAGGGCGAGACCGAGCCGGCGCCCCGGGAGGGGGAGCGCGTCTTGCTGCTCAGCCATGTGCACCGAGGTTTCTCTCTGCCTCCACATCCCTTCTTCAAAGGTATAATGAACCACTTCGGGGCACAACTCCACCATTTTCCCCCAAACGCCATAGCTCATCTCTCTGCCTTCGTCGTGTTGTACGAGTGTTTCATCGACTGTCCTCCCCATTGGGGGCTTTTCAAACACATCTTCTCTGCTAGATCCCAAACCATCAAACGACTTAACAAGTCGGATGATTAAACACACCTCCTCCTGCTCTGCGGAGGCTTAGGCTTCCAAAAGAAGAGTAAAAGTAGCTATCCCGCTCTCCAGTTGAGTGAATTTGTTAGGAACTGGCAGTCGACATGGTTCTACTGCCAGGACGTTGCTTGCCCGAATGCCACAACTGGACTGCCTCCTTTTAGCTTAGACCGACCGGCTCCGCCTAGGCAGCTCGCGCTCACGAAGGCAGAGAAGACCCAGATCCAGCCTCTGGTCGATGCGCTTGTAGAGGTCGTCCGAAGGGGAGTCACCGGCATAGGTTTGCTGGAGGTTTTCCTGGGTCGGCGTATCTAGCCTCTGCAAGCTCGACACCACGCCATGTGGCACTACACAGGGCCTGAGGACTCCACTCGGGCTAACGTCGAGTGCGTGACCGGGGAGACGGTGGCGTCGTGGGTCCTCAACATCACAGGCGCCTGCGAAAACCCTAGAGGAGCCCGGCGAGTGAAGGCCTTCCGTGCAGACAACCCTCCTCCGAACAAAGTGAGTATAACTTGTCGAGTGCACACAATTGTCTTAGATTTATCGTTTTCTTGAATCACTGTCTGACGTCTGATGTTGTCGACTGTATCTTGTGCAGGAGTGGACTAACTGGTTTTCCCCTGTCTCGAACGGGAATCCGGCCGAGGAGGAGGAAGGCAGCCAGGAGGGCAGCGTGCAGAGCGCCGAGTACGTCTCCGACAGTGGGGAGACGGAGGAGGAGTCCGCAGAAGAAGAAGAGGCAGATGAGGAGCAGAACTCGCCACCTCCACCGCCGGAGCCTGGGACTAAGTGCCGTCATGAACCTGTGGCTCCTTCGGCCCCTCCAGCATCCTCGAGTGCGCCGCCAGCTGCTACTGTGGTACCGAGTGCCTCGCCAGCCGTTCCCGTGGCTCCGAGTGCTCGGAGCACAAAGAGGACCAGGGACTCTGCTGCTGAGCCTGCGGATCAGCCCTCTAAGGTGGCCAAACCGAGTGGATCTAAGCCTCGGAAGGCTTTGCCGCGGATGAGGGTCACAGTTCCTGTCACCTCAAAGTAAGTGCATAGTTCTTCTATCTTCTTTCAGTATTTGATTGAACTCCTGCTTATTGGTCGAATGAATTTTACTCGACAGAGCTGCCACCTCTGCCACCTCTCCGGCATACCAGGGGGACGATCCCATGGACATGGACAACGTTGTCTCATCCCAGCCAGGTGCGTCGTGGCGATTTCGAGAGTTTACATTATTGCATCACGAATTATGTCTTTGATCTTGCCTTTTTCCTGTGGTCTCACGCCGTTCGGTCGGGTTTCCCTCAGGGGTGATTTATGTGGAGGAGGGCGACCAGAGGAGGTCTGAGCAAGCTGCGGTGCCTGTCCTTGAGGCTGTTCCACCGGTTACTACTCTCGCCATGGACGCGCCGCCGACTGAGACGATGTCGTCGACCGAAACGGCGCTGATCGCTGCTGAACCGACTGGAGCAGGCCTTGGGATGCCCAAGGAGCCTCCTACGATGCCAGGTCCGTCGACTGTCGAGTACAACGTCCAGCGCCTCCCGGAACATCAGGTGGGAGCTGCCAAGGGGGCCATGGTGCAGGCGGAGCTGATGGCGGGAGAGGCCAAGAGAGCGTACGGCTCCATCTCGTCTGTGTACAAGCAAAGCTTGGAACTGCGGGACGATATCCGAGTAAGTGGGCTAGTAAGTATTTACTTTCCTCTTGTAAGCCAGTGGGTGTTTGAGCAATGCACTCGGATACTGTATGATTATTTTGCAGTGGGTTCACTCTTAGTGAACCCAGTGGGTGTAGTCCCTGAGACTTCTGTCGAGTGCTTGCACCGACAGTTGTCTTTATACACATTTTCTTTAACTTGATCACATCAAAAAACTAATCTGTTCGAATGTTACTGGCGGGGGCACTCCGATTGCACCTACTGGATGATTCCCCGAGAGTAATTTTACTCAGGTCGGGTAGTAGTAACCTCATAGGTTTGTTTGTTGTCATGTATCTCAATAGGGCGGACCTGTTTGAGCTTCATGTCAGTGGGGTCACTCTTAGTGAACCCACTGGGTGTAGTCCCCGAGACCGCTGTCGACTGCTTGCGTCGGCAGGGGTCTGAAGAACTTAGAATTTTTATTGTTGTCCTTGTTGAATTTTCCTGATCGTCTCTTGGTGCTGACTTGCAGAAAACTTGCGAGATGGGATCAGCGTACGAGACTCTGAGGGCTGAAAAGGTTCAATTTGCTGGGGAACTGGATGCAGCAATGGTTGCCTTGGCTGGTATGAAGGATGTTCTGGCTGAACGAGAAAAGTCCTTGGAGGAGGCCCGTGAGGCAAACAAGGCATTGACGGCTAAAGTGGAGAAAATGGGGAAACAAAGGACTGAGCTGATGGGACAGATGAAAGTGTTGAACAGGTGGTGCATAGCACAGGAAAATTACGTCAGTGACTGGGCTCGGAAGATGATAGCGCTTCTCGGTGGTAAGTTCTGTTTTTCCGAGTGCTTGTGGACTGTGCATTTCATTCTACGCTTACTGTTTGCTCGTCCTGTCTTTGCAGATTTTTGCATGGACGCTGAGGTTAAAGCAGCTGACGTTGAGCGGTCCATTCTTGCGAACGTTCCACTCGGCGAGGACGCCAATCGAGATATGCTCTGAGCGCACATTCGCCTGGGCAAAGTGGGACCTTTCATCGGTCGACTGGGAGAGGTCGTCGGCCGAATCGACAAGGAGCTTTGGCCTGAAGACGAGTCTCGGCACGAGATGGAAGGCTTGATGACTCGGTTGGAGGAGGTCCCGAACCGAGTGCAGGCGTGGAATAAATCTGCGGCTCGCTGTGGTGCGGATGTCGCTCTGTCGCTTGTTCGAGTGCACTGCAAGGAGGCTCGCGAAGAGAAGTTGAAGGCGTTGCAAGTTGCCAACACCAAAAAGCTTCGATTCGAAGATTTCATGGAGACCTTCCTTGAGAGCGCCACTCGCATCACAGACGGGATCAACCTCGACACATTCGTGGAGCTTGCCAGTCCCAGTTCCAATCCTCACGACGTCTAAGAAAACTTTTACCTCGGTATGCCGAGTGTTGGTTGTAAGAAACTTTGGCCACTGTTGTTGGCCGTCACATTCGTGGTTCGTTGTGGATAAGCTTGATCTACACCGAACCAACTATCTTTAGGCAAACTTTGAATTTGAATCTATTCTTTTGCTCCTCTTTTGCCAAAGAGTTGTTGACACGATTTTGGCTCGTGGTTTTTGTTTTGCATTTCTAGGTGAAGCCAATGGAAAACATGCGGAGCATGTAATTGTCAGTTGTCTTGACATCTGCACGAGCCCCACTGAGGGTCTGCTGAGTCTCCGGGTGGATCTGTAGGATACACTCGAAGGCAATTGAGTACTTAGGCGATTCGTGATCGTGCCTAAGTCTTCGAGTGCGACTGTAAGGTCGTACTCGGAGCGAGTTGTTACTCATGTAATTGTCAGTGGTCTTGACATCTACATGAGCCTCAATGAGGTTCTGCTACTCATGTAATTGTCAGTTTTCTTGACATCTACATGAGCCTCAATGAGGTTCTGCTACTCATGTAATTGTCAGTTGTCTTGACATCTACATGAGCCTCAATGAGGGTCTGCTAAGCCTCCAAGTGGATCTGTGAGATACACTCGAAGGAAGCTTTCTAGTTAAGTGAGTCTTGATCACAGACAAGTCCCCGAGTGCGATGTTAAGTGTGTACTCGGAGAAAGTGTGTAGTTAGGCGATTTGTGATCGTAGCTAAGTCCCCGAGTGCGACGGTTAGTGCACACTCGGAGAAAATATTGTACTTAGGCGATTCTTGATCGCAGCTAAGTCCCCGAGTGCTAAATTAGTGCACACTCGGAGAAAGTTAATACTTAGGCGATTCTTGATCGCAGCTAAGTCCCCGAGTGCGACGTTTAGTGCACACTCGGAGAAAGTTAATACTTAGGCGATTCTTGATCGCAGCTAAGTCCTCGAGTGCAACGTTTAGTGCACACTTGGAGAAAATTAACACTTAGGCGATTCTAGATCGCAGCTAAGCCCCCGAGTGTGACGTTTAGTGCACACTCAGAGAAAGTTAGTTCTTAGGCGATTCTTGATCGCAGCTAAGTCCCCGAGTGCGACGTTTAGTGCACACTCAGAGAAAGTTAATACTTAGGCGATTCTGGATCGCAGCTAAGCCCCCGAGTGCGACGTTTAGTGCACACTCGGAGAAAGTTAGTACTTAGACGATTCTTGATCCCAGCTAAGTCCCCAAGTGCGACGTTTAGTGCACACTCAGAGAAAGTTAATACTTAGGCGATTCGTGATCGCAGCTAAGTTTTTTTTATTTTTGAGACCGGAGTCTGCGACCGCGGAAGAATTTTGAATCTGCAAAAACTCAATCTACTTTGTATTATTTCACCAATACTTGTTCTTTACATTGCTTCAGTGGACGGTCACGTGTAGAAGCGCTTCAGGAGATCTCCATTCCATGCTCGCGGCTCGTCCATTTCCCGGTCGATGTTGTAGAGTCGGTATGCTCCGTTGTTCAGTACCTTGGAGATGATGAAGGGTCCTTCCCAGGCGGGAGCCAACTTGTGAGGTCTCTGCTGATCCACTCGGAGCACCAGGTCGCCTGCTTGGAATGTACGACTCCTGACGTGTCGCGCGTGAAAGCACCGCAGATCTTGTTGATAAATGGTTGAGCGAGTCTGTTCCATCTCGTGCTCCTCCTCTAGAAGATCCACTCCGTCTTGCCTTGCTTGTTCTGCTTCAGCTTCGGAGAAGAGTTCAACTCGTGGAGCGTTGTGAAGCAAGTCACTCGGAAGGACTACCTGTGCTCCGTAAACGAGGAAGAACGGGGATCGCCCTGTAGATCTATTTGGGGTTGTGCGGAGACCCCAAAGCACCGAAGGTAGCTCGGTGACCCATGCGCCAGCGGCATGTCCCACCTCTCGCAGGAGTCGAGGCTTCAAACCTTGCACAATAAGACCATTCGCTCGCTCTGCTTGCCCGTTTGTTTGGGGATGCACCGTAGATGCAAAATCCACTCGGATACCTTGGCCTGTACAGAAACCTTTGAATCTGTCCGACTCAAAGTTTGTTCCGTTGTCAGTGATTATGCTGTGAGGTACTCCGAATCCAGATATGATGTCCCTGGCAAACTTGATGGCCGTTAGGGCGTCGAGCTTCTTGATGGGCTTGGCTTCGATCCACTTTGTGAACTTGTCGACTGCCACCAACAGATGTGTGAATCCCCCTTGGCATGTCCTGAATGGACCGACTGTATCTAATCCCCATACCACAAATGGCCAAACAAGAGGGATTGTCTTCAACGCAGATGTTGGCTTGTGGGACTTGTTAGAGTAGAACTGACAGCCTTCACATTGGTCGACCATATCTTTCGCCATTTCATTCGCCTGCAACGAAAAGAAACCAGCTATGAATGCTTTGGCGACGATTGCTCTTGAAGAGGCATGATGACCGCAGGTCCCGAGTGAATTTCTTCCAAGATTAACTGTCCCTCCTCAGGGGAGATGCATCATTGAAGGACGCCTGAAACGCTTTCCTTGTACAACTGGCCATCGATGACAGTGAACGACTTTGACCTACGGACGATCTGTCTGGCTTGGACTTCGTCTTCTGGTAATTCTTTCCTCAGGATGTATGCAATGATCGGCACGGTCCAATAGGGGATGACAGCAAGAATCTCCATGATCAAATCAACCACAGCAGGTACGTCGACTTCAGTAGGATCTGTCGAGCTCTTTGGTTGTACTGGTTCCTCCGTGAAAGGATCTTCTTTAACTGAGGGAAGGTGGAGGTGCTCGAGGCAGACGTCACTCGGGACTGGTCTCCGAGTGGATCCGAGTTTTGCCAACTCATCAGCTGCCTGGTTCTTCAGTCGCGGAACATGGTGGAGTTCTAGACCTTCAAACTTTTTCTCGAGCTTCATCACTGCATTGCAGTATGTGGTCATGGTGGGGTTCCTGAAGTCCCACTCCTTCATCACCTGATTAACCACCAAATCTGAATCGCCATAGACCATCAGGCGACGGACGCCGAGTGCGATGGCCATGCGCAGTCCATAAAGGAGAGCTTCATACTCTGCCTCATTGTTGGAGGAATCAAAGAGTATCTGCAACACATACTTGAGTTTGTCACCCTTTGGCGATACGATCACAACGCCAGCGCCGGAGCCATTCAACATCTTGGACCCATCGAAGAACATTGTCCAATGAGCTAAGTAGATGTGGGTCAGTTATTGTTGTTCTACCCATTCTGCTATGAGGTCGGCCACAGATTGAGACTTTATAGCTTTCTTGGCCTCGAACTTGATGTCGCGGTATAACATCTCCATTGCCCACTTCGCCACTCGACCCGATGCGTCCCGATTGTGGAGGATTTCCGACAACGGAGCATCAGAAACGACAGACACCGAGTGGTCTTGGAAATAATGAGCCACCTTCTTCGCAGTCATGTAAATCCCGTAGATAAGTTTTTGATAGTGGGGATACCTCTGCTTGGAAGGAGTCAGGACTTCGGAGACATAATACACTGGTCGCTGAACTTTGTATGCTTTGCCTTCTTCTTCTCGTTCGACTGTGAGAACAATGCTGACGACTTGATTTGTAGCCGCGATGTACAGAAGAAGGGGCTCTTTACTGGGCGGAGCAGTAAGAACCGGCAGGGTGGAAAGTAGGACTTTGAGGTCGTCGAATGCGACTTGGGCTTCGTCTGTCCACTCGAAAGTATCTGATTTCTTCATGAGTCGGTACAGAGGAAGCGCCTTCTCGCCGAGTCGACTGATAAACCTGCTCAAAGTCGCTAGGCAACCTGTGAGCCTTTGAACATCGTGTATTCTGACCGGCCGCTCCATTCGGACGATGGTCCTGATCTTTTCGGGGTTGACGTCGATCCCTCGTTCAGAAACGAAGAAACCGAGTAACTTTCCGCTGGGAACGCCGAATGAACACTTGGCTGGGTTGAGCTTGATATCGTACCTACGAAGGTTGGTGAATGTTTCTGCCAAGTCAGTCAGCAGGTCGGAACCTTTGCGTGACTTGACTATGATATCATCCATATACGCCTCCACATTCTGACCGATCTGGTCGAGGAGGCATTTTTGGATCATGCGCATAAAGGTTGCTCCTGCATTCTTTAAACCAAATGGCATAGTGATGTAGCAGAAGCACCCGAATGGGGTGTTGAAGGCGGTTTTTAATTCATCCGGGCCATACAGACGGATCTGATGATAGCCCGAGTAGGCATCGAGAAATGACAAACGCTCGCAACCCGCAGTCGAATCGACAATTTGATCGATGCGGGGGAGCGGAAAATGGTCTTTCGGGCAGACCTTATTGAGATGCTTGAAGTCAATGCACATTCGGAGTGAGTTGCCTTTCTTGGGCACCATGACAACATTGGCGAGCTACTCGGAGTGGTGAACCTCGCGAATGAAGTTCGCTGCCAAACGCTTGGCCACCTCTTCTCCGGTTGCCTTCCTCTTGTGCGCGGCGGTCCGACGCACGCGTTCTCGGACAAGCCGAGCGGCGGGATCCACATGCAGTCGGTGCTCAGCCAACTCCCTGGGTACACCTGGCATGTTTGCGGGCTTCCATGCGAAGATGTCCCGGTTCTCATGGAGGAATTGGATGAGCTCGGCTTCCTATTTAGGATCGAGGGTGGTGGAGATGTTCGTCGGGGCAGCGGTGTCGTCCGTCGGATGGATGCTTACCTTCTTCGTCTCTCCCGCCGACTCGAATGCGGACTCCGAAGCAGGCTTCTTCGAACGCATCAAGTCAGCGCGGTCGACTGTCTTCTTGTACTCATCGAGCTCGAGGACAGCCATCTGCTGATCGGCGATCCTTGATCCCTGCTGCAGACACTCCTCGGCTCGCTGCCGATTGCCTGTGATAGTGATCACGCCTTTCGGGCCTGGCATCTTCAGCTTCAGGTACACGTAACATGGACGGGCCATGAAACGCGCATACGCCGGGCGGCCCAGAATTGCATGGTACGCACTCTGGAAGTCCACCACCTCAAACGTCAGCTTTTCCTTGCGGAAATTCTTGTCGGAGCCGAATACGACGTCCAACGCGATCTGGCCGAGTGACTTGGCCTTTCGTCTAGGGACGACTCCATGGAACTGCATGCTACTCTCACTAAGTTTGGACATCGGAATGCCCATCCCCTTGAGAGTGTCGGCGTACATGATGTTCAAGCCACTGCCACCGTCCATGAGGACTTTGCGCAGTCGGACTCCTTCCACCACCGGGTCGACGACCAGAGCCTGCCTCCCTGGGGTGGGTACTTGTGCTGGATGATCCGACTGGTCAAAGGTGATTGCAGTCTGAGACCATTTGAGGAACGTGGGGTTGGTCGGCGTGGCCATGTTCACCTCCCTGTTCACCAGCTTCAGTCGACTCTTGCTCTCAACGTCAGCAAAATTCATCAATGTTGCATGGACTTGGGGGAACGGATCCTCCTTGTCCTCCTCATCCTGTTCATTGCTCTTTTCACTCGGTTGCCCTTCGCCGAACCCCTGGATCAGGAGGCGACATTGCCGAATGGTATGCTTTGGATATATGGCGTTGCCCTCTTCATGCATCTTCGTGTGAACCGGACATGGCTGGTCCAGGATGGGGTTATTGAATTGCTTCTTCTTGGGGGTGAACTGAGCCTTCCCTTTGCCCTTGAACTTGGCATTGGTAACAGCTGCGGCTTTTGCGTGCGGAGTGGACGGAGCTTTCTGCTTCTGCTTCCGAGTGTTATTCCCATCTCCATCGGCGACTGCTTTGTGTTTGCCGCTACGGATGCGGTCCTCTTCTTCACCATTTGCATAGCGTGCCGCTATCTCCATCATCTTGCTCATGGAGATGTCTCCTGTTCGACCGAACTTCAGGTACAGATCTCTGTACCACACGCCTGCCTTGAAGGCGCAGACTGCTTGGTGCTCTGTGACGTTCTCCACCGTGTGGTAGAGGGTCGTCCAACACTGAATGAAATCGCGCAGGGGCTCCTTCTGCTTCTGGACACAGTGTTGGAGCTCCACGAGGCCAGGAAGGCGTTTGCACGTCCCTTCGAAGGTCCTGATGAATACTCGGGCCAGATCTGCCTAGCTGTAGATGCTTGAGGGGGCCAATTGGTTCAGCCACGCTCGCGCCGAGCCGTCGAGCATCAGAGGGAGGTGCTTCATGGCGACGTGGTCGTCCCCTCCTCGGATCTGGACTGCCACTCGGTAGTCATCCAGCCACGTTTCTGGCTTGGACTCTCCTGTAAACTTGTTGATCCCCGTCGCCAATAGGAAGTTGGGAGGGATGTCAGCCGAACGGATGGCTCGACTGAAACACTCGGGACCAGAGACGATGGTCAGGCTTCCACTTGGACGGTCCATATCGAGACCATCGCGGTGGGCTCAGCCCCTGTCGACCCTCCGCTGGGCGATATGCCCTCTCGCGTCGGGCCTCGGATCGTAAGTGTCACCGACTGAACGCCGATCATCATGATGTCGGGGCCTGTAGGGCCCACCTCGCGGAGGGGTGCGTGAACGGCGACAATCTTCGGGATTTATGGAACGGCTGCCTCCCCTGTGTCGCTGATGAGAACCGGGGCTGTGAACTGACCAATGCGTGTTCGCATGAATAGAACTATTGTGGATCGTGTTGTGCGACTCGGAGACCGCCGAATTTTGCTGCTGCGCCATGTGTAGCAGGGCGCGGATCTGCTCGATCCCCGTGCCAGCCTCTGAATCAGTCGGCTGAAGGGAATCGGCTATCTTGGCGGCGGCAGCCAGGTTGAGGATGGGTGTGCGGAACACCTCCATGTTGCTCCGCCGAGTGTGCCGACTGGCAGAACGGCGGGGCGGACGGCGAGCGCCGGATGTTTCGCCAATCTCGTGCTCGTTCCGGCCAGTTTGGCGGGGACTTTCATGGGAGTTGGCCATGTGCACTTGTGCTGCAGGCCCGCGACCCAAGTACTCGGAAGGAAACTCAGTCGGAACCGAGTCCGAGCGCTGGGACGGCGGGGCCACCAGAACCGACTCTAGGACCGCCACTTGTGAAGACGCGTTCTGGCGCGCCTGGGCGTGTTGCACCCAACGCTAGAGCTGCGGACGGCGGGACCGCTTGTTGCGGCGCGTGACGGCGGCGTAGGTCGACACCGGAGCCGACTGCTGGAGAAGAAGAATACCACGGGTGCCGGCACGGAAGTGCGTAGCCCCGCGACGGGGGAGCGCCTCGACGTCGAGAGGGGCGTCCCGAAGCCATGTCGAATCATCGACGATGAAGGAGAGAGCGCCGAAGAGGATCTCGTGACCCATGCTCAAATCTCCACCGGAAGACATGACGGAAAGATGTAGTCGCAAACTTGGCGGAAGTCGCTTAGACGCCTGCCCCACGGTGGGCGCCAACTATCGTGGGTATAAGTCTCACAGTAGATGTGTAGGGTACGAAAGGATGGGCAGAGCCTTAGCTACGGCGAGGTTGTATGAGTTCAGGCCCCTCTACGGTGGAGGTAATAGCCCTACGTCTCAGTGCTCTTGGGAGCTTGTTGTCGAGTGGAATATGGATTACAGTGAATTGCTAACCCTTGCACCAGTGGGGAAGGGTGGCTTATATAGAGTGCGCTACCCTTCACAATGGTTCGGTGCACAGGGGTGGAGTAGTGGCGAATAAATGCCTACGTTACAGGTAACGTACGTCTTAAATGCTAATAAAGGCACATGGAAACGTATTACCGTTTCCCCCCAGGGGGGTTATGATGCATAGAGTGGAATCCAGTCGGTTAGTTTGATACACTCCGAATGCTCATCTCCGAGTGGATGATGGAGGATTCGTCACCGACTGGATGATGGGAAGTCCTTAATTCAGTCGGAACTGACTAAGGGCCTTATCCCTTATGAAGGGTAGTCCTTGGGTAGGACTTATAGGGCAGGCCTATGACCCTACCCTAGGACTATAACCCCATCATATGCTAAAAGGCTGTTGGAATTATTTTAGCAGTTGCTGCATTATTTATGATGAAATCTTGCGGATAGGATGTCTAAACATTTTTTCCTCGATGTTTTCCTTGAGGAAAGGTTGTATGTGATACAACCAGAAAGTTTTTGCCGATCCTAAGGATGCTAACAAGTATGCAAGATCCAACGATCCTTCTAGGGACTGGAGCAAGCATCTCGGAGTTGGAATAGGTACTTTGATGAATGATCAAAGCTCTTGGGTTTATACAAAGTTTATGAGAAACTTGTATTTCCAAGAAAGTGAGTGGGAGCACTATAGAATTTCTGATAAGTATATGTGGTTGGCATATTGCTGATCAGAAATAATATAGAATTTCTTGAAAGCATAAGGGTTGGTTTGAACGGAGTTTTTCACAGGAAAACATGCACTGAGCTACTTGAACATTGAAGCATCAAGATCTATAGAGATAGATCAAGATGCTTGATAGAACTTTCAACCAAGACATACCTTGACAAGACTTTGAAAGAGTTCAAAATGGATCAGTTTAAGAAGGACTTATTGACTTTATTGTAAAGGTATGAAATTGCGTAAGACTCAAAGTCCGACCACGACAGAAGAAAGAGAAAGGATGAAGGTCGTCCCTTATGCATTAGCCGTAGGCTCTATAGTATGCTTGCCAGGAATCAGTCAAGGGGTACATAAGTGATCCAGGAATGGATCACTGGATAGTGATCAAATATATCCTTAGTAACCAGTGGACTAAGGAATATTTCTCGATTATGGAGGTGATAAAAGGGTTCGTCGTAAAGAGTTACGTCGATGCAGGCTTTGACACTAATCCGGACGACTATGAGTAGTAAGCCGGATTCGTATAGTGGGGTGGCCAATTAGAATTGTTCTAACTGGAGCGTAGTGCCAACATCTATAGTATGACACGGATATTTGTAAAGTGCACACGGATATGAATGTTTCAAACCCGTTGACTAAAACCTCTCTCACAAGCAAGATATGATCAAACCCCATAATTGTATGGGTGTTAGATTCATTGCAATCACATAGTGACGTGAACTAGATTATTGACTCTAGTGCAAGTGGGAGACTGTTGGAAATATGCCCTAGAGGCAATAATAAAATGGTTATTATTATATTTCTTTGTTCATGATAATTGTCTATTGTTCATGCTCTAACTGTATTAACCGTAAATAGTAATACATGTGTGAATATATAGATCACAATATGTCCCTAGTGAGCCTTGATACGTCTCCAACGTATCTATAATTTTTGATGGTTTCATGCTATTATCTTGTCAAACTTTGGATGTTTTGTATGCCTTTTATATCTTTTATGGAAGTAACCTATTAACTCAGTGCCAAGTGCCAGTTCCTGTTTTTTCCGTGTTTTTGACCCTTTTCACAGGAGGATTTTAAACGGAGTCCAAACGGAATAAAACTCCGAAAAGATTTTTTTCCGAAACAGAAGACGATCGGGAGACTTGAGAACCAAGGCAGAGGGTCACCAAGGACCCCACAAGCCCCCTACCCGAGGCCAGGGGGCCCGCGCCTCCCAGGCTAGTGGGCTCCCTAGGCCTCCTCTGTCCTAGCTCCTTCACCTATATATTCCCTAAAATCCAAAAAAAATTAGGAGAGCCATGAAAATACTTTTCTGCCGCCGCAGGCTTCTGTCTCCGCAAGATCCCATCTGGGGCACGTTCTGGTGCCCTAGCGGAGGGGGGATTCGGATACCGAGGGCTTCTTCGTCAACACCATGACCTCTCCGATGATGCGTGAGTAGTTCACCATAGACCTACGGGTCCATAGCTAGTAGCTAGATGGCTTCTTCTCTCTCTTGGATCTTCAATACAAAGTTCTCCATGATCTTCATGGAGATCTATCTGATGTAATCTTCTTTTGCGGTGTGTTTGTCAAGATCCGATGAATTGTGGATTTATGATCAGATTATCTATGAATCTTATTTGAGTTTCTTCTGATCTCTCTTATGCATGATTTCATATCCTTGTAATTCTCTTCGAGTTGTGGGTTTTGTTTGGCCAACTTGATCTATGAATCTTGCAATGGGAGAAGTGCTTGGTTTTCGGTTCATACCGTGCGGTGACCTCATCTAGTGACAGAAGGGGTAGCGAGGCACGCATCGTGTTGTTGCCATCAAGGGTAAAACGATGGGGTTTTCATCATTGGTTTGAGTTTATCCCTATACATCATGTCATGTTGCTTAAGGCCTTACTCTGTTCGTCATGAACTCAATACACTAGATGCATGCTGGATAGTGGTCGATGGGTGGACTAATAGTAGTAGATGTAGAAAGTATCGGTCTACTTGTCTCAGACGTGATTCCTATATGTATGATCATTGCCTTAGATGTCGTCATGACTTTGCGCGGTTTTATCAATTGCTCGACAGTAATTTGTTCACCCACCGTAATATTTGCTATTTTGAGAGAAGCCTCTAGTGAACACTATGGCCCCCAGGTCTACTTCACACCATATTTTCAGCCTGACACTTTTACTTCGTTGCACTTTCCGCCTTCAGATCTCACTTTGCAATCAATCTTGAAGGGATTGACAACCCCTTTATAGCTCTGGACTTGACGAGATTCTCCTACTGGATTGATACCTTGGTTCTCAAACTGAGGGAAATACTTACTGCTCCTGTGCTGCATCACCGTTTCCTCTTCAAGGGAAAAACTAACGCAAGCCAAGTCTCCGTGAACGTGCCAATTTTTGGCGCTGTTGTTTGAGAAGTAGCAGAAGGATTTCCGGCGCCGTTGTCGGGGTTTATTCTAAGTGAAGCTTATCCAAGTAAGTGTCGCAAACTCATCTCTTGCTTTTACTTTTTTGCCTCTGGTTTTCCTCTTCCCCACTTTTGAAAAACAAAAATTACAAAAAAATATTTGCCTTTTTCGTTTGCCTTTCCTTTGCTTGTGTGCTATGTGCCTTCAATATGCTTGCATCTTCGCTTGCTGAAAATCTAGTGATATGGATCCTAACCCACTTGCTAATCTCTTTAAGAGATCCACTTATGTGGAACCAATTGCTAGTGAGTTGAATGCACTTGACTTTCTCTATGGAGTTTTGCTTGAGATGCATAAATCTGTAAATCGTTATGAAGAAATTTATGAAATGATTCACGAGGGCTCGTGGAATGAAAAGCATGATTGCAATGATTTCATTATAAATTCTACTAATGACAATCATGCTAAAAATATGCAAAACCCTAAGCTTGGGAATGCTAGTTTTGCTTTGTCCACTACTTGGTGCAATGATATTTGCAATAATATTGATAGTGGGTTTGGAGAAGTCATGACTTTAGTTGATGATAATCCCACTATTTTTGAAGAGCATCAACTTTGCATGCATGTGGATCATGAAAAGAATATCCTTTGTGATAGCTATTATGTTGAATTTGATTATGATCCCACATGTAATTGCTATGAGAGGAAAGTATTGTGATAGAAACTTTCATGTTACCAAATTACCTCTCGCTATGTGGAGATTGCTATTGTCTCTTTCTTCTTCATTGCATATGGAAACTATTGGTTGTCTTGACAATCTATTTTCCTATAAAATGCCTATGCATAGGAAGTATGTTAGACTTAGATGTGATTTTCACATGCTTTATGATGCTCTTGTTGTGCTTTAATTCTTGTCTTTTGTGTGAGCATCATTGATTTGTCAATGCCTAGCTAAGGGCGTTAAACAATAACGCTTGTTGGGAGGCAACCCAATGAATTTATCTTTGCTTCTTGCTTTCTGTTTTGTTGCGTCCACACCATCATAATTCTGTTATGATTGTGTTTTTTGTGTTTCTTTTTGTGTTTGAGCCAAGTAAAACCTTTATGACTAGTTTGGTGATGGTTGTTTGATCCTGCTGGAAAAAGACAGAAACTTTTCGCTCACGAAATTAATTTTCATTTTTATCCATAAAGATCTTTTGAGTTGATTCTTTTTGCCGCTGTTCGATATGCCATTTTCCAAGGCTGTCGTAATTTTTCAGAATTTGTGAGATAGCAGAAGTATATGAAGTATACAGATTTCTACAGACTGGTCTGTTTTTGACAGATTCTGTTTTTGTTGTGTTGGTTGCTTGTTTTGATGAAACTATGGATAGTATTGGGGTGTACTAGACATGGGAAAGTGAGAATACAGTAATCTAACACCAATATAAATGGAAATCAAGTTTGCTACAGTACCTCAAGAGGTGGTAGTTTGTTTTCTTGTGCTAATGTTATCACGAGTTTCTGTTTAAGTTTTGTGTTGTGAAGTTTTCAACTTTTGGGTGATGTCCTCATGGACAAAGGGATAAAGAGTGGAAAGAGCTCAAGCTTGGGGATGCCCAAGTCATCCCAAGCCAAATTCAAGGACACCAAAAAGCCTAAGCTTGGGGATGCCCCGGGAAGGCATCCCCTCTTTCATCTTCAATCCATCGGTAACATTACTTGGAGCTATATTTTTATTCACCACATGATATGTGTTTTGCTTGGAGCGTCTTGTATCGTAGGAGTCTTTTATTTTTTGTTGTGTCACAATCATCCTTGGTGCACACCTTTTGAGAGAGACATGCACTCATCGTGATTTTGCTAGAATGCTCATCGTGCTTTACTTATATCTTTTCAGCTAGATAATTTTGCTCTATGTGCTTCACTTAGATCTTTTAGAGCACGATGGTGCCTAAATTGGTAGTTGGCTTGTGCTATGAAAGTAGTCCCAAAGGTGATAGGTACCCAAAAGGATACAAAAACTTCCATCTTCATGTGTGTTGAGTAGAAAGAGAAGTTTGATTCCTCTCAATTAGTTTTGAGACGTGGATTTGGTAATATTAAGAGTTATGTTAGTAGGGTGTTGTGAATCTAGAAATACTTGTGTTGAAGTTAGTGATTCCTGTAACACGCACGTATGGTTAACCGCTATGTTAGGACTTCGGAGCATAATTGATCTATTGATTGTCATCCTTTGTGTTGCGGTCGGGATCGCGCGATGGTTAACACCTACCAACCCTTCCCCTAGGAGTATGTGTTTAGCGCTTTGTTTCGATTACTAAATAAAAAATTCGCAACAAGTATGTGAGTTCTTCGTGACTAATGTGAGTCCATGGTATAGATGCACTTTCACCTTTCACCATTGCTAGCCTCTCTAGTGCCGCGCAATTTTCGCCGGTGCACAAACCCACCATATGCCTTCCTCAAAACAGCCACCATACCTACCTATTATGACATTTTCATAGCCATTCCGAGATATATTGCCATGCAACTCCCACCGTTCCGTCTCATGACTTGTGTCGTCACTCTCATATTGCCATTGCATGATCGTAAGATAGCTAGCGAGATGTTTCAACGTCATACGCTAAGCTTGATCGTTGCACAACCCGGTACACTGACGGAGGCATTTCCTATAGATTCATCAGCGTTCTAAGCTTTGAGCTGTGAGTAAATAAAAGTGTGATGATCATCATTATTAGAGCATTGTCCCATGTGAGGAAATAAAAAAAAGAGGCCAAAGATGCCCACCAAAAAAATGAAAAGAGGCCAAAGAGCCCAAATAAAAAAAGAGAGAAAAAGAGAGAAGGGACAATGCTACTATCTTTTTCCACACTTGTGCTTCATAATAGCCCCATGTTATTCATGATTGAGAGCCTCTCTTTACGTCACCACCATATGCTAGTGGGAATCTTTATTATATAACTTGGCTTATATATTCCAATGATGGGCTTCCTCAAAATTGCCATAGGTCTTTGTGAGCAAGCAAGTTGGATGCACACACACTAGCTCTCCTTTTGAGCTTTCACATACTTATAGCTCTAGTGCATCCTTTGTATGGCAATCCCTACTCATTCAACTTGATATCTATTAATGGGCATCTCCATATCTCTTTGATACGCCGAGTCAATGTTACCATCTCCTCCTTTTTGTCTCACAACCACCACCACACTCTATTCCACCTATTGTGCTATATCCATGGCTCACGCTCATGTATTGCGTGATAGTTATAAAAGGTTTGAGAAAGTAAGAGTGCAAAAACAATTACTTGGCCAATATCGGGGTTGTGCATGATTTAAATTAGTTGTGTGAGGATGATGGAGCATAGCCACACTATATGATTTTGTAGGGATAACTTCCTTTGGTCTTGTTATTTCGAAAGTTCATGAGTACCTTGCTAGTTTGCTTCAAGTATTATTGTTTTCATGTCAATAGCAAACTATTGTTTTGAATCTTACGGATCTGAACATTCATGTCACATGAAAGAAGTTACAAAGGACAACTATGCTAGGTAGCATTCCACATCCAAAATTCAGTCTTTATCACTTGCCTACTCGAGGACGAGCAGGAGTTAAGCTTGGGGATGCTTCATACATCTCCAACGTATCTATAATTTTTGATGGTTTCATGCTATTATCTTGCCAAACTTTGGATGTTTTGTATGCCTTTTATATCTTTTTTGGAACTAACCTATTAACTCAGTGCCAAGTGCCAATTCCTGTTTTTTCCGTGTTTTTGACCCTTTTCAGAGGAGGATTTTAAACGGAGTCCAAATGAAATAAAACTAACGAAAAGATTTTTTCCGAAACAGAAGACGATCGGGAGACTTGAGAACCAAGGCAGAGGGTCACCAGGGACGCCACAAGCCCCCTAGCCGTGGCCAGGGGGGCCACGCCTCCCAGGCTGTGGGCTCCCTGGGCCTCCTCAGCCCTAGGTCCTTTGCCTATATATTCCCTAAAATCCCAGAAAAAAAAGGAGAGCCACGAAAATACTTTTCCGCCACGGCAGGCTTCTGTCTCCGCAAGATCGCATCTGGGGCACGTTCTGGTGCCCTATTGGAGGGGGGTTCGTATACGAAGGGCTTCTTCATCAACACCATGACCTCTCCGATGATGTGTGAGTAGTTCACCATAGACCTACGGGTCCATAGCTAGTAGCTAGATGGCTTCTTCTCTCTCTTGGACCTTCAATACAAAGTTCTCCATGATCTTCTAGGAGAACTATCCGATGTAATCTTCTTTTGCCGTGTGTTTGTCCAGATCCAATGAATTGTGGATTTATGATCAGATTATCTATGAATCCTATTTGAGTTTCTTCTGATCTCTCTAATGCATGATTTCATATCCTTGTAATTCTCTTCGAGTTGTGGGTTTTGTTTGGCCAACTTGATCTATGATTCTTGCAATGGGAGAAGTGCTTGGTTTTCGGTTCATACCGTGCGGTGACCTCACCCAGTGACAGAAGGGGTAGCGAGGCACGCATCATGTTGTTGCCATCAAGGGTAAAAAGATGGGGTTTTCATCATTGGTTTGAGTTTATCCCTCTACATCATGTCATCTTGCTTAAGGCGTTACTCTGTTCATCATGAACTCAATACACTAGATGCATGCTGCATAGAAGTTGATGTGTGGAGTCATAGTACTAGATCCAGAAAGTATCAGTCTACTTGTCTCGGACGTGATGCCTATATGTATGATCATTGCCTTAGATGTCGTCATGACTTTGCGCGGTTCTATCAATTGCTCGACAGTAATTTGTTCACCCACCTAATATTTGCTATTTTGAGAGAAGCCTCTAGTGAACACTATGGCCCTCGGGTCTACTTCACACCATATTTTCAGCCTTACACTTTTACTTCGTTGCACTTTCCGCCTTCAGATCTCACTTTGCAATCAATCTTGAAGGGATTGACAACCCCTTCATAGCGTTGGGTGCAAGCTCTTTTGTGCTTGTGCAGGTACTCTGGACTTGACGAGATTCTCCTACTGGATTGAGACCTTGGTTCTCAAACTGAGGGAAATATTTACTGCTCCAGTGCTGCATCACCCTTTCCTCTTCAAGGGAAAAACTAATGCAAGCCAAGTCTCCGTCAACGTGCCAATTTTTGGTGCTGTTGTTTGAGAAGTAGCAAGCATGTAGTTGGCTAGCTCGTTAATCAATAGATGATCATGGTTTCCTGATCATGGACATTGTATGTCATTGATAACGGGATAACATCATTAGGAGAATGGTGTGATGGACAAGACCCAATCCTAAGCATAGCACAAGATCATGTTAGTTCGTCTGCTATAGCTTTTCTAATGTCAAGTATCATTTCCTTAGACCATGAGATTGTGCAACTCCCGGATACCGTAGGAATGCTTTGGGTGCATAAAACGTTACAACGTAACTGGGTGGCTACAAAGGTATACTACGGGTATCTCCGAAAGTGTCTGTTGGGTTGGCACAAATCGAGATTGGGATTTTTCACTCCGTGTGACGGAGAGGTATCTCTGGGCCCATTCAGTAATACATCATCCTATTGAGCTCAGTGTGACTAAGGAGTTAGTCACAGGATCATGTGTTACAGAACGAGTAAATATACTTGCCAATAACGACATTGAACAAGGTATGGGGATACCGATGATCGAATCTCGGGAAAGTTATATACCGATAGACAAAGGGAATTGTATACGGGATTGAGTGAATCCTTGACCTCGTGGTTCATCCGATGAGATCATCGTGGAACATGTGGGAATCAACATGGATATCCAGACCCCGCTGTTGGTTATTGACCGGAGAGGTGTTTCGGTCATGTATGCATGCTTCCCGAACCCGTAGGGTCTACACTTAAGGGTCGATGATGCTAGGGTTATAGGGAAATAGTGTACGTGGTTACCGAAGGTTATTCGGAGTCCCCGATGAGATCCCGGACATCATGAGGAGCTCCGGAATAGTCCAGAGGTAAAGACGCATATATAGTAAGTGATGATTTGGATGCCGGAAGTGTTTGAGGCATCACCGGTAATGTACCGGGACCACCGGAAGGGTTACGGGGGGTCCACCAGCGCAAAAGGGGTACATGGGCCAAAAGGTGGAAGGGAACCAGCCCAAAGTGGGCTTGTGAGCCTCCCTCTTTCACCACAAGGCGCACAAGTGTGGAGAGGGGCAAAACACTAGGCGTGGGAGGGCACCCTTGGGCCCAAAGGCCCACCCTGGGGCACCTCCACCCCTGGTCGCCGCCCTCCTTGCCCTAGATGGGCTGCCGCACCCCTTATAGGGTGGGAAACCCTAAGGGTGGGCACCCACCTCCCTCTCCTCCTATATATAGTGGAGGGTTTGGGGCTGATTTGAGATAACTTCTCTCTCTCTCGGTGCAGCCCTACTCCTCCTATTCCTCGTCCTTTTGCAGTGCTTGGCGAAGCCCTGTTGGAGTGCCACGTAGCTCCACCGTCACCACGCCGTTGTGCTCCCAGAGTTCTCCCTCAACCTCTCCTCCCTCCTTGCTAGATCAAGGCATTGGAGACGTCACCGGGATGCATGTGTGTTGAACGTGGAGGCACCGTTGTTCGGCGCTTAGATCATAATCCACCGCGATTTGAATCGCTAAGAGTACGACTCCATCAACCGCATTCTAGCAACGCTTCCACTTAGCGATCTTCAAAGGTACGAAGATGCTCTACCCCTTTGCTCGTTGTTGGTTTCTCCTAGATAGATCCTCGTGTGACGTAGGAAATTTTTAGAAATTATTACATTCCCCAACACCGAGTGACCGGGTAAGTCCGAATGACGTAAGGAAATCCGGGTTACCTCATGTAAACCGAGTGAGGGCACGTTTATCCGAGTGAGGTCACAACTGTATTGGTGACTCATAGGACATTGATGTCCATTCGGGGCCTTAGGTGGGCCTAGGGAAACTGGTTCGTAGGCCAACCCCTAATGTACAACCCCGTTAGTAGTGCCCAAATCGGCTGAGGTTTTGCTGGTCGAGTGAATGATTCCCTTTGGTGTCTCGAGGACACTGAGGTTGCGGCTCGAGGCTGCATCATTCATACATTCAGCAAACCACTATGGATTCAAGAGCAACAGATTCCAAATGCTCGAACATACCGATATGTTTGCAATCTATAGTGATTGAATATCTTTTGGGAATA
Organism: Hordeum vulgare subsp. vulgare; assembly: GCF_904849725.1. Taxonomy (NCBI): domain Eukaryota; kingdom Viridiplantae; phylum Streptophyta; class Magnoliopsida; order Poales; family Poaceae; genus Hordeum; species Hordeum vulgare. Next base: position 392,023,374 of record NC_058523.1, on the reverse strand, counting down.
TAGATTCAATGATTCAAATGGTCATGAACCCGAAGCTCCAAATGTTCAATCGGCGAGACGGGACGGATCCCATTTGCACCAAGGTAAGAGCGATTTGGTCGCTTTCTTATGTTACTCAAATGATCGGGGTCCCGTTGAGGGACAGGCGGGAGAACATTGGCTCACCTTGTCACACGCTGTGGACATGGAATCCATTCGAGTTACGAGGGGAGGCGATTTCTCTGAGAATTTTGAATTGAAGGAGTGCGTAGGAGCGGCGGAAGCGGCGGGGACGTGGGTAGTGGAGGTACTAGAGCGACGCCCTGATTTCCGCGTCTGTGGTGTCGCCGTCGTGCTAGAGTATGTGATGTTCCCGGGATTCTTCGTATCCTCCTCGTTTCGGTAAAGTACTCGATGGGGTATCTCCCTTTGGTGTATAAAAGGGATGAGGTGGAGTGGGGAGGAAATCACGTCGTTGGATCTATGCCATTCCTATCCCCACCTCTAACCCTTGCTTTTGAGTCCAAAAGTAGTTCGCCACCTCCGGTGACCTCCCACCTCGCCTCCTCCACCACACGACACGGTGAAAGGTGCGACAACAAATGCCAAGCGGGCGAAGAAGGGTTCGCACCAGTCCTCCTCGAGCACTGGAGCGCTCCCGTCGAGCTGGATCCAAGGCAACTGGATGTTATAGCAGGTCTCCATGGTGCGCTTGTAGGAGCTGGAGAGCGAGGGCTTGATTGCTCCAGGTAGCTGGCGGCTTCCAGATGAGGGCGAGCTAGAGCCAGTGCCGAGAGGTGACGAGTGTGTGCTCCTCATCACCCATGTGGAGAGAGGTTTATCTTTTCCTCCACATCCTTTCTTCCAAGTGTTTCTTGATTTCTTCGATGCTCCACTTCACCATCTTCCCCCCAATGTTGTTTCGTACTTAGCTGCATTTGTGTATTTGTGTGAGAACTACCTCGGATGCTACCCGCACTAGGGTTTGTTCAAACACTTGTTCACGTGCCGAGTGATAATCATAAAAAAGTCTTCTCAGTCGGGTGGAAAGACCAATGTAGTGCAGCTCTGCGGGGGTTTAGATATATAGCTTAGGTGCGAAAGTAGTTTTCCTAAGATGAACTTTCACGATTCCGTGAAGGGCTGACAGGACTCCTGGTTCTACTCCGAGGACATCCCAGTCGGCGAGAGTCACTCGGGTCTTCCACCATATTCGGTCGATAGAATCCGGTTGGCTCCTTCCTTGACTGTGTCGAAGGAGGAGAGGACGGTTCTGGATATCCTCGTGATAGCGCTTGTCGCCATGTTGTGGAAGGGTGTGAACGGGATGGACCTCCTAGAGATCTTCTTTCAGCGAAGGATTCAGCCCCTCCAGGCCAGAAGCCATCCTATGTGGATGTATAAGGGGCCGAATAACCTGACCCGAGTTCACCCAAAGGAGACCAGGGTGCGGCAACTGGAAGACAAACTCATCACGCTGATAACCCACAAGTATAGGGGATCTCAACAGTTTTCGAGGGTAGAGTATTCAACCCAAATTTGTTGATTCGACACAAGGGGAAGCAAAAGAATATTATCGAATATTAGTAGTTGAGTTGTCAATTCAACCACACCTGGAAGACTTAGTATCTGCAGCAAAGTACCAGTAGAAAATTAGTGTGATAGCAACAGTAGCAACAGTAACAGTAGCAGCACTGACAGCAGTAGCGGTAACAGTAGGGGCAGTGACAGGAGTAGCGGTAAAAGTAGCAGCAGTGACAGCAGTAGCACCAAAGTAACATAGCAAGGACCAGTAGGAAAAAATATTAGGCATTGGATCAATGATGGATAATTATGTCGGATGACATTCATCATGTAACAGTTATAACATGGGGAGATATGTAACTAGCTCATGTTCATCAATGTAATGTAGGCACGCATTCCGTATATAGTCATACGTGCTTATGAAAAGAACTTGCATGACATCTATTGTCCATCCCTCCCGTGGCAGCGGGGTCCTAATGGAAACTACAGGATATTAAGGTTCTCCTTTTAATAGAGAACCGGAACAAAGCATTAGCACTTAGTGAATACATGAACTCCTCATACTATGGTCATCTCCGGGAGTGGTTCCGGCTATTGTCACTCTGGGGTTGCCGGGTCATAACACATAGTAGGTGACTACAACTTGCAAGATAGGATCAAGAACACACATATATTGGTCGAAACATAATAGGTTCAGATCTGAAATCATGGCAGTCGGGCCCTAGTGACAAGCATTAAGCATAACAAAGTAGTAGCAACATTAATCTCAGAACATAGTGGATACTAGGGATCAATCCCCGTCAAAACTAACTCGATTACATGATAGATCTCATCCAACCCATCACCGTCCAGCAAGCCTACGATCAGATTACTGACGAACGGTGAAGAGCATCATGGAATTGGCGATGAAGGAAGGTTGATGATGACGATGGCGATGATCTCCCCTCTTCGGAGCCCAGAGCGGACTCCAGATCTTCCCTCCAGAGGAAGAACAGGTGGTGGCGACGCCTCCGTATCGTAAAACGCCATGAACTCTTCTCCTTGATTTTTTCCGGACGAAAGGGACTAAATAGAGCTGGAGTTGGAGGCGGCGAAGCCCCATGGGCCTCACAAGCCTGCTAGGCGCGGCCAGGGGGGCTCGCGCCTCGTCGGCTTGTGGGCTCCTCGCTCCACGCCTCTGGTTGATTCTTGCGCCAGTATTTTTTATATATTCCACAAAAAATCCTCATAAATTTCGAGGTCATTCCGAGAATTTTTATTTGTGTGCAAAAACAACACCATGGCAATTCTGCTAAAAACATCGTTAGTCCGGGTTAGTTCCATTCAAATCATGCAAGTTAGAGTCCAAAACAAGGGCAAAAGTGTTTGGAAAAGTAGATACGACGGAGACATATATCCTCCCCCAAGCTTAAAGCCTTGCTTGTCCTCAAGCAATTCAGTTGACAAACTGAAAGAGACAAAAGAAAATCTTTTACAAACTCTGTATGATCTTGTTGTTGTAATTATGTCTAACTCATATTCAGATTTTCAGCAAGATCATAAGCTAACCACAAAAGCAATGACATTTAGGTGTGAAGATGAACTCATATCAATGGCATAATCAACTAGCAAGCAATAATAATAAGTTTCAAACGTCAACACTTCAATCAAAACAATCATGGAGCAATATGAACAGATGGTATCTCGCTAGCTCTTTCTGAGACCGCAAAACATAAATGCAGAGCACCTTCTAGGACCAAGGGCTGACTGAACATTGTAATTCACCGCAAAGAAGATCCAATCACAGTCATACTCAATATCAATTAAAGGCAAAGCATAGAAATGACGGAGGTGCTCTCTAATTGGTGCTTTTTGAAAGAAGAGGGTGACTCAACACAAACATAAATAGATAGGCCCTTTGATGAGGGAAGCATTGATTTGCAGAGGTGCCACAGCTCAAGCTTTGAAGACAGAGATAAATAATTTTGGGTGGCATGCTTTCATTGTCAACGCAATGACCAAGAGTTTTCACCATATTCCATGCTACACATACTATAGGCAGTTCCCAAACAGAAAAAGTAAAGTTTTGATTCCCCCACCACCGATCAATCACACTCCACGACTAACCAAATACTCGGGTGCCGTGCATACCAACAACAATCCAGGGGAAGTTTTGTTTGCAATTATCTTTTCGATTTGAGCATGGAACTAGGCATTCCAATTACCGGCCCCTTTCTTGTGAGTGATAGTGAATAAACACGTATCGAGGACAACACGCCTAGCATGGAAGATACTCACCGCCCCTTGTCACCACATGAGCGGTTCGGGCATACAAAACAGATTAATACTTGAAGATTTAGAGAGTGGCACATGCAAATTTACTTGGAACGGCAGGTAGATACCGCATATAGGTAGGTATTGTGGACTCATATGGAACAACTTTGGGTTTATGGAAGTGGATGCACAAGCAGTATTCCCGCTTAGTACCAGTGAAGGGTAGCAAAAGACTGGGAAGCGACCAACTATAGAGCGACAACAGTCATTAATATGCATTGAAATTAACCAACATTGAGTACAAGCATGAGTAGGACATAAATCACCATAAACATGAATATAATAGAGGCTATGTTGATTTGTTTCAACTACATGCGTAAACAAGCGGCAAGTCAAGCCACTTGAATCATTCAAAGGAGGATACCATCCTATCATACTACATCATAATCATCTCAAAATTCATGTTGGCATCCAAGACAAACCATTATAAGCTCCTAGCTAATTAAGCATGGCGTCAAAAACTATGATCTCTAAGTTGTCATTGCAAACATGTTTCTCTCAAAACCAAGCTGAATTACAACCATTGAGCTAGTCATATTTACAAAAACAAAATAGATCGAGTTCATACCAGCTTTTCCAGGCTCAGTCACTTCATCATATATCGTCATTATTACCTTTCACTTGCACGACCGAATGATGTGAACAATAATAAGAGTGTTCGTGCATTAGACTACGCTGGAATCTGCAAGCAACCACAAAGGAGAAGACAAAGTAATATGGCTCTTTGAAAGATAAACAGATATGCATGCGAGAGCCACTAAACATTGTAACCATGGTCTTCTACCTTGACCCAAAGAAAAAGAAAAACTATTTACACGGGAAAGCTCCCAACAAGAAAAAGATGAACGGGAAATATTTTTTGGGTTTTCTCAATGTAGACAAACACACGAGAAGAAAACGAGAAAAAGAAATAAACTAGCATGGATGATACAGTGGCAAAGTATGAACACCGACTGACAAAGTGAAAGTGTTAGCAAAAATGTAAAGTCGGTGAGAAACACGTACACCCCCAAGCTTAGGCTTTTGGCTTAAGTTGGCCTACTCCCATGGCTAGAAGTAACCGTCTCCGGGGTACTACGGAGTGTACCGAGGATGTCACTGCTGTGTGAGCACCTCTGGTCCCACTGATAAACTGGCGTCTGGTACTCGATTGGTAGCTCGGGCACGGGCACCTGTGGTGGTGCTATGCCCCAATATGCGTAGATGTCCGAGGGCATAATAATGTACCTGCCTAGATGAAGATTGAACAAATAAGGAGCAGGCAAAGTAATAGTCTCACGAGTACCCTGACTAAATACCAGGTTATAAATCATCCTCTTATTTATATCTTTATCAAGAAAGTCATGGCAAACCATGCTATCATAATCTAGATATCTCTCAGGAAGAAGAATCTCTTCTTCATCGTGTAGTCTAATAGGTATCTCAAAATGTCTAGCAAGACGAGTAGCATAGATACCTCCATAAACAATGCCTTTAGAACGGTTGGTGTTCAACCGTTGAGCAACTATAGCGCCAGATTGTCATTAGGCTCATGTTCATCACCAGATTGTGTTTCGGCATCAGAAACAGAGACATCGTTTGGATTCTCCGGTGTAACAGCAGCAGGTTTGCTAGCATGCAAGTTCCTATCATCTTTCTTTTTCTTCCTAGGATGACTAGGTGCCTCGGTGCTAAGTCCTTGAGAATCTTGTTCAATTCTCTTAGGATGACCATCAGGATACAAAGGTTCCTGGGTCATTCTACCACCTCTAGTGACGACTCTGATAGAATTGTCATTCAACTCATTGAGCAAGTCATTTTGAGCCTTAAGTACTTGTTCTACTTGAGTAGTAACCATACAGGCATGTTTACTCAAAAGCTTAAGATCATTGACGTTTCTATCCACAGAAGCACTTAAATGACTAAGCATACGAGCATTCCGGTCCAATTGTGTGCTAACATAATCATTGAAACTTTGTTCTTTGGCAACAAAGTTATCAAATTCATCTAGGCATAAGCTAGCAGGTTTATCAAAAGGAATATCACTCTCATTGAATCTACGAAGAGAATTTACCTCTACTACCTGTGTCGGGTTATCAAGACCATGGATCTCTTCGATAGGTGGTAGATTTTTGAGATCTTCAGATTTAATGCCTTTCTCTCTCATAGATTTCTTAGCTTCTTGCATATCTTCAGGACTGAGGAATAGGATACCTCTTTTCTTTGGAGTTGGCTTCGGAGGTGGTTCAGGAATAGTCCAAGCATTCTTATTGCACAAGATATTATTCAATAGGATCTCAGCTTATTCCACAGTTCGTTCGCTGAAAACACAACCAGCAAAACTATCTAGGTGGTCCCTAGAAGCATCGGTTAGTCCATTATAGAAGATATCAAGTATTTCATTATTCTCAAGAGGGTGATCAGGCAAAGCATTCAGTAGCTGGACAAGCCTCCCCCAAGCTTGTGGGAGACTCTCTTCTTCAACTTGCACAAAGTTATATATTTCCTGCAAGGCAGCTTGCTTCTTATGGGCAGGAAAATATTTCTCAGAGAAGTAGTAGATCATATCGTGGGGACTACGCACACAACTAGGAGCAAGAGAAGTGAACCAAGTCTTAGCATCATCCTTTAGCGAGAAAGGAAACAGCTTAAGGATATAATAGTGGCGGATCTTTTCCTCACTCGTGAATAGGGTGGCTATATCGTGCAACTTAGTAAGATGTGCTACAACCGTTTCATACTCATAACCATGAAAAGGATAAGATTCGACGAGAGTGACTAACTCAGGGTCGACAGAGAATTCATAATCCTTATTGGTCACAAAGATAGGCGAAGTAGCAAACTTCGGGTCGTATTTCATCCTAGCGTTCAGAGATTTTTCTTTCCACTTGCGCAGTAATTTCTCAAGATCATAGCTATCCTTACAAGCAAGAAAGTCCTCGGCTATCTCTACCTCCATAACATAACCCTCAGGTATATCACGCAATTCATATCTTGGAGAGCTAGTTCTAACAGGTGAAATAGCAGGTTCTACTTCAATAATCTCAGCAGTTTCAGAAGTATCATCCCATTCAGCAGCAACTCTAGCAATTTGTGCATCAGGGAATGCACCTAGTGGCAAAGCAGTATCAAGCAAAGCATCATCACAAGCATCATGGATAGCAGAAGTAGCATCATCAAGCACATGCGACATATCAAAATTTCTAGCGGGAGGTGGTGTCGCAAACTTACTCATAACTGAAGGTGAATCAAATGCAGAGCTAGATGGCAGTTCCTTACCTGTCCTCGTAGTTGAGGGCAAGACTTTAGTTTTTGGATCTCTCGGATTCCTCATAGTGATCAGCAGACGTAAATCCCAAGTGACTCAGAGAATAGTGCTAGGACTCCCCGACAACGGCGCCAGAAAATAGTCTTGATACCCCACAAGTATAGGGGATCACAACAGTTTTCGAGGGTAGAGTATTCAACCAAAATTTGTTGATTCGACACAAGGGTAAGCTAAAGAATATTCTCGAGTATTAGCGGTTGAGTTGTCAATTCAACCACACCTGAAAGACTTAGTATCTGCAGCAAAGTATCAGTAGCAAAGTAGTGTGATAGCAACAGTAGCAACGGTAACACTAGTAGCAGTGACAGCAGTAACGGTAATAGTAGCAGCAGTGACAGCAGTAGCGGTAACAGTAGCAGCAGTGACAGCAGTAGAAGCAAAGTAACGTAGCAAGGACCAGTAGGAAAAATTCGTACACATTGGATCGGTGATGGATAATTATGCCGGATGACATTCATCATGCAACAGTTATAACATGGGGAGATATGTAACTAGCTCCAGTTCGTCAATGTAATGTAGGCATGCATTTCGTATATAGTCATACGTGCTTATGAAAAGAAATTGCATGATATCTATTGTCCATGCCTCCCGTGGCAGCGGGGTTCTAATGGAAACTACGGGATATTAAGGTTCTCCTTTTAACAGAGAACCGGAACAAAGCATTAGCACTTAGTGAATACATGAACTCCTCATACTATTGTCATCTCCGGGAGTGGTTTCGGCTATTGTCACTCCGTGGTTGCCGAGTCATAACACATAGTAGGTGACTACAACTTGCAAGATATGATCAAGACACACATATATTGGTGAAAACATAATAGGTTCAGATCTGAAATCATGGCACTCGGGCCCTAGTGACAAGCATTAAGCATAGCAAAGTAGTAGCAACATCAATCTCAGAACATAGTGGATACTAGGGATCAATCCCCATCAAAACTAACTCGATTACATGATAGATCTCATCCAACCCATCACCGTCCAGCAAGCCTACGATGAGATTACTCACGAACGGTGAAGAGCATCATGGAATTGGCGATGAAGGAAGGTTGATGATGACGATGGCGACGATCTTCCCTCTCCGGAGCCCAGAGCGGACTCCAGATCTGTCCTCCAGAGGAAGAATAGGTGGTGGTGGCGCCTCAGTATCGTAAAACACGATGAACTCTTCTCCTTGATTTTTTTTCCGGACGAAAGGGACTAAGTGGAGCTGGAGTTGGAGGCGGCGGAGCCTCGAGGGCCCCACAAGCCTGCTAGGCGCGGCTAGGGGGGCCCGCGCCTCTTGGGCTTGTGGGCTCCTCGCTCCACGCCTCCGGTTGATTCTTGCGCCAGTATTTTTTATATATTCCACAAAAAATCCTCGTAAATTTCCAGGTCATTCCGAGAACTTTTATTTCTGCACAAAAACAACGCCATGGCAAATCTGCTGAAAACAGTGTTAGTCCGGGTTAGTTCCATTCAAATCATGCAAGTTAGAGTCCAAAACAAGGGCAAAAGAGTTTGGAAAAGTAGATACGATGGAGATGTATCACACGCTAGTGGGGGACAACCCCAAGTTTGAGGCGCTACCGCCGAATGAGGTAAGCCACCATAAACTTAGACCGAGTGAACTTCTTCGTTGTTTCACTTCTTGTTTGTAATTTTGTTTCCTTAATTTGGCAGGCTTTTACATGGTTGGTTACCTCCATTCCGGTGGTTGACCATGCACCAAGAGGTTACCATGGTTGGTTACATCGACGTGGAGAGTGACACCGAGCACCAAGAGGACTCGGGAAGATGACAGTGACGATGATGACCACGAGGAGACACAGGGGAGGGATGATGAACACGAGGACAAGGCGGAGTCTTCTCTGTCCGATGAGGTTACGCCCGAGGCCCGCTCCAAAGCGTGAGAGGACCCTGGGGTCCGTGCTGGCACCGTGAGGACTCCGAAGGTGGCAAAATCGAGTGTGTCACCCATGCCGGCCCGTAGCTCCAAACGAGGGTGGAATGAGCGTGAGATGCTGCCAAAGAAAATCACCAATCAGCGCAAGATCAGAAGCTCCAAACCCCGGAAGGCTGTTCTGCCGCGCATCAAGGTTGATGTGCGCGTGACATCTGGGCAAGTATCTTTCCAAGTGCTCCAACTTTGCTGACCGAGGTCTACCGAGTGACGGTTGGGTTCTTTGTTATTCTGCTGTAGGGCTGATACCTCGACGGCTTCGTTGGAGCCCATGAACTCTGACAAGGGGTAGGTCGATGCCGATGTCGCTCCTTCCAATGGTAACCCTTGAGCTTGCTGGTGGTTCATTCAGGACTCGAGGCTTAGCCACGAACGTGACCTTTTGAATGTCTTGTGGATGTTGCAGGGCCATAGATCGTGATTGAACTCGATCGTGACGTTCCCTTCATTGTTGGGCAAGCGCCAAAGCACGGTACGACACCCAGCCGAGTGGTTGCGCCTTCGACTGCCAAGGCCCTAACTCTCTTGGCTCTTGAGGCCACCTTGGCTGGCGCGTCACTCGGACTTGGTCCGTCAGTCACTCCGGCGCCTCCTCCCATGGGCCACAACCTTTTCCAACTGCACCATATCCCAGAGGATCAGGAGGGGCGTGCAAGGAGGCCATGAACTAGATGGAGGTGATGGTTGGACGACTAAAGGGAGCATACGATGCGAGTGAGGCCTTGGAAAAGAACATTCGGGTGAGTCCTTCACACATGTTTGTTTCTGAATTTGATCCCTTTCTGAATCTAATCCCGAGTCGGCATCCCATGTAGGTATGCTTGGAGGCACACCCATTGGGAGTTTGCTTTCAGTGGGGGCACGCTGAGCGCACCCACTCGGGTGTAGTCCCCGAGGCTACCATCGACTAGAGCACTCGACGGTAGTCCGAGTTTTTGTATTTACTCGATAGAAGTTGGTAGGGTACCAAGACCTTTTCCCCTCCTGTTATTCTTCCAGTGGGGGTGTGCTGAGCGCACCCACTGGGTGTAGACCCCGAGACTGTCGTCGACTGGGTCAGTCGGCTATAGTCTTAGATTTACAATTGCTGCATTTTGATTGATTTGCGTTTGTTGCTAGCAGACTACTTGCGAACTTAGGAGACACAATGACGCTGTGGAGTGGGAGTTGCTGGACTCGCGTCTCAGCCTAGAGGCTAAAAAGCCAAGAGTAAGTGTTTCGAGCAGGAGAAACAAGTTGTTGAAGGTACATTTTTTCCATTCGACTGCCACTTGATTTGATTTTTCTCCCGTTCGACCGAGGCTATCTTGCCAGATCGCCTTACTGAGAGGCTGAAGAATTCCATTTCCTCAGTTACCATGAAAGAGTCCCTATAGAAGAGGGATGAGGATCTGTCGTCGGCCTAGAGCGAGGCCAATCAGAAGACCAAGGCGGTCGAAACCAAGCTCAAGTATGTTGTGAAACTTGAAGAGGAGAACCGGCTTCTGAAGGTTGACGTGGAGAAGACTGATAAGGAGCTCGTTGAGCTGAAGAAGCACTACGTCGAATGGGAGACCAAGTTCGGAGAGGTCACCGGCAAGAAGGCCGAACTGGAGAAGTTCATTGAGGACTTCAGCAAGGAACTCGGCGAAAAGCTCAAAGCTACAATGAGGATCCGAATGATTTCTATTATCACCTTGTTGTCTCAGAGTGGTCTTTCTCGAATTTTTTCGACCGAACCCAGCTTTCTGCGTCGATGTCGATGAGGAGACATCGCAGATCGAGAAGGAGCTGAACTCGAAGGCATGGATTATGACGGACAACACTGCCTTAGCCCTCCTCAGGCTGGATGTCCGTCTTGACTATGTGTTGAGTTGCTTAAAATAGATCCATTCGACCATTGCGGAGATTGACCAAGAGGTCAACCCTGATGGAGGACTCCACAAGTTTCCCAGATGATCGTGGATCATGGGAAGGCGGTTCCCGATCATCTCCAATATTGGAAGAAGTCAGTGGTGCGGTGATACGTCTCCAACGTATCTATAATTTTTGATGGTTTCATGTTATTATCTTGTCAAACTTTGGATGTTTTGCATGCCTTTTATATATTTTTTGGGACTAACTTATTGACTTAGTGCGAAGTGCCAGTTCCTGTTTTTTCCATGTTTTTGACCCCTTTCAGAGGAGATTTTGAAGCGGAGTCCAAACGGAAGAAAATCCCGGAAAAGATTTTTTCCGTAACGGAAGAAGATCGGGAAGCTTGAGAGCCAAGGCAGGGGAACCTCAGGGGCCCCACAAGCCCCCACCCCGTGGCCAGGGGGTAGGCCGCGGCCCACAGGCTTGGGGGCCCCCTGGGCACCCTCTGCCCTAGGGGTTGCGCCAATATATTCCCTAAAAACCCCAAAAAAATCAGGAGATCATCGAAATCACTTTTTTGCCGCCGCAAGCTTCTGTCTCCGCAAGATCCCATCTGGGCCACGTTCTGGTGCCCTGCCGGAGGGGGGATTCGGACACGGAGGGCTTCTTCATCAACACCATGACCTCTCCGATGATGCATGAGTAGTTCACCATAGACCTACGGGTCCATAGTTAGTATCTAGATGACTTCTTCTCTCTCTTGGATCTTCAATACAAAGTTCTCCATGATCTTCATGGAGATCTATCCGATGTAATCTTCTTTTGCGGTGTGTTTGTCGAGATCCGATGAATTGTGGATTGATGATCAGATTATCTATGAATCTTATTTGAGTTTCTTCTGATCTCTCTTATGCATGATTTCATATCCTTGTAATTATCTTCGAGTTGTGGGTTTTGTTTGGCCAACTAGATCTATGATTATTGCAATGGGAGATGTGCTTGGTTTTGGGTTCATACCGTGCGGTGACCTCACCCAGTGACAGAAGGGGTAGCGAGGCACGCATCGTGTTGTTGCCATCAAGGGTAAAAAGATGGGGTTTTCATCATTGGTTTGAGATTATACCTCTACATCATGTCATCTTGCTTAAGGCGTTACTCTGTTCGTCATGAACTCAATACACTAGATGCATGCTGGATAGCGGTTGATGTGTGGAGTAATAGTAGTAGATGCAGAAAGTATCGGTCTACTTGTCTCGGACGTGATGCATATATGTATGATCATTGCCTTAGATATCGTCATGACTTTGCGCGGTTCTATCAATTGCTCGACAGTAATTGGTTTACCCACCGTGATATTTGCTATTTTGAGAGAAGCCTCTAGTGAACACTATGTCCCCCGGGTCTACTCCACACCATATTTTCAGCCTTACACTTTTTACTTCATTGCACTTTCCGCCTTCAGATCTCACTTTGCAAACAATCTTGAAGAGATTGACAACCCCTTTGAAGCGTTGGGTGCAAGCTCCTTTGTGTTTGCGTAGGTACTCTGGACCTGACGAGACCTCCTTCTGGATCGATACCTTGGTTCTCAAACTGAGAGAAATACTTACTGCTCCTGTGCTGCATCACCCTTTCCTCTTCAAGGGAAAAACCAACGCAAGCCCAGTCTCCATCAACGTGTCAATTTCTGGCGCTGTTGTTTGAGAAGCAGCAGAAGGATTTCTAGCGCCATTGCCAGGGAGGAAGATCAAGTCAAGAACTCATCCAAGTAGGTGTCGCAAACTCATCTCTTGCATTTACTTTGTTTGCCAGTTGCCTCTCGTTTTCCCCTCCCCCACTTCACCAATTTGCCTTTTTCGTTCGCCTTTTTGTTCGCCCTTTTTCTCGCCTGCTCTTTGTTTGCTTGTGTGCCCGCTTGCTTGCCTGCTAAAACCCTAATGGCCCCACCAAGGGATTTTGATTCTCGCTATGCGAAGTTAAAAGAAATTGAAACTAGTGTTAAAGGCTTCATGTCTACACAGTTTGAATACAACAGTTACTTCCGTAGAGAGCTGAAGGAGCAAAATTCTTTTCTGGCTTTTATGAGTAGAGAAGTTGATGATATGGCCAAAGAATTCCTTGCGCTAAATTCTCAGTTTGCTCGTCTTGAAATATTGGTAGGCCTGATTTCTGATAAGCAGGCTACTTTAGTCAATAAAATAGCTGCTAAACCTGAAACTCGTGATGAGAGTCACGAAGATCTTAAAGTGCTTGGTGTGACTCCCATTGAATCTTTGTTTTCTTGTGTCAAACCTAATGATTATGGGGCTCGATATGAATCCACTTTGGTTGAAAAGTGCCCCAATGATTCAGAGTCCATCTATCTTGATGCTAAAAGCATTGAAAGTGGAGTAGAAGATGTTAAAACTTTGAGTATTAATGAAATTACTACCGTGGATTTCAAGGAATTCAATTATGATAGTTTCTCCTTGATTGAATGCATTTCTTCGATGCAATCCATGTTAAACTCTCCACATGCTTATAGCCAAAACAAGGCCTTTACCGATCATATCGTCGAAGCTATGATAAAATCTCTTGAAGAGAAACTTGAATTGGAAGTCTCTATCCCTAGAAAGCTTCATGATGAGTGGGAACCTACCATCAAAATCAAAATCAAAAACTGTGAGTGCAATGCTTTGTGTGATTTGGGTGCTAGTGTTTCTGCGATTCCAAAGTCTTTATGTGATGTTCTGGGTTTTAATGAGATTGAAGAGTGTTCTCTTAATTTGCATCTTGTTGATTCTACTGTCAAGAAACCCATGGGAAGGATCAATGATGTTCTTATTATTGCAAATAGGAACTATGTACCCGTGGATTTCATTGTGCTTGACATTGATAGCAATCCTACTTGCCCTATTATTCTTGGTAGACCTTTCCTAAGGACTATCGGTGCTATCATCGATATGAAGGAAGGGAATATTAGATTTCAATTTCCTTTAAGGAAGGGCATGGAACACTTTCCTAGAAAGAAAATAAGATTGCCTTATGAATCCATGATGAGGGCCACTTATGGTTTGAGCACCAAAGACGACGATACGTGATTCTATCGCTTTTATGCCTAGCTAAGGGCGTTAAACAATAGCGCTTGTTGGGAGGCAAGCCAATGAATTTATCTTTTTTTCTTTCTGTTTTGTTGCGTCCACACCATCACAATTCTGTTGCAATTGTGTTTTTTGTGTTTCTTTTTGTGTTTGAGACAAGCAAATCCTTTATGACTAGTCTTAGTAATGGTTGTTTGATCCTGCTGGAAAAAGACAGAAACTTTTCGCTCACGAGATGATTTTTATTTTTTATTCAGAAAGAGCTTTTGAGTTGATTCTTTTTGCTTCTGGTTGATATGCGTTTTTCCCAGGCTTTCGTCATGTTTCAGATTTTTTGAGGTACCAGAAGTATATGAAGTATAAAATTGCTATAGACTGGTCTGTTTTTGACAGATTCTGTTTTTGTTGAGTTGGTTGCTTGTTTTGATGAAACTATGGTTAGTATCGGGGGGTACTAGCCATGGAAAAGTGAGAATATAGTATCCCAACATCAATATAGATAGAATTCAAGTTTTCTACAGTACCAAAAGAAGTGGTAGTTTGTTTTCTTGTACTAATGTCATCACGAGTTTCTGTTTAAGTTTTGTGTTGTGAAGTTTTCAAGTTTTGGGTGATGTTCTCATGGACGATGAGATAAGGAGTGGAAAGAGCTCAAGCTTGGGTATGCCCAAGGCATCCCAACACAAATTCAAGGACACCAAAAAGCCTAAGCTTGTGGATGCCCCGGGAAGGCATCCCCTCTTTCGTCTTCAATCCATCGGTAACATTACTTGGAGCTATATTTTTATTCACCACATGATATGTGTTTGGCTTGGAGCGTCTTGTATCGTAGGAGTCTTTTCTTTTGGTTGTGTCACAATCATCCTTGCTGCTCACCTTTTTGAGAGAGAGAGACATGCACTCATCGTGATTTTGCTAGAATGCTCATAGTGCTTCACTTATATCTTTTCAGCTAGATACTTTTGCTCTAGTGCTTCACTTATATCTTTTAGAGCACGGCGGTGCGTGACTTGGTAGTTGGCTTATGCTATCAAAGTAGTCCAAAATGTGATAGGTACCCAAAGAGGATGCAAAAACCTCCATCTTCATGTGCATTGAATAAAAAGAGAAGTTTTGATTCCTCTCAAATAGTTTTGAGACGTGGATTTGGTAATATTAAGAGCTATGTTAGTAGGGTGTTGTGAATCTAGAAATACTTGTGTTGAAGTTAGTGATTCCCATAGCATGCACGTATGGTGAACCGCTATGTTAGGAAGTCGGAGCATAATTGATCTATTGATTGTCATCCTTTGTGTTGAGGTCGGGATCGCGCGATGGTTAACACCTACCAACCCTTCCCCTCGGAGTATGCGTTTAGCACTTTGTTTCGATTACTAATAAAAACTTTCGCAACAAGTATGTGTGTTCTTCATGAATAATGTGAGTCCATGGTATAGATTCACTTTCACCTTCCACCATTGCTAGCCTCTCTAGTGCCGCGCAATTCTCGCCGGTACACAAACCCACCATATGCCTTCCTCAAAACAGCCACCATACCTACCTACTATGGCATTTTCATAGCCATTCCGATATATGTTGCCATGCAAGTCCCACCGTTCCATCTCATGTCTTGTGCCGTCACTCTCATATTTCCATTGCATGATTGTAATATAGCTAGCGAGATGTTTCAAACGTCATACGCCATGCTAGATCGTTGCACATCCCGGTACACTGTCGGACGCATTTCCTATGGAGTCATCATCATCCTGAGCTTTGAGTTGTGAGAAAATAAAAGTGTGATGATCATCATTATTAGAGCATTGTCCCATGTGAGGAATAAAAAAGAGGCCAAAGAGCCCAAAAAGAAAAAATAAAAAAATAAAAGAAAAGAAAAAAAGAGGCCTAAGAGCCCAAATGAAAAAGAGAGAAAAAGAGAGAAGGGACAATGCTACTATCTTTTTCCACACTTGTGCTTCATAATAGCACCATGTTCTTCATGATTGAGAGCTTCTTGCTTTGTCACTACCATATGCTAGTGGGAATCTTCATTATAAAACTTGGCTTGTATATTCCAATGATGGGCTTCCTCAAAATTTCCTTAGGTCTTCGTGAGCAAGCAAGTTGGATGCACACCCACTAGTTTTCCTTTTGAGCTTTCACATACTTATAGCTCTAGTGCATCTCTTGTATGGCAATCCCTACTCATTCACATTGATATCTATTAATGGGCATCTCCATAGCCTTTTGATACGCCTAGTCAATGTGACCATCTCGTCCTTTTTGTCTCACAACCACCACACTCTACTCCACTTATAGTTCTATATCCATGGCTCGCGCTCATGTATTGCGTGATAGTTATAAAAAGTTTGAGAAAGTAAGAGTGCCAAAACAATTACTTGGCCAATACCGGGGTTGTGCATGATTTACATTAGTTGAGTGAGGATGATGGAGCATCGCCACACTATATGATTTTGTAGGGATAACTTTCCTTGGCCTTGTTATTTTGAAAGTTCATGATTACCTTGCTAGTTTGCTTGAAGTATTATTGTTTTCATGTCAATAGCAAACTATTGTTTTGAATCTTACGGATCTGAACATTCATGTCACGTGAAAGAAGTTGCAAAGGACAACTATGCTAGGTAGCATTCCACATCAAAAATTCATTCTTTATTACTTCCCTACTCGAGGACGAGCACGAGTTAAGCTTGGGGATGCTTGATACGTCTCCAACGTATCTATAATTTTTTATGGTTTCATGCTATTATTTGTCAAACTTTGGATGTTTTGCATGCCTTTTATATATTTTTTGGGACTAACTTATTGACTCAGTGCCAAGTGCCAGTTCCTGTTTTTTCCATGTTTTTGACCCCTTTCAGAGGAGATATTGAAACGGAGTCCAAACGGAAGAAAATCCCCGAAAAGATTTTTTTCTGTAACGGAAGAAGATCGGGAAGCTTGAGAGCCAAGGCAGGGGAGCCTCAGGGGCCCCACAAGCACCCACCCCGTGGCCAGGGGGTAGGCCGCGACCCACGGGCTTGTGGGCCCCTTGGGCCCCCTCTGCCCTAGGGGTTGCGCCTATATATTCCCTAAAAATTTCCAAAAAATCAGGACATCATCGAAATCACTTTTCCGCCGCTGCGAGCTTCTATCTCCGCAAGATCCCAACTGGAGCACGTTCTGGTGCCCTGCCGGAGGAGGGATTCGGACACGGAGGGCTTCTTCATCAACACCATGACCTCTCCGATGATGCGTGAGTAGTTCACAATAGACTTACGGGTCCATAGTTAGTATCTAGATGGCGTCTACTCTCTCTTGGATCTTCAATACAAAGTTCTCCATGATCTTCATGGAGATCTATCCGATGTAATCTTCTTTTGCGGTGTGTTTGTCGAGATCCGATGAATTGTGGATTTATGATCAGATTATCTATGAATCTTATTTGAGTTTCTTCTGATCTCTCTTATGCATGATTTCATATCCTTGTAATTCTTTTCGAGTTGTGGGTTTTTTTTGGCCAATTAGATCTATGATTCTAGCAATGGGAGAAGTGCTTGGTTTTGGGTTCATACCGTGCGGTGACCTCACCCAGTGACAGAAGGGCTAGCGAGGCACGCATCGTGTTGTGGCCATCAAGCGTAAAAAGATGGGGTTTTCATCATTGGTTTGAGATTATCCCTCCACATCATGTCATCTTTCTTAATTCGTTACTCTGATCGTCATGAACTCAATACACTAGATGCATGCTGGATAGCGGTCGATGTGTGGAGTAATAGTAGTAGATGCAGAAAGTATCGGTCTACCTTTCTAGGAAGTGATGCCTATATGCATGATCATTGCCTTAGATATCGTCATGACTTTGCGCAGTTCTATCAATTGCTCGACAGTAATTTGTTCACCCACCGTAATACTTGCTATTTTGAGAGAAGCCTCTAGTGAACACTATGGCCCCAGGGTCTACTCCACACCATATTTTCAGCCTTGCACGTTTTACTTCGTTGCACTTTCCGCATTCATATCTCACTTTGCAAACAATCTTGAAGGGATTGACAACTCCTTTGAAGCGTTGGGTGCAAGCTTGTTTGTGTTTGCGCAGGTACTCTGGACTTGACGAGACCCTCCTTCTGGATCGATACCTTGGTTCTCAAACTGAGGGAAATACTTACTGCTCCTGTGTTGCATCACCCTTTCCTCTTCAAGGGAAAAACCAACGCAAGCCCAGTCTCCGTCAACGTGTCAATTTCTGGCGCTGTTGTTTGAGAAGTAGCATGCGGGCCGGAGCCGACATCGCCCTCTTGCTCATCTGAATCCATTGCAAAGGAGTGGACGAGGAGAAACTGAAGAACCTCCGAGTCGTGAACAACAAGAGTGTCAAGTTCAAAGACTTGATGGATATGTTTAACGCGGCTGCCACTCGAATCTCCGATGGGATCGACCTTGACACCTTCGTGGAAGCAATGGAGTCTTCGTCCTCTTAGTAATGCTCAAAAAAACCTTATGTTTTAATTCTCCTCGGGATGCCGAGTGGTTAATGTAACCTTTCAATCTTGAGTGAGCCTTGGGATCCCTTATGTGTACCTTTTGCTTTAATTGTAACGCGACTTCGTTCGACTTTATTTGCACTTGGGTTTTGTTTGCTTGATTATCCTAGTCCGGAGTCATTTCCACTCAGACGAAACAAGTTCGTAGCCAAGTCCCTGAGCGTGGAGGTTGTCCTCACTCGGGGCACGTTTTTCCTTAAATGAAAACAGATTGCGCCGTTAAAGGATGATTGTTCTATTCACCTTGGCATCCGAATGAAGATCTTGCCTTCATTCGGAACCACTTTAACTTAGGCGAAAGCTGGTTCGCAGCAAAGCCCCCGAGCATGGAGGCCGTGCTCACTCGGGGTAGGGTTTACCTTAGGCAAAAACAGGTTCTCTACCAAGATGAGATGATAGTCCTTGTGAACTTGCTGATGGTGTGTCCATCTTGGTATCCGAATGAAGATCATGTCCTCATTCAGAACCATTTTAACTTAGGAGAAAGCTGGTTCACAGCTAAGCCCCGGAGAGTGGACGTTGTCCTCACTCGGGGTAGGTTTTACCTTAGGCGAAAACAGACTCGCCGCTAAGGAATGATTGTTCTTGGCGTCCAATGAAGATCTTCCCTTCATTCGGAACCGCTTTAACTTAGGCAAAATCTGGTTCGCAGCGAAGCCCTCGGGTGTGGAGGTTGTCCTCACTCGTTGTAGGGTTTACCGTAGGCAAAAACATGTTCGCTACCAAGATGAGATGATAGTTCTTCCAAACTCGCTCATGGTCATGTCCATCTTGGTATCCGGCTGAATATCATGTCCTCATTCGGATCCATTTTAACTTAGGAGAAATCTGGTTCGCACCTAAGCCCCCAAGAGTGGAGGTTGTCCTCACTCGGGGACGGTTTTACCTTAGGCGAAAACGGATTTGCTGCTAAGGGTTTCCATACCCACTCGAGGCGTGTTTCACTAGAGTGAGGTGTCTGTGAATAATTGAAGAAAAAAACACTTTATTCCTCTAACCATTCGGGTTCATTATAGTAATGAAAAAAGGTATGTTCTATGTGTAGAACTTGTAGAGCAGGTCTGCGTTCCAGGTTCTGGGATCTTCCGCTCCATTCCCGAAGTTGTATAATCGATAAGCTCCGTTGTGCAGGACTTTGGAGATGGCGTAGGGCCCTTGCCACGGAGGCGCCAACTTGTGGGGTTTTTGTTGGTCCAACCAGAGGACCAAATCCCCTCCGGGAAAAGCTCTGCCTCTGACTTGCTTGTCATGGTAGTACCTCAGGTCTTGCTGATACAATGTGGACCGAATGACGGCTAGCTGTCTTTCCTCTTCCAAGAAGTCCAAACTGTCTTGTCGTGCTGCTTCAGCTTCAGCTTCATTGTACTGCTCCACTCGAGGGGAGTTGTGTGAAGCAAGTCACTTGGCACAACAGCTTCAGATATGTACACAATGAAGAAAGGGGTACGATTGGTCGAATGATTCGTGGTCGTCTGTATACCCTACAAGACGGAGGGTAATTCCTCTACCCATGCACCTACAGCGTACTTAAGATCTCTAATCAAACGGGGCTTTAATCCCTACAGGATCATGTCATTCACTCGTTCTACCTATCCATTCGACTGTGGGTGAGCCACGAAGGCGTAGTTGACCAGAGTGCCCTGGGAGTGACAGAACTCACGGAAGTCGTCCGAGTCAAAATGGGACCCTTTTTCAGTGATGATATCGTGAGGAACTCCGAATTTGAAGATAATTTGTCGAATGAAGCTGATAGCAGTCGCTGAATCCAGGCTTTTGATGGGCTTCGTCTCTATCCACTTGGTGAACTTATCCACCGCTACTAGCAGGTGGGTGAATCCACTCGTGCTGGTCCGTAAAGGTCCGACCATGTCGAGACCCCACACGGCGAACGACCAGGTGTGCAGAATTGTTTTCAGTGCGGATGCACGCTTGTGCGACCGATTTTTTTTAGAACTGGCATCCGAAGCATAGCTCAACCAGGTCTCTTGCTACCTCATTGGCTCGGGGACAATAAAAACCCGCTCGAAAGGCCTTGGCCACCAGTGTCCGAGACGACGCGTTATGCACATAGGTTCTCGAGTGAATCTCATATAAGATCTGCAGTCCTTCGTCTAGGGAAATGCATTTTTTTGACTCCTGTGACACTTTTATTTTATAATTTATCCCCGAGGACTTTGAAAGGACTGTCGAACAATTCACCAGGCTTCATCTTCATCTTCACGGAGTTCTTGCGAGAGCAAGTAAGCCAGATAAGGTTGTGTCCATTCGGGCTTGATGACCATCATCTCATGCATGAGGTCGACCACAGCCAGGACGTCGATCTCAGTCGGATTTGATGGACCGATTTCTTGTGGGGGCTCCTCTGTAATGGGATCTTCTTTGACTTAGGGAGTGCGTAAATGTTCAAGGAACACACCCTTTGTAAAAACTTTCTGAGTGGAACCGATATTTGCCAAGTCATCGACCGCTTGGTTCTTGGCTCGAGGCATGTGGTGCAGTTCCAACCCTTCAAAGTTTTTCTCCATTTTCCTGATTGTGTTGCAGTAGATTGTCATTGCTGGGCTTCGAATGTCCCATTCCTTCATTACTTGATTGACAATGAGATCCGAGTTGCCATAGACCATCAAATGGAGAACGCCAAGTGAGATGGCCATGCGGAGCCCGTACAGGAGAGCCTCGTACTCGCCCTCATTTTTGGATGATCGAAGTGGATTTGGAGCACATAGTTCAGTCGGTCTCCCTGGGGGAAACGATAACTACTCCCGCCCCCGAGCCATGGAGAATTTTGGACCCGTCAAAGAACATGGTCCAATGCTTGGGGATGCCCGAAGTCGGCTGCTCTTGTTCTATCCATTCAGCCAGGAAGTCCGCAAAGGCCTGAGACTTGATTGCTTTCTTGGCTGCAAATTTGATCTCCAGCGGGAGGAGCTCAATCGCCCATTTAGTCACTCGGCCAGTAGCATCCCGATTGTGCAGGATTTCTGCCAAGGGGGCGTCACTAATATAAGTGATCGAGTAATCTTGGAAATAATGGACCACCTTCTTTACTGTCACGTAATTACCATAAACCAACATCTCGTAGTGTGGGTACCTTTGCTTTGAGGCGGTCAATACTTCAGAGATGTAGTAAATGGGCCTTTGTACCTTGTGCGCTTTGCCCGCTTCCTCGCGCTCCACGGTGAGAACGGTGCTAACCACTTGGCTAGTGGAAGCAATGTACATGAGTAAGGGCTCCTGGCTGTTCGGAGCAGCTAACACCGGGTGGGTGGAGAGGAGAGCTTTGAGTTGCTCGAATGCGACTTATGCCTCGCTGGTCCACTCGAATCTGTCAAATTTCTTCATCAATCAGTAAAGAGGCAGAGCCTTCTCGCCGAGTCTTGAGATGAAGTGACTCGGGGCTGCAAGGCAACCCATAAGCCTTTGCATATCATGGATGCACTCTGGTCGTCTCAACTGCATGATGGCACCGGTCTTGTCGGGATTGGCATCGATACCCCATTCGGAAATGACGAAACTCAGTAGCTTACGAGCCGAAACACCGAAGGTGCACTTGGCTGGATTGAGTTTTATCCCCAAGCATTGGAGGTTCGCGAAGGTTTCGGCGAGGTCGGCGAGGAGGTTGAAACCTTTCCTGGACTTGACCACAATGTTGTCCATTTATGCTTCGACATTCTGACTCATCTGTTCTTGTAGGCACTTTTGGATCATACGCTCGAAAGTAGCCCCAACATTCTTGAGGCCGAATGGCATCATGATGTAATAAAAACACCCGAATGGGGTGATGAAGGCCGTTTTTATTTCATAAGGTCCATACATTCGGATCTGGTGGTACACGGAGTATGCATCGAGGAATGACAGGCGTTCACATGAGGCGGTTGAATCTACAATTTGATCTATGCAAGGTAAAGGGAAATGATCCTTCGGGCAGGCCCGATTGAGGTGTTTGAAGCAATTCACATTCGGAGTGAATTGTTCTTCTTTGTCACCATGACCACATTCGCCAACCACTCGGAGTGGTAAACCTCGCGGATGAACTCGACAGCTAGGAGCCGAGCGATCTCTTTGCCAATTGCCCTACGCTTCTCCATGGAGGAGCGGCGCAGGTGTTCCTTGACGGGCTTGACCTTCGAGTCCACTCAAAGGCGGTGCTCATCCAGTTCCCTGGGAACCCCCGACATGTCAGACGGCTTCCATGCGAAGTTATCCCAGTTCTGATGGAGGAATTGGATGAGCCCAACTTCCTATTTGTCACCGAGTAAAGTGTAGATGTTTATCCCAGAAGAACTCGGATCGGTGGGGTGGATGTGGACCTGCTAGGTCTCCTCAACCGATTGAAAGGCGGACTCGATAGCCGGCCGTTTCCACTTGAGCAGATGAGCTGAACCCACTGCCTTCGTGTATCCATCGAGCTTGGCAGCGAGGACCTGCTTGTTGGCGATCCTAGAGCCTTGCTGGAGGCACTCTTCGGCGATATTCCGATTGCCAGTCACCATGATCACGCCTTTCAGCCCTGGCATCTTAAGAATAAGATACACGTAACCCAGAAGGCATAACTAACCACTCATACAATCCAAACTTAGTTTTAAATGTTGTTTTCCGTTCATCTCCCAATTTCATGCGAATTTGATGGCATCCACTACGCAAATCAACTTTGGAGAAAATTGTAAAGCCACTTAATTCATCAAGCATATCATCTGGCCTAGGAATAGGATGATGATAATGAATAGTAATATTATTAATGCCTCTACAATCAACACACATACGCTATATACCATCCTTTTTGGCACTAGAATAATAGGAACAACACAAGGACTAAGAGATTCGCGTATATAACCTTTGTCGAGCAGTTCTTGTACTTGACGCATAATCTCCTTCGTCTTCTATGGATTGGTGTGGTATGGTGCACGATTGGGTAGCGATGCACCGGGAATTAAGTCAATATGATGCTCAATCCCTGTAATAGGTGGTAATCCCGGTGGCACGTCTTGTGGAAAGACATCACTAAACTCTTGCAAAATGTTGATGGCAGCAGGAGGCAAAGAGGAAGGCATGTCCTCAAATGAAAATAATACCTCTTTGCATACGAAAGCATAGCAAACAGATGTAGTAATATCCAAATCGGCAATATCAGATTTTGTGTCAAGTAACAACCACTCTTCAGTTTTATTTCAGATGCAACACTCGACGATGGTTTATTAGGCTTATTGTGTTGCTCAAATTCCTTTGCTACAATCTGATTTTCACACTTATGTAGGTCCTTTTTTGCTTTATTATCTCTAGCAATGTCATCTTTCATAATATGTTCAGGAGACATAGGAAGCAAAGTTATATTTTGATCCTTATGAACAAGAGTATACTGATTTGTCCTACCATCGTGTACAATTTTTTTATGAAATTGCCATGGTCTACCAAGTAAAACGGAGCATGCTTGCATGGGTACCACATCACAATCAACAAAGTCAGAATATGTAGCAATGCTAAAATGCACACGAATGGTACGTGTTACCTTTGTTGGAAATATGCCCTAGATGCAATAATAAAATAGTTATTATTATATTTCCTATTTAAAGATAATTGTTTATTGTCCATGCTATAATTGTATTGAATGGAAACACAAATACATGTGTGGATACATAGACAAAATACTATCCCTAGTAAGCCTCTAGTTGACTAGCTCGTTGATCAAAGATGGTTAAGGTTTCCTAGTCATAGACAAGTATTGTCACTTGATAACGGGATCACATCATTAGGAGAATGATGTGATGGACAGGACCAAAACTATAAATGTAGCATGTGATCGTGTTATTTTGTTGCTACTGTTTTCTACATGTCAAGTATACATTCCTATGACCATGAGATCATGTAACTCACTCACACCCGAGGAATGCCTCGTGTGTATCAAACACCGCAATGTTACTCAGTGACTATAAAGGTGCTCTACAGGTATCTCTGAAGGTGTCCGTTGAGTTAGCTTGGATCAAGATTGGGATTTGTCACTCCGTATGACGGAGAGGTATCTTGGGGCCCACTCGATAATACAACAACACAAAGAAGCCTTGCAAGCAATGTGACTAAAGAGTTAGCCACGGGATATTGTATTACAGAATGAGTAAAGAGACTTGCCGGTAACAAGATTGAAATAGGTATGGAGATATCGACGATCAAATCTCGAGCAAGTAACATACCGAAGAACAAAGGGAATGATATACGGGATTAACCGAATCCTTGACATAGAGGTTCAACCTGTAAGATCTTCGTAGAATACGTAGGATCCAATATGGGCATCCAGGTCCTGCTATTGGATATTGACCGGAGAGTGTCTCGGTCATGTGTACATAGTTCTCGAACCCGCAGGGTGTGCACACTTAAGGTTCGGTGATGTTTAGGTATAGCTAAATTATTGATGTTGGTAACCTAATATTGTTCGGAGTCCCGGATGAGATCTCGAACGACACGAGGGTTTCCAGAATGGTACAGAGAAATAGATTGATATATAGGAAGTATCCAATTGGCTTTCACAAGGTTTTTGGGCATTACCGGTAAAGTACCGGGAGTGGCGAATGGGTTCTGGAGTTCTACCGGGGGCACTCACCCAGGAGAAGACCAAAAGGGCCCCAGGGTGGTGCACCAGCCCCTAGTGGGTTGCTGGCCGGCCCAAGGGGGCCCAGGTCGGCTGAATTAGGAGAAGAGGAAAGGGGAAGGAGGCAAACCGAATAGGAAGGGGAATCCTCCTCCAAGTTGGTTTGGAGGAGGACTCCTCCTCTTTGCCTTGGCGCGCCGGCCAACCCTAGGGTTTTCCCTAGGGCGCGTACCCCTCCCTCCCACCTATATATAGTGGTGATGAGAGAGGCTTTTTGCACTCAAACCAAAGTGCAACCCTCAGTCCCTCCACCACTTCAACACCCCGTAGCTAGATTGGTCTGGCACGGCGAAGCCCTGCCGGAGTAGCTCCACACCCATCGCTGTCACGCCGTCGTGGTGCCGGAGAATTCATCTACCTCTTTGCCCCAATTGCTGGATCAAGAATGCGGGGATCTTCACCGAGTTGTACGTGTGTTGAACGCGCAGGTGCCGTCCGTTTGTTACTAGATTGGGACAGAGTTCGTGGGATGCTTGCGATTCAGATCGCGAAGACGTTCGACTACATCAACCGCGTTTCTTAACGCTTCCCGCTTAGCGATCTACAAGGGTATGTGGATCCGTTCTCCCCTCTCATAGATGATCATCACCATGATAGGTATTGCGTGTGTCTAGGAATTTTTTTGTTTCCCATGCAACATTCCCCAACAACCTTAACCTTGCCACTGTTGTTGAACCACTAGATGTAATAACGATGAGGATGTGGTTTGGTGGTGAGAGACAACTTCTCCACCATCTCCATGCTAGCTAAGTTGTTGCAACTCCCTCCATCGATGATTACGCGAACAAAACGTTCCTTCACAACCCCCTTTGTATGGAACAAGTTGTGCCTCTGATTTTGCTCACCCTGTGTTACCTTCACACTTAAAACACGTTGAGCAACTAAGCTTGCATACATGTCAGCGTAGTCAGCAACCATGTATTATATCTCTTGTTCAGTATCATCTACACCCTGTTCTTCACTTGCAATAAGAGTCACAGTCTCTGATATGTCTCCAACGTATCTATAATTTTTTATGGTTCCATGCTATTATCATGTCAACTTTGGATGTTTTATATGCATGATTATGCTATTTTTGGGACTAACCTATTAACTCAGTGCCAAGTGCGAGTTTTGTTTTTTTCGTGTTTTTGACCTTTTTCAGAGAAGAATATTAAACAGAGTCCAAAAGGAATAAAATCTGCGGGATGATTTTTTCCATAACAGAAGATACGCAGGGGACTTGAGAACAAGGCAGGAGACCTCGTGGGAGATCACAAGCCCCTAGTCGTGGCCTAGGGGGTGGCCGTGCCTAGCAGGCTTGTGGGCCCCACGTGGCTCCTTTGCCCTACCTCTTTCGCCTATAAATTCTCTAAAATCCTGAAACCAACGAAGAGAACCACGAAAATACTTTTTCGCCGTCGCAAGCTTCTGTCTCTGCAAGATCCCATCTCGTGACCGTTCTGGTGCCCTGCCGGAGGGGGATCCGGACATGGAGGGATTATTCATCAACACCATTGCCTCTCCGATGATGCGTGAGTAGTTCACCACAGACCTTCGGGTCCATAGCTAGTAGCTAGATGGCTTCTTCTCTCTCTTGGATCTTCAATACAAAGTTATCCATGATCTTCATGGAGATCTATCCCATGTAACTTTCTTTTGCGGTGTGTTTGTCGAGATCCGATGAATTGTATATTTATGATCAGATTATCTATGAATATTATTTGAGTCTCCTCTCATCTCTTATATCCATGATTTCGTATCCTTGTAATTCTCTTCGAGTTTTGGGTTTCGTTTGGCCAACTTGATCTATAATTCTTGCAATGGGAGAAGTGCTTGGTTTTGGGTTCATACCGTGCGGTGTCCTCACCCAGTAACAGAAAGGGTAGCAAGGCACGCATCGTGTTGTTGCCATCAAGGGTAAAAAGATGGGGTTTATATCATATTGCATGAATCTATCCCTCTACATCATGTGAAAGGACGTGGATGTCGCCTAGAGGGGGGTGAATAGGCGCTTTAAAATAATTAAGGTTTAGGCTTGAACAAATGTGGAATAAAACTAACCTTTAATTTGTCAATCACAACACCTACAACAACTAGGCTCACCTATGTGCACCAACAACTTATGCTAAGCAAGATAAACAACTAAGTGATAGCAAGATATATTACAATAAACAATATGTCTATCACAAAGTAAAGTGCATAAGTAAAGGGTTCGGGTAAGAGATAACCGAGGCACGGGGAGACGATTATGTATCCCGAAGTTCACACCCTTACGGATGCTAATCTCCATTGGAGCGGTGTGGAGGCACAATGCTCCCCAAGATGCCACTAAGGCCACCATAATCTCCTCACGCTCTCGCACAATGCAAGATGTCGTGATTCCACTAAGGGACCCTAGAGGGCGGTCACCGTATCCGTACAAATGGCAAACCTTGGGGCGGTCACCGATACCCTTACAAATTGCTCGGGGCAAGCTCCACAACCTAATTGGAGACCCTCACGCTTGCCCGGAGCTTTACACCACAATGATTGAGCTCCAAGACACCACCAAGCTTCTAGGACGCCAAAGCATCTAGGAAGAACAATCTCTAGGGTACTAAGTACCAAAAGGTAATAGGGCTTCTCAAACTTCACTTCCACGAATCACCGTGGGGAACTCAAACTGATGCAACTCATGCAATGGCAAGAACACACAAAGTGGTCAAGTCCGTCACACTCAAATCCCTCCACAACAACAAAAGCTATGGAGAGATATGAGAGGAAGAACAAGGAGCTCACAAAGAACTCCAAGGTCTAGATCCAAGGGGTTCCCCTCACATAGAGGAGAAAGTGATTGGTGGAGATGTGGATCTAGATCTCCTCTCTCTTTTCCCTCAAGAACAAGCAAGAATCATTGGAGGGATTGAGAGTTAGCAAGCTCTAAGAATGTCAACAATGGAGGTAGAACAGGAGCTCAACGGATGGATAAGACCAAGGGGGAAGAAGACCCCCTTTATATAGTGGGGGAAGGAATCAGACCGTTACCCCCACTTACAGCCCAAGCCCAGCGATACTACCGCTGGCTCTAGCGGTACTACCGCTAACCCTCCGGCGGTACTACAGCTGGCTCGAGCGGTACTACCGCTAACCCTCCGGCGGTACTACCGCTGGCTGCAGCGGTACTACCGCTGACCCTCCAGCGGTACTACTGCTGGCTGCAGCAGTACTACCAGTGAGCCCATGGTAGCGCAAATATACTACCGGGCCAACCACCGCCAAGAAAGTCTTCGCAAAAAGTCCGACGCAGTACAACCGCAAAGATTACGGTACTAAAAGTCCTGGAGCGGTACTACCGCTGACCAGAGGCGGTACTACCACCAGCTCTAACGGTACTACCGCTAGGGCCAGCGGTACTACCGCCAGCTCTAGCCGTACTACCGCTAGGGCCAACGGTACTACCGCTAGCCACTGAAACAGCCATAACTTTCGCATACGAGCTCCGAATCGAGCAAACCCAAGCTTGTTGGATTCAGGACGACAAGAGCAATCCAAACAGCGATGTGAGACCTCTATGAATGAAGAACCGGAAAAAACTCCAACATCGGAAACATCATAGTAGATGCATATGGACTCCGTTTTCGATGAACTCGAGCTTGTCATGAAGATGACCATAAGCTCTAAAACTCACAAAGAGAAACACCAAATAAGAACCAAGAAATATGATGCAAGGATGCCAATGGTTTGAGCTCTCAACGAACGATACGATCAAGCTAATTACTTGAGAGCCCCCCTTGACAGTACAACATTCTATCCTAAACAGAAAACCTATCAAGGGCAAACCTATACCTTGCACCTCGACCTCTTGAGCTAGATGATGATGATCTTGGCTTCCTCAAGATGGACCGCCTTTCTTGATTGCTCCCCCATACTCACTATGGGTGATCCACTCTTCAGCATATCTTCACAAGTCCATTGCCACCACAATGGACGGCAAGCTTCAAGCATGATATCTTCGTGCTGATCCACTTGAACTTGCACACCGCAATCTTGATGACGATCACAACTTGACGTCATACTTCATGGGTTGTATGAGATCTTCCCTTTGACGCAAGCCCATGGAAACACACCTAACCCCCACATAGAACTCTCACGAAGACCATGGGTTAGTACACAAACACGTAATCGACAATGCTTACCATACCATGGGATCACTTGACCCCTCTCGGTACATCTTGTACGCTTTGTGTGTTGATCATCTTGATTTACTCTTTGTCTGAGATCTTGATCAACCTTGTGTCTCTATGCCCATTCTTTGGATAATACCTTGAATACCATCTTGGTCATCATATAAACTCCTTGAACCCAACAGATGGACTTCAAGAAGTGCCTATGGACAAATCCTATAAATGTAACTTAAGGCAACCATTAGTCCATAGGAATTGTCATCAATTACCAAAACCACATATGGAGATATATGCTCTAACATCATGTCATCTTGCTTAAGGCGTTACTCTGTTTGTTATGAACTCAATACACTAGATGCATGCTGGATAGCGGTCGATGTGTGGAGTAATAGTAGTAGATGCAGAAAGTATCAGTCTACTTGTCTCAGACGTGATGCCTATATGTATGATCATTGCCTTAGATATCGTCATGACTTTGCGCGATTCTATCAATTGCTCGACAGTAATTCGTTCACCCACCGCAATACTTGCTATTATGAGAGAAGCCTCTAGTGAACACTATGGCCCCCGGGTCTACTTCACATCCTATATTCAAATCTAAAAAATTACTTTGTTGCACTTTTCACCTTCAGATCTCACGTTGCAAATAATCGTGAAGGGATTGACAACCCCTTTTTCGCGTTGGGTGCAAGTTTGTTTGTTTTTGCGTAGGTACATTGGTGCCTCATCTTGATACTCCTACTGGATTGATACCTTGGTTCTCAAACTGAGGGAAATACTTATCGCTACTTTACTTCATCACCCTTTCCTCTTCAAGGGAAAAACCAACGCAAGCTCAAGAGGTAGCAAGAAGGATTTCTGGCGTCATTGTCGGGGAGTATTCAAAGTAAAGCATATCCAAGTAACTATCGCAAACTCATCACTTGCATTTACATTATTTTCCTTTTGCCTCTCGTTTTCCTCTCCCCCACTTCTGAAGAAAAAAACAAAATTTACAAAAATATTTTCCTTTTTCATTCGCCCTTTTCTTTCGCTTGCTTTTTTTTGTTTGCTTGTGTGGGTTAGTCTACCTATCCTTATGGCTAGTCCTATCGCTTTGAACGTTACTCCTGAGAGCGAAGTTCTTAATTTCAAACAAAACAAGGGAGAAAACTTAAAGGATGCTTGGTATAGAATTTGCAATGCTCAGAATAAATCTACTCGTAAGCAATCTACTACCGTTCTACTTCACAACTTTTATGTGGGTATTTCCCCTTGGAATAGGTATGTTCTTGACACCATCGTAGGCGGAAATTTCTTGGGTAGCCATACCGTTGATTCTTATGGTGCTTTAATAAATTTGGTAGGCTCATGTGATGCGTAGGCTGGATGTCATTGAAAATAAAGTTGCTACGATAGAACTCATTGAAAATTTGGATAAAAAGATCCACAATCAAATCACTCAATATGGATCCAAGGGGGGAATGACTTTGAAAAATTTAAAGGAGAAGGAACCCACAGTTAACGAAAAACTAGGTCATGATTTCGCTAGAATTGGCAAACTAGAGGATGTTATAACCAACTTGGGTTCCGCTTTTGCTGCTGTACAGAACGCTCCAAATTTTGCCCACAATAAGGCCACTAAGTTTGTTTTTGTTCCTAAAAACAGTGGTGAACCATCTAGTAAGAGATATGAAGATCTTAAAATGTTGAGCGTTCACCCTACAAGTGGTCCCAGCACAAAAGACGATGATACTTGATTCTATCGCCTTATGCCTAGCTAAGGGCGTTAAACAATAGCGCTTGTTGGGAGGCAACCCAATGAATTTATTTTTGTTTTTTACTTTCTGTTTTGTTGTGTCCACACCATCATAATTCTCTTATGATTGTGTTTTTTTATGTTTCTTTTAGTGTTTGTGCCAAGTAGAACCTTTATGATTAGTTTTGGTGATAGTTGTTTAATCATGCTGAAAAAGACAGAAACTTTGTGCTCACGAAATTATTTTTAATTCCTATACAGAAATAGCTTTTGAGTTGATTCTTTTTGCTTCTGGTTGATATGCAAATTTCCCTAATTTTTATAATTTTTCAGAATTTTGGGATACCAGAGGTATACGAAGTATACAAATTACTACAGACTGGTCTGTTTTTTGACAGATTCTGTTTTTGTTGTGTTGATTGCTTATTTTGATGAAACTATGGTTAGTATCGGGGGGGGTACTAGCCATGGAAAAGTGAGAATACAGTAATATAACATTAATTAAAATGGAAATTAAGTTTACTACAGTACCTAAAGAGTTGGTGGTTTGTTTTCTTATGCTAATGATATCATGAGTTTCTATTTAAGTTTTGTGTTGTGAAGTTTTCAAGTTTTGGGTGATGTTCTCATGGACAAGGGAATAAAGAGTGGAAAGAGCTTAATCTTGGGGATTCGCAAGCCAAATTCAAGGACACAAAAAAGCCTAAGCTTGGGGATGCCCTGGGAAGGCATCCCCTCTTTGCGTCTTCAATCCATCGGTAACGTTACTTGGAGCTATATTTTTATTCACCACATGATATGTGTTTTGCTTGGAGCGTCGTGTATTATAAGAGTCTTTGCTTTTTGTTTTGTCACAATCTTCCTTGTTTCACACCTTTTTGAGAGGGACATGCACTCATCGTGAATTTGCTAGAATGCTCAATGAGCTTCACTTATATCTTTTGAGTTAGGCAATTTAGCTCGCATGTGCTTCACTTATATCTTTTGAGCTAGATAACTTTGCTCTAGTGCTTCACTTAAATCTTTTTAGAGCACGGCGGTGTCATATTTTGTAGAAACAAAAACTCTCGATCTTCACTTATATCTTTTTGAGAGTGCTCTCTCTAAGTAACTTGGTAATTGGTGTGTGCTATGAAATTAGTCCTGAATATTATAGGCATCCAAAGAGGATATAATAAAAACTTTCATATTCAAGTGCATTGATTAGTAAGAAAAGTTTGACTCCTCACAATTAGTTTTGAGTTACGGATATGGTAATATTAGAGTTATGTTAGTAGGGTGTTGTGAATCTAGAAATACTTGTGTTGAAGTTAGTGATTCCTGTAGCATGCACGTATGGTGAACCGCTATGTTAGGAAGTCGGAGCATAATTGATTTATTGATTGTCATCCTTTGTGTGGCGGTCGAGATCGCGCGATGGTTAACACCTACCAACCCTTCCCCTAGGAGTATGTGTTTAGCACTTTGTTTCGATTACTAATAAAACTTTCGCAATAAGTATATGAGTTCTTCATGACTAATGTGAGTCCATGGAATATACGCACTATCACCCTTCCACCATTGCTAGCCTCTCTAGTACCGTGTAACTTTCGCCGGTGCACAAACCCACCATATACCTTCCTCAAAACAGCCACCATACCTACCTATTATGGCATTTTCATAGCCATCCTGAGATATATTGCCATGCAACTTCCACTGTTCCGTCTCATGACATGTGTCGTCGCCTTCATATTGCCATTGCATGATCGTAAGATAGCTAGCGAGATGTTTCAACATCATACGCTAAGCTAGATCGTTGCACATCCCGGTACACTACCGGAGGCACTTCACATCATTCTTCTAAGTATTGAGTTGTAAGTAAATAAAAGTGTGATGAGCATCATTATTAGAGCATTGTCCCATGAACAAATAGCAGCTACAACACGTCTATCTTCAGGAAATTGTAAGCATGTAAAATGTTGCTCTATTTCTAACTCCCAAGTAAGATATATATCAGGAACATATCGACCATCAAATGTAGGAATATTCAATTTAAGTTTAGGGAGATGGTCATGATACCGTACATGAGGGGGTGGTGCAGCCCTACCATTGCGATTGTATCCATGTGGATGACATATGACTTGTGGTGGTGGTTGTTGTCCCACGTGTTGATTTAGAGAAACCTCCCCCTCATCAACGTAATCACCATCATAATTCTCATTCTGCTCAGCCACAGAAACCTCAATAGTAGTAGCAGGAGCAACAACACCAGAATTCTGAACTTCGCCGGAAGGCACACGTCGCGCTCGTCCACCCATGTCGGGACCACGTTGTTGTCGTCGTTGTTGTTGTTGGACAGGACGGAAGGTGCAGCTGGTGGTGGTAGACGGGCAAGCACCTCGGTGAACTTGGCATCCATCTTGGCGTCGAATGTGTTCTCCAAACCATCTAGCTTCTCCATGGCCTCTTCAAGGCTGGCCACGAAGTCTTGTACCTGGTTAGCCATCATTTGCTGAAATTTATTATGGAGCTCCTGGTTGGTGAGACTCTCCCAGTCGATCTCGTCGGCTTGTGATCTTGGCATGGTTAGCAGCAATAGGAACACAGAAGAATATGAACCTACAGACTACTAGGAAGTGGTGGTGGTGGTGGTGTGTCACAAATCTGTCAAGAAAATCTCAAATTCTTACCAGTTCTTACCCAGCAGCACGTGGTGATCGACAACTGGTGTAGTCAAAACTCTCAAAGCTTGGATAGAGCAATTTCTAGGTGGTGTCAAACACACGATATAGACGTATGTCGAGCTAGGAAGCCTTATAATATGGTAAAAAAAAGGGTCAGCAATAATCAGTTCAGAGATGCAAAGTTGAAAGAACGCTCAATGATGGAACCGTGCTAGTCCTAGGCAAGACCGTGCTAGAGACGCGGGCCTAGAACACCAACAAAAGCACGATGCTACACGTGATCAACAGAAGAGCACACTCTGATTTTTTTTGCTCTTTTTTTGGCGCCTCTTTTTTCTCACAAAATCACTATAACGACGAGTGTCTCAAACTCTTCCATAGGCCTATAAGCAGGATATGCACAAAAAAATTGATTTTTTTTCTGGAGCAATTCGGGGCTGTGACGATCAAAATTGCAACAAAAATCACTATGGTGGCGAGTGTCTCAAAACTCTCTAAAAAGTATAACAATACGATAGGGGAAAAATCACCCTCCAAAATTTTGGCCTAAAAAGTGGTGTGAAAAGCATGCCACACTCTTTTTTTTCGAAACCTACTCAGGTAAGGAAACGCGAAACCGAAAACAAGAGGATCTCGAAATTAACCTAATACGGAAAGGACTTGGACTAGGATTGGTGGTGGATATGAGGTGGTGATATATGGTAGCAAGAATGATGGTGGCGTGGTGGTGGTATACGACAGCAGTGATGATGGTAGTGTGGTGGTGGTATATGGCAGCGATGAAAGATGGCGCGGTAGCGGCGTGACAACCTGTAAACAGAACTCAAAACTCTAAAGGACTGGACACTAAGACCAGCAACTCGACACGACGAGGTAACTACAAATTCAACAAAGCAAAATATTGCAAAGACTATGCAAAGGCTCAGATTGGTTCGGATATGATGATCTAACCCTAATTTTTTTGTGGCTTTTCCGACTATAGGTTTGAAGAACAGGCGCGATCTAACTACGAAAAACTGGTAAAATCTCACCGAGCAACCTGGAAATCAGATACCACTTGATAGAGGCAAAGTTGTCATTATCTTTCGATGAGATGGTGGTTATCGTTTTGGTGGAGTAGACTTTGACGATCTGACTACGAACGTGTGAGGACATTGCGCCTTTGCAATTGCTAAACCAACTCCAAGAGGTTATTGACCACGCCGGAGCACGATCAACCTGACCACGAGGGTCTGTTTCCTGCACACAAACGAAGAACAAGCAAGAAACTAAGATTGCAATCCGGAAATTGCGAATATAAAAGGAAAGCTTTGTTGATGAAGGTGGGGTTATGTGACGCCTCTGTCTCGTCGTGGAACACAAACGAAGAACGTGAAGTTGTAGCTATGGCAAACTTGTAATATAAACAAAACCCAAGCCTAAACGGTGCCCTAAGGGTTGTATATATGAGGGAATAGAGGGGTTCGTGACCCTTGGAGTAGGGGTCCGAAAACGACCCTAAACTCGGTTTCCACACACATAGAGACTCAAAAAATAGCCTATAATATGGTATTTCAAAATTACATGGGCCTGGCCCAAAAATAAGGTGGTGCAACACCTATAATAGCGTATGGATGAAATTTATAAAGTGGCGTCTTGAATATTTCGTCCAAGCCTTCATGCTCTCCTTATGGTGGCTTCAAAGTGCGAAAATCATGAGTGGAAGCTCAATTGTTCTTTCCCGCGCGTGCACCTTCTTCTCCATGCTTGATCCCGCTCCAACAGACATCCTTCTTGACCATGCTAGGTCCTTCATTCATAAGTACAACAAAAGTATCTAACTTAGGCAGCATCATATGTTCATGAACATTAGAAGGATTTAGAAGAAATGAAGGTACCTCGTAATTCAATTGGCATGCGTGAGCACTAGTAACTGGTCCAGTATGTATAGCAGCTGGGGTTCTGGGTGTAACAATGGTATTGATGTCCTTATCAAGGAGCCCGGGAGTGGCTTATATAGAGTACACCACGATCGATCGAGCTTCATTACAAGGTGAGTTAATGCTAATAACTACGAAAGTTACTAGGAATGACGGCTATAACTCTGGTGTTACTCGTAACGGGCGTCTTCACTGCACTTCATGCGATAGTTTAAACCCTTATCCGTTGCTGCCTCTTCGATGTCCTCGCCTTGCCGTGGTCCGAGTGCCTGGGTACGTCCGACTGACGCAAGGCGATCCGAGTTATCTCATGTAAATTGAATGAGGGCACATTTATCCCAGTGAGGTCGCGACTATATTGATGACTCGTAGGACACTGATATCCGTGCAGGGCCTTAGGTGGGCCTAGGGAAACAGATCCGTAGGATTATCCCTAATGTAGAACCCCGTCAAGGACCATGTTGAACTTAGACATACACTTAACTTAAGTGTGATTCCATGCTAAACGCATTTAGGCGGCAACTAAATAGATATTTTAACTAAACTGCTCGAACGTTGTAGACGATGAGCTCGAAGCGGTACCCGAAGATCATGGTCGTAGGTTAACTGACGGACGAACAAAGTTTTTCTTCAGTGTTGCTCGCCAGGAACGGATACCTGGCAGTCAGCGAGCAGTTCCGACGGCAAGCGACCGTAGGATTTGATGACGAGTAGATGATAGTTGCGGTGGGCCTTCGGATGCGACCAGTACGACGGGTATCTTCGTGTGCGGGCTCTAGGGGATTTATTTTGGTTCGGTAGTGGCCATGTACCTAGTAAGATTTATTGAATGAATACATATGAATTCAACATTTTCTGCTATCAATCACTTAAAAACAATTGAACTCTACCAATTGACTTCCATGGTGTACTTCAGACAGCTATAGAATCACATAATAATGAAATTACCTAATAAGTTGGGATAAAACCATGTAAAAATATGTGAACTCTAGTAGAATATTTCACAGTCATCACACAATCCATGAATGTGGTACAACGTTGTCTCCCGACGACAAGGCAAAGTGGTGGGTCCATTCATAAGAAGAACGGTCAAAATCGAACTGTCGTCTTTGGTGACTAAATATGGGTCCCTCATGTGAGGACGGGTCAAACATGATGGCAAGTTTGGCTGAACTAACGGAACCAACATCAATTGCATCTTGTGTGTGGTGAAAAAATGGCAAGAATTATTGGCACACACGATTGAGAAAAAAGTTAGTGGCAGAGTCCTCATTTCAGCGATATGTAGTGGCACAGTTAAAACTTACATTAACTTCTTCCGTTTATGTTACAGTTGTCGCAACTGATTAAACAAGTTTCCACACAAATTGGTGCGGGATTAATTTGTGCGTGTGCTGGTACGAACATGTTGCAATCTTTCCTCAGGGAAATTAGATTTTTTTTTCCCCTTAGTGTGTGCTAGCGTCTCCTGCATGAGCGACGATTTTAGGTAACGCGGTTTATGGGTAGCCAGTTCCTGCTCCATGCATTTGGTGAGGTTGCCAGCAAGCGCGGTGTTCATATTGGTCATTGATTATGTATGTCAAGGCTAGTTTGCATCTGTGCTTATGTGTTGGTTTAAAACAAACATACAGACTGTTAAGACGTGGAAAGAATGATGTTGATACACATACAATGACTAGGTTACTTATATAATCACCCAGTTTAACTTCATAGTATATATATATATATATATGTGTATATATATATATATATATATATATATATGTATCCATGTATCCTTCCCTGCTGTAACGTGTTGGGTTTTGTAGGAAAATTTTGTGTGGACAACATTCTAGGCCTTTGCTAGTCTTTTTTTGTTTCGACGGAGGTAATTATCTTCCTTGATTCGTGCCACTGCAGCGAAAGCGTTACAAAGCCTCGTCAAGAGGAATGGACCTACGATATCTCTTTGCTGCCGGTCACAAGCTTCCGCTGCTGCTCTCCTGCATGCTACTCCCCCTGTCGCTAAATATAAGTCTTTGTAAAGGTTTTACTAGGGGACTACATACGGATGTATATAGACATATTTTAAAATATAGATTCAATCATTTTGCTTTGTATGTAAACCCTAGTAAAACCGTTTAAAAGATTTATATTTAAGAATGAAGGGAGTAGATCTCTACTCTAAAGCTTTCATGAAGCCCGTGCATCTAGATTATGAGCTCTAACCGATGGGAGAATAATAGACACGTGAGGAAGAAGTTGATGGGGGACTGTTAGTCACTGCTCGGTAGGATCTGTCGAGAAGAAGGGATCACATGGCGAGGGGATAAACCTTATTATGATGCATAATGTGGGATGCATGAGTTCCATCCTTGCTGTTAATATGGACGAATAGTAAACTCATGGAAAGCTGGAAACGAGGCGAGTGTTTTTTAAGTTTTGAATGCTCGCTCTCACATAATATTCTTGAGACTATTGATAAACCTTAGTTTGCGATGAACCCACATTAGTGGGCACAGGGTCTATAGCTCCGGCCCGTAAAGGGTTTTAGTCCTGGTTCACCAACCGGGACTAAAGGGGCGGGATTAAAGGCCTAACCTTTAGTCCCGGCTCTGTTTCAAACTCGGATCAAAGGTGCTCCATGTGGGCGCCTCGGAGCGTCCTCAGGGGCAGGCCCTTTAGTCCCGGGTCTTAACACGGGTCGGGACTAATGAGTTTCAGATTTTGTTTATTTTTGGGTTTTAGGGTTTTAGGGTTTAGCTGTTCGGGAGATTAACGTGATGCCTCGTTTGGTGTTCGGGAATTAGTTTTCGTATAATTCTAAATAGAAATAATTATGCATATATATATATATATAAGATTAACTTATCTTACAAGCGAGTATATATATACAATTATATGGAGATCTGAATTATCGGGACTAGAGCCCGTCTATTCGATTACATGGACCAACATCAGTAATGGCCCCTAGCTACACTAAATCGTCATTTGTCATCTATAGCTTCCGTCGTCAGAAAGGTCGCAAGCTCCTCTGCAACAGCAGTCGCGCGTTGCTCTGGTAGGGACTTCTCCCTCATGGCCGTGTACTATATAAGAAGAGGAGATGAATATGAATATCAATCATGATAACAAAGAATGACGGGTAAAAATAGAGGTGTGAATGTTCATTGCTTACGTCGTATTTGTGATCCTTGTGCTCAGAGGTAAACGTGCGAATGGTCTCGCAAACATAGTATCCGCATAGATGCGTCCCCCGTGGCTGCTGGTCGCACTTTACGAGAATAGAATATATATAATCAAAATAATAATCTAGCATCATAAATATATTGAAAATAGAAGTATATCATACTACTACTTACCTGAGCCGCTCTAAAGGTCAGCTTCTCACGCTCGATACCGGGAGTCACGCACTTGAACCGCTTCCAAACCCTGCCCGACAAGGAAAATGATTTGCTAAGTTTTTCATTAATTGATATATCAGAAAATCATCGAAAGAGACCGATAGAGCGCAAGAATGATTGAAATTACCCTTGGAGCATGTCCTGCAGGCTTTGGAAATGTTCCAAGGGTCTCGATAATGGGTCGAAGGCATCAACTCTTCCCTTATCAATATGAATGTCCAACATAATCCAATGAAAGCTGCACATGTGTATATATATATATATGTCAGTAACTTATCAATTACACTTATAAGTGAATGGACACAACAGAGTAAAGACCCTCACCTGAAGTTGTATGGTAACAGTATGTGGTCACAGAAATTTTGATCTGTTAGAAACCTTAGAAGGTTTTCCTCCGTCTCCTTGGGTTTATCAGTTAGCGTCGCTATATGTATTTTATCTGGGTCAATAAACTCAATATTTAGGATGTTCCTATTTTTATAATCCAGAATCTTCATTCTGCATAATAGAGTACAAGTTATATGTAGACAATGGATTGAAATAACTAAACAAGTTATATGTAGACAACGAATTGAAAAACTTACAGACAATAGCAACTCATAAGCGATTTGTCGAGGGCGTCGGCATTGTACATCTGGAAGAGTTCATCAAAGTCGATATGGATTTCTTCGGGGCGGTCGTAGTACTCCCGTGGGACACTCACCACGATCGTCGTTCTCCCATTCTTTGATTCACTTAAGTACCATGTATGCAAGTAACGCATATTTGTTGGGAGATCATCTTTGCTGACCAAAGGCGCTCCCATGACAAACTGTGGCTTAGGGGCTACCACGACCTTGGGTAACCTGTCGTCTTAGGAAGCCAGAACGTCTTCAACCGGGATACCCCATTCATCCGCCCACTTCTTTGCTAATTCCAAATCTTGCCCCTGCACCAGAGGGGGGACATTCTCGGGTAACACCCTGAGGGGTGGGATCGACTGTTTGGCCTGTTGTCCAAGCTGAGGAACGTCTGATCTTTTTTTGCTTGTAGTTGAACTTGATTTTCTCCCACTTGCACTTGCACGTGATCTGCTCTTTTTCACTTCCTTCTGCAATGTGCGAGTATAGTCATCAGGCTTATGGTGTAAGTCATACTGTGATGGAAGGTTCGTGAAGTATTTTGCAAATGCTATTTGCTTCTCGGTGTATTCCGAGCGGGGCTCGGGTTCCTTCTTTTTCATCTGCGCATCATGATGTTCCTTTCCTATGCTGGCGTTTTCCTCGGCGGTACGATCATAAGGTCTGATAGGAAGATTAGCATGAGGTACCTTTGGGAGGGGCGACAGTTTGCGCTTTGGTGAGCTCTGTCGCTTAGAAATCATCGACGGAGCGTTCTTTTTGGCACGCTTTCGCTTAGTATCCGGAGCGGGCGGCGGCGGAGACGGACGACCCAAGTCCAGCGGCAGTGATCGAGATGGACTCGTGTTGTGCTGGTCGTCTTCATGTGGAGGGCTTGGAGGTGATGGAGGTGTAGGTGACCTGCGACGACTCGAAGGCGATGTTGTCCTTGGGGTTGAGCCTGGAAGCTTGATGTAGTTCTTGTCCCATAGGATGACTCCACCCAGTACTTCTCCGAGTGTCCTCTCATCTCCGGGTCCAGCTATGTCGAGCTCCATATCATGAAACTCCGCCATGATTTCATCCACCCCGACTTTAGCAAAGCCAGCTGGAATCTCACGGCCATGCCAGCATGCATCAGGGCCAGAAGGTAAAGCTTGTCCGACGGCCACCTTCATGGATATGTTCTTGAATTTCTCATGGAGTTCACATGATGTTGACTCCTTGATTCCATCCACGGGGTAGCCGGGACCACCCTCTATCATTCTTCGTGCATCGTCGGGCGGGGCCTCAGATTCAGCCACGCTGCTTTCCGCTTAGATGGGGCGCCGGTAATATCGAGTGCAGGATCTTCCTGGCGCGCTACTCCTCTAAGCTCATCAATCTGCTTTTGTTGCTCGTTAATCCTGGCAAGCAACTGGTTGAACTTGTCATTCTCCTCATCCTGCTGTCGCTTCTTTGTTCTCGCTCGGCTTCTGTAAGTGTCTTGGTCTCTGGCAAACCCAAGCCACCACGGGTAAGAAGGACCGAAGCCTCGCGTTCGTCCTCCATGTTCGTCATTGCCGAGGACCAGTGTGAGCAAATCTTTCTCTCTATCTGCAGTGAACTGTCTTTTTCCCTCCTTAATTTCTTTCACTATCTTTTTCCAATTCTCCCTGGGTATCCTAAGACCGTCACTGCAGATGAGGTCCCCTGTTTCTTCGTCGTACGAACCACCATGCGCAAGGAACCAATTTCTTGCTCTCAATTCCCACTCATCATGGAGTGGTTCAGGTATGATGCCTTTAGCTAGCAGATCTTGCTCTTTCTTATCCCACTTTGGGATGGCAGTCTCATAGCCCCCTGGCTCCAGCTTGTGGTGATATTTCTTCTTGTCGGCATTTTTCTTGTTCTTTTCTGATAATGCTTGGGCATCTTCTGTCTCCTTGTACTCTTGAAATGCCTTCCAGTGATTCGCCTGCTTGGCTAGATACCCCTTGAATACTCGCACTTTCTTTGTCTTCAGATAGTTTTTCCATAGCTTCTTCTTCCAGCTACGGAACAGTTCGGCCATCTTCTTTAGAGTCCACTGCTTGACTTCGGCCCTCGGTTTTTTTGCGGCTCTTCATTCTCACATTCTGGCAGGTTGAAATGTGACATGAGATCATTCCAAAGATTATCTTTGTACCTTTCGGTGACATAGTCACTATCGGCTTCTCCTTTGCGCTTGTTCCACTCCCGAACACTGATCGGGACGTGATCCCTAACGAGAACTCCGCATTGCTTCTTGAATGTGTTAGCAGCATTCTTAGGAAGCTTGGGTTCGCCCGTAGGCAATATCACCTCAAAGGTCTAATGCGTCCGTGCATCCAACTTTCTAGTCGGGCCTCGTTTCGTAGCTTTTCTCGATGTGGAGGCCTAAGAGGGAGAAACATTCGTCAAATGAATGTATATGTATACAATATAGAGCTATCTCCAATATTTTTCACATATTACAAGTGATTGTAGAACTTCATATGTATACCTCGCCGGACTTTATTATTTCTCCACCGGCTTCTCCATCAGTGGAGCTATCACCTTCTCCGTCATTGGACCTATCTCCTGCCCCATTGGCTTCATCTTCGTGTCGGTCGACCTCCATTCCATATCCGGAGGGGTTTAGATATGACGACGGAGATTCAGCTGGTTCAACGTCGGGGCCGTCTTTGATTATATCTTCGAGAAGTTCTTCCTCTTCGAGGTTCCTGATATGTGGATCCATAGTTCTGCAAAAAATGGACATTTGATTAACTAATAAACTAACAAACTATATAAGAGGGGTTGGAAACTTCAAAGTGTGCACAACCTGGTTCGGCCCACAGTTGTAAAAGTTCATCAACTAATGGCCTTAGGTACACATCAATATCGTTGCCGGGTTGCTTTGGACCTTGGATAAGCACTGACATCATAATGAAGTTCCGCTTCATGCACAACCAAGGAGGAAGGTTTTAGATACATAGAGTAACGGGCCAGGTGCTGTGACTGCAACTCTGCTCCCCAAAAGGATTCATGCCATCTGTACTCAGACCTAACCATAAGTTCCTTGCGTCAGGTGCAAATCTCGGGAACTCTCTCTCGATTTTTCTCCACTACCGACCATCAGCGGTGTGCCTCAACTTATCGTCTTTCATAAGATCTTCCATGTGCCATCGCAACAACTTCGCATGATCTTTATTTCTGAACAGACGTTTCAACCGTGGTATTATAGGAGCATACCACATCACCTTGGCAGGAACCCTCTTCCTGGGTGGCTCGCCCTCAATATCACCCGGGTCATCTTTTATGATCTTATACCGCAATGCAGTGCATACCGGGCATTTATCCATATTCTCGTACTTCTCACCGCGGTAGAGGATGCAGTCATTAGGGCATGCATGTATCTTCTGCACATCTAATTCTCGAGGGCAGACAAGCTTGTTTGCTTCGTACGTGCTGGCGGGCAATTCGTTCTTTCTTGGAAGCATCTTCTTCATCAGTACCAGCAACTTTTCGAATGACGAGTCAGTCACACCGGTCTCTGCCTTCCACTTCAGCAATTCCAGTGTGCTACCCAGCTTCTTCTGGCCATCTTCACAAATTGGGTACAACAATTTGTTGTGGTCCTGTAACATCTGCTCGAACTGCAACCTCTCCTTTTCTGTGTCACAACCTCGCCGTGCATTAGAAATGACCCGGCCAAGATCATCAGCGGGCTCATGTGGTTCCCGTTCTTCATCCTGATCTTCTTCTTCATTGTCTTCCATTGTGGTATCAGCATACTCAGGGAACATAGATCGGTAGTTGTCATCATCGTTCTCTTCTTCTTCATCGTCGTCTTCCATTATAACCCCTCTTTCTCCGTGCTTGGTCCAAACATTATAGCCCGACATAAAACCGGACCGAAGTAGGTGGCTCTGAATGACTCTTGAGAAAGTGTAATCCTTCTCATTCCGACATTCAACACATGGACAAAACATATA
The DNA here is from genome assembly GCF_904849725.1 of Hordeum vulgare subsp. vulgare. Taxonomy (NCBI): domain Eukaryota; kingdom Viridiplantae; phylum Streptophyta; class Magnoliopsida; order Poales; family Poaceae; genus Hordeum; species Hordeum vulgare. Next base: position 391,979,812 of record NC_058523.1, on the reverse strand, counting down.
GCCACCACCATGCTTGTTCGCATCGGTTGCATCTCGAAAAGAATGCACGCCTTCTCTGTAAGCGGCTGTGCGTCGATCACCGTACATCCATGGATGGCTCATCTGCGTTATACGACAGTATATCAAATACAATCACGATCCTAAAAATTAGTACATCACGGTCTAAACGAGGAAATATAGTTGCTAACCTTTTAGAATAAGTAGAAATAAAGAGGAAGAGGTTTAAGCGTGGCTCGGGCATCTCATATCGTAGTTGTGTTCGGTGAACTGAAGCGGCATCGCTCTAACACACATTTCAACAATAACACCTCTAGTGCATCAAAAAAAATGGAGAGATAGCACACACCCACACTCTTCCATCCAAGAAAAATGCAAGGAAGAGGAGAGAGGGGGCCTGTGCTATATATAGGCAGAGGACTTTAGTCCCGGTTTGAGACACAAACCGGGACTAAAGGTGGCGCACATGCGGGATGCACACCGCGTAGCCCTTTAGTCCCGGTTTGAGACACAAACCGGGACTAAAGGCTCCTTACGGGCCGGGACCAAAGCCTCGTGGGCGGCATTGCGATTTGGGGCGACGTGGCCGGGACTAAAAGGCCGGGACTAAAGGGTCCAGGCCAAAGGCCCGTTTTCCACTAGTGTCATGTACGAAACTTACAATAAACTCTAGTAGAATACTACTTCCTCCATCACAATATAAGTGCCACTGATTTAGTATAAAATTTATATTAACTTAGTACTAAATTTACGTCACTTATTTTGGGACAGAGGAAGTATTATACAATCAGCCAACACATATCCTACCATGATAAATATGGATTGGAAGCATAAGTCCGTGTGCACTTGTTCATCTATATATAATATAGTAACTATAAGCATCTCTATGTGGAATAGATTTAGTTGATTCATATGTCGGATCTGCTAGAGATGCTCTTAGCCATCCACACCACTGACAGGTCAACACGACGCTCCACCACCACCCTCCAGAACTGTCAGATGAACCCCCGATGCCACCAACTACCACCACTGACCGAATATTGGCAAGACACCCCCGATCTGTAGCCAACACGACCCCAGAATGTGCACATGTGAACATCGGCGAGCTGCCTTGCAATGGGAGCAAGGCCATGCTGGGCGGGCCACAATGACGCAGGAGGGAGGGAGCTGAAGCCGGGACAAGATTGCCACCCTGTGCCTCTAAGGGCGTGTTTGGTTGCATTCCCTACCTAGCATGGTTGTTCCCACCTATGACATGGTTAGAGTAAACATGCTGAGTAGATGCATTTGTTGTTGTTTGGTAGTAATGTATGTGTTGATACATGCTGAGGTGAGACTTCGTTTGGTAGGAAGAGGGAGGAGGAAGAGGAGGGTCGCGCGGGGAGAGGAGTCCCGGTGGGGAGGAATAGGGCGAGGCCGTCGGGGCACGGGCGAGGACGCCGCCGGGGCTAGGAAGGACGAAGAGGAGGGCCGGTGAGGCTCGAGCGAGGCACGACGGGGCTCGGGAGGGACGCCGCGGCCGGGGCTCGGGAGGGGCGCGGCGAGGCGGGGAGGGAGGGGGCGAGATCGTCGGGGCTCAGGAGGGGCACAGCGCGGCGCGGAGGGAGAGGGCAAGGTCGCCGAGGATCGGGAGGGGCGCGGCGAGGCTCGGGCAAGGCGCGGCGAGGCTCGGGAGGGGCGCGGGTGGGCGAGGGCGAGGTGGCGGGGCGAGGGAGTTGGGCTCAGCATAGCTGAGCTTAGATCGCCCCCGCGGGGGTGCTGGACTCAGCTATGCTGAGGCCCTTTTTTGCATCAGATGGACCATACCGAGTAGAGCTCTTACACCCTACCAAAGAGATAAAAGTGGGTTGAGAACGGAACTGCTGCTCTCATGCACCCTTGGAGTAGGCTACCAAACACGTCCTAACATGCAAGCAAGCCCCACGCTACCGCACATCTGCCAAGGAGGGAGACCGCCCTGCCGCCGCCCACACCGCGAGGGCTTTGCCCCAACAATGCCTGCTGGCGGGGGCGAGGGGTGGAGGAGCGGGAGGTGGGGTTCCCGGACGGCGGCGGCGGGAGCTCTTTAGGTCGCCTGCGAGGATAGCGTCTTTAGGTCGCCTGCGAGGCTAGCGACATGATAGTCTTTTTTGTATTCCGAATCTTCTACAGTGTTGTCTACCAGCCATGAGTGCTTTCACCTCCTACACCATTTGTAGCAAGCACTTAAAGAGACCGTTAGGGAAATTTATTGCCAGTATGTAACATGATAAAATATTGTTGAGGTTCATGAAATTTCAAAAGGCACGTAAAGTGCAGAGAACTTTTTTAGTTTGCATGAAAAAGCAACACTTATGCCAGTATAAGCTGTCAATTTAAAATATTTGAGTGATAAACAATAACCGAAGGCATGTTAGGAATAGGAGAATAAATATAGCTAAATACGTATGCATAACCAATTCTCTGATATGCAAAACTGGAACAGGTATTCACTAACCATGCATGTTAGAAATAGGAGAATAGAAATATGTTTTCTGTGCTACTAACTATTGCTCATACATGCAAAACCCAAAAGACAGCATTTGGGTAATAAAAAGCTTAATTTTCTGACATGAACTCGTGCGGATTTGTGCATGTCGGCTGAAATTGTTCATGGGGTTCGGCCATTATCCAGTAAGCTATCTGTAGAAACCATTATTACAACTTCCTCGGATGCATCTTTCTTCACTATGTAGACACATATGCAGGTCAATCTCACTGCTAAAATGGGTAGGACTTATCAAAAAAATCAGCAGAAATAGCAAATGACCTTCTCATTTAAAGTCAGCAGCACCCATGCACAAAGTGTAAATCTTCAACATGGTTACACCAAACAATAGTATTAGTATTGTACTAGTACAAAATAGAGTCATTTATTTTGAGACGGAGGGAGTACATGCTAAGAGAAATAATCGGGGACCTGCATGTACAGCAAAACACATGGTAGAACATATTCACTCTCTAGGTATGGCAGTAATAAATTCCCTGTTTATACAACAAACTGATTGCTAACGTCATAAATCTGAAAAAGAAGATGAACTAAGTAAAAGAGCTAAACTTGAGTAAACTAAATTCAGAGAAGAAAGAATCTTTTTCTGTAAGTCACAACTCACAACAGCTTATTTCTCCCTACACAGTACTATTCAATCTTGAGAAAAAAATTATATGCGACGCAAAATCTGATGAGAGTAATCTTCCAATAATTGAATTAACATGTTCAGGCAAAAGAAACAACTATTGCTGGTCGTGTATCATCAAATTAATACCCAAACTTGCATATTAATCTTGCATTATGTACTAAAACTTTGAACAGATCAAACCTAGGACAAACACATCTTGAACTGGACCAAATTTACTTCAAAGGTAGAATTAATATGGACCAATTTGGAACCGGGACAGTTAGGAAAAGAACAGGGTGCCATGCTTATGCATCACACAGGAAAAATTAAGGGCGTACCTAATCCCTGTTGTGCTCGACGATGGCCGTGGCTGAACCAGATGGGCAAAAGGACGGTCTCGGCAGCCGTGTTGTTAATCCATGCGGCGTCGCGCATGCCGTCGAGGCTGTGAGATGCGAGGTTGTTGGGCCCACGCACGCTCCCGCCTCCATGTTGTCTGTTTGCTAGCATGGGCGTGGGGCGTGTTTTTTTTGCCTCGACCGTGGGACGTGCGAAGAGACGAAGGGGGTTTAGTAGCTTTAGTTTTAGTTAGTGGGCTAAACATGAAAGTTTAGCTCATTAGATGGTAATCGGACAGCTAATATTTTTAGTTAGATCTGTCCTCTCATCTTTTTTAAGGTATGGTAGTAGATAGATATTCCCTCAGTTCTTAAATATAAGTCTTTTTAGAGTTTTTACTAGAAGACTATATACAGATGTATATAGACATACTTTAAAATGTAGATTCATTCATTTTGTTCTGGATGTAGTCATCTAGTGAAATATAAGACTTATATTTAAAAACGAAGGAAGTAGATAGTAGATGAAGTCACACGAATTCAATTTTTTTTGCTACAATCTCTTAAAAACAAATGAAGTCTATCGGTTGACTTCCATGGTGTACTACAATCAGAAATAGGATCACATAATTATGCAAATTACCCAACAGTTTGCGATGAACTTATGAACTTACACTAGTAGAAAACAGGGCTACCGTTCGGCCCTGGCCAGCCCATTAGTCCCGGTTCTTCAAGAACCGGGACCAATGGGGGGTATTAGACCCGGTTCGTGAGCCCAGGGGGCCGGCGGGGACTCGTGGGCATTGGTCCCGATTCGTGTGGAACCATTTGTCCCGGTTCGAGCCACGAACCGGGACCAATGGTCCTCGCTGCTGGCCCACAACCTTTAGTCCCGGTTCATGTCACGAACCGAGACAAATAACTTGCCTACATATATACCCGCCGCCGCGGCATAATACTCCACAGTGCTCTGTTTTTGTCGAGCCGGCGAGGGGAGGGTATTTGGGTGCTCTAGTTCACCTCCTATGCACATGAGGTGTTCGATCAAATGCCCGAGCCACACTAGTTAAGCTTTCTCCTCTCGAAACTCGACCTCCGAGCTCCATTTTCAACGAGACTTGTCTAGATTTAGCGGTCCGTCACGCCTCGTCCCCGCCCCGTCTTCACCGCCGTCGATCGCCCGCACCGATCTCGTCGCCGGCACCACCGTGGTGAGCCTCTTGTTCTTATCTTCTTTCTGAAAGAAAAAAATTCTGACTTCAGATAGATACTTGTCTAATTTTCTTACTTTTATTATTCCTTGTTATTATATAGTGCGATGGTTTTGGTATCCGCCCCCGTCGGCCCTCATCCTGTCTATGATTCAGATGTGGTATATATTATCTTTTCATAACTATTTGGTTCATTTATTGTTTATGACAATTATGATGACCAACGTGACATATGTTTTTAATCTAGGAGGTATGTGAACCGGAAATTCCAACCCACCTAGAAATGCTTCTCGAGAAGTTAACTTTGGTTGAAAAAGAGAACAAATACTTGAAGGAAAAATTGAAAATAATTGAGGATAAGAATATGGAAATGGAGTTGCATGTTGCCGAGGTCATTAACGATCGCAAGATGCAGATCGATGCGATGCGGTTGAAGATGGATGCAATGCGCTTGAAGATGGATGAAATGCGCTTAAAGATTAGGAATATTAGAAAATATGCCATTGATAAAGACGCTTGGTATCATTATGCTGTTGGGTCAATTGTTACCTTACTTGCGATTTTGATCGCGTTTGTTGTTTTATTTAAATATTTTACATAGTTGTATGTTGTTTTATGAGAGAACTTTATGTATTTTTTTTCAATAATAACATTTGATCACTATTATGCTTTGGTTTTAATGTGATGATGAACTTGTATTAATTTGGTCATTTCTCTATTCATTTTGTTCTGCAATGGTTTTTTGATATATACCTAATTTCATAATAGAGATGAACCGTCAATGGATGTACGGTGACCGATAAACTTTGGTGTACATTACGAACCGGGACTAATGCCCGAGTCGAAAAGGGTTGTAAATTCATTATGTGGCTTTGAATGGTGCATTTTGAACATAGAAAAACTATGGGTTGTAAATTGATGATGTGCTAGATATTTGTTATGCATTAGGGGAAGAAGGAATAGCGGCCATCATCGACGGTCGAAAAATCAGGTGAGGGAGTGTTCACCATATATGAGAGAAACTTTAATAGCAAAAAGAATTATCATAAAATAAAATTAATAAGTAATTATAAACAAAATAAAATAAAATAAATAAGTATTTGTTGTAAGTAGAAACAAAACAAAATAAGCTAACTAGCACTTTGAATTTAAGTAGAAACAAAAAAAAAAATAAAAAAAATCATTAAATGCAACTAAAATTATTAAAGTATTTTCTGTTAAAAATCATTAAAAGCAAAAAGAATTTTCATAAAGAACATTTTTGTTAGAAACTTTAATGGCAAAAAAATTATCATAAAATAAAACAAATAAGTAATTAGAAAAAAAAGTATTTTGTTGTAAGGAGAAACAAAACAAAATAAGCTAACTAAAAAAATAAACAAAACAAAAATAAAGTAAAAAACAAAACAAAAATAATGGAAAAAAAATAAAAAATAGATGCGAATTTATAGAGAAAATTCAACCTAAATTCAAAGTATTAGTTAGCGCTAACTAATACTTTGAATTTAGGTTGAATTTTCTCTATAAAGTCGTTCCTCTCCATGTTGCACCCGCGGCGGAGCTTATAAACAGGCTCGGAAGCCCTTGGCTTGGCGAGGTGGGACTAAACATTCAACCGCACCACGACTGGTATCAATGCAAAAAATAAATAAAATAAATAAAGAAAAAAATAAAACAAAAAAAACTGGGAAAAAATAAAAAAAATTGCCACCAACCGGGCCACCACGGCGTGAATACGACTAGAAACCCATCCATGGGCCAGGATTCAGGCCCGCAGTAGGCCCAAAAGGCCCATCAGGCAAAGCATTAGCAAGTAGGCCCGTAAGCCTGAAGTGGAGAGGAGCTCGAGAGGGGTGCGGCAGTGGGGCTTATAAACCACTGCGCGCCCCTCTCAACTAGCGAGGTGGGACTAAACTTTGGCCGCGACGCGGGCAGCACACGGGCCTTTGGTACCGGTTCGTGGCACCAACCGATATCAATGCCCACCCTTTAGTCCCGGTTGGTTCCACCAACCGGGACCAAAGGACCAAAGGTCACTTTTCAGCAGCCGAAAGGGCGGAAAGCGGCGGCCTTTGGTCCCGGTTGGTGGAACCAACCGGGACTAAAGGGGGGCATTGGTACCGGTTGGTGCCACGAACCGGTACCAATGGCTTTGATATATGAGCCCGCGCTTCTGAAATTTTCGTTAGTTTCTTTGATCCCTCCGACGACGCCGGCAGGCTGCCCGAGATCCCGACCACGCCTCCTCCCCCCGACCACGCCACCGCTGCCCCCTCCCCGACCACGCCGCCGTCGCCGTGCCTCTGCCCCCCGACTACGCCACCGTTGCCGCCGTCGCCGTGCTTCTGCCGCGCCCCTGACCCGCCCCGTCGACGCCGTCGCCGCCCTCTGCCCCGTCGACGCCGTCGCCGCCCTCTACCCCGACCACGCCGCCATCGCCCTGCCCCGACCACGCCGTCGTTGCCACCCTCTACACTGACGCCAACGCCGTGCCTCTGCCCCTGCCCCGACCAATCTCTCCCTCCTTGGTCAGGCCGGCGGCGCCGCCCCCTGTCCTCTCCTCTGTTTTTTCATTATATGATGTTTTTTCCACATTATGTGTATATGTGTAAGTATATGTATGTATATGTTCTTTTCATTATTAGATTTTTTGTTCATATCTATGATGATTTGTTTTTTGCATTTTTATAAAAATTGATATATGTATATGTTCTCTGTGCATATAAAAGTTAGATTTTTAGTACATTTTGGTACATTTTAGGTTAGTTTTATCTATATATGTTCTCTGATTTAGTACATTTTAGGTTAGTTTTATCTATATATATTTAGAAAGAAGGAAGAAGGAAGAAGAAGAAAAAGTTTTATATATGCAAAAGTTACATTTTTAGAAAAGTATTATATATCTAGCTAGGAAGATAAGGAAGAAGAAGAAAATGAATGAGAGGAAAAAGGAAAATAAGAAGAGGAAGAAAGAATAAGAAGAGGAGAGCAAGAAGAGAAAAAATAAATAAGAAGAGGAAAAAAGAAGAAAAAGAAGAGGACAAGAAGAAAGGAATAGAGGAGAAAGAAGAATTTTTTTTCTTCTTTCTCCTCTATTCCTTTCTTCTTCTCCTTTTTTTCTTATTTTTTTTTCTTCGATTGCTTCTCTTCTATTCCTTTCTTCTTCTCCTCTTTTTATTTCTTGTTTTGTCTTCTTATTTTTTATCGGGTATGTCGTTGTCGATATATACCCCCTCCCAAATTTACCAAGTTAAAAGAGCGTTGTCGTCGAGGCCACCCCAAACCCTTGAAGCGTTGTGTCCAGGCCACCCCAAACCCTTGAAGCATTGTGTTGAGGCCACCCCAAACCCTTGAAGCGTTGTCTAGGCCACCCCAAACCCTAGAGAAGCAACGTTGAGGCCACTAACATGATTCCTTATTATGATTAGCTAGCTAGTTCTACGTTTGTCACTAATATATATCCATCTGTACCATGTTTGAATAATAATTGACATGTTGTAAATATTTGCAGAAACTATGGATCACTCCCGAGACGAAGAGGAAGAAGCGATGTTGGGGGAGATAATCGCACAAGGAAGTGATGTCATTGCGTCGTTTCTCAGAGACACCGATGGTCTGGAAGGACCGGGTGAAGAAGAGGGCTATGTTCATGATGATCTGGAAAGACCGGATGAAGAAGAGGGCGTTCATCATGATCTGGAAGGACCGGGTGAAGAAGAGGGCGTTCATGACGGCTCCATTGACCGAACCGAGTCCGGCCAGGTATATATATATTAGTTAAGCCCGTGCTGACTAGTTAATTGATGCATTCATTGTTTTCATATGTACACATATTAATTAACTCTCGTCTTTCTTCTTTTTTCTCTAGACCTCCGGATCGACCTCAACTTCGGTAAAGAAACGAGGCCCGAAGAAAAAGTTGCGCTCGGATGAGAGGTTTGAGATCATAGCAATCGCGCGCGATGGCAAGCCGATTGAACCCATCCAGACAAGGGATGCATTTCATGCTCAGTGCGGGGTTCTTGTTAGGGACAAGATCCCGATCAGTATCCAGCAATGGTTAAAGCCAAAGAAGGAAGACCCTGAGGTGCCGACGTCTTATGTCTCCGATAAACAGAAAGAAGATCTTTGGACAACGCTTAAGGAAAATGTCACCCTACCGGCAGAGGAGGATCCAGAGAAGCCAGTTAAAGACGAATTGATCAAGTCTCATGCTCTTAAGAAGATGGCAGAACTATTCAGGAGGTGGAAGAATGAGCTGAAAACATTTGTCGACAAAGAAGAGACACCAGAATTCACTGGCCGGTTTGAGAAGATCATAGATCGGTGGCCCGCATTTGTGGCCCACAAGACATCAAAAAAGAGTAAGAAGATGTCAGCGACAAACAAGAAAAATGCTGCGAAGAAGAAGCATCACCATCGCACGGGGTCAGGTGGTTACCTCAAAGCCCGACCTTTGTGGGGCAAGGCTGAGAATGACCTGATTGCTAAAGGGGTCGAATCAGAGACATTGAGATGGCCAGACCGTTGCCGGACTTGGTTCTTTGGGGTTGGCGGAACCTTGGACCCTGTATCAGGGGAGTGCGTTTGGACGGAAGAGCAACTGCGAATACCCGTCAGGAAGCTTCAGCACTATATCGCCGCAGCACAGGAAGGGCGTTCATTCCAGACAGAGAGAATGACGAGCTCACAATGTCCCTCGGGAATCCTGAGCACCCTGGACGGACACGAGGCACGCCAGGCTCCCTTCCGTGGAAGGCTGGGTTTCCGGACGCAGGGGGTTACAAAACCCAGGAGAGGAGGAAGAAAGCGGAGCATAGCCAACTGCAGGCGCTGCACGAAAGGGTACAAGGGCTAGAGGAACGAGAAGCAGATCGCAGCAAACGACCTGCCGAAGCTTCCCCTGAAGCTACCCCGCCATCTCAGCGGAGAAGCAGCGTGGCTTCCACCGAGAAGACTCAGCAGTTGGAGCCTGTCTTCACGTGCTACCCCATGGATGCTATCACAGAGTCTCAATATTGCTACCTTATGACGCAATGGATGACATTCAAAGTCAAGCCGGGTGTTGGCTCTGTTATACCTAATGAACCTGGCTCAACCTACCATGGCCAGCCGATTCCAGAAGGATATGCTAGGGTGATGGTGGATCAAATAACGGAAGGATTTGAGGACCTTGAGCTTGATCACCCTACGGGTGAAGGGGAGATTCGGCTGGGTTCTTCTCTGAAGACTCCATGCCTATGGCGGAAGGAGCTCATCCACCTTCCGAACTGGACGCCTCCGCCTCCTCCTCCTCCTCCGGCGAATCAGGGCCCGCCTCCTCCTCCGCCTCCTCCGGCGAGTGATCACGGCACTCAGCCTCCTTCTCCGGCGCGTGACGGCACTCCGCCTCCTTCTCCGCCTGCGCCGGCGCGCCCGAGCAGCCAGCTGCCTCCTCCTTCTCCGCCTCGTCAACAAGGGCTGAAGAGACCCGCTGCCGCTCCGGCTCCTCCGGCACGTAGTCCTTCTCCTCCGCCTCGTAAGAAAGGAAAGATAGTCGCAGCCGCTCCGTCTGCTCCGACGTGTAGCAGTATAGCCAGAGGCAGGCAATACAAATACGGTCCTTCTCTAAAGCCTCTAGAGAAGTTACCATACGAGAGGAGCCCGGAGGAAAACAAGAAGATCGTGCGAGCCGAAGTGGCCAACTTCTTTGAAGGGGTCAAAGCAAAGAAAAATCCACCTCCGGAGGAGAAGATAGACCCGGTAAAAGCGAAGCGTACTCTGGCTGCCCTGACGAAACCACCAAAGTCTCCGGTGAAAGACAACTATCAGCGCATTCTTACAAAGTCATTTATCGCAGCGGAGCGGTCGGGAAGTACTGTTAGTGCTCAAAGGTTAGTAGGACGACGAGCTGGTAAAAAAGTTGCCCAACTCGGTGAACACGCGAACCAATCATTGCCCCCGCTCCAGGTGTCTAGCGTCGTCGTGAATCATCCGGGCGGGATGGTGCACGGTTATAACGATCTTGGAGATTACCTACTCGACTCTGCACATTTTGATTTCTTGGAGGTGGACGAACACAGATACGTGTACGGGAAGCCTCTCGTCGATGAAAAATCGCTAACAACGATGATGCGAAGATTCCATGATTGGTATATGAAAACCTGCAGAGAGTCTGGGAGGAGGAATAGTTTGATGCTCAGAGTTAAAGAGGAGCATGACCTCGTTGGAATTGATCTGTTGAATGTTCCATTTGACGAGTTCTTCGAGTTTTTCAATCTAAAGGCCCTCGATAAGTCAATTATCACTTGCTACTGCCTGTAAGTAGTACTACTTCTGTCATTAAGTCTCTATATATAGGTCAGCTCTTTCATTGCATGTATCTTTAATTATTCTCACTATATTATGCAGATTGAAGATCGCCGAATTGAAGAAAAGACAAATCGGTGATATTGGGTTCATTAACACAAATCTCATAGATGAATATATGGTTAAATATCATGCCAAAGATACCGAGACCAACCTGCTACAATCGTTTATATTAAATCAAAACAAAGCTATAATACTCTTCCCTTACAACTTCGAGTGAGTGTTACTGTCTTGTGCATATTTGGTTTCCCTTATTAGTCGAGGTTATAGTAATGTAATTGATGAGTTATGCATGCGTGCACAGTTTCCACTATATTATCCTAGAGATTAAGCTTGAGGAGGGACTAGTAACCGTCTTAGACTCGAGACGAAAAGATCCCAAGAAGTACGCAGACATGACTGAAATTCTAGAGAAGTAAGTTAAATCTATTATTATTGCACCATATCGGCAACTTCAATTGTTCATATCCTGATATCAAGTAATTGTTTTCTTTGTCTGGCAGGGTTTGGAGTAAATTCACCGTAAAAACTCCAGAACTGCCAAAGAAGCTGCAGTTTAGACACCCGAAAGTAAGTACTATAGTAGCATATATGTTCCACGCATCTCCTAGTGATTCAAGTGCTAGTTTCATCAATACCATTTAGCAATGCTTGCTAATTATCAGTTTGATTGACCTCTATTTCTTGTAAAGTGGTTGTGGCACGAAGAAGGGACTAATTACTGTGGATACTACATTTGCGAGTCCATCCGCAACACGACCTGTGAGCGGGGCTACTCCGAGAAACAATATGAAGTGCGTAAATAATTATATTCACAATTTTATTTTATTACCATCATTTGTGTTCAGTTTCATTTATTCATATATATGTATTGACCCCCTTCTTCAAATTAGATATTTCGGATGCGAAATGAACTCCTAGCACCAGATCGTATGCGAGCAATTCAAGAAGAATTGGGGGCATTCTTTATTGACCACGTGATCGCTAAAGACGGAGAATACTATGTGGACCCTGATGCGTTCAATTTTAATTAGGAGATTATATTGTAAAAGATACTTATATTGTATATATGTAGCCAGTAGCGTCGGATAGATATACGAGAACTTGTTGTTCGACCAATCTCTCAGAGAAGGAGAGGTGGTCGATATCACTTCTCTTTGTATGCATCTGTTCATGAAGATCTTCTGTTTCCTTCATTTGCTTAACTAGCTAGCGTGTCTAGTCCTCATTACGTATAGTACGTAGCGTCGACCAAGCACGGAGATAAGAAAGGACACTTCGCTCTATTAATTAGCATGCTAACACAATATATGAAACACCTAAATTAACCCCCCTAAACCCTCCCCCTTTCAAAAAAAACAAAACCCCCAGCACCTGAGATGCTGACGCGTGGATGCCTATTGGTCCCGGTTGGTGGCGGTGCCACCAACCGGGACCAAAGGGCCTCCTGCCTGGGCTCGCCACACCGGCCACGTGAAGGTCCATCTGTCCCGGTTTATGCAAGAACCAGGACTAAAGGTTTAGGGCATTAGTACCGACGCTTTTGTCCCGGTTCAAAAACCGGGACAAATGGCCCTCATGAACCGGGACAATAGGTCCTTTTTCTACTAGTGTTATAATGAACTCTAATAGAATACTATTTTACAATCAGCCAAAACATATCCTACCATGGTAAATATAGACTGGAAGCATAAGTTCACGTGCACTTGTTCATCTATATATAGTAACTATAAACATCTCTACGTGGAATAGGTTCTGTTGATTCATATGGCAACTCCTTGGGTGAAGAATCTCCACTCCTGACGTCGCTGAAGATCTTGTGAAATAGGTTTTGTTGATTCATATGGCAACGCTCCCTGGCTCAAGAATCTCCACTCCTCATCGGTGATGTCGCTGAGGAAGTTGATGCCGTAAATTGGGTTGGGACCGAAGGCGGCATTGAAGGCGGCATTGAGCAGATCGACCCTGCGGAGCTCGTCCTTGAATAAAGCGTAACGACGATCCTCCTCGCCAGCGGAGCTGTACTTCTTGCCGTACTCGACCATCCACTAAGCAAACACCCGCCGAGTCTCCTCCTCGTTCCTGATGTTCTTGCCGTGCCCTGCCTTCCACTCCACCATGACCCGTTCGTACAACTTCAGCATCCTCCGATTCCCCCCCGACTTGCTCTCCCTGTCCGGCGAGGCCGTCGTGTTCGCCGCAAGGGATACCAGCAACAGCAGCAGCGCTGCCACCGCCATGAAGAAGAGACCGAGACGCACACGGATGCAGACCAGGACATCAATTATTACACCTCTTATCAGACTCAGACACGGATTCTACCTGCACGACGCACACGGACGCAGACCAGGACATCAATTAGTACACCTCTTATCAGACTCAGACACGGATTCTACATGCCTGACGTGCGGTGGGAACGTTCCATGGAGAAAGCGGCGGCCAGCAGTAGCGCACTCAGATCGGCGCGGCCTTGCCCGCCGGGACTCGCGGCAGAGCGCCGTCGCTTGGGACGACGAGATGCTCGACTCCCCGGACGAGCCCGCCAAAATGGGCAGATGCGGCGGATAGGCGTGACGGGCCCTACGCTCTTGTCGTGTGCTAGTCCGGGAGATGGTGGCCGCGGTGCAGTGAGAGGAGCACAATGGAGGCGGGCTCGCCCCTCAGACACGCGCGCCGGCGGAGGATACGTAGCGTGTCCAACGGGCTAACCCGAACGGATACGCGTCTTATTTTTCACCCGCAACTTATTTTAAATTTAAATTTAGACCGGATATATCTTGACACGAACAGGGGATGGACGCCCGTGTCGCCTGTCCTTCTTTTCCCTTAGATCGTAAGTCGGTGGCATGTATGTTATTTTTTACTTTTCCTTTGTATTCAACGCTCTCGCTCGTCCCGCCTCCCACTCCCACTGCCGACTTTCGTTGTTGCCGCCAGTCAACCGTCCATAAAATCATCCTCCCGACAACCTCATCTCAAGCCGTCGCCGTCACCGTCACCCAGCTCCGCTACTTTATCTCGGTGGGGCGCGAGGCTCCTAATCGGCCGGATTCTTCGAAGACGCATGCAAGTTGTATGGCGCTTTGCCCGCATGGCACAGATGGACTCCGACGATGAGATTTTTTTACAACGCGCTTTGTGATTTGGATGATTCTTCATCCGACGATGAGGAGATCGTGGCAGTTGCGTTGGTCGTCCATGACCACCTTAGTATGGAGCGGCCGCAGTTTAGGGGCTCCATTTCGGGGCACATGCCGACACTAAATCGCAACCGAGGAAGTGATCATTTCCTATTCTGGAAGGACTACTTCGAGACCCCGAACCCTCTTTTCAAACATCACATGTTTCGATGCCGTTTTGTATGGCTAGACATGTGTTCTACCATATTCGGGAGGGGGTAGTCGAGTACGATAACTATTTCGAGTGCAAGAGGGATGCCCTTGGAAAGATTTGTTTCTCCTTTTATGAGAAATGCATTGCTGCCATTCGGATGCTTGCATATGGAGTTCCCAGTGATCTTGTTGATGAGTACGTCTGAATGAGTGAGTGCATATGTGTAACGACTAAGATGCGGTCCTTTCCGATCTGGGGATCGAGGCCCCGAATTGGAAAGGAGCGCATCTAAGCGTCTCACAAACAAGGTATCATCGCACATACATAATATCAACAGAATGACAATAAGGGATTCAATTTCCATCTCATAAATATATCAGAGTACATCACGGATACAATCAAGGTAGTTCCGCTACAGACTACAAAACAAGAGAAATGGTTATGCTACCCTGCCTGCTGGCCCATGATCACGATCACGCCTCAATCTTCTGGATAGTTCACGTACAGGCGGTCATTGTCCTCATCGTACTGCCACGCCAGCTGCGTGCCGTCGGGATCACCTGTCTCTAGGGTACCTGAACTTGTTGGTGTTGTGAAGGAATCTGTGAGTCACGGGGGACTCAGCAATCTATGACCTCGGTGTTAGAACTAGTCAAGTTATTAGGTTGGATAGATGGAGTATTTAGGTTGCAGCATCCTAAGCTTGATTTGGTGGCTACTTACGTAGAACTTATATGAAGGTGGTCTATACTAGCGGTCGATAATAGATGATCACTAAGTGATCCTGAACACCTACCTACGTCAATCATAACCCCACCGTATTCCCGATCGAAGAGAGATCTTTGAGGGGACAGTCACGGTTACGCACACAGTTGGCAATTTTATTAGCTTATGTTTAAGTTATCTATTACCGGATGTTAACAAAATATTTCAAGTTGCCACATAACCGCGGGCACGGCTTTCCGAAAGATTAAACCCTGCAGGGGTGCTCCAACTAGTCCATCACAAACGTACACTGGCCGCAAAGTAATCCTCTATCACGAATCTCGTGATCTCGTCGGATTACTTAGAGGAAAACCTCCACTCTGAGGAGAACCAAAGCTTCACCGGGATTCCTATACGCAAGATATATCGCTAAGGTAAGACAAGACTAGCAGGACCTCCCGTCGTGTCGACGACCCTCATAAGAGCCGCGTATCTTAGTCTCAGGACACGACGGATGAGCTACACACACGATGGCCTGATAGAAATCACTCAAGTTGCCCTGAGTTGGCCCCGAGCAGTGTCCAGTTTGGACCAACACTCATGAGGAGCACTGCCCGGGTTGTTGATTAATTCCTTGGGGTAGCTATTCCCTATACAGATTATTATTAAGTGATTAGCAAATTAACTCCAATGTTGGGTCCTGCCGAACAAGTCTTAACACTACGCGATTTATCGAGGGGGTCCACATAACAACCCCGAACGTGTTAGGAGCGATCAATATGGAATCAAACACCGGTAGCCGGTAACTATGGCGGCAATAACGGAACAAAGCACCCAGCAAAAAGGCTAGGACTTCCGTTATTTATCAAGTATATAGGTGCATTAATTAAAATAACTGAATTAAGATAATGATATCAATTTCATGTTATCACATGAGGCAAAGCACCTGCATCTAGCAATGCTAACATTAGTAGCTGAGCAATGTCTACTTAGCCATTCAAGTTTGCTAGGAAGGGATAAGTGTTTGGTTTCATGGCATATCCGGAGGCAGTTATTTCAGTGGTAGGGAGCGAGCATATGACAAGGAAATGCAATCTAGCATAACAAGTCTAGAGATGTAATCAAGGTCATATCATCTTGCCTGTGATATCATCAGCTTGGAATGGTTCTTTTTCGTCCTGCGCGTACTCTCCCGAATCCACGAACTCATTCTCCGATCCCGGTGCTACCCAACATAAGAATAACATTCAATGAACAACACCACCTCAAGATGCAACAAGCACATGATGCATGAGATGAATATGAGCATGCATCACTATTTCTATCACTAGCACAAGCATAAGGAGTAAATACATGTTCCTGGACAGGCGACGCGGACATCCATCCCCTTTTTTGCATCAGATGGACCATACCGGGTAGGGCTCTTACACCCTACCAAAGAGATAAAAGTGGGTTGAGAAGGAAACTGCTGCTCTCATGCACCCTTAGTGCAGGCTACCAAACACGTCCTAACATGCAAGCAAGCCCCACGCTGCCGCACATCTGCCAAGGAGGGAGACCGTCCTGCCGCCGCCCACACCGCGAGGGCTTTGCCCCAACAATGCCTGCTGGAGGGGGCGAGGGGAGGAGGAGCGGGAGGTGGGGTTCCTGGATGGCGGCGGCGGGAGCTCTTTAGTTCGCCTGCGAGGGTAGCGTCTTTAGGTCGCCTGCGAGGGTAGCGACACGGTAGTCTTTTTTGTATTCCGAATCTTCTAAAGTGTTGTCTACCAGCCACGAGTGCTTTCACCACCTACACCGTTTGTAGTTAGGGAAATTTATTGCCAGTATGTAACATGATAAAATATTGTTGAGGTTCATGAAATTTCAAAAGGCACTTAAAGTGCAGAGAGCTTTTTTAGTTTGCATGAAAAAGCAACACTTATTGCCAGTATAAACTGTCAACTTAAAATATTTGAGTGATAAACAATAACTGAAGGCATGTTAGGAATAGGAGAATAAATATAGCTAAATAGGTATCCGTAACCAATTCTCTGATATGCAAAACTGGAACAGGTATTCACTAACCATGCATGTTAGAAATAGGAGAATAGAAATATGTTTTATGTGCTACTAACTATTGCTCATACATGCAAAACCCAAAAGACAGCATTTGGGTAATAAAAAGCTTAATTTTCTTACATGAACTTGTGCGGATTTGTGCATGTCGGCTGAAATTGTTCATGGGGTTCAGCCATTATCCAGTAAGCTATCTGTAGAAACCATCATTACAACTTCCTCGGATGCATCTTTCTTCAGTATGTAGACACATATGTAGGTCAATCTCACTGCTAAAATGAGTAGGACCTATCAAAAAAATCAGCAGAAATAGCAAAGGACCTTCTCATTTAAAGTTAGCAGCACCCATGCACAAAGTGTAAATCTTCAACATGGTTACACCAAACAATGGTATTAGTATTATACTAGTACAAAATAGAGTCATTTATTTTGAGACGGAGGGAGTACATGCTAAGAGAAATAATCGGGGACCTGCATGTACAGCAAAACACATGGTAGAACATATTCACTCTGTAGGTATGACAGTAATAAATTCCCTGTTTATACAACAAACTGATTGCTAACGTCATAAATCTGGAAAAGAAGATGAACTAAGTAAAAGAGCTAAACTTGAGTAAACTAAATTCAGAGAAGAAAGAATCTTTTCCAGTAAGTCACTACTCACAACAGCTTATTTCTCCCTGCACAGTACTATTCAATCTTAGAAAAAATATATATGCGACCCAAAATCTGATGAGAGTAATCTTCCAATAATTGAATTAACATGTTGAGGCAAAAGAAACAACTATTGCTGGTCGTGTATCATCAAATTTATACCCAAACTTGCATATTAATCTTGCATTATGTACTAAAACTTTGAACAGATCAAACCTAGCACAAACACATCTTGAACTGGACCAAATTCACTTCAAAGGTAGAATTAATATGGACCAATCTGGAACTGGGACAGTTAGGGAAAGAACAGGTTGCCATGCTTATGCATTACACAGGAAAAATTAAGGGCGTACCTAATCCCTGTTGTGCTCGTTGATGGCCGTGGCTGAACCAGATGGGCAAAAAGACGGTCTCGGCAGCCGCGTTGTTAATCCATGCCGCATCGCGCGTGCCGTCGAGCCTGTGAGATGTGAGGTTGTTGAGCCCACGCACGCTCCCGCCTCCATGTTGTCTGGTAGCTGGAGGGCCGAGAGAAGCACAATGATGTAGGCAACAACATCTGTTTGCTAGTGTGGGCGTGGGGCGTGTTTTTTTTGCCTCGATCGTGGGACGTGCGAAGAGACGAAGGGGGTTTAGTAGCTTTCGTTTTTGTCAAGGGGCTAAACGTGAAAGTTTAGCTCATTAGATGCTAAATCCAACAGCTAATATTTTTGGCTAGATCTGTCCTCTCGTCTTTTTAGAGGTAGTAGATAGATACTTTTCCTAAATATAAGTTTTTTTAAAGTTTTTATTAGAAGACTACATACGGACGTATATAGACATACTTTAAAATATAGATTCACTCATTTTGCTCCGTATGTAGTCATCTAGTGAAATATAAGACTTATATTTAAAAACGATGGGAGTAGATAGTAGATGAAGTCATATCAATTCAATATTTTTGCTACAATCGCTTAAAAACAAATGAAGTCTATCGGTTGACTTCCATGGTGTACTCCAATCAGAAATAGGATCACATAATTATGCAAATTACCCAACAGTTTGCGATGAACTTATGAACTTATAATGAACTCTAATAGAATACTATTTTACAATCAGCCAAAACATATCCTACCGATAGATTGGAAGCATAAGTTCACGCGAACTTGTTCATCTATATATAGTAACTATAAACATCTCTGCGTGGAATAGGTTCTGTTGATTCATATGGCAACTCCCTGGGTGAAGAATCTCCACTCCTGACGTCGTTGAAGATCTTGTGAAATAGGTTTTGTTGATTCATATGGCAACCACTAGTGGGGACGGGGCCTTTAGCCCCGGCCCGTAAGGGGCTTTAGTCCCGGTTCACCAACCGGGACTAAAGGGGCGGGACTAAAGGCCTAACCTTTTCGTCCCGGCCCTCTTACACGCCGGGACTAAAGGTGCTCCACGTGGGCGCCTCGTAGCGCCCCAGGGATAGGCCCTTTAGTCCCGGTTCGTTACAAGGACCGCGACTAAAGATTTTCAAATTTTGCTTATTTTTGGTTTTTTTTAATGAAATTATTTTTGGGTTTTAGGGTTTTAGGGTTTAGGTGTTCGGGAGATTAACGTGATGCCTCGTTCGGTGTTCGGGAATTAGTTTTCATATAATTTAAATAGAAATAATTATGCATATATATATATATATATATATATAAGATTAACTTATCTTACAAGCGATCATATATATACAATTATATGGAGATCTGAATTATCGGGACTAGAGCCCGTATATTCGATTACATGGACGAACATCAGTAATGGCCCTTAGCTACACTAAATCGTCCTTTGTCTTCTATAGCTTCCGTCCTCAGAAATCCCGCAAGCTCCTCTACAACAGCAATCGCGCGTTGCTCTGGTAGGACCTTCGTCCTCATGGCCGTGTGCTATATAAGAAAAGGAGATGAATATGAATATCAATCATGATAACAAAGAATGACGGGTAAAAATAGAGGTGTGAATGTTCATTGCTGACGTCGAATCTGTGATCCTTGAACTCAGAGGTAAACATGCGAGTGGTCTCGCAAACATAGTATCCGCATAGATGCGTTCCCCATGGCTGCTGGTCGCACTTTACGAGAATAGAATATATATAATCAAAATAATAATCTAGCATCGTAAATGTATTGAAAATTAATAGAAGTATATCATACTACTACTTACTTCAGCCGCTCTAAAGGTCAGCTTCTCAGGCTCGATACCGGGAGTCACGCACTTGAACCGCTTGCAAACCCTGCCCGACAAGGATAATGATTTGCTAAGTTTTTCATTAATTGATATATCAGAAAATCATCGAAAGAGACCGATAGAGCGCAAGAATGATTAAAATTACCCTTGGAGCATGTCCTGCAGGCTTTGGAACTGTTCCAAGGGTCTCGATAATGGGTCGAAGGCATCAACTCTTCCCTTATCAATTTGAATGTCCAACATAATCCAATGAAAGCTGCACATGTATATATATATGTGTGTGTGTGTGTGTGTCAGTAACTTACCAATTACACTTATAAGTGAATGGACACAACAGAGTAAAGACCCTCACACTACTGAAATTCAGAAATTTGCCGTCTGCCAAGGCGGACGGCAAAGGTGGCTACCACGGACGGCAAAGGATTTGCCGTCGGTCAGCAGACGGCAAAGTAGACGGTAAAAAAAAATCCGGTGAAGAGGCTCTTTGCCGTCTGCTTTCACAAAGCGGACGGCAAAGAATCTTTGCCATGAGGGGGCGGACGGCAAAATAAGTGGGACGGCATATATTGCAACGTCCCCGTTAAGTGTTAACGGAGGCCTCCCCCCTTTGCCGTCTGCCTCCCCCCCCTTTGCCATGTGGTGGCAGACGGCAAAGAGGGGAGAGAGGGGGGCAGATTCCCCCCTTTGCCGTCTGCCTCCCCCCCTTTGCCATGTGGTGGCAGACGGCAAAGAGGGGAGAGAGGGGGGCAGATTCCCCCCTTTGCCGTCTGCCTCCCCCCCCTTTGCCATGTGGAGGCAGACGGCAAAGAGGGGAGAGAGGGGGGCAGATTCCCCCCTTTGCCGTCTGCCTCCCCCCCTTTGCCATGCGGGGGTAGACGGCAAAGAGGGGAACCAGCCCCTTTTTTATTTGTTTTTTGTTATATCCAGCATTTTTAACATTAATCAGGATATATATATATTTGACATAAATAAATATCTTTCCGTACTCATAACCATATTAAAATAACTCTCATCCATAGTGCATACATATTATGGAAGTTACATCCGTACCAAACCATATATTACACTAGTTTCATCCACGTGCATACAAAGTTTCATATACTACAATAGTTTCAATACAACACATGGTACAAGAAATCGTCTTCAAGCATTCCATCAACCAAGCTTCCCATGAAGTGAAGGTAATCTGCAAAATGACAAATAAGAAAGTTAGAAAAATAATACTAGATGAAGTAGTGTATATATAGGTTATTTCGGAGAGAAATTAGCTAAGTATAGACCATTTAGGAGCTAACTAAGCTAATTATGTCATTTAGGTGGAACCCTAGCTAACTATAGGAGAAGAGAAAGAGAAGAAGAAGTAAAAGAAGGAGGAGGAGGAGGAAGAGGAGAAGAAGAAGAAAAAGGAGGAGGAGGAGGAGGAGAAGGAGAAGGAAGAGGAGAAGGAGAAGAAGGGGAAGAAGGAGAAGAAGAAGGAGAAGGAGAAGGAGAAGGAGCGGGAGCTCCTTCTCCTTCTCCTTCTCCTTCTTCTCCTTCTTCTTCTTATCCTTTTGTCCCCTTCTTCTTCTCCTCCTCCCTCTCCTCCTTCTTCTTTTCCTTTTTCCTCTTCCTTGCTTTCATTTTCCTCTTTTTCTATTCTTGTCCCCTTCTTCGGGCTAAATTGGCTAAGAATGCCTTTTTGGAGCTAATTATGTCATTTCGAGGATAATTAGCTAAGTATAGGTCATTTATTATTAAATAGGCCATTTTGGAGCTAACTAAGCTAATTATGTCATTTAGGTGGAACCCTAGCTAACTATAGGAGAAGAGAAAGAGAAGAAGAAATAAAAGAAGGAGGAGGAGGAGGAAGAGGAGAAGAAGAAGAAAAAGGAGGAGGAGGAGGAGGAGGAGAAGGAGAAGGAAGAGGAGAAGGAGAAGAAGGGGAAGAAGGAGAAGAAGAAGGAGAAGGAGAAGGAGAAGGAGCGGGAGCTCCTTCTCCTTCTCCTTCTCCTTCTTCTCCTTCTTCTTCTTATCCTTTTGTCCCCTTCTTCTTCTCCTCCTCCCTCTCCTCCTTCTTCTTCTCCTTTTTCCTCTTCCTTGCTTTCATTTTCCTCTTTTTCTATTCTTGTCCCCTTCTTCGGGCTAAATTGGCTAAGAATGCCTTTTTGGAGCTAATTATGTCATTTCGAGGATAATTAGCTAAGTATAGGTCATTTATTATTAAATAGGCCATTTAGGAGCTAACTAAGCTAATTATGTCATTTAGGTGGAACCCTAGCTAACTATAGGAGAAGAGAAAGAGAAGAAGAAGTAAAAGAAGGAGGAGGAGGAGGAAGAGGAGAAGAATAAGAAAAAGGAGGAGGAGGAGGAGGAGGAGGAGAAGGAGAAGGAAGAGGAGAAGGAGAAGAAGGAGAAGAAGAAGGAGAAGAAGAAGGAGAAGGAGCGGGAGCTCCTTCTCCTTCTTCTTCTCCTTCTTCTTATCCTTTTGTCCCCTTCTTCTTCTCCTCCTCCCTCTCCTCCTTCTTCTCCTTCTTCTTCTTATCCTTTTGTCCCCTTCTTCTTCTCCTCCTCCCTCTCCTCCTTCTTGGAGCTAACTAAGCTAATTATGTCATTAGATGGAAGTCTAGCTATTTTGCAGCTAACTAAGCTAATTATGTCATTAGATGGAAGTCTAGCTATTTTTTATTAAAACACTAGAAATAACATACCTAAGTTAGGGTGAAGCACGGTGGCTCTGGCTTGTTTCACCTGGAGAAGGCCGCCCTGGAGAAGGCTCGACTGTAGAAGGGTCGTGCGATGCGTTTCGGGACATATTCTGCACCAAACATCGTTTGCAATGTGTAGTTAGGATGAGGACACTCTTAAGATCACTCCACTGAAATGAAACTCACCGTCCCCGCCACGTTAATGACTGGCATCGGCGGAGGGACTTGGCCGTTCTTCTCGCACATAGACTGTACATTTGGTTTCGACAAGTCAAACTTTTTATTTATTAATGAAACGGACATTCAAATGCAAGATTTGAAATAACATGAAGAAGAAACTTACCACGAAGAGCTCGTATATGGCCCTGGTAGACGCTTCATTCCGTGCCCTCTCCGCCTCCACCAATGCAGTCGTCCTCTCCTCCAGCTCCCTAATTTCCTTATCCTTCTCCGCCATAGCCGCCTGCATTGCCGCTCTCTCTTTCTGAATAGCAGCCTGCAACACAACTCATTGTTAGCAATGTAATCATATTGGTTCCAACGCACAACATAATGCGGAAAGATAGTTGAGTCCATTAAACTAACCTCGATGGCGAGCTCGACTGGCCGTGGACGACGTGTTATCTCCGGACAAGAGCTCGTTTGGCGTGCCTTTATCTGCCGGAGAGTGCTAGGACAACGTATAAGGCCGTCTCCAATGGCGAGCGAGCCATGGGGCCTCCCATTGCCAGCTATCATCACCAGCTCTGGATCAATAGGCCCCTCGCTCGGGTTAAAGTCCTCCCCTTTCCTCGCCTTCCCGTGATCTCTGTACTTCACGAGCTTGTCGTGGGAGGAGATGTTGGTGAAGTTTTCTGGATGCTCGAGGTCAGACTGAGAGAATGCCTTGACCTTCTTGTACGAGGCAGTATGGGCCATCGCATAAAGGTCGTACATCTGTGGCGCCTCCGTCTTATTGTGACGCGCCTAAAAGAGAGAGAGCAGAAAATTGTATTGGTAAAGGGCTCAAGATAGCATTAAGAATGAATTGCATGAGGCATGAAGCAAACCACATACCCAGTTCTCGCCAAATTGGATTAAGTTGACGCTCCCTTGATGGTGTGGCACGCCAACCATTTTGCCACGCCTCTCCTTGGCGTTGTTGTGGCTGGTCTCCCACGTTTCGGAGCACCACTGGTCCACCAAGGCCTCCCAACAATCCATCTTATCCACACACCATCTCGGGGGCACCTAAGTTAATAAAGAGAAAATTGAGTGCGTAAGAACCAAATCAAGGAAACTAACTACAAAGCCTTAATAATATGTAATTACCTTCATGTAATGCTCCTTCTCCATCTTAGCATCACGGCACTTCGCCTTATCAATCCTAATACGCCGCGTGGCATAGTAGTCTCGAACAGCCTGCACCCGAGCCTCGTGCCGAAAGTTTTGAAGTAGGCGGCGACATTCGGTTTCGATAACCTTTGCCGCGTCGTCCTCGTATCCCTCCTCACACCTGTAGAAGGTCTGCAAACGAGACAACACCGATTAGTACAATAAATAGCTATGGTTAATTTATAATTGTGTGAAAGAGAAATTACCCAAAACTTTCGGATCACCATGTCCGCCCTCGTGTCACACAAAACACCGTCGATCTCCACCTCCGGCGGGGCCGGGGCACCCAAGTAGTGCTCCCAGGTCATCCCTACCTCTCGCTCCCGACCGGGCAACGTAACAAACCCTGGGAAGTTTTGACGGCAAAGAACACCGAGGACGCTGTTGGGCTTGCGGACACCCTTGGCAACAATCCAACCCCTACAGTATGACAAATTGAAGCCAAAACGTTAGATATTTGAGAAAACGCGAAGGCAAAAGGTTAAATAAGAGTAAATTAACTTACTTGTCCCCATTTGGCCTAATCGACCACCTCTGGTCGGGGGTCGCTGGCACGAGCGGGAGCCCCGAACTACCACGCTGGTAGACGGTATCCCACTGGGTATCCCCCTCACCCAGCTCCTCGTCGCTACCAGCATGGCCAGTTGGCTCAGGCCAGGTATCCCACTGGGTCTCTTGGGACGTACCCTCATCCCTGCTGTGCTCCGCAGTCGTGTGGAAGGAAGCCTCTGGGACACGAGTCTCGTGGGCCAAAGGCTCGTCGACCTGAGGCTCGTCGACCCGAGGCTCGTGAACCGGAGACCGTGTAGCCTCCACCTCAGACGAATCCACCCTAGAAGTCCTCCTGTGCTCAGGTGAATCAGCTTGGGGTGGTGGCGGAGACCGTGTAGCCCTACCTCTCCCGCGGCCACGTGTACCTTTAGTACAACATAAATACCAACATGAGTAATAAAATACCAATATGCATACAACATGAGTACAACATAAATACCAACATGAATACAACGTGTACCTTTAGTGCCTCTCGGCTTCGCGGGTGGTCGACCTCCTCTCACGGGGGCCGCTCCTTGCATAGTAGAGAGCAACACTCTCCGAAGAGGCGAGGCAGGAATGGAAGTACCCATCCCATCACCCGCCGACGAAGAAGCAGCCGCGGCATGCTTTCGACCCTTTCCCACCATCTTTCAACACCTGTCATGACAAAGAGTAAATGAAATTAGTACAACATAAATACCAACATGACTAATAAAAATTGAATACCTAACATGAACTCAAAATTTATATATAGTATAATAGTTGAATACCTGACATGAACTAATAACAATCGTCCTCGTCTATATATGCTTCGGGGTCAATAAATGCATCATGATCATCACTATCATCAATAAATGCATCATCATCATCACTATCTAGAAGAACATGTGGAAGGCCACCATTATGTAATCGGTCAAGAAGTGACAGGTCATCCGCAGCAGTAACCTCTTCTTCTTCCAGCTCTTCCTGTTCGGGCTCAGGGGTTAAGACGGATTCACTGTCGCTGTCTACTTCAATGTTCTGGGGTGAAGTAGAGCGGTTCTTGAAACGTTTCTTGGACATACGTGTTTCTTGGAAGAATTCTCCTTCATATGTGTCTGGGTTAATGTGAGGTTCGTAATCCTCTTCATTGAGGGTAGGTGGTCTAAAATGTGGTGGCACTTCATAAACGACATCCCAACCTTTGAGATTTGGATCAGTTTGGCAGGCCCACGGTAGATAGAAAACTTGTGTCGCCTGTTGAGCCGTAATATAGACATCGGGAACATCTAAGTGGGTGTTTTGGTTGATTTCGACTAGTCCTATATGTTCATGAGTCCTTCTAGTCTCCCTCGGCTCAAACCAATAACATTTGAATACTACGACGGTCGGTGGGTTTCACAATAGAATAGAAGTTCATAAATTGCTTCAACCCTTCCATAATACTCGGTGTCTCCTTCGCCGATAGCAGAGACAGAACAATTTGTAGTCTTTAGGTCGGGCATAGATAGCTCTTTGCCAAAGGTACGAAAGTGATACCCGTTGATGTTGTATTTGTCAAATGAACGGACCTTATAGTCAAAACCATTAGCGACTTGTCTCAACTCGGCGTCCATAGACTCTGCATCAGCCTACAAGTTTAATACGAAAGAATGGATGCATTAGCCGCAAATTAGACCAATAAGTCAAATGGGCCCTTAATGGTAATTAATTACCCTTTGTTTGAACCAAGAGATGAAACCAGGATAGTCGCCTCCATGCTTTGCGAGAAGCTCATACTCTTCGACGGAATCCTTTTCGATGACCGCTCCATCCGAGAATTCGGCGACGTATCGACTATATCAAATATCCGGGAATAAGAGTGGTTCAAAGCAATTAGAAGTTGCGGAACAATAAATTACCGAGAACTTACTCGATGTACGGCCGCACTTCTGTTAGGTTGGTGAAGATATACAATGAAATGGTCCGCCATTCTTCGACATCCAACGATTTCCCTTTCGAAGCACCGGATGGTGCGAGCTTACCTTTGAATAGGCTGAGGTTGGATCGAACTTTTTCTCGATCGCCATCATTGTACCGAGGCTTCGGGTTATGCAAATGATAATTTTTGGCTTCGTAGTGTGCTGTCACGAAGTTTGCCGCCTCCTCAGTAATGAATGCCTCGGCCATCGATGCTTCAATTCTACGTTTATTTTTACACTTAGCTCGAAGCGTCTTCTGCATCCTCTCAGTTGAGTAGCACCATCGATTTTGAACGGGCCCCCCCATTCTTGCCTCGGTCGGGAGATGCAAAATCAAATGTTGCATTGGATTAAAGAAGCCCGGTGGAAAGATCTTTTCTAATTTGCAGACCAACTCCGGCGCCAACTCTTCCATTTCATCTAGCACGCCAGGCGATAGTTCTTTCGCACAAAGAGAACGGAAGAAATAGCTCAGCTCTGCCAGTACTATCCATTCATCCTCAGGGATAAAGCCACGCAACATCACCGGCATTACCCGCTCAATCCATATGTGCCAATCATGACTCTTGAGCCCAAATATTTTCAATTTCTCAAGACTCGCTCCCCTCTTTAGATTCGCAGCATACCCATCGGGGAACATCAACCGCATTTTCACCCACAATAGCATTTCCCTCATAGCTGGCCTTTCAAGATTGAACCATGCCTTTGGCTTCGCTATGCTTTGCTTTCCTTTCCGTTGTCGCAAGTTTTGCAACGGTCTATCACATAGAGCCTCCAGGTCGATTCTAGCCTTAGGATTATCTTTTGACTTCCCCTCTATGCCGAACAATGTACCAAAAATGGCCTCCGCAATATTCTTTTCAGTGTGCATCACGTCAATGTTGTGTGGGCAAAGGAGGTCTTTGAAGTAAGGGAGATCCCATAAGCATGACTTGTGAGTCCAGGCGTGTTCCGTATTATACCCTTTGAAGTATCCTGGACGCAAAGGATCGGGCTCGAGAGCGTTTAACTGATCAAGGGTCTGTTGGCCTGTCAACGCAGCTGGTGCAGTGTTTTTGACAACTCTACCTTTGATGAAATTCTTCTTGTCTTTTCTGAACTTATGGTCAGGATCCAGGAATTGTCTATGCATGTCGAAGCAAGAATACTTGCGACCAGCCTGCAGCCAACGGAACTGAAGAGCTGCCTTGCATGTGGTGCACGGGAACCTTCCATGCACACACCAGCCAGCGAATAGCGCAAACGCGGGATAATCATGCGTCGAGTACATGTACCACACATGCATTTTGAAATTTGTTTTGGTAGCCGCGTCGTAGGTCTTGATCCCATTATCCCAGGCTTCTTGCAACTCATCCTTAAGCGGCTGCATGTACACATTCATATTCTTCCCCGGATAGTTGGGCCCTGGAATTATCAACGTCAGGAAAATGTTCTTTCTTTTCATAATCTCTCCGGGTGGCAAATTTAGTGGAATGACAAATACAGGCCAACAACTGTATTGTGCTGCCGTCATACCATACACATTGAACCCATCCGTGCTGATGGCAACTCTAGGTTGCCTTGGATCTTCCGATTTATCCTTATGTAATGCATCGAAGTGCCTCCACGCAAAACCATCTGAAGTGTGTACCAGCATCTTGTTCCCATCCGCATCTAGTTCGGTTCTTTTGCCCAATTTGTGCCATGTCATCTGTCTGGCCGTCTCTTCGACCATAAAAAGACGTTGAAGTCTTGGTACGATTGGCAGATATCGAAGAACACTAATGGGGATTTTGGTCTGATTCTTCTCACCCATGCCGTTGTCTACCACAATATACCTGGAAGAATTGCAAATGGGGCAATAGTTCAAGGCCGCATACTCAAGCCTAAATAAGGCACATCCATTCTCACAGGCATGTATCTTCTCATAGGGCATCTTTAGTACACGGAGGATTTTCTCTGACTGGTACAGGTTTGCAGGCAGTACATGGCCTTTGGGTAGAAAGCGTCCAAATATCGTCATCATCGCGTCGTAGCATTCTCTGCCTAGGTTGAATTGAGCCTTCAGAGCCATTACTTGCGCGATGGCATCCAGCTGACAAAGCTCAGTCTGCTCGTGGAGAGGACGTTTTGAAGACTCCAGCATTTCATAGAAGGCCTTTGCAGATTCCTCCATCTCATCGTCCGAATCCCGAGCATCATCAAAGTCTTGCACCATGTCTTCAATCCCGGTACCATGCTCGTCGGTGCGACGACGAATCACCTCAGCTCTGGCACGTTGGTCAGACTCACCATGAAAAGTCCACACCGTATAATTAGGCGTAAAACCCCACTTCTGCAAGTGTTTACCCATTTCAAACTCTGTCTGCTTTTTCCAGTTGTCGCAGTTGGGACAGGGGCACCATGTTTTTTGCTGGCCATTTGCAAATGCGGCTCTCACAAACCCCCTGGTTTTTGTTAACCATTCATGGGTCATGTCTTTCTGACTAGGGTGACCAGTGTACATCCAAGCACGATCACTCATGTTGCCTAGCTACCTATGGGGGCACAAGAAATAAATACATAATTCATCATCTATATTCATACGCTAATCAAGTTTGTCAGTTTTATTACGTCCATGCAACCTACACGCTAATAGGTAAAGATAGGTCCTAATCCCACCCGAGTATGTGTAGACTGGGTTCGTTTTCCCATGCTCTGCTCCAGATGCGACGCACAATTTCGGCAGCACCTCCCCGCTGTTCTCCTGATACACGTCTCGGCAATAAGCAGAGAGGATGTGTACCCGGAGAACAACAGGGGAGGCACTGACGAAATTCCGCATCGGATCCGCAGCACAGCATACGGGAAAACAAACCAAATCTACACATACTCGGGCTGTCCATGGATAATGTTGGACAATTCGAAAGGATGGCGGTTATAAATATGCAAAGAAATGCATATTTATAGATGTCGCCCTTTCGAACGGGAGACGCATACTGGTCACGCATACTCATGATTCAAGAAACCTATAGATAGCAAGTTTCATCGGCACGAAGACCGGGACAGAGCAAATTAAGGGGGTAGGAGGAGAAGTCATTTGTGCTCACCAACAAACGTCCAACGCACGTGGAGGTCGTCGAACAACTGCACATTGAAATTCACCCGATCAACACAAATACGATGTTTTTATAATTAACATGATCGGAAAATATGTGACCTAACTCATAATTTTCAAAACTATGACCCCGTGGGCCTCTGGAAGGCCGAAAAGCACCTTCTCGTTCAAAAGAAGGCAGAAGAGGTGTCGGGGGTCGGGGCTTAGTGGCGTCGGGAGTCAGTGCCGTCGAGGGTCGGTGGCATCGGTGGTCGGGGGTCAGTGGCGTCGGGGGTCCAGGGTTAGTGGCGTCGGGGGTCCAGGGTTAGTGGCGTCGGGTGTCAGTGGCCTCGGGGGTCGGGGGTTGGTGGCGTCGAGCGTCGGGGGTCGGGAGTCGTGGGCCGAGGGGCTGGGTCGGGGGCAGTGGCGTCGGGGGTCGAGGGTTAGTGGCGTCGGGGGTCAGTGGCGTCGGGGGTCGGGGGTCGGGGGTCAGTGGCGTCGGAGGTCGATGGTCGGGGGTCAGTGGCGTCGGGGGTCCAGGGTTAGTGGCGTCGGGGGTCCAGGGTTAGTGGCGTCGGGGGTCCAGGGTCAGTGACGTCGGGTGTCAGTGGCCTCGGGGGTCGGGGGTTGGTGGCGTCGAGCGTCGGGGGTCGGGAGTCGTGGGCCGAGGGGCTGGGTCGGGGGCAGTGGCGTCGGGGGTCGAGGGTTAGTGGCGTCGGGGGTCAGTGGCGTCGGGGGTCGGGGGTCGGGGGTCAGTGGCGTCGGAGGTCGATGGTCGGGGGTCAGTGGCGTCGGGCGTCAGGGGTCGGGGGTCGAGGGTCAGTTTCGGGGTGCCGGGGTTCCCTTTTCCTCTTCTTTCTTCTTCTCCTCTCTCCTCTTTTTCTTCTTCTTCTTCTTCTTCTTCTTCTTCTTCTTCTTTTTTCTCCTCCTACTCCCCCTCCTCTTTTTCTCCTTCTATTCTTTTTCTTCTTCTTCTTCTTTTTCTTTTTCTTCTTCTTCTTCTTTCTCCTCCTCTTTCTCCTCCTCCTCCTCTCCTCTTCTTCTTCTTCTTCTTCTTCTTCTTCTTCTTCTTCTTCTTCTTCTTCTTCTTCTTCTTCTTCTTCTTTTTCCTCCTCCTCCTCCTCCTCTTCTTCTTCTTCTTCTTCTTCTTCTTCTCCTGCTTTTTTTCCTTCTGCTTTTTTTCTTCTAACCTAACTAACTAACCTAATTAGCCTAACTAACTAACTAACTAACTAAATTACCCTATATATAATAAAAAACTAACCTAATAAACTAACTAAAGTAATTAACTTTTTAAAAAAAAAAACAAAAAAAACTCACCGGCAGGGGGCGGCGGCAGGGGGCGCCGGCGGCACGGGGGCGCGCGGCTGGGGGCTCGCCGCAGGGGGCGTCGGCGGCAGGGGGCGGCAGTGGCAGGGGGCGGCGGCAGGGGGCGCCGGCGGCACGGGGGCGCGCGGCTGGGGGCTCGCCGCAGGGGGCGTCGGCGGCAGGGGGCGGCAGTGGCAGGGGGCGGCGGCAGGGGGCGGCGGCGGCAGGGGGCGGCGCGCGGCAGGGGGCGGCGGCAGGGGGCGGCGGCGGCAGGGGGCGGCGCGCGGCAGGGGGCGGCGGCAGGGGGCGGCGCGCGGCAGGGGGCGGCGGCAGGGGGCGGCGCGCGGCAGGGGGCGGCGGCGGCAGGGGGCGGGGGTGGGTCGCCGCGGGAAGGGGGTAGCCGGGGGGGTGGGCTCGCCGGGGGGTAGGCTCGCCGCGGGGAGGGGATCTCGCCGGCAGGGGTGAGAGTGGTCGGGGTGAGAGAGAGAGAGAGAGACAGTGAGCGAGGTGGGGGGTAACGGCCGTTATAGGGAGGCCCCTTTGCCGTCCGCCCCCCGACGGCAAAGGGACGTAAGGCAGACGGCAAAGGGCCTTACGGCTGACGGCAAAGGCCCGCGGACGGCAAAGGGCCCGGATTTCGGACGCGGCAGGCATGGGGCCCACGCGTCCCCTTTGCCGTCTGCCCTGGGGCTCTTTGCCGTCCGCTGGCAGACGGCAAAGGACCCACACATGGCAAATAGTATTTTTGCCATGTGTCAGTTCTTTGCCGTCTGTATTGTGTCAACTGATGGCAAAGAGGTTCTTTGCCGTCAGCCAGCAGACGGTAAAGAACTGGCTGACGGCAAATTTCTGGATTCCAGTAGTGTCACCTGAAGTTGTATGGAAACAGTATGTGGTCACAGAAATTTTGATCTATTAGAAACCTTAGAAGGTTTTCCTCCGTCTCCTTTGGATAATTAGTTAGCGTCGCTATATGTATTTTATCTGGGTCAATAAACCCAATATTTAGGGTGCTCTTACTTTTACACTCCAGAATCTTCATTCTGAATAATAGAGTACAAGTTATATATAGACAATGAATTGAAATAACTAAACAAGTTATATGTAGACAACGAATTGAAAAACTTACAGACAATAGAAACTCATAAGAGATTTGTCGAGGGCGTCGCCATTGTACATCTGGAAGAGTTCATCAAAGTCGATATGGATTTCTTCGGAGCGGCCGTAGTACTCCCGTGGGACACTCAGCACGATCATCGTTCTCCCATTCTTTGATTCACTTAAGTACCATTTATGCAAGTAACACATATTTGTTGGGAGATCATCTTTGCTGACCAAAGGCTCTCCCATGACAAACTGTGGCTTAGGGGCTACCACAGCCTTGGGTATCCTGTCGTCTTGGGAAGCCAGCAAATCTTCAACCGAGATACCACATTCATCCGCCAACTCCTTTGCTTTTTCAAAAGCTTGCCCCTGCACCGGAGGGGGAACATTCTCGGTTAACACCTTGAGGGGTGGGATCGACTGTTTGGCCTGTTGTCCAAGCTGCGGAACATCTGATTTTTTCTTGCTTGTAGTTGAACTTGATTTGCTCCCACTTGCACTTGCACGTGAGCTGCTCTTTTTCACTTCCTTCTGCAATGTGTGTGTATAGTCATCAGGCTTATAATGTAAGTCATACTGTGATGGAGTGGTTATGAAGTCTTTTGCCCATGCTATGTGCTTCTCGTGTATTCCGGGCGGGGCTCGGGTTCCTTCCTTTTCATCTGCGCATCATGCTGTTCCTTTGCTATCCTGGCGTTTTCCTCGGGGGTACGATCATAAGGTCTGATAGGAAGATTAGCATGAGGTACCTTTGGGAGGGGCGACAGTTTGCGCTTTGGGGAGCTCCATCGGTTAGAAATCATCGACGGAGCGTTCTTGCTGGCACGCTTCCGCTTAGTATCATGTGCGGGCGGCGGCGGAGACGGACGACCCAAGTCCGGCGGCGATGATCGAGATGGACTCGTGTTGTGCTGGCCGACGTCATGTGGAGGGCTTAGAGGTAATGGAGGTGTAGGTGACCTGCGACGACTCGGAGGCGGTGTTGTCCTTGGGGCTTAGCCTGGAAGCTTGATGTAGTTCTTGTCCCATAGGATGACTCCACCCAGTACTTCTCCGAGTGTCCTCTCATCTTCGGGTCCAGCTATGTCGAGTTCCTTATCATGAAACCCCGTCATGATTTCATCCATCCCGACTTTAGCAAAGCCGGCTGGAATCTCACGGCCATGCCAGCGTGCATCAGGGCCAGAAGGTAAAGCTTGTCCGACGGCCACCTTCATGGATATGTTCTTGAATTTCTGATGGAGTTCACATGATGTTGACTCCTTGATTCCATCCACGGGGTAGCCGGGACCGCCCTCTATCATTCTTCGTTCATCGTCGGGCGGGGCCTCAGATTCAGCCACGCTGCTTTTCCGCTTAGATGGGGCGCCGGTAATATCAACTGCGGGATCTTCCTGGCGCGGTACTCCTCTAAGCTCATCAATCTGCTTATGTTGCTCGTTAATCCTGGCAAGCAACTGGTTGAACTTGTCATTCTCCTAATCCTGCTGCCGCTTCTTTGCTCTCTCTCAGCTTCTATAAGTGTCTTGGTCTCTGGCAAACCCAAGCCACCACGGGTAAGAAGGACCGAAGCCTCGCGTTCGTCCTCCATGTTCGTCATTGCCGAGGACCAGTGTGAGCAAATCTTTATCTTTATCTGCGGTGAACTTTCTTTGTCCCTCCTTAATTTCTTTCACTATCATTTTCCAATTCTCCCTGGGTATCCTAAGATCGTCATTGCAGATGAGGTCCCCTGTTCTTTCGTCGTACGACCCACCATGCGCAAGGAACCAATTTCTTGCTCTCAATTCCCACTCATCACGGAGTGGTTCAGGTACGACGCCTTTATCTATCAGATCTTGCTCTTTCTTATCCCACTTTGGGATGGCAGTCTCATAGCCCCCTGGCCCCATCTTGTGGTGATATTTCTTCTTGTCGGCATTTATCTTGTTCTTTTCTAATAATGCATGGGCATCTTCTGACTCCTTGTACTCTTGAAATGCCTTCCATTGATTCGCCTGTTGGCTAGATACCCCTCAAATACTGGCACTTTCTGTGTCTTCAGATAGTTTTTCCATAGCTTCTTCTTCTAGCTACGGAACAGTTCGGCCATCTTCTTCAGACTCCACTACTTGACTTTGGCCCTCAGTTTGTCTGCGGCGTCTTCATTCTCACATTCTGGCAGGTTGAAATGTGACATGAGATCATTCCAAAGATTATCTTTGTACCTTTCGGCGACATAGTTACTATCGGCTGCCCCTTTGCGCTTGTTCCACTCCCGAACGCTGATCGGGACGTGATCCCGAACGAGAACTCCGCATTGCTTCTTGAATGTGTCAGCAGCATTCTTAGGAAGCTTGGGTTCTCCCGTAGGAAATATCACCTCAAATGTGTAATGCGTCCGTGCATCCAACTTTCTAGTCAGGCCTCCTTTCGTAGTTTTGCTCAATGTGGAGGCCTAAGAGGGAGAAACATTTGTCAAATGAATGTATATGTATACAATATGGAGC
This sequence comes from Hordeum vulgare subsp. vulgare, assembly GCF_904849725.1. NCBI lineage: Eukaryota > Viridiplantae > Streptophyta > Magnoliopsida > Poales > Poaceae > Hordeum > Hordeum vulgare. The sequence continues at coordinate 391,945,341 of NC_058523.1, read as the reverse complement.
TATCTCCAATATTTTTCACATATTACAAGTGATTGTCGAACTTCATATGTATACCTCGCCGGACTTGTCCTCTTCACCGACTTCTCCATCAGTGTAGCTATCACCTTCTCTGTCATTGGACCTATCTCCTGCCCCATCGGCTTCATCTTCGTGTCGCTCGACCTCCATTCCAACGTCCTGGTTTAGATATGACGACGGAGATTCAGCTGGTTCAACGTCGGGGCCGTCTTTGATTATATCTTCGAGAAGTTCTTCCTCTTCGAGGTTCCTGATATGTGGATCCATAGTTCTGCAAAAAACGGATTCTCTTAACCTTTGTACCAAAAAAGAATTATTCTATCGGGAACTCCGTTCCAAAACAACTTAAGTCCCGGGTCGTGGCTCCACCCGGGACTCCTAGATTTCTGCATAGTATTCAAAGTAGGAGTACTTTTCCAATTTGAGCATTCAATAAGCAAAACCAAATCGTAAAATAAAGTAGTATTCAAATTAGCATGCATTCAATTATAAGCTAATACATCATCACTTTTGTCCGTACATCGTCGAATATTATCACTAATATTCCTCGAATACTATCATACATATAGCATCACTAATACATCTAGAACCGTAGCGCCCAACGGGTATCGGCGCGGGCGGTGGACACCCAAAGAGAAGGAACCATCACATGATCATAGCTCCAGTGAGATCCCCGAAGAACCTGCCAGGTATGCTCGAACCTGCCCTCCAACGCAACCATGTAGTGACGGACGTGCTCATCCTCCTTGCTGACACGGTGACGTACCACCTCCGCGGTGTCCGGAAGCCTCAGCACCCTCACTGGCCCACGCGACCGCCACCAAACAAGGATCGGGTCAACGACGGGCTGGCTCCTCACCAACCTACGCCCCCCGGAAGCTAGCACCTCCCAATACCAGCCGGGCGGAGCCCAGTCCCGGACAGGGCCCCTCTGATCAAGCAGGTGTCCTCCGCCGAGTCGACGACGAGGATGCGGGATAGGCATCGTAAAATGAACTAAAAAAATAAACTAGTACTATTAATTTTCTTGCTAAAAATAAACTATTAACACTTAAACATATACAATAGCAAAGTTAAACTATTAACACTTATTTTCATTTTTCTTCTCCTCCTCTTCTTTTCTTCTCTTCTCCTCCTCTTCTTTTCTTCTCTTCTACTCCTCTTCTTTTCTTCTTTTCTTATACGCTATACACTATATACACTATAGCAAAATTCCTCCTCTCCTTATACACTATACACTATATACACTATACACTTAAGCATATACACAATACAATATACACTTTTTCTTCTTTTCTTCTCCTCCTCTTCTTATTTTCATTTTTCCTAATCTTATTTTCTTATTTTTGTTCATATTTCTTCTTCTTGTAAGCCTAACCTAATTCTAAATATTACTAACCCTAATAATCTAGCACAAACCTAATAACAATAGGAATTAAATGATAAAAAAAATCTTTTTCTTTTTCTTCTTTTTTTCTCCTTTTTCTTCCTTTCTTCTCCTTTTTCTTCTTCTCTTCTCCTTTTTCTTCTTTTCTTCTATACTGGCCGGAGTGTTGGGGAGGAGGGGGCAGGGGGCTTACCGGCCGGTGGTGTCGATGGCGCGCGGCGAGGAGGACGGCGCGGAGGACGGCGCGACGGCGAGGAGCACGGCGCGACGGCGAGGAGCACGACGCGACCGCGAGGAGGACGGCGCGACGACGAGGAGGACGGCGCGGCGGCGATGAGGACGGCGCGACGGACGGCGCGACGGCGAGGAGGACGGCGCGACGGTGAGGAGGACGGCGCGGCGGCGAGGAGGACGGCCGACGGCGAGGAGGATGGCAGGCGGCGGCGAGCAGGACGGTGGGCAGCCTGACGGCGTCGGTTAGTTCGTCGTTGTGCCGCGCCGGGCAGGAGAACGAGAGGAAGAAGAAGAGAAATGGACGAATTGGGTTGGAAATTTTCGAAGTCCCGCTTATATAGGTGGATCTATAGTCCCGGTGCGTGGCTCGGACCGGGACTAAAGACCCCCTTTAGTCCCGGGTGGAGCCACGACCCGGGACTAAAGGCCTCTTTTCGGGCAGACCAAGAGGCGGGAAGCAGGGGGTCTTTATCCCGTTGCGTGGCTCCAGCCGGGACTAGAGGGTGTCTTTAGTCCCGTGGCGTGGCTCCACCCGGGACTAAAGCCCCCTCCTCGCCTGCACGATAAGTTTAGTCCCACCTCGCCCAGCGAGGGGGACTAACACTTGTTTATAATCCCCGTCGCAGCTTGTCCATCAAGCTCCTCTCTAAAGCAGGCTTACGGGCCTAAACTTACTGAAAATTGAAACTATATTCGAAATTGTGGATAAAATTCAATCTGAATTCAAAGTGAATTCATGTTGAATTTTGTCCATGATTTCTCATATAGTTTCAATTTTTTTCTATTTTCAAAATTAATTATTTTGACTATCCAAACTATTAACTTATTTTGTTATTTTCAATTAAAAACTATGTTTATTAAAAATTCTTTTTGCATATTTGAGAATTTGACAAAACTATGATAATGAAAAGTGTTTGAAATTGAATAAATAATTCAAAACTATTTTCTATTTTCATAATTAATAATTTTGACTATCCAAACTATTATCTATTTTGTTATTTTCAATTAAAAACTATGTTTATTAAAAATTCTTTTTGCATATTTGAGAATTTGACAAAACTATGATAATGAAAAGTGTTTCAAATTGAATAAATAATGCAAAACTATTTTCTATTTTCATAATTAATAATTTTGACTATCCAAACTATTATCTATTTTGTTATTTTCAATTAAAAACTATGTTTATTGAAAATTCTTTTTGCATATTTGAGAATTTGACAAAACTATGATAATGAAAAGTGTTTCAAATTGAATAAATAATGCAAAACTATTTTCTATTTTCATAATTAATAATTTTGACTATCCAAACTATTATCTATTTTGTTATTTTCAATTAAAAACTATGTTTATTAAAAATTCTTTTTGCATATTTGAGAATTTGACAAAACTATGATAATGAAAAGTGTTTCAAATTGAATAAATAATGCAAAACTATTTTTTATTTTCATAATTAATAATTTTGACTATACAAACAATTATCTCTCGAGGTAGTAGGGTTTCGAACGAGAATTCATCTCTTACAAAGGGATTTAATTTTTTTGAACTTATTTGAACTCGATACTTTTTGTGTGTTCAAAATGCACCATTCAAAGGCACAACACAAAATTTCAACAATTTCTGACTTCATTTGGTATATTTCGTGCATTTACTTATTTTTTTGAGCTAGTTGACCCTGAAATTGAAAAGCACTACAAATGAACTCTGAAAATGTTGAAAGTTGGCATGCTGTCATCATTTCACCCACATAGCATGTGTTAAAAAGTTGAGAGGGCTATGACAAAAACTGGATGCAGTTCGTGTACAAAACGGACAATCTCTCTCGAAGTAGTAGGGTTTCGAACGAGAACTCATCTCTTACAAAGGGATTTCATTTTTTTGAACTTATTTGAACTCCATACTTTTTGTGTGTTCAAAATGCACCATTCAAAGGCACATCACAAAATTTGAACAATTTCTGACTTCATTTGGTATATTTCGTGCATTTACTTTTTTTTTTGAGCTAGTTGACCCTGAAGTTGAAAAGCACTACAAATGAACTCTGAAAATGTTGAAAGTTGGCATGCTATCATCATTTCACCCACATAGCATGTGTTAAAAAGTTGAGAGGGCTACGACAAAAACTGGATGCAGTTCGTGTACAAAAGGGACAATCTCTCTCGAAGTAGCAGGGTTTCGAACGAGAACTCATCTCTTACAAAGGGATTTCATTTTTTTGAACTTATTTGAACTCCATACTTTTTGTGTGTTCAAAATGCACCATTCAAAGGCACATCACAAAATTTCAACAATTTCTGACTTCATTTGGTATATTTCTTGCATTTACTTTTTTTTTAGCTAGTTGACCCTTAAATTGAAAAGCACTACAAATGAACTCTGAAAATGTTGAAAGTTGGCATGCTATCATCGTTTCACCCACATAGCATGTGTTAAAAAGTTGAGAGGGCTACGACAAAAAGTGGATGCAGTTCGTGTACAAAACGGACAATCTCTCTCGAAGTAGCAGGGTTTCGAACGAGAACTCATCTCTTACAAAGGGATTTCATTTTTTTGAACTTATTTGAACTCCATACTTTTTGTGTGTTCAAAATGCACCATTCAAAGTCACATCACAAAATGGACAATATCTCTCGAAGTAGAAGCGACCCCCACAATAAGAGACGCCATTCTTCTTCTCTCATATATGGTGGACACTAGCTCACTTGATTTTTCAACCGTCGATGATGGTCGCTACTCCTACTTCCCCTAGTGCATAACCAATATCTAGCACAAGGAGAAGAAGGAGAAGCGACCCCCACAACAAAAGTGGTTCCGCGGCACGCCACGTGGTTCCGCTGCACGCCACGTGGTTCCGCTGCACGCCACGTGAGACTAATGGTCTTTCATTTTTAAATGATTGTTTTAATCAAAAACAGATCTGTTACAAAAGGGATTTCATTTTTTGAACTTATTTGAACTGAAGACTTTTTGTATATATATGTGGTCGAAATACATGATACCATAAAGTTAGAAAGGGCTAAACCATTCAAAAGTAGCAAATGAAGTTAGAAAGGGCTAAACCATTCAAATTTGGAAACTATAATGGCACAAACAAAAACTAGACATATATAAATTGGTCCAAGAAGTACATGATACTAGTCCAAACAGTACATAATAATAGCTACCATAGATATATATACAAGTGTTCGACGTTCAGAACGCTACTCGTCTGAATCATCTAAATCAGAATGTCCACGTTCCTCGAGGTGAGGCTGGCCATAGTTGACGACTTGAATCTTGCGGTACAACTCGTATGAAACGTATGCATCTTTTGCTGCATACTCAATGTTGATATCATCAAGTGGGCCCTTCTCCCAAAGTTTTTGCTGATACTTTGGGAAACTGGTCTTCATATCACCATATGACTCGTCGATCAAGGCAACTGTCATATGAGCCATCGAAGTCCTCTCATGTCGAAGCCTGAATATCGTTTGGAGATCAACGAGGCAACCAGCTGGTATCTCAATACCGAAGTTGTGCCTCATCATCAGCTTGTCGTTCCCTATGTCAACGGAAGCAAAAGTGATGCCGCTGCGAAGGAACTCCATGAGTTTTGGACAATGCTTGTCACTCTTGCAACAGAAACAAATTAAAATGGAACAAATGTTACATACTGCTGCAATAAGGAAGCATGTTTCACTACAACTAAAGAGAAACTTATCTTTAGGATTCAAATAGAACATATGCAATGGAACCTAGAGAGATCACTATAGCTATCCAATGGAACCTAGAGAGATCACTAGCTATATGCAATTTTCATGACTATGACATATCATATTGCTATCCAATGGAACCTAGAGAGATCCCTAGCTATATTCAATTTTCATAACCTTGGATCAAAGAACAACGCAGAAAATTGTATCACTACAACTATGATTTCAATGGAACATATTGAATCAATCAGATTTTTCAGATTATGGAACACTATTCCAATCAGATTGTGTTCCCTTCAACTAATCAAAATTGTTTCACTACAACTATTTGAAGCGAACCAACTATGATTCCAATGGAACATATTAAACACTAGTTGATTGTAATACGATTTTTCAGATTATGGAACACCATTCCAATCAGATTGTGTTCCCCTTCAACTAATCAAAATTGTTTCACTACAACTATTTGAAAGGAACCAACTATGATTCCAATGGAACATATTAAACACTAGTTGATTCTAATACGATTTTTCAGATTATGGAACACTATTCCAATCAGATTGTGCTCCCCTTCAACTAATCAAAATTGTTTCACTACAACTATTTGAAGGGAACCAACTATGATTCCAATGGAACATATTAAACACTAGTTGATTCTAATACGATTTTTCAGATTATGGAACGCTATTCCAATTAGATTGTGCTCCCCTTCAACTAATCAAAATTGTTTCACTACAACTATTTGAAGGGAACAAACTATGATTCCAATGGAACATATTAAACACTAGTTGATTCTAATACGATTTTTCAGATTATGGAACACTATTCCAATTAGATTGTGCTCCCCTTCAACTAATCAAAATTGTTTCAGTACAACTATTTGAAGGGAACCAACTATGATTGAAACAAATAAACTTACAATGTCATTATCTTGGATCAAAGAAAGCCTCAAAACTTACCTCGCCCATTGGAAGATCAAGACATGGCGTGCGAAGCATAGTTGGATGACGGCAACACCGCGTTGATCGGCCGTGTACTCCAGATCAAGCCCGAAGAACTTCTCATGATCCGCTGCGTGGTCAAACCATCGTTCCTTCAACTGTTGAAGAAAAAACGGCACCTCCCTGCTTAGGTTCGTGTACACGACACGGAGCTTGGTCGTGCCATGTGCGAACACCTCACGAAAGATAGTTGGCATGGTGGAAGAAGAGAAGGGAAGAAGAGAGGAGAAGAACAGAGAGGGCAACACGAGAGAGAAGAAGAACAGAGAAATGTCGACTGTACGCTTCGATTCGTGATTTTCATCGCCCGAAACGACGCGGGATGCAAACCGTTTGGGCCTTTAATCCCGGGTTGAGCCACCAACCGGGACTAAAGAGGTATACCAAACGGTTGCCACCACTACGGCAGACCACGTGTTAGGCCTTTAGTCCCGGGTTGAGCCACCAACCGGGACTAAAGAGGTATACCAACGGTCGCCACCACTACGGCAGGCCACATGTTAGTCCTTTAGTCCCGGGTTGAGCCACCAACCGGGACTAAAGAGGGATACGAACGGTTGCCACCACCACTGCCCGCCGCGTAGCTCTTTAGTCCGGGTTTGGAACACGAACCGGGACTAAAAGCTCCTTACGGGCCGGGACTAAGCCTCGAGGGAGGCATTGAGAATTGGGGCGACGTGGCCGGTCCTTTAGTCCCGGTCCAGAGGCAGGCCGGGACTAAATGGTCCAGACCAAAGGCCCGTTTTCTACTAGTGAACGCTCTGTGGCTCAAGAATCCCCACTCCTCATCGGTGATGTCGCTGAGGAAGTTGATGCCGTAAATTGGGTTGGGACCGAAGGCGGCATTGAGCAGATCGACCCTGCGGAGCTCGTCCTTGAATAAAGCGTAAAGGCGATCCTCCTCGCCAGTGGAGCTGTACTTCTTGCCGTACTTGACCATCCACTCAGCAAACACCCGCCGATTCTCCTCCTCGTTCCTGATGTTCTTGCCGTGCCCTGCCTTCCACTCCACCATGACCCGTTCGTACAACTTCAGCATCCTCCGATTCCCCCCCGACTTGCTCTCCCTGTCCGGCGAGGCCGTCGTGTTCGCCGCAAGGGATACCAGCAACAGCAGCAGCGCTGCCACCGCCATGACAGCCGTTGGGGGGCTCCTCATCTCGACGGAAGGTGGGGTTAGGGGTGTGTGCAGCTGTTGGGTCGTACCGCTAGCTCTTGGATCTAACTCTGGATTTGGCGATCCCTCGGTGTTGTATGTATAGGTTCATTGAAGAAGAGACCGAGACGCACACGGATGCAGACCAGAACATCAATTATTACACCTCTTATCAGACTCAGACACGGATTCTACCTGCACGACGCACACGGACGCAGACCAGGACATCAATTAGTACACCTCTTATCAGACTCAGACACGGATTCTACATGCCTGACGTGCGGTGGGAACGTTCGATGGAGAAAGCGGCGGCCAGCAGCAGCGCGCTCAGATCGGCGCGGCCTTGACCGCCGGGCCTCGCGGCAGAGCGCCGTCGCTTGGGACGACGAGACGCTCGACTCCCCGGACGAGCCCGCCAAAATGGGCAGATGCGGCGGATAGGCGTGACGGGCCCTACGCTCGTGTCGTGTGCTAGTCCGGGAGATGGCGGCTGCGGTGCAGTGAGAGAAGCACAATGGAGGCGGGCTCGCCCCTCAGACACGCGCGCCGGCGGAGGATACGTAGCGTGTCCAACGGGCTAACCCGAACGGATACGCGTCTTTTTTTCCACCCGCAACTTATTTTAAATTTAAATTTAGACAGATATATCTTGATACGGACAGGGGATGGATGTCCGCGTCGCGTGGCCTTCTTTTCCCCTAGCTCGCAAGTCGGTGGCACGTATGTCATTTTTTTACTTTTCCTTTCTATTCAACGCTCTCGCTCGTCCCGCCTCCCACTCCCACTGCCAACTTTTGTTGTTGCGGCCAGTCAACTGCCCATAAAATCAACCTTCCGACAGCCTCATCTCAAGCCGCCGCCGTCACCGTCGCCCAGCTCCACTACTTTGTCTCGGTTGGGCGCGAGGCTCCTCATCGGCCGGATTCTTCGAGGACGCACGCAAGTTGTATGGCGCTTTGCCCGCATGGCACAGATGGACTCCGACGATGAGATTTTTTTTTACAACGCTCTTTGTGATCTGGATGATTCTTCATCCGACGATGAGGAGATCGTGGCAGTTGCATTGGTCATCCATGACCACCTTAGTATGGAGCGGTCGTAGTTTAGGGGCTCCATTTCGGGGCACATGCCGACACTAAACCGCAACCGAGGAAGTGATCATTTCCTAGTCTGGAAGGACTACTTCGAGACCCCGAACCCTCTTTGCAAACATCACATGTTTCGATGCCGTTTTTGTACGGCTAGACATGTGTTCAACCATATTCGGGAGGGGGTAGTCGAGTACGATAACTATTTCGAGTGCAAGAGGGATGCCCTTGGAAAGATTTGTTTCTCCTTTTATGAGAAATGCATTGCTGCCATTCGGATGCTTGCATATGTAGTTCCCGGTGATCTTGTTGATGAGTACGTCTGAATGAGTGAGTGCATATGCCTTGAGTCCATGTATAGGTTTTGCAAAGCGGTCATAGTCGTCTTTAGAGGGCCAACAGGGGGGCAACTGTTGCAACTGTTGCAGATACAGCATGGTGGCTGGCGATGAATGCTAACAGGGGGGCAACTTGAGAGAGCCAACTGTTGTAGATACAGCATGGTGGCTGGCAATGAATGCTAACAGGGGGGGTTCCCGGGGATGCTTGGTAGCATAGACTGTAGGCACTAGAAGTAGAAAAACTACCCTTCTGCTTGACAGGGCCAGAATAAGGGCCATGTCCAAGCTTGCATTGTCATACTCAAGGCCGTGGCTTCCCAAGATCTCTAGAATTGGCACTCTTTCTTCGGCATGGCCGGATCTCACAACAATATCAATGTGCTCCAGCGCTCTCCGATGCTTGCTAGAATGGATGAAGGCAATTTCCCGGAGGTCAATGTTGAGATGAATGGTTGCCAATAAACCAATGGATACTATCTAGCTGACGGTATCTATCTACAATGGTCTAGTCTTGTGAAGACAATTTCCAACCATTTAGGAGAGAAGAGAAAGAGATTTACCCAAGAGAAAGAGAGAGTTCGCAAAGATGTAGAGCGTGCTTTTGGTGTTCTTCAATCTCGATGGGCCATCGTTCGGTATCCCGCTAGAACTTGGAGCACCAAAATTTTATGGGAGATGATGACAACTCGTGTGATCATGCACAACATATCGTAGAGGATGAGCACCCAAAACATCTCTGTGATCAAGAGTTACAGTTTCATGGAGACAATGTTGTACCTCGGCATATAGAAAGGGCAATGTTTGCACACTTCGTCAAGTTTCATCATAAGACGCGTAATTAAAAACTCATGTATTGGTGTAAAATGATTTTGTTAAGCATGTGTGGATTTATGTCGGCAACTAATAGATGTATCAATAACTTTTCCTTTTAAATGTATTTGAGATAATTTAATGTTTATTTGACTTGTAAACTACGAGATATTTTATGTGGTTCTCGAACTAAGAAATACTTGTATTTTTATTAAATTTTTAAATGTATTTAGGACAATATAATTTTTATTTTTATTTTTATTTAAACATATGTAACATTAAAATTAAAAATGACCGCAAGCCTGCCACGCGAACGAAAAATGGGTCAGCGCGTTGGGTGTATGTCCTACACAGATAAAAAGAAGGCAGATATGCCGATTCAAATGGACAAAACTCGTATTTGTTTGGATCATCCGGTTAAAGTTGCTTTAAGGTTGCGGTCGGTCGGCTCATTCGGTGTAAAGCGACCGGGCATTCGGACTGAATGTTTTCATATATTTATCATTTAGGTTCTAATACTAGTCCCCAGGTGTATGTGCATCATGCTTAATTATATGTCTAGCAAAACCATTCACAATGGATGCATACTAGTGGTTGAGGCCGCCGTTGCGGGCCATTTCAGAGAAAGTTGTGCGTATCACACCAGGGGCGGACCCAAGATAAAATTTTAGAGGCGGCAAAGATCTGTCAAATGGAGAATTTTTTCTTTGCTAAGTGGGGGCAAAACATAATTTAGCTTGGCATATTAAGAGGGAGATGAAAATTTAGTGGGGGCAGCTGCCCCCATAGCTTCTACATTGGAATCGCCCCTGTATCACACCTCATCTCGAAATTGTGTCGTGTAAATATCACATCCATCTCAAAAACAAAGATTCCATATCAACATGAACAAAATTGAAAGTTCATTACACACTTCATGGAACGAGTGACACATGCATCTTGGCTCTAACATCACATTGACAAAGAGTACTGGAATCATCTCCACAAAAAGAAAGAAAAAACATTGGTCGTGGATAGAGTGAATAATCTTCAGCTCGAGCTCAATACATCCATTGTACCATATCCTGGGTCAGTCTTCGTCGTTGTTGTCGCGGCGCGTAACCATTGTATCACTTTTTCCTCACCTCACAATTTCAATGCACAATTTAGCCCATCAACTTTGCAATTGCTTGATTATATCCTTGCGAAGTGCACCATATATACCTACTCCAGCATGGTTAAACCTGTAAAAGAAGTTGGGTGCCTTTTCTTGGATTAAATCCAATGGAGCAGCTCTGTTGAGGGCACGGTTGGTGCTTCCACCTCCTTGGACCTTCAGAGCGAGGCAAAGATTTTATCGTTTGAATCTAGGGCAGAACAGATGGTATGAAATTGAACAAATCAAGAATTAAGGAAAAGGGCTAATAGCCCATTTTGCTGGGCCTCTTCCCAAACGTGGATAAAAAGCACAGAAAAAGAAAAGGTAAAAAAACTTAAAAAACTGAAGAAAATATTAAAAGGAACTCCTTGCCATAAAAAAAAGAAGTGTGCTCTTAAAATCCCGCCATTTCTGATCCACTTTCAAGTGACCAAACAAATTAATAAATTGCCATGTGACAAAAAAATGGAATTTTCCGTGTGAACCAAAAATATGAATTTCCTATGTTATGAAAAAGTTGCCATTATGAATGGAAAAAACATGTATAAAACCTATATAAATCATAGCAAAAATGTCATGGGTGAAAAAAAAACTGAAGTGGCTCATAAAAAATGCAGAATTTTCATGGCAACAATAGAAACTTGGGAAAAATGTCACCATGAAGCAATAAAAATAAATACAATGGACATTACACAAAGCTAAAATTTAGCGCCTAAACAATACTATGGCAGATGCATATTTTAAATTGACATGCTTATAAGAAACAAATTTCTCATGTATATGTAGTAAAAAAAAATATGATTAAAATTGTCGTGGCAAAAATGTATATTAAAAATGTCATGGCAATATAACTTTAAATGACATGTTTTGTAATGCCATTTTAAGTTAATTTGTCGTGCCATGGGAAAAATTGCTTTCGTAACATGGCAAAAAAATATGTTGATGAGATGGCAAAAGTTGTAACTTTTTTAAAATTTAACAAGTATATAAAGTAACACGAATTATGATTAAAAATTGCCATGGAAAAATGTATATTATGAAAATTTCCATGGCATTTTAACTTTAAGAATATGTTATTTTTGCCATGGCTTTATAATGGCATTTTAACAATATTGCCCATGCCATGATAAAAAATTATTTTGGTAACATGGAAAAAGTTGTAAGATTTTTACCATGGCAATTTTGGTATTGGTGGCATGACAAAAGTTTTAAAGATTTCTTGCCATGACTATATTTACCATGGTATGAAGTATGAATTCCCCATGCCCCTAAAAACTAAATTTGTCATGTTATGAAGAATGTTTTTGCCATGGTTAGTGAAAGGACGTGGGTGTTGCCTAGAGGGGGGGGGGGGTAAATAGGCGCTTTAAAATAATTACGGTTTAGGCTTGAACAAATGTGGAATAAAATTATATTTTAATTTGTCAAGCACAAAACCTAAAACAACTAAGCTCACCTATGTGGACCAGCAACTTATGCTAAGCAAGATTAATAACTAAGTGATAGCAAGATATATAACAAGAAATAATATGGCTATCACAAAGTAAATTGTATAAGTAAAAGGCTCGGGTAAGAAATAACCGAGGCACGTGGACGTCATGATGTATCCCGAAGTTCACACCCTTGTGGATGCTAATCTCTATTTGGAGCGGTGTGGAGGCACAATGCTCCCCAAGATGCCACTAAGGCCACCATAATCTCTTCACGCCCTCGCACAATGCAAGATGCCATGATTCCACTAAGGGACCCTTGAGGGCGGTCACCGAACCCGTACAAGCAAGGTTGGGGCAATCTCCACAAATTAATTGGAGGCTCCGAACGACACCATGAAGCTTCGCCATAATGGAATATGGCTTCGAGGTATCCTCAAATGCTCGGGGCAATCTCCACAACCTAATTGGAGACATCGACGCTTGCCCGGAGCTTTACACCACAATGATTGAGCTCCGAGGCACCACCAAGCTTCTAAGACGCCAATGCATCCACGAAGAACAATCTCTAGGGTACCTAGCACCCAAGTGTAATAAGCTTCTCAAACTTTTTCACCTCCACGTATTACCGTGGAGAACTCAAACCAATGCAACAAATGCAATGGCAAGAACACACGAAGTGGTCAAGTCCCTCACACTCAAATCCCTCCATAAGAACAAAAGCTATTGAAGAATATGAGAGGAAGAACAAAGAGCTCACAAAGAACTCCAAGATCAAGATCCAAGGGGTTCCCCTCAGATAGAGGAGAAAGTTATTGGTGGAAATGTGGATCTAGAACTCGTGTCTCTTTTCCCTCAAGAACTAGCAAGAACCATTGGAGGGATAGAGAGTTAGCAAGCTCAAAGAAGGTCAACAATGGAGGGGAAAACCGAGCTCAAGAGTTGAGGAACCATTGGGGAAGAAGGCCCCCTTAAATAGAACCCCACGAATCTGCGAGTTATGTGCAGAATTACACACGAGAGGTACAACCGGTGGTGCGGGCGGTACAACCGCCCAACCACCGGACCACAACAGAAACATGGCCGACGGTTCCACACAACTCGATTGCTGGACACGGCAAGGTCCCAAGTGGTATAACCGCCTAGAACACCGTTAGTACTGGGCTATATAATATAGCGGTACAGCCGGTCCACCTCTTCCCAACAACCGAAGCTTAATAGAACTGTGTCCGGTTGTAGCCCGACGTTGGGCCGGTTCAACCGCCCAGGGCTGCCACCCTGGGCCACCCAGTTGTGGGCGGTACAATCACCCTGGGGCAGCGATACAACGGCTGGGGACCACTCAAGGGCAGCACCCCCACGGTATCACCCCTCGAGTGGTGGTTAGACCGGATGACATGAGTGAGCGATACAACCGCATGAAGAAAACAGGAAAGACCAGAAGTGCCATAACTTCTGCAAATGAGCTCCGAATTGAGCAAACTCAAGCTTGTTGGATTCAGGACAATAAGAACTATCCAACAGCAGCGTGAAACCTCTATGAATGAAGAACTCACAAAAACTCCAACATTGAAAACATCAAAGAAGATGCACATGAACTCTGTTTCTGATGAAATCGAGCTTGTCATAAAGATGACCATAAGCTCAAATAGTGATCAAGAGAAACACCAAACAAGAACCAAGAAATATGATGCAAGGATGCAAATGGTTTGAGCTCTCAACAAATGATATGATCTAGCTACTCACCTGAGAGCCCTCTTAACAATATGACAATCTATCCTAAAATAGAAAAAGTTGTCAAGGGCAAACCTATACCTTGCACATAATCCACTTGAGGTAGATTATGACGATCTTGACTTCCTCAAGATGGACCACCTTTCTTGATTGCGTTGGCTTGATCAAGACTAGTTGATTGCTCCCCCATACTAACTATGGGTGAGCCACTCTTCCACACATCTTCACAAGTCCATTGCTACCACAATGAACGACAAGCTTCAAGCATGATATCTTCCTGCTGCTCCACTTGAACTTGGACACCACAATCTTGATGACGATCACCACTTGATGTCATCCTTCATGGGTTGAATGAGATCTTCCTCTTCACGCAAGCCCATGAAAACACACCTAACCACACATAGAACTCTCACGAAGACCATAAGTTAGTACACACAAGCGTAATGGACAATGCTTACCATACCATGGGATCACTTGATCCCTCTCGGTACATCTTATATGCTTTGTGTGTTGATCAACTTGATTTACTGATTGACTTAGTCTTGATCAACCTTGTGACTGTATGACTAATATTTGGATAATACCTTGAATACCACCTTGGTCATCATATAAACTCCTTGAAACCAACAGATGGACTTCAAGAAGTGCCTATGGACAAATTCTTCGAATATAACTTAAGGAAACCATTAGTCCATAGGGATTGTCATCAATTACCAAAACCACATATGGACAAATATGCTCTAACAATTAGTAACGTAAATTTACCATGGAAAAATAAATATTGATAGATCAAACTTTCAATGTTCTCAAACTAATTTGCAACTCCCATGGCAAACATTCTTCGGATGGACATGCCAAAGGGCACAACGAATAATGGCAAACACATGCTATTAGTTGCTATGAAGAAAAAGAGACATCTATAAATTTAGAAATTTTAGTTGCCATGTCAAGTTTGCCATGTTTTTGAACATCCTAGGTTCCCAAAATGTTTTTGAACATCTTAAGCTTGCCATTGCAAGTTTGCCATGTTTTCGAACATCATAAGTTACCATGGCAAAATTCTTTGAATAGATATGGCAAAAATACAACAAAGTCATGGCAACACGTGCTTTTGATTGTCATGGCTACATCTGCCATGGTATGAAGTATGAATTTGCTATGCCTCGTAAACTACAATTGCCATGCCTTGAAAAAAATTGACATGTTATGAAGGATGTCATTGCCATGGTTAGTAATGTAAATTTGCCATGGGAAAAAATATTGATATATCAAACTTGTTTTTTCACAAAATAATTTGTAATTGGCAAACGTTCTCCATATGGACATGTCAAAGGGCAAAGGGCAGAAGGAATCATGGCAAACACATGCTATTAGTTTGCCATGGCAAAAAAGCACATTTATAAATTTACCATTTTCAGTTTCAGTGGCAAGTTTGTCATGTTTTTAAACATCTTAGGTTGCCAAAATGTTTTTATCATATTAAGCTTGACATGGCAAGTTTTCCATGTTTTTGAACATCTTAAGTTACAAAAATGTTTGTGAACATCTTAAGTTGCCATGGCAACATTCTTTTGAGAGATGTGGCAAAAAAGACACGACTAAAGCATGGCAACGCATGATTTTAATTGCCGTTGCAAAAAAACATGTAGAAAATTAAGAAATTATCTACTCCCTCCATCCGAAAATACTTGTCACGGAAATGAATAAAAATGGATGTATCTAGAACTAAAATGCATCTAGATACATCCATTTCTCCGACAAGTATTTCTGGGTGGAGGGAGTATGTTTTTAGTCCCATCCATTTCTCTGACAAGTATTTACGGACGAAGGGAGTATTTTTTTTAGTTCCATGGCAAAATTTGTTACAACATGTTTGATAAACTTTCCATGTGTACCAACTAGGCGAATGCAAAAAAATGCCATGATGAATAAATTTCCATGACACCACTATACAACATGTTAATTCACATGACAAAATCTATACCAGAGACATGTTAAAAAATGCTATAAAGTGTTTTTTCTCATTGCAAAATAGATTAGAAACTTAACGATGGTAAGCAAAATGTGTATGGCATGGCAAAAGTTTGTAGTGGTGACATGGCAAAAATTTTATAGTTGTGAAATGGAAAAAGCTTTAAAAACTATTTTTCCATGGAAAAAGAATGTTAAAAACAATATATAATTTTGATTCAATGCAACATACAAAGAAAAAATGATTCATGGCTGGTGGCAAAGTTGAGTTGTATGTACTCGTCACACGGCAAGTTTAAAAAAATCTGATTTAGAGCATGGCAAAGCTAGAGTTATATGTATTGGTCACATGGCAAGTTTACAAAAAAATGCCACGGTTTATAAAAAATGATAGCAAACTCGTAGCAGTTTCTGCCATTTCAACATAAGCTATCAACAACCAGCATTCCAAAATGAATGGAATCAGAGTGATGTATGAGACATATTTTTGTATGATGTACTTCCTCCGTTTCTAAATATAAGTTTTTTTAAAGATTACACTACGGACTACATACCGAGAAAAATGAATGATGTATAAGACTTATATTTAGGAATGGAGGGAGTATGACACATAATTTTCTAATGAACATTTTTTGCAATGATATGCTCAATGAACTATAGCATGAAAGGGCATGTTTAATAAAAGAACAAAAAAATTGCCATGACTAGATGCCCATTGCATTGTATCTTTACTGAAGTTATCATATTTTGTACAAAAAGGAAAAATTGACATGTATCTTAAATATAACTTCGCCATGTCACGAAAATAAACTGGCCATGGTGATTGAATTGAAATTGCCATGTATGTTATATGTAGCTTTGCCATGTCACAAAGTAAACTCTCCATGGTAATTGAATTAAAATTAGGGTTTGACTATGTCACATCTAAGGTGACTTCACTCTTCCCATATTTTTTAATTGTCCAACCCAGTTTCTCGTTGCACACAGCCCACCACTGTCACGACCTAGGACAAAAAACTCTCAAAAATATGGTAAAAAACTCTCAAAAAATACAGCGTACAAGAATCATACTGTCAACCACTTGCCCATTAACACATCATTTTTAGCTATTTTTAAATATAATTTTTTATTGAATTTGAAAAATATTGCTTCATTTGATTTTTTTTCAAAAATGTGATCCTGTCGGCCTAGCCAAGGCCAATTAGTCCCTATCGTCTACAACTAGGCCGACGGGCGTGTCGGCTTTGCAAGTGGGCACTTATCGGCCTTGGTTAGGCCGACTAGTACTAATCGGCCTAGCCATGACCAATTAGTACTAATCGGCCTACGCGTGACCAATTAGTACTAATTGGCCTAGTCGTGACCAATTAGTATGAATTGGTGTTGGCAAAGCGAATAAATGCATGGAATTTCATTTTTCCACGTAATGCACAATTTTTTATGTCCACGATATCAAAATTGCCCCTTTATAATTTTCCCGCCCTTTCTTTATCGCCTCCATTTGTCGCTAGGCTTTCGTGCCATTTCTTTCCCGCCTCGTTTCCCACCAATTTATTTCCCGCCTTCTTTCCCGCCAATTTTTTTTCCCGACATTTCTTTTCTGCCTCATTTTCCCGCCATTTTCCTTGTCATCTGAGTCTATAAAAGAAGGCATTGGACTGTCTTCCTCCATCATCCAGCCATAATTAAAAACACAAATGTTCTAGTCATTATGAGTTTGCCTTGCTCGGATCAAAGCATTAGGCCTAGGGAAATGAAGAGTGCGAGTTTGCCTCGGGGGTGGAAGTAGTGCGTTTTTGGTGCGGTGATCTCTGCAAGGTGAAGGAGGTGACAGATTTTTCAGATTGATTGGGCATGAAGTTTTTTATGTGCGCCAATTATGAGGAAGATCCACCCGTTTCTATTTCTCCATACATCAGGCCTCCGGTATGCTCAAGTCATCAAGAATAACATGTTGTTGATATTATTTCTTACTTGATATTTATATTTATATTTATATTTTTTGTAGTCTCCTCCTCCTCCTCTGTGCATGTACTATTGTTGGATTGACATGGAAATGTCGGACTAGGTGGTGACTGAGATTCGTGAAAGAGGTCGTCGTGCATGGGCTAGTTTGGACGCGGAGGAGTGCCGCGAGAAGGCCGAAGCAGAGGAGAAGAGAGAGTGGCAAGAGTACTATGTGAAGCAGAGGACTATGATTGATGAGATGAAGAAGAAAAACCGAGAAGAGGAACTTCGACTGGTGTCGTGGTTTTTTCACCGCATATGTCCTCGTGCAAGGACTTAGGTGCGAGGCCATCGGAACCATGTGGTGGCTTGAGAGGGGTTGGTCGAAATCGAGAGACACGAGTTTACTCAGGTTCGGCCCCTCCGATGGAGGTAAAAGCCTACGTCTTGCTTGTGTTTCATTGATGAAGATGATGATCTTGCTTACAAGGGTGCAGACTCGCCACCTCTAATCTCGTGGGTGTCTAATGTGTCTATCTCATGATTTGTCTTGTCTAGACCTATGTTGTCAATCTGTCCCCCTTGGGGCGCCCTACCCCTCCTTATATAAGTGGAAGGGGTAGGTTTACATGTAGAGTCCTACTAGGAGTAGGAACAGGACTAGTCTCTCTTGAATCCTAATCCGGGTCTTGTTTCCTTTGTGAGGGAGTCTCTCCTCATCTTGGGCCTTCTCTTGTGAGCCGACCCTCCTGGCCTCTCTATCAGCCGCCTTATGCCAGGGTGTACGTCGGGCCTTGGGCCTTCATCATTTGTCTGAGTCGCCTGTGGGGTCAAGTATGAGTCGTTCGCCAGGTCACTGTTGAGTCGCCGGTGAGTCGCCAAGTCCTTGGCGGGTCATACTTCAAGCCGGGTTACACTGCGGGGTATATCCCCGACATTAGCCCCCAGGTTAGCTTGAATTTATTCATGGTAAGCTCCTCAAATAAGACTAATAAATATTTTAAGGGACCGTCTTGCTCCTTTGGACAACTTGATTTACGGAAGTGGCTCCTTGAAAAATCCGGGTTTGTTCTATGAATTGTCTTCAATCATTTTGCAGTTACGTGTCCTCCACAATAAAATACATATGCCATTGAATCGACCTTCAATGCTTTGGCTTGATGTAAATTTGGGGAATAATAAATCCACACAATGTTGAACCGGCTTCTCTTTGCTTCGGCGGGTTATGATTGATAATGGCGGGTTATGATTGTTGGTAATGCCCCGTCAAACAACTGAACTCGAATTGACTTGATCAAATTATTGGGGTTAAAGAAATCCATGTAATGCTGAACCGGTCTTTCAATGCTTCAACTGTAGCCCCCAAGCTCCAAGTTTAGCAGCTCATGACGACTTGGAGATTTGCAATAATATCTTTGACCATGTAGCCCAAAGTGACGGGTTGTCTTGCCTGCAGCAGCCTGGGACTTGTAATCAGCATCAGTTGGTGTAGCCCCCAAGGGCCGGCTCATCAGTGTGTGATGGGTCGGGTCTTCAATTTGGACCTCATGATCTGCGAAACAATTGAGTGTTGTAGCTCCCAAGTGACGGGTTGTCCTGCCTGCAGCAACCTAGGACTTTAGAAATTTTGATCTGAATAGTGTAGCCCCCAAGTGCCGGGTTGATTGTTTGCGGCGACTCGGGACTTCGACGTTCTTCTCCTTTGAAAATAAAACATCATATGATGTAGCCCCAAGGGTCGGGTCATTATGCAATAATGAGCACGGACTTTGTAAATCTGATGACGTAACCTTGAGAAGCAATGTGTTGCCCCCAAGGGCCGGGTCATTATAAAAATGATGAGTCGGTTCTTCCTTGAATCCATACTTGAATAAAGAGCAATATGTAGCCCTCCAGGGCCGGCTAATCTCCTTGAGGTAGCCGGGTCTATTGATGATGTGCTGATTTGAAAAGCGGATTGCATTAGCCCAAGTGTCATGGTGGATGCTTGCGGTGACATGGGACTTTCATACTTTGATGTAATCTTGATTTGAATAATGTAGCCCCCAAGTGTCAGGTTGCATGCCTGCAATGACTTGTGACTATTCCTTCCATTATATAATCATATCCACTCTCATGATGCCTTTCTTGATGAAAGAAATCCTTGACCGTGGTTGTAATGTAACCCGACAAATATATACTTGATAAATCCATATGTTGGAGAAATCCATAAGTGTTGTAGTTTACTACAGAGCACAAGTTGAAAAAATCCACGAGCCGATCAATTAGATGACCCGGCATTATATGTGATAGGGCGGCTCTTCGAGAAATAATTAATTCTTCCGAGGTGGCGTAAAAACCCAATCATTTGACATTGGTTATGATAAACCATGATGAAAATCAAGCCATATTGGCTATCAATGATTTATTTTCTCCTGCAAAAATTTATGCTAGACCCGGTTTGAAGACCAACATGATATGTATGTATGATGTATGATGCAGTGCAATATGATGCATGTATATGATAGAATAATGCTGGCAACACCATAGTATGGCATCAAGTTATTTTAAATAAGCCGACTCAGTGAGTCATGGCAGCTGGCTCAGTGGGTCACAGCGGGCAGGACGAGCTCTCAAGGTTCTAGTGGTACCCAAAAAGGTTAAGACGGCTGAGTGAGTCACGACAGCCGGCTTAGTGAGTCGCGGTAGGGTAGGACGAGCTTGCAAGGCTCTAGTGCTATCCTAAAGAGGCTTTTCCAACAACCTTAGTTGTTTAGACCGGCTGATCAGGCGCGATTCGAGGTTCAGTGAAGCAGGTTCAGTGAACCCATGGTTTGTCTATTTTCCATATGCCGGCTCCCGCAAGCACCCTTCATGTTTTAACCAAGGTGAGTTTAGGGTCCAAACTGGATTAAATCGCCAAGAGTACATGGGACCATAGGACAAGTCGCCAAACACACAGTCCAATATAACCATTGTAATGCGTTAATTTTTCGCTAGCCAAGAGGGCATTCAGGCTGAACTCAGTGAGTAGAAGCCCCCAAGTGACCTATGATTAGGGAAAAGTCGGACATAGGATTGCAGAAGCGTTTACGCTCTTACTACAAAACGACTTGGGAACTATAGCCCCTAAGTAAGCCGACTTAATTATCAAAACCATATAAGGTGCCCATGTTTGAACCATGCAACGTGGCAACTTTGGTCCTCTTTGGCTTACTAGTATCCACTTTTGAAATAAGTGCAGCATGGCGACTTATGCTCTTTGATACTAATAGTGTCCATTCTTTGACGGCGTGTGAAATAATAAAGACTCATGCTCTCAAGAAGCTGAAACAGCAGAGACCCTGAATTTCGTGGGCGCCGGCTTTATTGCTGTAACGACCCGGGGTTCTTGAATTATTCATCCCAGTTGAGTGTGTCGAGCCATGTCCATGTAGCCCCCGAGTCTTAAGTCGACTCAAAGAGGCAGCTTGAGAATCTCCATATTTGATTGTGGCATAAGCCGGCATAAGGTTTGACAGTTGATGATGGATTTTTGACCCGTGCTTAATTCTCGGGTGGTCCGGCTCTCGTGGCTCATCGATGGCGGCTGAAATTGTAGCTTCACCAGGGATGTTTCCTTCATGACAATCCCTCATGTTTCTCTTGATGTTTTTAAGCAGATAGTATTGCCAATGCTTCATGGGGATGGCGTCTTGCACGCGTCCATTGGACGGCTCGTACAGGCGAGCACTACACCGGTGAGTTGATATAAAATGGATCATGGGAGCGGCGACTTGCGTCTGTCTCTTGGGCGGCTTGTACATGCAAGCACTACACCGGCATGTTGATATAAACTGGATCATGGGGACGGCGACTTGCAACTGTCTCTTGGGCGGCTCGTACAGGCGAGCACTGCACCGGTGGGTTGAGTTGAATGTGAGAACTGTCTGGCGATTTGATACGTACTCGAGAATCAGCCATGGCATTGCAAACCGCCTTGGTGCGCAGGCGTGAAAGTTGGCCACGTCATTGTAAATCGGCGCTGATGGCGAGTTGATCACTGCGTTGGAAACCGGTGTGAACGGAAAATTGACCATGCCATTTGTAAACCGGTGTAGATGGCGAGTTGACTGCCTCGGATTGATGTAGCATGGATGGATGCTGGCCCGTGATTAACGTGAGCTCCATATCCATAATATCATATTGCCTTTGCAGCAAGCACTTGTCCTGCATAGAAAAAATATCACGGACGAAGTAATTGTTCTTAAAAAATTATGTGTATTGATAAAACAAATAGAAGAAAATATCACCTGATGATAATTTCGTCTGATGACAAATGCGACTGGCTCACAAAAACATAGCTGATATACGTACGCTTTGTACGGATAAAAACCGATCGCGACTGTTTGCCATCCGTAATATGAGCTGATGGTAGTTTGGCATCCTTGTAGATATACTCAATGTGTACTCCAGATAGTACTAATTGATTTATCGTGGCTCCATTCTTCCACAATACTGATTGTAAACAACTAGTGCTGCATCTCCTGTCATCATGTATCCTTCCATAAGGTAGAGGTACCTTTTGAGGTGCTGCCACATACTCATATGGTGAGCATCAGGTGAATTCCAAAGACGCTTGATGGTACTGTAATTCCAAATAGCTTTCGAGTTCTTTTTGTAGGCGTAACTGAAGCAGAGAGTAATGGGAAACCATCTTCAGCCATCATGCCATCGTAGTATCTGATGCACCATAGGAGGAAGCGCGGCTCCGAAATCAGAAACCCAATCTTCAGAAATATCATGCCCAGAGGAAACTTTCTAAGCGAGCATCTGATGCAGCACTGCTACGACAACAGACAACAGCGCGAGAGATTGGCACGTTGACGGAGACTGGGCTTGCGTTGGTTTTTTTCCTTTAAGAGGAAAGGGTGATGTAGCACATGAGCAGTAAGTATTTCCCTCAATTTGAGAACCAAGGTATCAATCCAGTAGGAGAATCGCGTCAAGTCCAGAGTACATGCGCAAACACAAAAGAGCTTGCATCCAACTCTATGAAGGGGTTGTCAATCCCTTCAAGATTGATTGCAAAGTGAGATCTGAAGGCGGAAAGTGCAACGAAGTAAAAGAGTAAGGCTGAAAATATGGTGTGAAGTAGACCCGGGGGCCATAGTGTTCACTAGAGGCTTCTCGCAAAATAGCAAATATTACGGTGGGTGAACAAATTACTGTCGAGAAATTGATAGAACCGCGCAAAGTCATGACGATATCTAAGGCAATGATCATACATATAGGTGTTGGGACCCCGATCCTAAGCCATAGGAATCCAGCCTGTAACACATCGCATTGCTTTGTGGTCTCACGCACGGCTAACTCCACGGCTGCAGCCTTACCTTAGCCGGGACCGTTTGCGTCTTTTGACTCACGTATGCGATAGTGTCGCTAGCAATCCAATGTCAAAGAACCCGGATCGACATGTCTAGTCATAAACCAAAGTGGCAGTACCGCACAAGGACAGGCATACATGACCCAACAAAGCAGGTGTCGGTCATCAGCGAATGTAGACGGGTCGTAGCAAGCTACAAGGACTCCATTACATCGCGTGACATTTCCCAAAGGGGACAGACACATCAGCTAAGAAGGACACATGCCGGTCAACCAATGTGTCCGCAGCAGTAGCGAACTACCAAGGCTCGTTGGATCACAAAGGGGCATTTCCTTGTAGGGAGTGCTACTAAAGTTCACGACTAGGTAATCGAACCCCATACATATCAAGTACGACACACGTACGCATGGCATATCGATATGTATAGATACATCGATGGCATCACAACATAACCATAAACATACAAACTTTATTTAAGAGGCTCGGAAGAGCCACACACATAATATTACACATCAAGGGTCTCACGACCCATGATAGCAGTCATTCAATTACAAGCCAGCGGAAGGGTTATAAACTGTCTGTGTACAGACAGGGCAACTAGAAGGCACATGGCCTGACTATACTACAGAGCCGACATAGGACCAGATCGTAGCTGGGACACCAGCTACTCGTCGTCGTTGATGTTTACGAAGAACCCTCCGTTAGGGTCATTAGCAACCTCTGCAACATTTATTAAGCAAACATGAGTACGAAGGTACTCAGCAAGACTTTAGGAGAACTAACTACTCATGCAAGGTATCAAAAAGGTATTGTGGGGTATCATGCGGAAAGCCAGCATTTGACTCGTGGCTAGACAACTTGACAACTTGATTTCTCGCACACGAGTCCACTAACACCACAACAATACACTATCGTGGAATCATTCCGTCTCCGTATGGAAATGCCGTCCATGACACTCACGCTTATCTTGGCAATTTTATGAGTAGCCATTGAAGTTATCTATGAACAACATATGTCTCCAAGTAGTCCATATCCGCGGACGCGGCTATTCGAATAGATCTTAACCCTGCAGGGGTGTACTTCGTCACACACGCTCTCGCCACTTATCGCCATGTGCACGTCATGCACCTCGGCAACCTTCAAGCGGAAGCCCAGCGAGGGAGTCGGCCACGACCGTTAACCACACTAGTACCTAGTCCAGGTTTATCGCCTATCTGAGAGTAACCCGTACGGAAGTCCGGCCGAGGTTTCCGCCACGGCCTCAAACGATGTGCGCAGGGTTCCCAAGCCCACCATCCGGGTGCCACTTGGTACACCGTGCCACTGCCTACCGCATCACGGTCCACCTCTCAGGTCAGAACCATGCACGGCTTGCAGCATTACTATAAACATCAGAAACTACTTGCAACTCCTGGACCGGGTGCTACGCGATTAATAGGCCGAGCGGGGTCATATTTCAGGGCCCAGCATGTGGTAGTATCTAGTCTTGGAACACATACACGGAACTCAGTTCCTAAGGACGGTTCCAATGAAACAACCCGCCATGTACTCCTACACAACCTTTCACAGGTACCTTTACCAAATCAAGTTCAACACACAACCTTTGCTCACCGAACACATTCCACATTTCTGTTCATCTCCCAGATGACAGACCATACACAACTCTAAGCATAGCATGCATAGCAGGATAAGGCACATCATAGTTCAAGCAACTACCAGGTATGCTAGGTTGCAAGGTTCGGCTATTTACTGTGACAAGGTCAAGTCATGCAAAGGAAGTGGGTTCAACTATCGTGGCAAAAGCAGTTGAAGCATTTGATCTTAAATGCAATAAATAGGTGCAGGAGCGAGAACATGGGATTTATCGGGATGATCAAAAGGTTTGCTTGCCTTGTTGTTCAGAGGAGGAACGATATGCGTCAGACGGATATTCAGTGGAATCCGGGGGTGCGGAGCCTACCGAAATGAATGGCAACATTCAATAACAATCATATGCACTCAAAATGATGCATGAGCATGGCATGAGAATGCAAGGTGATAAGTTATTATTTCCAACATGTATTAAGTTTAGAGTTGATTTGAATCACATTCAAATAGCAATTCAAACGGGGTATTCTCGGATACCGTTTTAATTGATTCGACCTGATGCTCAGATCAACTTGATGTTAGCATGCATGAAATGTCATGTTATGGTACTGATTTGTAAGTAGGACAGTGTGTGATCATTGTATTCATAATGAAATTTGAATAATTTTCCAAATTCCATTTAAAAAGTAATTATAAGAATTGAATTATTCCTTATTCCACAATTTAGGGTTCTGTAACTGTTTCAAACATAGTTGAAAATAGCATAATCAGAATCTTTGAATTTTTCTGATACTTCTTCATATATAAATTATTTTCATTGGAGTTACAGATTAATTTCTATGATTTTTACAATTTTTAGCAATTTCCTGAATTAGTTTTATACTGGAAATTCTAATTATTGCATCAGACTGACGTCAGCAGGTCAGCCGACCTGTTCAGGTCAAACCTGACAGGGGGCCCCACTGGGCAGCCTCTTTGGGACTAATCCCGCGCAGACCAGCCCTAACTGAGGTTTGACTTGGCCTTGGGCCCACTTGTCAGCAAATGATTAGGTCACTAAGCTACTGGGTTAGCTTGCCACGTCGACCCCCACCGGAGGGTGGTCGCCGGCGACTAGGCACGCGGCAGAGGGCTCGCCGGAGGTGACCTAGACGGCGCTGCACAGCACCAAAACGCACGCGGTTTGCAGCTACAACATGCTCGCGAAGTGGCCGATTTGGCAGGACCATCTGGGGAGGCTAGGGTCGCCGGAAGAGGCGTCGGCGACGAGCCGGAGCGGCGGCCGAAGCTCGGCCTTTTGTGAGGGGCGGTTCTAGGGCACGGGGAGGGCAGCTGGAGGGCTCGACGCGCTCCTGGAGGCTCCAAGAGCTCGATTCCTAGCTCGGGCGCGTGGATCGGTCATCACAGCGACGGCAGCGACATGGCCGGCGGCGAGAAGCTCTTTGCCTTGGTGGGGAACTAGGATACGATGCACGGGAGAGCGTGGGGCGAGAGGGAAAACGACGACGAGCTCACGGCGGTTCCGATGGCGCTGAAGAGGGGCTCGGGGATGCGCCGGAGGAAGCGAATCGACGGGAGAGGTCCGGCGGCCGGAGGTGGAAGACGACGGCGTTGCGGGTGTTGCAGGGCTTGAGGAAGCTTCGGCTTCTGCAGAGATGACCAGGGCGACGAGGCGGAGCTAATGGCGTGCTCTGGGAGGGAATCCTATGGCCAGGGGCACGGGCAGTTCGAGCTCGAGCTCGGCTCTAATGGCGGCAGCAAGGAGGAGAAGGAGATCCGGGAGGAGGAAGAGAACCGAGGCGGGGAATGGATAGGGGAGGCTCTGGGGAGCTTATCCCCGTCGTCGCCAGCGCGAGGCGGCGGCCAGGCAGGCACGCAGGTGCGTGGCCGCGCCGGAGGGGGCGGCGGCCACCTCCTGCTGCCTACGGGCGCGAGGGAGGGGACGAGTCAGGGATGGGCCGGGCCAGGCTTAGGCGATAGGTAAGGTTTTTTCCATTTTTTCCGTTTTTGCTTTTCTGTTTTGTTAATTATTGTTTTGCTAATTAATTCAGCTCCAAACAAAAAGTAAAAACAATTTTAGACCTCCTGAAATATTTGTTATAATATCCCCAACCATTTCCAAGGTTTTCAACATATTTGGAGATTTATAGATTCTGATTTCAAGTTTTAAGGTTTGAAACCAGTGGCTTTTGCATTTATTCAAAAAGCTTAAGGTGTCAAGAAAATAGTTTTCTCCAATGCTCATTTACTTTCATGATTTATCAGAAAGTTTGAACATTTCTTGAGGCCATTTTGGGTTCATTGATTTTGAACTAATTTGAGATTTCCTTTAATTGAAATGGTGGCTAGGGTTTTGAGTTTTTCCTTTGCCACTTTGTTGCTTTTGTTGAAACTTCTTAGATGCAAATGCAAAGAAGACATGAGCACAATGCTATCTTGCTTAAGGGTTAGGGATGTGGCAACTCACCCCCACTCAAAAGAATCTCGTCCCGAGATTTAGAAGTCGTCGGGAATAACGCCGGATATTCAAGTCGGAGACGATCCTCTCTTTCCCAAGTTGCCTCCTTTTCAGAATGATTTGACCATTGAACTTTAAGAAACTTGAGGTTTCGACGTCGAGTGGTACGCTCAGCATGATCAAGAATACGCACGGGGTATTCTCGGTAAGAAAGGTTATCTTGTAGATCAAGCGTTTCGTGGTCCACTTCACGGATAGGATCCGAGAAGCAACGCCTGAGTTGCGAGACGTGGAAAACATCATGAACCTTGGAAATATGTGGAGGAAGTTCCAACTGGTAGGCAACTTCTCCTCATTTGGCAAGAATGCGAAAAGGACCAATGTAACGAGGAGCCAACTTGCCCTTGATACCGAAACGATGGGTACCCTTCAAAGGTGTAACCCGAAGGTAAGCCTTCTCGTCAACTTCAAAGGTCACAGCCTTATGATGACGATCATATTGGCTCTTTTGACGAGACTGGGCTGTTTTCAACTTTTCACGAATAATGCGAACCTGCTCTTCTGCATCCTGGATCATATCCGGGCCAAAGAGTTGCCTCTCTCCGGTTTCTGACCAATTAAGAGGGGTTCGACATCTTCGTCCATAGAGAACTTCAAAAGGGGCTTTGCCCAAGCTTGATTGATAACTATTGTTATAAGCGAATTCGGCGAATGGAAGGCATTTCTCCCAATTCATACCGAATGATATAACACAAGCTCGGAGCATATCTTCTAGAATTTGATTCACTCTTTCTACTTGACCACTTGATTGGGGATGGAAAGCAGTGCTAAAAGATAAGTGAGTCCCCATGGCATTCTGAAAACTTTCCCAGAAGCGAGAAGTAAAGATACTTCCACGGTCCGAGTTAATCTCCAGGGGAACACCATGAAGAGACACTATTCGGGAGATATATAATTCTGCTAGCTGGCTAGCTGTTATACTCTCACGAACAGGAAGAAAATTAGCCACTTTGGAAAGACGGTCAATGACCACAAAGATAGCATTATTTCCTTTCTTGGTCTTGGGAAATCCGGTAATGAAATCCATGCTAACTTTATCTCATTTCCCTTCAGGAATAGCTAAAGGTTGAAGGGTGCCAGCAGGCCTTTGATGTTCTGCCTTAACTCGACGACAAACGTCGCAGTTAGCAACGAACTCAGCAATTTCTCTCTTCATCCTAGTCCACCAGAACCTCTGGCGTAGGTCCTGATACATCTTAGTACTACCGGGATGAATGGTGAGAGGAGAATCATGAGCTTCCTTAAGGATTAACTGCCTTAGATGTGGGTTCTTAGGAACCACTAAACGATTCTGGAAGAACACAACACCTTGATCGTTCATGGAAAATTCTTTAGCGTTTCCGCTAAAAATATTCTCCTTGATCCGTGATATACCCTTGTCACGCTTTTGGCTAGCTATAATTTGATTCTTAAGAGTAGGCTTCGCCACCAGGGTAGAAAGGAATCCTTGAGGAACAATGTGAAGATTCAACTTCCGAAAGTCCTCATGGAGATGTGGTTGACCTTGTTGTAGCATCAAATTGTTACAATAAGATTTACGACTTAGTGCATCGGCCATAACATTGGCCTTCCCCCGGGTGTAAGTTATCCCTAAGTCGTAATCCGAGATCAACTCAACCCACCGTCTTTGCATGAGATTCAAATCCGGCTGGGTGAAGATATACTTCAGACTTTGGTGATCACTGAATATTTCGCAACGATTACCCAGAAGGTAATGTCGCCAGGTTTTTAGTGCATGGACCACAGCTGCAAGCTCAAGGTCATGGGTGGGATAAGTATCCTCATGTGGACGCAACTGTCGAGATGCGTATGCGATCACATGACGATCTTGCATGAGAATGCAACCTAATCCTTGTCGCGAGGCGTGGCAATAGATAACAAAGTCCTTAGAAAAATCTGGTGGTAGCAACACAGGTGCGGAAGTCAGGCGTCTTTTCAGTTCCTGAAAACTATGCTCACTCTGTGGTGTCCACTCGAACTTTTTATCCTTCTTGAGGAGTTCAGTTAGAGGCTTTGCAACCTTGGAGAAATTCTTGACGAAGCGGCGACAATAGCTCGCTAGACCAAGAAAACTCCTAACTTGCTTAACCGATTCAGGTTGAGTCCAGTCAAGGACAGCTTGAACTCTCTCGGGATTGACAGCAATACCCTTACCAGAGATTACGTGGCCTAGATAGGTCACTTCTGGTAACCAGAATTTACATTTTGAAAATTTGGCATAAAGGCGATGCTCTCGAAGTTTCATCAATACCAGCCTTAAATGCTCGGCATGTTCTTGTTCATTCTTCGAGTAGATGAGAATATCATCGAGGTATACCACGACGAATTTATCCAAATACTCCATGAAGATTGAGTTCATCAGCCGAGAGAAGGTGGCTGGGGCATTGGTTAAACCGAAGGACATAACGGTGTACTCATATTGGCCATAACGAGTAACAAAGGCCGTTTTTGGAATGTCCCCGTTCTTAATCTTGATTTGATGGTATCCCAACCTCAAATACATTTTAGAGAAGACTGAGGATCCAGCGAGCATATCGTACAGATCGTTGATCCTGGGGAGCGGATACTTGTTCTTTATGGTGACCAGGTTAACTGGTCGGTAATCTACAACCATATGATCCGTTCCGTCTTTCTTCTTGACGAAGAGGACGGGGCAAGCCCAAGGAGAAGAGCTAGGACGAATGAAACCCTTGTTCAAGGCCTCATCTAGTTGCTTCTTAAGTTCGGCTAGCTCCAG
This sequence comes from Hordeum vulgare subsp. vulgare, assembly GCF_904849725.1. Lineage (NCBI taxonomy): Eukaryota > Viridiplantae > Streptophyta > Magnoliopsida > Poales > Poaceae > Hordeum > Hordeum vulgare. The sequence continues at coordinate 391,915,211 of NC_058523.1, read as the reverse complement.
GGGTGCCATCTTATAAGGTCTTCTGGCTATTGGAACAGTTCCCGGAACAAGATCTATCACAAACTCTACATCTCTGTCAGGTGGAATTCCTGGCAGTTCCTCTGGAAAAACATCCGGGAAGTCACGGACTACCGGAATGTCTTCAAGTTCCGGAAGAGGGTTGGCATTTAGGGAATAGAGTTGGCATTTGGCAACTCGAGTAGAGACATTTACTATCTCACCCGAGGGATGGGTAAGCTGGACATTTCTAGAATGAGTATCAATCTTGGCATAGTGAGCTGACATCCAGTCCATGCCCAAGATGATATTAATATCCGAAGATTTCAATGCTATCAATGAGGCTAGAAAAACTAGCCTATCTACTATAATTTCATTGTCATAGGTTATCCTAGAGGTTTGCCATTTACTACCAGGGGTTTGGACAACCAATGGGATTGGCATATCACAAAAAGACATGTTATGCAACTGTGCATAACTTTCTGAAATGAAGGAATGAGAAGACCCAGTGTCAAAGAGAACGGACGCTGGGTGATGATTAACAAGAAGCGTACCCAGCATGACGTCGGGATCCTCTGCAGCTTCTTCTGCTGACACATAGTTCACACGGCCACGTGCAGGAGTTGGCTTCACATAGTAAGCTTTGCCCGACTTGGCTTGACCGACGGACTTTCCGGGTTGCTTGGCACCCACATTCTGAGGACACTCACGGGAATAATGCCCTGGTTCTCCACACTTGTAGCATATCACCTGGTTGGCACGTGGTGCAGCATTGCTAGCTGGGCCACCATAAGCTTTTGCTGGAGGGTTCGCCTGATTCGTCTGAGGCGCCACGTAGGATGGCCTCGGAGTGTATCTTGGCGGCAGAGAACTGTTTGGAACCCACAACCTGCGTTTTGGAAACGCGGAACCAGAAGACGAGCCAAAGTCACGGGAGTGCTTCCTTGTGGCTTCGAAGTCAGTATGACCAGTCTCCGCACTGATCGCTTTGTTGACCAGGGCTTGGAAACTTGCACACTCATGGAGGCGCAGGTCACGACGGAGCTCAGGGCTCAGACCCTTACGGAATCTTGCTTTCTTCTTGGCGTCAGTAGACACCTCCTCTGTTGCATAGCGGGCGAGATTACCGAACTCACGGCTATAGGCATCCACAGACAACTTGCCCTGAGTGAAGGCACAGAACTCCTCTCTCTTTCTGTCCATCAGGCCCTCTGGAATATGGTGCAGACGAAAAGCTGCACTAAAGTCTGCCCATGTGGCCACTGGTTCAGCGGGACGCATAGCTTCAAAATTCTCCCACCACAGATTGGCGGATCCTTCCAGGAAATACGCCGCGAAGGTCACCTTGTTGGCCTCAGACACATTCGCAGAGCGAATCTTGCGTGAGATGCTGCACAGCCAGTTATCAGCGTCGAGGGGATCGACGGAATGATGAAACTTTGGAGGATTCAACTTCACAAAGTCATTGAGGGACACTACAGCATTCCTAGGCTGTCGAGCCGTATTCTGCTCAATACGCTCTAGCAGTCGGTTGGTCTCCCTTTTGTTTCTTTCTGCCTCAAGCAGCACTTCTACCAGAGAAGGTGGGTGAGGCAGGTCTTCCTGCGACGCTTGACTACCCTCACCTTGCTCATGAGCAGGGGCACGGTTCAACCTGGTGAACACCATCCTGACAAATAAACTCATAGCTTAGACCAACATCGTATCAATACTAGCTATGGATTAAGAATGTACTGAACACACGGAATGCGGAAATGAATATCCGAACAGCATGGTAACAAGCAACTGCTATATATACACCATGGTTCATACACACCCTTACATAGTTCAGTACAACCTTAACCGAAGAGCAAACTACTGGAATTATGAAACTACTCATCAGAGGCTTACAAGCTTCCTATACATTATTTATCTAGGCCTCCGGAATTCATTTCACATTACTACCACACTTCACAAGTCACGCAGGACTGTGAACGTACGGCTACTACCATACTATCCTTCCGCTCACAGCTCAGGCATCCGCATAGAACATCTCATAGAGATTACCTCCATGACCTGGAAGCTCAACCTGCGGATCAAGAAACACTCTAGCCTGAGATCCCTGGGATCCATAAGGACACGGATGTGGCCTTGGTCCCCTGACTGGTGGTAAGAGGGGTCCCCGAAGAGGTGTGACTCCTCCTATAGCTGGCCAGTCAACGTGGGTCGGAAGATGGCTCCTAACAGGGTTCAGCATCTCCATCTCTCCATACCCTGTCTGGACTACCGGTGCCAGCCGCGTCAAAGCTATCCACAGACGGGCACGGGTAGCATAAAGCTCCATGCGGAGAGCACGAGCACCCCTGTCTCTGTTCTCTAGCATCTCAAAAGTGGACTGCAGAAGTGGATCCTCCATAGAAGAATCAAAATAGACTCCACTGAGGTATCCCTCTTCACCAGGCTGAGAGGCCGGAACATAGGAGAACTCTGAATTCTGCAGCAGTGCATGTCTCGCTCTCATAATAGTCAGCATTGAATAGGCAGCATCCTGTACTGCCATGTCAACGGTGACCCCCAACCCATAGGACCAATGGATTGGCTTCTCCGCTCCAGGGTAGTCTGGGAATACCCTAACAGTGCAGATGTACTGGCTCTGGTTGAAGTCCCGGTATTGTTCCTCTACCGTGTACTCGGGGTACCAGCGGTAACCGCACACCGACATCACCCTGACCAGCATGGCCGTATGACCCGGCACATCAATGCACCTGGTCAGACGTACCACCTGAGGAGAAGGACGGCCAGGCATCTGTAAATAGAGAGTAATGCAAAAGCATTAGAGCTCAGAATGCAAAATTGGGCAGCATAACGGCTGTAAATGCTCAAAAACAAATTTTGAGACAACCCAAAATGGAATAGCGTAACCACTCAACTATCAAGTTCCACTTTCTGATCATCAATTTTACTTCCTGCTTCCTAGGAATAAAAGAAACCCAATATCTCTCGACCCGTAGTCCTATAATCTACCGATCAGAAACACGAGCCTAGGAGAAGATGAGTAACCTAGTCCTTAATTCCCGCAGAAAAGACGAGGATGACCAGAATATAATATCTTGAGAAGAGAACAAGAGTGTTACGTTCCCTTCCACAAACAATTCCCTTATATATAACTAAGAAATTCTAGACTCAACTTCGACCAGTTTGGCTTAGTAGTCCTACAGTCAGTCAGGCTCTGATACCAACGCTGTCGGGACCCCGATCCTAAGCCATAGGAATCCAGCCTGTAACACATCGCATCGCTTTGTGGTCTCACGCACGGTTAACTCCACGGCTGCAGCCTTACCTTAGCCGGGACCGTTTGCGTCTTTTGACTCACGTATGCAATAGTGTCGCTAGCAATCCAATGTCAAAGAACCCGGATCGACATGTCTAGTCATAAACCAAAGTGGCAATACCGCACAAGGACAGGCATACATGACCCAACAAAGCAGGTGTCGGTCATCAGCGAATGTAGACGAGTCGTAGCAAGTTACAAGGACTCCATTACATCGCATGACATTTCCCAAAGGGGACAGACACAACAGCTAAGAAGGACACATGCCGGTCAACCAATGTGTCCGGAGCAGTAGCGAACTACCAAGGCTCGTTGGATCACAAAGGGGCATTTCCTTGTAGGGAGTGCTACTAAAGTTCACGACTAGGTAATCAAACCCCATACATATCAAGTACGACACACGTACGCATGGCATACCGATATGTATAGATACATCGATGGCATCACAACATAACCATAAACATACAAACTTTATTTAAGAGGCTCGGAAGACCCACACACATAATATTACACATCAAGGGTCTCACGACCCATGATAGCAGTCATTCAATTACAAGCCAGCGGAAGGGTTATAAATTGTCTGGGTACAGACAGGGCAACTAGAAGGCACATGGCCTGACTATACTACAGAGCCGACGTAGGGCCAGATCGTAGCTGGGACACCAGCTACTCGTCGTCGTCGATGTCTACGAAGAACCCTCCGTTAGGGTCATTAGCAACCTCTGCAACATTCATTAAGCAAACATGAGTACGAAGGTACTCAGCAAGACTTTAGGAGAACTAACTACTCATGCAAGGTATCAAAAAGGTATTGTGGGGTTTCATGCGGAAAGCCAGCATTTGACTCGTGGCTAGACAACTTGCATTTTTAAATAATTTTGACAACTTGATTTCTCGCACACGAGTCCACTAACACCACAACAATACACTATCGTGGAATCATTCCGTCTCCGTACGGAAATGCCGTCCACGACACTCACGCTTATCTTGGCAATTTTATGAGTAGCCATTGAAGTTATCTATGAACAACATATGTCTCCAAGTAGTCCATATCCGCGGACGCGGCTATTCGAATAGATCTTAACCCTGCAGGGGTGTACTTCGTCACACACGCTCTCGCCACTTATCGCCATGTGCACGTCATGCACCTCGGCAACCTTCAAGCGGAAGCCCAGCGAGGGAGTCGGCCACGACCGTTAACCACACTAGTACCTAGTCCAGGTTTATCGCCTATCTGAGAGTAACCCGTACGGAAGTCCGGCCGAGGTTTCCGCCACGGCCTCAAACGATGTGCGCAGGGTTCCCAAGCCCACCATCCGGGTGCCACTTGGTACACCGTGCCACTGCCTACCGCATCACGGTCCACCTCTCAGGTCAGCACCATGCACGGCCTGCAGCATTACTATAAACACCAGAAACTACTTGCAACTCCTGGACCGGGTGCTACGCGATTAATAGGCCGAGCGGGGTCGTATTTCAGGGCCCAGCATGTGGTAGTATCTAGTCTTGGAATACATACACGGAACTCAGTTCCTAAGGACGGTTCCAATGAAACAACCCGACATGTACTCCTACACAGCCTTTCACCGGTACCTTTACCAAATCAAGTTCAACACACAACCTTTGCTCACCGAACACATTCCACATTTCTGTTCATCTCCCAGATGACAGACCATACACAACTCTAAGCATAGCATGCATAGTAGGATAAGGCACATCATAGTTCAAGCAACTACCAGGTATGCTAGGTTGCAAGGTTCGGCTATTTACTGTGACAAGGTGAAGTCATGCAAAGGAAGTGGGTTCAACTATCGTGGCAAAAGCAGTTGAAGCATTTGATCTTAAATGCAATAAATAGGTGCAGGAGCGAGAACATGGGATTTATCGGGATGATCAAAAGGGTTGCTTGCCTTGTTGCTCAGAGGAGGAACGATATCCGTCAGACGGATATTCGGTGGAATCCGGGGGTGCGGAGCCTACCGAAATGAATGGCAACATTCAATAACAATCATATGCACTCAAAATGATGCATGAGCATGGCATGAGAATGCAAGGTGATAAGTTATTATTTCCAACATGTATTAAGTTTAGAGTTGATTTGAATCACATTCAAATAGCAATTCAAACGGGGTATTCTCGGATACCGTTTTAATTGATTCGACCTGATGCTCAGATCAACTTGATGTTAGCACGCATGAAATGTCATGTTATGGTACTGATTTGTAAGTAGGAGAGTGTGTGATCATTGTATTCATAATGAAATTTGAATAATTTTCCAAATTCCATTTAAAAAGTGATTATAAGAATTGAATTATTCCTTATTCCACAATTTAGGGTTCTGTAACTGTTTCCAACATAGTTGAAAATAGCATAATCAGAATCTTTGAATTTTTCTGATACTTTTTCATATATAAATTATTTTCATTGGAGTTACAGATTAATTTCTATGATTTTTACAATTTTTAGCAATTTCCTGAATTAGTTTTATACTGGAAATTCTAATTATTGCATCAGACTGACGTCAGCAGGTCAGCCGACCTGTTCAGGTCAAACCTGACACGGGTGCCCCACTGGGCAGCCTCTCTGGGATTAATCCCGCGCTGACCAGCCCTAACTGAGGTTTGACTTGGCCTTGGGCCCACTTGTTAGCGAGTGATTAGGTCACTAAGCTGCTGGGTTAGCTTGCCACGTTGACCCCCACCGGAGGGTGGTCGCCGGCGACCAGGCCCGCGGCGGAGGGCTCGCCGGAGGCGACCTAGACGGCGCTGCAAAGCACCAAAACGCACGCGGTTTGCAGCTACAGCATGCTCGCGAAGTGGCCGATCTGGCAGGACCATCTGGGAGGCTAGGGTCGCCGGAAGAGGCGTCGGCGACGAGCCGGAGCGGCGGCCGACGCTCGGCCTTCTATGAGGGGCGGTTCTAGGGCACGGGGAGGGCAGCTGGAGGGCTCGACACGCTCCTGGAGGCTCTAGGAGCTCGAATCCTAGCTCGGGTGCGTGGATCGGTCATCACAGCGACGGCAGCGACATGGCCGGCGGCGAGAAGCTCTCGGCCTTGGTGGGGAACTAGGATACGATGCACGGGAGAGCGTGGGGCGAGAGGGAAAACGACGACGAGCTCACGACGGTTCCGATGGCGCTGAAGAGGGGCTCGGGGATGCGCCGGAGGAAGCGAATCGACGGGAGAGGTCCGGCGGCCGGAGGTGGAAGACGACGGCGTTGCGGGCGTTGCAGGGCTTGAGGAAGCTTCGGCTTCTGCAGAGATGACCAGGGCGACGAGGCGGAGCTAATGGCGTGCTCTGGGAGGGAATCCTATGGCCAGGGGCACGGGCAGCTCGAGCTCGAGCTCGGCTCTAATGGCGGCAGCAAGGAGGAGAAGGAGATCCGGGAGGAGGAAGAGAACCGAGGCGGGGAATGGATAGGGGAGGCTCTGGGGAGCTTATCCCCGTCATCGCCAGCGCGAGGCGGCGGCCAGGCAGGCACGCAGGTGCGTGGCCGCGCCGGAGGGGGCGGCGGCCACCTCCTGCTGCCTACTGGCGCGAGGGAGGGGACGAGTCAGGGATGGGCCGGGCCAGGCTTAGGCGACAGGTAAGGTTTTTTTTCCATTTTTTTCTGTTTTTGCTTTTCTGTTTTGTTAATTATTGTTTTGCTAATTAATTCAGCTCCAAACAAAAGTAAAAACAATTTTAGACCTCCTGAAATATTTGTTATAATATCCCCAACCATTTCCAAGGTTTTCAACATATTTGGAAATTTATAGATTCTGATTTCAAGTTTTAAGGTTTGAAACCAGTGGCTTTTGCATTTATTCAAAAAGCTTAAGGTGTCAAGAAAATAGTTTTCTCCAATGCTCATTTACTTTCATGATTTATCAGAAAGTTTGAACATTTCTTGAGGCCATTTTGGGTTCATTGATTTTGAACTAATTTGAGATTTCCTTTAATTGAAATGGTGGCTAGGGTTTTGAGTTTTCCCTTTGCCACTTTGTTGCTTTTGTTGAAACTTCTTAGATGCAAATGCAAAGAAGACATGAGCACAATTCTATCTTGCTTAAGGGTTAGGGATGTGACAATAGGCATCACGTCCGAGACAAGTAGACCGATACTTTCTGCATCTACTACTATTACTCCACACATCGACAGCTATCCAGCATGCATCTAGTGTATTGAGTTCATGACGAACAGAGTAACGCCATAAGCAAGATGACATGATGTAGAGGGATAAACTCAAACCATTGATGAAAGCCCCATCTTTTTACCCTTGATGGCAACAACACGATGTGTGCCTTGCTACCCCTTCTGTCACTGGGTGAGGTCACCGCACGGTATGAACCCAAAACCATCATTTCTCCCATTGCAAGAATCATAGATCAAGTTGGCCAAAAAAACCCACAAATCGAAGAGAATTACAAGGATATGAAATCATGCATATAAGAGATCAAAAGAAACTCAAATAAGATTCATAGATAATCTGATCATAAATCCACAATTCATCGGATCTCGACAAACACACCGCAAAGAAGATTACATCGGATAGATCTCCATGAAGATGTTGGAGAACTTTGTATTGAAGATCCAAGAGAGAGAAGAAGCCATCTAGCTACTAGCTATGGACCCGTAGGTCTATGGTGCACTACTCACGCATCATCGGAGAGGTCATGGTGTTGATGAAGAAGCCCTCCGTATCCGAATCCCCCCTACGGCAGGGCAACAGAACGTGCCCCAAATGGGATCTTGCGGAGAGAGAAGCTTGCGGCGGCGGAAAAGTATTTTTGTTGATCTCCTGATTTTTCCTCGGATTTTAGGGAATATATAGGCGAAAGACCGTGGGCAGGGGAGGCCCAGGGAGCCCACAAGCCTGGTAGGCGCGCCCCCTTAGCCGCGTCATGAGGGCTTGTGGGGTCCCTGCTGACCCTCTGCCTTGGTTCTCAAGTCTCCCGATCGTCTTCTGCTTAAAAAAAATCTTTCTGGAAGTTTTATTCTGTTTGGGCTCGTCTAAAATCCTCCTGTAAAAAGGGTCAAAAACACGGAAAAAACACGAACTGGCACTTTGCACTGAGTTAATAGGTTAGTTCCAAAAAAGATATAAAAGGCATACAAAACATCCAAAGTTTGACAAGATAATAGCATGAAACCATCAAAAATTATAGATACGTTGGAGACATATCAAGCATCCCCAAGCTTAACTCCTGCTCGTCCTCGAGCAGGGAAGTGATAAAGACTAAATTTTTGATGTGGAATGCTACCTAGCATAGTTGTCCTTTGTAACTTCTTTCATGTGACATGAATGTTCAGATCCGTAAGATTCAAAACAATAGTTTCCTATTGACATGAAAACAATAATACTTCAAGCAAACTAGCAAGGTAATCATAAACTTTCGAAATAACAAGGCCAAAGAAAGTTATCCCTACAAAATCATATAGTCTCGCTATGCTCCATCATCCCCACGCAACTAATTTAAATCATTCACAACACCGATATTGGCCAAATAATTGTTTTTGCACTCTTACTTTCTCAAACCTTTTATAACTATCATACAATGCATGAGCGTGAGCCATGGATATAGCACTATAGGTGGAATAGAGTGTGGTGGTGGTTGTGAGACAAAAAATGAGGAGATGGTCACATTGACTCGGCGTATCAAAGGGTTATGGAGATGCCCATTAATACATATCAATGTGAATGAGTAGGGATTTCTATACAAAGGATGCACTAGAGCTATAAGTATATGAAAGCTCAAAAGGAGAACTAGTGGGTGTCCATCCAACTTGCTTGCTCCCGAAGACCTAGGGCAATTTGAGGAAGCCCATCATTGCAATATACAAGCCAAGTTATATAATGAAGATTCCCCCTAGAATATGGCGGTGACAAAACGAGAGGCTCTCAATCATGAAGAACATGGTGCTATTATGAAGCACAAGTGTGGAAAAAGATAGTAGCATTGTCCCTTCTCTCTTTTTCTCTCTTTTTTTATTTGGGCTCTTGGCCTCTTTTTTTTATTTGGGCTCTTTGGCCTCTATTTTTTTTATTTCCTCACACGGGACAATGCTCTAATAATGATGATCATCACACTTTATTTACTCACAGCTCAAATCTCAGAACGATGATGACTCTATAGGAAATGCCTCGGGTAGTGTACCGGGATGTGCAACGATCTAGCTTGGCGTATGACGTTTGAAACATCTCGCTAGCTATATTACGATCATGCAATGGCAACATGAGAGTGACGGCACAAGTCATGACATGAAACGGTGGGAGTTGCATGACAATATATCTCGGAATGGCTATGAAAATGCCATAGTAGGTAGGTATGGTGGCTGTTTTGAGGAAGGCATATGGTGGGTTTGTGCACCGGCGAAAATTGCGCGGCAATAGAGAGGCTAGCAATGGTGGAAGGTGAAAGTGCATCTATACCATGGAATCACATTAGTCATGAAGAACTCACATACTTGTTGCGAAAGTTTTTATTAGTAATCAAAATAAAGTGCTAACCGCATACTCCTAGGGGAAGGGTTGGTAGGTGTTAACCATCGCGCGATCCCGACCGCAACACAAAGGATGACAATCAATAGATAAACTATGCTCCGACTTCCTAACATAGCGATTCACCATATGTGCATGTTACGGAAATCACTAACTTCTACACAAGTATTTCTAGATTCACAACACCCTACTAACATAAATCTTAATATTACCAAATCCACGTCTCAAAACTAATTGAGAGGAATCAAACTTTTCTTTCTACTCAATGCACATGAAGATGGAAGTTTTTGTATCCCCTTTGGGTACCTATCACCTTTGGGACTACTTTTAATATCACAATCCAACTACCAAGTGACGCACCGCCGTGCTCTAAAAGATCTAAGTGAAGCACATAGAGCAAAACTGTCTAGCTCAAAAGATATAAGTGAAGCAGGATGAGCATTCTAGCAAAATCACGATGAGTGCATGTCTCTCTCAAAAGGTGTCCATCAAGGATGATTGTAACAGAACAAAAAGAAAAGACTCCTACGATAAAGATGCTCCAAGCAGAACACATATCATGTGATGAATAAAAATATAGCTCCAAGTAATGTTACCGATGGATTGAAGACGAAAGAGGGGATGCCTTCCCAGGGCATCCCCAAGCTTAGGCTTTTTGGTGTCCTTGAATTTGGCTTGGGATGCCTTGGGCATCCCCAAGCTTGAGCTCTTTCCAGTCTTTATCCCTTTGTCCATGAGATCATCACCCAAAACTTGAAAACTTCACAACACAAAACATAAACAGAAACTCTTGATATCATTAGCACAAGAAAACAAACTACCACCTCTTTAGGTACTGTAGCAATCTTGATTTCTATTTATATTGGTGTTAGCTTACTGTATTATCACTTTTCCATGGCTAGTACCCCACGATACTATCCATAGTTTTATCAAAACAAGCAACCAACTCAACAAAAACAGAATCTGTCAAAAACAGACCAGTCTGTGGCAATCTGTATACTTCGTATACTTCTCGTACCTCAAAATTTACGACTGCCTCGGAAAAAGGCATATCAACCAGAAGAAAAAAGAATAAACTCAAAATCTCTTTCTGAATAAAAATGAAAAATAATCTCGTGAGCGAAATGTTTCTGTCTTTTTCCAGCAGGATCAAACAACCATCACCAAGACTAGTCATAAAGGTTTTGCTTGGCTCAAACACAAAAAGAAACACAAAAGACAAAATCATAACAGAATTATGATGGTATGGACGCAACAAAACAGAAAGAAAAAGATAAATTTCATTGGGTTGCCTCCCAACAAGCGATATTGTTTAACACCCTTAGCTAGGCATAAGGCGATAGAATCACGTATCGTCGTCTTTGGTGCTCAATCCATAACTAGCGTGATCACTCATCATCTTAAGGTCTTCATATTTCTTACTAGATGATTCACCAATATTTTGAGGAACAAAAATAGACTTGGTGGCCTTATTGTGGGCAAGGTTTGGAGTATTCTGCACAGCGACAAAAGCGGAACCCAAGTTGGTTATAACATCCTCTAGTTTGCCAATCCTAGCGGAATCATGACCTAGTTTTTCGTTAACTGTGGGTTCCTTTTCCTTCAAATTTTTCAAAACCATTCCCATCTTGGATCCGTACTGAGTGATTTGATTGTGGATCTTTTTATCCAAATTCTCAATGAGTTTGATCGTATCAACTTTATTTTCAATGACGTCCAGCCTACGCATCACATGTTCTAGAGTTAAGGTAGTTCCATTAACCATGAGTGGGGGTGAGCCTACCAAATTTATTACAGCTCCGTAACAATCAATGGTATGGCTACCAAAGAAATTTTCGCCTACGATGGTGTCAAGAATATACCTATTCCAAGGAGAAATACCCGCATAAAAACTGCGAAGCAGGACGGTAGTAGATTGCTTACGAGTAGATCTACTCTGAGCATTGCAAATCCTATACCAAGCGTCCTTCAAGTTTTCTTCCTCATTTTGTTTGAAATTGAGAACTTCGTTCTCGGGCGCATCGTTCGAAGTGGTGGATCTATCCATGCGGACAGGTAGACTATACCCCACAAATGAACAGAAAGCAAGCGAGAGAAAAGGGCAAACGAAAAAGGCAAATATTTTTGTAAATTTTTGTTTATCAGAAGTGGGGGAGAGGAAAACGAGAGGCAAAAAAGTAAATGCAAGAGATGAGTTTGTGACACTTACTTGGATGAGTTCTTGACTTGATCCTCCCCGGCAACGGCGCAAGAAATACTTCTGCTACGGCAACAGACAACAGCGCCAGAGATTGGCACGTTGATGGAGACTGGGCTTGCGTTGGTTTTTCCATTGAAGAGGAAAGGGTGATGCAGCACAGGAGCAGTAAGTATTTCCCTCAGTTTGAGAACCAAGGTATCAATCAAGTAGGAGAATCGCATCAAGTCCAGAGTACGTGCGCAAACACAAAAGAGCTTGCACCCAACGCTATAAAGGGGTTGTCAATCCCTTCAAGATTGATTGCAAAGTGAGATATGAAGGCGGAAAGTGCAACGAAGTAAAAGAGTAAGGCTGAAAATATGGTGTGAAGTAGACCCGGGGGCCATAGTGTTCACTAGAGGCTTCTCTTAAAATAGAAAATATTACGGTGGGTGAACAAATTACTGTCGAGCAATTGATAGAACTGTGTGAAGTCATGACAATATCTAAGGCAATGATTATACATATAGGCATCACGTCGGAGACAAGTAGACTGATACTTTCTGCATCTACTACTATTACTCCACACATCGACCGCTATCCAGCATGCATCTAGTGTATTGAGTTCATGACGAACAGAGTAACGCCTTAAGCAAGATGACATGATGTAGAGGGATAAACTCAAACCAATGATGAAAATCCCATCTTTTTACCCTTGATGGCAACAACACGATGCGTGCCTCACTACCCCTTCTGTCACTTGGTGAGGTCACCGCACGGTATGAACCCAAAACAAAGCACTTCTCCCATTGCAAGAATCATAGATCAAGTTGGCCAAACAAAACCCACAACTCGAAGAAAATTACAAGGATATGAAATTATGCATATAAGAGATCAGAAGAAACTCAAATAAGATTCATAGATAATCTGATCATAAATCCACAATTCATCGGATCTCGACAAACACACCGCAAAGAAGATTACATCAGATAGATCTGCATGAAGATCATGGAGAACTTTGTATTGAAGATCCAAGAGAGAGAAGAATCCATCTAGCTACTAGGTATGGACACGTAGGTCTATGGTGAACTACTCACGCATCATCGGAGAGGTCATGGTGTTGATGAAGAAGCCCTCCGTATCCAAATCCCCCCTCTGGCAGGGCACCAGATCGTGCCCCATATGGGATCTTGAGGAGACAGAAGCTTGCGGCGACAGAAAAGTATTTTCGTTGATCTCCTGATTTTTTCTGGGATTTTAGGGAATATATGGGCGAAAGACGTAGGGCAGGGGAGGCCCAGGGAGCCCACAAGCTTGGGAGGCGTGGGCCTCCCTGGCCGCACCATGAGGGCTTGTGGGGGTCTCTAGTGACCCTCTGCCTTGGTTCTCAAGTCTCCCGATCGTCTTCTGTTTCAGAAAAAATCTTTTTGGAAGTTTTATTCCATTTGGACTCCATTTCAAATCCTCCTCTGAAAAGGGTCAAAAACACGGAAAAAACAGGAACTGGCACTTGGCACTGAGTTAATAGAGTTCCAAAAAAGATAAAAAACGCATACAAAACATCCAAAGTTTGACAAGATAATAGCATGAAACCATCAAAAATTATAGATGCGTTGGAGACGTATCAAGCACCAGCAACCGACATGGCGTGGCGCGAGGAGGCGCGGACGCACGGAGGCCGGCTGGAGCAGCAGGGGTGGCACGATGACGCGGCACGGACGCGCGACCGGCGTGTGGTCAGAACGAGAGGAGTCCCAGGCGGCGCTGCGGGCGGCCAGTGGAGTTTGACGGAGCGGCGCAACAGGCCTGCCGGAGCGACTGCCGGAGGGACAAATGCGAGGGCAAGGTAGCGTGAGCCGCGGCGGACGCGAGGTGCAGACGGCGGCTCGTACAGCGTGCGGGGATGACACCTCATGGCCCGCGGGAGAGGCGGAAGAGTGGCAGCGGCGTGGTGAGTCAGCGGGCGAGTTCGTCAATGCCCGGAGAGGATGGAGGCTGGTGCTATGGCGGCTCAAGGTACGAGTCTGGCTCGGAAGCGGTTGTGGCTGCAGAACGAGGCGATCCCGTGGCCAGGTCATGGCCGGCTTGATGAAGCAAGTAGAGGTATGGTGGATGCGGCACGTGTGGCGGGGCGTTGCAGTGCGAACACGACGAGGCTCCAAGGCGGGGATGACTCACTGATAACCCACAAGTATAGGGGATCGCAACACTTTTCGAGGATTGAGTATTCAACCCAAATTTTTCGATTCGACACAAGGGGAAGCCAAAGAATATTCTCAATTCAACCACACCTGAAAGATTTAGTATCTGCAGCAAAGTATCAGTAGCAAAGTAGTGTGATAGTAGCTGTAGCAATGGTAACAGTAGCAACAGTAACAGCAGTAGCAGCAACAGTAGCGGCAGTGACAGAAGTAGCGATAGAGTAACAGTAGTAGCAGTGACAGCAATAGCAACAAAGTAACGTAGCAAGGTCCAGTAGGAAAAACTTGTAGGCATTGGATCAATGATGGATGATTATGCCGGATGGTAGTCATCATGGAACAGTTATAACACGGAGAGATATGTAACTAGCTCCAGTTCGTCAATGTAATGTAGGCATGCATTCCGTATATAGTCATACGTGCTTAGGGAAAAGAACTTGCATGACATCTATTGTCCATCCCTCCCGTGGCAGCGGGGTCCTAATGGAAAGTACGGGATATTAAGGTTCTCCTTTTAATAGAGAACTGGACCAACGCATTAACACTTAGTGAATACATGAACTCCTCATACTATGGTCATCTCCAGGAGTGGTTCCGGCTATTGTCACTCTAGGTTTGCCGGATCATAACACATAGTAGGTGACTACAACTTGCAAGATAGGATCGAGAACACACATATTGTGACAGCCCGATGCCGACGCCCCCGAAGATTCCCCTTTATTTCCGTTTTCGTCGTGTGTTTATTTTATTTTGTGGCCTCTTCATGTAGTTTGCATCATCGCATCATGCATGGCATCATGTCAACTGTGTTTTGTCGGTGTTGCTTGTTGCTCCTTGTTGTTGGGTGTTAGTGCTTTGTGAGTGTGACGTCGTTTGTTGGCATGATGAGAGTGGGTGTGTGAGAGCCACCGCTAAACCCTGTTGCACCGTGGGCCAAAAACCTTCTCTTTCCTCTCTTATTCTTTTTGTGGTTTTGCTAAAGTTTTGTGTTAACCCCTTTAAATAAATGCGTCTTGTTTTAAAAAAAACTTTTATTAAATGTGGGGGCAACCCTTGGGTTTTTATTTTTATTTCTCCTTTTGTTTTATTTTAAAACACAGTCTCATTTTCTTTTCTTCTTTGAAGAGCTTTATTTTATTCTTTAAATAAAAGGGTCTAATTTTATTCTTAAAAAAAGGGTTTTATTTTTATTTCTTTAAAAATGCCCAACTATTTCTTATAGTTGGGGTAGGGTTTTTAAAGGAGCCAAAGGGTATTTTTTTTTTATTTGTTAAATCCTTTTATTATTTTTTATTGTGTGTGTTTCTCTGTTTTTTTAAAAAAGGGGGGAAAACCCAAAGAGGGAGAGGCCCAGCCGGCCAAGGCCCAGCTGGACCCCCCCTCCAACCCTAGCGGCAGTGCCCCCCAGCCCGATTCCTCTCGTTCTTCCTCCCTACGCCGCAGCCTCTTCCTTCCCGTGCTCCCCTCCAGCGCCATGGCATCGCCCCTCCTCGCCATGCTGCAGCCCTGTCGCCAGCAGCTTCCCCGCGCGCCTCCTGCTTCCCCCACGCGCCAGTTCCCATGATCGCCCTGCTGCCGCCTCGCCTCGCCGTTCGCCCGAGCCACCTTGGCCGCCTCCCTGTGCCAGGCCCTCGCCGTCGTTCGCCCTCGTCCCTGCCGGTGCCTGTCCGTTGTTCAGCGTCGCCCCGCCTGCAGGTCTCCCGCGCCAGGGCCCCTCGACCCCGACCTCCTCTTTCCTTGCCCGACCCGAGCGCGCCTCCCTGTTCCCCTCGCCTCGTTCTGCAGGTCGCCGCGGTGCCCCGAGCTCCGCCCGTTGCCGGGAACCAGCGCCGTCGGCCGGCGTCGCCCTGAGCCCGAGCCGCTGTGTGCCCTCCTCCCGGTGCGCCGCCGCCCTGCGCTCCATGGGGCTCGTCGCCGTTAGCAGTGGCAGGTGCATGCTGCTCGCTATTGCTACTGCCTGTTGCTGTGCCTGCCGCTTGCCGCTAAGGTTGTGTGCTGTGTCGCTGTCACCTGCCGTTGCTGCCTGCCGATTGCTGCCGATGTTGCTGCCGAGTTGCTGTTAGCCTGCTGTGCTTGCCTGCTATGTGTTACTGCCGTTGTGGCCGTTGCCTGCGTGATGATGCTGCCGTCTCTGCTTGCAGTTGCCGTAGTTGTTGTGCCCGCGGTACCTGCTGCCGGTGTAGCTGTTGCCGTGCCTAATGCTGCTTGCATATTGTTGCTGCTGGTAGGTGCTTGTGCATGTTGTTGCTCTTGCTGCTGGCTATTGGCTACTGCCGTAGGTGTTGCTGAGCTGTAGGTTGCTAGCTGCATTTGCTTGTTGTTGTTGCCGCTGCGTGTCTTGCTAGTTGCGTTGCCGAAGCAGCTACTGATGGATGTTTGGCATGCTTGTTGTAGATGTTGTAGATGTTGCTGCTTGTAGTTTGCTACTAGGTTGATAGTTGATGTTGCCTGCTAGCTGTTGTGTCTGCATAGCTTGCTGCTAGATAGCTAGTTGCTGTAGATGCTATTGCTTGCTTGCGTGTTGCTGTTCCCGTGTTGTTGCAGATTGTTGTTGCTAGCTTGTGGTGCCGCTTGCCATCGCCGCGTGCACCATTCCCGCCTGCCGTGGGTCGACGACGAGCTCGCCGAGCACCACGTCGTCCTCGACGACCCCTGAAACGTGTTCGACTACCGACGTCGAAGACCCGTGAACCGACGCAAGCGAGCGACTACCGTCGACGAGACCGGAGTACCACGACTTCCACGACGTCTGCTACAACGCGATCCCCTCCGATTCGCACGCGTCGAAGGTATACCGATGGAATGTGTCGTGAACCGTACGCATGTGTTGTATGAGATGTGTGTATGTATGCGCCGTATGTTGCCCGTTGCACGTTGTCTCTTTCGTCGCGCCCTCCACACATGGGAACCTGGTAACGGGATCACCCCATTCTTTATTTAGCGTACCCGCACACGCTTCCTATATGCTGGCACGATATCTCGACGAGTTATCGGGATAGGAACGTTGCCGTGGCATCATTTACGTCTTGCCGCCATAGTTCCCCTTTCGCTCGCCGAGGCGAGACTTGTTTCTTTCTCTCCTTGCCCGTGTTGTTGTGACTCGCATGCATGACGCATTCATGGCATGATATATTGTGTTGCATGTTTCTTGTGCCGTAGCTCCGATCCATGTTTCGCGTGTTACCCGACTAGGATGTCAGGTAGGATCATCGCTCACCCCTTGGCATGTTAACTATAATTTAATATTGCCGAGTAAATAATCGGGAGTGAATTAAATAATTGAACGTGGGTTTCGTCGATATGCAACTCGTTGCATATCGAGCTTCACTTAATGTGTAGTGTTTGCGTGAGGTGAATTGCCATGCCATCCCTTGCATTTTGAAATGATCATGCATCATAGTAGGTTGTGCATCATGTTGTGCATCGTGTGGTGAATATTTTGTTGATGTTTGTTTCCGGTTTGTTCCGTCTCGATAGAGTTCCGCAAGCGTGTCGGAATGTGAGGACCCGTTCGACTACGTTGGTTCGCTGACTTCACGGAGTTGTTCTTCTTCCAAGCGGGATCTCAGGCAAGATGACCATTTCCCCAAATACCATTACTATCATTGCCATGCTAATTTTATCGCTTCTATTGATTATGTCACGTTGCCTACCACATGTTAAATATCAACCTCTCAACAATGCCATGAAAACCTTCAACCTGTTCGACCTAGCAAACCACTGATTGGCTATGTTACCGCTTGTTTAACCCTGTGTTAGCGTTGCTAGTTGCAGGTGCAGTTGCTTCCATGTGATAACTTGAGTTCCTTGTTATATCACCATATTTAAATGCTATTTAATTTAATGCACCTATATACTTGGTAAAAGGTGGAAGGCTCGGCCTTTCTAGCCCGGTGTTTTGTTCCACCTTTGCCCCCTTAGTTTCAGCTACCGGTGTTATGTTCCATAATTGAGCGCTCCTAACACGATCGGGGTTGTTATGGGGACCCCCTTGATAATTCGTTTTAGATTAAAGCTGGTCTGGCAAGGCCCAACATTGGTACTATTTGCCCAACATAATAATTCTGTTAAACTGAAATGCATAGGGAGTTAGCGCTACCCGAGGAGTACTTCTACATAATACAGGGGGGCACTGCTGATGGTGCTGGTCCAAAACTAGAGCCGTTTGCGGGGCCAACCTGGGGCAACTCGGGAGATTTCTATCACGCCACCGTACGCTGTGCTTATCCGTCGTGTCCTGAGAATGAGATACCTGGCTCCTATCGGGATCGTCGACACGCCGGGCGGCCTTGCTGGATTAGTTTTACCTTTGACGAGATATCTGATGCATCGGGATTCCGGTGATGCTTTGGGTAATCTCAGAGTTGAGGTTTTCCACTAGGGAATCCGACGAGTTCGCGAGCTTCGTGATTGAGGATTTCTATGCGGCTTGTGGTAATTTCTGATGGACTAGTTGGAGCACCCCTGCAGGGTTAAATCTTTTGGAAAGCCGTGCCCGCGGTTATGTGGAAACATGGAAACTTTGTTCAACACTGGTTCTAGATAACTTGAAGTTAACTTAATTAAAATATGCCAACTTTGTGCGTAACCGTGATTGTCTCTTTCGTGAGTTCTTTCTCCGATCGAGGACACGGTGGGGTTATGTCTGACGTAGGTAGGTGTTCAGGATCATTCATTTGATCATCAGTAGTTTACGTCCGTTATGCGTAGTTCTTCCCCCTCTTATTTCTTGTACTCGTAAGTTTAGACACCAAATATATGCTTAGCCAAAGCTGCAACCTCACCACTTAACCATGCCTCACCCATTAAGCTTTGCTAGTCTTGATACCTTTGGACATGAGATTATTGAGTCCCCTGTGGCTCACAGATTACTACAACACCAGTTGTAGGTACAGGTAAAGGTTACTTGACGCGAGCGCGTTGATTGTTCATTTGGAGTTACTTCTTCTTCTTCTTCTTCTTCTTCTTCTCCGATCTAGGATGGGTTGCAGGCCGGCAGCCTGGGATAGCAAGGATGGACGTCGTTCTTCCTTTCTTGTTTGTTTTCGTCCGTAGTCGGACACTGCTCTTCTTCATGATGATTATGTATTGTACTGCTGTGACTCTGATGTAGCTTGTGGCGAGTATAAGCCAATTATATATATATATATCTCTTCTTTTCAGTACATGTACTTGTAACGATATCCATTCTTGCGACACGATGAGATGCGCTTCTATCCCTGGCGAGGCCTTCGTGCCAAATTTAGGATAGGGTCGCATCTTGGGCGTGACAAGTTGGTATCAGAGCAATACCGACCTAGGAGCCCCGTTGATTGATCGAACTTGGCCGAGTCGAGTCTAGTGAAAAAACTACTTTGAGTCTAGTTATATATCAGAGAGTAGGATTCTTTTTTCTCCTCTTCTATGCTCTGGTGAGGAATCTTGACGTAATAATTTAATTCTACTCCTCTTCTCACTCAAATTTTTGTTAGGATCACGCGGATATTTTTGGAATCTATATGATGCCGATGTGACGGAGTTCTGTCTTGGTGCCTCCTGTCTGACTTGATTTTCGTCCGGGGAGTTGAGCTCCAGGGGATTCTTGAGAACATCGTTATCATTCAGATTTCTTAGTATCTCAGAACGAAGGATGTTCGTAATTGCTTCAATACTAGTAGTGGCGAGATAACCCCGATGTCCCCAGTACTGGTGCAGATTGTTCGGGAGTACTGCCATACTTTGTATCGTTGTGATCACGAGGGTCTGTTGTAGATGAAGGTCTGAGATTCTGGTTGTGTGTTGACGAATGTGATACAGGTGACGGGTTAGTATAGGAGTTGTGTGATATTACTCCTTGTATCCGTGTACCAGATTGCATGACCAGATATTTCGGGAATTCATCGGTGGGAATTCTAGTAGTTGCTTATAGGACAATCTTCTAACAAATGCATGATGTTAGGTTGGGGTTCGACATCTAGTGGATTCGTTTGTTGACGGTCGACTTACAGCGGTACACGTTGTGTCTTAAAGAGTCCTTGTAGCTTGCTACGACTCGGGGACGCTTCGTATGTCGGGTGCACTGCCTTGCACTTGATGGCTACTGTAAGGATCGAGCCCGTGCGATCCTATCCACGAAAATATCGGACGAAATCTTTCTCATGAGTTTGTTCTGGCTAATTGCAAGCCGCATCCTTTGTCTTGCTGAATATGGAAATTCGAGTTGCTTCAATGTCAAGTGGTGATTTCAGATCTTTCCTAAGAGGTGTTCTCATATTTTTATGAGAGTGCTAATCCTTTTGCTTAATCAATTGTCTTGTCAATTCTTGTCAACCGGAGTTGTCATGTTAATTCTTTTCCAACCGGTGTGTTTCTCTCCAAGTGGATTCAATCCTCTCCAATTTTGCAGATCATTCTCTCAATTCTTTCCAGGGTTATCTCATCTATCTCAAGTTATCTTTGTTTTTCCCCACCCTCCCTCCCTTTTCTTCAGTGATTGGATTTCATCCAAGTGCATTTCATTTCTTTATAGCCCCCGCTATCTTTTCTTCCGTGTCCTATCCGGTGATTCGTTGTGAAGATTCTCACGAGCTTCTTGTTCATCGTTATTCATTCTGATTATTTTTTCAGTGAATTCAATTCAATTATCCGTGTTCATCATATCCTTTTCGTCCTTGAAATTCTTTCCTATGTTGGAAATTCTTATGAGCCTGTCTTCTTTATTCATTCCTCTCTATCCTATCCGGGGTGCTGAAGATATCTCTGAGTTTCGTGTTTTATATTCTTTTAATTATTTCGAGGTGGTCAACCTCATCTAGTTCTCTTCATACCGGTGCAATATCTCTCTTCTAAGCAATCTTTTCTATGGTGGTTTCTTTGAGTGGGCCCATAACCCAAAGGGTTTTCCCAGGATCTTACCTGGCTCTTTTAATCTTTTCCAGAGACCTCTAAATCTTTTCAGCTATGACGTAAGTATGATTTCCATCAGTCATATCCCTGCTTCAAGATCTATTTGAATTAATTCATTCTTTGGCTCAACCTTTCATTCTTCTCTATTCCGGGGTGTCTCAGTAATTCTTGGTGGTGTTCTCCTCCTCTTTTTCAGCTTGGAAGACCGAAGGGGTGTTTCTCTCAAATATTGGTCTATTCTCTTGGATATTCGTCTTTTCAGCTTGGTGCCATCATATTAATTATTTTCAATCATGAGTAATCCCTTTCTGGCTATCCGGTGCATTTCTGAGTTGTTTTTATTCTCGATCCTCAGAAGGCCATCATTTTAGAAGATTCTTTGTTCTCAGCTTTCAGCTTTCATCCTCAATTCTTCTCCATTGTTGTCTCTTCGTTCGTCTCTCGATTATCCGGTGCCTTGTTCAAGTTTTCTCTCAGGTGGCTCATGAGCTCTTCATTCTCATGTTTCTCCATTAATTCGTGGTGTTCCCATTCAATTGTGAATTCTTACCAGTGCTTCCTCTAATTATGCTGCAAGTGGTGCTTATCTCCCTGTCTCTTCAAGATTCTTTCAAGAAGATTAAGTTGTATGCTAAATCCGTTGTTTGTCGTCAATTAAGCTTGATGAAGGATAAGCATAACATAATTGTTATTCCTGTTTCATAGTGATTTCAATCTTTCTTCTGGAGTGGCTCATGATATCAATTCCTTTTTCTCAAGTGTTCTTATCTTTTCTTTTCCGGAGTTCCAAGTTTTCTCAAGTATCTCTTTGTGCAGCTTCATCTTAATCCTGGCAAGGTCATAATCTTATTCTTTTCTACCTTGATATCTTTGCATCATTCATTCGTATACGGAGGTCCTTCTTGGTGGTTCATCAAGATTTCATTCATTCTGAAGTGTTCTTCAAGATTCCTGTTGGAATACCTCAAGTATTCTTTCTCTTCCATTTTCAGTGCATTGTTCTTCCTTTATCCTTTGAGGTGGTATTATAGCATTCTTGTTAGTGTAGGAGCCTCGAAGAGTTTCCTTTTCAAGAATGAGATAATTAAATCCACCAATTCTATGATCATGAGATATTTTCAACCCATGATTTCTTCATTGAGCTATCTTGGTTGGATTTCACCTAAAGCTTTTCCTATGGATTGTTGCTATCATGGTGCTTGTCATTAATCCAAGTTCTCAATGTATCCTCTATGTGTAAGAAGTTTTGATTTCTTGTTGCTCCCAATCTATCCTTGTTTCTTTTAGTGGTTGTTTGTCACCTCATATTTGTTGAGATGATTTTCATCAGCCCACTACTATCTTGTTCTTTTCGTTGTTGGTTTTCCAACTACTCTGTCAATTCTCTATCCGGAGGCTCTTCAATTCTATTGTGATGATAGTTGGCATTCTTTCTTCATTCTCTTCTTCCGCTTGAGCTAGTTCCTATTCTATTGTTCCGGAGGCATTGTGTTGTTGCTCTTTTGAGTCTATTATGTTGTTCTAGCAAGATCATGGTGTTCCCTTGCTCTATTTAGTTGTTTGTTATGTATATTGTCTAATTCTCTCTTCTTATCGAATTATTTGGCCCATTTTCCTACCGAAGTGCTGCCGAAATTTTCCGTGAATTCTTGCTTGTCTCTCATATCACTCCTCATCTCTTTGCAACCTTCAAGGATCGTTGGTTTCGCTCGTTTGTCAAAGAAGCGATTAAGTTTTTACCTCTCGTTCTTTCTTATCCTCTCCCCTTTCATTCTTGGATCTTGGGGCGAGATCCTCTTGTAGTGTAGGAGAGTTGTGACAGCCCGATGCCGACACCCCAGAAGATTCCCCTTTATTTCGGTTTCCGTTGTGTGGTTATTTTATTTTGTGGCCTCTTCATGTAGTTTGCATGATCGCATCATGCATGGCATCATGTCAACTGTGTTTTGTCGGTGTTGCTTGTTGCTCCGTGTTGTTGGGTGTTAGTGCTTTGTGAGTGTGACGTCGTTTGTTGGCGTGATGAGAGTGGGTGCGTGAGAGCCACCGCTAAACCCTGTTGCACCGTGGGCCAAAAACCTTCTCTTTCCTCTCTTATTCTTTTTGTGGTTTTGCTAAAGTTTTGTTTTAACCCCTTTAAATAAATGCGTCTTCTTTTAAAAAAACATGTATTAAATGTGGGGGCAACCCTTGGGTTTTTTATTTTTATTTCTCCTTTTGTTTTATTTTAAAACACAGTCACATTTTCTTTTCTCCTTTAAAGAGCTTTATTCTATTCTTTAAATAAAAGGGTCTAATTTTATTCTTAAAAAAAGGGTTTTACTTTTATTTCTTTAAAAATGCCCAACTATTTCTTATAGTTGGGGTAGGGTTTTTAAAGGACCCAACGGTTATTTTATTTGTTAAATCCTTTTATTATTTTTTATTGTGTGTGTTTCTCTGTTTTTTTTAAAAAGGGGAAAAAACCCAAAGAGCGAGAGGCCCAGCCGGCCAAGGCCCAGCTGGACCCCCCTCCAACCCTAGCGGCAGCGCCCCCGAGCCAGATTCCTCTCGTTCTTCCTCCCTGCGCCGCAGTCTCTTCCTTCCCGTGCTCCCCTCCACCGCGATGGCCTCGCCCCTCCTTGCCATGCTGCAGCCCCGCTGCCAGCAGCTTCCCCGCGCGCCTCCTGCTTCCCCCGCACGACAGTTCTCGTGCTCGCCCTGCTGCCGCCTTGCCTCGCCGTTCGCCCGAGCCACCTTGGCCGCCTCTCTGCGCCAGGCCCTCGCCGCCGTTCGCCCTCGTCCCTGCCGGTGCCCGTCCGTCATTCCATGCTGCCCCGCCTGCAGGCCTCCCGCGCCAGGGCCCCTCGACCCCGACCTCCTCCTTCCTTGACCGACCCGAGCGCGCCTCCCTGTCCCCCTCGCCTCGTTCTGCAGGTCGCCGCGGTGCCCTGAGCTTCGCCCGTCGCCGGGAACCAGCGCCCTCGACCGGCGTCGCCCCTGAGCCCGAGCCTCCTTGTGCCCTCCTCCCGGTGCGCCGCCGCCCTGCACGCCATGGGGCTCGTCGCCGTTAGCAGTGGCAGGTGCATGCTGCTCGCTGTTGCTGCTGCATGTTGCTGTGCCTGTCGCTTGCCGCTGAGGCTGTGTGCTGTGTCGCTGTCACCTGTCGTTGCTGCCTGCCGATTGCTGCCGAGTTGGTGCTGGCCTGTTGTGCTTGCCTGCTATGTGTTTGTTGCCGTTGTGGCCGTTGCCTGCCTGATGATGCTGTCGTGCCTGCTTGCTGTTGCCGTAGTTGCTGTGCCCGCGGTAGTTGTTGCCGCTGTAGCTCTTGCCGTGCCTAATGCGGCTTGCGTATTGCTGCTGCTGGTAGGTGCTTGTGCATGTTGTTGCTCTTCCTGCTGGCTATTTGCTGCTGCCGTAGGTGTTGCTGAGATGTAGGTTGCTAGCTGCATTTGCTTGTTGTTGTTGTTGTTGCGTGCCTTGCTAGTTGCGTTGCCGAAGCAGCTACTGATGGATGTTTGGCATGCTTGTTGTAGATGCTGTAGATGCTGCTGCTTGTAGTTTGCTACTAGGTTGATAGTTGATGTTGCCTGCTAGCTACTGTGTCTGCATAGCTTGCTGCTAGATAGCTAGTTGCTGTAGATGCTATTGCTTGCTTGCGTGTTGCTCTTGCCCGTGCTGTTGTAGATTGCTGTTGCTAGCTTGTGGTGCCGCTTGCCATTGCCGCGTGCACCATTCCCGCCTGCCGTGGGTCGACGACGAGCTCGCCGAGCACCACGTCGTCCTCGACGACCCCTGGAACGTGTTCGACTACCGACGGCGAAGACCCGTGGACCGACGGAAGCGAATGACTACCGTCGACGAGACCGGAGTACCACGACTTCCACGACGTCCGCTACAACCCGATCCCCTCCGATTCGCACGCGTCGAAGGTATACCGATGGAACGTGTCCTGAACCGTACGCATGTGTTGTATGAGATGTGTGTATGTATGCGTCGTATGTTGCCCATTGCACGTTGTCTCTTTCGTCGCGCCCTCCACACATGGGAACCCGGTAACCGGATCACCCCATTCTTTATTTAGCGTACCCGCACACGCATCCTATATGTTGGCACGATATCTCGACGAGTTATCGGGATAGGAACGTTGCCGTGCCATCGTTTCCGTCTTGCCGCCATAGTTCCCTTTCGCTCGCCGTGGCGAGACATGTTTCTTTCTCTCCTTGCCCGTGTTGTTGTGACTCGCATGCATGACACATTCATGGCATGATATATTGTGTTGCATGTTTCTTGTGCCGTAGCTCCGATCCATGTTTCGCGTGTTACCCGACTAGGATGTCAGGTAGGATCATCGCTCACCCCTTGCCATGTTAACTATAATTTAATATTGTCGAGTAAATAATTGGGAGTGATTTAAATAATTAAACGTGGGGTTTCATCGATATGCAACTCGTTGCATATCGAGCTTCACTTAATGTGTAGTGTTTGCGTGAGGTGAAATGCCATGCCATCCCTTGCATTTTGAACTGATCATGCATCATAGTAGGTTGTGCATCATGTTTTGCATCGTGTGGTGAATATTGTGTTGATGTTTGTTTTCGTTTTGTTCCTTCTCGATAGAGTTCCGCAAGCGTGTCGGAATGTGAGGACCCGTTCGACTACGTTGGTTCGCCGACCTCACGGAGTTGTTCTTCTTCCAAGCGGGATCTCAGGCAAGATGACCATTTCCCCAGATACCATTACTATCATTGCCATGCTAGTTTTATCGCTTCTATTGATTATGTCACGTTGCCTACCACATGTTAAATATCATCCTCTCAACAATGCCATGAAAACCTTCAACCTGTTCGACCTAGCAAACCACTGATTGGCTATGTTACCGCTTGTTTAACCTGTGTTAGCGTTGCTAGTTGTAGGTGCAGTTGCTTCCATGTGATAACTTGGGTTCCTTGTTATATCACCATATTTAAATGCTATTTAATTTAATGCACCTATATACTTGGTAAAAGTTGGAAGGCTCGGCCTTTCTACCCCGGTGTTTTGGTCCACCTTTGCCCCCTTAGTTTCGGCTACCGGTGTTATGTTCTATAATTGAGCGCTCCTAACACGATCGGGGTTGTTATGGGGACCCCCTTGATAATTTGTTTTAGATTAAAGATGGTCTGGCAAGGCCCAACATTGGTACTATTTGCCCAACATAATAATTCTGTTAAACTGAAATGCATAGGGAGTTAGCGCTACCCGAGGAGTAATTCTACATAATACAGGGGGGCCATTGCTGATGGTGCTGGTCCAAAACTAGAGCCGTTTGCGGGGCCAACCCGGGGCAACTCGGGAGATTTCTATCACGCCACCGTACGCTATGCTTATCCGTCGTGTCCTGAGAACGAGATACGCGGCTCCTATCGGGATCGTCGACACGCCGGGCGGCCTTGCTGGATTAGTTTTACCTTTGACGAGATATCTTGTGCATCGGGATTCTGGTGATGCTTTGGGTAATCTCAGAGTTGAGGTTTTCCACTAGGGAATCCGACGAGGTCGCGAGCTTCGTGATTAAGGATTTCTATGTGGCTTGTGGTAATTTGTGATGGACTAGTTGGAGCACCCCTGCAGGGTTAAATCTTTCAGAAAGCCGTGCCCGCGGTTATGTGGCAATGTGGAAACTTTGTTTAACACTAGTTCTAGATAACTTGAAGTTAACTTAATTAAAATATGCCAACTGTGTGCGTAACCGTGACTGTCTCTTTCGTGAGTTCTTTCTCCGATCAAGGACACGGTGGGGTTATGTCTGACGTAGGTACGTGTTCAGGATCATTCATTTGATCATCAGTAGTTTACATCTGTTATGCGTAGTTCTTCCATCTCTTATTTCTTCTACTCGTAAGTTTAGACACCAAATATATGCTTAGCCGTAGCTGCAACCTCACCACTTAACCATGCCTCACCCATTAAGCTTTGCTACTCTTGATACCTTTGGAAATGAGATTATTGAGTCCCCTATGGCTCACAGATTACTACAACACGAGCTGCAGGTACAGGTAAAGGTTACTTGACGCGAGCGCGTTGATTGTTCATTTGGAGTTGCTTCTTCTTCTTCTTCTTCTTCGATCTAGGATGGGTTCCAGGCCGGTAGCCTGGGATAGCAAGGATGGACGTCGTTCTTCTTTTCTCGTTTGTTTTCGTCCGTAGTCGGACCCTGCTCTTCTTCATGATGATTATGTATTGTACTGTTGTGACTCTGATGTAGCTTGTGGCGAGTATAAGCCAATTCTATATATATATATATATCTTCTTTTCAGTACATGTACTTGTAACGATATCCATTCTTGCGACACGACGAGATGCGCTTCTATCCCTGGCGAGGCCTTCGTGCCAAATTGAGGATAGGGTCGCATCTTGGGCGTGACACATATATTGGCGACAACATAATAGGTTCAGATCTGAAATCATGGCACTTGGGCCCTAGTGACAAGCATTAAGCATGACAAAGTAGTAGCAACATCAATCTCAGAACATAGTGGATACTAGGGATCAATCCCCATCAAAACTAACTCGATTACATGATAGATCTCATCCAACCCATCACCGTCCAGCAAGCCTACGATGAGATTACTCAAGAACGGTGAAGAGCATTATGGAATTGGCGATGAAGGAAGGCTGGTAATGATGATGGCAACGATGTCCCCTCTCCGGAGCCCAGAACAGACTCCAGATCTGCTCTCTAGAGGAAGAACATGAGGTGGCGGCGCCTCCGTATCGTAAATCACGATGAACTCTTCTCTTTGATTTTTTTCCGGACGAAAGGGACTAAATAGAGCTGGGATTGGAGGCGGTGGAGCTTCGTGGGCCCCACAAGCCTGCCAGACGCGACCAGGTGGGCGCCTTGTGGGCTTGTGGGCTCTCAGCTCCACCCCTCCGGTTGATTCTTGCACCAGTATTTTTTATATATTCCACAAAAAATCCCCGTAAATTTCCAGGTCATTTCGAGAACTTTTATTTCTACACAAAAACAACACCTTGGCAACTCTGCTGAAAACAACGTTAGTCCGGGTTAGTTCCATTCAAATCATGCAAATTAGAGTCCAAAACAAGGGCAATGGAGTTTGGAAAAGTAGATACGACGGAGACGTATCAACTCCCTCAAGCTTAAAACCTTGCTTGTCCTCAAGCAATTCAGTTGACAAACTGAAAGAGACAAAAGAAAAACTTTTACGAATTGTGTTTGATCTTGTTGTTGCAACTATGTCTAACTGATATCCAGAATTTCAGCAAGATCACAACCTAACCACATAAGCAAATGTCATCCAGATCTCACGGTAGACTCGTATCAATGGCATAATCAACTAGCGAGCAAATAATAATAAGTTTGAAACGTCAACACTTCAATCAAAACAATCATGAAGCAGTACGAACAGATGGTATCTCGCTAGCACTTTCTAAGACCGCAAAACATAAATGCAGAGCACTTTCAAAGACCAAGGGCAGGCTAAACATTGTAATTCATGGCAAAGAAGATCTAGTCACAGTGTCACGCCCAAGATGCGACCCTATCGTCAATTTGGCACGACGGCCTCGTCAGGGATAGAAGCACATCTCGTCGTGTCAAAGAATGGATATCGTTACAAGTACATGTACTGAAAAGAAGATATATATATATATATAGAGTTGGCTTACACTCGCCACAAGCTACATCAGAGTCACATCAGTATATTACATATTCATCAAGAGTAAGAGCAGGGTCCGACTACGGATGAAAACAAACGACAAAATAAGAACGACGTCCATCCTTGCTATCCCAAGCTGCCGGCATGGAACCCATCCTAGATCGATGAAGAAGAAGAAGAAGAAGAAGCAACTCCAAATGAACAATCAACGCGCTCGCGTCAAGTAACCTTTACATGTACCTGCAACTGGTGTTGTAGTAATCTATGCGCCACAAGGGACTCAGCAATCTCATTTCCAAAGGTATCAAGACTAGCAAAGCTTAATGGGTGAGACATGGTTAAGTGGTGAGGTTGCAGCAGCGACTAAGCATATATGAGGTGGTTAACTTACGAGTACAAGAAATAAGAGGGGGAAGATCTACGCATAACGGACGTGACTACTGATGATCAAATGAATGATCCTCAACACCTACCTACGTCAGACATAACCCCACCGTGTCCTCGATCGGAGAACGAACTCCCAAAAGAGACAGTCACGGTTACGCACACAGTTGGCATGTTTTAATTAAGTTAACTTCAAGTTATCTAGAACCAGTGTTAAACAAAGTTTCCACATTGCCACATAACCGCGGGCACGGCTTTCCGAAAAGATTTAACCCTGCAGGGGTGCTCCAACTAGTCCATCACAAATTACCACAAGTCGCATAGTAATCCTCAATCACGAAACTCGCGATCTCGTCGGATTCCCTAGTGGAAAACCTCAACTCTGAGATTACCCAAAGCATCACCGGAATCCTGATGCACAAGATATCTCGTCAAAGGTAAAATTAATCCAGCAAGGCCGCCCGGCGTGTCGACGATCCCGATAGGAGCCGCGTATCTCGTTCTCAGGACACGACGGATAAGCACAGCGTACGGTGGCCTGATAGAAATCTCCCGAGTTGCCCCGGGTTGGCCCCGCAAACGGCTCTAGTTTTGGACCAGCACCAACAGCACCGGGCCCCCTGTATTATGTGAAATTACTCCTCGGGTTCATGACGCCCTATGGTTTCAGTATTAACAAGTTATTATGTTGGGAAAATGTAGTACCAATGTTGGGCCTTGCCGGACCAGCTTTAATCTAAAACGAATTATCAAGGGGTCCCCGTAACAACCCCGATCGTGTTAGAAGCGCTCGTTTATGGAACATAACAACGGTAGCTGAAACTAAGGGGGCAAAGGTGGAACAAAACACTAGGCTAGAAAGGTCGAGCCTTCCACCTTTTACCAAGTATAGGTGCATTAAATTAAATAGCATTTAAATAGGGTGATATAACAAGGAACCCATGTTGTCACTTGGAAGCAACTACACCTGCAACTAGCAACGCTAACAACATGGTTAAGCAAGCAGTAACATAGCCAATCAATGGTTTGCTAGGTCGAACAGGTTGAAGGTTATCATGGCATGATTGAGAGGCTGATATTTAACATGTGGTAGGCAACAAGACATAATCGATAGAAGCGATAAAACTAGCATGGCAGTGATAGTAATGCTATGTGGGGAAATGGTCATCTTTCCTGAGATCCCGCTTGGAAGAAGAATGACTCCACGAAGCAGACGAACCGACGTAGTCGTACGGGTCCTCACATCCGACACGCTTGCGGATCTCTATCGAGATGGAGCAAACCAGAAACAAGCATCAACACAGATATTCATCACACGATGCACAACACATATGATGCATCAACGGACTAATGCAAGGCATGACAATCACAACAATCAAACACTACACATTAAGTGAAGCTCGATATGCAACGAGTTGCATATCGACGAAACTCCACGTTGAATTATTTAGTTCACTCTCGTTAATTTACACGGCAATATTTAAAATGTTGTTAACATGGCAAGGGGTGAAGCACAAATTAAACTACCTATCTAGGAATTTTAAATGAGACCGGAAACGACATATAGCATCTCCGAAATGACCCCACGTGTTAAATCTTAATTCTGTCCAGATTTGTCCTAATCACATTTTAGGTTTGTTAAACGCTAAAACTAAGTGGTTCACGTGATTCTACTTGTCATTCTGGTTACATATATGGCACAACTCCAACGGAGCTACCGTTAATTAACTATGACCTAATCTGTTTCTTAACACTTCGGCACACAAACCGATGCAAACAACACGCTAACAGCCTTGAACATGCATGAGAGTTGGAAATTTTTAATCTACGCGAAATTGTAGTCAAGTTTCATATAGCACTTGTTTCGATCCGGTGCGCGGTTAAATTATAAGAATTTTACAAAAAAAAGGTATTTGAATCTGCCCAAAATAAAACAAAATGGTTTTGCTAGGATTTGAACCTCAAATCTCTCGGATGAAAACTGCTGGTGCTAGCCAGTGGGCTACAGCCGTGTTGTTGACAATGTATAGAGTTCATTGGGAAGAACTAGGTAACAACACAGTGCAGACATGAAGCTAAATAAAAGTAACCGGTGCCATAAAAATGTGTTGCCCATGGGACTCGAACCAGAGACGTGGTTAGATGGCTCAACGCCAAGCCACTAAGCTAGATGTGTGTTAGTGCTGGATTTGGGCGCAGCGCAGACATGAATGTGTACACACCGGATGTCTAAAATAGAGAAACAACAAAGGACAAAAAATTGCAAGCACTCGGATTTGATCCCACGATCTCTTGATGGAAATCGGTGGAGCTAGCCACCTCGGTTACTAAGGTGTACATGTAAAAAACATAGCAGCTACTTGAAATAACCTCAACATGCGAGAGTGGAACTAAAAGAGACATGCATGTTTCAGATTCAGAGGTAACTTCCTTACAGAGGCAACAACCTGACGGAGGCTAGCGTGGGGCTGGCTCGACTCAGAGGCGGCCATGGCAACGGGCGGCGCTACGGTGGACGTGGTGCGCGGAGGAGGTGGGGATGGGTCGCAGAGGGCCAGGGCGGCCGATTCCGGCCGCAGCTGAGGGGTCCCGGGCCGGCGAGCCGGACCTTGAGTCCACGGCGGACAAGGGGCTCTGGTGCTCCTGTTCAGAGAAAAAGAGAGAGATCAGAGAAAAACGAGTTACGAGAGGGGGAGGCGACGAGATCTTATCCGCGGGAGGTCATGGCGGTCTGGGTAGGAGAGGTCGCGAGCCGGCGCAGCTGGAGGTGGCTGGGGCGAGCTCGGGCACACCATGGATGTCACCTGCAGAAAAATAAACAAGGAACAGAGGTGTTTGAGAGAGGGAGAGCAGCGGGGGAACAGAGCAGGGGAGAGAGATGCGACCGGGACGTGCGCAGCTCCGGCGGCGCCGTCCTTCGGCAAGGTCCTGGAGGTCCACACGCACGGAGTCGGGGGCGGGCGGATCCGGCCATGGGGAACTCCCGCGGGCGGGCGGCTGCAAAGATTGGTGCCCATGGCGAGCTCGAGGCCATGGCCATGGTGGTCTCGAATCTCCCTACAGAAAACGAGAGGAAGGGAGAGATGAGAAGCGGGGAAGGAAACCGAAGGAAGGAGGAGGAAGGGAGCAGGGAGAGGGCCGGCCTGGTCGGGACACATGGGGAGAGGCTCCATGAAACACCAGTGTTGGGGCTGCATGAGGCTGGTCGGGAGGTAGAGCTCGAGGACGAGGTGTGACTGTGGGAGGCTCGACGGGGATTGGCACGGGGTGATTTGGATCGGAGGTGTGGGTGCCTAGTTGATTCGGTGGGGAAAATGAGAAAGGCAATGGCGGCGGCGACTGATAGATGGATGGGACAAACGGAGGGGAATTCCTAGAATTTAGGGTTGGGTCTATATTAGGCATGGGAGGGCTATCTATACATACGAAACATGCTAGGTTAGCTATTTGCTCTGTTTTCGGGCCGTTGGATAGTGTTCTGACGGCTCCGATCGAAGCGGGTTGGCTTGGTGGGTTGGTTGGGCCGTGTAGACTGGGTGTTAGGGTAAGACAAGAAGGAAATGGTGCGACCCGGCAACAATATATAAAACCCCGAAAAACGTCCAACGATAACCCGAAGACGGTGCCGCTACGGTCGCCCGTTCGGGTACCAAACGGACTCCGATTGCGACGAAACTTGACACACGGCCTAGCTATATTAAAATAAGACCGCACGTCAAATCTTAACCCAACCAGAGAAAGTTTTACGCACACTTTTAAAACAGGGTTTCGACAATGCCCCGGGCGCGTGCGAGTGCGGTCGGACTCAGAACGGACAACGTCGAGAACCGGCAACTACTAACGGATGCAAGTTTTGAAAACGGGCGGCAACGGGATGCCGATGCAATGCTGATGATGCGCATGATGCGATGATGATGCAAGAAAATAACACAAACACACGACGAAAACAGAAAAAAAGGGGAATCTTCTCGAACGTCGGCATCGGGCTGTCACACACAGTCATACTCAATATTGGTCAAAAGCAAAGCATAAAAATGGCAGAGGTGCTCTCTAATTGGTGCATTGATAAGAAGAGGATGACTCAACAGGAACATAAATAGATAGGCCCTTCGCAGAGGGAAGCATTGATTTGCAGAGGTGCCAGAGCTCAAGCTTTTAAAACAAAGACAATAATTTTGGGTGGCATTCTTTGATTGTCAACGCATTGGCCAAGAGTTTTCACCATTTTCCACGCTACACATGCTATAGGCGGTTCCCAAACAGAAAAGTAAAGTTTTGACTCCCCCACCACCGATCAATCACACTCCACGACTAGCCGAATACTCCGGTGTCATCCATACCAACATCAATCCAGGGGGAGTTTTGTTTGCAATTATCTTTTCGATTTGAGCATGGAACTGGGCATTCCAATTACCAACCCGTTTCTCGTGAATGACAGTGAATAAACACATATCGAGGATAACATGCCTAGCATGGAAGATACTGATCGCCCCTAGTCACCACATGAGCGGTTCGGGCCTTCAAAATAGATTATTTCTTGAAGATTTAGAGAGTGGCACATGCAAATTTACTTGGAAAGTCAGGTAGATACCACATATAGGTAGGTATGGTGGACTCATATGGAACAACTTTGGGTTTATGGAAGTGGATGCACAAGCAGTATTCCTGCTTAGTACAAGTGAAGGCTAGCAAAAGACTGGGAAGCGACCAACTAGAGAGAGACAACACTCATCAAAATGCATTGAGATTAACCAACATTGAGTGCAAGCATGAGTAGGACATAAATCACCATGAACATGAATATCATAGAGGCTATGTTGATTTTGTTTCAACTACATGCGTGAACATGTGCCAAGTCAAGCCACTTGAATCATTCAAAGGAGGATACCATCCTATCATACTACATCATAGTCATCTCAAAATTAATATCGGCATCCAAGACAAACTATTATAAGCTCCTAGCTAATTAAGCATGGCATCAGAAACTATGATCTCTAAGTTGTCATTGCAAACATGTTTCTCTCACAACAAAGCTGAATCAGGAACGATGAGCTAGTCATATTTACAAAAACAAAATAGATCGAGTTCATACCAGCTTTTCCAGGCTCAGTCACTTCATCACATATCGTCATTATTGCCTTTCACTTGCACGACCGAATGATGTGCACAATAATAAGAGTGCTCGTGCATTGGACTAAGCTGGAATCTGCAGGCAAACACAAAGGAGAAGACAAAGTAATATGGCTCTTTGACATATAAACAGATATGCATGCGAGAGCCACTAAACATTGTAACCATGGTCTTCTACCTTGACCCAAAGAAAAAGAAAACTATTTACACGGGAAAGCTCCCAACAAGCAAAAGAAGAACAAGAAATCTTTTTGGGTTTTTTCAAACTAGACAAACACACGAGAAGAAAGCAAGAAAAAGAAAATAAACTACCATGGATGATACAGTGGCAAAGTGTGAACACCGACTAACAAAGTGAAAGTGTAAGGAAGAATATAAAGTTGGTGAGAAACACGTACTCCCCCAAGCTTAGGCTTTTGCCTAAGTTGGTCTACTCCCATGGCTGGTCCAGGCGATACCCAAAATTATAATGGGGGTTGTACGGGAGCATGGCAGCCACTGCCTGAATAGCTGCCTCACGGAGGCGAACAACCTTTGCCTCCCTCTCATACTCCTCTGCCTCTCCTCTGGTTATGTAATATCTCCGTTTTACCTGAAAGTCAAAGAAGGCAGGAGCAGGAAGGGTAATATGGAAAACACGATGTCGGTTAAATATTAACCGGTATAGGAGGGATTCATTATCCCTCTCAAGGAACTGATAGCGTGTCATAGCGGCGCGATCAAGGAAAGCTGTATGGAGCGGGGGATCTCCTTCGCGGATAGGCCCTCCAAGAAAATTTGCTACGCGAGTAGCATAGATCCCACCAAAGAAATCCCCTTCATTAGCATTATTATTCAGCCTCCTTGCTATTATAGCTCCCGTGTTGAAACTTCTATCACCCGTTACTGCGCTCTTAAGAATACTAAGTTCAAGTGCGCAGAGGTGACAATGATCAATCTTGCCGTTAACGCACCTACCTATGAAGAGGGCAAAGTAATGCAAGGCAGGAAAATTAATGCTCCCCATGGTAGCCTGCGTAATATCTCTAGTTTCTCCGATAGTAATACCAGAGAAAAAAAATCTCTAATCGAAGATTTAGGAGGATCATTGAGACTACCCCAAACAGGTATCTTGCAAATTCTATTGAAATCCTCTAAATCCAAGGTATACGATTTGTCATAGAGATCAAATAGTACATATGTGTCACGGCCAGCTGAAAATTTGAATCTACGAACAAAAGAGGTAGTGAGAGTAACATACTGTTCACATTTATCGAAGATGAATTCTTCAAGTCCAACATTGTGAACAAGTGTATCAAACTCGTCTTTGAAACCTGCCGCAATCATGAATTCATCAGAAGGCCATTCACATGGTTGTACCTGTGTGTTCCTCTGTTGGTAAGGATCGGGCTCCCTAATCGCGAGACAGGGACCCTTCTTGCTTGAGGAACCACCATGATAGTTTCTCCTGGACATCTTCCTTTTCTGAAATTTTCAGTGACTCAAAGGAAAAGTGAACAAGGCTCAACTAAACTCGTAGAAACTACTCCCACAAGTGCCTAGAAGCCATATCATGCATCAAAACTACTTGAGACCAGCTAAAATTAGCATGCAAAGCTCAAGAACAGGGTCACCAAGGCAGCAAAAATACGCGATGTATAAGGCACTAGAGCAAAAACTAATTGGACCAATGGAGGAGTCACATACCAAGGAGCAATTTCCCCAAAACAGTTTGGTGGATGGTGCTTTGCACAAGGAGATCGAAAATCGCAGCAAGAAGAGCAAGAACACGGGTTTGAGCTGTGAAACAATTTTTTTATGGAGGTAGGAGAAGCAGATGGGAGCTAGAATAAGTGGAGGGGGTACACGTGGGCCCCACAAGCCTGGTAGGTGCAATCAGGGGGGTGCCCTCGCCTCCAGGGCTTGTGGCCCACTGGTGTAGCCCCCTGACTAGCTCTCCGTCTCAGTATTTTTCAAAAAATTCTAGAAAATATCATACTTGATTTTCACGGCATTTGGGGAACTTTTATTTTTGGGGTACTTTTCTACGGGACGCAAAAACATAAAACAGGGACAACTAAACTAAATCTATCATTTTTCTTCTAAGCAACCGAAGGTGAAAGCTTGGAACAAAGGTTTGTGACTCGTCGATTCATCCATCCCATGGTCATCGAAAGAAATCCGTCAATGAGGTTGATCAAGTCTCCTTGACAAACTTTTTCAAATCGCAAAAGGAAACGGAGAATTTTCGAATAGTCACTAGGTTACCTCAATGGGGATGTGAATATCCCCAACAAGCAAATCATACTTCATCTTGACAGGAGGTATAGGGCATTCAAAGCTCCCAATAAGAATCGATGAAGTTTTTTCGATAGCATTGACACAATGTACTCGATATTGTTTCTTCGGAAAGTGCACCGTATGCTCATTACCGTTGACATGGAAAGTGATATTGCCTTTGTTGCAACAATAACAGCCCTTGCGGTGTTTAAAAAGGGTCTTCCAAGGATCACCGCCATGGCATCATCCTCGGGAATATCCAGGATAACAAAGTCCGTCAAGATAGTAACGTTTGCAACCACAACAGGCACATCCTCGCAAATATCGATAGGGAAAGCAGTTGATTTGTCGGCCATTTGCAGAGAGATTTCAGTGGGTGTCAAGTTATCCAGTTCAAGTCTACGATAAAGAGAGAGAGGCATAACACTAACACCGGCTCCAAGGTCGCATAAAGCAGTTCTAACGTAGTTGCCTTTAATGGAGCAAGGTATAGTGGGCACTCCGGGATCACCTAGTTTCTTAGGAGTTCCACCCTTGAAGGTGTAATTAGCGAGCATGGTGGAAAACTCAAGCTCAGGTATCCTCCTCTTATTAGTCACAATATCCTTCATGTACTTACCATACGGAGACATTTTGAGCATATCTGTCAAACACATTTGCAGAAAGACAGGTCTAATCATTTCAACAAAGTGCTCAAAATCCTCATCATCCTTTTTCTTGGATAGTTTGGGAGGAAAGGGCATGGGTTTCTGAACCCATGGTTTCCTTTCTTTACCATGCTTGCTAGCAGCGAAGTCATTCTTATCGTATCTCTTATTCTTAGGCTGTGGGTTATCAAGATCAACAGGTTCAATCTCCACATCCTTATCGTTGCTAGGTTGAGCATCAACATGAACATCACTATTGATATTATCATTAGGCTCATGCTCATCGCCAGATTGTGTTTTAGCATCAAAGACAGAGACATCGTTTGGATTCTCAGGTGTAACAGGAACAGGGTTGCTAGCGTGCAAGTTCCTATCATCTTTCTTCTTCTTTCTAGGATGACTAGGTGCATCAGTGCTAACTCCTTGAGAATCTTGTTCAATTCTCTTAGGATGACCCTCACGATACAAAGGTTCCTCGGTCATTCTACCGCCTCTAGTGACGACTCTGACAAAATTGTCGTTCAACTCATTGAGCAAGTCATTATGGGCCTTAAGTACTTGTTCTACCCGAGTAGTAACCATAGAAGCATGTTTACTCACAAGCTTAAGATCATTGACATTTATGTCCACACAAGCACTTAAATGACTAAGCATACGAGCATTCTTTTCCAATTGTGTGCTAACATAATCATTGAAACTTTGTTGTTTGGCAACAAAATTATCAAATTCATCCAAGCATAAGCTAGCAAGTTTATCAAAAGGAATATCACTCTCATCGAATCTACGAAGAGAATTTACTTCTACTACCTGTGTCGGGTTATCAAGACCATAGATCTCTTCTATAGGTGGTAGATTTTTGACATCTTCAGATTTAATGCCTTTCTCTTTCATAGATTTCTTAGCTTCTTGCATATTTTCAGGACTGAGGAATAGGATACCTCTTTTCTTAGTAGTTGGCTTCGGAGGTGGTTCGGGAATAGTATAAGCATTCTCATTGCACAAGATATTATTCAATAGGATCTCAGCTTGTTCTACGGTTCGTTCCCTAAAAACACAACAAGCACAACTATCTAGGTGGTCTCTAGAAGCATCGGTAAGTCCATTATAGAAGATATCAAATATTTCATTCTTCTCAAGAGGGTGATCAGGCAAAGCATTCAGCAGCTGGACGAGCCTCCCCCAAGCTTGTGGGAGACTCTCTTCTTCAATTTGAGCAAAGTTGTATATTTCCTGCAAGGCAGCTTGCTTCTTATGGGCAGGGAAATATTTGTCAAAGTAGTAGTAGATCATATCCTGGGGGCTACGCACACAATCAGGAGCAAGAGAAGTGAACCAAGTCTTAGCATCATCCTTTAGCGAGAAAGGAAACAACTTAAGTATATAGTAGCGGAGGATCTTTTCCTCACTCGTGAATAGGGTGGCTATATCGTGCAGTTTGGTAAGACGTGCTACAACCGTTTCTGACTCATAACCGTGAAAAGGATCAAATTCGACCAAAGTGATTAACTCAGGGTCGACAGAGAATTCATAATCCTTATCGGTCGCAAAGATAGGCGCAGTGGCAAACTTCAGGTCGTATTTCATCCTAGCTTTCAAAGATTTTTCTTTCCACTTGCGCAGTAGTTTCTCAACATCATAGCTATCCTTACAAGCAAGAAAGTCCTCAGCTATCACTCCCTCCATAACATAACCCTCAGGCATATCAAGCAATTCATATCTAGGAGAGCTAGTTCTAACAAGCAAAATAGCAGGTTCTACTTCAATAGTATCAGTAGTTTCAGAAGTATCATCACATCTAGTAGCAACTCTAGCAATTTGTGCATCAAGGAATGTACCTAGTGGCAAAGCAGTATCAAGCATAGCATCATCACAAGCAACATGGATAGCAGAAGTAGCATCATCAAGCACAGGCGACACATCAAGATTTCTAGCAGGAGGTGGTGTCACAAACTTACTCATAACTGAGGGTGAATCAAGTGGAGAGCTAGATGGCAGTTCCTTACTTGTCCTCGTAGTTGAGGGAAAGACTTTAGTTCTTGGATCTTTTGTATTCCTCATAGTGATTGTAAGTGCATCTAGTGCCCCTTAGTGATTTTGGTGGTTTGAAGACTTATAGGTTAAGTATCTAATGTGTTTATGAGTGTACACAGGATCTATAAGTCATTGAGGAGTTTGATATATTTGAAGATTATCGACCCCTAAAAATGGATGTCTTCAGTTCAAGAAATTGGTCTGAAGCTGAAGAAATGAATCGCGAGGAATCTGCGATGAAATTGATATTCCTCATGAAGATACTGATATTGAGAAGTCCGGTGGTTCTTGAAGAAATTCATTCTGAAGAATTTGAAGCGTGAAGATTTACACTTTCTGTTTTACTTTCTTCGCATTTGAGTAATAGGAACACCGTACTGTTAAAGGGGGTCGAAGTTACACTATGGAATGGATTTCCTCATGATGCTCAACCCAAGCCTAATCCTACCAAAAGCCTCAAGTGAGGAATATCAGTGACATGAGGACTCTCACAGTTGAGAGTTCCGACCGTTTCGATAACCACGCCAAGTCACTGGTCTTATCCACTCCAACGGTCATATTATTTAAGGGCATTAGTGTCAAATCATGTCGGGATGCTCCCAGGCTATAAATAGCCACCCCCCACAACAACTAGCTGGTTGGTTGCTCCATTAGAAACTGACACTTGTCATAAGAGCAACCCAAATTCCTCAGAGTCTTCGAGAGTAATTCATCAGTGAGGAAATACACCACCCACCGAAACCACAAACCAAACCTAGTGATTGAGCATCACTGAAGAAGTTGTTCCTGTGTGGGACTGAAGCCTTTTACCTTTGAGGACTGTGCATCCTCCAGACGGTTAGGCGTCATGGTCTAGAACGTTCCAGCAGTTAATTGTGGATCGTCGAGTGACTAAGTTTGTGAGGGTTTGGAAGTCTGCCCTGAAGACTTACCACGAGTGTTGGGCGAGGACTGTGTGTCCTTAGCTCAAGGAGAATACGGTAGGGACTGTGTGTCCCGGGACTGGGTGTCCTTTGGTTTCAATACCAAGCCGCTCCAAACCATATGTACAACTGTCACAGCAGTTGGAACTGGGTCATCAACGACTGTCTTCACTGAGAAACGGGTTCTAATTCCTCAACTCTTCACTTTCTCTGTATTATGTGTTAATGACTTTCACTGTGACTATTTGAAGAATTTGCTGAAGACTTTCTCTGAATTTCCTCAACCCCAAATTCTTCACAATAGTTAATCATCATCTCTATTCTGCGTGCCTGCTTACTATGCAATCTGTTTTCACATTCTTCACTCTGAAATACTGCTGGTGTGAATGTTTGCACGTCTGATCCTTTACTGTTTCCGCTCTAAGTTAGTCATCAGTGAGGAATTTCCTCGAAAGGAATTTCCTCAGTATTGAAATTCTAAAAATCTCCTATTCACCCCCCTCTAGTCGATATAACGCACTTTCAATTGGTATCAGAGCAAGGTACTCCCTTGTTCTGTGTGATTTTGGTTTAACCACCTGGAGTTTTAGTTATGTCGACTACAGGCATGTTTAAGGTGACTACAGCATGTCCTACCTACGAAGGAAAGAACTTTCCCTTCTGGAAGAACAAAATGCAAATGCATCTACAAGCTATTGATAATGATCACTGGTATATTGTGGAAAATGGAGTCCCCATCATCTCTGCCAGTGTCACTGCAGCTGATGTGAAGAAATTCAAGCAACCCGATTCTCAAGCGAAGAACATCATCTGTGGCCATCTGAGCCCTGGCCAGTTTGGAAGCGTAAGTGCTTTGGGCTCTACAACACTGATCTGGGAGAGACTGTGCAAGGTAAATGAAGGAGTATCAACCCAACGTGACTCTCGTGTTGATATTCTTCGCAATCTCTTCAATCGCTTCAAGAGACATGATAATGAAAGCTGCCAAGACACCTTTGATCGCATCACTGACATATCAAATGAACTGCAAGCACTGGGAGCTCGAGACATCACTGATCACGAAGTTGTGAAGAAACTGCTGAGATCTTTGGATTCTTCATTTGATACTTTAGTTCTGATGATTCAAGAAAGACCAGACTACAAGATGCTGGATCCAGCTGATATACTTGAAAGGCTAAATACTCATGAATTCCAGCTAGAAGAAAAGAGAAATCTATATGGACAAAGCTATTCCAGACCACGTGCACTGAAGGCTAGAGCAATTTCCTCATCTGAAGAAGAAGACACAGATGACAGCATTTGTGACCCTGAAGAATTTGGACAGGAGCTTGCAATGCTTGTGAGGAAATTCCAGAGATTTACACGACGTGGCCAGTTCGGTAAATCTTCAAGAAGAGACATGAGGAAATCAGAATCTGCATCTGAGGACTACAAGAAACGAACCTGTCACAAGTGCAAGAAATCAGGTCATTACATTGTGGATTGTCCCCGTTGGGGAAAGGAATCAAAGAAGAAGAAATACAAGGATGACAGTTCTGATGACTTGAAGAATAAGAAGAAATCTTCAAAATCCTCATCTTCAAAGCCCTCATCACACAAGAAGACTAGTTTCAGAAAGGCTCGGGCACTTATTGGCAAGGAAATGGACTTCGAGGCAGAATCAGAGGAATGTGATGAAGAAGAGGGTTCTGGAGAAGACTCAGAATCTGGACAGGCTAGTCTTGCACTAGCAACCACTTTCGTCAGCAAGTCAATCTTCAATCTTGAAGAAAATGATTGCACCATCCAGACTGATGAATATGCTGATGACTTCGCTCCAACCTATTGCTTCATGGCAAAAGGTTCAAAGGTATCAAATAATGCCTCCTCCTCTGATTCAAGTGACTATGAACCTAATGATTATAAGAAACCCAGTTACAGTAAACTTGCTATCATTGCCACTAAACAACAAACTGCTCTAGAAAAGCTTCAGAAACTGCTAGACAAAAGTGATGATCTATTGAATGATGAAATGAACCTTACCCAAATCCTCACTGATGACATGAAAAGTCTTCAGTCTAGATTTGATAATCTTCAGGATCATTATGATACACTCCTCACCGATCATGAGAAGCTTTCCTATGAATTTCTTCAAAGGAAGCTTGATCTTGAAAAGGTGAGGATCTCTCATGATGATCTTCGTATGGAAAATGATTCATTACTAGCTCAACAGATCAGCGCTAGTCAAGTTGAATTTATTCCTCCATGTCTTAAATGCATTGAACGCGAAACTGCTAATTCCTCACCAGAATCATCAAATGCTACCGTTGCTACAAATTCTTTAACTCCACCTGTTGTGTCTATTTCCTCACTTGAGGAAAACACAACTGTTACTGATGAAAATGCAGGGTTGAAGGAATTGTACGTGACAGGCATGTACAAAAGCCTGAAAGGACATCAAACCCTTTGTGATGTGCTTAAAAAGCAGATCTTGAACAAGAACCCGAGGAAAGAAGGAATTGCCTTTGAGAGGAAATGAAACGCTGATGGATCTTATTGGAAACCTGAGCAGCATCCCAAAACCTCATGGGTTGCTGCTACTGGGCCTCCTTTTGATCCATCTAATCTAACTGGTTTTTCATGTGAATTATCCTATTCCTCGGATGAATCATTTGATTCCAACTATAATATGTTCAAAAATCAATCTGGTGTAGTATTTGCTCGATATGTTGGAACTAACTGCATGAATGGCCCTCCTCTGTGGAAAATCTGGGTTCCCAAAAGTTGTCTTGAAAATCTTCAGGTGAATGTCTTCATGACACCACCACTGAAGAATCTAAACCCCAGATCAAATTCCTCAGGAGGACCAAAGTCTTCAAGAGGATCAAAATCCTCAACTGGTCAAAACTATGCTCGTACCCGTGCTTATGCGTCTAACATGCAGGGAAACTACAAGGAATATGAATATGAGCGTTACTCCTCAAATCATTATGTTCATAAATCCTCAAACCAGTTCTCTGCATATTCATATGAGTACTTTAACCCCCCTACTGTTAAGAGAAGTGCATTGGCTTCAATGCCACCTTTCTCAGATGGTGCTCGCAGGATGATAAACGCTTTGCCACCCCTTCAGATGTGGCTGGTGAAGAAATCGAACTAATC
Organism: Hordeum vulgare subsp. vulgare; assembly: GCF_904849725.1. Lineage (NCBI taxonomy): Eukaryota > Viridiplantae > Streptophyta > Magnoliopsida > Poales > Poaceae > Hordeum > Hordeum vulgare. Next base: position 391,872,002 of record NC_058523.1, on the reverse strand, counting down.
ACTTCTGCAGGTTAGGTCTCCAGATGAAAATCATCATCTGAAGAATTTGCTGGAGACCTGAGGAAATGCTTGATAGGACGCAAGCTAATGATTGATGAAATAGAAATATTTCACACGTCCTTACATTTCTGTTATGATAAAATTACTGAACTGATGAAATTAGTATCATATTCTTCAAATCTGATGCATATGAAATGGTAAGCTGTACTAATTCATCTGCAGGATGACAAACCCAAAAAATACTGAGTGGGTTCTCGATAGTGGCTGCACACATCACATGACTGGTGCTAAAAGCTTACTGATGAATATGCCACTAACTCCATCACCTCTGAAGCAAATCACATATGCTGACAAAGGTAAAAGCAAGGTATTGGGACTTGGAAAAGTAGCTATTTCCAAGGATAGGCATATGGACAAAGTGATGCTTGTTGAATCCCTTGGTTTTAACCTTATGTCAGTCTCGATGCTTTGTGATCTTGATATGATTGTTATCTTTGGTAGATATAGATGTGTAGTCATCATGGAATCTGACAGATCCAAAGTCTTCGAAGGTGTAAGAAGAGGGGATTTGTACATTGTTGATTTCTCTACAGGTCCTCAACCAGCCACTTGCCTACTAGCAAAAACCTCAGAAGGATGGCTGTGGCACCGAAGACTAGGTCATGCAGGCATGAGGAATTTGCACACGCTTGCGAAGAAGAAGCATGTCATCGGCATCGAATCAGTCAAATTCCTCAAGGATCATCTCTGCGGTGCTTGTGAATCTGGGAAAATGACGAGATCCAAGCATCCCTCCAAAACCATCATGACTACCACACGTCCATTCGAATTGCTTCATATGGATTTATTTGGACCTAGTCACTATGCCACACTAACCAATGCAGCATCTTTATATGGCTTCGTCATAGTTGATCAAACACATCAGGAGTGATAATGGAACCGAGTTCAAAAACACTGGTCTTGATGATTATCTTGCTGAACTTGGTATTACTCACGAATTGTGTGCTCCTTATACTCCTCAGCAGAATGGTGTCGTCGAAAGGAAGAACGGGACTCTGGTTGAAATGGCTAGAACTATGCTTGAAGAATATCAGCCTCCTCGTCGCTTTTGGCCTGAAGCAATCAACACTGCATGTCATATCATCAACAGGGTATATCTTCACAAATTCCTCAAGAAAACCTCATATGAACTCCTCACTGACAAGAAACCCAATGTAAGTTATTTCAAAGTCTTCGGTGCAAAATGCTGGATTAGAGATCCTCACCATAGCTCAAAATTTGCACCTAAGGCACGTGAAGGTTTTATGCTCGGTTATGGAAAGGACTCGCACACTTACAGAGCCTTCAACAACTATCACAACAAAGTTGTTGAGACTGTAGATGTGCGGTTCGATGAAGCAATAATGGCTTGCAAAGAGAGCAATTGCCTTCTGATCCAGATAAGTTGTCTCCTGAGGAAGCAATAAAGCTTAAGCCTACTGAAGACATTGTCCCCTCTAAGGAAATTGGTGAAGAAACGATCCCCATCGCTGATAAAAACCAAGAAGATGCTCCTGAGGAAATTGTAACAGCACCACTTCATCAGCTGAGACAAAATCCTCAACCAGCTCATCCGAGGATTGCAAACGAAGTAGAACTTGACAAAATCCTCAACGACATCAACGCGCCAGGTCCTCTCACTCGCTCAAAAGCTTCACACTTAGTTAACTTTTGTGGGCATTTTTCCTTTGTATCCATCACAGAACCCTCAAAAGTTGCTGAGGCTTTTCTGGAACCGGAGTGGATCCAAGCTATGCAAGACGAACTTCTTCAATTCAAGCTGAATGACGTATGGGAGCTCGTCAAACGACCAGATCCTCGCAAGCACAACATCATCGGCACCAAGTGGATTTTATGAAACAAGCAAGATGAGGATGGTCAAGTGGTGAGGAACAAGGCACGACTTGTAGCCTAAGGCTACACCCAGGTTGAAGGAATAGATTTCGACGAAACTTTTGCCCCTGTTGCTAGACTTGAAGCTATTCGAATACTACTTGCTTATGCTAATCATCATAACATCACCTTATATCAAATGGATGTGAACAGTGCATTCCTCAATGGTAAGCTTGAGGAAGAAGTATATGTTGCTCAGCCTCCAGGTTTTGAGGACCCAAAGAATCCAGACAAAGTCTTCAGACTCAAAAAGGCTCTGTATGGCCTCAAGCAAGCCCCTCGGGAATGGTATGATACATTGAAGGAATTCCTCATGAAGAAAGGCTTCAAACCTGGTTCACTCGATCCAACTCTTTTCACAAAATCCTGTGATAATGGGTTGTTTGTATGTCAAATATATGTTGATGATATCATATTTGGTTGTACTGACAAAAGATACAGTGATGAATTTGCCTACATGATGAGTGAAGAATATCAGATGTCCATGATGGGGGAGCTGAAATTCTTCTTAGGTCTTCAAATTCGTCAACAAAGCAATGGAATCTTCATATCACAGGAGAAATACCTCAAGGATGTTCTGAGGAAATTCGACATGCACGAATGCAAAGGTGCCAAGACTCCGATGCCTACCAACGGCCACCTCGGCACTGATGAAAATGGTAAAGATTTCGATCAGCAGGTATACCGTTCTATGATTGGCTCTTTATTGTATCTATGTGCATCTAGGCCAGATATAATGCTTAGTGTTTGCATGTGTGCATGTTTTCAAGCAAAACCGAAGGAATCACACCATAAGGCTGTGAAACATATTCTTCGATACTTAGCTCACACACCAACACTAGGATTATGGTATCCCAAGGGCTCCAATCTTCATCTGGTAGGGTAATCTGATTCAGACTATGCTGGTGACCGTGTGGATCGCAAGTCAACTTCTGGCACATGCCATTTCATCGGAAGATCACTAGTTTGCTGGTCCTCAAAGAAGCAGAACTGCGTATCACTCTCCACTGCCGAAGCTGAGTACATTGCTGCTGGTTCTTGCTGTGCTCAATTGTTGTGGATGAAGCAAACCCTCAAGGACTACGGCATCAACATGAATAATGTGCCTCTCTACTGTGACAATAAGAGTGCTATCAAGATTGCATACAACCCAGTACAGCACTCGAAGACCAAGCACATCCAGATTCGTCATCATTTTCTTCGGGACCATGTCCTTAAGGGCAATATCCTCATCGACCATGTGAAGACTGATGATCAACTGGCAGATATCTTCACTAAGCCCTTGGATGAGAAAAGTTTTTGCGAGTTGCGGTGTGAGCTAAATATCTTAGAGTCTTCAAATGTTTTGTAAAAACATGCACACATCCTAACACTTATGCAAAGTTGATGACTTAGTTGTGTAACACATGATGGAACGATTTTCTTCAACTGATGAAGAAAGTCACTCTGAATGTGAAGAAATTAACGAAGAAATTGATTCTCAGGGCCCTACGACAATTGTATGCGGCGTCTATAATCAAGATTCTTATATGGTGGGTAACGCCACTGCCCAATGTGAAATTCCTCAAGTTGATTTTCTTCAAATGATCAATTTCCTCACAATGCATTTTTCTTCAAAACAACTGTTCTTCATTGTCATGATTTATTACAAAATCTTCAAAAACACTTGATGACTTTCATTCGATTAGATAGACTGTGATTTCTAGTCCTCAACAGCATTCACTTATTGCTATTTCTTCAAGTTGATGTTTCTGCTAAGTGAATGTGATCAGACCCTACTTTCCCTCTATCCTATACTTATCCAGTCTATTCAATTCTTCATATGAGTTCTACTTGAAACTTTGTTCAAAATCCTCACTGCATCCTTGTCAGCTGATGATTTTGTAACGAACATCCTCAAATCTTCAAAAATTGTTTTCTTTAAAGGTACAGTAAGTGAACTCCCACTTCCCACGATCTGATAACCACGATCTCCACTATCTCCACCGCATCGTATGGGAGCTACACGTGTCCTGCGGAGACATAGAGGCAGGGGCTATTTGGTCCGACATTTCCGCGCCAACAATAACTTTTGGCTATAAATATGTCCTTACCCCCCTCGGTATCCTCTTCTTCGCCTCATTGCTCTCCTGCCACAGCACACTCCACCGAACCCTAGCGCCACCGCTGGTAGTCTTGTCGCCGGTGAGGAAGAGCTTCACTGCCTCGACTTCTCCGTCGCCAGAACCACGCCGGAGTCGGACCATCTTCGTCCGCCGCCGCCGTAGACGTCATCTCTCGCCGAGTTAGGGTGCATTGGACACTCGAACGAAGAGCCTCTCCAACACTACTTTCTGTGTTCTTCGTACGCACCTTCCAGGGTAAATATATCCCATTTTTACAGCAGATTAGATCTGAAATTTTACATCTTCTATGTGAAATCTGTTTTTCCTCAAGATACGATGTGCACATGATTCCTCAAACACTACCTATCACCACAATCATTGATGAACTATGCTAAGCATCTAATATTTTCATGAGATTCCTCAATTGTGCGAATTTTCGGATCCGTACAACTCTGGAACCCAAGAACGGTATGCTTAGGCAAATTCCTCAACCACTGGTTATATTCCTCAAACTGTCAAACTTTTTCATTTTCTTCAAATCTGAGAATGCATATGACCTCTCCAAATTCCTCGCAACTATACTCTGTTCACAGGTACACACATGTCAGCTGATGAATCTCTCGGTTCTCATCACATTAACTCATTTGCAGCATTTCTGGAAGAAACTCTTCAAGGCTCATCAGAATCCTCAAGAGTTCAAAATCATCAGCAAAATCCTCAACTGAAGAAAATGGAGGAAGAAAGAAAACAGAAGGGAGGAAAGAAACTTGAGAAAACACAACTGCTGATATCCCTGAGGACATTTACTTGGACTATTGTACGCCTGATGAACATGAGACAATGGCCAAGAGAAAGATACGGCTGCAGAAGATTGAACACCGATGGGCGAAGGAATGGAAGGAGTACAGGTTTGTGACTCCCAAATATACGAAGAAATTCGCTTTGAAGCCTCCTGGCAGAAGGGCCCCACTTGAGGATCATCAAGTAGCACATCCCTCAAGTCTCACGACAATTGATGACTACCCAGATGAGAAAGAAAAGCATCTGGCCAAGCTCAAGAAGCAAGAAGAAGCTGTAGTGAGGAAATTTAATGAATCCTCAGCTGCTGCCTCCGGTGCTGCTAATTCCTCAGCCGCAGAAACCTCAGGCTCAGAAATTCCTCACATGCAGTCTGTGCCATCAAAGCAAAGGGCTCCAAAGCCTCAAGAGAAGTCTGCTCAGGCGTCTGTCACAAAACCCTCAGCACCAAAACCCTCATTACCAAAACCTTCAACACCAAAACCATCAGCGCCAAAACCCTCAGTACCAATCTCCTCAGCACCAAAATCCTCAGCTCCGCCTCCAAAGCCTCAAGAGAAACCAGTACAGAAACATGTCGTGAATCCTACGACCGCCAGCTCCAGCTCCTCACTCCCAGCTGCAACTAGCTCGGAGACAAAGTCTTCAACACCTCTTGTGAAGACTTTGGCAACTGTTGAACGTGCACCTCTGCCCAGCCCCAGCAAAATCATCGCAGCCCCGTCTGCATCAGAGGGAAGTGATGAATATGATAATGAAACCCTACAAGCCATCATCAGAAACAAGAAACAAAGGGTAGCTCAAGCATCAGTCAGTGCTATTCCTCTGGCCATGGACCCCAAGGTCCTCCTTGACTACATCAATATCTGGTATGAGGACCCAAACACTCCCATTGATGATTTGAAACTTCCTCCTGGCATCAGCCACATGGTGACCACCTTCATAAATGAAGCCAAGTGGAAAGAACAGCAGGCCAGGCAGGCAAAGGTTGCAAAGATCAAAAAGGAGAAATTCCTTAGGCAGAATCTCCTCAAACTGACTCATGATACACTAGTGTCAACCCAGGCAGAGCTGCAAATATTGAGTGACAAGTACACCAAGCTGTCAGATCGCAAAAGCATCAAGAGCAATTTCATCAAGCTAGCCACTAGTGTTGTTGATGACTACAACAAGAGAACCGCACCCCCAGCACCAACTCCTCAGCCCTTGGTTGAGCAGCCAGCAGATGCTTCTCCTCATGAGGAGGAAACTCCTCAAGCTGAGGAAGAACACCAAGAGGGCCGTGTTGATGAACCGGCCATTGAAGAAATCATCACGGAAACTTCAACTAATGAAATTGTTGCCACTGATGAGACTGCTCCTGATCCAGCTAGTTCCTCACTACCAGTTGAAGAATCTGAAGAAAGAACACCTTCACCAAAAGCTTCAAAGGTGAAGAAGATAATTCCATCTGCATCAGACATGAAGAAAACAAGGGCTGATGAAAAGGAAGCCAAGAAGAGAAAAGCCTCCTCAGCAGTAGAAGAGACAGAGGCAAAGCGCCTCAAAGAAATTGAAGAAACTGCTCCTTTGGACCCAGTGCCTCTCAATGTCGCCCCTTCCTATGAGATGGTCGTCATTGATGACCCAGCTACAAGGGCAGATGAGGAAATGAAGGATGTCGCCTCTGAGGAACACACTGATGAGGAAATTCAGATTGACGACAGTCCTCAACCTCTTATTCCTCAGACAGAGACTGCTCAAGCATCAGCTGCACCAGCTGATGAAACTGCTTCTGCCACTAAGCCAGGTGAGGAAAAACAAGCTGAAAATCCTCATGCTGGTGAAATTGTACATTCTAAGAAGACTCCTCAAGATGACGAACACGCTGACCCAACTCCTCCAAATGAGAAAGAAGCAGAAATTCCTCAGCCTGAAGCTCAGCCAGAGCAAACATCATCTCCTCAGCATGAAGTACCAGCTGATGAAATTCCTCACCCTGAGGAAAATGCTGAAGAAAATGTACCCGCCCAAAACAATGACTTCATTGTGCTCAACCCAGAGACTGTTATTGTTGTCTCCTCCCCTATTCCTCAGCAAAATCTTCAGCCAGTTCAGCGTCAGCCATTCTCCAAGCGTCCAAAGTTTTAGAAAGAAAATTTCTTTGAAGAACACATGTACTTCATCGGAGAGAACCCTTATGACAAGCCTCAGATGAGGCATCTGAAGTTTTGGACAAGGACTCAGATGAACTACTATTCCTCTGTGCTCTGTGGACGCAACAAGATATTCCAGCACACGCACATTCCTCATGTTGAGCTTGAAGCAATACCTTGCCTGGAGCCAGTCCTCAGTGTACTCCACGATGCAGGTTTGCTCCCAATGTGCTCAGACATATCAGACTGGAACAGCGAGCTTATTCTTCAGTTCTATGCCACTCTTCATATATCGGGCAACCGTGACGACATCAGCACTTGGGTGTTTGACTGGATGTCACAAAACACTCACTACAAGGCTCCTGCTTCTGAACTCCTTAGAGAACTGCCCGTACCAATTCCCTCAGATGGGGCAGTGAAGCTTTATGGTGAGCGTGAGCTCCCAAATGGTATGATGGAAGTCCTCATGAAGCCTTTGGCTGCTGGCAAACCCTCAAGAACAACCCTCCTCGTCCACGAGCTCAAGTACACACCCCGGTCTGTCTACAGAATCCTCTGTAGTGTGCTCGCGCCAATCAAAGGCCATGACGATGAAGAAGATGTTGTAGGCCTCATGAAGAATATCCTCTTCAACATCATTCACGGTATTCCTATCAATATCCATGCTTTCTTCTTGAGGACTTTGGCCGACAATGCCATGTGCCCCTATGATCACAAGATATATGCCCCGTGGATTATGAGATTCATCAGGACAAGGACAGGCATCAACTTCCACGCTGATTTCCAAAACCACATGGGTTATATGCCTCCTATCCGGGTCAACAAGAAGACTTCCGAGCCCATTGAAGGAAAAGGAAAATCTATGATTGAAGAAGGCAGCAGGCCCCTTGATGGCCAATTCAAAGAGCCAGAAGCATATTCTTCATGGAACGATACTGAGACTCGTCCAGCAAGCCCAGTTCCTCCTCGCGTGCTGAACACCAGAGAGCTCCTCCTCAGTCTTCACCAGAAGGTGGATCGCAATCACAAATGGGTCAAACGCCAGTTTGGTGCCATTGTGAAAACCATCACTGAAACACAGAACTCTGTGAAGATTAACCATCACTATATGCATGAGGTTTTCCATCACACCTGGGCTACACTTGCACATTTGAAGACTCTGACTGAGCTTGAAGAAATGGACTTTGAGCGAGACTTTAACTGGTCGTGGCCTCCCAAGAGGAAGTTCAGGCCCATTCCAGTGCCAGACCTTGAAGACAGCTCCTTTTCTTCATTCCGCACTGCTGAATCTGACGAGGAACAACTCGACACAGCAAACGGCCCAAGGAAGAAGACTACTCCCAAGAAGCATCGCGGCTCTTCCTCAACCGCCAAGAAATGAAGTCTTCACGGGCGTTAGTCCTCAGTTTGTCCCTTTTTGTCACTTGATGACAAAGGGGGAGAAACTCGAGAGTTAGTCTTCAAGCGGGACATTTTTTGGGTTATAAACTATATTTAAGTTACAAACTCTTGGCTCCTCGGAAGTTTTTATGTAATGAGTTGTAACTTAAGCCCGATGGTACTCTGACGTTTTTGAACGTTTTTCTTCGCATGCTTATTCCTCAAGTTTTAATGCACGCATGCTGGAATTCGTCAGATACCATTTCCCATCATGCATCTTCATTTTCTTCATATGATATGTTATATGTATGCATGATTTACAAAACTCAGGGGGAGATCTCCATGATATAAATCATCAATGTGCATTTGCTATGAAAATCAAAATCCTCAAGATATGCACATCTTCAGGGGGAGTCTCTCTGAATCTTGTTTTCAAATTCCTCAAATGAGTATTTACACTTCATATTTTTGATCCCTGTTGAAGACTTAACCTAATTGTCATCAACCACCAAAAAGGGGGAGATTGTAAGTGCATCTAGTGCCCCTTAGTGATTTTGGTGGTTTGAAGACTTATAGGTTAAGTATCTAATGTGTTTATGAGTGTACACAGGATCTATAAGTCATTGACGAGTTTGATATATTTGAAGAATATCGACACCTAAAAATGTGTGTCTTCAGTTGAAGAAATTGGTCTGAAGCTGAAGAAATGAATCACGAGGAATCTGCGATGAAATTGATATTCCTCATGAAGATACTGATATTGAGAAGTCCGGTGGTTCCTGAAGAAATTCATTCTGAAGAATTTCAAGCGTGAAGATTTACACTTTTTGTTTTACTTTCTTCGCATTTGAGTAATAGGAACACTGTACTGTTAAAGGGGGTCGAAGTTACACTATGGAATGGATTTCCTCATGATGCTCAACCCAAGCCTAATCCTACCAAAAGCCTCAAGTGAGGAATATGAGTGACATGAGGACTCTCACAGTTGAGGGTTCCGACAGTTTCGATAACCACGCCAAGTCACTGGTCTTATCCACTCCAACGGTCATATTATTTAAGGGCATTAGTTTCAAATCATGTCGGGATGCTCCCAGGCTATAAATAGCCACCCCCACAACCACTAGCTGGTTGGTTGCCCCGTTAGAAACTGACACTTGTCATAAGAGCAACCAAATTCCTCAGAGTCTTCGAGAGTAATTCATCAGTGAGGAAATACACCACCCATCGAAACCACAAACCAAACCTACTGATTGAGCATCACTGAAGAAGTTGTTCCTGTGTGGAATTGAAGCCTTTTACCTTTGAGGACTATGCATCCTCTAGACTCTTAGGCGTCATGGTCTAGAACGTTCCAGCAGTTAATTGTGGATCGTCGAGTGACTAAGTTTGTGAGGGTTTGGAAGTCTGCCCTGAAGACTTACCACGAGTGTTGGGCGAGGACTGTGTGTCCTTAGCTCAAGGAGAATACGGTAGGGACTGTGTGTCCCGGGACTGGGTGTCCTTTGGTTTCAATACCAAGCCGCTCCAAACCAGATGTACAACTGTCACAGCAGTTGGAACTGGGTCATCAACGACTGTCTTCACTGAGAAACGGGTTCTAATTCCTCAACTCTTTACTTTCTCTGTATTATGTGTTGATGACTTTCACTGTGACTGTTTGAAGAATTTGTTGAAGACTTTCTCTGAATTTCCTCAACCCCAAATTTTTCACAATAGTTAATCATCATCTGTATTCTGCGTGCCTGCTTACTGTGCAATCTGTTTTCACATTCTTCACTCTGAAATACTACTGGTGTGAACGTTTGCACGTCTGATCCTTTAGTGTTTCCACTGTAAGTTAGTCATCAGTGAGGAATTTCCTCAAAAGGAATTTCCTCAATATTGAAATTCTAAAAATCTCCTATTCACCCCCCTCTAGTCGATATAACGCACTTTCAGTGATCAGCAGACGTAAATCCCAAGTGACTCAGAGAATATAGTTATGCTTCCCCGGCAACGGCGCCAAAAAATAGTCTTGATAACCCACAAGTATAGGGGATCGCAACAGTTTTCGAGGGTAGAGTATTCAACCCAAATTTGTTGATTCGACGCAAGGGGAAGCCAAAGAATATTCTCAAGTATTAGCAGTTGAGTTGTCAATTCAACCAGACCTGGAAGATTTAGTATCTGCAGCAAAGTATAAGTAGCAAAGTAGTGTGATAGTAGCAGTAGCAATGGTAACAATAGCAACAGTAACAACAGTAGCAGCAACAGTAGCGGCAGTGACAGCAGTAGTGACAGAGTAACAGTAGCAGCAGTGACAGTAGTAGCAACAAAGTAACGTAGCAAGGATCAGTAGGAAAAACTCGTAGGCATTGGATCGGTGATGGATGATTATGCCGGATGGTATTCATCATGGAACAGTTATAACACGGAGAGATATGTAACTAGCTCCAGTTCGTCAATGTATTGTAGGCATGCATTCCGTATATAGTCATACGTGCTTAGGGAAAAGAACTTGCATGACATCTATTGTCCATCCCTCCCATGGTAGCGGGGTCCTAATGGAAACCACGGGATATTAAAGTTCTCCTTTTAATAGAGAACCGGACCAACGCATTAACACTTAGTGAATACATGAACTCCTCATACTATGGTCATCTCCGAGAGTGGTACCGGCTATTGTCACTCCAGAGTTGCCGGGTCATAACGCATAGTAGGTGACTACAACTTGCAAGATAGGATCAAGAACACACATATATTGGCGACAACATAATAGGTTCATATCTGAAATCATGGCACTCGGGCCTTAGTGACAAGCATTAAGCATGGCAAAGTAGTAGCAACATCAATCTCAGAACATAGTGGATACTAGGGATCAATCCCCATCAAAACTAACTCGATTACATGATAGATCTCATCCAACCCATCACCGTCCAGCAAGCCTACGATGAGATTACTCACGAACGGCGAAGAGCAACATGGAATTGGCGATGAAGGAAGGCTGGTGATGACGATGGCAACGATCTCCACTCTCCGGAGCCCAGAACGGACTCCAGATCTTCTCTCCAGAGGAAGAACAGGAGGTGGCGGCGCCTCCGTATCGTAAAACGCGATGAACTTTTCTCTTTGATTTTTTTCCATATGAAAGGGACTAAATAGAGCTGGGATTGGAGGCGGTGGAGCTTCGTGGGCCCCACAAGCCTGCCAGGCGCAGCCAGGGGGGTGGCGCTTGTTCCGCATGTGGGCTCTCGGCTCCACCCCTCCGGTTGATTCTTGTGCCAGTGTTTTTTATATATTCCATAAAAAATCCCCGTAAATTTCTAGGTCATTCCGAGAACTTTTATATCTGCGCAAAAACAACACCATGGCAATTCTACTGAAAACAGCGTTAGTCCGGGTTAGTTCCATTCAAATCGTGCAAATTAGAGTCCAAAACAAGGGCAAAAGAGTTTGCAAAGTAGATACGACGGAGACGTATCACTCACCCGCGACAGGCCACAATGGTTGACGAAGCAGAATTGTAGCTAGTGTGACGGAGTGGCCACGCGGATCGAGCTCGCGGGAGCGACCCGACCGACGCAGCGAGGAAGCGGCGACCCAAGGTGGGAACCAGATCTGGCCAAACGGGTCAGGTAAATGGGTCGGCCCGACAGCCCGCGTGCCTGGCACGACACGGGCCCAGCCCGGCACGGGCTAATCATGCCCGGGCTCGGCACAAAGCACGTTTCGGGCCGTGTCTGGGCCTAGAGGCTGGACACGCGGGCCGGCACAACACGACTTGTTTACCTTTTTTCGTTTTTTTATATATATAAGATAAAAAAATCCCAATAGGTCAAAAGCAACTCAAAAAACAGCTCAGTATTTTAAAATTGGCCCAAATAATAGCCGAACAGACCTAAATCGACCCAAATAACGACCTAAAATACTAAAATCTTAACACGAGAGCGGGCCTCGCATGCCGTCGGGCCGGCCCGTATAGCCCCCGTGTTGTGCTTGGGCCTGATACCCGGGCATGTGGGCCGGCACGACACGGCCCGTTTACTAATCGTGCCCCGGCGGGCTAGGCCGTGCCAGGCATGATTCTGGCGGGCCGAGCCGGCCAGCTTGGCGAGGTATGGTGGGAATGAGCCATGGCGGAGGAGACCGAGTCCGGGTCGACCTGATCCTCTCTCTATATTTTCTTTTCCTTTTCCAAAGTTCAATGCCTCGGATGTAGCAATGAGACACCAAGTCCGATCAATAGTACTCAAAAGCACATCTTAGCCACGTACTACTAGTGAAACTGCTTGAGAATTCTTTGATTCCCGCTTCATGTTAGAACAAAAAGTTGCTGCAATAACCGTCGCCTCCCTCGGAATTTGAGTACACGGTGATTTATTCTCAACAGAAGCTTCGTCGGGTCGCCAAGAGATGTGAGGCGTGTGGTGGCTCATCGCGCAATCCTAATTTTGCTTCAGCACAGATCTTGTATTATCAACAGCTTCTCAATCCTTGAAAAAGTTCCCTTCAAGAACACAATACCACCATGCGATCAGCCCCACGGTGGGCGCAAAATGTCGTGGTTTTGTCACGGGATATGTCCTCGTGCAAGGACTTAGGTGTGAGGCCATCAAAACCATGTGGCGGCTTGAGAGGGGTTGGTCGGAATCGAGAGACGCGAGTTTACCCAGGTTTGGCCCCTCTAATCTCGTGGGTGTCTAATATTGATGTAAGCCTACGTCCTGCTTGTGTTTCATTGATGAAGATGATGATCTCGATTACAAGGGTGCAGACTCGCCACATCTAATCTCGTGGGTGTCTAATCTGTCTATATCATGATTTGTGTTGTCTAGACCTAAGTTGTCAATGTGTCCCCCTTGGGGCGCCTTACCCCTCCTTATATAAGTGGAAGGGGTAGGTTTACATGTAGAGTCCTACTATGAGTAAGAATAGGACTAGTCTCTCTTTAATCCTAATCCGGATCTTGTTTCCTTTCTGAGGGAGTCTCTCCTCTTCTTGGGCCTTCTCTTGTGAGCCGGCCCTCCTGGCCTCTTTATGAGACGCCTTATGCCAGGGTGTATACCGGGCCTCGGGCCTTCGTCATTTGTCTAAGTCACCTGTGGGGTCAAGTATGAGTCGCCCGCCAGCTCACTGTTGAGTCACCGGTGAGTCGCCAAGTCCTTGGCGGGTCATACTTCAAGCCGGGTTACACTGCGGGGTATATCCCCGACAACTGGCGAAGGTTTATAGAGAGAGACAGCAGGCCCGTGATGCTGAGAGGCAAGGAAAGAAAGGGCTCGTGCAGCCAAGGAAGGAGAAGAAGTTGTTGATGGAAAAGGAAAATATCCATGTTAGACTCAATAGATTTATGTTATTGTATCCTAAAATTGTTGAATACTTTCAGCAAGTTGTATCTTAATTTCAGCAAGTTGTATCTTACTTTCGGCAAGGTGTATCTTAGTTTGAACATGTTAAGTTTTCCGGTCATATCTTTCCCGCCATTTCTTTCCCGCCTCGCTTTCCCGCCATTTCTTTCCCTCCTCGCTCTCAGGAACCTATAAAACTCCCCTCCACACTAAGGTGGGATATCAATGTAGTCCAGTAGCTAACGTTCGTCAAGACGTCCCATTATCCTTTTGATCAAAGTTTTCACTCTCGTATGTCTGAATGTCTTGTGCGCTTAGCTAGCAATTTCAAGATAGGCAATAGGATAGTTTCATGGCACGAACTCATCAGTGGTGACACGCTCCTGAATGAGGTTGCCCATGCATTAGCTAGGAAGGGGTGGCCTCCATGGACATTTGAGGAGATACGGAAAGAACTTATGAGGTTCAATGAAAGATGGAAGAAGAAAGGCCAACACATACACGGTGTAGTAACACATCCATTTTTATGGATGGACGACAACAAGGACAAAGAAGATATCTTGATTTTGAGTACCAAGGACGAGAGTAACTCATCATCGAAGGGTAAGATCTGTACGTCGATGAAGCACAAGAGCTCTGCGTCATCGAAGGGCAAGAGCTCTGCATCGATGGAGGATGACGATGATGCCTTCATGTAGTTTAGTCGTGCCTTTTAATTCAGATGTATTCTGTAGTATATGTTTGTAATCTCAAGTTGTTGGTAGTATAAGTGTTATCCCCGCTAAACAAACTAAGCATGGAAATAGGAGATGAATGTGTCTCATACGTAAAATAGACATATGTCGCATACATAATTAGATAGATATGTCTCTAATGATAGATAGAAGCCTCACTGACAACGTCTGCCTTGGCACTCTGTTGTGGGGGAGGAATACTCCATCCAAACCTGTGGGGGGGTGTTGGAAATATGCCCTAGAGGCAATAATAAAATAGTTATTATTATATTTCCTGTTACAAGATAATCATTTATTATCCATACTATAATTGTATTGAATGAAAACATAGATACACGTGTGGATACATAGACAAAAAAATGTCCCTAGCAAGCCTCTAGTTGGCTAGCCAGTTGATCAAGGATAGTTATGGTTTTCTGACTATGTGCAAGTGTTGTCACTTGATAACTGGATCACATCATTAGGAGAATTATGTGATGGACTAGACCCAAACTATGAACGTAGCATATTGATCGTGTCATTTTGTTGCTATTGTTTTCTGCGTGTCAAGTATTTATTCCTATGGCCATGAGATCATATAACTCACTGGCACCGGAGGAATACCTTGTGTGTATCAAACGTTGCAACGTAACTGGGTGACTATAAAGGTGCTCTACAGGTATCTCCGAAGGTGTCCGTTGAGTTAGTATGGATCAAGACTGGGATTGGTCCCTCCGTGTGACGGAGAGGTATCTCAGGGCCCACTCGGTAATACAAAATCACACACAAGCCTTGCTAGTAATGTGACTAAGTGTAAGTCATGGGATCTTGTATTACGAAACGAGTAAAGAGACTTGATGGTAACGAGATTGAAATAGGTATGCGGATACCGATGATCGAATCTCGGGCAAGTAACATACCGAAGGGACAAAGGGAATGACATGCAGGATTATATGAGTCCTTGACACTGAGGTTCAACCGAAAAGATCTTCGGAGAATATGTAGGATCCAATATGGGCATCCAAGTCCCGCTATTGGATATTGACCGAGGGGTGTCTCGGGTCATGTCTGCATAGTTCTCGAACCCGCAGGGTCTGCACACTTAAGGTTTGATGATGTTTTAGTATAGTTGAGTTATATGTGTGGTTACCGAATTTTGTTCAGAGTCCTGGATGAGATCACAGACATCACGAGGGTTTCCGGAATGGTCCAGAAACGAAGATTGATATATAGGATGGTTTCATTTGGTCACCGAAAAGTTTCGGGCAATTCAAGCAGTGTGTCGGGAGTGACGAATGGAGTCCGAGTGTTTACCGGGAGGGGCTCACCCACCCGGGAGTGAGCCCATGGCCTTAGGGTGGCGTACCAAGTACTTAGTGGGCTGGTGGAGTCAGCCCAAGAGGGCTATGGCGCCACAAGCAAAAATACCAAAGGAAAGAATAAAAAAAGGAAAGAGGGAGGTGGGAAGTAAGAGGAGGACTCCTCCTTCCCAAACCGAATTGGAGGAGGAGTCCTCCTCCACCCCTTTGGCTGGCGCACCCTTGGGGCTTTTGTGCCCCAAGGCTAGCCCCTCCCCTCCTCTTATATATATTGCTGGTTTAGGGCTTTTTGAGACACAACTTTGCCACGTGCAACTCAAGCCCATTCCACATAGTTTTACCTCTAGATCGTATTTCTGCGGAGCTCGGGCGAAGCCCTGCAGGAGTAGATCATCACCACCACCGGAGCGCCGTCACGCTGCCGGAGAACTCATCTACTTCTCTGTCTTGCTTGCTGGATCAAGAAGGCCGAGATCGTCATTGAGTTGTACGTGTGCTCAACGCGGAGGCGCCGTCCGTTCGGCGCTAGATCGAACAGATCGTGGGACGACGGTGATTTGAATCAGGAAGTTGTACCACTACATCAACCGCGTTTCTTAATGCTTCCCGCTTAGCGATCTACAAGGGTACGTAGATCCACTCTCCTCTCGTAGATGGACATCACCATGATAGGTCTTCGTGTGCATAGGAAAATTTTTGTTTCCCATGCAACGTTCCCCAACAGGGGGGCTAATGATACAAAGAGGAATCTCGGACCCGCCTTGGTCATTTTGTGTATCCTGTGTGGGCCATGGTGGAGGAATCGAAAACATGTCCAGCCACATGTTTTGTTGCGTGCTACTCCAACAAAAGACCTTCCAATGGCGCCAGAAATAGGCACGTCGACGGGAGAATATTTGGCTTGATCCTTCTGCTGCGGCTACGCCTTAAGGGACTTCCTAGGCAAGTATGCAAAGGATTTTCCCCGTGGCCTTGGAGCCTTGCGTTGGCGTTCCCTCAAAGTGGAAAGGGTGATGTAGCGTAGCGGTGGTAAGTATTTTCCTCAGTTTGAGAACCAAGGTATCAATCCACTGGAGAAGTATCTCAAGATCCTGCACAAACACAAAATCTTGCTCCCAACATTATGAAGGGGTTGTCAATCCCTTTAAGATTGTTTGCCAAGTGAGAACTGAAAGCACCAAAGTAACAAAGAAAAGTAAAAGCGGAGCTGTAAACGATGGATGTGAATAGTCCCGGGGGCCGTAGTGTTTACTAGTGGCTTCTCTCATGAAAGCAAGTAGACGGTGGGTGAACAAATTACTGTCGAGCAATTGATAGAACCGCACAAAGTCATGACGATATCTATGCAATGATTATTTCTATAGGCATCACGTCCAAACCAAGTAGACCGATACTGTCTGCATCTACTACTAATACTCCACACGTCGACCACTATCCAGCATGCATCTAGTGTATTAAGTCCATAAGAACAGAGTAACGCCTTAAGCAAGATGACATAATGTAGAGGGATAATCTCAAACCAAAGATAAAAACCCCATCTATTTACCCTTGATGGCAACTACTTGATGTGTTCCTTGCTGCCCCTACTGTCACTGGGAAAGGTCACCACATGGTAGAACCGAAAACCAAGCACTTCTCCCATTGCAAGAATCATAGATCTAGTTGGCCAAACAAAACCCAAGACTCGGAGAGACTTACAAGGATATCAAATCATGCATATAAGAAATCAGCAAAGACTCAAATATATATCATAGATAATTTGATCACAAATCCACAATTCATCGGATCTGGACAAACACACCGCCAAAGAAGATTACATCGGATAGATCTCCATGAAGATCATGGAGAACTTTGTATTGAAGATCCAAGAGAGAGAAGAAGCCATCTAGCTACTAACTACGGACCCGTAGGTCTGAAGTGAACTACTCACAAGTCATTGGAGGTGAGATGATGATGATGATGAAGCCCTCTAAGTCCAAAGTCCCCTCCGGCAGGGCGCCGGGAAGGGTCTCCAGATGAGATCTCGCGGAAACGGAAGCTTGCGGCAGTGGAAAAGTATTTTCGAGGCTCCCCTGATTTTTTGCTATATTTTTGGGAATTTATAGGCCAAAGATCTAGGTCAGGAGGCGGCCAGGGAGGCCACAAGCCTGCCCACTGCCGCCTCCCCCTGGTGGCGGAGTGGGGGCTTGTGGGCTCCCTGGAGTCCACCTGGCTTGGCCCAAAGGCCCCCTGATCTTCTTCCGTTCGGGAAAAAATCATTTCGAGGTTTTTCTTCCATTTGGACTCCGTTCCAAAATCAGATCTGAAAAGCGTCAAAAATATAGAAAAAAACAGGAAGTGGCACTTGGCACTGAATTAATAAGTTAGTCCCAAAAAGATATAAAAGGTACAAAAAACATCCAAAGAAGACAAGATAACAGCGTGAAACCATCAAAAATTATAGATACGTTTGAGACGTATCAAGCATCCCCAAGCTTAACTCCTGCTCCTCCTCGAGTAGGGAAGTGATAAAGAATGAATTTTTGATGCTTTCATGCTACCTGGCATAGGTGTCCTTTGTAATTCCTCTTATGTGACGTGAATGTTCAGATCCATTAAATTCAAAACAATAGTTTTCTATTGACGTGGAAACAATAATAATTCAAGCAAACTAGCAAGGCAATCATGAACTTTCAAAATAACAAGGCCAAAATAAAGTTATCCCTACAAAAGCATATAGTCTGGCTATGCTCTATCATCATTGCACAACGAATTTAAATCATGCACAACCCCGGTATTGGCCAAGTAATTGTTTCACACCTTTACTTTCTCAAACCTTTTCAACTCTCATGCAATACATGAGCGTGAGCCATGCTTATAGCACTATAGATGGTGTGGAATGTGGTGGAGGTTGCGAGACAAAAAAGGAGAAGATAGTCAAATTAACTAGGCATATCAATGAGCTGTGGAGATGCTCATCAATAGATATCAATGTGAATGAGTAGGGATTGCCATACAAACGATGCACTAGAGCTACGAGTATGTGAAAGCTCTTAAAGAAAACTAGTGGGTGTGCATCCAACTTGCTTGCTCACGAAGACCTAAGGCAATTTTCAGGAAGCCTATCATTGGAATATACAAGCCAAGTTATATAATGAAAATTTCCCACTAGCTATATGGTGGTGACAAAACGAGAGACTCTCAATCATGAAGATCATGGTGCTTAATATGCACAAGTGTGGAAAAAGTGGTAGCATTGTCCCTTCTCTCTTTTTCTCTCATTTTTTTGGTGGGCTCTTTGGCCTCTTTTTTTTGGTGGGATTCTTTGGCCTCTTTTATTTCCTCACATGGGACAATGCTCCATTAATGATGATCATCACACTTTCAACTCTAAACTTAGAGCAACTATGACTCTATATGGAATGCCTTCGGTAGTGTACCGTGGCAATGATCTAGCATGGCATAGACATCAATAGAAACATCATGCTAGCTATCTTACGATCATGCAATGGAAATGTATACGTGGTGGCACATGTCATGGTGGTAGTTGCATGGCAATATATCTAGGAATGACTTTGAAAAAGCCATAGTAGGTAGGTATGGTGGCTGTTTTGAGGGAGGCTAATGGTGGGTTTTGTGCACCGGCGAAAGTTGCACGGCACTAAGAAGATGGTGATGGTGGAAGGTGAAAGTGCATCTAAACCATGGACTCAACATTAGTCATGAAGAACTCATATACTTGTTGCAAAAGTTTTATTAGTGATCGAAACAAAGCATTCAACACATACTCCTAGGGGAAGGGTTGGTAGGTATAAACCATCGCGCGATCTCGACCGCCACGCAAAGGATGACAATCAATATACTAATCATGCTCAGGTTTCATCACATAGCGGTTCATCATACGTGCATGCTAAGGGAATCACTAACTTCAACACAAGTATTTCTAGATCCACAACACCTTATTAGCATGACTTCAAAATTACCATAACCACAACTCAAAACTAATTGAGATGAATCAAACTTCTCTAACTATTCAATGCACATGAAGGTGGAAGTTTTCGTATCCCTTTGGATAACTACCCCTTTTGAGACTACTTTCAAAGCATAGATCAACTACCAAGCCACGCACCGCTGTGCTCTAAAAGATATAAGTGGAGCACATAGAGCAAAAGTATCTAGCTCAAAAGATATAAGTGAAGCACATGTGAGCTGAATTGTCTACCAAAAGATATAAGTGAAGCTCGACAAAATCACGATGTGTGTATGTCTCTCTCTCTAGGTGTGCAGCAAGGATGATTGTGACACAACAAAAATAAAAGACTCCTACGATACGAGACGCTCCAAGCAAAAACACATAACATGTGGTGAATAAAAATATAGTCCCAAGTAACGTTACCGATGGATTGAAGACGAGAGAGGGGATGCCTTCCCGGGGCATCCCCAAGCTTAGGCTTTTATGGCATACTTGAATCTCTTGGGGTGCCTTGGGCATCCCCAAGCTTGAGCTCTTTCCACTCTTTATCTCTTTGTCCATAAGAACTTCACCCAAAACTTGAAAACTTCACAATACGAAACTTAAACAGAAACTCGTGATAACATTAGTACAAGAAAGCAAACCACCACTTCCTTAGGTACTGTAGCAAACTTAAATTCTACTTGCGCTGATGTTGGGTTACTGTAATTTCAATCTTCCATGGCTAATACCCCCCGATACTATCCATAGTTTCATCAAAATAAGCAACCAACACAACAAAAACAGAATCTGTTAACAGTAGACCAGTCTGTAGCAATCTGTATATTTCGTATACCTCTGGTACTTAAAAAATTCTGAAACATTATGATAGTCTGAATAATTTGCGTAGAAATCAGCAGCAAAAATAATCAACTCAAAAGCTCTTATAGAAAAAAATGAAAATTCTTTTCGTGAGCAGAAAGTTTCTGTTTTTTCCAGCATGACCAAACGATCATCCCCAAGACTAATCATAACGGTTTTGCTTGGCACAAACGCAAAAAAGAAACACAAAAACACAATCATAACAGAATTATGAAAGTGTGGAAAACACAAAACAGAAAGAAAAAGGATAGATTCGTCGGGTTGCCTCCCAACTAGCGCTTTTGTGTAACGCCCTTAGCTAGGCGAAAGGTGATGAAATCACGTATAGTCATCTTTGGTGCTCAAACCATAGGTAGCGTGATCATTTATCATCTTAAGATTTTCATCTTTATTAGATGACTCACCACTAGCTTTAGGAACAAAAACAGGCTTGACGGTCTTTTTGGGAGTAAGATTTGGAGTATTTTGCACAGCGGCAAAAGCGGAACCCAAGTTGGTTATGGCATCTTCTAATTTGCCAATTCTAGAAGAATCATTGACTAGTTCCTTCTCCTTTAAATTTTTTGAAAAAGTTTCCCACTTTGGATCTGTACTGAGTAATTTGATTGTGGATCTTTCTATCCAAACCCTCAATAAGTTCAACTGTGGCAATTTTGTTTCCAATAGCGTCAAGCCTTTGCATCACTTGTTCCAAGGTCAAGATAGTTCCATTAACCATGAGCGGGGGTGATCCTACCAAATTCATGATAGCTCTATAGGAGTCAACAGTATGGCTCCCCAAAAAGTTCCCGCCTACAATGGTATCAAGGGTATACCTATTCCAAGGAGAAATTCCAACATAGAAACTGCGAAGGAGGACGGTAGTGGATTGCTTACGAGTAGATCTACCTTGAGCATTGCAAATCCTGTACCAAGCATCCTTCAAATTTTCTTCCTCATTCTGCCTGAAATTGAGAACTTCATTTTCAGGGGTGTCATTTGGAGTGGTGGGTCTAGCCATTGATGGACTATCTCACACTCAAACGAGCAGGAAGAGAGAGTGAAACGGGCAAAAGAAAACGGCAAAAGAGAAAGGCGAATGAAAATGGCAAATGTGAACTGGGGGAGAGGAAAACGAGAGGCAACTGGCAGCAAAAGTAAATGCAAGAGAAGAGTTTGTGAGACCTACTTGGATAGATCTGGATTTCTCCTCCCACGCAACGGCGCCAGAAATATTTCTGCTACTGCAACAAAAGACCTTCCAATGGCGCCAGAAATAGGCACGTCGACGGGAGAATCTTTGGCTTGATCCTTCTGCTGCGGCTACGCCTTAAGGGACTTCCTAGGAAAATATGCAAAGTATTTCCCCCGTGGCCTTGGAGCCTTGCGTTCGTGTTCCCTCGAAGTGGAAATGGAGATGTAGCGTAGCGGTGGTAAGTATTTCCCTCAGTTTGAGAACCAAGGTATCAATCTAGTGGAGGAGTATCTCAAGATCCTGCACAAACACAAAAGCTTGCTCCCAACGCTATGAAGGGGTTGTCAATCCCTTATAGATTGTTTGCCAAGTGAGAACTGAAAGCAACAAAGTAACAAAGCAAAGTAAAAGCGGAGGTGTAAACATTGGATGTGAATAGACCCGGGGGCAGTAGTGTTTACTAGTGGCTTCTCTCATGAAAGCAAGTAGACGGTGGGTGAACAAATTACTGTCAAGCAATTGATAGAACCGCGCAAAGTCGTGACGATATCTATGCAATGATTATTTCTATAGGCATCACGTCCAAAACAAGTAGACGGATACTGTCTGCATCTACTACTACTACTCCACACGTCGACCGCTATCCAGCATGCATCTAGTGTATTAAGTACATAAGAACAGAGTAACGCCTTAAGCAAGATGACATGATGTAGAGGGATAATCTCAAACCAATGATAAAAACCCCATCTTTTTACCCTTGATGGCAACTACTTGATGTGTGCCTTGATGCCCCTACTGTCACTGGGAAAGGTCACCACATGGTAGAACCCAAAACCAAGCACTTCTCCCATTGCAAGAATCATAGATCTAGTTGGCCAAACAAAACCCAAGACTCGAAGAGACTTACAAGGATATCAAATCATGCATATAAGAAATCAGCAAAGACTCAAATATATATCATAGATAATCTGATCACAAATCCACAATTCATCGGATCTCGACAAACACACTGCCAAAGAAGATTACATCGGATATATCTCCATGAAGATCATGGAGAACTTTGTATTGAAGATCCAAGAGAGAGAAGAAGCCATCTAGCTACTAACTACGGACCCGTAGGTCTGAAGTGAACTACTCACAAGTCATTGGAGGGGCGATGATGATGATGAAGAAGCCCTCCAACTTCGAAGTCCCCTCCGGCAGGGCGCTGGGAAGGGTCTCCAGATGAGATCTCGCGGAAACAGAAGCTTGCGGCGGCGGAAAAGTATTTTCGAGGCTCCCCTGATTTTTTGCTATATTTTTGGGAATTTACAGGCCAAAGATCTAGGTCAGGGGGCGGCCAGGGAGGCCACAAGCCTGCCCACCGCCGCCTCCCCCCTGGTGGCGGAGTGGGGGCTTGTGGGCTCCCTGGAGCCCACCTGGCTTGGCCCAAAGCCCCCCTGATCTTCTTACGTTCGGGGATAAATCATTTCGGGGTTTTTCTTCCGTTTGGACTCCGTTCCAAAATAAAATCTGAAAAGAGTCAAAAACATAGAAAAAACAGGAACTGGCACTTGGCACTGAATTAATAAGTTAGTCCCAAAAAAGATATAAAAGGTACATAAAACATCCAAAGAAGACAAGATAACAGCGTGAAACCATCAAAAATTATAGATACGTTTGAGACGTATCATTGCGATAGTGGTTCTTCTTGTTTACTCGCGCACCTGGATCTGCACGCTGACGCCTCCTGATGTACATAGGATCCTGCAGGAGGGACCATACCAGTTGGATGTGGCTGAAACATGAAACTCACATTGGGACTGTGATGTTGTGGTGTTGGCTGAAACACGGAGCTAGACGAGGGAGCATGGTGTTGTGGGTAATGCCATGCCAAACTGCCAGCCTGGTCAGGAGGGGGTGGATGGGGGCATCAGTTAGTGTTCTAGGAGTGGATGCGGTTGCTGTCGATGCACAGAGGGACGCGGCTGGTGGTGGTGCTGCTGGTGAACAACGTCCAAAGTGCGGGTGCACGTGATAGCTTTGTAGACATCTCATATCTTCTGCTCCAAGCGCGTGAACCATGTCTGGAGTTGAGACCTCGGTACCAGAAGAGGTCCAGTTGACAGTTGTGCGTAGGAAAAAATTTGTTTCCCATGCAACGTTCCCCAACAGTGGCATCAGGAGCTAGGTTCATGCGTAGATGTTATCTCAAGTAGAACACAAAAGGTTTTGTGGACGGTGATGTTCGATTTGCTGCCCTCCATAGTCTTTTCTCGATTCGGCGGTATTGTTGGATTTAAGCGGCCCGGACCAACATAACTCATACGCTTACGAGAGACTGGTTTCATCGACTGAAATGCAACCTCATTGCATAATGATGACTGGTGGTTGTGGGTTTCTTCAACTTTAGTTGAATTGGTTTTGACCGAGGCGGTCCTTGGAGAGAGGTTAAATAGCAATTTGCACATCTCCATTGTGGTTTTTGCGTAAGTAAGATGCGATCATACTAGATACCCATAACAACCACGTAAAACATGCAACAACAAATTAGAGGACGTCTAACTTGTTTTTGCAGGGTATGCTTGTGATATGATATGTCCAATGACGTGATGTGATATATTGGATGTATGAGATGATCATGTTGTAATAGTGAATATCGACTTGCACGTCGATGCTACGGCAACTGGCAGGAGCCATAGGGTTGTCTTAAACTAATGTTTGTGTTTGCAGATGCGTTTACTATATTGCTAGCTCGTAGATTTAGTAGTAATATCATAGATAGCACGACAACCTCGATGGCGACACGTTAATGGAGATCATGATGATGGAGATCATGGTGTGGCGCCGGTGACAAGAAGATCATGTCGATGCTTAAGTGATGGAGATCAAGAAGCATAAGATTATGGCCATAGCATGTCACTTATGAATTGCATGTGATGTTAATCCTTTTATGCACCTT
Source organism: Hordeum vulgare subsp. vulgare (assembly GCF_904849725.1). Classification (NCBI taxonomy): domain Eukaryota; kingdom Viridiplantae; phylum Streptophyta; class Magnoliopsida; order Poales; family Poaceae; genus Hordeum; species Hordeum vulgare. The sequence continues at coordinate 391,847,365 of NC_058523.1, read as the reverse complement.
ATTCTGCTTAGAACAACGGTAGCATTATAACGTGATTTCTCACTAAAATTTCAAGATGAAATTGTGTTCTCCCCGACCGTGCACCCTTGCGACAATTCATCGTTTCGAGACACCACATGATGATCGAGTGTGATAGACTCAACGTTCACATACAACGGGTGCAAAACAGTTGCACATGTGGAACACTCGGGTTAAACTTGACGAGCCTAGCATGTCCAGACATGGCCTCGAAACACATGAGGCCGAAAGGTCGAGCATGAATCATACAGTTGATATGATTAGCATAGGGATGCTTACCACTGAAACTATTCGCAACTCACGTGATGATCGGACTTGAGTTAGTGAATTTGGATCATGTACCACTCAAATGACTACAGAGATGTACTTTTTGAGTGAGTTTATCAAGTAATTTTATTAGTTAAACTCTAATTATCTTAAACATAGTCTAAGTCCAATTTGCAATATTTGTGTTGTAGATCAATGGCTCACACAGTAGCAACCCTGAATTTTAATACGTTCCTAGAGAAAGCTAAGTTGAAAGATGATGGAAGCAACTTTGTAGACTGGACTCGTAATCTTAAGCTGCTCCTGCAAGCTGGGAAGAAGGATTATGTCCTTAATGCTGCCCTAGGAGATGAACCACCCGCTATGGCTGACCAAGATGTTAAGAACGCCTGGTTAACACGTAAGGAGGACTACTCAGTAGTTCAATGTGCAGTCTTGTATGGCTTAGAGCCGGGACTTCAACGTCGCTTTGAGTGTCATGGAGCATATGCGATGTTCCAAGAGTTGAAGTTTATCTTCCAGAAGAACGCCCGGATCAAGAGGTATGAGACCTTCGATAAATTCTATGCTTGCAAGATGGAGGAGAATTCGTCTGTGAGTGAACATGTGCTCAAAATGTCTAGGTACTCAAACCGTCTAGCTGAGCTAGGGATTGAACTCCCGCAAGAAGCTATCACTGACAGAATTCTTCAATCACTGCCACCAAGCTACAAGAGCTTTGTGTTGAACTATAACATGCAAGGGATGAACAAGTCACCCGTCAAGTTATTCGCGATGCTGAAAGTCGCAGAGTCAGAACTTCGGGGAGAGCATCAAGTGTTGATGGTCAATAAGACCACTGGTTTCAAGAGAAACGGCAAAGGCAAGAAGGGTAACTCCAAGAAGAGCGGCAAGCCTGTTGCCAATCCGACGAAGAAACCCAAGGCTGGACCTAAGCCTGAAACAGAGTGTTATTATTACAAGGGACTGGGTCACTCGAAGCACAACTGCCCCAAGTATTTGGCTGATAAGAAGGCGGCCAAGGAAAAATCAGGTATATTCGATATACATGTTATTGATGTGTACTTAACCAACTCTCGTAGTAGTGCGTGGGTATTCGATACCGGTTCTGTTGCTCATATTTGCAACTCGAAGCAGGAACTGCGGAATAAACGAAGCCTAGCGAAGGATGAAGTGACGATGCGCGTGGGAAATGGTTCCAAGGTTGATGCAATCACCGTTGGCACAGTTTCACTTCACTTACCATTAGGATTAGTTATGAACTTAAATAATTGTTATTTAGTGCGTGTGTTAAGCATGAACATTATACCTGGATCTTGTTTATTGCGAGACGGTTACTCGTTTAAGTCAGAGAATAATGGTTATTCTATTTCTATGATTAATATCTTTTATGGTTATGCACCCAATGTGAGAGGATTGTTCATATTGAATCTTGATGGCGATGGTACACATATACATAACATTGAGACCAAAAGATGCAGAGTTAACAATGATAGCGCCATGTTTTTGTGGCACTGGCGCTTAGGTCATATTGGTGTAAAGAGCATGAAGAAACTCCATTCCAATGGACTTTTGGAGTCACTTGACTTTGAATCACTTGACATGTGCGAACCATGCCTCATGGGAAAGATGACTAAGACTCCATTCTCCGGAACTATGGAGCGTGCAAGTGACTTGTTGGAAATCTTACATACCGATGTGTGCGGTCCGATGAGTGTGGAGGCACGCGGCGGATATCGTTATTTTCTCACCTTCACTGACGATATGAGTAGGTATGGATATATCTACTTGATGAAGCACAAGTCTGAGACGTTTGAGAAGTTCAAGCAATTTCAGAGTGAAGTTGAAAATCATCGTAACAAGAAGATCAAGTTCCTATGTTCTGATCGTGGGGGTGAATATTTGAGTTTCGAGTTTGATGCCAATTAAGACAATGTGGAATTGTTTCACAGTTGACACCGCCTCGAACACCACATCGTAATGGTGTGTCCGAACGTCGTAATCGTACTTTGTTAGAAATGGTGCGATCTATGATGTTTCTTACCGATTTGTCGTTATCCTTTTGGGGTTATGCATTAGAGACAACTACATTCACTTTAAATAGGTCACCATTGAAATCCGTTGAGACAACACCATACGAACTTTGGTATGGGAAAAGACCGAAGTTGTCGTTTCTTAAAGTTTGGGGATGTGATGCTTATGTCAAAAAGCTTCAGCCTGAAAAGCTGGAACCCAAAGCGGAAAAGTGCGTCTTCATAGGTTACCCAAAGGAGACAGTTGGGTACACCTTCTATCTCAAATCCGAGGGCAAAGTGTATCTTGCTAAAAACAGAGCTTTTCTTGAGAAGGAGTTTCTCTTGAAAGAATTGAGTGGGAGGAAGAAAGAACTTGATGAGCTTGTCGAATCTCTAGTCCCTCTAGATGGTGGCGCAGGGCAAGGGGAAACCCCTGTCGAAGTGATGTCGGTTGAGGAGGAAGTTAATGATGATGATCATGAAACTTCGGATCAAGTTCCTATCGGACCTTGCAGGTCGACAAGATCACGTACTACTCCTGAGTGGTACGGTAATACTGTCTTATCAATCATGTTGTTAGACAACAATGGACCTGCGAATTATGAAGAAGCAATGGTGGGCCCGGATTCCAACAAATGGCTGGAGGCCATGAAGTCCGAGATAGGATCTATGTATGAAAACAAAGTGTGAACTTTGGAAGTATAACCTGAAGGCCGCAAGGCTATTCAGAACAAATGGATCTTTAAGAAGAAGACGGACGCGGACAGCAATGTGACCATTTATAAAGCTCGACTTGTGGCAAAGGGTTTTCACAAGTGCAAGGAGTTGACTACGATGAGACGTTCTCACTGGTAGCGATGCTTAAGTCCGTCCGAATCATGTTAGCAATAGCTGCATTTTTCGATTATGAAATCTGGCAGATGGATGTCAAAACGGCGTTCCTTAATGGGTTTCTGAAGGAAGAGTTGTATATGATGCAACCCGAAGGTTTTGTCGATCCAAAGAATGCTAACAAAGTATGCAAGCTCCAGCGGTCCATTTATGGACTGGTGCAAGCATCTCGGAGTTGGAATAAGCGTATTGATGAGGTTATCAAAGCATTTGGGTTTATACAAGTGGTTGGAGAATCTTGTATTTACAAGAAAGTGAGTGGGAGCTCTGTGGCATTTCTAATATTATATGTGGATGACATATTGCTGATTGGAAACAACATGGAGTTTTTGGAGAGCGTAAAGGATTACTTGAATAAAAGTTTCTCTATGAAGGACCTAGGAGAAGCTGCTTACATTCTAGGCATTAAGATCTATAGGGATAGATCGAGACGCCTGATAGGACTTTCACAAAGCACATACCTTGATAAAGTTTGGAAGAAGTTCAAAATGGAAGAGTACAAGAAAGGGTTCTTGCCAGTATTACAAGGTATAAAATTGAGTAAGACTCAATGCCCAGCAACTGCGGAAGATAGAGAACAAATGAGTTCCATCCCCTATGCTTCAGCCATAGGTTCTATCATTTATGCAATGCTATGCACTAGACCAGACGTTTGCTTGGCCATAAGTATGGCAGGCAGGTTTCAAAGTAATCCACGAGTGGATCACTGGACGACGGTCAAGAATATTCTGAAGTACCTGAAAAGGACTAAGGAAATGTTTCTCATTTATGGAGGTGATGAAGAGCTCGTCGTAAAGGGTTACGTCGACGCAAGCTTTGACACTGATCCGGATGACTCTAAGTCTCAGACCGGATACGTATTTATTCTTAATGGGGGTGCGGTAAGCTGGTGCGGTTCCAAGAAAAGCGTCATAGCAGATGACACATGTGAAGTGGAGTACATGGCTACCTCGGAGGCAGCAAAGGAGGGTGTCTGGATGAAGCAGTTCATGACAGATCTTGGAGTTGTGCCGAGCGCACCAAATTCAATAACTTTGTTTTATGACAACACTCGTGCCATTCCTTTAGCAAAGGAACCAAGGTTTCACGAGAAGACCAGGCACATCAAACGACGCTTCAACCTCATCCGCGACTACGTCGAAGGAGAGGACGCGAATATTTGCAAAGTGAACACGGATCTGAATGTAGAATACCCGCTGACTAAACCTCTTCCACGGGCAAAACATGATCAACACCAGAACTGTATGGGTGTTAGATTTATTACAATGTAAATCGCATGGTGATGTGAGGACTAGATTATTGACTCTAGTGCAAGTGGGAGACTGTTGGATATATGCCCTAGAGGCAATAATAAAATAGTTATTATTATATTTCCTATTACAAGATAATCGTTTATTATCCATGCTATAATTGTATTGAATGAAAGCATAGATACATGTGTGGATACATAGACAAAACAATGTCCCTAGCAAGCCTCTAGTTGGCTAGCCAGTTGATCAAGGATAGTCAAGGTTTTCTAACTATGTGCAAGTGTTGTCACTTGATAACTGGATCACATCATTAGGAGAATCATGTGATGGACTAGACCCAAACTATGAACGTAGCATATTGATGGTGTCATTTTGTTGCTATTGTTTTCTGCATGTCAAATATTTATTCCTATGACCATGAGATCATATAACCCACTGGCACCAGAGGAATACCTTGTGTGTATCCAACGTCGCAACGTAACTGGGTGACTATAAAGGTGCTCTACAGGTATCTCCGAAGGTGTCCGTTGAGTTAGTATGTATCAAGACTGGGATTTGTCACTCCGTGTGACGGAGAGGTATCTCGGGGCCCACTCGGTAATACAACATCACACACAAGCCTTGCAAGCAATGTGACTAAGTGTAAATCACGGTATCTTGTATTATGGAACGAGTAAAGAGACTTGCCGGTAACGAGATTGAAATAGGTATACGGATACCGACGATCGAATCTCGGGCAAGTAACATACCGAAGGACAAAGGGAATGACATACGAGATTATATGAATCCTTGACACTGAGGTTCAACTGATAAGATCTTTGGAGAATATGTAGGATCCAATATGGGCCTTCAGGTCCCGCTATTGGATATTGACCGAGGGGTGTCTCGGGTCATGTCTGCATAGTTCTCGAACCCGCAGGGTCTACACACTTAAGGTTCGATGATGTTTTAGTATAGTTGAGTTATATGTGTGGCTACCGAATGTTGTTCGGAGTCCCGGATGACATCACGGACATCACGAGGGTTTCCGGAATGGTCCAGAAACGAAGATTGATATATAGGATGGTTTCATTTGGTTACCGGAAAGTTTCGGGCAATTCCGGGAGTGATGAATGGGTTCCGGGTGTTCACCGGGAGGGGCCCACCCACCCGGGAGTGAGCACATGGCCTTAGGGTGGCGCACCAAGTCCTTAGTTGGCTGGTGGAGTCAGCCCAAGAGGGATATGGCGCCACAAGCAAAAATACCAAAGGATAGAGGGAGGTGGGAAGGAAGAGGAGGACTCCTCCTTCCCAAGCTGAATTGGAGGAGTCCTCCTCCTCCACCCCTTCAGCCGGCGTACCCTTGGGGCCCTTGTGCCCCAAGGCTAGCCCCTCCCCTCCTCCTATATATATTGGTGGTTTAGGGCTTTCTGAGACATAACTTTGCCACGTGCAACTCAAGCCTATTCCACATACTTTTACCTCTAGATCGGATTTCTGCGGAGCTCGGGCAGAGCCCTGCAGGAGTAGATCATCACCACCACCGGAGCGCCGTCACGCTGCCGAAGAACTCATCTACTTCTCCGTCTTGCTTGCTAGATCAAGAAGGACGAGATCGTCATCGAGCTGTATGTGTGCTGAACGCGGAGGTGTCGTCCGTTGGCACTAGATCGGAACTGATCGTGGGACGACGGTGATTTGAATCACGAAGTTGTACCACTACATCAATCGCGTTTATTAATGCTTCTCGCTTAGCGATCTACAAGGGTACGTAGATCCACTCTCCCCTCGTAGATGGACATCACCATGATAGGTCTTCATGTGCGTAGGAAATTTTTTGTTTCCCATGCAACGTTCCCCAACAGGGGGGGCTAATGTAACAAAGATGAATCTCGGACCTGCCTTGGTCATTCTGTGTATCCTCTATGGGCCATGGTGGAGGAGTCGAAAACATGTCCATCCACATGCTTTAGTGCGATAGTGGTTCTTCTCGTTCACTCGCGCACCCGGATCTGGACGCTGACGCCTCCTGATATGCATAGGATCCTGCGGGAGGGACCATACTAGTTGGATGTGGCTGAAACATGAAACTCACAGTGGGACTGTGATGTTGTGGTGTTGGCTGAAACACGAAGCTCGACGAGGGAGCATGGTGTTGTGGGTAATGCCACGCCAAACTGCCAGCCTGGTCAGGAGGGGGTGGATGGGGGCATCGGTTAGTGTTCTAGGAGTGGATGCGGCTGCTGTCCATGCACGGAGGGACATGGCTAGTGTTGGTGCTTCTGCTGGTGAACAACGTCCAAGAGTGCGGGTGAGCGTGATAGCTTTATAGACATCTCATATCTTCTGCTCCAAGCGCGTGAACTATGGCTGGAGTTGAAAACTCGATACCAGAAAAGGTCCAGTCGACAGTTGTCGTCCATAGTTCATCAGCTCGGTATGAAGACTCTATGCCAACTCACCCTGAAATTGTCATGATGATTAATAAGTATGGAAGACCAAGTATGTAACAACAAGTTGTATTAGGTAAAGATAATAAATATTACCGCGTACTGCCTAGAGCCAGAAGTATCATAGGGCGTGTACATACCCGATGTAAGGGGGTGCAGTATCTCATCTGTATTAGAGTGATGAACAATGGGTAATCGTCTCCCTTTCATGTACCGACCAAAATAGGCATTGTATACAGCGAGATCAAATGCGACTTGTTCATGTCAGAGACGTTCAGTGGTAGTATCCTAGTGTGTAACGTACTGCTCAAGCCTCTGTAGCCACTGAGCCTCTGTCCTATTGGTTCCCTTCCTTGTCATCCTGTAATTGATCATGTTGTTTAACAATAGACCATAGTGAAAGACAATGTAATATGCAGTAAGTATATACTACGTGTGGACTACTCCTTGCAGTTGGTTCACTGTAGGGGGTGGATTCACGAGCTGCCAAAGACCGAATTGTCTCATAACCCGCTGCTACACCATCTCCTCAACGAAGATAATCTTCGATTTCATCATCGAGTAACCCCGATCTCTTGTGCATAGCTCAGAAATACTATCGGTATATCTCGTAGTTATGGTTACTTGCGTGTACAGTTGCCAGATAACTCGAGTGTACGTATCGAACTGCTCATTTAGTGCAGTGTAGGCTCGCCTAGTCTGTTCACTAGCATAGCATCTCTGCGCAAGACATAAGTGAGTTTCTGCCATAGTGTACACAAAGAAGGTGCATAACATTATACCACAAGACATACCTTGCGACATGTCCAGCACAGACCGAAAGTAGGCATATCGATGTTTTCAACATCAAACATGTTGCCCACATCAAAACCCTGGTCGACATCTATGTTTGGTCGTCCTATAGAGAACTTCTCCCATGACCACATTTGTAAAAACAAAGGGCAACCAAGAAGGGCCTACTAGGCCGTGGAAAGCTGACAACCATGTAGGAATAGGCGCTTCATGTGCATGAATAAGGGGAGGGGGAGCGGGCTGGCTCAGATGAGAAGTCCTAATTCCATGATGCAGGAATAGGCGCTTCATGTGCATTCTCTTCTTTGTCTGACTCGATGGAATCATCGGTAATATCACCTTCTCTATCTTATTAATGTATCTGGTTTTGCATGTGCATGTCTATCTCGTCAGCATCCGCCTCGCCGCTGGCATAATCATCTACATTTTCTCCTTCTGCCTGACTGCTCTGGCCTGCTTCGTAAACATCATCTCCAGCACGGGACGCATAATTTGAGTGTGAATCATGCATCCCTTCACTGCACTCGTCATAATAGTAACTACATTCCGCTTCAGGTGCACTCATCGGCTTCAGCACGGGGAGCAGTAAGGCGACAGGATTATATCCCCGACGCTCGCAAGCTTTTAACCAATGCACCCACTCGCCGTCCCGCTCTATATGCTTCAAATAAAAGTAAATATTTGAACTGGACCGGGTCCATAGTCATGAACACGACGGTGTGTGTTTCAATATTAAACCCTAAACATCCGGCCAGCCATTCTGTCAACTAACTAACATACCATGTTTCATGGGAAGTCACTCGCACCTCAATGTACTGAAATTCACTCAGATCAGCTCTCATCTCATTTGTTTGAACAGTACCAGGACCATAGTAAAAACCTAACTTCACTAAATTAGACATTCTTCTGACCTAAAAAATTATTCAACAAGGACAAATTTTAGAAGAAGGAAAACCTAAATTATGTCTAAATCAACTGAAAATTCGAAGACCTAAATATATTTCCCAAAGCTACCGGAGAACCTAAAAATATTTAAAAAACTTAATTCACAGACCTAAATATATCCAAATCTATGGGAGCACAAAAAACACATTATTTCGCATACCTAAATTTATTACACAACTCTACGGGAACGATTTTTGAGTTTTACCCTTGAAGCGTGCGAGAAACGACGAACACCGAGAAAAAGGATGAACGCAACAACCACCACCACCACCTCCAACTCCAACTCCACCACAACCACCACCACCACCTCTAACTCCAACTCCACCACAACCACCACCTCCACCCACAACTCCACCACCACCACCTCCACCTCAACCTCCACCACCACCATCAAAAAAATGTTCAACACCACCACCACAAACTACCCCATCATGAGTGAGACGTGTGACTTGGCTGCCCTAACCCTCTACAATACAACTACGGTGGAAAATGTAGGGAAAAGCGGTTCAGATTTAGTGTAGATATGAGAGAGTTTTTGGGTGGGGAGAGAAGGAAAGAGGATAAGGAGAGGAAGAAAGAGATAAGGAGGAGGAAGAAGGGGAGGGGGAGCGAGCTGGCTCAGATCGGCCACTTATCGGCTGCGCCAGGGCCGAAAGGCCTATCGGATGTGCCGAAGCCGACTGGCTCCCCACTAGGCCGAGTGGGCGCGAGCGACGTGGCACAGCCAATACTCGGCTACCACGTGGCCGACTGGGCGCTACTCGGCCACACCAAGCCGATAGGTGGTATTTGGCTACAGCAAGGCCGACTGAAGCTAGTGGGCTTCGGTCAGGCCGAGGCCGTGATATTTTTCGAATTTTTCAAATTCAATAAAAAAATATTTGGACACTTACACACATAGGCATGCATGGCAAATAATCAACACGGGTCATTAAGGACTCCCTACAAACCTTTTTTGAACAGTTATTGAAAAACTTTGAACAATTTTAAAACACCTGTTTTTTAATAAAACACAAATAATTTTTCTAACCCTAGACTTTTTCGAAAAGTGTGAACAATATTCATAATTTTATAGTTTTGTACATTTTTTTGTAAATGCAAACTATTTTTTAGAACCCTAAACACTTTTAAAAATGTGATTTAAAAAATTAAACATTTGTGAAAACACCAAGCCTTCCCCAGAACCACCAATTGTTTTTGGAAAAGGGGAAATTTTTTGAAATTCGCAAAGATTTTTTAAAAACGTCAACTTTTTTCATGAAAATATGGTTATTTTTTGAATTTTTGAACCATTTTCCAAAACGGGTACATGTTTTGAACACTCAAAATATTTTTTGAAAAAATATGAAAAAAGTGTTCTGTGAAAACGCTTACATTTTTGGGCATCTGCGGACAATTTATAATAATGGAAAATTGTTTCAAACATTCAAACTTATTTCATGAAAAACGTGAATATTTTTTAAACTTGCCTACATTTCTTTTTGGAAAAATACCAACCTATTTTGATATTTTTGAACATTTCTTTGAAAACACAATTTTTTTTTTGAAAATCCCATACACTTTTCAAAAATGAACATTTTGGAAAGAAAAAAAAGGGGTTCACGCTAGTTGTGTGTCAACGGTAGACTTGCAAATGGGAAATAAGGTCCACACCCAATTGCGTGTGGAGGGTGGACATGCAAATGAAACTAAAAGGGATCGAGCTAAGTTGTATGTCGAGGATGAATTTGCAACTAGGACGAAAAAAGATTAGACCCAGTTTCGAGTTGAGGAGGAACTGACAACTAGGACAAAGAAAGGTCGCATCCGAGTTGCCGGTTGAGGATATACTTACAATTGGGGCAAAAAGAAATCTGAGCCCGAGTTACAAGTTGACGATGGACTTGCAAATGGGAAAGAAAGAAGAGCATGCCTGAGTTGCAAGTCGGGGTGGGATTGTAACTCGGACAAAAAGAGGCCGGGTCCGAATTGCGAATCGAATGAGGACTTGCAGCCAGACAAAAGGTCGGGCCCTGGTTGCAAGTCGTGGATGGACTTGCAACTGGAACAAAAAATTGTCGGGATCAAGTTGCGAGTCAAGGGAGGGCTTGCAATTAGGACAAGAAACCTGCGCGCGAGTTGTGATTTGAGGGTGGACTTGCAAATAGGACAAAAACTGTTGGGCCTCAGTTGCGAGTCGAGGGTGGACTTATAACTGAGAAGAAAAAGGCCAGGCGTGAGTTGCGAGTTGGCACTGGACTTGCAACTAGGAAAAAAAGATCGAGCCCCAATTGCGAGTCAAGAGTGGACTTGCAACTCAGGAAAAAAAGGTCTGCCCCGGCTGTGAGTCAACGGTAGACTTGTAACTAGGACAAAAAAAGTTGGGTTCCACTGTCGAGTCAAGGGTGAACGTGCAACCGAGATAGAAAATATTGGATCTCATTGGATGTCAATGATGGACTTGTAACTGGAAAAAAGTTCACGCCGCGAATCAGGGTGGACTTGCAACTCAGATAAAAAAATCAATGCTCCGTAGCGATTTAAGGATGAAATTGCAGCTGAGACAAAAAAAGTTGAACCCAAGTTTTAGCCCTCTATTTATGGTGAACAATCGACTAACAATGATGGGAAAAATCATGAATTTTAGAACAGAAGAAAAAAAAGAAAAAATATAAAAAATCATGAACTTTAAAAGTTTACGAACCTGAAACAAAAATGAAAAAGAGCAAAAAGAAAATATAAAAAAGAAAAAAGAAAATAAGAAAACCATTGTGGATGTGGCCGCAGCCCCCCGCTGAGGCAACACGTGATGGTTGTAAAAAAGAGAGACAATGGCCTAAACGCCATGATGGTGCCCCTCGCGCGAGTGACGCGTAGAAGAGCAACGCCGAACGAGAGAAAAAATATACCAAAGAATACGAATCTGGATGTCTAAGCCTTGTTTGAAACCAATGAGATTATATAATCCAGTTTTTATAATTTATTATGTCTTCAAACAAGACAGATTATGATGTACATTATAAAAACTAGATGAACAGATTATTAAAAACTCACAATCTACTCTACCCAGCTAAAATCAAATTATGAATTGCTAATGACCCATTACTCTTGTAAAGTTGGAGATAATTACATTCCTGTCACCGCCACCCTCCTTTTCTTCAAAAAATAAAGGGCAGACAGATCATTATGGAATGTAAAATCTGAATTACAGTTTATATAATCTGACCTCCAAACATGTTCACCTAGATTATTTTATTAAACCAAATTATATAATCTATCTTCATAATCCAGATTATTATAATCTATTATGGTTCCAAACAGGCCTAAATCATGTGGTTAGAAAATTAGATATGAGTTAACTATTTAACATCTAGATGTGAAATATCAAATCTTTTAGAATTTCCATGGCATATGGACTTAGTTTCCATAGTCCAAAACTAATTTTGTTATGTCTATAAACTTAGTTTGCCATGACGATTTACTTCCTCCGTCTCGATTTACAGGCCATGCGTGTGGTTCTAGGTCATCGATTTAACTAACTAAATATACATTATATGTCATTAAAAGTGTGTCATTAAATTCTTAAACGGATGTAGTTTCTATATAATTTATCACATATGATACATATTTAGTTAGTTAAATTATCAATCGTGAACTACACGAATGTCCTATAAACCGAGACGAAGGGAGTAGGTAAATTTACCATGTGAATAAAAGTAAATTTGCCATAGCAAAAACACCTTTAAAACTAACAAAAAAAGATGACAAACATGAGCTTCTAGTTGCCATGGTCAACTACTCAATTTACCATGGTGAACAACTAAATAATGTCGTGATCCATAAAATTGGTTTCCCATGGTGAATTGATAAATTTTGCCATGATCCAAACACTAAATTTACCACAGGCAAGTACTAAAACTTGTTGTGATCCAATAACTAAATTTGCCATGGTCAAATACTAAATAGTCGTGTTATCAATGTTGATTACAAACAAATGGTGCAAAAAAAAAGTGGCGAGAGAACATAGAAGATGACAGGAAAGCAGGAACAAAGAGATCTCGGTGGCTTACAGCTTGTCCTTGAAGTCGCAGGCCGTGACGTTGGACAAAAGTGGTTGTGTTGCCATGGCAATAAGAACTAAAGTGAGTGATACCATGGCATCGGAAAATGAAGAGAGAAATTCAGACAACAAAAAGCATAACTATAGAAGGGAACCAAGCATGCGTGCGTAGCAATGTGGGGAGGTCACGGGCGAGCCTGTGGACCAAGGAGGTGGAAACGAGGCAGATGAGGACATGCCCGGTGCCTGCCTGGCCATGAGCGATGCAGCGGGAGGGAGGAGGCGAGGTCGGCAAAGCTGAAAAGGGATGAGCGAGGCGAGCTTGTTGGACGCCGGCTGAATGTCGGGGAAGGGTGGGGCGTGCCGGTCGGCCGATGAATCGCGCAGCCTTGGAAAACTCATGTAGAACACTGAGGAGGAGTTGGAGCACGTCGGAGGCGAGCAACATGGTCGTCTATTCCCCGTTGCCGTGAAAGGTAGCCAGAAAGAGACGGTGGTGGCCTGTAGCAGCGCGATCGGCGCGGCCTTGCCCGCCGTGCCTTGCGGCAGAGCGCGTCGCTTCGGCCGACGAGACGCTCGACTCCCTGGATGAGCCCGCCAAAATGGGCAGATGCGGCGGATAGGCACGACGGGCTCTATGCCCGTGTGCTAGTCCGGGAGATGGTGGCCGAGCAGCTCCGTCCGCGTCGGCGTTCTGTACCGGCAAGCGCTAGGAGGAGAGTGTGTGTGATGAGGACATGGGCTACCTTGGATATGATCACAAATATGGCATATGTGTATTTATTTGAGATGATTTTTAACAAAAGTTATGCAATAATTTATGTATGCTATACATAACAAAACTACTTCACCTCTTTTTGTTTCATGCCCAATTGTAGAACTACTCGACACTTGTACAATGCACATATGAAGATAAGAAAAAAAGAGGTGTTTAGGGAATGTTTAAGAAGTTCTCTCGCGTCACTTTTAGCTCAAGAGAAGAGAGAGTCCAATTCTCCCACGTTCTAGACTCATATTCGGACTGCACACACACACCTGTCCCAAAACGTCAAGAACTTTTGCATACGGACTCCGAATTGGGTGATTCTTTTTTTTTGAAAGTAGATTTTATCTACGCTCCAACTCAATTGGAATCACCTTAAAATTCATTCAAAACATGGAGATATTGACAAAACAATATGACATTGCACCAAAATCCAAGTCAAACTACAAGTCTAAAGGTGTTGCATCACCTCTACTTGGGTCAATAGGCCTTGTACGACCTAGGGTTAGTTTTAGGCTGTCTTGGGACGTCCTCACACCTTCTTGGCCGCCCCTTGCTCCTATATAAGTAGATCAACCTAATACCTTTTTCTTGGAATTTGTTTAGTTAAAAGTTATCCATTGCAATTTCGTGTACTTTGTTTGTGTCCAACGACGAGACCAAGACCGTTTTTGGATCCCCACTTTTATCAATACTGCATATATATTCTCAATATTCAGATTGCTTTTATCATATTCTTGCTTGTTCTTCGATTTCTTACATGAAGAGACCTTCGTGGTCAGCTTGATCATGCTCCGGCGTGGTCGATATCCTCTTGGAGTTGGTTTAGCAATTGCTAAGGCGCACCGTCGTGCACGTTTGTAGTCGGATCGTCAAAGTCGTCTCCACCAAATTGATAGTCACAAGCTCATCGAAAATTCGGGACCCTCGCCTCTATCAAGTGGTATCAGTTTTCAGGTTGCTCAGTGAGAACTTCCACTTATCCCTAGATTGGATTTATTTTCCTTACTTATTACCCAAGAAAAAACCACAAAAAAGAGTTAGATCTAGTCATCATTTGTCCAAGCCAGTGTGAGCCTTTGTAATTTTATTTTTAGTGCTTGCATAATTTAATTATCTGTTGCATCGTCGTGTGAAGTTGCTGGTCTTAGCGTCTAGTCTTTTAGAGTTTCGAGTTCTATTCACATTAGTCACACCACCGCTGCATCATCATCCCTTCCGTTGTCCCCCACCACCATCCATCAATATTCAGCACGTGCTCCAATTATCCTTTGTCATTATCATACTTCAGGTTGTTTGTATCTATGCTTGATCCAATCTGCATCTAATTTGGTTGTTGGAGAGAAGAGAAAAAAAGTGAGAGCAAAAAAAAGTTTCACAAGTGCACGTAACATTTTGCAAAGTCTGGACCAAAAAGTTCCGCAGAATTCCGCGAAGTTTTGTGGCCAAAATTTCGGTGGGTCAAAAATTTGTGCCTATCCTGTTTTTATTCTTTCGGAAGAGTTTTGAGACACTCGTCATTATAGTGATTATCTAAAAAACGCAAAAAAGAGCGCAAAAAACACGAAGTGTCCTCTTTCTTTGATTCTATGTAGCGTCATGATTTTGTTGGTATTCTTGGCTCGCGTCTCTAGTGCGGTCTAGCCTAGGACCAACACAGTACTGTCGTTGAGCGTTTATTCAACATTGCATATCTGAATTGATTATTGATAATCTTTTGCTACAATATATTAAGCCTTCCTAACTTCATATATTTCTACATCGTGTATACATACGATTTACCTGGTAATCGCTTTATCCAATCTTCGGAGATATTGACACCGTCGGTTGCCGGTCACCGCCTGCTTCATGGTAAGAATTTGTAAGACATTGATATTTGCTTTACTATGAGCATTTTAGCACGACATCCTAGTAGTTCATAGGATCAATATTCTTAGATTTTTGTTTCTTGTTTCTACTAGTCATGATAGGATCCAGAGTTGTCAGTTCATGGGCTTCTTCGATCGTGGGAGACGTGCCACCAAAACAACCGTTACGAGAGGTGCATAGAGATCCAAATGCACATGATCAGGTTTGTGTTTATATACCACCATTTAATGCTTGTTTTAGACCTTCTTTATATATTGAATGGGAATTTGAAATAAATGATATATTTTCTTTTCGTAATTTTGTTAAACATAAGAAAGTTAAGGTCGAGGTTGGTTCTTTCACCAGTTATGCTTCAGTTTGGTAGAGCGCATATTGTCGGTTACACTCTGATTACATACCTACTACTTAGGATGATTTGGAACTTTCCATGAGCCACACTTTCTTTCCTGCTTATTATACTCGTGCAATGATTAAAAAGTTACAACATTTAAAACAAGGTAGTGACACTGTAACATAATATTATGATGATTTACGCACGACCTTGTTGCATTCCTCATTAGAAGAAAGTGAAAGGACGTGGATGTCGCCTAGAGGGGGGTGAATAGGCGCTTTAAAATAATTACGGTTTAGGCTTGAACAAATGCGGAATAAAACTAACGTTTAATTTTTCAAGCACAAAACCTAAAGCAACTAGGCTCAACTATGTGCACCAATAACTTATGCTAAGCAAGATAAACAACTAAGTGATAGCAAGATATATGACAAGAAACAATATGGCTATCACAAAGTAAAGTGCATGACTAAAGGGTTCGAGTAAGAGATAACCGAGACATGCGGAGACAATGATGTATCTCGAAGTGCACACCCTTGCGGATGCTAATCTCCGTTGGAGCGGTGTGGAGGCACAATGCTACCCAAGATGCCATTAAGGCCACCGTAATCTCCTCACGCCCTCGCACAATGCAAGATGTCGTGATTCCATTAAGGGACCCTTGAGGGCGGTCACCGAACCTGTACAAACAAGGTTGGGGCAATCTCCACAACTTAATTGAAGGCTCCCAACAACACCACAAACCTTCACCACAATGGCATATGGCTTCGAGGTGACCACAAATGCTCGGGACAATCTCCACAACTTAATTGGAGACACCGACGCTTGCCCGAAGCTTTACACCACAATGATTGAGCTCCGAGGCACCACCAAGCTTCTAGGGGTACCAAGTACCCAAAGGTAATAAGCTTCTCAACTTCTCACTTCCACATATCACCGTGGAGAACTCAAACCGATGCACCAAATGCAATGGCAAGGGCACACAGAGTGCCCAAATCCTTCTCTCCCAAATCCCACCATAGCAACTAATGCTAGGGAGGAAAATAAGTGGAAGAATGAAGAAGAACACGAAGAACTCCAAGATCTAGACCCAATGGGTTCCCCTCACTTAGAGGAGAAAGTGATTGGTGGAAATGTGGATCTAGATCTCCTCTCTCTTTTCCCTCAAGAACTAGCAAGAGTTATTGGAGGGATTGAGAGTTAGCAAGCTCGAAGAAGGTCAACAATGGGGGAAGAACACGAGCTAAAGAGATAAGATTCAATGGGGAAGAAGACCCCCTTTTATAGGTGGGGAAAAATCCAACCGTTATGCTTCACAGCCCGCACAAAGCGGTACTACCACTCATGGGAGCGGTACTACCGCTCGGTAGGTTCACCAATCATGATGAGGCCAAAAAGGATGGGAAAATGGTCCGACGGAGCGGTACTACGGCTCCTGGAGCGGTACTACGGCTCCTGGAGCCATACTACCGCTAGGGAGTGGTAGTAAAAAATTACTACCGCTCCGGGGGCGGTACTACCGCTACACGAGCGGTACTACTGCTGGCACGAGGAGTGGTACTACCGCTCGATACTGAAACTGCTCTAACTTTCACATACGGACTCCAAACTCAACGAAACCAAGTTTGTTGGAAAGCTAAAGACATGGGCTAACAAAATCTTGATAGAAATATCAATAAGAATCAAGTGATAAAAGGCCCATAAGAAAATGGTGAGAACCCTTCTTCGAATAAGACCGGTAAAAACTCCCAACATCGAAAACATCATAGAAGATGCATATGGACTGCATTTTCGATGAACTCGAGCTTGTCATGAAGATGGCCATAAGCTTTAAAACTCACAAAGAGAAACACCCAACAAGAACCAAGAAGTATGATGCAAGGATGCAAATGGTTTGAGCTCTCAACGAACGATACGTTCAAGCTACTCACTTGAGAGCCCCCTTGACAGTACGACAATCTATCCTAAAACAGAAAACCTATCAAGGGCAAACCTATACCTTGCACCTCGTCCTCTTGAGCTAGATGACAATGATCTTGGCTTCCTCAAGATGGACCACCTTCTTGATTGTGTTGGCTTGATGAAGACTAGTCGATTGCTCCCTCATACACAACATGGGTGAGCCTCTCTTCAGCATATCTTCACAAGTCCATTGCCACCACAATGGACGGCAAACTCCAAGCATGATATCTTCGTGCTAATCCACTTAAACTTGCACGCCGCAATCTTGATGACGGTCACCACTTGACATCATCCTTCATGGGTTGTATGAGATCTTCCTCTAGAAGCAAGCCCATGAAAACACACCTAACCCCACATAGAATTCTCACGAAGACCATGGGTTAGTACACAAACACGTAATGGACAATGTTTACCATACCATGGGATCACTTGATCCCTCTCGGTACATCTTGTACGCTTTGTGTGCTGATCATCTTGATTTACTCTTTGTCTCACGTTCTTGATCAACCTTGTGTCTCTATGACCATTCTTTGGATAATACCTTGAATACCACCTTGGTCATCATATAAACTCCTTGAACCCAACACATGGACTTCAAGAAGTGTCTATGGACAAATCCTATAAATATAACTTAAGGCAACCATCAGTCCATAGGGATTGTCATTAATTACCAAAACCACATACGGAGAAATATGCTCTAACAATCTCCCCCATTTTGGTAATTGATGACAACCACTTCAAGAGAGTTTATATAAGGAAATAAGCATAACCAAGCGCACAAACATAAAGCAATAATGCATGTGTGCACGAAGTAAATGCTTAAGCAATAAAAGAAAAACCCTCTAAACATATCCAAAGTAAACTCTCTAAATTTCTCCCCCGTTGGCATCGATTGCCAAAATGGACGAAAAGTTTAGAAAGCCAATATAGTGGGTGGTCCTCCAAAAAGTGTGTACTTCTCAACAAATGAGTGCAGAGAAATACACATATATAATGATAAGAAGTTGGAGGAAAACGAACTATATCGAGGACCCAAAGATTGCAAATAAAAGAATTGTATGCCACAAAGACATACAAAAATAGAGGCAAGCAATCAAAAGATACCAGATGGAACAAACAATCATATGGTCCTTCGAACCACATGAATAAAATATATTATGATAAAGGCAACGGAGTGTTTTATCAAAACTAGAGAAGCTCCCCATGATTTGTGCACTAATAAGAGATTTTTGTATTTGATACAAGTGCACAAAATAGGATCGTTGCTCCCCCAAAATTAATAAAAACACACAACGAGTGCAATAAGATAGATGAGACAATAAGCATATCACTTGCACAAAACAAATGGTTGAGCAACATGTAAAAGAAGCAACTTAAGAATAGGCTCAACCAAAATAATGTGTGTGAGTCATGGCAAAGCACTTGAGAAGACTAAGATAAGGATGAGCATTACTCATCAACATAGTCTTGATGAAATGAGAAACAAAGTGCAAGACACATCATTCCCACACACACATACTAGAAAATGAGTTCACAAGCTTATTAATAAACAAAGTAAGAACCAACACTTGTGACAACCCATGGTGAAGATAGGAAATAAGAACCTTGTCAAGAGGAGGGATACCAATCGAAATAGCAAAACCCTCATCAAGACAAGCATGAGGAAAAATAATCTTCACGGCCAAAGAGTGCATCAAGATGTAGGAAAATAAGATACACACTCAAGACAAATCCTTTCACGAAGCCACCAAAACTGAAAAAGAAATGCAACGATGGACGTGAAAGAAAAGAGGATATCAATTAGAGATGTAACTTCTCTCATGTGTAAAAGATTCTAAGTAGAAGACAATCATGATGATATATATATCCGCAAAGAAGGATGTACACACGAAATGGTTACAAGAGGGAACACACAAGATATCCAAAAGGAAGTCATAAATATATCAATAAGATCTTTGCTTGGAAGCATAGCACATGGCCTAATATTTTCTTATTGTCCAATATGAGCTTCCAACATACGAACATCAAAGACATCCCAACTAGCAATAACACATCATCGTTCGGATGCTTTGAGAAAGGAAACATGTACTACAAGAATGAATCAAGAGATTCATGGCATGATGCAACCTGGCCAAGAAAAGACAAGTTTGGGCCTTTGCTAGAAATGAATGCATGAAGTAGATACTTGTTACCGAGACAACATTGGATTGATGTAGTAGATATTTGTTCGTTGATCATCCTAACTTGGCTCCATTAAGCACACGGTGTCAACACCTTCCTTGTAGGTGAGCCGAGCATCCAATGCATCTCCAATTGTTCCTAGAGCAACAAACAAACAAAATGGTGCCCAGACTCATTGGGACCAAAGAGTTAGAAAACCAACAATACATAGGACAAACTCCACATAAATATGTGCATAAAGATATGAGATTGAATTTCATGCACGGTTTAGCCAATTTATGACACGGTGGAGTTTCCCCTATATATTGGGTCAACGAAAGAAAGCATCCAAAAGAAGCTATATATAGTAGATATGCATGCTCAAGACTCTCAAGAATCAACTCAACACAAAGTTGATAAGTCACCAAAAGACAAGGTATCAAGTGATAATAAGATCCCCAAACAAAAAACTATCACTTGAAGGATATCAATTAAAAGATACCTCAAGGAATGAGATATCCATTGACACATGCCAAATAAAAGGAAACAAGATACCAATTGAAGGAAAACAAACATGAGGTATCTAATTTCCAAAAGAGAGCTAGGTTCCAACAAACCAAACCCTCGGCAAATTTTCATGATGGCACAAAGCATCATAAAGAGCAAGACTTGCCTCCCATCAACACACACTTGATGGGGATCAAAAGATTTTATGATGGGCGAATAAAGAGAGTGTTCTAAAGAAAATAGGATAGCTCCCCCAAGGGACGTGTATATAGAATTTGCATTTAAATACAAAATGCACAAGATGGGATCATCACTTTCTCTATATCTATAAAAACACTAGACATGTTAAAATAGATTCACAAGAGGCAAGGAAGACAAACAAACACAAAATCCAATGTAAAGACGATTAGCAATTCCTACCACATGATGGGAATACCATTGTCAAGGACAAGAAGTATTTTGGAAATGATACTCATTGGTAGATCGCAAATATATCCAAGATCATATTTACCCATAAAACGCAAGCAAATGACACTTGTAGAGCTAACATGCCACCTAGGAACAAGATAATTTACAATATCAACACTAAGTGGCAATACCTCAAATGTACACATTTTCTAGGCTTGTAATATGCACATAGCATATTACTCCCCCATAATGTGATAACCCAACAATATTAACAAGTGGCAAATTAAAACCAACAAGAGATAATTAATGGACCATATAGAATTTGAATTTCTCATGAGTAAGACATACCACATAGAAACTAGATAATCTTGAAATATCAATACTAAGTGGTATTACCCATGTATACACATTTATAGGATTGTGAAGTGTGCAAAGCACATCACTTCCCCACAATGGGATAATCCATTAAGCTCTCACAAGAGCCAACAAAGATACAAACAAGATGCAAAAAGGCTCAATACAAGACTCACATGTACATGATATGCAAACCAACATACACATACTCGATTACTCAAGATAAGCAAGTTGGAAGCACAACATATACAAACACATGCAAGGTACAAAACCACAACATGCAAAGGGGCAAGCAACTAACAATGTAAACAGTTTAAGTACAAGTTACCGTAAGGAGGCATATTGGATATAAGATAGAAACTCGATAATCCAAATGACTTGGCTTGAGATAATATGAATGATGAAGACCCCTTAATTCTTCATTATGTATCCAAGTCTCTAATGTCCTCCACATTCACCTATTGATCAAGTTTGAGCTTGTTAGTCCTCAACCACGTTGGGTCCTAAGAGGTTAGTCACAATAGGCTTGGCAACCCAAATGATACTTTTCTTGACACCACTTTGAGTACCAACAAACTTGGCAAACACATTGCCAACCTTATCCTTCCCAAGAGAATAGATATCATCAATAATGATTGGGTTGGATAAATTACCTCTCGTGCAAGAAGAAGTGAAGTGACCCTTCTCACGACATAAGTAGCAACATCTACCCTTTAATTTCTTCCCTATTGATTTCTCAACATGAGGAGTGTTGGCTTGGGTCTTCTTGGGAAGGGGCCTTTCTTCAACTTGTAGTTGAGTATGTGATTGAACTTGTGGCCGCTTCCCTTGTTGCTTGTGACTTTGGGGCTTCTTCTTTAGTGGGCAAGATCTAATATGGTGCCCTTCAATTTTGCACTTGAAGCAAATAATCTTGGCCGAATTCTTGACTTGTTCTTGGCCCTTCTTCTTGAAGCTTTTGGACTTATTCTTTTTGTTGGAGTTGAATCCAAGTCCATATTTGTCATTTGGGGATTTTTGCCCACACAAGACATTGTTGAGTGTGGACATTCCTTCATGACTCTTTTCCAAGTCTTTCTTCAAGGAAGTGACTTGGGCCTTGAGCTCTTTGATTTCCTCTACATGGTTAATATCAACACAAGTACTAGAGGAAGTATAAGCTTCATTGTTAGAGCAACAAGGCATGGAAAGTAATTAATCACAAGATGTAGCAACATTATGAGTAGATGATACGAGGACTAGCACATGGCGATATAGCATTTTGAATAGAAGTAGTGCTAATGTCCACATGAGGCTCACTCGATGTTACCTTGGTGGTAATAGCCTCATGAGCTAATTTTAGCACATTATGGGATACTAGAAGATCATCATGAGAGCTTGTGAGCATTACATGACTTTCTTCCAATTTCCCATAATTGCTAGATAGCAACTCAAGTTGAGCCCTTAGCTCAACATTCTCCTCTAAAGTGGAAGCTTCACAAGAAGTAGAGTTAGTAGCACAAGCATCATTATTAACAATAAGAGGAGAAGGCAACTTGGAAAGCTCTTTAGCATATGAAGCTTCAAGTTGAGCATGAGACTCGGTGAGTTCGATGAGAGAACTCTTAATAGCCCTTGAGCCATTTTCGAGGTGCTCATAGTCCTCAACGAGTTTAGCATGTGCAACTACAAGCTTATCATTTTTAGTTCTAAAATTATTAGCCACCTCGAGAGCTCTATCATGGGATTCCTTTAATCTAGATAATTCTATAGCAAAGGTTTCCTCAAGAGATTCCTTGGTGGTTTGTTCATTTTCAAGAGCTTGAGATAGCTCCGCGATCTCGTTAGCGTAATCACGCTCATGACCTTCCATTGTCTCAATGGTGGCTTCATGCTCCTCGAGATGAGCTTCCAACTCCTCAATGTATTTATTTCCCTAAGTGGCAATAGACATGATTTCCAAGAAGTTGGAACAAGCAAGTTTATTCTTATAAAGAGATCATTTCACCCTTAATTTTGAAGGATGAAATAATATCACTCTCTTCATCATTATTCTCATCCTCATTATCATCAACATCATCATAATGAGATACATTGGGATTCAAAGTAGGAGATACCTTTGAAGCCTTAGCCATAAGACGAAAGTGAGTAACAATAGATGATGATGTAGGATCCCTTGAAGCATCATTCAAGGCCACATCTTGTTCCATGGAGTGATGAATTTCCTCTACATTGTTAGCACAACAACTCGAGGAAATAGATACATTTTTATCATGGCAACAAGATATAGGAAGCATATCATCATGAGATTTAGTCAAGTTTTACATGATATGCAAGGACTATCAACACAAGCATGTAAAACATTTAGAGTGCTCGAAGTGTTAACGCCCAAAGATGAAGCATTGCAATAATATACTGATGAAGGATCATCAACAATAAGCCCACTATCATCATTGCAATGATCTCCACTACTCACCATATCATTACCTTGTGGAAATCCACATGTAGTAGATGAAGTTGAGAAGACCACACGACTGGAGGTGGAGGGAGAACAATCATTCCCACGAATCTTGGACATACCATATTTATCTTGAAGCTTTGTCCACAACTCATGAGCATCCCGGAATTGCATGAGTTGAAATATAACTACATTGCTCAAAGCATCAAAAAGCACATTAGAAGCTTGAGCATTGAGATAAGAGTTTTTCTCATCCTCTAAAGATAAATTTTTAGAATCCTTTGGAGGATAAAAACCCATATCTACAATTCGCTCCAAGTTTGGGTCCATGGCCCTAAAGTGATTAACCATGCGAATTACCCAAACATCAAAATTTGTGCGATTGAAACTAAGAGTGTCAGAGAATCCTAAACCCCTAGTCGACATCCTTGAAAGGACGTGGATGTCACCTAGAGGGGGGTGAATAGGCACTTTAAAATAATTAAGGTTTAGGCTTGAACAAATGCGGAATAAAACTAACGTTTAATATGTCAAGCACAAAACCTCAAACAACTAGGCTCACCTATGTGCACCAACAACTTATGCTAAGCAAGATAAACAACTAAGTGATAGCAAGATATATGACAAGAGACAATATGGCTATCACAAAGTAAAGTGCATAAGTAAAGGGTTCGGGTAAGAGATAACCGAGGCACGCAGAGACGATGATGTATCCCGAAGTTCACATCCTTGCGGATGCTAATCTCTGTTGGAGCGGTGTGGAGGCACAATGCTCCCCAAGATGCCACTAAGGCCACCGTAATCTCCTCACGCCCTCGCACAATGCAAGATGCCGTGATTCCACTAAGGGACCCTTGAGGGCGGTCACCGAACCCATACAAACAAGGTTGGGGCAATCTCCACAACTTAATTGGAGGCTCCCAACAACACCACAAACCTTCACCACAATGGCATATGGCTTCGAGGTGACCACAAATGCTCGGGGCAATCTCCACAACTTAACTGGAGACCCCGACGCTTGCCCAGAGCTTTACACCACAATGATTGAGCTCTGAGGCACCACCAAGCTTCTAGGGGTACCAAGTACCCAAAGCTAATAAGCTTCTCAACTTCTCACTTCCACGTATCACCGTGGAGAACTCAAAACGATGCACCAAATGCAATGGCAAGGGCACACGGAGTGCCCAAATCCTTCTCTCCCAAATCCCACCAAAGCAACTAATGCTGGCGAGGAAAATGAGAGGAAGAATGAAGAAGAACATGAAGAACTCCAAGATCTAGACCCAATGGGTTCCCCTCACTTAGAGGAGAAAGTGATTGGTGTAAATGTGGATCTAGATCTCCTCTCTCTTTTTCCCCAAGAACTAGCAAGAATCATTGGAGGGATTGAGAGTTAGCAAGATCGAAGAAGGTCAACAATGGGGGAAGAACACGAGATAAAGAGACAAGATTCAATGGGGAAGAAGTCCCCCTTTTATAGGTGGGGAAAAATCCAACTGTTATGCTTCACAGCCTGCAGAGAGTGGTACTACCGCTAATGGGGGCGGTACTACCGCTCGGTAGGTTCACCAACCATGCTGAGGCCAAAAAGGATGGGAAAACAGTCCGACGGAGCGGTACTACCGCTAGGGAGCGGTGGTAAAAAATTACTACCGCTCCGGGGGCGGTACTACCGCTCTGGGAGCGGTACTACCGCTCGCAACAGGAGCGGTACTACCGCTGGATACTGAAACTGCTCTAAATTTCGCATACAGACTGCGAATTCAGCGAAACCAGGTTTGTTGGAAAGCTAAAGACATGGGCTAACACAATCTTGATAGAAATATCAATAATAAGCAAGTGAGAAAATGCCCATAATAAAATGGTGAGAACCCTTCTTCGAATAAGACTAGTAAAAACTCCCAACATCGAAAACATCATAGAAGATGCATGTGGACTCGTTTTCGATGAACTCGAGCTTGTCATGAAGATGACCATAAGCTATAAAACTCACAAAGACAAACACCCAACAAGAACCAAGAAGTATGATGCAAGGATGCAAATGGTTTGAGCTCTCAATGAACGATATGATCAAGCTACTCACTTGAGAGCCCCCTTGACAGTACGACAATCTATCCTAAAACATAAAACCTATCAAGGGAAAACATATATGTTGCACCTCGTCCTCTTGAGCTGGATGACGATGATCTTGGCTTCCTCAAGATGGACCACCTTATTGATTGCGTTGTCTTGATGAAGACTAGTCGATTTCTCCCCCATACACAACATGGGTGAGCCTCTCTTCAGCATATCTTCACAAGTCCATTGCCACCACAATGGACGGCAAACTCCAAGCATGTTATATTCATGCTAATCCACTTAAACTTGCACGCCGCAATCTTGATGATGATCACCACTTGACGTCATCCTTCATGGCTTGTATGAGATCTTCCTCTAGACGCAAGCCCATGAAAACACACCTAACCCCACATAGAATTCTCACGAAGACCATGGGTTAGTACACGAACACGTAATGGACAATGCTTGCCATACCTTGGGACCACTTGATCCCTCTCGGTACATCTTGTACGCTTTGTGTGTTGATCATCCTGATTTACTCTTTGTCTGACGTTCTTGATCAACCTTGTGTCTCTATGACCATTCTTTGGATAATACCTTGAATACCACCTTGGTCATCATATAAACTCCTTGAACCCAATAGATGGACTTCAAGAAGTGTATATGGACAAGTCCTATAAACATAACTTAAGGCAACCATTTGTCCATAGGGATTGTCATTAATTACCAAAACCACATATGGACAAATATGCTCTAACAGAAAGTGAAGAAGATTTTATGGATAGATTTTGGGGAGGATTAAACCGTGATATTCACGAGATACTAATTCATGAAAAGTGTTATCCTATGGATCGTTTGTTTTGTATTGCTTGCCCATAAGGAGAACGAGCGCAAGGTGCACATTCCAAGAGTGATATGGTTATTCCTTCAACTACTGGGCATACGATGACAACTCCAGCAATTGATGTGGGGGCTACATCACCTTCACCATGTGACACGTTACCATCGAGGGTGCCTACATCATCTGAGTTGATCATAAGAGGTAATGACAAAGGTTCTTCTCTTCCACCTCCACATGAGTATGAGGAGTACATTGTAAATTCCAATATAACATGTGATGAGCTACCCATTACATCGATCACACCACCTATTTTAGAGGACTATGTTCAGGATTTGACTTTGTCATGTGATCAAATAACTACAATATCAACAATTTTGAGTGCAACCATTGAATTAACCATTGATGGGAAACAACCATGCGAACAGGAAACAAATCAAATTTGGATCAAATATGTTTGAAAATAATTGTGCGAGTTGGAGGAGTCCTTGATTTGGGGGTCCTCGAGGAGCTGACCCATAGACTGCATTATCAGAGTCCGGGTAATCGACAAACCTCGTACGACGGAAGGAAAGCTCCAAAGACTAGCGTGGACCCCAAGCTTGGAAGGACTAGGTCGGCTCATCTACCCCATGGCGGTACTCGGTAACTTGTAAAACCTAGGGTCCCTGGTCTCTATATAAACGAGAGGCCCTTATCTGTGTAGAGTGTAACGACTAAGGGCCTGTTTGGGACTGCTCTACTCCAGAAAATTCAGCTCCACTCTAGAAAACATAAGCCAAATGGGGTAGCTTCACAATATACAGCTCCACAAAAAAACTAGAATCTAGGGTCCAACTTCCTGTTTTTTATGAAGCTCTCTATGAGGTACTCCATAAAATTGTAGAAGCTGGAGTAGGAGCGAAATTACCCACCACTGCCAGCCGTAAGTGGATACCCCTTAGTTTCTCCCCTCTCATCCAATCAAATAGATCCTTTCCACCAAATTTTCCATTCGTGAAGCTGGAGTTGGATAAAAGCCAAACGTTTTCTTTGAAAGAGCTACAACTTCCGTATGAAACTGCTCCAAAGTGGATTTGATGAAGCGGAGCTGCTTTTGATGGAGCAGAGCGGTCCCAAACACGGCCTAAGATGCGGTCCTTTCCGATCTGGGGATCGAGGCCCCGAATTGGAAAGGAGCGCATCTAAGCGTCTCGCAAACAAGGTATCAAAGCACATACATAATAATAATGGATTGACAATCAGGGGTTCAATTGCCATCACATAAATATAACCGAGTACATCACGCATACAAACAAAGTAGTTCCGCTACGGACTACAAAACAAGGGAAATGGCTATGCTACCCTGCCTTCTGGCCCACGATCACGACCACACCTCAATCTTCTGGATAGTTCACGTACAAGCGGTCGTTCTCCTTGTCGTACTGCCACGTCAGCTGCATGCCATCGGGATCACGTGTCTCTGGGGTACCTGAACCTGTTGGTGTTGTGAAGGAATCTGTGAGCCACGGGGACTCAGTATTCTATGACCTCGGTGCCAGAACTAGTCAAGTTATTAGGTTGGATAGGTTGAGTATTTAGGTTGCAACATCCTAAGCTTGATTTCGTAGGTAACTTACGTAGAACTGTATGAGGGTGATCTATACTAGCGGTCGATAATACTTGATCACTAGGTGATCCTGAACACCTACCTACGTCAATCATAACCCCACCGTGTTCCCGATCAAAGAGAGATCTTCGAGGGGACATGTGACAGCCCGGTGCCGATGTTCTAGAAGATTCCCCTTCTATTCCGTTTTCGTCGTGTGTCTATTTTCTTTTGTCGCATCATCATTGCATCATGCACATCATCAGCATTGCATCGGCATCCCGTTGCCGCCAGTTTTCAAACTTGCATCCGTTAGTAGTTGCCGGTTCTCGTCATTGTCCGTTCTGAGTCCGACCGCACTCACACGCGCCCGCGGCATCGTCAAATCTTGTTTTTAAAAGTGTGCGTAAAACTTTCTCTGATTGGGGTGAGATTTGACGTGTGGTGGTATTTTTATTTAGATAGGCCGCATGTCAAGTTTCATCGCAATCGGAGTCTGTCTGGTACCCGAACGGTCGATCGTAGCAGCACCGTATTCGGTCTACCGTCGTATGGTTGTCGGTGTTTTAAAAATCGTTGCCGCACCGTCCGTTTTCCCCTCTCATCTCCGCCTAGCCCCTATGCACAGTGCACCAACCCTACGCGCAACCCAGTCCAAAAACCTCCCGGTACCCGTAACACACGGTCATGACTGCTGGGTCCAGATCAACCCCGTAATACCCCAAAACATCATCGGTTTGCAACTGGTTTTCCAAACCTATTGTTTTTATCGTCCGATCTAGATCGGAGGGCTGTATTAGACCTCATATAGACCCTAGACTATAAATATAGGTCCAACCCTAAATTCTAGTTGAGCTGTCCCATCACCGCCACCGCCCTCTCCTTTTCCTCCTCGTGTTCAGCACCGAGCCAATCAACAGTTCTTCAGATCCAAACAGCCACAACCATCCCCACCCGATCTGGACCACTGGATCTCAGATCCAACGCCCGAGGGTGCACCCCGCTCGCCCCGCAGCCGTTCTCACAATCCCGATCTGGATCGGAAGCGTGAGCGCCCTCTGCTGCCGCTAGACCCTGCCGCCGCCTCGCCGTCTCTGGTCCGGTCGTCGGCGTCGGAACGCCCTCAGAGGGCCGCAGCCAAGCTCCCGTGCGCGCCTTCACCCTCGTGTCTTCTTCTCCAGGGAGCGAGACCCCGCCATGGTCGTGGCCGGTTGCGAAGCCCTCCCAAGATCCGCGCTGCCACGATCAATGCCTTCGTGCATCCAAGCCTCCAGCACTCAGTCCAGTGCCCATGTCGTGTCGTTCTCTCCTCCTCCCTCGTTTTCTCTCTTTTCTCCCTGACATCCCTCATCTCTTGTGGCTTTCTGTTACAGGAGCCAGAGCCGATGCTCCATGCGATGGCCGCCTTGAACCGGAGCTCTGTGCCAAGGAACGGGTCCAGCGCCCCGGATCAGGTCGGTTCCCACCGTCCCCAGCCGTTTCTGCGCACCGGTTCATCACCCCTGGCCATCTAGCGCTTCTACAAGCACAGCCATGGCTAAGTTTCAGACAGGTTCAGTTTAGCCCGGTTTCAGTTTCTGTGTTGTTTAGTTTCAGATTCAGCATGTGCGTGTGCTCATCTAGTGAAGATAGCGAGTTTTTAACACTAGTGTGTCCTAGCCCAGCTGGTCAACCAAGTGAACTAGCAAGCTGAGGTCTGGGGTTTGAATCCCAGCTGCCCCTACTTATTTTGCCCTTTTGGGTGTTGTTTTGCAAACCAATGTTGGCTACTCTCGGTTCAGTTAGTTCTAGCCCGCAACACGTGGGGTCATTTCGGAGATGCTATATGTCATTTCTGGCCTCATTTAAAATGCGTAGATAGGTGGTTTAATTTGTGCTTCACCCCTTTCCATGTTAACAACATTTTAATATTGTCTTGTTATTAAACTGGCTTGAATTAATAATTAAACGTGGAGTTTCATCGATATGCAACTCGTTGCATATCGAGCTTCACTTAATGTGTAGTGTTTGATTGTTGTGATTGTCATGCCTTGCATTAGTCCGTTCATGCATCATATGTGTTGTGCATCGTGTGGTGAATATCGTGTGTTGATTCTTGTTTTCGGTTTCCTCCGTCTCGATAGAGTTCCGCAAGCGTGTCGGATTGTGAGGACCCGTTCGACTACATTGGTTCGTCTGCTTCACGGAGTCATTCTTCTTCCAAGCGGGATCTCAGGCAAGATGACCATTTCCTAGATACCATTACTATCATTGCCATGCTAGTATTACCGTTTCTATCGATTATGTCTCGTTGCGTACCACATGTTAACTATCAGCCTCTCAACAATGCCATGATAACCTTCAACCTGTTCAACCTAGCAAACCACTGATTGGCTATGTTACCGCTTGCTTAACCTTGTGTTAGCATTGCTAGTTGCAGGCACAGTTGCTTCCATGTGATAACATGGGTTCCTTGTTATAACACCCTATTAAATGCTATTTAATTTAATGCACCTATATACTTGGTAAAAGGTGGAAGGCTCGGCCTTTCTAGCCTGGTGTTTTGTTCCACCTTTGCCCCCTTAGTTTCGGCTACCGGTGTTATGTTCCATAATTGAGCGCTCCTAACATGATCGGGGTTGTTATGGGGACCCCCTTGATAATTCGTTTTAGATTAAACCTGGTCTGGCAAGGCCCAACATTGGTACTACATTTGCCCAACATAATAATTATGTTAAATTGAAATGCATAGGGAGTTAGCGCTACCCGAGGAGTAATTCTACATAATACAGGTAGGGCCAGTGCTGATGGTGCTGGTCCAAAATAGAGCACTGTGCGGGGCCACCACGAGGAAACTCGAGGTTTGGCACTCGTACGCGTAGCTTATCCGTCGTGTCCTGAGAACGAGATATGCGGCTCCTATCGGGATCGTCGACACGTCGGGTGGCCTTGCTGGATTAGTTTTCCCTTTGACGAGATATCTTGTCCATCGGGATTCCGATGATGCTTTGGGTAATATCGGAGTTGAGGTTTTCCACTAGGGAATCCAACGAGATCGCGAGCTTCGTGATTGAGGATTTCTATGCGGCTTGTGGTAATTTGTGATGGACTAGTTGGAGCACCCCTGCAGGGTTAAATCTTTCGGAAACCCGTGCCCGTGGTTATGTGGCAACGTGGAAACTTTGTTTAACACTTGTTCTAGATAACTTGAAGTTAACTTAATTAAAACTTCCCAACTGTGTGCGTAACCATGATTGTCTCTTTCGTGAGTTCCTTCTCCGATCGAGGACACGGTGGGGTTATGTCTGACGTAGGTAGGTGTTCAGGATCATTCATTTGATCATCAGTAGATCACATCCGCTATGCGTATATCTTCCCCCCTCTCATTTCTTGTACTCGTAAGTTTAGCCACCAAATATATGCTTAGCCGCTGCTGCAACCTCACCACTTAACCATACCTCCGCCATTAAGCTTTGCTAGTCTTGATACCTTTGGAAATGAGATTGCTGAGTCCCCTGTGGCTCACAGATTAGTACAACACCAGTTGCAGGTACAGGTAAAGGTTACTTGACGCGAGCACGTTGATTGTTCATTTGGAGTTGCTTCTTCTTCTTCTTCTTCATTGATCTAGGATGGGTTCCAGGCCGGCAGCCTGGGATAGCAAGGATGGACGTCGTTCTTCTTTTCTCGTTTGTTTTCGTCCGTAGTCGGACCCTGCTCTTCTTCATGATGATTATGTATTGTACTGTTGTGATTCTGATGTAGCTTGTGGCGAGTGTAAGCCAACTCTATTTATATATCTCTCCTTTTCAGTACATGTACTTGCAACGACATCCATTCTTGCGACACGCGAGATGCGCTTCTATCCCTGACGAGGCCTTCGTGCCAAATTGAGGATAGGGTCGCATCTTGGGCGTGACAAGTTGGTATGAGAGCAGTACCGACCTAGGAGCCCCATTGATTGATCGAACTTGGCCGAGTCGAATCTAGTGAAAAACTACTTTGAGTCTAGTTATTTATCGGAGAGTAGGATTCTTTTTTCTCCTCTTCTATTCTCTGGTGAGGAATCTTGATGTAATATTTTAATTCTACTCCTCTTCTTAGTCAAAAATGTTTTTGGGATCACGCGGATATTTTTGGAATCTATATGATGCTGATGTGACGGAGTTCTGTCTTGGTGCCTCCTATCTGCTTTGAGTTTCAGGGGAGTTGAGCTCCAGGGGATTCGTGAGCACATCGTTATCATTCAGATTTCTTAGTATCTCAGAACGAAGGATGTTCGTAATTGCTTCAATACTAGTAGTGGCGAGATAACCCCGATGTTGCCAGTACTGGTGCAGATTGTTCGGGAGTACTGCCATACTTTGTATCGTTGTGATCACGAGGGTCTGTAGTAGATGAAGGTCCGAGATTCTGGTCGTGTGTTGACGGATGTGATACAGGTGACGGGTTAGTATAGGAGTTGTGTGATTATTAATCCTTGTATCCGTGTACCAAATTGCATGACCAGATATTTCGGGAATTCATAGGTGGGAATTCAAGTAGTTGCTTATAGGACAATCTTCCAACAAATGCATGATGTTAGGTTGGGGTTCGACATCTAGTGGATTCCTGTCCACGAAAATATCGGACGAAATATTTCTCATGAGTTTCTTCTGGCTAATTGTAAGCCGCATCCTTTGTTTTGTTGAATATGGTAATTCGAGTTGCTTCGATGTCAAGTGGTGATTTCAGATCTTTCCTAAGTGGTGTTCTCATCTTTTTATGAGAGTACTAATCCTTTTGCTCAAATTAGATTGTTATGTCAATTCTTGTCTACTCGAGTTTTCATGTTAATTCTTTTCCAACCAGTGTACTTCTCTTCAAGTGAATTCAACCCTCTCCAATTTTGCAAGATCAATCTTTCTATTTTTATTCCGGAGTTCATCTCATCCAGCCCAAGTTGTCTTTGTTTTTCCCTGCCCTCCCGCCCTTTTTCTCAGTGATTCAATTTTTATCCAGGAGTTTTCTTTTCATTGTGCTTCCGCTGCTTGTTCTTTTCTCTCTTATCCGGTGATTCATTGTGAAGATTCTCACGAGATTCGTGTCATATTTGTTCATTCTTGTCTTCCTTACCGGTGAATTTTATTCAGTTATCCATGGTCATCATATCCTTTTCAAACATTAAATTCTTTCCTATGTTGGGAATTCTTATGAGCCTATCTTGTTATTCATTCCTCTCTCTTTCTATCCGAAGTGTTGAAGATATTTCAGAAGTCCTGATTCTCGATCGTTCAGTTATTTCGAGGTGCTAACCTCATCTAGTTCTCTTCATACCGGTGCAATATCTCTCTTCTAAGCAATCTTTTCTAACGGTGTTTCTTTTGAGTGGGCCCATAACCCATAGGTTCTTTCCCATGATCTTTCCTGGCTCTTTAAATATTTTTTTCTCCCGAAGATGCGTAATTCTTTTCAACTATGACGTAAGTATGATTTTCATCATTCATATTCCTTCTTCAAGATCGCTTCTAATTTATTTTTCGTCATTGGCTAAATTTTTCCTTGTTCTTATTCCGGAGTGTCTCAGTTATTCTTGGTGGTATTCTCCTCATCATTTTCAGTTTGGAAGACCGAAAGAGTGTTTCTCTCAATCTTGGTCCATTCTCTTGAAAATATCATTTCAGCTTCGTGTTGTCTTCTCATTTGTTGTCAATCATGAGTAATCCCTTTCTTGCTATCCGGTGCTTTTCTGAGTTGTTTTCATTCTCGATCCTCCGAAGGCCATCATTTTAGAAGATTCTTCGTTCTCAGCTTTCAACTTTCATCCTCAATTCTTCTCAATTGTTGTCTCTTCGTTCCTCTCTCGGGTATTCCGGTGCCTTATTCAAGTTTTCGGTTAGGTGGATCATGATATCTTCATTCTCATGTGTTCCCATGCATTCTTGGAATTCCCATTCAGTTGTGAATTCTTACCGGTGCTTCCTTCAATTATGCTTCAAGTGGTGCTTACCTGTATCTCTCTTCAAGTTTCTTTCATGAAGAATAAGTTGTATGCTAAATCCGTTGCTTGTCATCAATTTAACTTGATGAAGGATAAGCATAACATAATTCTTATTCTTGTTCATAGTAATCCGAATTCTTCTTCTGTAGTGGCTCATCATATCAATTCTTTTCTCAAGTGTTCTTATCTTTTCTTTTCCGGAGTTCCAAGTTTTATCAAGTATCTCTTTGTGAAGCTTCATCTAAATCTTGGCAAGGTCATAATCTGATTCTTTCCTACCTCCATATCGTTGCATCATTCATTTGTATACGGAGGTCCGTCATGGTGGTTCATCAAGGTTTCAATCCATTCTCAGGTGTTCTTCAAGATTCTGTTGGAGTACCTCAACTATTCTTTCCCTTGCATTTCCAATGCTTTGTTCTTCCTTTACCCTTTGAGGTGGTATTATAGCATTCTTGTTAGTGTAGGAGCCTCGAAGAGTTTTCCTTTCAACAATGAGATGATTAAACCCACCAATTCTATGTTCATGGGATATTTTCAACCCATGATTTCTTCATTGCGCTAGCTTCGTTTGGATTTCACCTAAAGCTTTTCCTATGGTTTGTTGCTATCATGGTGCTTTTCATTAATCCAAGTTCTCAATGTATCCTCTTGGTGTTAGTATTTGTTCATATCTTGTTTCTCCCAATCAATCCTTGTTTCTGTTAGTGGCTGGTTATCACTTCATTAGTTTGAAAAGGTTTCCATAAGCCCACTACTGTCTTGTTCTTTTCGTTGTTGTTTTTTTAACAACTCCGTTCATTTCTTATCGCAAGGGTGCTTGTCAAGTTCATTTGCGATATAGTTGTCATTCTCTCTTCATTCTCTTCTTCCGTATGAGATAGTTCCTATTCTATTGTTCCGGAGGTATTGTGTTGTTGCTCTTTTGGGTCAATCTTGTTGTTCTATCAAGATCATGGTGTTCCCTTGCTCTATACTTGTTTGTTATGAATATTGTCTAATTCTCCTATCTTTTCGAATTTTTGTCCTTTTTTCCTACCGAAGTGCTGCCGAAATTTTCCGTGAATTCTTGCTTGTTTCTCATATCATTCCTCATCGCTTTGCAACCTTCAAGGATCGTTGATTTCAATCGTTTGTCAAAGAAGCAATTAATTTTTACCTCCTGTTCATTCTCATCCTCTCCCCCTTACATTCTTGGATCTCGGGGCGAGATCCTCTTGTAATGTAGGAGAGTTGTGACAGCCCGGTGCCGACGTTCCAGAAGATTCCCCTTCTATTCCGTTTTCGTCGTGTGTCCATTTTATTTTGTCGCATCATCATTGCATCATGCACATCATCAGCATTGCATCGGCATCCCGTTGCTGCCAGTTTTCAAACTTGCATCCGTTAGTAGTTGCCGGTTCTCGTCGTTGTTCGTTCTAAGTCCGACCGCACTCGCACGCGCCCGTGGCATCGTCAAATCTTGTTTTTAAAAGTGTGCGTAAAACTTTCTCTTATTGGGGTGAGATTTGACGTGTGGTGGTATTTTTATTTAGGTAGGCCACGTGTCAAGTTTCATCGCAATCGGAGTCCGTCTGGTACCCGGACGGTCGACCGTAGCAGCACCGTATTCGGTCTATCGTCGGATGGATGTCGGTGTTTTAAAAATCGTTGCCGCGCCGCCCGTTTTCCCCTCTCATCTCCGCCTAGCCCCTCTGCACAGTGCACCAACCCTACGCGCAGCCCAGTCCGAAAACCTCCCGGTACCCGTAACACACGGTCATGACCGCTGGGTCCAGATCAACCCCATAATACCCCCAAAACATCATCGGTTTGTTAATTGGTTTTCCTAACCTATTGTTTTTATCGTCCGATCTAGATCGAACGGCTGTATTAGATCTTATATAGACCCTAGACTATACATATAGGTCCAACCCTAAATTCTAGGAGAGTTGTCCCATCACCGCCGCCGCCCTCTCCTTTTCCTCCTCGTGTTCAGCACCGAGCCAATCAACAGTTCTTCAGATCCAAACAGCCACAGCCATCCCCGCCCGATCTGGACCATCGGATCTCAGATCCAACGCCTCAGGGCGCACCCCGCTCGCCCCGTAGCCGTTCCCATGATCCCGATCTGGATCGGAAGCGTGAGCTCCCTCTGCTGCCACTAGACCCTGCCGCCGCCTCGCCGTCTCTGGTCTGGTCGTCGGCGTCGGAACGCCCTCAGAGGGCCGCAGCCAAGCTCCCGTGCGCGCCTTCACCCTCGTGTCTTCTTCTCCAGGGAGCGAGACCCCGCCATGGTCGTGGCCGGTTGCGAAGCCTGCCCAAGATCCGCGCTGCCACGATCAATGCCTCAGTGCGTCCAAGCCTCCAGCACTCAGGCCAGTTCCCATGTCGTGTCGTTCTCTCCTCCTCCCTCGTTTTCTCTCTTTTCTCCCTGACATCCCTCATCTCTCATGGCTTTCTGTTACAGGAGCCAGAGCCGATGCTCCATGCGATGGCCGCCTTGAACCGGAGCTCTGTGCCAAGGAACGGGTCCAGCGCCCCGGATCAGGTCGGTTCCCGTTGTCCCCAGCCGTTTCTGCGCACCGGTTCATCACCCCTGGCCACCTAGCGCTGCTACAAGCACAGCCATGGCCGAGTTTTAGACAGGTTCAGTTTAGCCCGGTTTCAGTTTCTGTGTTGTTTAGGTTCAGATTCAGCATGTGCGTGTGCTCATCTAGCGAAGGAAGCCAGTTTTTAACACTAGCGTGTCCTAGCCCAGCTGGTCAACCAAGCGAACTAGCAAGTTGAGGTCTGGGGTTTGAATCCCAGCTGCCCCTATTTATTTTGCCCTTTTGGCTGTTGTTTTGCAAACCAATGCTGGCTACTCTCGGTTCAGTCAGGAGGTTGTGGGATCAAATCCCATGGGTGCCTTATTCATTTTGCTGGCTGTGGTTTTTCTCTCTTGCACACAGCTGTCTTGGGCCGAATTCAGTCCTGGGCCACTACACAATAGTGCAATTCGGTCCACTGTTTTTTTTCTTAAACATCGTGTGATTTTCCAATTTCTCGGGACTTTGCTAATTTCAGAAAAAGCTTTGTTTTCCAAACGAGCGTAGTTTCTAAACCGTGCATCGGATCAGAGTGTTTCAAATTCGTACTTGTCTAGAATTTTGCGTAGGTTAATAATTTCCAACTCTCATGCATAATTAGAACTATTTAGTGTGCTGTTTGCATCGGTTTGTGTGTCGACGTGTTGAAAACGGTTTAGGTCATAACTATTTGTCCGTAGCTCCGTTGGAGATGTGCCATATATTTAAATGGAGCAGAACAACGAGTAGAATCACGTGAACCACTTTGCTTTTCCGTCTAACAAACCTCAAATGTGATTAGGACAAATCTGGACAGAATTAAGATTTAACACGTGGGGTCATTTCGGAGATGCTATATGTCGTTTCCGGCCTCATTTAAAATGCCTAGATAGGTAGTTTAATTTGTGCTTCACCCCTTGCCATGTTAACAACATTTTAATATTGTCGTGTTATTAAACGGGAGTGAACTAATAATTAAACGTGGAGTTTCGTCGATATGCAACTCGTTGCATATGGAGCTTCACTTAATGTGTAGTGTTTGATTGTTGTGATTGTCATGCCTTGCATTAGTCCGTTCATGCATCATATGTGTTGTGCATCGTGTGGTGAATATCGTGTGTTCATTCTTGTTTTCGGTTTCCTCCGTCTCGATAGAGTTCCGCAAGCGTGTCGGATTGTGAGGACCCGTTCGACTACATCAGTTCGTCTGCTTCACAGAGTCATTCTTCTTCCAAGCGGGATCTCAGGCAAGATGACCATTTCCCAGATACCATTACTATCATTGCCATGCTAGTATTAACGTTTCTATCGATTATGTCTCGTTGCCTACCACATGTTAACTATCAGCCTCTCAACAATGCCATGATAACCTTCAACCTGTTCAACCTAGCAAACCACTGATTGGCTATGTTACCGCTTGCTTAACCTTGTGTTAGCGTTGCTAGTTGCAGGTGCAGTTGCTTCCATGTGATAACATGGGTTCCTTGTTATAAAACCCTATTAAATGCTATTTAATTTAATGCACCTATATACTTGGTAAAAGGTGGAAGGCTCGGCCTTTCTAGCCTGGTGTTTGGTTCCAGCTTAGCCCCCTTAGTTTCGGCTACCGGTGTTATGTTCCATAATTGAGCGCTCCTAACACGATCGGGGTTGTTATGGGGACCCCCTTGATAATTCATTTTAGATTAAAGCTCGTCCGGCAAGGCCCAACATTGGTACTACATTTGCGCAACATAATAATTATGTTAAATTGAAATGCATAGGGAGTTAGCGCTATCCGAGGAGTAATTCTACATAATACAGGTAGGGCCAGTGTTGATGGTGCTGGTCCAAAACAGAGCACTGTGCGGGGCTACCACGAGGAAACTCGAGGTTTGGCACTCGTACGCGTAGCTTATCCGTCGTGTCCTGAGAACGAGATACGCGGCTCCTATCGGGATCATCGTCACGTCGGGCGGCCTTGCTGGATTAGTTTTACCATTGACGATATATCTTGTGCATCGGAATTCCGGTGATGCTTTGGGTAATCTCAGAGTTCAGGTTTTCCACTAGGGAATCCGACGAGATCGCGAGCTTCGTGATTGAGGATTTCTATGCGGCTTGTGGTAATTTGTGATGGACTAGTTGGAGCACCCCTGCAGGGTTAAATCTTTCAGAAAGTCGTGCCCGCGGTTATGTGGCAACGTGGAAACTTTGTTTAACACTGGTTCTAGATAACTTGAAGTTAACTTAATTAAAACTTGCCAACTGTGTGCGTAACCGTGACTGTCTCTTTCGTGAGTTCCTTCTCCGATCGAGGACACGGTGGGGTTACGTCTGACGTAGGTAGGTGTTCAGGATCATTCATTTGATCATCAGTAGATCACGTCCGCTATGCGTAGATCTTCCCCCCTCTCATTTCTTGTACTCGTAAGTTTAGGCACCAAATATATGCTTAGCCGCTGCTGCAACCTCACCACTTAACCATACCTCGCCCATTAAGCTTTGCTAGTCTTGATACCTTTGGAAATGAGATTGCTGAGTCCCCTGTGGCTCACAGATTGCTACAACACCAGTTGCAGGTACAGATAAAGGTTATTATGTAGAATGGGTTGATTGTTCATTTGGAGTTGCTTCTTCTTCTTCTTCTTCATCGATCTAGGATGGGTTCGAGGCCGGCAACCTGGGATAGCAAGGATGGACGTCGTTCTTCTTTTCTCGTTTGTTTTCGTCCGTAGTCGGACCCTACTCTTCTTCAGGATGATTATGTATTGTACTGCTGTGACTCTGATGTAGCTTGTGGCGAGTGTAAGCCAACTCTATTTATATATCTCTCCTTTTCAGTACATGTACTTGTAACGATATCCATTCTTGCGACACGACGAGATGCGCTTCTATCTCTGACGAGGCCTTCCTGCCAAATTGAGTATAGGGTCGCATCTTGGGCGTGACAGGACAGTCACGGTTACGCACACAGTTGGCAATTATATTAGCTTATGTTTAAGTTATCTATTACCGGATGTTAACAAAATATTCCAAGTTGCCACATAACCGCGGGCACGACTTTTCGAAAGATTAAACCCTGCAGGGGTGCTCCAACTAATCCATCACAAACGTACACAGGCCGCAAAGTAATCCTCTATCACAAATCTCGTGATCTGTCGGATTCCTTAGAGGAAAACATCAACTTTGGGGAGAACCAAAGCTTCACCGGGATTCCTATATGCAAGATATATCGCTAAGGTAAGACAAGACTAGCAGGATCTCCCGACGTGTCGATGACCCTGATAAGAGCCGCGTATCTCGGTCTCAGGACACGCCGGATGAGCGATGGTTACCACGCCAAAACACCGAGTTGCCCCGGGGAGCGTAATAAGCTGCTCTGGGTTGGACCAACACTCATGAGGAGCACTGGCCCGGGTGGTTGATTAAATTCCTCGGGGTAGCTATTCCCTATGTAGATTATTATTAAGTTATTAGCAAATTAACACCAATGTTGGGTCCTGCCGGACAAGTCTTAACACTACGCGATTTATCGAGGGGGTCCCCATAACAACCCCGAACGTGTTAGGAGCGATCAATATGGAATCAAACACCGGTAGCCGGTAACTATGGCGGCAATAACGGAACAAAGCACCCGGCAAAAGGCTAGGCCTTCCGTTATTTACCAAGTATATAAGTGCATTAATTAAACAACCTAATTTAAGATAATCATATCAAGCTCATGTTATCACATGAGGCAAAGCACCTGCATCTAGCAACGCTAACATTAGTAGCTGAGCAAAGCCTACTTAGCCATTCAAGTTTGCTAGGAAGGGACATGTGTTTGGTTTCATGGCATAACAAGAGGCAAATATTTCAGTGGTAGGCAGCGAGCGTATGACAAGGAAACGTAATCTAGCATAACAAGTCTAGAGATGGAATCAAGGTCATATCATCTTGCCTGTGATATCCTCAGCTTGGAATGGTTCTTGTTCGTCCTGCACGTACTCTCCTGAATCCACATACTCGTTCTCCAATACCAGTGCTACCAACATAAGAATAACATCCAATGAAAAACAGCACCTCAAGATGCAACAAGCACATGATGCATGAGATGAATATGAGCATGCATCACTATTTCTATCACTAGCACAAGCATAAAGAGTAAATACATGTTCCTGGACAGAACTTCATCCTAAGCTATTTTTACATGCATGAGGATGACATGATCAGATGCGTCTCGTGAAAATGATGCAAAACCATATAAAGAACATTACAATCGGAGCTACGGATCAACGGGAATCAACGAAACAAGATATGAAGCCCTACGGTCAAAATCATCACCACACACTCAAATGGCACAACCCTGGTATTTCCATGTTGCCAAGACATAAAACAAACCAACATGGATGGGGTGGAGCAAGGAAGAACACCACATCATCAACTAAGCACTCACAAACATCAAAATGACAAAACTACACAATCTGCCATAAACTGCATCATAGCACTTTGTGAGCTACATGCAAAGAACCTACAGCCACCCAAATATGATAAATAATATATGTGACTGTAGCTATCCAAGAATACTACAAGCATAAGCAATAATCACACAAAAAGGAATTAAACACAGAAAGTTACAAGGCTGCAAACTTGCCCAAAAATAACAGTTTTCAGGGACTTAGTGAAAATTCCAGATTCTCACTTTCTGTCTTTGCTCTGAAGCATTTTGACAGCAGCCAAAACAATATCTACAGGACTGCAAATGGCATGAAATTTTACAGGAATCTATACAAACATATCAGATCCAACTTTCCAGTTGAAAGCTAAGGCTAGATCACAACACATTGACCTGCACAACCTCATCAACACGAGAAGAAAATATAAACAGATTCTCAGACTTAGTGAAAATCTCAGATTTTCACTAATCTGGAATTTCAGCCACATGCCTACTTTGAGTGGGCATAACTTGCACATATAGATTCCTAAACATGAATTGAAACCAACATGTGGTAGAGGGGGTCACCCTCTACTAGCACAACCAAGAAGCAAACCTTTGTGCTCAACAAATCATATGGAGCCAAGCTCTAAACATAGAAGAAAAAGATAATATGTCATCTCTAGAAAATGTTCCAATGGCAAAACTAAGTTCACCAATGGATTCTTTGGGAGATTC
Source organism: Hordeum vulgare subsp. vulgare (assembly GCF_904849725.1). Classification (NCBI taxonomy): domain Eukaryota; kingdom Viridiplantae; phylum Streptophyta; class Magnoliopsida; order Poales; family Poaceae; genus Hordeum; species Hordeum vulgare. The sequence goes on along the minus strand of NC_058523.1, from coordinate 391,805,802 downwards.
TACCCCAAAATCATATATAATATCTATGCACTTACTTGGATCAAGTGACCACAATCTAGGAAGGAAAAACAACATAGATTCCTACATAGTGAATAGTGCTACATGACATGTGCAAAATCACTAGAGCTACCTACACAAGCATGTACACATGATCACAACATCAAAGGGGTTACATGAGGGGTAGACCTCATGTATATGTGCTTTGCACATCACCACATCATCTCTAGCAACAAGCACAACAAATAAAATAACTCTTATACTAACAAGAGAGTATGCACAACCTCACATATGGGCATGTGATGGTGCACACTCTCACAAGCACCACAAAGGAACACCCTTGGTTTCATGTCACCCACAAGGTGCAACCCACATAAGAATCTACACATGCTTAACCAAACTCCATCTACACATGCTAATCATAGCTAGCAACCTAGTGCATCACATACACACCAAATACATGGGGTGAGGGGGAGGCATCCACACACAAATCACACTCCACTAAATCTATAAGTTGCACCACACAAGACAACTAGTGCATCCACATAACAACACACTAATCTTGCCAACCTGCAAGAGTAAAACTCCCTACACTTGCTCTACTTATATGCATCTACATACACAAGACAATGCATCACATGGATCATAAGCTAGCTACTCACAAACACCCACAATAAAAGTAACTTGGAGCACAAGATATAGCACCACAAGCTGCACTTGAAAGGAGAAAAAAAATACACTACCACATACTGTTGTAACACTATAGCATCACTCCTAGCAACACAAGAGAAAATAGCAAATAAGCAACAAAACAAAAGGGGTGAGGGGGAATCGAACCCTGCACCTCCTCTATTAACATCAGCGCCACTACCACTTGGCTAGGGAACAGGTATTTGACAGAAAAGGGATACACAGAGAAGTAAGTCGCTCTGCTGTGGCAGGAACTGTGCCGAAATATATGCAAAAAAGGGGGAGGCTTCCCCTGGGATCGAACCCACCACCTCACGAATACATACGCGGAGACATACCACTACGCTACAGAACAACGTCTCGTAGAGGGCGATCCACAAACAAGGAGTACTAGCATGGGGCCCTGCTCTACCTACAGAGCCTGCCGGCGACAGGGTGGCCGTCGGGCTTGCCTGCTGCTGCTGCTGCAGCGCACGCCAGGAGATCTACCTACACTACCGCTGCGACTGCTATGCCATAACAACCACGGGCACGCACCAAGCTACTGCTACTCTGCTAGGACTGGATACACACACACATGCTTACTTTGTTGCTGAACTACTACGAACAGTGAGGCACGGCGAGCACCACGGCGAATCTAGCCCGAACCAAGGGAAGAAGAAAGGGGGCGATGCTCCTCACCTTGGGGAAGGAAGGAGAGGAACCGATCGGAGGAGAGGGCGATGGAGAGGAAGAAGTTCGGCGACGAAGACGCTCCTGGATGCAGAACCGAAGCAGAACGAAGAGGCTCTGGGTCCGCGGCGAAGATGAGCTCCTAGTCGACGGTGAGGACGCTCCTCGACCTCACCGAGGACAAAAACGGGGCGCGGGCACCATATCCGTGCCCCTCGACATGGCCGCCGGCGCTGCTCGACGGAGAAGGCGGGGTAGACGACGGCGAGGGGTTCTCTCTCTCACTGCTCCTAATCTACAGAGACTTACCAGAAGGAGGAGAAGAGAGATGGGGAAGGAGATGGTGGCGGCGGCGGAGAGAGGGAAACCCTACGAGATGGAGAGGGCACGGCCGCCAAGATAAATAGGGGGGCCTCGATGTTAGTGCCTCACGGCGCTTGCATCTCTCTCACTGGTTTGTCTGACGGAAAGAAGCGTTGGAGGGGAAGACGGTGTCAGGGAGGAAGAAGGGACGCGCGTGGGCTCCTGGCGCACGAGAGAGATGGAGGGATGGGACGGCCTGTGGGAGTGAGCCCACAGGTGGTGCCATTTAAAAGGAAAACACTCCCTGGGCTCTTTCCATTTACAGAAAATAACAGGGAGTAAAACAAAAGCACAAGAAAAACTACAAGTGCTAAAAATAAAATAGCACTTGTCCTGGACATGTAAAAACAAGACATATTTAATAAAAATGAGAACAAGAATTTAGGAGCAAGTATTTATTTTACAAAACAACCAAGGTAGGGGCTGTTTTGTAGTTGCTTACACCTTTTAAACACCCATTCAAAACCAGCAAATCACACATCTCATCCACCACAATTCTAAGCTAACACATGAGCATTTTTAAAAGAGGGAAGGAAGAAGAGAATCTTGACATAGGAGAAACAGGGAGAGGGGTGAAGATGGTTTTGAAACCTAAGAATATACTATCACATGCATCACCCTACACAAGCTATACATCACATGCACATGATCACCACACCACATGAAATCATATGACCACATTGCAACAACAAGAACACATGGCATGAAACAATATGGTATGCATGCATGCAAAGGAAGAGAAATTAATAAGGTGACATCACATGAAATAATGAGCATGGGCTCTCTCTCATATCAATGTCAAGGTGGTCCCACATGGAAGGTTTCAAAAAGGGAAAGCTTTCCACTTGGGGCATTACATAGAGGAGGCTCAATCATTTAGGGTTTAGCATATACGATCTCGAGGTAGATTAATTCTGTAATCATCTTCATCAATATAATCGAGCAGGATGTAGGGTATTACCTCAATAGGAGAGCCCGAACCTGGGTAAAACCACCGCATCCCCTTCTTCGTGCAACCCATCAATCCTAGGTCCACAGTTCGGGACCCCCTACCCGAGATCTGCCAGTATTGACACCGACATTGGTGCTTTCATTGACAGTTCCACTATGGGATCGCCAAAAGTTTCGATGGCACGCCTAGTGATCAGCGAGGAGATCTGTAACAGGGAGTTGTCCGTCCCCGGCCAAATCTTCGCGTTCGGAAGCATTGTTCTGCACGCCGATCCGACCGGACGCCTTGGTCAGATTAGAAAATTTGTCCCCGGACAGGGAGTCAGGTTCGGGAGCCTAGAGTTCACCGCCGACCCCCAAGGAGACCTTGTGTTGACGGGGCTTTGTACTCCACTCAAGGAACACACGATCCTCGATGCTTCAACATCCGAGACCGTGAACCCAATCGCCAAGATGAATCTCACCTCTTGTCTGGCCTCAAAGCCTGTTGTGCCCAACGTGTCCAAACTCGCGTCAGCCGAACTCCCCCAAAAATCGACTTCAAGTGCCATCCGGGGACGAGTGACACAACTTGACTCCGAGCACACAAGCAGCATAAGCTCCGTCGAGATCCCAGTATTACATAAATTACTCAATCAGATCCAGGCTATGGGCATAGCGGACAGCCAGGGGATGATCATGTCCGCCCATCACGCATCATATCACCACTATGGAGTGCCCGGTTAGGGGCTCCCCGCATCAGTTGCCAGAATGAAGAATGTTATGCATCCCGATCACTGGCCATCCAGACCTGCCTAACAATCATGGGCTAATGGTTCATCCCATTCGCACTATTGTTAAGGATGCGGCGGCCGAATTCCCAACAGGGAAACCAAAATTTAATCCCACCCACCACCCAACTCGAGCGCCTCTCAGGAACAAAGTTCGGATTAAACCCGCAGGCGGTAATTTAAAGGCAGGGGGTCAATGCACCACTTTTGGGCCAGGTTCCTTCCTCTTCAACGAAGAGAAGACCACATCGACCATGAGATAATAAGCACCTTTCTAACGCATTGTAGGAACGAGGGTATTCTCAATGCCCTAGCTCGTCGCCGAGTGCAAACCTTCGCTAAAGTATCAAACCTAGTGCTCAAGTAATGTGCCATGGAGAGCACCTCGCAAATGCAGAAAATGTGCATCGAGCCTAATTACATCGAGCACAACAAGCGAATTTGGAGAAGATACTCACCCCCACTTACGGGGCAGGTTATCTCCGGACTTGTAGAAAATAGAAACAAGTCACAATCAAAGGGCAAGTCGGTCCTTGACACATTACTGGATAAACCATGCCCCATACACTTCGCCCCACCGGACTCACCTTCCATTCACAGCCTTAGAGCCTATTGGGTCGTCCGCCAGGTCACAAAAAGTTGGGAATCAATCCTTCAGATACCAAGAACCGAAGAGTCCGATACACCGTCGAGCAGTAATATGGAGGTCCTAATGATCTACGAAACATTCTCCTTGGCAAGCCAGTGAAAGAGAGCCTTTCGAGAGCTCCATCAAATCAACCACGTGGTGGAGGAAAACCCATGGTCAAACATAGCTATCACTTTCGACCACAGCGCCGAGTCAATGACATAAACTGACCACACACCTACCGCCCTAGTGTTGAACCCCATAGTGGACGGTTTAAGATTAAGCAAAGTACTAATGGACGAAGGCAGCTGCCTCAACCTCATCACGAAGATACATTGGAGCAAATGCGATTCGACTGATCTCGAATCGAGCAAAGTTCAACCACCTCCCGGGGCATTGCCCCCGGAAAAGAGGCTCGATGTACTGGATGCATAACACTAAATGTGGTATTCGACACTCCCGAAAATTATCGATCTGGAGAGCCCGTATTCCACATCGTGCCATTCCATAGTGGCTACCACGCCCTACTAGGACGTGAGGCCTTCACAAGATTCCAGGCTATACCACACTACGCATACATGAACCTAAAGATGCGAGGGCCAAACGGTATAAACACGATAGAAAGTGACCCCCACAAGGCGCTAAGAGCCGAAAATAAGACGACATCCCTAGCCTTGGAGGTACTGGCAAAGACCCTTGCCACAGAAGAACTAACGGCTCTATGGTTCGTAGAGGACAAAAATGACGTAGTCCTCGGCAAGTGACCCAAATCCACGTCTTTTAAGCCGGCGAACGAGACTATCAAATTCCATGTACATCCAACGGATCCCAATAAAACCGCATCCATTGGAGCTCACGTGGATCCTGTGGTAGATGCGGCACTACGCGCCTTCCTATGCGAGAATTGGGATATATTTGCGTGGTACTCCTAAGATATGTGAGGGATCCCAAGGGGGCTGGTGGAGCACAGATTGAACATAATAGCAGGCTTCAAGACGGTTAAACAAACCCTGCGATGATTTTCCAAACCTAAGCGTCAAGCCATGGAGGAGGAATTAGCCAAGTTATTGGAATCCGGGTTCATTAGGGACATCAAACACCCCGACTGGCTCACAAATCTGGTCATGGTGCCAATGAAGGAGAAATCATGGCGGCTATGCGTCGACTTCAAAGACTTAAATAAGGCATGCCCAAATGACCTTTTTCCTGTGCCCTGAATAGACTAGATCATCAACGCAAAGTCGGGCATGACTCCCTGTGTTTTCTCGATGCCCGGATACTACAAGACCAAAATGAAGAATCCAATAAGGCAGCCACCGCCTTCATAACCCCTTACGGGTCATTCTGCTTCAATACAATGCGTTTTGGGTTAAAGAACGCAGACGCCACTTACCAGCGCATGATTCAAACATGCCTGAAAAAACAAATCGGCGACACTATAGAAGAATACGTGGACGATGTGGTCGTCAAGACCTGCCACGTCAGCCAGCTGATAGACGATCTTAGGGAAACCTTTTCCAATCTCTTGGGATATGACATACGGCTTAATCCGTACAAATGCTTCTTTGGAGTGCCAGTCAGCAAACTCCTCGGGTTTATAGTGTCACAACGCGGAATCGAGGCCAACCCGGCCAAAATCCGAGCACTGTCCGAGATCGCCATCCCAATGGAGCTACCACATGTCCAAAAATTGGTTGGCTGCGTTGCGGCCTTAAGCTGGTTCATCTCTCACCTCGGCGATAAGGCCCTCCCACTCTACAGATTGCTGAAGAAGACCAAGAACTTCAAATGGACCGAGAAGACCACTACAACCCTGTAGGAAATCAAACGGCTACAAGCTAGCAACCCCATCCTCGCTGCTCCTTACACAGGGGAACCAATGTTATTATACATCACAGCCACCAATCAAGTGGTAAGTGCGGTCTTCGTGTAGAACAAGAGGCCGAGGGTCACCAATTACGGATACAAAGACATGTTTACTACGTATCCGAGGTGTTCAACCCATGCAAAACCATATACCCGCACTACCAGAAGATCGCCTACACAGTATTCATGGCGTTGTGCAAGCTCAGACACTACTTTCAGGAGTGCACTATCACGGTGACATCGGAATTACCCTTGAACGGTATAATTAACAACAAGGATGCTATTGGCTAGATTGCCAAGTGGGCCATCGAGCTCCTGTCGTTTGAGATCACCTACAAGCCACGGTGAGCCATCAAATCTCAAGTATTGGCCGACTTCGTTGCGGAATGGATGGAGGCTGATCTCCCCAAAGAGTATAGCACTTACGCCCATTGTATCATGTATTTTGATGGATCCGAAACTCTTGCCGGTTTAGGAGTCGGGTCATCATCACATCACCTACAAGGTACAATGTCCCGTATGTGCTACAGATTATGTATGCCAACTCCAACAACGCAGCCGAATATGAGGCACTATTACATGGTCTTCGGATTGCCGTCTCGATGGGTACACAACGACTTGAGGTATGGGGAGATTCCAACCTTGCCATCTCACAAATCAATGGCGAATTTGACGTCAGAAACCCGAAAATGGCAGCATACACATACGTCGTACTTAAAATATCGACACGATTTCAGGGACTGGAATTGCACCAAGAAAAAATAGATAAATTTTGTGTTTTAACCCTTTTAAAAAAGTTGATCCAGATCTGGCCCAGGCTGCAAAAATTTCGAAATCTGATCATTTTCTTACCGCCAGATCTTTTGACGGTAGGGTATGACAACCTACCGCCAAGGTCCCTGACGGTAGGAAAATGGCCTACCACTGCAGCGGCTGGCGGTAGCATGTGCAACCCTACCGTCTGGGGGTCCGGCGATAGGCGTGCAACCCTACCGCCAAGAACCTTGGCGATAGGTTGTTATACCCTATCATCATGGACCCCGATGATAGAAAAAGGATCACATCTTGAAATTTTTACACACTAGGATCAGATATGGCTGAATTTTATCAAAAGGATCAAAACACCAAAATTGTCAACAACAAAAAAACAGCAGCAGGTCTCCAACAGTGGCAGCAGGGTGGCACGACGGGAAATCGCCGAGCTCTAGCTATGCTTACGCATCTGCAGGCTATAGTGATCGATCACAAATCATCTGCATAACACTCTGGACGGAGATGGTCCCGGAGCACAGCAAGCACATCGGCGCAGCTGACGACTCCGACTAGAGCGCCGCTGACCTCATCGACGACCCAAACATGCCCGACTCGGTGCGCGAGCGCTTGGGCCATGACGGCGACCAGCGAACTCTCAGCATGACACGCCGCCACGTCCTCCGTCGACCGCCACCGGAAGCTTCCCGACGACATCTTCCTCGCGCGCCTGGCAGGCGCCAATGGCAAACACTCCTCGTCAGATGACGTTGATGACGAGGACAGAGCTGCGGCGTCCGTAGCGTAGGCGGCATCCATGAGGTCGCACATGGCATGAAGCCCTTTGTCCGTGAGTTCGGCTCTGATGGAGCGGAGCAGGAACTCGGGCGGCGAGAAGTAGCAGTCGATGTACGTCATGGCGTCGCCGGCGGAGAGCGCGGCGAAGGCGGCAGACACGGACTCGACGTCGTCGCACGAGCCGAGCACGCCCGGGCAGATCTCTCCGATGAGCGCGTCGTCGTCCGCGACGACGGCCACGGCGGTGCCTTGCCCGATGGATCTCCGCAGGAGAGGGATGGCGTCGAGCGCGTCGTCGTCGACGTGGACGGCGTGCACGTCGTCACGGCGTACGATGCCGAGGGAGGACACGGAAAGCGCGGCGACCGGGGAGAAGAGGGAGATGGAGCCGAAGAGGTGCCGGACGATGTCTTGCTGCGTCAGCACGCAGTAGCCGGCGGAGATGGACGACACGTGGTGATGCTTTTTTCGGGTCCGGGCGTGGAGCGGGACGACCAGGCTGTGCGAGTTGTTGGCCAGCAGCACGTCGATGGCGTCGAGCAAGCTGCAAAAGTTTGACCGAACAGTCAGTTTTTCAGTCCAAAATGTGTTGCTATGGCTGAGAGAGACAGTTCCGATTTCAGAACAAAGTAGTGGTAAGATTCAAAGGTACGGCGGCGGCTGAGCACGGCCGTATTCCCGCACCTCGTCTGTGGATCCACGCGGCGAGTGACGCCGTGGTCACCAACCACGGCGGTGAGCACGGACACGGGCCGGCGGAGCGCGGCCGCGGGGTCGCCGAGGTTGACAGTGTCGCCGCAGACGTAGCACAGGATCTCCGCGACACTGACCTTGACGACGACGGACAACGCGGCCGTCTTCTTCACGTCGGGGGGTGCAGCGTCCACGAAGATGAATGGGTCGGCACCGGCGCGGAGCGTGGCGAGGGCCGCCGCGATGGGAGTCGACGACGGAAGCACACGCACCGCCGGCTTGCCGATGCAGAGGTCGGAGACAACGTGGGACAGAATGCTCGCAGCCATATTCGGGCACGTCTCGCGTATCCACAATTCGCCACGGGAATGCAGAGACCGTATCTACTACTGGAGAGCGGGGTGGGGCGATGCCGCAATGGTGGTCATAGTCTCATAGAGCAGCGAGGGACAGGGCTATTTATAGGTGGAGCAGGCGGGACATGCGATGTGCTGTAATCTTGGGAGGATATTTCACTGCTCATTGTTAATTTGAAAGGCCGAAAGTAACATTATTTTACTCCCATGCATGCATGTATGAACACTACCAAAAGTTATTGCAGACGGTTAAGTACTACAGTACTTCCTAAGTACGTAAATATAAGTCTTTTAAGATATTTCACTAGGTGTCTACATACGAAACAAAATGAGTGAATATATACTTTAAAGTATGTCTATATACATTCATATATAGTATATTAATGAAACTTTTAAAAAGACTTATATTTAGAAACGAAGGGAGTACTTTTTTTAAAATATGTCTATATATATATATAATTTTTTATTAAAAAACTTTAAAAAATATATATATATATTTAAAAACAAAGGGAGTACGTAATACTTTTCCTTTGGTAGATTGGACTAGATGATTAACACCCTATTATAGCACATGCGAAAAAGAAGACGCTTATAACGTCCACACGTGTAGTGGAAGTAACATCCGTTCACGGACTATAATATACAGATTGCAATCACGTCACTGCATGCATGTGAAAATCTTTTTCAATTTCTAGTTTTTAAAACGTTTTATCTTTTAAATAGAAAATACGATTGAAGATCCGTTTTCATCATTAAATGCATCACGACGAGATCTTCGAAATTAGATCTCATATCAATATGTTTCGACGAATTTTTTTGGTTAAAAGTTACCATGTGTATTGCACATGAATTGCATAGTGTTTACACTGAAAATGTCATTATATGTTTCATCTATTTTTTTCACCTTTAAAAATAATTTTTGACATATTATAAACCGGGGAATTAAAAAACTAAACTTGCCATCAACCATAAACTAAAATTGTCATGATCAATTAATAAAAGTTACGGTAAAAATAGTTGAAAATATACAGTAGCTTTAAATCTAAAATAAAAATAGATAAAACATGTCATGACAACTTTAGTATAAACACTACGACAACTATTGTATAAACATCATGGTAATTTTTGGTAAAAAAAATATCAAACATATCAACATGGGATCTAGTTTTAAAGATCTCGTCGAGACGAATTTAATTGATGAAAAAAGTTTTTTAATTGGATTTCTTAATTAGAGGATAAAAAAATAAACCAAAAACCAAAAATATTTTCATTGATTGCCATCTGTTTTGACGTGATAAAATAAATAATAATGAAGACGTTTGGGTCATGTTGCTTCGTGCCACACGTGTGAGCGTTAATATTTATTTTAAAAAGACACCTTAGTACAGCGAGATAGCTCAGGTGTCATATATCGAGCACCAAACAACTTTCCATTTTCAACCATTTTTGTCTGATCCAATTAGTGCGTGCTACTAGGCTAGCACCGCTTTCCAATTTGTTCTACTTCATACAGGCTGGGACCTGGGAGTGCAACTTGAGTATTTTTAACAACAGTCCAACTTCAATTTGGTTTGCCCAAAACACACATGGCGGTCGTTAGTATATTAACATTTGCCACGGCAGACACGACGGGGAGATGCGTCCTGTCCCCGTACGACACATTACGCTCCAAATCTGAAGTACGAATACACCCATCTAATTGGAAATTTTGAGACGAGCAACAGCTATCACACCCGGATGCAGACAAGCCCTTGAACGCCGCGAAGTAGCGTCCCGGTAGACGCCAATCCCACGGTCTTCGAACACGTCGACGAGCCGTGCTGCCGTGCAGGAACAGCTGGGCTCCTCGCCGTACTTATCGAAACGGCCAATGGCAGATCACATGGTGGCGGTTGGGGCCGTATCGCTACGAGACGATGGGGATGACGGCGGCGCCGCACCGTGCCTCGACGCGGTCGTAGGCGCTTATCGCCTTCCATGGAACTTCGTGCATCGTGATCCCAGCTCACGATCCTGTGTAACCAGGGGAGAATATCACAAGAAACCAAAATGCGGCGGAAACAACACGAAAATGATGTTTTAAAGTTTAAAAAATCTTGATAAAATATCGGATGTTCAAAAATTCAAGTTCAAACACATTTTGCTGTCTTTGTTTTCATATCTTGCATCTCTTGATTTCTTGCATATCAATAGACATCCGAAAATCCATTTATGAGCCGATGCTCATTTGCATCCTTACCGAGTAAAAAAAAAATCAAAAATTCAAAAAATTACAAGAAATTAGGTGATAGACAATTTGATGCGTAAGGTTTGCTCCAAATTTTATACAATATGAATATCTGAGCAGCTCTTGGTAAAAAAGACAAATTCAAGATCTCTAAAATGTTTATTGTACATGCACCGTTTTGAGTCAATTTGTCTTTTTGCCGAGAGCTGCTCAGATGTTCAAATGATACAAAAATTGAAGCGGACTTCATGCACCAAATTATCTATCAACCAAAAAAATATTTGGAATATTTTGAAATTTCATAGTATTAATTTTGAGTTTTTTACTAAACGGATGCAGATGAGCTTGGACACCGAACGCCGCACTCTAGAACATCTCCCTTTTAATATTCCATTTCTTTTTTTACTTCTAAGGGCATTTTTATTGGCAACTCATAAATTTTCTCCTGCATCCGTCTGTGGACAGAGGGCATCAGTCCATGGACATGGATGCGGGAAGACGACATTCAACGCTAGCCACATATATTTTTACAACAAATCGAAATTCACACAAATACGGCGGATTTGATGCAAGCATGACAAGTTGCATACGAACACAATGGATTTCATTACATTTTGAATATTTAAAAGAAAACAAGACTCATCCCTAAACCTATCCTAGGGCGGCATTGCTCGACGTCCAAGCCCGTGTCGTCCTTCATCCGTCGTCTTCATGAACATCGACGATAAGACCGATGAAGTGAAGGTGTAGTCTCCAGCAAGGAAGAATAGAATACAGGAGACGGACTGGCCCACCTGGGACACCAGGACCTACCGCCTCCCGTGTCATACTCGTCCTTGGAGAAGTTCGTGCCCTGTCCGTCGCCCATGGACATGAGGTCCACGAGGGAAATGGTGGCTCTGTTGGTGAACGTCGCATGGGAAACAAAAAATTTCCTACACGCACGAAGACCTATCATGGTGATGTCCATCTACGAGGGGGATTCGAATCTACGTACCCTTGTAGATCGCACAGCAGAAGCGTTAATAAACGCGGTTGATGTAGTGGAACGTCCTCACATCCCTCGATCCGCCCCGCGAACCGTCCCGCGATCCCACGATCCGCTCCGATCTAGTGCCGAACGGACAACACCTCCGCGTTCAGCACACGTACAGCTCGACGATGATCTCGGCCTTCTTGATCCAGCAAGAGAGACGGAGAGGTAGATGAGTTCTCCGGCAGCGTGACGGCGCTCCGGAGGTTGGTGGTGATCTAATCTCAGCAGGGCTCCGCCCGAGCTCCGCAGAAACACGATCTAGAGGAAAAACCGTGGAGGTATGTGGTCGGGCTGCCGTGGCAAAGTTGTCTCAAATCAGCCCTAATACCTCCGTATATATAGGTGGGAGGGGAGGGGCCTTGCCTTGAGGCTCAAAGAGCCCCAAGGGGGTCGGCCGAAGGGTGGGGTGTCACGCCCAAGATGCGACCCTATCCTCAATTTGGCACGAGGGCCTCGTCAGGGATAGAAGCGCATCTCGTCGTGTCGCAAGAATGGATATCGTCACAAGTACATGTACTGAAAATAAGAGATATATATAGAGTTGGCTTACACTCGCCACAAGTTACATCAGAGTCACATCAGTACATTGCATAGTCATCAAGAGTAAGAGCAGGGTCCGACTACGGACGAAAACAAACGACAAAAGAAGAACGACGTCCATCCTTGCTATCCCAGGCTGCCGGCCTGGAACCCATCCTAGATCGATGAAGAAGAAGAAGAAGAAGAAGAAGAAGAAGCAGCAGCTCCAAATGAACAATCAACGCGCTCGCGTCAAGTAACCATTACCTATACCTACAAATGGTGTTGTAGTAATCTGTGAACCACAAGGGACTCAACAATCTCATTTCCAAAGGTATCAAGACTAGCAAAGCTTAATGGGTGAGGCATGGTTAAGTGGTGAGGTTGCAGCAACGGCTAAGCATATATTTGGTGGCTAACTTACGAGTACAAGAAACAAGAGGGGGAAGATCTACGCATAACGGACGTGAACTACTGATGATCAAATGAATGATCCTGAACACCTACCTACGTCAGGCATAACCCCACCGTGTCCTCGATCGGAGAAGGAACTCACGAAAGAGACAGTCACGGTTAAGCACACAGTTGGCATATTTCTAACTAAGTTAACTTCAAGTTATCTAGAACCAGTGTTAAACAAAGCTTCCACGTTGCCACATAACCGCGGGCACGGCTTTCCGAAAAGATTTAACCCTGCAGGGGTGCTCCAACTAGTCCATCACAAATTACCACAAGCCGCATAGAAATCCTCAATCATGAAGCTCGCGATCTCGTCGGATTCCCTAGTGGAAAACCTCAACTCTGAGATTACCCAAAGCATCACCGGAATCCCGATGCACAAGATATCTCGTCAAAGGTAAAACTAATTCAGCAACGCCACCCGGTGTGTCGACGAACCCGATAGGAGCCGCATATCTCGTTCTCAGGACACACCGTCTATGCAAAGTGGACGGGAACCAAACCTCGAGTTGACCCGTGGTGGCACCGCCGACTGCTAGGTGGGTGGACCAACACTCATGAGGAGCACTGGCCCGGGGTTGATTAAATTTCCTCGGGTTAATTACTCCCTATGCAGTTCATTAGTTATTAGGAAAATGTAGTACCAAAGTTGGGCCTTGCCAGACCAGCTTTAATCTAAAACGAATTATCAAGGGGGTCCCCATAACAACCCCGATCGTGTTAGGAGCGCTCGTTTATGGAACATAACACCGGTAGCCGAAACTAAGGGGGCAAAGGTGGAACAAAACACCAGGCTAGAAAGGCCGAGCCTTCCACCTTTTACCAAGTATATAGGTGCATTAAATTAAATAGCATTAATATGGTGATATGACAAGGAACCCATGTTATCACATGGAAGCAACTGCACCTGCAACTAGCAACGCTATCAACAGGATTAAGCAAGCAGTAACATAGCCAATCAGTGGTTTGCTAGGTCGAACAGATTGAAGGTTAACATGGCATTGTTGAGAGGCTGATATTTAACAAGTGGTAGGCAACGAGACACAATCGATAGCATCGAAATAACTAACATGGCAATGATAGTAATGGTATCTAGGGAAATGATCATCTTGCCTGAGATACCGCTTGGAAGAAGAACATCTCGGAGTAGTCGGCAAACCAACGTAGTCGAACGGTCCTCACATTCCGACACGCTTGCGGAACTCTATCGAGACGGGCAAACCAGAAACAAACATCAACACAAGTATTCACCACACGATGCACAACATGATGCATAACCTACTATGATGCATGATCAGTTCATTGATGCAAGGGATGGCGTGGCAATTCACCTCACGCAAACACTACACATTAAGTGAAGCTCGATATGCAATGGGTTGCATATCGACGAAAATCCACGTTTAATTATTTAATTCACTCCCGTTAATTATGACGGCAATATTACATTGTGGTTATCATGGCAAGGGTGAAGCGATGATCCTACAAGTCAACCTAGTCGGTTACCACGCGAAACATAGATCGGAGCTACGGCACATGAGACATGCAACACAATATATATATGCCATGAATGCGTCATGCATGCGAGTTCAAACATCGCGGGCAAGAAGAGAAATAAACAGGTGTCGCCACGGCGAGCGAGAGGAAACCATGGCGGCAAATCGGAAACGATGCCACGGCAACGTTTCTATCCCGATAACTCAACGGGGTATCGGTGACAACTAATAGGGAGCGCGTGCGGGAACGCTAAATAAAGATGGGGTGATCGCGACTACCGGGTTCCCATGTGTCGAGGGCACGACGAAAAGGAAGACAACATGCACGGGCAAACAAACGGTGCATACATACGGTGCATACATGCATTCAACTTGTTCAACACATACATTCGTACATCACTAGCACACGGTACACGAAATGACCCATCGGTATACCTTTGAAGCGTGCATAACGGAGCGGATTGGTTCGTAGCGGACGTCGTGGATGTCGTGGAAGTAGTCGTACACGCGCCAGTAGTTGAAGTAGTGGTACACGGTCTCGTCGATGGTAATCGTTCGCTCGGCGTCGTGGTTCTCAGGTCTTCGGCGTCGGTAGTCGTTCACGAATCCGTAGATGTCCGGGGTCGCCGGGGCGTCGTGGTACTCGCGGCGAACTTGTTGGTTCCACGACGGAGGGGAGCGGCGCACGCGGCAACGGCAGGCGACACAACGGCAACAAGCGTCGACGATGGCAGCAAGCAACAAGGCATCTACAAGCAGCTACAAATAACAACTAACAATCTAGCCTATCAACTACACCTAACAGCAAGCAAGCAGCGAAGTAAGCTAGCAGGCAACATCTACAGAACAGCACGAACAACAAGGCTTGGCAGCAACATCTAGCGGCAGGCAGCAACAAGCAGCACCAACGGCACACGGCAGCGGCGTGCTAGCTCGGCAAGAGGAGGCCGGGAACGTGGAGCAGGCGGCTCCGCAAGGGAACGGGCGGCCACCGGCGGCTGCGGCGAGTTCGGGGATGGAGGAGGCGAGCACGACGGGGCGGTGCAACTCGGGCAGGGGAGCTGCCCCACGGCTCGAGCGAGGGAGAGACTAGGCAGGCGAGCTCGGCTCGGCAGGGAACCTCCGACGGGCTTGGCGCGCGGAGTACGACGAGCACGGCGGATTAGGCGGCGACCGGGAGGCCGGCGAGGACGACCAGGGGGCGAGGCCGGCGGGGCGAGAAGCTCGTGCCTGGGGGGAGCCGGGGCGACGGCAGGAACTCTCCTCGCAGCAGACGGCGGGCGGCGGCGCGCTCGGGTCGAGGGGGCGACCATCGGCGATGGGAGGCGCAGGGTGGAGCAGGCGGCGCTGGGCGGCGACCACCGGAGGCCAGGGCGGCGCGGGCGACGGCAGAGCAGCGCAGCGACGCGACAAGGAGGGCTAGGGCGCAGGGGCGCTGGGGCAGCGAGGCGCGGGCTGGCGGCGCGGCCATGACGGGGCGACGGGATCGAGGCGCAGGAGAGGAGGCGAGGAGAAGGGGGCTGCGGCTCGGGGAGATGACGACGCTGGGACTGAAGGAAGACGGGCTAGGTCACGGGAGGGGAGGCTGGGCCTTGGGCCTTGGCCGGCTGGGCCTTGGCCTGGGGTCCTCCTCTCTCTATTTGTTTTTATTTTTTTAAAATCCCTTTTTTTTCTTCAAACAGAAATTTGAAAATAAGGAAAGGCTTTTAACAAAATAAAAAAAATGTTTCACTCCTTTGAAAATTATACCCCAACTCTAAAATAGCTTGGGCATTTTTAAACAAATAAAATGGAACCCTTTTAAGAATTAAAATAAAACCCTTTTTAAAGAATTAAAAAAATTCAAAACCCTTTTTAAAGAATTAAAATAAAACTCTTTATTTAAATAATAAATAAAGCCTTTTTAAAGAAAAAATAAAATGGGAGGGTTTTAAAATAAAACAAACGGAGAAATAAAATAAAAACCTAAGGATTGCCCCTACATTTAATAAAAGGACTTCTATTGAAAAGAAGAAGACGCACCCTTTTAAATAGGGGTTTTAAACGAAGACTTTGGCAAAACCACAAAAAAAACGAAATGAGAGAGGAGAGAAGGGGAGAAGGTTTAGGTCGGCGGTGCAACGGGGTTTAGCGGTGGCTCTCGCGCACCCTCTCTCAACGCTCCAATAAAACAACGCCACTCACAAGGCACTAACACCCAACAACACGGCAACAAACAACACCGGCAAAACACAGTTGACGTGACGCCATGCATGCGATGATGCAAACTACATGATGATGCAACAAACGAAAAATAACCACACGACGGAAAAGGAAAGAAAGGGGGATCTTCTGGAACGTCGGCATCGGGCTGTCACAACTCTCCTACACTACAAGAAGATCTCGCCCTGAGATCCAAGAATGAAAGGGGGGAGAGGATGAGAAAAGCAAAAGGTAAAACTTAGTCGCTTCTTGAAAAACGAGTGAAACCAACGATCCTTGAAGGTTTCAAGGAGATGAGGAATGATATGAGAAACAAGCAAGAATTCACGGAAAATTTCGGCAACACTTCGGTAGGAAAAAGGGACAAAAAATTCGATAAGAAGAGAGAATTAGACAATATTCATAACAAACAACTAAATAGAGCAAGGGAACACCATGATCTTGGTAGAACATCAAGATTGACCCAAAAGAGCAATAACACAAGGGCTCCGGACCAAGAGAATATGAACTAGCTCATACGGAAGAAGAGAATGAAGAAAAGAATGACAACTATCATCACAATAGAATTGAAGAGCCTCCGGATAGAGAATTGACAGAGTAGTTGGAAAACCAACAACGAAAGAACAAGATAGTAGTGGGCTTATGAAAATCATCTCAACAAATATGAGGTGACAAACAACCACTAAAAGAAACAAGGATAGATTGGGAGTAACAAGAAATCAAAACTTCTTACACCAAGAGGATACATCGAGAACTTGGATTAATGACAAGCACCATGATAGCAACAATCCATAGAAAAGCTTTAGGTGAAATCCAAACCAAGATAGCTCAATGAAGAAATCATGGTTGAAAATATCTCATGATCATAGAATTGGTGGGTTTAATTATCTCATTCTTGAAAGGAAAACTCTTCGAGGCTCCTACACTAACAAGAATGCTATAATACCACCTCAAATGATAACGGAACAACAAATGAACTGAAAATGGAAGAGAAAGAATACTTGAGGTTCTCCAACAAGAATCTTGAAGAAGACTTGAGAATGAATTGAAACCTTGATGAATCACCATGAAGGACCTCCGTATACAAATGAATGATGCAACAATATCAAGGTAGAAATGAATAAGATTAAAGGCCTTGCAATGATTTAGATGAAGCCTCACAAAGAGATATTTAAAAGAACTTGGAACTTCGGAAAAAGATAAGCACACGAGAAAAGAATTGAACCCATGAGCCACTCCGGAAGAAGAATTCAGATCTCATGGAAGAAGGAAGAACAAGAATAAGAATTATATTCTTCTTATCCTTCATCAAGTTAAATTGATGACAAGCAACGGATCTAGCGTACCACTTATTCTTCTTGAAATGACTAAGGAGAAATATAAGCACAAACTAGAAGAAATCTTGAAAGAGGCACCGGTGAGAATTGAAATGAATGAGGCAACCATGAATGACTGGAGATACATGAGAATGAAGAGATCTTGAGCCACCTAACAGACAACTTGAATAAGGCACCGGAATAATCAAGAGACGAATGAAGAGGCAACAATTGAGAAGAGTTGAGGACGAAAGCTGAAAGCTAAGAACGAAGAATCTTCTAAAATGATGGCCTTAGGAGGAACGAGAAATAAAAACAACTTAGAGAAGCACCGGATAGCACGAAAGGGATTACTCATAATTGACAACAAGTTAGAGGATACACGAAGCTGAGATGACAGTCTTCACAAGAATGGAACAAGACTGAGAGAAACACTCCTTCGAATTTGCAAGCTGAGAATGATGACGAGAACAACACCCAGAATTAATGAGACACTCCGGAATAAAGAAGAATGAAATGTTGAGCCAAATAAGAGAATTAATTCAAATTGGTCTTGAAGAAGGAGTATGACTGATGAAATCCATACTTACGTCATAGCTGAAAAGAATTAATGAACTCTGGGAAACGATTAAAAGAGCCAGGAAAGATCCTGGGAAAGAACGTGTGGGTTATGGGCCCACTCAAAGAAAATCACCGTTGAAACAATTGCTAGAACGAGAGATATTGCACCGGAATAAGAAAACTAGATGAGGTTAGCACCCCGAAATAATTAAAAGAATTGAAAACGACAAAATACTGAAATATCCTTAACACTCCGGATAGAAAGAAAGAGGAATGAATAACAAGATAGGCTCATAAGAATTCCCAACATAGGAAAGAATTTAATGTTTGAAATGGATATGATGACCCTGGATAACTGAATTAAATTCACCGGTAAGGATGACAAGAATGAACAAAGATGAACATGAAGCTCCTGAGAATCTTCACAACGAATCACCGGCTACGAAAGGAAGACGAGATAGCGGAAGCACAATGAAAAGAAACTCCTGGATGAAAATTGAATCACTGAGAAAAAGGGCGGGAGGGTGGGAAAAACAAAGACAACATGGGACAGATGAGATGAACTCCGGAATAAAGAGAGAATGATCTTGCAAAATTGGAGAGGATTGGATTCAGTTGCAGAGAAGCACACCGGTTGAATGGAATTGATACGATGACTCCGGTTGATGAGAATTGATATGACAATTGAACGAACAAAAGAATTAATACTCTCATAAAAAATATGAGAACACCACTTAGGAAAGATCTGAAATCACCACTTGACATCGAAGCAACTTGAATTACCATATTCAACAAAACAAAGGATGAGGCTTATGAAAGAAGCCAGAACAAACTCATGAGAAAGATTTTCGTTCGATATTTTCGTGGACAGGATCGCACGGGCACGATTTACAGTAGCCATCAAGTGCAAGGCAGTGCACCCGACATACGAAGCGTCCCCGAGTCGTAGCAAGCTACAAGGACTCTTTAAGACACAACGTGTACCGCTGTAAGTCGACCGTGAACAAACGAATCCACTAAATGTCGAACCCCAACCTAACATCAAGAATTTGTTGGAAGATTGTCCTATAAGCAACTACTTGAATTCCCACCTATGAATTTCCGAAATATCTGGTCATGCAATCTGGTACACGGATACAAGGAGTAATAATCACACAACTCCTATACTAACCCGTCACCTGTATCACATCCGTCAACACACGACCAGAATCTCGGACCTTCATCTACAACAGACCCTCGTGATCACAACGATACAAAGTATGACAGTACTCCCGAACAATCTGCACCAGTACTGGGGACATCGGGGTTATCTCGCCACTACTAGTAGAGTAAATTATTACGTCAAGATTCCTCACCAGAGCATAGAGGAGGAGAAAAAATAATCCTACTCTCCGATATATAACTAAGACTCAAATAGTTTTTCACTAGACTCGACTCGGCCAAGTTCGATCAATCAAGGGGGCTCCTAGGTCGGTACGGCTCTGATACGAACTTGTCACGCCCAAGATGTGACCCTATCCTCAATTTGGCACGAGGGCCTCGTCAGGGATAGAAGCGCATCTCGTCGTGTCGCAAGAATGGATATCATCACAAGTACATGTACTGAAAAGAGGAGATATATATAGAGTTGGCTTACACTCGCCACAAGTTACATCAGAGTCACATCAGTACATTGCATAGTCATCACGAGTAAGAGCAGGGTCCGACTACGGACGAAAACAAACGACAAAAGAAGAACGACGTCCATCCTTGCTATCCTAGGCTGCCGCCCTGGAACCCATCCTAGATCAATGAAGAAGAAGAAGAAGAAGAAGAAGAAGCAGCTCCAAATGAACAATCAACACACTCGCGTCAAGTAACCTTTACCTATACCCCCAAATGATGTTGTAGTAATCTGTGAGCCACAGGGGACTCAGCAATCTCATTTCCAAAGGTATCAAGACTAGCAAAGCTTAATGGGTGAGGCATGGTTAAGTGGTGAGGTTGCAGCAGCGGCTAAGCATATATTTGGTGGCTAACTTACGAGTACAAGAAACAAGAGGGGGAAGATCTACGCATAACGGACGTGAACTACTGATGATCAAACGAATGATCCTGAACACCTACCTACGTCAGGCATAACCCCACCGTGTCCTCGATCGGAGAAGGAACTCACGAAAGAGACAGTCACGGTTACGCACACAGTTGGCACATTTTTAATTAAGTTAACTTCAAGTTATCTAGAACCAGTGTTAAATAAAGCTTCCACGTTGCCACATAACCGCGGGCACGGCTTTCTGAAAAGATTTAACCCTGCAGGGGTGCTCCAACTAGTCCATCACAAATTACCACAAGCCGCATAGAAATCCTCAATCACGAAGCTCGCGATCTCGTCGGATTCCCTAGTGGAAAACCTCAACTCTGAGATTACCCAAAGCATCACCGGAATCCCGATGCACAAGATATCTCGTCAAAGGTAAAACTAATTCAGCAAAGCCACCCAGTGTGTCGACGAACCCGATAGGAGCCGTGTATGTCGTTCTCAGGACACACCGTCTATGCAAAGTGGACGGGAACCAAACCTCGAGTTGCCCCGTGGTGGCACCGCCGAATGCTAGGTGGGTGGACCAACACTCGTGAGGAGCACTGGCCCAGGGGTTGATTAAATTTCCTCGGGTTAATTACTCCCTATGTAGTTCATTAGTTATTAGGCAAATGTAGTACCAAAGTTGGGTTTTGCCAGACCAGCTTTAATCTAAAACGAATTATCAAGGGGGTCCCCATAACAACCCCGATCGTGTTAGGAGCGCTCGTTTATGGAACATAACCCCGGTAGCCGAAACTAAGGGGGCAAAGGTGGGACAAAACACCAGGCTAGAAAGGCCGAGCCTTCCACCTTTTACCAAGTATATAGGTGCATTAAATTAAATAGCATTAATATGGTGATATGACAAGGAACCCATGTTATCACATGGAAGTAACTGCACCTGCAACTAGCAACGCTATCAACAGGATTAAGCAAGCAGTAACATAGCCAATCAGTGGTTTGCTAGGCCGAACAGATTGAAGGTTAACATGGCATTGTTGAGAGGCTGATATTTAACAAGTGGTAGGCAACGAGACACAATCGATAGCATCGAAATAACTAGCATGGCAATGATAGTAATGGTGTCTGGGGAAATGATCATCTTGCCTGAGATCCCGCTTGGAAGAAGAACAACTCGGAGTAGTCGGCAAACCAACGTAGTCGAACGGTCCTCACATTCCGACACGCTTGCGGAACTCTATCGAGACGGGCAAGCCGGAAACAAACATCAACACAAGTATTCACCACACGATGCACAACATGATGCATAACCTACTATGATGCATGATCAGTTCATTGATGCAAGGGATGGCATGGCAATTCACCTCACGCAAACACTACACATTAAGTGAAGCTCGATATGCAACGGGTTGCATATCGACGAAACTCCACGTTTAATTATTTAATTCACTCCCGTTAATTATCACGGCAATATTACATTGTGGTTATCATGGCAAGGGTGAAGCGATGATCCTACAAGTCATCCTAGTCGGTTACCATGCGAAACATAGATCGGAGCTATGGCACATGAGACATGCAACACAATATATATATGCCATGAATGCGTCATGCATGCGAGTTAAAACATCACGGGCAAGAAGAGAAATAAACAGGTGTCGCCACGGCGAGCGAGAGGAAACCATGGCGGCAAATCGGAAACGATGCCACGGCAACGTTCCTATCCCGATAACTCAACGGGGTATCGGTGACAACGAATAGGGAGCGCGTGCGGGAACGCTAAATAAAGATGGGGTGATCCCGACTACCGGGTTCCCATGTGTCGAGGGCATGACGAAAAGGAAGACAACGTGCACGGGCAAACAAACGGTGCATACATACGGTGCATACATGCATTCAACTTGTTCAACACATACATTCGTACATCACTAGCACACGGTACACGACATGACCCATCGGTATACCTTTGAAGCGTGCATAACGGAGCGGATCGGTTCGTAGCAGACGTCGTGGACATCGTGGAAGTAGTCGTACACGCGCCGGTAGTTGAAGTAGTGGTATACGGTCTCATCGACGGTAGTCGTTCGCTCGGCGTCGTGGTTCTCAGGTCTTCGGCGTCGGTAGTCGTTCACGAATCCGTAGATGTCCGGGGTCGTCGGGGCGTCGTGGTACTCGCGGCGAACTTGTTGGTTCCACGATGGAGGGGAGCGGCGCACGCGGCAACGGCAGGCGACACAACGGCAACGAGCGTCGACGATGGCAGCAAGCAACAAGGCATCTACAAGCAGCTACAAATAGCAACTAACAATCTAGCCTATCAACTACACCTAACAGCAAGCAAGCAGCAAAGTAAGCTAGCAGGCAACATCTACAGAACATCACGAACAACAAGGCTTGGCAGCAACATCTAGCGGCAGGCAGCAGCAAGCAGCAGCAACGGCACACGGCAGCGGCGTGCTAGCTCGGCAAGAGGAGGCCGGGAAGGTGGAGCAGGCGGCTCCGCAAGGGAACGGGCGGCCACCGGCGGCTGCGGCGAGCTCGGGGATGGAGGAGGCGAGCACGACGGGGCGGTGCAACTCGGGCAGGGGAGCTGCCCCACGGCTCGAGCGAGGGAGAGACTAGGCAGGCGAGCTCGGTCGGCAGGGAACCTCCGGCGGGCTTGGCGCGCGGAGTACGACGAGCACGGCGGACTGGGCGGCGACCGGGAGGCCGGCGAGGACGACCAGGGGGCGAGGCCGGCGGGGCGAGGAGCTCGTGCCTGGGGGAGCAGGGGCGACGGCAGGAACTCTCCTCGCAGCAGACGGCGGGCGGCGGCGCGCTCGGGTCGAGGGGGCGACCACCAGCGATGGGAGGCGCAGGGTGGAGCAGGCGGCGCTGGGCGGCGACCACCGGAGGCCAGGGGCGGCGCGGGCGACGGCAGAGCAGCGCGGCGACGCGACAAGGAGGGCTAGGGCGCAGGGGCGCTGGGGCGGCGAGGCGCGGGCTGGCAGCGCGGCCATGACGGGGCGACGGGATCGAGGCGCAGGAGAGGAGGCGAGGAGAAGGGGGCTGCGGCTCGGGGAGATGACGGCGCTGGGACGGAAGGAAGACGGGCTAGGTCACGGGAGGGGAGGCTGGGCCTTGGGCCTTGGCCGGCTGGGCCTTGGCCTGGGGTCCTCCTCTCTCTATTTTCTTTTTCTTTTTTTAAAATCCCCTTTTTTTTCTTCAAACAGAAATTTGAAAATAAGGAAAGGCTTTTAACAAAATAAAAAAAAGTTTCACTCCTTTGAAAATTATACCCCAACTCTAAAATAGCTTGGGCATTTTTAAACAAATAAAATGGAACCCTTTTAAGAATTAAAATAAAACCCTTTTTAAAGAATTAAAAAAAATTCAAAACCCTTTTTAAAGAATTAAAATAAAAATCTTTATTTAAAGAATAAATAAAGCCTTTTAAAAGAGAAAATAAAATGGGAGGGTTTTAAAATAAAACCAACGGAGAAATAAAATAAAAACCTAAGGATTGCCCCTACATTTAATAAAAGGACTTTTATTGAAAAGAAGAAGACGCACCCTTTTAAATAGGGGTTTTAAACGAAGACTTTGGCAAAACCACAAAAAAAACGAAATGAGAGAGGAGAGACGGGGAGAAGGTTTAGGTCGGCGGTGCAACGGGGTTTAGCGGTGGCTCTCGCGCACCCTCTCTCAACGCTCCAATAAAACAACGCCACTCACAAGGCACTAACACCCAACAACACGGCAACAAACAACACCGGCAAAACACAGTTGACGTGACGCCATGCATGATGCGATGATGCACACTATATGACGATGCAACAAACGAAAAATAACCACACGACGGAAACGGAAAGAACGGGGGATCTTTTGGAACGTCGGCATCATGCTGTCACAGGGGGGGAGGAGGATTCCTCCTCCAATCCTAGTCCAACTAGGATTGGAAGGTGGAGTCCTTCCCTTCCTTCCCACTTTCCTTTTTTTCTCTTTGATTTTCTTTTATCCTGCGCAGGGGCCTTCTTGGGCTTGCCCACCAGACCACTAAGGGCTGGTGCGGCACCCCTAAGGTCTATGGTCTTCCCCGGGGTGGGCTGCCCCCCCCCCCCCCCCCGGTGAACACCCGGAACCCATTCGTCACTCCCGGTACATTCCCGGTAATTTTGAAAACTTTCCGGTAATCAAATAAGGTCAACCTATATATCAATCTTCGTCTCGGACCATTCCGGAAACTCTCGTCACGTCCGTGATCTCATCCGGGACTCCGAACAACATTTGGTAACCAACCATATAACTCAAATAGACATAAAACAACGTCGAACCTTAAGTGTGCAGACCGTGCGGGTTCGAGAACTATGTAGACATGACCCGAGGGACTCCTCGGTCAATATCCAATAGCGGGACTTGGATGCCCATATTGGATCCTACATATTCTACGAAGATCTTATCGTTTGAACCTCAATGCCAAGGATTCATATAATCCCGTATGTCATTCCCTTTGTCCTTCGGTATGTTACTTGCCCGAGATTCGATCGTCAGTATCCGCATACCTATTTCAATCTTGTTTACCGGCAAGTCTCTTTACTCGTTCCGTAATACAAGATCCCGTAACTTACACTAAGTCACATTGCTTGCAAGGCTTGTGTGTGATGTTGTATTACCGAGTGGGCCCCGAGATACCTCTCCGTCACACGGAGTGACAAATCCCAGTCTTGATCCATACTAACTCAACAGACACCTTCGGAGATACCTGTAGAGCATGTTTATAGTCACCCAGTTACGTTGCGACGTTTGATACACACAAAGCATTCCTCTGGTGTCAGTGAGTTATATGATCTCATGGTCATAGGAATAAATACTTGACACGCAGAAAACAGTAGCAACAAAACGGCACGCTCAACATGCTACGTCTATTAGTTTGTGTCTAGTCCATCACATGATTCACCCAATGATGTGATCCAGTTATCAAGCAACAACACCTTGTACATAGTCAGAAGACCCTGACTATCCTTGATCAACTGGCTAGCCAACTAGAGGCTTGCTAGGGACAGTGTTTTGTCTATGTATCCGCACATGTATCTAAGCCTTCATTGAATACAATTATAGCATGGATAATAAACGATTATCTTGACACATGAATTATAATAATAACTTATTTATCATCGCCTCTAGGGCATAATTCCAACAGTCTCCCACTTGCACTAGATTCAATAATCTAGCCCTTACATCGCCATGCGAATTACATTGTAATAAATCTGGTGTTGATCATGCTTTGCCCATGGAAGAGGTTTAGTCAGCGGGTCTGCCACATTCAGATCCGTGTGCACTTTGCATACATTTACGTCCTCCCCTTCCACATAGTCGCGGATGAGGTTGAAGTGTCGTTTGATGTGTCTGGTCTTCTTGTGAAATCGTGGTTCCTTTGCTAAGGCAATGGCACCCGTGTTGTCACAAAACAGGGTTATTGGATTCAGTGCGCTCGGCACCACTCCAAGATCCGTCATGAACTGCTTCATCCAGACTCCCTCCTTAGCCGCCTCCGAGGCAGCCATGTACTCCGCTTCACATGTAGAATCTGCTACGATGCTTTGCTTGGAACTGCACCAGCTTACCGCACCCCCATTAAGAATAAATACGTATCCGGTCTGTGACTTAGAGTCGTCCGGATCTGTGTCAAAGCTTGCATCGATGTAACCTTTTACGACGAGCTCTTCGTCACCTCCATACACGAGAAACATCTCCTTAGTCCTTTTCAGGTACTTCAGGATATTCTTGACCGCCGTCCAGTGATCCACTCCTGGATTACTCTGGAACCTGCCTACCATACTTATGGCCAGGCTAACGTCCGGTCTAGTGCACAACATTGCATACATGATAGAACCTATGGCTGAAGCATAGGGAACGGTGCTCATATGCTCTCTATCTTTATCAGTTGCTGGGCAATGAATCTTACTCAATCTCGTACCTTGTAAAACTGGCAAGAACCCCTTCTTGGACTGTTCCATTTTGAACCTCTTCAAAACTTTATCAAGGTATGTACTTTGTGAAAGTCCTATCAGGCGTTTCGATCTTAATGCCTAGAATGTAAGCAGCTTCTTCTAGGTCCTTCATAGAGAAACTTTTATTCAAGTAATCCTTTATGCTCTCCGAAAACTCCACGTTGTTTTCAATCAGCAATATGTCATCCACATATAATATTAGAAACGCCACAGAGCTCCCACTCACTTTCTTGTAAATACAAGATTCTCCAACCACTTGTATAAACCCAAATGCTTTGATCACCTCATCAAAGCGTTTATTCCAACTCCGAGATGCTTGCACCAGTCCATAAATGGATCGCTGGAGCTTGCACACTTTGTTAGCATTTTTAGGATCGACAAAACCTTCGGGTTGTATCATATACAACTCTTCCTTAAGGAAACCGTTAAGGAACGCTGTTTTGACATCCATCTGCCAGATTTCATAATCGAAAAATGCAGCTAGTGCTAACATGATTCTGACGGACTTAAGCATCGCTACAGGTGAGAACGTCTCATCGTAGTTAACTCCTTGAACTTGTGAAAAACCCTTTGCCACAAGTCGAGCTTTATAAACGGTCATATTACCGTCAGCGTCCGTCTTCTTCTTAAAGATCCATTTGTTCTGAATAGCCTTGCGGCCTTCAGGTAGTACTTCCAAAGTCCACACTTTGTTTTCATACATAGATCCTATCTCGGACTTCATGGCCTCCAGTCATTTGTTGGAATCCGGGCCCACCATTGCTTCTTCATAATTCGCAGGCTCATTGTTGTCCAACAACATTATTGATAAGACGGGATTACCGTACCACTCTAGAGTAGCACGAGATCTCGTCGACCTGCGAGGTTAGACAGGAACTTGATCTGGAGTTTCATGATCATCATCATTAACTTCCTCCTCAACCGGCGTCGCAATGACAGGGGTTCCCCTTGTCCTGCGCCACCATCCAGAGGGATGAGAGGTTCGACAACCTCATCAAGTTCTATCTTCCTCCCACTCAATTCTCTCGAGAGAAACTCCTTCTCAAGAAAAGCTCCGTTCTTAGCAACAAACACTTCGCCCTTGGATTTGAGATAGAAGGTGTACCCTACTGTCTCCTTTGGGTAACCTATGAAGACGCACTTTTCTGCTTTGGGTTCCAGCTTTTCAGGCTGAAGCTTTTTGACATAAGCATCACATCCCCAAACTTTAAGAAATGACAACTTTGGTCTTTTGCCATACCATAGTTCGTATGGTGTCGTCTCAACGGATTTTGATGGTGCCCTATTTAAAGTGAATGCAGCTGTTTCTAATGCATAACCCAAAACGATAACGACAAATCGGTAAGAGACATCATAGATCGCACCATCTCTAATAAAGTATGATTACAACGTTCGAACACACCATTACGCTGTGGTGTTCCAGGCGGTGTCAACTGTGAAACAATTCCACATTGTCTTAAGTGAGGAGCAAACTCGAAACTCAGATATTCACCCCCACGATCAGACCGTAGGAACTTGATCTTCTTGTTACGATGATTTTCAACTTCACTCTGAAATTGCTTGAACTTTTCAAATGTTTCAGACTTGTGTTTCATCAAGTAGACATAACCATATCTACTCAAATCGTCAGTGAAGGTGAGAAAATAACGATATCCGCCGCGTGCCTCCACACTCATCGGACCACACACATCGGTATGTATGATTTCCAACAAATCACTTGCACGCTCCATTGTTCCGTAGAACGGAGTTTTAGTCATCTTGCCCAAGAGGCATGGTTCGCACGTGTCAAGTGAATCAAAGTCAAGTGACTCCAAAAGTCCATCTGTATGGAGTTTCTTCATGCGCTTTACACCAATATGACCTAATAGGCAGTGCCATAAAAACATGGCGCTATCATTGTTAACTCTAACTCTTTTGGTCTCAATGTTATGTATATGTGTATTATCACTATCAAGATTCAATATGAACAATCCTCTCACATTGGGTGCATGACCATAAAAGATATTACTCATAGAAATAGAACAACCATTATTCTCTGACTTAAACGAGTAACCATCTCGCAATAAACAAGATCCAGATATACTGTTCATGCTTAACGCAGGCACTAAATAACAATTATTTAAGTTCATAACTAATCCTGATGGTAACTGAAGTGAAACTGTGCCGACGGCGATTGCATCAACCTTGGAACCATTTCCCACGGGCATCGTCACTTCATCCTTCACTAGCCTTCGCTTATTCCGCAGTTCCTGTTTCGAGTTGCAAATATGAGCAACAGAACTGGTATCGAATACACAGGCACTACTACGAGAGCTGGTTAAGTACACATCAATAACATGTATATCAAATATACCTGATTTTTCTTTGGCTGCCTTCTTATCAGCCAGATACTTGGGGCAGTTGCACTTCCAGTGACCCATACCCTTGCAATAATAGCACTCCGTTTCAGGCCTAGGTCCAGCTTTGGGTTTCTTCGTCGGATTGGCAACAGGCTTGCCGCTCTTCTTCGAACTACCCTTCTTTCCTTTGCTGTTTCTCTTGAAACTAGTGGTCTTATTCACCATCAACACTTGATGCTCTTTACGGAGTTCTGACTCTACGACTTTCAGCATCGCGAACAACTCGCCGGGTGACTTGTTCATCCCTTGCATGTTGTAGTTCAACACAAAGCCCTTATAGCTTGGTGGCAGTGATTGAAGAATTCTGTCAGTGATAGCCTCTTGCGGGAGTTCAATCCCCAGCTCAGCTAGATGGTTTGAGTACCCAGACATTTTGAGCACATGTTCACTGATAGACGAATTCTCCTCCATCTTGCAAGCATAGAATTTATCGGAGGTCTCATACTTCTCGATCTGGGCGTTCTTCTGAAAGATAAACTTCAACTCCTGGAACATCTCATATGCTCCATGACGTTCAAAGCGACGTTGAAGTCCTGACTCTAAGCCATACAATACTGCACATTGAACTACCGAGTAGTCCTCCTTACGTGTTAACCAAGCGTTCTTAACATCTTGGTCAGTCGTAGCGGGTGGTTCATCTGCTAGCACAACATTAAGGACATAATCCTTCTTCGCAGCTTGCAGGAGCAACTTAAGATTACGAGCCTAGTCTACAAAGTTGCTTCCATCATCTTTCAACTTAGCTTTCTCTAGGAACGTATTAAAATTCAGGGTGACTGTCGCGTGAGCCATGATCTACAACACAAATATATTCAAAGTGGACTTAGACTATGTTCAAGATAATTAGAGTTTAACTTAATCAAATTGTTTACTAAACTCCCACTCAAAAAGTACATCTCTCTAGTCATTTGAGTGGTTCATGATCCAATTCCACTAGCTCAAGTCCGATCATCACGTGAGTTGAGGATAGTTTCAGTGGTAAGCATCCATATGCTAATCATATCGACCATATGATTCATGATCGACCTTTTGGTCTCATGTGTTCCGAGGCCATGTCTGCACATGCTAGGCTTGTCAAGCTTAACCCGAGTGTTCCGCGTGTGCAACTATTTTGCACCCGTTGTATGTGAACGTTGAGTCTATCACACCCGATCATCACGTGGTGTCTCGAAACGACGAACTGTAGCAATGGTGCACAGTCGGGGAGAACACAATTTCGTCTTGAAATTTTAGTGAGAGATCACCTCACAATGCTACCGTTGTTCTAACCAAAATAAGGTGCATAAAAGGATTAACATCACATGCAATTCATAAGTGACATGATATGGCCATCATCACGTGCTTCTTGATCTCCATCCCCAAAGCACCGGTACGATCTTCTTTTCACCGGCGCCACACCATGATCTCCATCAACGTGTCGCCATCGGGGTTGTCGTGCTACTCATGCTATTACTACTGAAGCTACATCCTAGCAATATACTAAACGCATCTGCAAGCACAAACATTAGTTTAAAGACAACCCTATGGCTCCTGTTGGTTGCCGTACCATCGGCGTGCAAGTCGATATTAACTATTACAACATGATCATCTCATACATCTAATATATCACATCACATCGTCGGCCATATCACATCACAAGCATACCCTGCAAAAACAAGTTAGACGTCCTCTAATTGTTGTTGCATGTTTTACGTGGTGACCATGGGTATCTAGTAGGATCGCATCTTACTTACGCAAACACCACAACGGAGATATTTGAATTGCTATTTAAGCTCATCCAAGGACCTCCTCGGTCAAATCCGATTCAACTAAAGTTGGAGAAACCATCACTCGCCAGTCATCTTTGAGCAACGGAGTTGCTCGTAGCGATGAAACCGGTCTATCGTAAGCGTACGAGTAATCTCGGTCCGAGCCGCTTCGATCCAACAATACCGCAGAATCAAGAAAAGACTAAGGAAGGAAGCAAATCGCACATCACCGCCCACAAAAACTTTTGTGTTCTACTCGAGATGACATCTATGCATTAACCTAGCTCATGATGCCACTGTTGGTGAACGTCGCATGGGAAACAAAAAATTTCCTACGCGCACGAAGACCTATCATGGTGATGTCCATCTACGAGGGGGATTTCAGATCTACGTACCCTTGTAGATCGCACAGCAGAAGCGTTAATAAACGCGGTTGATGTAGTGGAACGTCCTCACGTCCCTCGACCCGCCCCGCGAACTGTCCCACGAACTGTCCCGTGATCCGTTCCACGATCCGCTCCGATCTAGTGCCGAACGGACGGCATCTTCGCGTTCAGCACACATACAGCTCGACGATGATCTCGGCCTTCTTGATCCAGCAAGAGAGACGGATAGGTAGATGAGTTCTTTGGCAGCGACACGGCGTTCTGGAGGTTGGTTGTGATCTAATCTCAGCAGGGCTCCGCCCGAGCTCCGCAGAAACGCGATCTAGAGGAAAAATCGTGGAGGTATGTGGTCGTACTGCCGTGGCAAAGTTGTCTCAAATCAGCCCTAATACCTCCGTATATATAGGTGGGAGGGGGGGGGGCCTTGCCTTGAGGCTCAAGGAGCCCCAAGGGGGTCGGCTGAAGGGGGGGGGGGAGGAGGAATCCTCCTCCAATCCTAGTCCAACTAGGATTGGAAGGTGGAGTCCTTCCCTTCCTTCCCACTTCCCCCCTTTTTTTTCTCTTTGATTTTCTTTTATCCCACGCACGGGCCTTCTTGGGCTTGCACACCAGCCCACTAAGGGCTGGTGCGGCACCCCTAAGGCCTATGGGCTTCCCCGGGCTGGGCTGCCCCCCCGGTGAACATCCGGAACCCATTCGTCACTCCCGCTACATTCCCGGTAATTTAGAAAACTTTTCGGTAATCAAATGAGGTCAACCTATATATCAATCTTCATCTCCGGACCATTCCGGAAACCCTTGTGATGTCTGTGATCTCATCCGGGACTCCAAAAAAAATTCGGTAACCAACCATATAACTCAAATACGCATAAAACAACGCCGAACCTTAAGTGTGCAGACCCTGTGGGTTCGAGAACTATGTAGACATGACCCGAGGGACTCCTCAGTCAATATCCAATAGCGGGACCTGGATGCCCATATTGGATCCTACATATTCTATGAAGATCTTATCGTTTGAACCTCAGTGCCAAGGATTCATATAATCCCGTATGTCATTCCCTTTGTCCTTCGGTATGTTACTTGCCCGAGATTCGATCGTCAGTATCCGCATACCTATTTCAATCTCGTTTATGGGCGAGTCTCTTTACTCGTTCCGTAATACAAGATCCCGTAACTTACACTAAGTCACATTTCTTGCAAGGCTTGTGTGTGATGTTGTATTACCGAGCGGGCCCCGAGATACCTCTCCGTCACACGGAGTGACAAATCCTAGTCTTGATCCATACTAACTGAACGGACACCTTCGGAGATACCTGTAGAGCATCTTTATAGTCACCTAGTTACGTTGCAATGTTTGATACACACAAAGCATTCCTCCGGTGTCAGTGAGTTATATGAGCTCATGGTCATAGGAATAAATACTTGACACGCAGAAAACAGTAGCAACAAAATTACACGATCAACATGCTACGCCTATTAGTTGGGTCTAGTCCATCACATGATTCACCCAATGATGTCATCCAGTTATCAAGCAACAACACTTTGTACATAGTCAGAAGACCGTGACTATCCTTGATCAACTGTCTAGCCAACTAGAGGCTTGCTAGGGACAGTGTTTCGTCTATGTATCCAGACATGTATCTAAGTCTTCATTCAATACAATTATAGCATGGATAATAAACGATTATATTGACACAGGAATTATAATAATAACTTATTTATCATTGCCTCTAGGGCATAATTCCCACAGGCTCCTTGGTTCCCATCATCCCATCGGTACGCCTAATGGTTCGTCGATGGCCATAGGGGGCAGAACTGGCGTTGTTCTCCTCCATGATCGCGTGCAATTGTGCCTCCGCGACGGACGCTTCCCGACGAGCGATGGCTTGAGCGCGGATGTCACCATAAATGGCACGCTGCTCCGTTAGGAAATTCGGGTTCGTTGTTGCCATGGCCGCCAGAGCCTCGTGGCTCGCGCGCTCGCCATTGATCTGACCCAATGCGAGCCGATGTTGCTCCAGCACCCGCCCTGACATCGACGTACACGCCGACACAGGTTGCCACTCCACCATGACGTCATTGTAGTGCGCATGCGCATGCGCCATGGTGCAGCCGGAGTACACAAGAGGTGTGAGAGTCGGGGCGGTGTCACAAGAGGCACGATGGATCTGCCAAGCGGCGGCAAGGACGGCCACCTCTTGCTTCATATTTGGGGAAAGGTTGTCCCACATAGTGTCGGTGTTTACTCACGACATCAGCCATGGGTTGGCTAAACATGAGTGGTGGGAACCGAAGGGATACCGTCAGGCTCCGGGAATGGGGTTGGTACAAGCGAGGGGCGCACGATGTACCCAGGTTCAGCGCTCCCCATAGAGATAACACCCCTAGTCCTGCCGGAATGGTTGATGCACCAAAGGGATTACAATGTGCTCCTTGAGCTGTTCGATGGAGGTGGAAGAAGGAGCTGCCGGCTCGCATCTACCTCTCCTGTATGGGTCGTGTGTGAGCAATTGACCGACCCTCTACATGGAGGGGGATCGGGGGGTTTTATAGACGAACTCACCGACCTACAATAAGGATAAAGGTACAATGGAGGGACCCGCCTGGTAGCCTCGCCGGCTGGCCAGGGGGTCCAAAGTGGTCTTGTCTTGTCGCTGGAGGGGCCTGCCGGCTGCAATGTCCCATCTGGCAGTGGGACCTGCCGACTAGCCAATGGAGCTCTCGCGTAAGGCCGTCACACGACATGTGTAGTACGTCCAGCTCGTCTTGCAAGATTCGTCATGGGTCGCCAGTACGACCGTCTCCACTATTGCCACGCCAAGATTGGTAATGGAGTGGATGCTGACGGGCCGGTACTGTGCGGGTTTGACGGATCGGAGCCGGAGTAGGTCAGCGGCATGGCCGCTGACACTGCATTTGTCGTGCGCTCCAACCTTGTACCGGTGCTGACGCGTATTCACCTTTAATCGTAGAGTCATGTCATAGCCTAGGATCTGATGTGACTATAGCTCCCTGGCCGGCTAGCCGCCTCGCTAGCCGGCCTAGGAACGGCCGTCTCGCCCCTAGCCGACAGGCGCTTCCTAGAAATCCAGAGGGAGGTAGCCGTCTCACCCCTAGCCAACAAGCGATTCCTAGCCGGCCAGGAGGAGTTGGCCGTCTCGCCCCTAGCCGGCAGGGGCTTCTTAGTCAGCCAAGAGGATTCGGCCATATGGAGAGAGTTGCAGTTTCCCTTCAATCTTGAATGCAAAGGAGTAGGCTCGATGAGCCTACCCCGGGGCTATCACCCGTTAGTAGTCCCCAAAGTAGGGGAGGTCCACCGCCTCGGAGCGAAAGGCCTCGCCGGCTTGAGTTCCTTGCTGACGATCTTCTTAGGCCGCT
Source organism: Hordeum vulgare subsp. vulgare (assembly GCF_904849725.1). NCBI lineage: Eukaryota > Viridiplantae > Streptophyta > Magnoliopsida > Poales > Poaceae > Hordeum > Hordeum vulgare. Next base: position 391,771,531 of record NC_058523.1, on the reverse strand, counting down.
TGTAGGAGGAGGCGTCGGTTTGGAAGCCGGTTGGCTTCCAAGGGTCGCCTCGGCTTCGCCGCAAGTAGCGTTGCTGCGCCACGTGCCAGGCCCCGGTCCTGACGTGATGATTAATTGAATAGGTGACGGGACTAGGCCTGCGCCCTGGGTCCCGCTATGATGCCCCCTCGGCCCCCGTGCGAGCGGATCCTGTGCATATTGCTCTCCGACGGCTGGGCTCCGTGGGGCGTAAATGAGCCCGTAATAATCGGAGGAGGTGGGGATCATGCGCACCGGATCCCCACCCCACGATCTCTCGTGGGGGTTTAAATGGGGTGCGGGGGCGTCGAGGAGGCCATTCGCCCCCTTTTCGCCATGCACCAACGCCCCTTTCTTCCCTGAGCCAGAGAAAGAAGAGCACTGCTTCGCCTTCGCCGCAGCTCGAGCCATCGCCACGGGCCGCCACCAGGACCATCTTAGCATCCGCCGCCACCCACCATGACCAGCGGTGCCCCAAAGAAGGGGCAGTTCCGAGGTGCTTGGGTGGGCAGCGACATCTGCGACGGGAACATCGACGCGCTCCGCCACCGCCGCATGCTTCCTCCAGCAAACCTCGTGGCGGGGCGGGTGACCCCCGCCAAAGCGGCCCCGACCGTCGAGAAGGGTGAGGTGGTAGTGTTCGAAGAACACTTCTACCGTGGCTTCGGCCTTCCGACGAGTGACTTCTTCGCTCACTTCCTTACCTTCTTCGGCTTGCAGCGGCTTGCAGCCGCATCATCTGGCGCCCAACGCCATCCTCCAGCTAGCCGCCTTCATCGTCCTATGTGAAGGATTCATGGGGATCGAACCCCGCTTGGACATTTGGCGGAAGCTGTTCTTCTTCAAGAAGCAATCTGTGAAGATGGACAAGGCCGAGGCGGCGAAGCATACGGGCCCCAATCTGATGACCTCATGCGGCGCCACGCTGGTGCATCACTGGACGACGTCCGGCTTCCCTTAGATGCCGCTGCAAGATTCTGTCAAGATGTGGCAGAAGGGGTTCTTCTATGTGAAGAACGTCGACCCCTCCCACGACTACATCAATTTGCCCCCTTCGCCATCGCTTCGCCGATGTCGAAGTTGACCTGGAAGGCGACACTTCCGAAGCCGATTGTCGAGGTGGCGCAAATATGCGCTCACCTCGACTACTTGAAGATTCGGGGCCTTTTGGCCCGTGACCTGCTCGCCACCATGGTGTCACGCTGGGTCTTGTCTCTACAGCGACGACTGCATCTGATATGCAAGATGGGCGGCCGACACGACCCATGTCGGCTCTCCACCAAAAAATTTCGAGCCGGCGCGGTGGCCCGGAACGTGAACCTGATCTCCTCTACCAACATGGACGAGGGTGGAGAATGGGACTGGGGAATGGCCCCCTACGACCGAAACCATCCGGCTCTAGTGGTAAGTGCCTCCCCGGATCTACTTTTCTTATTTTGAATGTGATTTTCGCTTTCTGAGCCAGATTCCGACTCCACCCTCCAGATGTTCGAGCGCCTTCAAAACCTTCAGCCGCCGACGGCTGATGTGGAGGCGTCGGACCCAACGGAGATAGAGGACGAAGGGGTGATGGAGCCGCGGGTCTCCGGCTCCGCACATATGGGAGACGAGATGGAGTCAGAGGGCTCCGAGCCGCCTGGTGAGCACCTTAAGCCCTCTCTTCTTGATTGAACAGATGATGACGAGACGTCGCCTCCTGTGCACGGTGCAGCCTTCGGGGAGGACCAAGAAGACCTGGAAGAAGTCTCCAACCCTCCCCTGACGCGAGATCGTCGGAACGCCGGTGAGACGGTGGCGCAGGGCGAGGCGGCCCGGCAGAAGGGCAAGGGGGGCGCCGCTGCCAAGCCGGCTCCCAAGCGCGCCGCAACGGGACCTCCAGCCGGGGGCCAAGGCGGCGGCGCTCAGAAGCAGCGAGCCACTACTGGTAGGAGGCCCGTGCCCATCGTTGCCGGGTAAGAGATCATCATTACCCCTTTTTGGATTCTTGTGCGAAGGTCGATTTCTTATTGGTTTGCATTTGGTAGGGATGCCGAAGAGGTGGAGGAGGAAACTGCCTTCACCATCGAGCGAGCCGCCTACGGAGCTGCCGATGCTGCCAAGAAAGTGTTGGACGAGGAGTCCACCCTCCGCTGGGAGAAAGTGGCTCGAAAGGTGGCCGAAGGCCAACCTCAACCCAGCCGGTCCGAGAAGCCCTCCAAGGGAAAGCGATCGAAGGTAAGGCACGACCACGCCTCGCGGGCGCGCGTGGAGAATCCGGCCAGCGAGACGTCCCCGAACCGCACCAAGGGGGCCGGGACATCCAAGTCCGCCGAGCCGACACCCTCCACGCCAGTGGATCTCGATGTGATCCCCGACGCGCCTGAAGTTGATATAGACGACACACCGGAGATGACAATGGAGGCGCCGACGACGGCAAATCTACCTCCGGCTGCGGAGACGACACCGGCTGAAACGTCGAGGGAGCCAGCAGCAGGCCCACCACCCGGAGACGACACAATAGTGTTGGAAATATGCCCTAGAGGTAATGATAAATTGTTATTATTATATTTCCTTTTTAAAGATAATCGTTTATTATCCATGCTATAATTGTATTGAATGAAAACATAGATACATGTGTGGATACATAGATAAAACAATGTCCCTAGCAAGCCTCTAGTTGGCTAGCCAGTTGATCAATGATAGTCAAGGTTTTCTGACTATATGCAAGTGTTGTCACTTGATTATTGGATCACATCATTAGTAGAATCATGTGATGGACTAGACCCAAACTATGAACGTAGCATATTGATCGTGTCATTTTATTGCTATTGTTTTCTACGTGTCAAGTATTTGTTCCTATGACCATGAGATCATATAACTCACTGGCACCGGAGGAATACCTTGTTTGTATCAAACGTCACAACGTAACTGGGTGACTATAAAGGTGTCCTACAGGTATCTCCGAAGGTGTCCGTTGAGTTAGTATGGATCAAGACTGGGATTTGTCACTCCATGTGACGGAGAGGTATCTCGGGGCCCACTCGGTAATACAACATCCCACACAAGCCTTGCAAGCAATGTGACTAAGTGTAAGTCATGGGATCTTGTATTACAGAACGAGTAAAGAGACTTGCCGGTAACGAGATTGAAATAGGTATGCGGATACCGACGTTCAAATCTCGGGCAAGTAACATACCGAAGGACAAAGGGAATGACATACATGATTATATGAATCCTTGACACTGAGGTTCAACCAATAAGATCTTCGGAGAATATATAGGATCCAATATGGGCATCCAGGTCCCGCTATTGGATATTGACCGAGGAGTGCCTCGGGGCATGTCTACATAGTTCTCGAACCCGCAGGGTCTCCACACGTAAGGTTCGATGATGTTTTAGTATAGTTGAGTTATATGTGTGGTTACCGAATGTTTCTGGAGTCCTAGATGAGATCACGGATGTCACGAGGGTTTCCGGAATGGTCCGGAAATGAAGATTGATATATAGGATGGTTTCATTTGGCCACCGGAAAGTTTCGGGCAATTCCGACAGTGTATCAGGAGTGACGAATGGGAGTTCACCGGGAGGGGCCCACCCACCCGGGAGTGAGCCCAAGGCACTAGGGTGGCGCCACAAGTACTTAGTGGGATGGTGGAGTCAGTCCAAGGGGCCCATGGCGCCACATATGGAAATATCAAAGGAAAATAAAAGCAAAAGGGGAAAGAGGGAGGTGGGAAGGAAGAGGAGGACTCCTCCTTCCCAAACCGAATTGGAGGAAGAGTCCTCCTGCTCCCCTTGGCCCGCGTGCCTTGAGGGCTTGTCCCTCAAGGCTAGATCTCCCCCTCCCTCCTATATATAGTGGTATTTTAGGGCTGATTTGAGACACCTTTTTGCCACGTGCAACTCAACCCTAGACCACATAGTTTTACCTCTAGATCGGATTTCTGGAGCTCGGGCGGAGCTGTGCAGGAGTAGATCATCACCACCACCGGAGCGCCATCACGCTGCCGGAGAACTCATCTACTTCTCCGTCTTGCTTGCTGGATCAAGAAGGCTGAGATCATCGTCGAGCTGTACGTGTGCTGAACGCGGAGGTGCCGTCCGTTCGGCGCTAGATCGGAACGGATCGTTGGACGGATTGAGGAACGGTTCATGGGACGGTTCAAGGGACATGAAGATGTTCCACTACATCAACCGCGTTTCTTAATGCTTCCTGCTGTGCGATCTACAAGGGTACGTAGATCCAAATCTCCTCTCGTAGATGGAGATCACCATGATAGGTCTTCATGTGCGTAGGAAATTTTTTGTTTCCCATGCAACGTTCCCCAAAAAATAGTCGTGGCCAATCGCGGCCCGACCGCGCGAGGTGTCGGCCCCATCTTCGGGAGCCGACCCATGAAGACCTGGCGCGTGGCCAATGCCGAACGCGTAACTCTGCCCCCAGGTGATGAACTCAGCGGCATCCCGGCGCTAGTGGCAAAATTCTCTCGCAGCCATGAGAAGGTGTCGCATGCGGCCTTGTTGGCCAAATGTGACCTGGATCGCCTCGAGGACCGAACCGCCGTAAGTCCTCAAGCCTTTTCTTTTTCTTTTTCTCCGATTTGGTTTTTCTTCCTTGTTCTTGCGCCTGTGGGGGCGCGCCAGCGCACCCACTGGGTGTAGCCCCCGAGAATCTTGCCGGGCGAGAATTGACTGGGCTGAATCTCATTGTATTCTGCTTGTAGTTGCTTTTTAGTGGGGGTGCGCTAGCGCACCCACTGAGTGTAGCCCCCGAGAATCGGACCGACTGAGAGTTAGCTGGGCCGAATCTTATTCTTTGATTTGTTTGCCTTGTTCGTAGGAACTCCACGACGCCCAGGTGCAGGCATACAACGTGTTGCTGGCCCGGATCCAGAGGGCCGAAGGTCGAACCGGCGACCTTCAAAGCCGGCTGGACGCGGTCGTCTCGGAGCGAGATGCCCTGCGCGAGGCAGACAAGCAGCTCCACCTGCAGCTGGATCTTCTCCAAATGGAGAAGAAGGACCGCGAGGTGGCCCACCACACGGAGCTGGAACAACTGCGCGCCGCTCTCCAGGAAAAGGACTCCTCCCACACCACCGACCTGGAGCGCCTGAAAAAGGTCCATCTCGAGGAGACGGAGCGTAAGGACGCCGCCCTGAAGGAGAAGGAGGCCACCTTGACCGAGGTACACGCGCAACTGGTGAAGGAGACCGAGGCGGCCCAGGCCCTCCGGGGCGAGTTCACCTGCGTGCCTCAAGAGAGCATGGCACGGGATCGCGAAGCCCTAGAGGTGGTCCGTGAGACCGATATCCACTTCAAATGTAAGTCTCCTTTGTCTTGATTTGATCTTCAATTTTGCTGGCGTTTACCCTTCTTCCCCTTCATACCACCCCACTCCCCATGGTTCTTCCCCGGGACACGGGAGGCAGCAGAAGCGGCAGTGGAGACTAGCCGTGAAGAGCGTCGCGCCGTTGGTGAAGAAGTGGACGTCAACGCCCGCTGGTCCATGGAGGAGATTGCCACCGGCGCCAAGGCCCACCTCCACGAACTGGCACACTCCCTGGAGCGGCTCCAGTACGCGGGATTAGAGATGGTGAGGGCGCTGTGGCATGATGCAGTGGAGCCGGCGTCCATGAGCCGGCTATCCCGCTGGCTTGAGGCCGGCAGCTCTCACCTCGACGCCTGGCGCACATCAGCTGCACGCGCTGGTGCATACATGGCACTCCGCATGGCCAAGTCCTGGTACCGACACCTAGACTTGGGCAAGCTCGTAGCACAACACGCCGGCTCGGAAGGGGAGCTGGTGGCCCTGGAGGACTGATACGTCTCCAACGTATCTATAATTTTTGATGGTTCCATGCTATTATCTTGTCAACTTTGGATGTTTTATACGCATGAATATGCTATTTTATATCTTTTTTGGGACTAACCTATTAACTCAGTGCCAAGTGCCAGTTTCTGTTTTTTCCGTGTTTTTGGCCCATTTTCAGATGGAGTCCAAATGGAATGAAACTTTACGATGATTTTTTTGTACCAAAAGAGACCCTCGAAGCTTTGGGAGAAGGCCAGATGGGCCACGAGGGAGTCACAAGCCCTCACGCCAGATGAAAGCATGCCCCCTATCTATGATGATTATTGTGAGGATACTTATGCTTTAAAGAAGAGGGATGATAAAACTTGTCATACTCTCGAGAACCCCTTTGCTAAACCTTGCTTTTTCATTGTGGACACAATTTGTAGTGCTCAAGTGTTTTACCATACTCCCACTACTATTCTTGAGAATAGACTTCCTTATGTGGAGAGCAGTAAAATTTCTATGCTTGTAGATCATGAAAAGAAAACCTTAGGTGCTGGTTATATTGTTGAATTCATTCATGATGCTACTGAAAATTACTATGAGAGAGGATCATATGCTTCTACTTATTGCAATAGTATCAAGCTTCCTCTCCATATGTTGAAATTTTTGAAGCTATGCTTGTTTTGCCTTCCTATGCTAGTTGATTCTTGCTCCAATAAATTGTTTGATCACAAAATCCTTATGCATAGGAAGTGGGTTAGACTTAAATGTGCTAGCCATTTGCTCCATGATGCTCTCATTGTGTTTCAATCCTTACCTTTTATGTGAGCATCATTGAAATCAATGCCTAGCTAAGGGCGTTAAACGATAGCGCTTGTTGGGAGGCAACCCAATGAATAGATTTATCTTTGCTTTTTTGCTTCCTGTTTTGTTTTCTCCACACCATCATAATTCTGTTATGATTGTGACTTTTGTGTTTATTTTTGTGTTCATGCCAAGCAAAACCGTTATGATTAGTCTTGGTGATGATTGTTTGATCATGCTGGAAAAAGACAGAAACTTTCTGCTCAAGAAAAGAATTTTCATTTTTATTCTGAAAGAGATTTTGAGTTGATTCTTATTGCTGCTGATTTCTATGCAATTTCTTCAGACTGTCATAATTTTTCAGATTTTTTGAAGTACCAGAATTATACGAAGTATACAGATTGCTACAGACTGGTCTGCTGATAACAGATTCTGTTTTTGTTGAGTTGGTTGCTTATTTTGATGAAACTATGGATAGTATCGGAGGGTAATAGCCATGTAAAAGTGAAAATACAGCAACCCAACGCCAACAAAAGTAGAATTTAAGTTTGCTACAGTACCTAAGGAAGTGGTGGTTTGCTTTCTTATACTAATGTTATCACGAGTTTCTGTTTAAGTTTCGTGTTGTGAAGTTTTCAAGTTTTGGGTGAAGTTATTATGGACAAAGAGATAAAGAGTGGCAAGAGCTCAAGATTGGGGATACCCAAGGCACCCCAAGTTGATTCAAGGATGCCGTAAAAGCCTAAGCTTGGGGATGCCCCGGGAAGGCATCCCCTCTTTCGTCTTCGATCCATCGGTAACTTTACTTGGGGCTATATTTTTATTCACCACATGTTATGTGTTTTGCTTGGCGCATCTTGTATCGTAGGAGTCTTTTTTTTGTGTCACAATCATCCTTTCTGCACACCTAGAGAGAGAGACATGCACTCACCGTGATTTTGTCGAGCTTCACTTATATCCTTTCGTAGACAATTCAGCTCACATGTGCTTCACTTATATCTTTTGAGCTAGTTGATTTTGCTCTATGTGCTTCACTTATATCTTTTAGAGCACAGCGGTGCGTGTCTTGGTAGTTGATCTATGCTCTTAAAGTAGTCTCAAAAGGGGTATTTATCCAAAGGGATATGAAAACCTCCACCTTCATGTGCATTGAATAGTTAGAGAAGTTTGATTCATCTCAATTAGTTTGAGTTGTGGTTGTGGTAATATTGAAGTTATGCTAGTAAGGTGTTGTGGATCTAGAAATACTTGTGTTGAAGTTAGTGATTCCCGTAGCATGCACGTATTGTGAACCGCTATGTGATGAAGTCTGAGCATGATTAGTCTATTGATTGTCATCCTTTGCGTGGCGGTCGGGATCGCGCGATGGTTTATACCTACCAACCCTTCCCCTAGGAGTATGCGTTGAATGCTTTGTTTCGATTACTAATAAAACTTTTGCAACAAGTATATGAGTTCTTCATGACTAATGTTGAGTCCATGGTTTAGATGCACTTTCACCTTCCACCATCACTATCTTCTTAGTGCAGTGTAACTTTTGCCGGTGCACAAAACCCACCATTAGCCTCCCTCAAAACAGCCACCATACCTACCTACTAAGGCTTTTTCAAAGTCATTCCGAGATATATTGCCATGCAACTACCACCATGACATGTGCCACCACGTCTACATTGCCATTGCATGATCGTAAGATAGCTAGCATGATGTTTCCATTAATGTCTATGCCATGCTAGATCATTGTCACGGTACACTACCGAAGGCATTCCATATAGAGTCATCATTGCTCTAAGTTTTGATTTGTAAGTGTGATGATCATCATTGATGGAGCATTGTCCCATGTGAGGAAATAAAAGAGGCCAACGAAGCCCACCAAAAAAGAGAGGCCAAAGAGCCCACCAAAAAAATAAAAAAAATGAGATAAAAAGAGAGAAGGGACAATGTTACCACTTTTCCACACTTGTGCATATTAAGCACCATGATCTTCATGATTGAGAGTCTCTCATTTTGTCACCACCATATAGCTAGTGGGAAATTTTCATTATATAACTTGGCTTGTATATTCCAATGATAGGCTTCCTCAAAATTTCCTTAGGTCTTCGTGAGCAAGCAAGTTGGATGCACACCCACTAGTTTTCTTTAAGAGCTTTCACATACTCTTAGCTCTAGTGCATCATTTGTATGGCAATCCCTACTCATTCACATTGATATCTATTGATGAGCATCTCCACAGCTTATTGATATGCCTAGTTAATGTGATCATCTTCTCCTTTTTTGTCTTTCAACCTCCACCACACTCCACACCACTTATAGTGCTAAAACCGTGGCTCATGCTCATGTATTGCGTGAGAGTTGAAAAGGTTTGAGAAAGTAAAGGTGTGAAACAATTACTTGGCCAATACCAGGGTTGTGCATGATTTAAATTCGTTGTGCAATGATGATAGAGCATGGCCAGACTATATGATTTTGTAGGGATAACTTTCTTTTGGCCTTGTTATTTTGAAAGTTCATGATTACCTTGCTAGTTTGCTTGAATTATTATTGTTTCCACGTCAATAGCAAACTATTGTTTTGAATCTAACGGATCTGAACATTCATGTCACGTGAGAGAAGTTACGAAGGACAACTATGCTAAGTAGCATGCAACATCAAAAATTCATTCTTTATCACTTTCCTACTCGAGGACGAGCAGGAGTTAAGCTTGGGGATGCTTGATACGTCTCCAACGTATCTATAATTTTTGATGGTTCCATGCTATTATCTTGTCAACTTTGGATGTTTTATATGCATGAATATGCTATTTTATATCTTTTTGGGACTAACCTATTAACTTAGTGCCAAGTGCCAGTTTCTGTTTTTTCCGTGTTTTTGGCCCATTTTCAGAAGGAGTCCAAATGGAATGAAACTTTACGATGATTTGTTTTGGACCAAAAGAGACCCCCGAAGTTTTGGGAGAAGGCCAGATGGGCCACGAGGGAGTCACAAGCCCTCACGCCGCCACCACCGCCCCGGTGGTGGCGCGCAGGCTTGTGACCTCCTCATAGGCCCAACTGACGCAATTCCACCGCCATAAGTTCCTATAAATTCAGAAACCCCCAAAAAGAAACCTAGATCGGGAGTTACACCGCCGCAAGCCTCTGTAGCCACCACAAACCAATCTGGAGCCCGTTCTGGCACCCTGCCGGAGGGGGAATCCATCTCCGGTGGCCATCTTCATCATCCCGGCGATCTCCATGACGAGGAGGGAGTAGTTCTCCCTCGGGGCTGAGGGTATGTACCAGTAGCTATGTGTTTGATCTCTCTCTCTCGTGTTCTTGAGATTTCTTGATCTTGACGTACCATGGGCTTTGCTACTATAGTTGGATCTGATGATGTTCTTCCCCCTCTCCTTCTTGTAATGAATTGAGTTTCCCCTTTGGAGTTATCTTATCAGATTGAGTCTTTGAGAACACTTGATGTATGTCTTGCACGTGTCTATCTGCTATGATCAACTTGCGGGTTTGTGACAATTTGGAACCTATGCATATGGCTTGGCACACGTGGACTCATGTGAGTACTCGATGTATGTTTTGTTGATCAACTTGCGGGTTTGTGATATTAGGAACCTATGCATAGGGGTTGGCACACATTTTGACTCTCTGGTAGAAACTTTGGGGCACTCTTTGAAGTTCTATGTGTTGGTTGAATAGATGATTCTGAGATTGTGTGATGCATATCATATAATCATGCCCACGGATACTTGAGGTGACAATGGAGTATCTAGGTGACATTAGGGTCTTGGTCGATATGTATCTTAAGGTATTATTCTAGTACGAACTCTATGATAGATCGATCAGAAAGAATAACTTTGTGGTGGTTTCGTACCCGACAATAATCTCTTCGTTTGTTCCCCGCTATTAGTGACTTTGGAGTGACTCTTTGTTACATGTTGAGGGCTAGTTATATGATCCAATTATGTTATCATTGTTGAGAGAACTTCACTAGTGAAAGTATGAACCCTAGGCCTTGTTTCCACGCATTGCAATACCGTTCGTGCTTGCTTTTACCATTTGTTACCTTGCTGTTTTTGTAATTTCAGATTACAAAAAGCTATATCTACCATCCATATTGCACTTGTTTCACCATCTCTTCGCCGAACTAGTGCACCTATACAACTTACCATTGTATTGGGTGTGTTGGGGACACAAGAGACTCTTTGTTATTTGGTTGCAGGGTTGCTTGAGAGAGACCATCTTCATCCTACGCCTCCCGTGGATTGATAAACCTTAGGTCACCCACTTGAGGGAAAATTGCTACTGTCCTACAACCCTCTGCACTTGGAGGCCCAACAACGTCTACAAGGAGAAGGTTGCATAGTAGACATCAAGGACCTACTACACGTGAGAGCCAGTAGCATCGCCTCCTTCGCCGCCTGGGACGAATTCGGCCTGGAGCATGACGTAGACGACAACGTGGACCCTGAGGACATGTTCCATCTGCAGCCTTACGATGCCGAAGGCAGTTCTGCCGAGGCGGCCTTTGAGGAGGAGGCCGCCGACTCCAGCAGCGAGGCCTACGTGGACTCAACCATGAAGGATGGTGCTAGAGGTGTCCGAGGCGGAGAGGGCGCTTCCACCTCAGGCGTAGCCGTCTATGGTAAAGCCACCACTTCAGGAGCTGCTGCCGGGGCCACAGACGGAGCCGCCACCCACTAGCTTGCCCTTTTTGTTTTTTCTCTGCATTTTTTTGTCATTCCAACAGTTCCACCCACTAGGGGGTGCTTTATTGTAATGAACTTTGGTCGTGGCCCTCTGAATTCTTTGAATGTGATGTATGCTATCTTATTCTACATTGTATTCGTAAGCACTGTGCTTGCTGACTCGCATTTTTATCTTTCGGTTCCCTTTTGACTCCTTTTCACCCAGCTCCTTTGTTCTCTCTAGCATCCGCCCCACCAGCCCGACAGTCGGGAGCCATTCTGTGACTGGGACGAGGCTTCTGCCTTTGAAAACATTGGACCTAGATTTTTTGAAGCCATCGAGACTCTTAGACTCAAAAGCGAGCCAACAGAGGCCGGCAAGAAAGTAAGATCAAATGCGATCAAGCTGACCCGAGCCGACAACCTTCTTTGTAGTTGAGATTTTCATGCAGCCTGCCTTCCCTACCACTCTCTCGTTAGCCGGACAACCGGGAGCCGGACTGTAGCTTGTGCGAGTCGGTAAAGGTTCGACCTGGCATACACTATACGTTCACCTACAACTAAGGAAACCATTCTGGTCGGCTAGCGAGCTCCCGAGCCCATAGAACCGGACCAGGGAACTCACAAACGAGTGAATAACTCTTGCCATGAATCTGAAAGAGGTTTGCCTCGACCACAGGCTTCAAACACCCATTGCATTCATTAAAAAGTCCCGAAAAGGGAAGAAGATACATACGTACATGTTTTTTCTTTCTCTTGCATTCTAGCAATAGAATGGGCGAAGTAATGCCGCGTTCCATGGACGCTTGATATGTCTCCAACGTATCTATAATTTTTGATGGTTCCATGCTATTATCTTGTCAACTTTGGATGTTTTGTATGCATTTTTATCTTTTTTGGGACTAACCTATTAACCCAGTGCCAAGTGCCAGTTCCTATTTTTTTCGTGTTTTTTACCCTTTTCAGAGAAGATATTAAACGGAGTCCAAACGGAATAAAATCTTCGGAACGATTTTTTCCGTAACAGAAGATACGCAGGGAACTTGAGAACCAAAGCAAAGGACCCCGGGGGAGGCCACAAGCCCCCTAGCCGCGGCCTGGGGGGCACCTACCAGACTTGTGGGCAACCCGTGTCTTCTTTGCCCTACTTCTTCCGCCTATGAATTCCCCAAAAATTTGAAACCACTAGTGAGAGCCACGAAAATACTTTTCTGTCGCCGCAAGGTTCTGTCTCCGCAAGATCCCATCTGGGGACCGTTCTGGTGCCCTGCTGGAGGGGGGATTCGGACACGGAGGGCTTCTTCAACAACACCATTGCCTCTCTGATGATGCGTGAGTAGTTCACCACAGACCTTCGGGTCCATAGCTAGTAGCTAGATGGCTTCTTCTCTCTCTTGGATCTTCAATACAAAGTTCTCCATGATCTTCATGGAGATCTATCTGATGTAGCCTTCTTTTGCGGTGTGTTTGTCGAGATCCGATGAATTGTGGATTTATGATCAGATTATCTATGAATATTATTTGAGTTTCCTCTGATCTCTTATATGCATGATTTCGTATCCTTGTAATTCTCTTCGAGTTGTGGGTTTAGTTTGGCCAACTTGATCTATAATTCTTGCAATGGGAGAAGTGCTTGGTTTTGGGTTCATACCGTGCGGTGTCCTCACCCAGTGACAGAAGGGGTAGCAAGGCACGCATCGTGTTGTTGCCATCAAGGGTAAAAAGACGGGGTTTATATCTATTGCATGAATTTATCCCTCTACATCATCTCATCTTGCTTAAGGTGTTACTCTGTTTGTTATGAACTTAATAAACTAGATGCATGCTGGATAACGGTCGATGTGTGGAGTAATTGTAGTAGATGCACACAATATCGGTCTACTTGTCTCGGACGTGATGCCTATATGTATGATCATTGCCTTAGATATCATCATGACTTTGTCGGTTCTATTAATTGCTCGACAGTAATTCGTTCACCCACCGTAATACTTGCTATCATGAGAGAAGCCTCTAGTGAACTCTATGGCCCCCAGGTCTACTTCACATCATATTTTCAGCTCTACACTTTTACTTTGTTGCACTTTCCACCTTCAGATCTCACCTTGCAATTAATCGTAAAGGGATTGACAACCCCTTTATAGCGTTGGGTGCAAGTTTGTTTGTTTTTGCGTAGGTACATTGGTGACTTGCCTTGATACTCCTACTGGATTGGTACCTTGGTTCTCAAACTGAGGGAAATACTTACTGCTACTGTGCTGCATCACCCTTTCCTCTTCAAGGGAAAAACCAACGCAAGGTCAAGAGGTAGCAAGAAGAACTTCTGGCACTGTTGCCGGGGAGGATCAAGTCAAGAATAGTCTCCCGTCAACGTGCTAATTTCTGGCACCGTTGCCAGGGAGTATCAAGCCAAGAATAGTCTTCCTTCAATGTGTCAATTTCTGGCACTGGGACTATTCTAAGTGAAGCTTATCCAAGTAACTATCCCAAACTCATCTCTTGCATTTACTTGTTTTTGCCTTTTGCCTCTCGTTTTCCTCTCCCCCGCTTCTATAAAAAAAAATTACAAAAATATTTTCCTTTTTCGTTCGCCCTTTCCTTTTGCTTGCTTTCTGTTCGCTTGTGTGCTTGTCTGCTTGCTGAAGTCACCATGACTGAAAACACCAAATTGTGTGACTTCTCGAATACTAATAATAATGATTTTATTAGTACTCCGATTGCTCCTGCCACTAGTGCGGTATCATATGAAATCAATGCTGCTTTGGTGAATCTTGTTATGAAAGAGCAATTTTTTGGTCTTCCTAGTGAAGATGTCGCATCCCATCTTAATACCTTCATTGAGTTATGCGATATGCAAAAGAAGAAAGATGTGGATAATGATGTGATTAAATTGAAGCTATTTCCGTTCTCATTACGAGATCGAGCAAAAACTTGGTTTTCATCTTTGCCCAAATATAGTATTGATTCTTGGAACAAGTGTAAAGATGCTTATATATCCTAGTATTTTCCATCGGCTAAGATTATCTCTCTCCGTAATGATATCATGAATTTTAAGCAACTAGATCATGAACATGTTGCACAATCTTGGGAGAGAATGAAATTGATGATTAGAAATTGTCCCGCTCATGGCTTGAGTCTTTGGATGATTATACAAATCTTCTATGTTGGTTTGAATTTTTCTTCTAGAAATGTCTTGGATTCCGCCTCCGGTGGAACTTTCATGGAAATCACATTAGGAGAAGATACAAAACTCCTAGACAATATCATGACAAACTATTCTCAATGGCACACTAAAAGGTCAACTACTAGTAAAAAAGTGCATGCTATAGAAGAAATTAACTCTTTGAGTGCTAAGATGGATGAGTTAATGAAATTATTTGCTAGTAAAGGTGCTCCTCTAGATTCAAATGATATGCCTTTGTCTTCCTTGATTGAGAATAACAGTGAGAGCTTGGATGTTAATTTTGTTGGTAGGAATAATTTTGGCAAGAACAATGCTTTTAGAGGTAACTTTATTCCTAGGCCTTTTCCTAGCAATCTCTCTAATAACTTTGGCAATTCCTACAACAATGCTCATGGAAATTACAATAAATTACCCTCTGAACTTGAGAGTAATATTAAATAGTTTATCAACTCGCAAAAGATTTTCAATGCGTCCATAGAAGAAAAACTGCTCAAAATTGATGACTTGGCTAGGACCGTTGATAGAATATCTCTTGATATTGATGCTTTGAAATTGAGATGTGCTCCTCCCAAGATTAATATGGATGAAACTTTGAATGCTATGCGTGTTTTCAAGAATGAGAGTAAAGATAGAACCGCCCAAATTCGTGCTAGACATGAATGGCTTAAAAAGGCGTGTTCTCGTGATGAGAATCACGAAGGTCTTAAAGTGCTTGGTGTGACTAGGAAGCATAGTAAAGAAAGGGAGCCATGGGTTCAGAGACCTATGCCCTTTCCTCCTAAGCCATCCAATAAAAAGGATGATGAGGATTTTGAGCGCTTTATTGAAATGTTGAGACCCATCTTTCTGCAGATGCAGTTAATTGATATGCTTACAATGTCTCCATATGCCAAGTACATGAAAGATATCGTGACCAATAAATGGAAGATTCCAGATCTTGAGATCTCCACCATGCTTGCCAATTACAATTTCAACGGTGGAACTCCTAAGAAACTTGGTGATCCCGGAGTGCCCACTATACCTTGCTCCATTAAAGGAAACTACGTAAGAACTGCCTTATGTGACCTTGGAGCCGGTGTTAGTGTTATGCCTCTCTCTCTTTATCATAGACTTGAACTGGATAAGTTGACACCCACTGAAATTTCTCTGCAAATGGCCGACAAATCAACTGCTTTCCCTGTCGGCATTTGCGAGGCTGTGACTATTGTGGCTGCCAACACCATTATCTTAACAGACTTTGTTATCTTGGATATTCCCGAGGACGATGCCATGGCTGTCATCCTCGGAAGACCCTTTTTAAACACTGCAGGGGATGTTATAGATTGCAACAAAGTCAATGTCAGTTTCCATGTCAACGGTAATGAGCATACAGTGCACTTTCCGAAGAGCCGATATCAAGTACATTACATCAATGCTATCGAAAAAACTTCATCGATTCTTTTTGGGAGCTTTGAATGCCCTATTCCTCGTGTCAAGATGAAGTGTGATTTGCTTGTTGGGGAGATTCATATCCCCATTGAGGTGACTTAGTGGCTATTCGACAATTCTTCGTTTCCTTTTGCGATTCGAAAAAGTTTTGTCATGAGGATTTGATCAACACCATTGACGGATTTATTTCGATGACCATGAAATGGATGAATCAAAGAGTCACATACCTTTGTTTTAAGCTTTCACTTTCTGTTGCTTAGAAGAAAAATGATAGTTTTTGTTTAGTTTTTCCTGTTTTCTGTTTTAGCGTCCCGGAGAAAAGTACCCCGAAAATAAAAGTTCTCCGATGGTCCTGAAAATCAAATATTATTTTTTCTAGATTTTTTGAAAAATACTAGGACTAAGAGCTGGCTTGGGGGGCCACACCAGTGGGCCACAAGCCCCGACGCCACGGGCTCCCCCCTGGCCACGGACACCAAGCTTGTGGGGCCCATAGGGACCCCCTCCACTCATTCCAACTCCCATCCTCTTCTTCTACCTCCAGAAAAAATCGTTTCGCAGCTCAAACCCGTGTTCTTGCTCATTTGGCTCTGATTTTCGATCTCCTTGCTCAAAGCACCATTCTCCGAACCGTTTTGGGGAAATTACTCCTTGCTAACACTACAACAAAATAAGCATGTAGGGGCGTTTTCGTATTGACGTTTTTATTTACGTCTCATTGTTTAAATCAGTTTGCGCATAGGGACGTTTTCTGAGGCGTAAAGGACACCGTCCCTTGATTTCTCATTAAAAAAATCTAGATGATTAAATATCTTGTTCCACCACCATCGACCCATCGTGCGAGATGGGATAAGAAAATAACTACCATGGAAAGAGGGAGCAATCTCTATCCTCTAAACCTAGCACCGACATGTCACACCCCTGCAGCACCGCCTCTGCCAAGATCCGGCTCCTCCCCACCCTGGGCTCGCTGTCGCAGGACTTCCCCCCTCGCGCATCGGCCGCGAACACCAGGCCCAGGGACGCCGGCCTCCAGGCGGCAGCCAAGATCGGCCGCGTCAACCCATAGCTCCGGCAGAAGGTGCACTCCGGCTGGAAGGAAACAAGGTGGTTGGCGGAGTGGGCAATGGAACTGGACATCTATCACCTCCTCCTAACAAGATTGTAGCGAGATACGATTTGGCAAGAAACGTGGCAGAACAGGACAAGACCGACGATGAGGATGAAGGGTATTGATCAGCTAGGTACTCATTCGTTTAGAATCTGATTGAGATCCACCTTTCATGTGAAGCTTGTTTCCATCAGGTAGGATGACCTCGTGCTTGCCACCGTCGACCAACAGCAAGGAGCCAAGTTTATTTATATATGAGTCGATTTATTTTTTATATTATTAATTTTTGTATCAATTCATTTCATGTAAAAAATTGATGCCTCGACCTTATGCATACTTAATTGTGGAGGAGAATCTTTCCATTGTAATTTAGATTCTCTGTATTAAGAGAGGAAAACACTATTGTGTCGTTTTTTGTTTCTGAATTCTCATATTTTTTACTGGTTAAACTACTAGTTCAGTTTAAAGTCGATCTAACACATAACTTTCTTCGTTGTTTGATCCCAAATTATTGGCACACACGTATGCGGCCGCTTGATAAAAAGCCTCTGAGAATATTTTGTTAGAATAACACATTTTCCTTTTTCATGCAGCTAATAATTCTCGTGTATTATAGTAAAAAGATAATTATGGTTGTATGCTCAGCAAACGAAAGCTTATTGATAGAAGGTTCCAATGATTTTTGTTTTATCTCATTTGGCTTTCTTTGTAGAAAAACTTCTATATGCGGATTTTGAAGGCAGTTACCACAAGGATAAACTAGAGAAGCAGAGCCATTGTTCCATTATCAGCATGTAGAAACTACAAATCACATAGATATGTTTCACCTAGTTTATGACATATGTAATTTTTTTCATAGATGATGTGTGTATAATTGAGTTTGTAAATTAGTAGTACTCTAAGTAATAAAATATTAGTATTTCGTGCGATGTCATACAATTTTTGAATATTTTTTGATATGAAAATGAGAGTCCAATTATTTGAGCAAGTAATTATATTCAGCGCGGTTGACTAAAAAACATTTAACATAATAGAAAGAGGATATATGCATGAAGTTACATCTAGCATGAATTTTTTAAAGCATCTCTAATGTCATAAAAGATGCTCTAAAATCATCACATATCCATGTAGACACGCTTTGTTGGGATGCTATTAAAACGCCTCATTTCCATCTAGACACGCTGCCTCCGCGTCTCAACCATCTTTGAGACGGTGCCTGAGGAGACGCTCCTAAGACGCTTTAAGGAGCGACTCTAAAATCTGCTAGAGATGATTTAATGTGCCTTTAGCATCTATATTTAGCGCCTCTATGTGGCATTTTTGTTGTAGTGTAAGTCACTCCTCCATTGGTCCAATTAGTTTCTACTCTAGTGCTTTATCCTTCGCGTATTCTTGCTACCTTGGTGACCCTATTCTTGAGCTTGAAATGTTGATTTTAGCTGGTCCCAAGTAGTTTTAGCGCGTGATACGGTCTCTAGGCACTAGTAGGAGTAGTTGCTACGAGTTGGGTTAATCCTTACTCACTTTTCTTTCGAAGTCTCTAAAAATTTCAGAATTTTTCAGAGTTAGAAAAGGGAAAAGATGAGGAGAATCTCGAGAGGCTCTTCAAGCCGTAACCCCAAGGAGGATGAGAAGAACCACCCCAAGTACATGGTTCCTCGAGTCACAGAAGTTAGAGCGTGCGAGTGGCCAAGTGATGAATTTTTGTGCGCCGCTGGGCTTTATGAAGACTTTTATCACTTGGTGGAGAACGCAGGTCTTACCGCGTTCATTGAAGATAAGTGCCCACAATACCTCCTCCTCACCAATATTTTCGTTCAAAGCTTCAACATGGGAGCTATTATAGCAAGGAGGCTGAATAAGAATGCTATTGATGGGGATTTCTTTGGCGGGATCTATGCCACTCGCATAGCAAATTTTCTTGGAGTACCCATCCGCGTAGGAGATCCCCCACTCCATACAACTTTACTTTACCGCGTCGCTATGACACACTACCAGTTCCTTGAGAGGGATGATGAATCCCTCCTATACCGATTGATATTTAACCGGCATCGTGTTTTCCATATTACCCTTCCTGCTCCTGCTTTCTTTGACTTTTAGGTAAAACAGAGATATTACATAACCGGACGTTGATGGATGCTGCAAGAACAATGATGGCGGAATTCAAATCTCCATATAACTTTTGGGTCGAAGCCATCAACACAACATGTCATGCGTCAAATCGGCTCTACATCCGCAAAGGCTTGAACAAGACCCCATATGAGATTCTCACCGGAAACAAACCCAATCTCCAGTACTTCCGGGTATTCGGGTGTGAGTGTTTCATTCTCAAAAAAGGTGCACGTTTAGCTAAATTTTATTCTAGAGCACAAGAGGGCATCTTTGTTGGTTATGCTACAAACTCTCATGCTTACCGTGTCCTCGACAAGTCAACCGGGCTCATTGAGGAGACGTGTAACATGGAGTTTGATGAAAATAATGGCTCCCAAGTGGAGCAAAGTGGTCTTTGTGATGTAGGTGATGAAATTCCTCCCCAAGCCATAAGAAGAATGGGGATTGGTCAAATACTCCCCATTGAGGAACCCCTTATGGCCGAAGGACAAGGACAATGCTCTACTCAAATGGATCCATCATCCTCACAAGCCCCACACGCTTCCGATGAACAAAGAGAAGACCCTCAACCAGTTGAACAAGCTCAAGGACAAGATCAATTGCTCAAAGATGGTGATGTGTCCCATGATGTAGAAGCGCTTACCCAAGGTTTCGAATCTGCTCAAGATCAAGATCAAGTGCAATTACAAGATCCAGACCAAATAGAAGCACAAGATCAAGATCAAGAGCAACCACAAGAACAAGGACAAACCAGTGAACATGCTCAAGTCGAAAATCAAGTTGATCAGGATGTTGTCTCTCAATTCCCTTCTGCAGCCCCTAAGAGGGCTACTTGTGCCAAGGGAGGCTCAAAACGCAAGGGAAAGCAAAGTAATCATGTCGATGCTCCCCAGTTATCCAATGCAGAACTCTTGGAGCGTCGCATAGCCAAGATTGCGAACAAGCTGAGAGTCAAGTCTCATCTTATGAAGAATGTGCTTGGCAGTTTGAAAAGGGGAGTATCCACTCGTCAACAAATTTGGAATTATTGTGAGCATCACGCGTTTGTTTCGTATTGTGGAACTCAACAGGTACAGGAAGCGCTCGATGATGAGGATTGGCTTATGGCCATGCATGAAAGACTCAACAACTTCGAGCGTAATCAAGTCTGGGATTTAGTGCCAAGACCAAAGGAGGAACATAATGTCATCAGGACCAAATGGATCTTCAAAAACAAGCAAGATGCCAATGGGATTGTGATTCGAAACAAGGCAAGATTGGTGGCTCAAGGCTACTCCCAAGTCTAGGGTATCGACTACGGTGAAACCTTTGCCCATGTTGCTCGTCTAGAATCTATTCGCATGCTGCTTGCATTTGCTTCTCATCATAATATCAGATTACAACAAATGGATGTGAAAAGTGCTTTTCTTAATGGTCCTTTAAATGAGTTGGTCTATGTCAAACAACCACCGGGATTCGAACATCCCAAGCTCCCCAATCATGTGTACAAACTTAATAAGGCACTCTATGGCCTTAAACAAGCCCACGTGCGTGGTATGAGTACCTTACAGAGTTGTTACAAGATCGTGGGTTTGAAATTGGGAAGATAGATCCCACTCTTTTTACTAAGAGGGTTAAAGGGGATTTGTTCATATGCCAACTATTTGTTGATGATATCATTTTGGGTTCCCCTAACGATTCTTTCAATGAAGAATTTGCTGCACTAATGACCGAGAAATTTGAGATGTCTATGATGGGTGAGTTGAAGTTCTTCCTCGGATTCGAGATTAAACAAGGCTTAGAAGGGACTTTCATCAAACAAGCCAAGTACACTCAAGACATGCTCAAGAGGTTCGAGCTAGAGGATGTCAAGCCGGTCAAGTTTCCCATGCCAACAAGATGCAAGCTTGACAGTGATCCCAATGGTAAAGCAGTGGATCAAAAGGTATATCGCTCCATGATTGGATCCCTCCTTTACCTTTGTGCATCTAGACCGGATCTTATGTTGAGTGTAGGGATTTGCGCACGGTTTCAATTTGCACCAAAAGATAGTCATTTTATGGCTGTTAAGCGAATCTTTCGATATTTGTCTCATACCCCAAACTTTGGTCTATGGTATCCCAAAGGAGCAAACTTCAACCTAGTGGGCTATTTTGACTCAGATTGGGCAGGAGATTGTGTGGGGAGGAACTCAACTTCTGGAGGATGCCAATTCCTTGGTCGTTCACTTGTAAGTTGGTCTTCAAAGAAGCAGAATTGTGTCTCACTATCTTCCACCGAAGTTTGAGTATGTGGCAGCTGCAAGTTGTTGTGCACAGTTGCTATGGATGAGGCAAACTTTAAAGGATTACGGTGTCACTTGAGACAAAATGCCTCTTCTATGTGACAATCAAAGTGCTATCAAGATTTCCCTCAATCTGGTGCAACATAGCAAGACCAAGCATATTGATATTCGCCATCACTTCATTCGTGAACATATCAAGCAAGGTGATGTTGAGGTTCACTTCATCAACACTGAAGAGAAACTTGCAGATATTTTCACTAAGCCCCTAGATGGAGCAAGGTTCTGGGAGTTAAGGCATGAGCTAAATATGATTGATTCAAGTAAATGTGGATTGAAACTAGGCACTTTGCACCTCACTATGCATTACATCTTGTTCTAGGTGTAGGAATGGACATAGGGGGAGTGTTGTTCTCTCAATGAACTTTCCCTCCCCCCATTATGCATAAATCGATCAAGTCGTTCACTTTGGCCATTATTAAATGGCACTTGTGCTTCAAAGACGAGCGTTGGTCATGAACCCAAGGATAATTCTTCGCGGTGTCATACCTTTGCCTCAAACATAGGTGGCCTCAGCCACCGCCCCCACCTTTCTCTCGTATGGAAGAAAGGATACAAAATGACTAGTCAGTATACCTTGCTGGTGTTATCTTTTTATTACGCTGACTAGTTGTTGCCCACGTCATTTCCACAAAATCCTATATCTATTTGGGTCATTTTGAGCGGTACTACTGCCAGGACCCCAGCGGTACAACCGCTAGGACCCCAGCGGTACTCCCGCCAGGGGTAGCGGTACTACCGCCCGGACCCCAGCGGTACTCCCGCCAGGGGTAGCGGTACTACCGCCAGGACCCGAGCAGTACTACCGCGAGGGGTAGCGGTACTACCGCCAGGACCCCAGCCTATCACGACTTGACTAGGGATTTTTAGGGCTGTCTCAAGGGGGAGCGGTACTACCGCCAGGGGGAGCGGTACTACCGCTAGGACCCCAGTGGTACTACCGCTGGGCCCGTATCCCTTGGGCTATAAAAAGGAGGGGGAGCCCGTTCTTCTTGCCCCGTTTCTTCTTCCTCGTGTCTCTCCCTTCCTCTACTCCGAACTCCCCCCGTTTAGATCTCTCTCTGCCGAGCTCCTTCTCTCCCTTGAGTTGGAGGGTTTGCTCCCCTCCTCCTTCCTCCGTCAAGTGCCATGGACGCCGGTAAGGCTCCTCCCCTTCTTCTCTTGGTTGTTGATTTTTGTTCTAGAGTTAGGAGCTTGGTGATTTCAATCCATGGATATTTTGTGCTTAGTTTTTGAATGGAACGAAGGAGATATCTTAGGGGAGTTTAGGTTTTATGTTCTTCATTGCAATTATTTTGACATGCCCTCATTCTCCATGTTGTATATCTAGTAGCTCTTATCATTCTTCTCATAGATTTGATCTCAAACTTGGATCCCTTTGACTAGGCTTGTCTCCATCTAGATGATCTCGAGTTCCACATGTGTTAGGGCTATGGTGATTCTTATAATGTGTTTATTTATTAGTTGTGGATCTCTTGAAACGAATCTAGTAGTTTTTGAGGGTCTTTATATATTCAGATCGGAAAGTCAAACCCTAGCGGTACTACCGCCAGCCTAGCGGTACTACCGCCAGGACTGTTGGGGAACGTCGCATGGGAAACAAAAAATTTCCTACGCGCACGAAGACCTATCATGGTGATGTCCATCTACGAGAGGGGATTTCCGATCTACGTACCCTTGTAGATCGCACAGCAGAAGCGTTAAGAAACGCGGTTGATGTAGTGGAACGTCCTCACGTCCCTCGATCCGCCCCGCGAACCGTCCCACGAACCGTCCCGCGATCCGTCCCACGATCCGATCTGATCTAGTGCCGAACGGACGGCACCTCCGCGTTCAGCACACGTACAGCTCGACAATGATCTTGGCCTTCTTGATCCAGCAAGAGAGACGGAGAGGTAGATGAGTTCTCCGGCAGCGTGACGGCGCTTCGGAGGTTGATGGTGATCTGATCTTGGCAGGGCTCCGCCCGAGCTCCGCAGAAACGCGATATAGAGGAAAAACTATGGAGGTATGTGGTCGGGCTGCCGTGGCAAAAGTTGTTTCAAATCAGCCCTAATACCTCTGTATATATAGGTGGGAGGGGAGGGGCCTTGCCTTGAGGCTCAAGGAGCCCCAAGGGGGTCGGCCGAGCCAAGGGGGGAAGTCCTCCCCTTCCAAACCGAATCCAACTTGGATTGGAAGGTGGAGTCCTTCTCTCCTTTCCCACCTCCCCTTTTTTTCTCTTTGATTTCTTATCCTTTGGCGCATAGGGCCTTCTTGGGCTGTCCCACCAGCCCACCAAGGGCTGGTGCGCCACCCCCAAGGCCTATGGTCTTCCCCGGGGTGGGTTGCCCCCCCCCCCCGGTGAACACCCGGAACCCATTCGTCATTCCCGGCACATTCCCGGTAACTCTGAAAACCTTCCGGCAATCAAATGAGGTCATCTTATATATCAATCTTCGTTTCCGGACCATTCCGGAAACCCTCGTGACGTCAGTGATCTCATCCGGGACTCCGAACAACATTCGGTAACCAACCATATAACTCAAATACGCATAAAACAACGTCGAACCTTAAGTGTGCAGACCCTGCGGGTTCGAGAACTATGCAGACATAACCCGAGTGACTCCTCGGTCAATATCCAATAGCAGGACCTGGATGCCCATATTGGATCCCACATATTCTACGAAGATCTTATCATTTGAACCTCAGTGCCAAGGATTCATATAATCCCGTATGTCATTCCCTTTGTCCCTCGGTATGTTACTTGCCCGAGATTTGATCGTCAGTGTCGTGGGTATAAGCCTGACAGTAGATGTGTAGGGTACGAAAAGGATGG
Source organism: Hordeum vulgare subsp. vulgare (assembly GCF_904849725.1). Taxonomy (NCBI): domain Eukaryota; kingdom Viridiplantae; phylum Streptophyta; class Magnoliopsida; order Poales; family Poaceae; genus Hordeum; species Hordeum vulgare. The sequence goes on along the minus strand of NC_058523.1, from coordinate 391,747,288 downwards.
GCAGAGCCTTAGCTACGGCGAGGTTGTGTGAGTTCAGGCCCCTCTGCTGTGGAGGTAATAGCCCTACGTCTCAGTGCTCTGGGAGCTTGTTGTCGAGTGGAATATGGAATACAAATGAGTTGCTAACCCATGCACCAGTGGGGGAGGGTGGCTTATATAGAGTGCGCTGCCCTCCACAACGGTTCGGTGCACAGGGGTGGAGTAGTGGCGAATAAATGCCTACATTACAGGTAACGTACCTCTTAAATGCTAATGAAGGCGGGTGGAAACGTATGACCGTTTCCCCCCAGGGGGGTTACGATGCACATAGTGGAATCCAGTCGGTTAGTTTGATATACTCCGAATGCTCTCTCCGACTGGATGGTCGAAGACCTGTTACCGACTGGATGATGGGTGTTAGAGTTATAATACAAGTCATGTATCCTTCTGTAATTATCCCAATGTATAAGGGGTTTCCTGCATATAGTCCACCACCTGTACATGTATATATATACCGGCTTATGGCCTCATGGTAATACAAGTTGCTTTCCTAACATGGTATTAGAGCATAGGTCTTTTTTGCACGCGCAACTCGTGCCTTTTCCGATCTAGTTTTCCCCCCGCTGGTACCAGCCTCGTCCCGCACGTGGAGGTGCTCCCGCCGCCGCGTCTCTCCCCTCACCCGTCGCGCGCCAGCAGCCCTCCCTCGCTCTGCCGCGCATCGCCCCGCACCGCCCGGACTGCTGCAGTCGCCGTTGCCCTCCCTCGCTCGGCCGCGCGTCGCCCGGACCGCCCCGCCGCTTTCCCTCGCTCCGCCGCGCGCCGCGCCGCGCCGCGTCACCCGGCCGCCTCCATCGTCGCCGCCCGTCCTCTCTCTGTCTCACGTCGCCAGGACCGCGACCCTGGCCTGACCTGATCTGTTCGCCGCGGTCTCCCCTACCGACGGGGCCCCCAGGCCGAGTCGGGCCTCCTGCTGTCGACGCGGTTACCTCCCGTTGACTGTTTCCTTTTCCAAAAAAAAATGTCTACTGGCTATGTTGCTGTTCCTTGGTCTCCGGTGATCTTTGATGGCACGAACTACACCGAGTTCATTGGCTTCATGCGCATTCACATGCGTGGCATCCGCCTATGGGGTTTTCTTTCCGGCGAGGTCTGTTGTCCGCCATGTCCGGTTCCTCCCGTGGCTCCCACTCCGCCGACCCCACCGGCTCTTCCTGCGGATGTTTCTCAGGCCGCAAAGGATGCGACTACGCTTGCTGATGAGGCCGCTTTGAGTGCTTATGATGAGAAGGTCTTGGCTTATGAGGAGGCTCTTCAGCTGTATCATGGTGCTCTGTCTGCTTACACCCAGTGGCTTGATGATGATGCTCGTGCTGCCGCTGTTCTCACTGCTAGTGTTCTACCTCAGTTTGCTTCTGAGTTTCTGGGCCTTCCTACTGTATTTGAGATGTGGACCCGCCTTCGTCAGCGCTATGAGCCCTCTGGTGATGCCTTATACCTCTCTGTGGTCCGTCAGGAGCATGCTCTTCAGCAGGGTGACTCTACTGTTGATGCCTTCTATGCACAAAGCTCTTCTATCTGGCGCCAGCTTGATTCTCTTCGCAGTGCTGGTTGTCGTACTTGCGCCTGTTGCCAGGCCGTCCAGGCCGACTTGGAGTTTCATCGGGTCTACGAGTTCCTGTCTCGGCTCCGTAAGGAGTTTGAGCCCTGGCGTGCTCAGTTGTTTGCTCGTCGCCGTATTTCTCTCATGGAGGCGCTTTCTGAGATTCGTGCTGAGGAGACTCGCCTCCGTGGTGCTGGTTTGCTGGAGGTTCCCTCGGTGCTCGCTGCTCGGACTTTTTCTACGCCACCTGCTGCACCGACCCCTTCTCGCTCGAGTGATCCGCCGCTCTTGCCCACTCCTTCTGGCGGCTCAGGTCGCCCCCGTCCACATTGTAACTACTGCAACAATGATGGTCATATTGAGCCGCACTGTTACACAAAGAAGAAACACTTGCGCAAGGCGCGGTCACCATCTCCAGCGACTTCGTCATCTACCTCGACAGCTTCAGCCATCGCTTTGACTGAGCAGGATATTTTGAGACTTAAGCGTCTGCTCGCTGCTTCCGGTTCTTCCTCAACGGGTACTGCTGGTTCTGTGACTGAGGCTTCCCGCACTGAGCAACCACCTTCTACACAGTCAGGTACATCCCCATGGGTTCTGGACTCTGGAGCTTCCTTTCATATGACTTCTAATTCTTCCACTCTGTCCTCTCTTCGTTCGCTTGATTCTCCTGTTCATGTCCTCACCGCTGATGGTACTCCCCTTCCTATCGTTAGTAGAGGCACTCTTACCACTCCTTCTTATTCTGTTCCTGATGTTGCTCATGTTCCTCGACTTACCATGAATTTGTTTTCCGCTGCTCAACTTGCTGATTCTGGTTGTCGTGTCATCCTTGATCTTGACGCTTGTTCTGTCCAGGACCGTCGCACGCACACTCTGGTTGGGGCTGGCCCTCGCCGCCGTGATTCTGAGGGTCTTTGGGAGGTGGACTGGCTTCATGTTCCTTCCTCTGCCCATTCTCTCGCCAGTTCTTCCGCTTTGGTCGCCTCGGCTACTGGTTCTTTCCAGCAATGGCATCATCGACTTGGTCATCTGTGTGGTTCCCGTTTGTCGTCGTTAGTTCGTCGAGGTCCTCTGGGGTCTGTCTCAGGAGATGCCTCCTTAGAGTGTCAGGGTTGTCGTCTTGGCAAGCAGATTCAGTTACCATATCCACATAGTGAGTCAGTGTCTAAGCGTCCTTTTGATTTAGTCCATTCCGATGTATGGGGTCCGGCTCCCTTCGATTCGAAAGGGGGTCATAAATACTATATTATTTTCATAGATGACTTCTCTCGTTACACATGGCTTTATTTCATGACTTCTCGTAGTGAGGTGTTGTCCATTTATAAGCGTTTTGCTGCCATGGTTCATACTCAGTTCTCTTCTCCCATTCGTATGTTTCGTGCTGACTCCGCTGGCGAGTATATCTCTAAGATGATGCGTGGTGTTCTTGCTGAGCAAGGGACTCTCTCTCAATTCTCTTGTCCTGGTGCTCATGCTCAGAATGGCGTGGCTGAGCGCAAGCATCGTCATCTTCTTGAGACGGCTCGTGCATTGATGATTGCTGCCTCTCTCCCGCCGCATTTTTGGGCTGAGGCCGTCTCCACCTCCACCTATCTCATCAATTTCCAGCCTTTCGCTGCTCTACAGGGTGGTGTTCCTTTCGAGTGTCTTTTTCATCGGTCTCCCGATTATTCGACGCTTCGCTTGTTTGGTTGGGTTTGCTATGTTCTTCTTGCCCCCCGCGAACGCACCAAACTGACCGCTCAGTCTGTTGAGTGTGTCTTCTTAGGCTATAGTGATGAGCATAAGGGCTATCGTTGTTGGGATCCTATCGGTCGTCGGATCCGTATCTCTCGGGATGTGACTTTTGATGAGTCTCGTCCCTTCTACCCACGCTCATCTTCCTCGACCTTTTCCGTAGAGGATATCTCTTTTCTCACTTTTCCTGACACGCCTATCACACTCGTTGAGCCTTTGCCTACTCATTCTGCTCCCTCTGCTTCTCCACCTCCAGTCGATTTGTCGCCACCATCTTCCACGGTCTCCTCGTCTAGCATGTCACCGGATTCTACACCTTCCTCTCCGGTGACTTCTTCGTCGCCACTCTCCGATTCTACTTTAGCGATTCCTCCTTCCATTGTTCCATCTTTTCCTCAGTGTTACACTCGTCGTTCACGTTCTGTGGATGCTTCTCTGGATGTGCCGTCATCCTCGTCTCAGCCTACTTATGGCTTGCGTTCTCGTCCTCGTCCGCATGTTGATCGCTTAGGCTTTTCCACCGCTGGAGCTGCTGTTCTTGAGCCAACTACTTATCATCAGGCTGTTGTTCATCCTGAATGGCAGTTTGCGATAGCTGAGGAGATTGCTGCTCTTGAACGCACATGTACGTGGGATCTTGTCTCCCTTCCTCCTGGAGTCCGTCCCATCACTTGTAAGTGGGTCTACAAGGTAAAGACTCGCTCCGATGGTTCTCTCGAGCGTCACAAAGCTCGTCTTGTGGCTCGTGGCTTTCAGCAGGAGCATGGTCGTGATTATGACGAGACTTTTGCTCCTGTGGCTCATATGACCACTGTTCGTACACTTCTTGCCGTGGCCTCTACACGCCACTGGTCTATCTCTCAGCTTGATGTTAAGAATGCTTTTCTTAATGGTGAGCTGCGTGAGGAGGTGTACATGCAGCCTCCACCTGGGTATTCTGTTCCTGATGGCATGGTATGCCGTCTTCGTCGCTGTCTCTATGGCCTTAAGCAAGCCCCCCGAGCCTGGTTTGAGCAGTTTGCCTCTGTGGTGACTGCCGCTGGTTTTTCACCAAGTGTTCATGATCCAGCATTATTTATTCACCTTTCTCCTCGTGGTCGGACTCTTCTTCTTCTTTATGTTGATGACATGGTCATCACTGGGGATGACCCTGAGTATATTGCCTTTGTCAAGGCTCGTCTTAGTGAGCAGTTCCTTATGTCTGATCTTGGACCTCTTCGCTACTTTCTTGGGATTGAAGTCTCTTCTACCTCTGATGGCTTTTTTATATCCCAGGAAAAGTATATCCAGGATCTTCTTGCTCGTGCTGCTCTTATTGATGAGCGCATTGTTGAGACTCCTATGGAGCTCAATGTTCACCTTTCTGCTACTGATGGTGATCCCCTGCCTGACCCGACGCGCTATCGTCATCTTGTTGGCAGTCTTGTTTATCTAGCTGTCACTCGTCCGGATATTTCTTATCCGGTTCATATTCTGAGTCAGTTTGTCTCTACTCCCACATCGGTTCACTATAGTCATCTCCTCCGTGTTCTCCGATATCTTCGGGGCACAATCTCTCATCGTTTATTCTTTCCTCGCTCCAGTTCTTTACAGCTTCAGGCCTATTCGGATGCTACGTGGGCTAGTGATCCTTCAGATCGCGTTCACTTTCTGCTTACTGTGTTTTTCTTGGTGGTTCTCTCATTGCCTGGAAGACGAAGAAATAGATTGCAGTTTCCCGTTCGAGTGCACAGGCTGAGTTGCGAGCGATGGCTCTTTTGACGGCAGAGGTGACTTGGTTACGGTGGTTACTTCAGGATTTCGGTGTTTCTGTCACTACACCGACTCTGCTCTTATCTGACAGTACAGGTGCTATTAGCATTGCGCGTGATCCTGTGAAGCATGAGCTCACCAAGCATATTGGTGTTGATGCTTTCTATGTGCGCGCTGCTGTGCAGGATCAGGTTGTTGCTCTTCAGTATGTGCCTTCCGAGTTACAGTTGGCGGATTTCCTAACGAAGGCCCAGACTAGAGCACAACATGGCTTTTATCTCTCCAAACTCAGTGTTGTTCATCCACCATGAGTTTGAGGGGGGGTGTTAGAGTTATAATACAAGTCATGTATCCTTCTGTAATTATCCCAATGTATAAGGGTTTTCCTGCATATAGTCCACCACCTGTACATGTATATATATACCGGCCTATGGCCTCATGGTAATACAAGTTGCTTTCCTAACAATGGGAACTTCTTAGTTCAGTCGGAACTGACTAAGGGCCTTGTCTCTTATGAAGGGTAGTCCTTGGGTAGGACCTACAGGGCAGGCCTATGACCCTATCCTAGGACTATAACCCCATCATTAGTCCCCGAATGGATTGGGGTTGGAATGACGAAGCGATGCTTGAAGTTCGGATGCGACTGGTACGGATGTGACTTCGGCGTTGCTTGCCTCGATCCATTTTATCTTCTCTGACCAACGATCCGAGTGGAAGTATTTGTGGAACAAACTATCGGAAACCGAGTGCTTCCAGGGTATCTCTTGATGTGACTAGTCAACTGACAGCGGCGGATTTTCCGGGATCCTCAAATTTCGGTTTCCGCGCGCTCAGCGGGGATGACGCCAGCGTGCTCGAGTAGCGCCGGACGCCTCGATTCTCGCGCCTTCGTCCTCTCCACTGATATCGCCGCGGTCGGTCGGGGGATAAGGTTTCGGGGCCACCTGCCAACCACCCAGTCGGAACCTTACTTAAATCCCAGGGGCGAGGGTTTTTTGTTATGCTCGCCGGATCTTTTGCCTTTGCTTGCTCCGTCCTTCTCGCCACCTCCATCGCACCTAAACTCCTTACTCCTCCTTCCCTCCCGCGGATCCGTAGCTTTCGCCATGACCAAGGGTCAGACCAGCAAGATGGAAGCGAGGAAGAAGAAGGGGAAGGCGGCGGCTCCTGCTCAGCGGCGGCAGTGACCGTTGCCGGCGGGGTTGATCCAAGGCGACTTCCTCCCCTCCACGGTGACAGAGGGGGATCTGCTGCAGCTGGTGGAGCACGAGATGATCGTGCACAAGTCTTGGAGGCTGCCGACGGAAAATGAGGTCGAGCCGGCGCCCCGGGAGGGGGAGCGCGTCCTGCTGCTCAGCCATGTATATCAAGGTTTCTCTCTGCCCCCGCATCCTTTCTTCAAAGGCATTATGAACCACTTCGGGGCGCAGCTTCATCACTTTCCTCCGAATGCTATAGCCCACCTCTCTGCTTTCATAGTTCTGTGCGAGTGCTTCATCGGCTGTCCTCCCCATTGGGGGCTGTTCAAACATATATTCTCTGCTAGATCCCAAACTATCAAACGACTTAGCCAGTCGGATGATAAAACACACCTTCTCCAGCTCTGCGGAGGCCTAGGTGTCTAGAAGAAGAGTAGAAGTAGTTATCCTGCCCTTCAGCTGAGTGAGTCGGTCAGGAATTGGCAGTCGACGTGGTTCTACTACCAGGACGTTGCCTGCCCGAATGCCACGACAGGGCTGCCTCCCTTCAGCTTAGATCGACCCGCTCCGCCTAAGCAGCTTGCGCTCACGAAGGCGGAGAAGAACGACATCCAGCCACTGGTCGACGCACTCGTAGATGTCGTCAGAAGGGGGGTCACCGGCATAGACTTGCGGGAGGTTTTCCTCGGACGGCGCATCCAACCTGTGCAAGCTCGCGACCACGCCATGTGGCATTATACGGGGCCATTCCACTTGGACCATTGTTGTGGGCGTGACCGAGGAGGAGGTGGCGTCGTGGGTGCTCCAGATCACAGGCGCATGCGAGAAGACTAGGGGATCCCGGCGAGTGAAGCCTTTCTGCGCGGACAATCCTGCTCCGAACTAGGTGAGTACCATTTGTCGAGTGCACGTAACTGCTTAGTTTTATTGCTTGCTTGAATCTCTATGTGTCGTCTGATTTCGCCGACTGTATTTTATGCAGAAGTGGACCAACTGGTATTCTCCTGTCTCGAACGGGAACCCGGCCGAGGAGGAGGAGGAGGGCAGCCAGGAGGGCAGCGTGGAGAGCGCCGAGTATGTCTCCGACAGCGGGGAGACGGAGGAAGAGACTGGTGAGGAAGAGGAGGACGACGAAGAGCAGGACTCGCCGCCTCCGCTGCCAGAGCACCGAACCAAGCGCCGACAAGAACCTCCAGTTCCCTCTGTCCCTCCAGCATCCTCGAGTGCTCCGCCCAGTGCTCCCGTGGTCCCGAGTGCTCGGAGCACCAAGAGGACCAGGGATGTTGCTGCTGAGCCTGCGGGTCAGCCTTCCAAGGTGGCCAAAGCGAGCGGATCTAAACCTCGGAAGGATTTGCCGCGGATGAGGGTCACTGTTCCCGTCACCTCCACGTAAGGGTATTGATATCCTTCTTCTTCTGATATTCGATTGAACTCTTATTTGACGGCCAAATGAATTTCACTCGACAGGGTTGCCACCTCTGCCACCTCTCCGGCGCGCCAGGAGGATGATCCCATGGATGCGGACAATGTCGTCTCGTCCCAGCCAGGTGCGTCGTAGCAATTCCGAGAGTTTTATATTATCGCATCGCGAATTCTGTCTTCGGTCTTGCCCCTTTCTTTTTCTGAGATCTCGCGCCGTTCGGTCTGTCAGGGGCGATTTGCATGGATGAGGCTGACCAGGGGAGACCTGAGCAAGCTGCGGAGCCTGTTCTTGAGGCTGCTCCGCCAGTTACTGCTCTCGTTGCGGACGTGCCGCCGACTGAGGCGATGCCACCGACTGAAACGGTGCTGGTGGCTGATGAACCGACTAGAGCGGGCCTTGGGATGCCCAAGGAGCTTCCAACGATGCCAGGCTCGTCGAATGTCTAGTTCAACATCCAGCGCCTCCCGGAGGATCAGGTGGGAGCGGCCAAGGGGGCCATGGTGCAGGCGGAGCTGATGGCGGGAGAAGCCAAGAAGGCATACGACTCCATCGCATCCCTGTACCAGCGGAGCTTGGAGCTGCGGGGCGACATCCGAGTAAGTGGGCTAGTAAGTATTTACTTTTCTCTTGTAACCCACTGGGTGTTCTCGGATACCGTATGATGTTTGCTGGTATGAAGGAGGTTCTGGCGGAACGAGAGAAGCTGTTGGAGCAGGCTCGTGAAGCGAACAAAGCACTGACTGCTGAAGTTGAGAAGATGGGGAACCAAAGGACTGCTCTGATGGGACAAATGGATGTGCTGAACAAACGGTGCATAGCACAAGAGAAATACGTCAGTGACTGGGCTCGGCAGATGATGACGCGTCTGGCTGGTAAGTCCTGTTTTTCCGAGTGCTTGTGGTATGTGCGTTACACTCGGCGCTTATTGTTTGCTTGTCATGTTGTTGCAGATTTTTGCATGGACGCTGAAGCTGAAGCAGCTGAAGTGGAACGGTCGATTCATGAGCACGTTCCACTCGGCGAGGACGCCAATCGAGATCTGCTCCGAGCGCACATTCGCGTGGGCAAAGTTGGTCCTTTCATCGGTCAACTGAGAGAAGTCGTCGGTTGGATCGACAAGGAGCTTTGGCCTGAAGATGAGTCGCGGCAGGAGATGGAGGACTTGATGACTCGACTGGAGGAGGTCCCAAACCGAGTGCAGTCATGGCAGAAATCTACGGCTCGCTATGGTGCAGATGTTGCTGTGTCCTTGGTCCGAGTGCATTGCAAGGAGGTGCGCGAGGAGAAGCTGAAAGCATTGAAGGTCGCCAACACGAAGAAACTTCGATTCGAAGACTTCATGGAAACCTTCCTTGAGAGTGCCACCCGCATCACCGACGGGATCGATCTGGACACATTCGTAGAGCCCTCCAGTCCTGGCACTAATCCGGATGACGCTTAAGAAAACTTTATCCTCGGTATGCTGAGTGTTGATTTGTAAGGAACTTTGGTCACTGCTGTTGGCCATCACATTCTTGGATCGGTATGGGTAAGCTTGATCCACACCGAGCCGACTATCTTTAGGTGAACTTCAAATTTGAATCAAACTGTTTGCACTTCTATTGCAATTTTGGCTTGAGTTTTTGTTTGGCGTTTCTTGGTGAAGCCAATGGCAAACATGCAGAGCATGTAAGTGTCAGTTGTCTTGACATCTGCATGAGCCTCTGTGAGGGTCTTGCGGGGTCTCCGAGTGTATCTGTAGGGTACACTCGAAGGCAATAGAGTACTTAGGCGATTCCTGATCGCGGCTAAGTCATCGAGTGCGTCGGGCGGACCTCACTCGAAGCGAGTTGGAACTCATGTAATTGTCAGTGGTCTTGACATCCACATGAGCTTCAATGAGGGTTTGATGAGTCTTCGAGTGGATCTGTAGGGCACACTCGAAGGTCAAAAAATACTTGGGCGATACGGGATCGCAGCTAGGTTGTCGAGTGTGACTATGAGGTCGCACTCGGGGCGTTGTATTATGCATGTAGTTGTTAGTTGTTTTGACATCCACATGAGCCTCAATGAGGGTCTGCTACTCGTCTAGTTGTTAGTTGTTTTGACATCCACATGAGCCTCAATGAGGGTCTATTACTCATGTACTTAGGCGATTTTGGATCGCAGCTAAGCCCCCGAGTGTGACGTTAAGTGCACACTCGGAGAAGGTTAATACTTAGGCGATTTTTGATCACAGCTAAGTCCACGAGTGCGACGTTTAGTGCACACTCGGAGAAAGTTATTACTTAGGCGATTCTTGATCACAGCTAAGTCTCCGAGTGCGACGTTTAGTGCACACTCGGAGAAAGTTAATACTTAGGCGATTCTTGATCGCAGCTAAGTCCCCGAGTGCGATGTTTAGTGCACACTCGGAGAAAGTTAATACTTAGGCGATTCTTGATCACAGCTAAGTCCCCGAGTGCGACGTTTAGTGCACACTCGGAGAAAGTTATTACTTAGGCGATTCTTGATCGCAGCTAAGTCCCCGAGTGCGACGTTTAGTGCACACTCGGAGAAAGTTAGAACTTAGGCGATTCTGGATCGCAACTAAGTTTCTTTTTTGAGACCAGAGTCTGTGATCGCGGAAGGATTCTGAATCTGCAAAAGCTCAATCCGCTTTATATTATTTCATCAATACTTGTTCTTTACATTGCTTCAATCGACGGTCACGTGTAGAAGCGCTTCAGGAGATCCCCGTTCCATGCTCGCGGCTCGTCTGTCTCCCTGTCAATGTTGTAGAGTCTGTATGCTCCGTTGTTCAGCACCTTGGAGATGATGAAGGGTCCTTCCCAGGCAGGAGCCAACTTGTGAGGTCTTTGCTGATCCACTCGGAGCACCAGGTCGCCTGCTTGGAACGTGCGACTCTTGACGTGGCGTGCGTGAAAGCGCCGCAGATCTTGTTGATAAATGGTTGAGCGAGTCAGCGCCATCTCGCGCTCCTCCTCTAGAAGGTCCACTCCATCTTGCCTTGCTTGTCCTGCTTCAGCTTCGGAGAAGAGTTCGACTAGTGGAGCATTGTGAAGCAAGTCACTCGGAAGGACTGCTTCTGCTCCGTAAACGAGGAAGAACGGTGATCGCCCTATAGATCTGTTCGGGGTTGTGCGGAGACCCCAAAGCATTGAAGGTAGCTCGGTGACCCATGCACCAGCGGCATGTCCCACCTCTCGCAGGAGTCGGGGCTTCAAACCTTGCAGAATAAGTCCATTCGCCCGCTTTGCTTGTCCATTGGATTGAGGATGCGCCACGGAAGCAAAATCCACTCGGATACCTTGGCTTGCACAGAAACCTTTGAATCTGTTTGAGTTGAAGTTTGTCCCGTTGTCCGTGATTATGCTATGAGGCACACCGAATCTGGAGATGATGTCCCTGACAAACTTGATGGCTGTTAGAGCGTCGAGCTTCTTGATGGGCTTGGCTTCAATCCATTTTGTGAACTTGTCGACTGCCACCAGCAGATGTGTGTATCCTCCTTGGCCTGTCCTGAATGGACCGACTTATCTAATCCCCACACTGCGAAAGGCCACACAAGAGGGATAGTCTTCAACGCAGATGTTGGCTTGTGGGACTTGTTGGAGTAAAACTGACAATCTTCACATCGGTCAACCATATCTTTAGCCATTTCATTTGCCTGCAGCCAGAAGAAACCAACTCTGAATGCTTTGGCGACGATTGCTCTCGAAGAGGCGTGATGACCGCAGGTTCCCGAGTGAATTTCTTCCAGGATTAGTTGCCCCTCCTCTGGGGAGATGCATCGTTGAAGAACGCCTGAAACACTTTCCTTGTACAATTGGCCATCAATGACAGCGAATGACTTCGACCTGCGGACTATCTGCCTGGCCTGGACTTCGTCTTCTGGTAATTCCTGCCTCAGGATATATGCAACGATCGGCATAGTCCAATCGGGGATGACAGCAAGAATCTCCATGACCAGATCAACCACAGCAGGTACTTCGACTTCAGTCGGATCTGTTGAACTCTTTGGTTGTACTGGTTCCTCTGTGAAAGGATATTCTTTGACTGAGGGAAGGTGGATGTGCTCGAGGCAGACGTCACTCGGGACTGGTCTCCGAGTGGATCCGAGTTTTGCTAACTCATCAGCTGCTTGGTTCTTCAGTCTCAGAACATGGTGGAGTTCTAGACCTTCAAACTTCTTCTCAAGCTTCCTCACTGCATTGCAGTATGTGGTCATGGTGGTGTTCCTGACGTCCCACTCTTTCATCACTTGATTGACCACCAAATCCAAATCACCGTAGACCATCAAGCGACGGACGCCGAGTGAGATGGCCATGCGCAATCCGTAGAGGAGAGCTTCATACTCTGCCTCGTTGTTGGAGGAATCAAAGTGTATCTGCAGCACGTACTTGAGTTTGTCGCCCTTTGGCGATATAATCACAACGCTAGCGCTGGAGCCATTCAACATCTTGGACCCATCGAAGAACATTGTCCATTGAGCCGAGTAGACGTGGGTCGGTTGCTGTTGTTCTACCCATTCTGCTATGAAGTCAGCCAGAGCTTGAGACTTAATAGCTTTCTTGGCCTCGAACTTGATATCGCAGTACAACATCTCCATTGCCCACTTCGCCACTCGGCCTGACGCGTCCCGATTGTGGAGGATTTCCGACAACGGAGCATCAGAAACGACAAACACCGAGTGGTCTTGGAAACAATGAGCCACCTTCTTCGCAGTCATGTAAATCCCGTAGATAAGTTTTTGATAGTGGGGATACCTCTACTTGGAAGGAGTCAGGACTTCGGAGACATAGTACACTAGCCGCTGAACTTTGTATGCTTTGCCTTCTTCTTCTCGTTCGACTGTAAGAACTGTACTGACGACTTGATTTCTAGCCGCGGTATACAGAAGAAGGGGCTCTTTACTGAGCGGAGCAGTAAGAACCGGCTGGGTGGAAAGTAGGACTTTGAGGTCGTCGAATGCGACTTGGGCTTCGTCTGTCCACTCGAAAGTATCTGATATCTTCATGAGTCGGTACAGAGGAAGTGCCTTCTCGCCGAGTCGACTGATGAACCTGCTCAAAGCCGCTAGGCAACCTGTGAGCCGTTGAACATCTTGTATTCTGACCGGCCTCTCCATTCGGACGATGGTCCCGATCTTTTCGGGGTTGACATCGATCCCTCGTTCGGAAACGAAGAAACCGAGTAACTTTCCGCTGGGAACACCGAATGAACATTTGGCGGGGTTGAGCTTGATATCGTACCTACGAAGGTTGGCGAATGTTTCTGCCAAGTCAGTCAGCAGGTCGGAACCTTTGCGTGACTTGACTATGATATCATCCATATATGCCTCTACATTCCGACCGATCTGGTCGAGGAGGCATTTTTGGATCATGCACATAAAGGTAGCTCCTGCATTCTTCAAACCAAATGGCATAGTGATGTAGCAGAAGCACCCGAATGGGGTGATGAAGTCTGTCTTTAATTCACCGGGGCCGTACAGACGGATCTGATGATAGCCCGAGTAGGCATCAAGAAATGACAAACGCTCGCAACCCGCAGTCGAATCAACAATTTGATCGATGCGGGGGAGAGGAAAATGATCTTTTGGGCAGACCTTATTGAGATGCTTGAAGTCGATGCACATTCGGAGCGACTTGTCCTTCTTGGGCACCATGAAAACATTGGCAAGCCACTCGGAGTGGTGAACCTCGCGAATGAGTTGGCTGCCAGCAGCTTGGCCACCTCTTCCCCGATTGCCTTCCTCTTGTGCGCGGCGGACCGTCGCAGGCGTTCTCGGACAGGCCGAGCGGTGGGATCCACATGCAGTCGGTGCTCGGCCAACTCCCTGGGTACACCTAGCATGTCAGAGGGTTTCCATGCGAAGATGTCCCAGTTCTCACGGAGGAATTGGGTGAGCTCGGCTTCCTATTTAGGATCGAGGGTGGTGGAGATGTTCGTTGGGGCAGCACTGTCGTCCGTCGGGTGGATGCTGACCTTCTTCGTCTCTCCTGCCGACTGGAATGCAGACTCTGAAGCTGGCTTCTTCGAGCGCATCAGGTCAGCGGGGTTGACTGTTTTCTTGTACTCGTCGAGCTCGAGGACGGCCATCTGCTGGTCGGCGATTCTTGATCCCTGCTGCAGACACTCTTCGGCCCGCTGTCGATTGCCCGTGATGGTGATCACACCTTTCGGGCCTGGCATCTTCAGCTTCAAGTATACGTAACACGGACGGGCCATGAAACGCACATATGCTGGGCGGCCCAGAATTGCGTGGTAAGCGCTCTGGAAGCCCACCACTTCGAACGTCAGCTTTTCCTTGCGGAAGTTCTTGTCGGAGCCGAAAACGATGTCCAACGCGATCTCGCCGAGTGACTTGGCCTTCCGTCCAGGGACGACTCCATGGAACTGCATGCTGCTCTCGCTGAGTTTGGACATCGGAATGCCCATCCCCTTGAGAGTGTCGGCATACGTGATGTTCAAGCCGTTGCCGCCGTCCATGAGGACTTTGCGCTGTCGGACTCCTTCCACCACCGGGTCGACGACCAGAGCCTGTCTTCCTGGGGTGGGCACGTGTGCTGGATGATCCGACTGGTCAAAGGTGATTGCAGTCTGAGACCATCTGAGGAACTTGGGGTTGGTAGTGGTGGCCATGTTCACCTCCCTGTTCACCAGCTTCAGTCGACTCTTGCTCTCAACGTCAGAAAAAATCATGAGTGTTGCATGGACTTGGGGGAACGGATCCTCCTTATCCTCCTCATCCTGTTCATTGTCCTTTTCACTCGGTTGCCCTTCGCCGAACCCCTGGATCAGGAGGCGACACTGTCGAGTGGTATGCTTCGGATATATGGGGTTGCCCTCTTCATCCATCTTCGTATGAACCGGACATGGCTGGTCCAGGATGGGACTATTTAACTGCTTTTTCTTGGGGGTAAACTGCGCCTTCCCTTTGCCCTTGAACTTGGCATTGGTCACGGCTGCAGGTTCTTCCTGTGGAGTGGACGGAGCTTTCTGCTTCTGCTTCTGTGTGTTACTCCCATCTCCATCGCCGACTGTCTTGTGCTTGCCGCTTCGGATGCGGTCCTCTTCTTTGCCATTTGCATAGCGTGCTGCTATCTCCATCATCTTGCTCATGGAGATGTCACCTGTTCGGCCGAACTTTAGGTACAGATCCCTGTACCGCACGCCTGCCTTGAAGGCGCAGACTGCTTGATGCTCTGTGACGTTCTCCACCGTGTGGTAGAGAGTTGTCCAACGCTGAATGAAATCACGCAGGGGCTCATTCTGCTTCTGGATGCAATGCTGGAGCTCCACGAGGCCGGCAGAGTGCTTGCACATCCCTTCGAAGGTCTTGATAAACACTCGGGCCAGATCTGCCCAACTGTAGATGCTCGAGGGGGCCAACTGGTTCAGCCACGCTCGCGCCGAGCCGTCGAGCATCAGAGGGAGGTGCTTAATGGCGACATGGTCGTCCCCTCCTCCGATCTGGACTGCCACTCGGTAGTCATCCAGCCATGTTTCTGGCTTGGACTCTCCTGTAAACTTGCTGATTCCCGTCGCCAATCGGAAGTTGGACGGGATGTCAGCCGAATGGATGGCCCGACTGAAACACTCGGGACCAGACACGATGGTCCTGCTTCCACTCGAACGGTCCATATCGTAACCATCGCGGTGGGCTCGGCCCCTGTCGACCCTTCGCTGGGCGATACGCCCTCTTGCATCGGGCCTTGGGTCGTAAGTGTCGCCGACTGAACGCCGATCATCATGATGTCGGGGCCCGTAGGGCCCACCCCGCGGAGGGGTGCATGAACGGCGACGATCTTCGTGATTTATGGAACGGCTGCCTCCCGTGTGCCGCTGATGGGAACCAGGGCTGTGAACCGACCGATGCGTATTCGCATGAACAGAACTATTGTGGATCCTGTTGTGCGACTGGGAAACAGCCGAATTTTGCTGCTGCGCCGTGTGCAACAGGGCGCGGATTTGCTCGATCCCCCTGCCAGCCTCTGAATCAGTCGGCTGAAGGGAATCGGCTATCTTGGCAGCCGCAGCCAAGTTGAGGAGGGGTGTGCGGAACAAATCCACGTTGCTCCGCCGAGTGTGCCGACTGGCAGAACGGCGAGGCGGACGATGCGCGCCGGACGTTTCGCCGATCTCGTGCTCGTTCCGGCCAGCTTGACGGGGATCTTCATGGGAGTTGGCCATGTGTACTTCTGCTGCAGGCCCGCGACCCGCGTACTCGGAAGGAAACCCAATCAGAACCGAGTCCGAGCGCTGGGACGGCGGGGCAACCACAACAGACTCTAGAACCGCCACTTGTGAAGACGCGCTCTGGCGCGCCTGGGCGTGCTGCACCCAACGCTAGAGCCGCGGACGGCGGGACCGCTTGTTGCGGCGCGCGATGGCGGTGAAGGTCGACACTGGAGCCGACTGCTGGAGAAGAAGAATGCCGTGGGCGCCGGCACGGAAGTGCATAGCCCCACGGCGGGGAAGCGCCTCGACGTCAAGAGGGGCGTCCCGAAGCCACGCCGAATCGTCGACGATGAAGGAGAGAGCGCCGAAGAAGATCTGGTGACCCATGCTCGAATCTCCACCGGACGACATGACGAGAGGAAGCAGTCGCAAACTCGCCGGAAGTCGCTTAGACGCCTGCCCCACGGTGGGCGCCAACTGTCGTGGGTATAAGCCTGACAGTAGATGTGTAGGGTACGAAAAGGATGGGCAGAGCCCTAGCTACGGCGAGGTTGTGTGAGTTCAGGCCCCTCTGCTGTGGAGGTAATAGCCCTACGTCTTAGTGCTCTGGGAGCTTGTTGTCGAGTGGAATATGGAATACAAATGAGTTGCTAACCCCTGCACCAGTGGGGGAGGGTGGCTTATATAAAGTGTGCTGCCCTCCACAACGGTTCGGTGCACAGGGGTGGAGTAGTGGCGAATAAATGCCTACGTTACAGGTAACGTACGTATTAAATGCTAATAAAGGCGGGTGGAAACGTATGACCGTTTCCCCCCAGGGGGGTTACGATGCACATAGTGGAATCCAGTCGGTTAGTTTGATATACTCCGAATGCTCGTCTCCGACTGGATGGTCGAAGATCTGTTACCGACTGGATGATGGGAACTTCTTAGTTCAGTCGGGACTGACTAAGGGCCTTTTCTCTTATGAACGGTAGTCCTTGGGTAGAACCTACAGGGCAGGCCTATGACCCTACCCTAGGACTATAACCCCATCAGTCAGTATCCGCATACCTATTCGTCATTCGTCATTCGTCATTCCCGGCACATTCCCGGTAACTCCGAAAACCTTCCGGCAATCAAATGAGGTCATCCTATATATCAATCTTTGTTTCCGGACCATTCCGGAAACCCTCATGACGTCCATCATCTCATACGGGACTCCGAACAACATTTGGTAACCAACCATATAACTCAAATATGCATAAAACAACGTCGAACCTTAAGTGTGCAGACCCTGCGGGTTCGAGAACTATGCAGACATGACCTGAGTGACTCCTCGGTCAATATCCAATAGCGGGACCTGGATGCCCATATTGGATCCCACATATTCTACGAAGATCTTATTGTTTGAACCTCAGTGCCAAGGATTCATATAATCCCGTATGTCATTCCCTTTGTCCTTCGGTATGTTACTTGCCCGAGATTTGATCGTCAGTATCCGCATACCTATTTCAATCTCGTTTACCGGCAAGTCTCTTTACTCGTTTCGTAATACAAGATCCCGCAACTTACACTAAGTCACATTGCTTGCAAGGCTTGTGTGTGATGTTGTATTACCGAGTGGGCCCCGAGATACCTCTCCGTCACACGGAGTGACAAATCCCAGTCTTGATCCATACTAACTCAGCGAACACCTTCGGAGATACCTGTAGAGTATCGTTATAGTCACCCAGTTACGTTGCGACGTTTGATACACACAAAGCACTCCTCCGGTGTCAGTGAGTTATATGATCTCATGGTCATAGGAACAAATACTTGACACGCAGAAAACAGTAGCAACAAAATGACACGGTCAACATGCTACGTCTATTAGTTTGGGTCTAGTCCATCACATGATTCTCCTAATGGTGTGATCCCGTTATCAAGTGACAACACTTGCCTATGGCCAGGAAACCTTGACCATCTTTGATCAACAAGCTAGTCAACTAGAGGCTTACTAGGGACAGCGTTTTGTCTATGTATCCACACAAGTATTGTGTTTCCAATCAATACAATTATAGCATGGATAATAAAAGATTATCATGAACAAAGAAATATAATAATAACTAATTATTATTGCCTCTAGGGCATATTTCCAACAGTCTCCCACTTGCACTAGAGTCAATAATCTAGTTCACATCACCATGTGATTCCAACGAATCCAACATCCATATAGTTATGGGGTCTGATCACGTCTTGCTCGTGAGAGAGGTTTTAGTCAACGGTTCTGAAACTTTCAGATCCATGTGTTCTTTACAAATCTTTATGTCATCTTATAGATGCTGCTACTATGTGCTATTCGGAAATACTCCAAATATCTACTCTACTATACGAATCCGTTTCACTACTCATAGTTATTCGGATTAGTGTCAAAGCTTGCATCGACGTAACCCTTTACGATGAACCTTTTAACCACCTCCATAATCGAGAAAAATTCCTTAGTCCATCAGTTACTAAGGATAGATTTTGACCGCTGCTAGTGATTCAATCATGGATCACTCTCTGTGCCTCTCAACAGACTTTGAGTCAAGGCACACATCAGGTGCGGTACCCAGCATGGCATACTTCAGATTCTACGGCCAAGGCATAGAAGACGACCTTCGTCTATTATCTTTATTCTGCCGGGGTCGGGTGTTGAGTCTTACTCAAATTCACACCTTACAACGCAACCAAGAACTCCTTCTTTGCTGATCTATTTTGAACTCCTTCAAAAACTTGTCAAGGCATGCATCTTGTTGAAACTTCTATCAAGCGCTGTCGATCTATCTCCATAGATCTTTGATGCTCAACGTTCAAGTAGCGCAATCCAGGTATTCCTTTGAAAACTCCTTTCAAACAACCTTGTATGCTTTACAGAAATTCTACATTACTTCTGATCCACAATATGTCAACCACATATACTTATGAGAAATTCTATAGTGCTCCCACTCACTTCTTTGGAAATACAAGTTTCTCATAAACCTTGTACAAACCCAAAATCTTTGATCATCTCATCAAAGTGTATATTCCAACTCCGAGATGCTTGCACCAGTCCATTGAAGGATCGCTGGAGCATGCATACTTGCTAGTATCTTTAGGATTGATAAAACCTCCTGGTTGTATCACATACAATGTTTGCTCAAGGAAACCATGGAGGAAACAATGTTTTGACATCTTATGTGTAATATTTCATAAATAATGCATCAACTACTAACATAATTCTAATAGACTTTTAGCATCGCTACGAGTGAGAAAGTCTCATCATAGTCAACTGTTTGATCTTGTCGGAAACATCTTTGCGACAAGTCGAGCTTTTCTTAATAGTGACTTACCACCATCGTCGTCTGTCTTCCTTTTAAAGATCCATCTTTACTCAATAGTCCTATGACCATCAAGTAGTTCTTCCAAAGTCTACACTTTGTTTTCATACATGGATCCTCTCTCGGATTTCATGGCTTCCAGCCATTTGTCGGAATCCGGGCCCACCATTGCTTTCTCCATAACTCGTAGGTTCACTGTTGCTTAACAACATGACCTCCAAGACAGGGTCACCGTACCAATCTGCAGTAGTACGCGACCTTGTCAACCTACGAGGTTTGTAGTAACTTGATCCGATGCTCGATGATCACCATCTTCAGCTTTCACTTCAATTTGCGTAGGCGCCACAGGAACAACTTCCTGCGCCCTGCTACACACTGGTTGAAGTGATGGTTCAATAACCTCATCAAGTTCTACCACCCTCCCACTCAATTCTTTCGAGAGAAACCTTTCCTCGAGAAAGGATCCGTTTCTAGAAACAAACACTTTGCTTTCGGATCTGAGATAGGAGATGTACCCAACTGTTTTGGATATCCTATGAAGATGCATTTATCCGCTTTGCGTTCGAGCTTATCAGACTGGAACTTTTTTCACATAAGTGTCGAAGCCCCAAACTTTCAAGAAACGACAGTTTAGATTTCTCTAAACCTCAGTCTATACTGTGTCATCTCAACGGAAATACGCGGTGCCCTATTTAATGTGAATGTGGTTGTCTCTAATGCATAACCCATAAACGATAGTGGTAATTTGATAAGAGACATCATAGCATGCACCATACCAAACAGTGCGTGGCTATGACGTTCAGACACATCATCACACTATGATGTTCCAGGTGGCATGAACTGTGAAACAGTTTCCACATTGTCTTGACTGCGTACCAAAACTCGTAACTCAGATATTCATTTCTATGATCATATCGTAGAAATTTTATCCTCTTGTTATGACGAACTTCACTCCAAAACAGAATTGAACTTTTCAATATTTCAGACTTGTGATTCATTAAGTAAATACTCTAGTATCTACTCAAATCGTCATTGAAGTAAGAACATAATGATATCCACTGCATGCCTCAGCACCCATTGGACTGCATACATCAAAATGTATCACTTCCAACAAGTTACTATCTTGTTTCATCTCAATGAAAACAAGGCTTTGCTCATGTGGTATGATTTGCATGTCACTAGTGATTCAAAATCAAGTGAGTATAAAGATCCATCAGCATGGAGCCTCTTCATGCAATTTGTACCAACATGACTCAAGCGGCAGTGCCACAAGTAAGTGGTACTATCATCATTACCTCGTATCTTTTGGCACCAATCTCATGAACATGTGTAACACTACGATCGAGATTCAATAAACCATTGAAGGTGATTATTCAAGCATATAGAGTAACCATTATTCTCTTTAAATGAATAATCGTATTGCAGAAAACACGATCCAATCATGTTCATGCTTAACGCAAGCACCAAATAACAATTATTTCGGTTTAACACCAATCCCGATGGTAGAGGGAGCGTGCGACGTTTTGATCATATCAACCTTGGAAACACTTCCAACACGTATCGTCACCTCGCCTTTAGCTAGTCTCCATTTATGCCGTAGCTTATCATTTCGTGTTACTAATCACTTAGCAACCGAACCGGTATCCAATGCCCTCATGCTACTAGGAGTACTAGTAAAGTACACATCAACATCATGTATATCAAATATACTTCTTTCGACTTTTGCCAGCCTTCTTATCTACCAAGTATCTAGAGTTGCTCCGCCTCAGTGACTGTTCCCCTCATTACAGAAGCACTTAGTCTTGGGTTTTGGTTCAATCATGGGTCTCTTCATTAGTGTAGCAACTGTTTTGCCGTTTCACGAAGTATCCCTTCTAGCCCTTGCCTTTCTTGAAACTTAGTGGTTTTACTAACCATCAACTATTGATGTTCCTTCTTGATTTCTACTTTCGCAGTGTCAAACATCGCGAATCGCTCAAGGATCATTGTATCTATCCTTGATATGTTATAGTTCATCACGAAGCTCTCACAGCTTGGTGGCAGTGACTTTGGAGAACCATCACTATCTCATCTGGAAGATTAACTCCCACTTTATTCAAGCGATTGTCGTACTCAGACAATCTGAGCACACGCTCAATGATTGAGCTTTTCTCCTTTACTTTGTGGACAAAGAATCTTGTTGGAGGTCTCGTACCTCTTAACAAGGGCACACGCATGAAATCACAATTTCATCTCTTTAGAACATCACTTATGTCCCGTGACGTTTCAAAACGTCTTCGGCGCCTTGCTTCTAAGCCATTAAGTATTTTGCACTGAACCATCTTGTAGTCATTAGAAACGTGTATGTCGGATGTTCACAGCATCCACAGACGACGCTCGAGGTGCGGCACTGTAAGTGCATCTAGTGCCCCTTAGTGATTTTGGTGGTTTGAAGACTTATAGGTTAAGTATCTAATGTGTTTATAAGTGTACACAGGATCTATAAGTCATTGAGGAGTTTGAGATATTTGAAGAATATCGACCCCTAAAAATGTATATCTTCAGTTGAAGAAATTGGTCTAAAGCTGAAGAAATGAATCGCGAGGAATCTGCGATGAAATTGATATTCCTCATGAAGACACAGATATTGTGAAGACCGGTGGTTCCTGAAGAAAATCATTCTGAAGAAATTGAAGCGTGAAGATTTACGTTTTCTGTTTTACTTTCTTCGCATTTGATGAATAGGAACACCGTACTGTTAAAGGGGGTGAAAGTAACACTATGGAATGGATTTCCTCATGATGCTCAACCCCAGCCAAATCCTACCAAAAGCCTCAAGTGAGGAATATGAGTGACATGAGGACTCTCACAGTTGAGGGTCCCGACCGTTTCGATAACCACGCCAAGTCACTGGTCTTATCCACTCCAACGGTCATATTATTTAAGGGCATTAGTGTCAAATCATGTCGGGATGCTCCCAGGCTATAAATAGCCACCCCCCACAACCACTAGCTGGTTGGCTGCTCCGTTAGAAACTGACACTTGTCATAAGAGCAACCCAAATTCCTCAGAGCCTTCGAGAGTAATTCATCAGTGAGGAAATACACCACCCACCGAAACCACAAACCAAACCTAGTGATTTAGCATCACTGAAGAAGTTGTTTCTGTGTGGGACTGAAGCCTTTTACCTTTGAGGACTGTGCATCCTCCAGACGGTTAGGCGTCATGGTCTAGAGCAATCCAGCAGTCAATTGTGGATCGCCGGGTGACCAAGTTTGTGAGGGTTTGGAAGTCTGCCCTGGAGACTTACCACGAGTGTTGGGCGAGGACTGTGTGTCCTTAGCTCAAGGAGAATATGGTAGGGACTGTGTGTCCCGGGACTAGGTGTCCTTTGGTTTCAATACCAAGCCGCTCCAAACCAGATGTACAACTGCCACAGCAGTTGGAACTAGGTCATCAACGACTGTCGTCTCTGAGAATCGGGTTCTAATTCCTCAACTCTTTACTTTCTCTGTATTATGTGTTGATGACTTTCACTGTGACTGTTTGGAGAATTTGCTGAAGACTTTCTCTGAATTATCTCAACCCCAAATTCTTCACAATAGTTAATCATCATCTGTATTCTGCGTGCCTGCTTAATGTGCGATCTATTTTCACATTCTTCACTCTGAAATACTGCTAGTGTGAACGTTTGCACGTCTGATCCTTTACTGTTTCCGCTGTAAGTTAGTCATCAGTGAGGAATTTCCTCAAAAGGAATTTCCTGAGTGATGAAATTCTAAAAATCTCCTATTCACCCCCCTCTAGTCGATATAACGCACTTTCAATTGGTATCAGAGCAAGGTACTCCCTTGTTCTGTGTGATTTTGGTTTAACCACCTGGAGTTTTAGTTATGTCGACTGCAGGCATGTTCAAGGTGACTGCACCATGTCCCACCTACGAAGGGAAGAACTTTCCTTTCTGGAAGAACAAAATGCAACTGCATCTACAAGCTATTGACAATGATCTCTGGTATATTGTGGAAAATGGCGTCCCCATCATTTCTGCGAGTGTCACTGCAGCTGATGTGAAGAAATTCAAGCAACTTGATTCTCAAGCAAAGAACATCATCTGTGGCTATCTAAGCCCTGGCCAGTTTGGAAGAGTAAGTGATTTGGGCTCTACAACACTGATCTAGGAGAGACTGTGCAAGGTAAATGAAGGAGTATCAACCCAGCGTGACTCTCGTGTTGATATTATTCGCAATCTCTTCAATCGCTTCAAGAGACATGACAATGAATGCTGCCAAGACACCTTTGATCGCCTCACTGATATATCAAATGAACTGCAAGCACTGGGAGCTCGAGACATCACTGATCACGAAGTTGTGAAGAAACTGCTGAGATCCTTGGATTCTTCATTTGACACTCTAGTTCTGATGATTCAAGAAAGACCAGACTACAAGATGCTAGATCCAGCTGATATCCTTGAAAGGCTAAATACTCATGAATTCCAGCAAGAAGAAAAGAGAGATCTATATGGACAAAGCTATTCCAGACCACGTGCACTGAAGGCTAGAGCAATTTCCTCATCTGAAGAAGAAGACACAGATGACAGCAGTTGTGACCCTAAAGAATTTGGACAGGAGCTTGCAATGCTTGGGAGGAAATTCCAGAGATTTACACGCCGAGGCCAGTTCGGTAAATCATCAAGAAGAGACATGAGGAAATCAGAATCTGCATCTGAGGACTACCAGAAATGGACCTGTCACAAGTGCAAGAAATCAGGTCATTACATTGCTGATTGTCCCCGCTGGGGAAAGGAATCAAAGAAGAAGAAATACAAGGATGACAGTTCTGATGACTCGAAGAAGAAGAATAAATCTTCAAAATCCTCATCTTCAAAGTCCTCTTCACACAAGAAGACTAGCTTCAGAAAGGCTCGGGCACTTATTGGCAAGGAAATGGATTCCGAGGGAGAATCAGAGGAATGTGATGAATAAGAAGGCTGTGGAGAAGACTCAGAATCCGGACAGGCTAGTCTTGCACTAGCAACCACTTTCGTCAGCAAGTCAATCTTCAATCTTGAAGAAAATGATTGCACCATCCATACTAATGACTATGCTGATGACATCGCTCCAACCTATTGCTTCATGGCAAAAGGTTCAAAGGTATCAAATGATGCCTCCTCCTCTGATTCAAGTGACTGTGAACATAATGATTATAAGAAACCCAGTTACAGTAAACTTGCTATCATTGCCACTAAACAACAAACTGCTATGGAAAAGCTTCAAAAACTGCTAGACAAAAGTGATGATCTGTTGAATGATGAAATGAATCTCAATCAAATCCTCGCTGATGACATGAAAAATTTTCAGTCTAGATTTGATAATCTTCAGGATTGTTATGATACACTCCTCACTGATCATGAGAAGCTTTCCTATGAATTTCTTCAAAGGAAGCTTGATCTTGAGAAGTTGAGGATGTCTCATGATGATCTTCGTATGGAAAATGATTCATTACTAGCTCAACAGATCAGCGCTAGTCAAGTTGAATTTATTCCTCCATGTCTTAAATGCATTGAACGTGAAACTGCTAATTCCTCACCAGAATCGTCAAATGCTACAAATTCTTCAACTGCACCTGTTGTGTCTATTTCCTCACTTGAGGAAAACACAAATGTTACTGATGAAAATGCAGGGTTGAAGGAATTGTACGTGACAGGCATGTACAAGAGCCTCAAAGGACACCAAACCCTTTGTGATGTGCTCAAAAAGCAGATCTTGAACAGGAACCCGAGGACAGAAGGAATTGCCTTTGAGAGGAAATTAAATGCTGATGGAACTTATTGGAAACCTGAGCAGTATCCCAAAACCTCATGGGTTGGTGCTACTCGGCCTCCTTTTGATCCATCTAATCTAACTGGCTTCTCATGTGAATTATCCTATTCCTCGGATGAGTCATTTGATTCCAACTATAAACTGTTCAAAAATCAATCTGGTGAAGTATTTACTCGATATGTTGGAACTAACTGCAGGAATGGCCCTCCTCTGAGGAAAATCTGGGTTCCCAAAAGTTGTCTTGAAAATCTTCAGGTGAATGTCCTCATGACACCACCTCTGAAGAATCTGAACCCCAGATCAAATTCCTCAGGAGGACCAAAGTCTTCAAGAGGATTAAAATCCTCAACTGGTCAAAACTATGCTCGTACCCGTGCTTATGTGCCTAACATGCAGGGAAACTACGAGGAATATGAATATGAGCGTTACTCCTCAAATCATTATGTTCATAAATCCTCAAACCAGTTCTCTCCATACTCATATGAGTACTTTAACTCCCCTACTGTTAAGAGAAGTGCATTAGCTTCAATGCCACCTTTCTCATATGGTGCTCGCAGGATGATGAATGCTTTGCCACCCCTTCAGATGTGGGTGGTGAAGAAATCAAACTAATCACTTCTGCAGGTCAGGTCTCCAGATGACAATCATCATCTGAAGAATTTGCTGGAGACCTGAGGAAATGCTTGATAGGACGCAAGCTAATGATTGATGAAATAGAAATATTTTACACGTCCTTACATTTCTGTTATGATGAAATTACTGAACTGCTGAAATTAGTATCATATTCTTCAAATCTGAAGCATATGAGATGGTAAGCTGTACTAATTCATCTGCAGGATGACAAACCCAAAAATACTGAGTGGGTGCTCGATAGTGGCTGCACACATCACATGACTGGTGATAAAAGCCTACTGATGAATATGCCACTAACTCCATCACCTCTGAAGCAAATCACATATGCTGACAAAGGTAAAAGCAAGGTATTGGGACTTGGCAAAGTAGCTATTTCCAAGGATATGCATATGGACAAAGTGATGCTTGTTGAATACCTTGGTTTTAACCTCATGTCAGTCTCGATGCTTGGTGATCTTGATATGATTGTTATCTTTGGAAGATATAGATGTGTAGTCATCATGGAATCTGACAGATCAAAATTCTTCGAAGGTGTAAGAAGAGGGGATTTGTACATTGTTGATTTCTCTACAGGTCCTCAACCAGCCACTTGCTTACTAGCAAAAACCTCAAAAGGATGGTTGTGGCACCGAAGACTAGGTCATGCAGGCATGAGGAATTTGGACACGCTTGCAAAAAAATAGCCTGTCATCGGCATCGAATCAGTCAAATTCCTCAAGGACCATCTCTGCGGTGCTTGTGAATCTGGGAAAATGACCAGATCCAAGCATCCCTCTAAAACCATCATGACCACTACACGTCCATTCGAATTGCTTCATATGGATTTATTTGGACCTACTCACTATGCCACACTAACCAATGCAGCATCTTTATATGGCTTCGTCATAGTTGATGATTATTCCAGATATACTTGGGTGGATATCATAGTGTATAAAACTGAAGTGCAGGAAATCTTCAAACGATTTTCTTCAAGGAACTCGACGAACTTTGGCATCAAGATCAAACACATCAGGAGTGATAATGGAACTGAGTTCAAAAACACTGGTCTTGATTATTATCTTGATGAACTTGTTATTACTCACGAATTGTCTGCTCCTTATACTCCTCAGCAGAATGGAGTCGTCGAAAGGAAGAACAGGACTCTGGTTGAAATGGCAAGAACTATGCTTGAAGAATATCAGACTCCTCGTCGCTTCTGGCCTGAAGCAATCAACACTGCATGCCATATCATCAACAGGGTATATCTTCACAAATTCCTCAAGAAAACCTCATATGAACTCCTCACTGACAAGAAACCCAATGTAAGTTATTTCAAAGTCTTCGGTGCAAAATGCTGGATTAGAGATCCTCACCATAGCTCAAAATTTGCACCTAAGGCACATGAAGGTTTTATGCTCGGTTATGGAAAGGACTCGCACACCTACAGAGTCTTCAACAACTATCACAAGAAAGTTGTTGAGACTGTAGATGTGCGGTTCGATGAAACTAATGGCTCGCAAAGAGAGCAATTGCCTTCTGATCCAGATAAGCTGTCTCCTGAGGAAGTGATAAAGCTTAAGCCTACTGAAGACATTGTCCCCATTGAGGAAATTGGTGAAGAAATAATCCCCATCGCTGATAAAAACCAAGAAGATGCTCCTGAGGAAATTGCAACAGCACCACTTCCTCAGCGCAGACAAAATCCTCAACCAGCTCATCCGAGGATTGCAAACGAAGTTGAAATTGACAAAATCCTCAACGACATCAACGCGCCAGGTCCTCTCACTCGCTTAAAAGCTTCACACTTAGTTAACTTTTGTGGGCATTTTTCCTTTGTATCCATCATAGAACCCTCAAAAGTAGCTGAGGCTTTTCTGGAACCGGAGTGGATCCAAGCCATGCAAGACGAACTTCTTCAATTCAAGCTGAATGACGTATGGGAGCTCATCAAACAACCAGATCCTTGCAAGCATAACATCATCGGCACCAAGTGGATTTTCCGAAACAAGCAAGATGAGGACGGTCAAGTGGTGAGGAACAAGGCACGACTTGTAGCCCAAGGCTACACCCAGGTTGAAGGAATAGATTTCGATGAAACTTTTGCACCTGTTGCTAGACTTGAAGCTATTCGAATACTACTTGCTTATGCTAATCATCATAACATCACCTTACATCAAATGGATGTGAAAAGTGCATTCCTCAATGGTAAGCTTGAGGAAGAAGTATATGTTGCTGAGCCCCCAGGTTTTGAGGATCCAAAGAATCCAGACAAAGTCTTCAGACTCAAAAAGGCTCTGTATGGCCTCAAGCAAGCCCCTCGGGCATGGTATGATACATTGAAGGAATTCCTCATGAAGAAAAGCTTCAAACCTGGTTCACTCAATCCAACTCTTGTCACAAAATCCTATGATAATGAGCTGTTTGTATGTCAAATATATGTTGATGATATCATATTTGGTTGTACTGACAAAAGATACAGTGATGAATTTGCCTACATGATGAGTGAAGAATATCAGATGTCCATGATGGCGGATCTGAAATTCTTCTTAGGTCTTCAAATTCGTCAACAAAGCAATGGAATCTTCATATCACAGGAGAAATACCTCAAGGATGTTCTGAGGAAATTCGACATGCACGAATGCAAAGGTGCCAAGACTCCAGTGCCTTCCAACGGCCACCTCGGCACTGATGAAAATGGTAAAGATTTCGATCAGCAGGTATACCGTTCTATGATTGGCTCTTTATTGTATCTATGTGCATCTAGGCCAGATATAATGCTTAGTGTTTGCATGTGTGCACGTTTTCAAGCAAAACCGAAGGAATCACACCATAAGGCTGTGAAACATATTCTTCGATACTTAGCTCACACACCAACACTAGGATTATGGTATCCCAAGGGTTCCAATCTTCATCTGGTAGGGTATTCTGATTCAGACTATGCTGGTGACCATGTGGATCGCAAGTCAACTTCTGGCACATGCCATTTCCTCGGAAGATCACTAGTTTGCTGGTCCTCAAAGAAGCAGAACTGCGTATCACTCTCCACTGCCGAAGCCGAGTACATTGTTGCTGGTTCTTGCTGGGCTCAATTGCTATGGATGAAGCAAACCCTCAAGGACTACGGCATCAACATGAAGAATGTGCCTCTCTACTATGACAATGAGAGTGCTATCAAGATTGCATACAACCCAGTACAACACTCGAAGACCAAGCACATCCAGATTCGTCATCATTTTCTTCGGGACCATGTCCTCAAGGGCAATATCCTCATCGACCATGTGAAGACTGATGATCAACTGGCAGATATCTTCACTAAGCCCTTGGATGAGAAAAGGTTTTGCAAGTTTCGGTGTGAGCTAAATATTTTAGAGTCTTCGAATGTTTTGTAAAAACATGCACACATCCTAACACATATGCAAAGTTGATGACTTAGATGTGCAACACATGATGAAACGATTTTCTTCAACTAATGAAGAAAGTCACTCTGAATGTGAAGAAATTAACGAAGAAATTGATTCTCAGGGCCCTACGACAATTGTACGCGGCGTCTGTAATCAACATTCTTATATGGTTGGTAACGCCACCGCCCAATGTGAAATTCCTCAAGTTGATTTTCTTCAAATGATCAATTTCCTCACAATGCATTTTTCTTCAAAACAGTTATTCTTCATTGTGATGATCTATTACAAAATCTTCAAAAACACTTGATGACTTTCATTTGCCTAGGTAGACTGTGATTTCAAGTCCTCAACAACATTCACTTATTGCTAATTCTTCAAGTTGATGTTTCTGCTAAGTGAATGTGATCGGACCCTACTTTCCCTCTATGCTATACTTATCCAGTCTATTCAATTCTTCATATGCGTTCTACTTGAAACTTTGTTCAAAATCCTCACTATATCCTTGTCAGCTGATGATTTTGTAACGAAAATCCTCAAATCTTCAAAAAATTGTTTTTCTTTAAAGGAACGGTAACTGAACCCCCACTTCCCACGATCGGATAACCACGATCTCCGCTATTTCCACCGCATCGTACGGGAGCTACATGTGTCCTGCGGAGACGTAGAGGCAGGGGCTATTTGGTCCGAAACTTTTGCGCCAAACAGTAACTTTCGGGCTATAAATATGTCCTTATCCCCCTCAGTATCCTCTTCTTCGCCTCATCGCTCTCCTGCCACAGCACACTCCACCGAACCCTAGCGCCACCGCTGGTAGTCTTGTCGCCGAAGAGGAAGAGCTTCACTGCCTCGACCTTTTCATCGCCAGGATCACGCCGGAGTCGGACCATCTACGTCCTCTGCCGCCGTAGACGTCCTCTGCCGCCAAGTTAGGGTGCATTGGACACTCGACCGAAGAGCCTCTCCAACACTACTTTCTGTGTTCTTCGTTCGCACCTTCCAGGGTAGATATATCCCATTTTTACAGCAGATTAGATCTGAAATTTTACCTCTTCTATGTGAAATCTGTTTTTCCTCAAGATACGATGCGCACATGATTCCTCAAACACTACCTATCACCGCAATCATTGATGAACTAGCTAAGTATCTAAGATTTTCACGAGATTCCTCAATTGTGCGAATTTTCGGATCTGTAAAACTCTGGAACCCAAGAACAGTATGCTTAGGCAAATTCCTCAACCACTGGTTATATTCCTCAAACTGTCAAACTTTTTCGTTTTCTTCAAATCTGAGAACGCATATGACCTCTCCAAATTCCTCGCAACTATACTCTGTTCACAGGTACACACATGTCAGCTGATGAATCTCTCGGTTCTCATCACATTAACTCATTTGCAGCGTTTCTAGAAGAAACTCTTCAAGGCTCATCAGAATCCTCAAGAGTTCAAAATCATCAGCAAATTCCTCGACTGAAGAAAATGAAGGAAGAGAGAAAACAGAAGGGAGGAAAGAAACTGGAGCAGAACACATCTGCTGATATTCCTGAGGACATATACTTGGACTACGGTACGCCTGATGAAGAACCTGAGACAATGGCCAAGAGAAATATTAGGCTGCACAAGATTGAACGCAGATGGGCGAAGGAATGGAAGGAGTACAGGTTTGTGACTCCAAAATATGCGAAGAAATTCGCTTTGAAGCCTCCTGGCCGAAGGGCCCCACTTGAGGATAATCAAGTAGCTCATCCCTCAAGTCTCATGATAATTGATGACTACCCTGATGAGAAGGAAAAGCATCTGGCCAAGCTCAAGAAGCAAGCAGAAGCTGCAGTGAGGAAATTCAATGAATCCTCAGCTGCTGCCTCCGGTGCTGCTAATTCCTCAGCGGCAGAAACCTCAGGCTCAGAAATTCCTCCCACACAGTCTGTGCCATCAAAGCAAAGGGCTCCAAAGCCTCAAGAGAAGTCTGTTCAGGCTTCTGTCACAAAACCCTCAGCTCCAAAATCCTCAGCTCCAAAACCCTCGGTTCCAAAACCTTCAACACCAAAACCATCAGCGCCAAAACCCTCAGCACCAAAATCCGCAGCTCCACGTCCAAAGCCAGTACATAAGCATGTCGTGAAGCCTACGACCGCCAGCTCCAACTCCTCACTCCCAGCTGCAACTAGCTCAGAGACAAAGTCTTCAACACCACTTGTGAAGACTTTGACAACTGCTCAACCTGCACCTCTGCCTAGCCCCAGCAAAATCATCGCAGTCCCGTCTGGATCAGAGGGAAGTGATGACTATGATAATGAAACCCTGCAAGCCATCATCAGAAACAAGCAAGAAAGGGTAGCACAAGCATCAGGCGGTGCTATTCCTCTAGCCATGGACCCCAAGGTCCTCCTCGACTACATCAATATATGGTATGAGGACCCAAACACACCCATTGATGACTTGAAACTTCCTCCTGGCATCAGCCAGATGGTGGCCACCTTCATAAACGAAGCCAAGTGGAAGGAACAGAAGGCCAGGCAGGCAAAGATTGCAAAGGCCAAAAAGGAGAAATTCCTCAGGCAGAATCTCCTCAAGCTGACTCCTGATGCACTGGTGTCAACTCAGGCAGAGCTGCAAGTCTTGACTGACAAGTGTGACAAACTGTCAGATCGCAAAAGCATCAAGCGCAATTTCATCAAGCTAGCCACTAGTGCTGTTGATGACTACAACAAACGAAACCCACCCCCAGCACCAACTCCTCAGCCCTTGGTTGAGCAGCCAGAAGATGCATCTCCTGATGAGGAGGAAACTCCTCAAGCTGAGGAAGAACACCAAGAGCGCCGTGCTGATGAACCGTACATTGAAGAAATCATCACGGAGACTACAACTGATGAAATTGCAACCACCGAAGAAACTGCTCCTGATCCAGCTGCATCATCAAAGCAGGCTGATGACTCTGTTCCAGCTGGTTCCTCACTACCAGCTGAAGAATCTGCAGAAAGAACACCTTCACCAAAAGCTTCAAAGGTGAAGAAAATAATCCCGTATGCATCAGACGCGAAGAAGACAAAAGCTGCTGAGAAGGAAGCAAAGAAGAGAAAAGCTTCCTCAGCAGAAGAAAAGATAGAGGCAAAGCGCCTCAAGGAAACTGAAGAAACTGCTCCTCTAGATCCAGTGCCTCTAAATGTCGCCCCTTCATATGAGATGGTCGTCATTGGTGACCTGAATACAAGGGCAGATGATGAAATGAAGGATGTAGCCTCTGAGGAACATACTGATGAGGAAATCCAAATTGATGACAGTCCTAAACCCCTTGTTCCTCAGACAGAGACTGCTCAAGCTGATGAAACTGCTTCTGCCACAAAGCCAGCTGAAGAAAAACAAGCTGAGGAAAATGCACATTCTGTGCAGACTCCTCATTCTAAACAGGCTGGCCAAACTCCTCAAGCTGAGAAAGAAGCAGAAATTCCTCAGCCTGAAGCTTAGCCAGAGCAAGAAGTACCAGCTGATGAAATTCCTCAACCCGAGGAAAATGCTGAAGAAAATGTTCCCGCCCCAGACAATGAATTCATTGTGCTCAACCTAGAGACTGCCATGGTTGTTTCCCCTCCCATTCCTCAGCACAATCTCAAGCCAGTTCAGCGCCAGCCATTCTCCAAGCGGCCAAAGTTTCAGAAAGAAGATTTCTTGGAGGAACGCATGTATTTCATCGGAGAGAACCCTTATGACAAGCCTCAAATGAGGCATCTGAAGTTTTGGACAAGGACTCAGATGAACTACTATGCTTCTGTGCTCTGTGGACGCAACAAGATATTCCAGCACAGGCATATTCCTCATGGTGAGCTTGAAGCAATACCTTGCATGGAACCAGTCCTCGGTGTACTCCACGATGCAGGTTTGCTCCCTATGTGCTCCGACATATCAGACTGGAACAGTGAGCTTATTCTTCAGTTCTGTGCCACTCTTCATATATCTGGCAACCCTGAAGACATCAACACTTGGGTGTTTGATTGGATGACCCAAAACACTCACTACAAGGCTCCTGCTTCTGAACTTCTCAGAGAACTGCCCGTACCAATTCCCTCAGACGGGGCAGTGAAGCTTTATGGTGAGCGTGAGCTGCCAAATGGAATGATGGAAGTCCTCATGAAGCCTTTGGCTGCAGGAAAACCCTCAAGAACCACATTCCTCGTCCATGAGCTCAAGTACACACCACGGTCTGTCTACAGAATCCTATGCAGTGTGCTCACGCCAATCAAAGGTCATGACGATGAAGAAGATGTTGTAGGCCTCATGAAGAATATCCTCTTCAACATCATTCACGGTATTCCTATCAATATCCATGATTTCTTCTTGAGGACTTTGGCCGACAATGCCATGTGCCCCTTTGATCACAAGATTTATGCCCCATGGATCATGAGATTCATCAGGACTAGGACAGGCATCAACTTTCATGCTGATTGTCAAAACCATGTTGGGTATATGCCTCCTATCAGGGTCAACAAGAAAACTTTTGAGCCCATTGAAGGAAAAGGAAAATCTGTTATTGAAGAAGGCAGCAGGCCCCTTGATGGTCAGTTCAGAGAACCAGAAGCTTATTCCTCATGGGACGATACTGAGACTCGTCCAGCAAGCCCAGTTCCTCCTCGCGTGCTGAATACCAGAGAGCTTCTCCTCAGTCTTCACCAGAAGGTGGATCACAACCACAAATGGGTCAAACTCCAGTTTGGTGCCATTTTGAAAACCCTCACTGAAACCCAGAACTCTGTGAAGATTAATCATCACTGTCTGCATGAGGTTTTCGATCGCACCTGGGCTACACTTGCACATCTGAAGACCCAGACTGAGCTTGAAGAAATGAACTTTGAGCAGGACTTCGACTGGTCGTGGCCTCCCAAGAAGAAGTTCAGGCCCATTCCAGTGCCAGACCTTGAAGACAGCTCCTTTTCTTCATTCCGCACCACTGAATCTGATGAGGAACAACTCGACACAGCAACCGGCCCAAGGAAGAAGACTACACCCAAGAAGCGTCAAGGCTCTTCATCAACCGCCAAGAAATGAAGTCTTCACGGGCGTTAGTCCTCAGTTTGTCCCTTTTTGTCACTTGATGACAAAGGGGGAGAAACTCGAGAGTTAGTCTTCAAGCGGGATATTTTTGGGGCTTATGAACTATATTTAAGTTACAAACTCTTGGCTCTTCTGAAGTTTTTATGTAATGAGTTGTAACTTAAGCCCGATGGTACCCTGACGCTTTTGAACGTTTTTCTTCGCATGCTTATTCCTCAAGTTTTCATGCACGCATGCTGGAATTCGTCAGATACCATTTTTCATCATGCATCTTCATTTTCTTCATATGATACGTTATATGTATGCATGATTTACAAGATTCAGGGGGAGATCTCCATGATATAAATCATCAATGTGCATCTGCTATAGAAGCAAAATCCTCAAGGTATGCACATCTTCTGGGGGAGTCTCTGTGAATCTTGTTTTCAAATTCCTCAAATGAGTATTTACACTTCATATTTTTGATCCCTGTTGAAGACTTAACCTAATTGTCATCAACCACCAAAAAGGGGGAGATTGTAAGTGCATCTAGTGCCCCTTAGTGATTTTGGTGGTTTGAACACTTATAGGTTAAGTACCTAATGTGTTTATAAGTGTACACAGGATCTATAAGTCATTGAGGAGTTTGAGATATTTGAAGAATATCGACCCCTAAAAATGTATATCTTCAGTTGAAGAAATTGGTCTGAAGCTGAAGAAATGAATCGCGAGGAATCTGCGATGAAATTGATATTCCTCATGAAGACACTGATATTGTGAAGACCGGTGGTTCCTGAAGAAAATCATTATGAAGAAATTGAAGCGTGAAGATTTACGTTTTCTGTTTTACTTTCTTCGCATTTGATGAATAGGAACACCGTACTGTTAAAGGGGGTGAAAGTAACACTATGGAATGGATTTCCTCATGATGCTCAGCCCGAGCCAAATCCTACCAAAAGCCTCAAGTGAGGAATATGAGTGACATGAGGACTCTCACAATTGAGGGTCCCGACCGTTTCGATAACCACGCCAAGTCACTGGTCTTATCCACTCCAACGGTCATATTATTTAAGGGCATTAGTGTCAAATCATGTCGGGATGTTCCCAGGCTATAAATAGCCACCCCCCACAACCACTAGCTGGTTGGCTGCTCCGTTAGAAACTGACACTTGTCATAAGAGCAACCCAAATTCCTCAGAGCCTTCGAGAGTAATTCATCAGTGAGGAAATACACCACCCACCGAAACCACAAACCAAACCTAGTGATTGAGCATCACTGAAGAAGTTGTTCCTGTGTTGGACTGAAGCCTTTTACCTTTGAGGATTGTGCATCCTCCAGACGGTTAGGCGTCATGGTCTAGAGCAATCCAGCAGTCAATTGTGGATCGCCGGGTGACCAAGTTTGTGAGGGTTTGGAAGTCTGCCTTGAAGACTTACCACGAGTGTTGGGCGAGGACTTTGTGTCCTTAGCTCAAGGAGAATACGGTAGGGACTGTGTGTCCCGGGACTGGGTGTCCTTTGGTTTCAATACCAAGCCGCTCCAAACCAGATGTACAACTGTCACAGCAGTTGGAACTAGGTCATCAACGACTGTCGTCTCTGAGAATCGGGTTCTAATTCCTCAACTCTTTACTTTCTCTGTATTATGTGTTGATGACTTTCACTGTGACTGTTTGGAGAATTTGCTGAAGACTTTCTCTGAATTTCCTCAACCCCAAATTCTTCACAATAGTTAATCATCATCTGTATTCTACGTGCCTCCTTACTGTGCGATCTGTTTTCACATTCTTCACTCTAAAATACTGCTGGTGTGAACGTTTGCACGTCTGATCCTTTACTGTTTCCGTTGTAAGTTAGTCATCAGTGAGGAATTTCCTCAAAAGGAATTTCCTCCGTGATGAAATTCTAAAAATCTCCTATTCACCCCCCCTCTAGTCGATATAACGCACTTTCAGGCACACCGAGTGGTGCATTAAGGACATAAGCCTTCTGCGCAGCAACGAGGACAATCCTTTGTAAAGTTTGCTACTATCAACTTTCAACTAAATTTTTCTCTAGGAACATATAAAAACAGTAGAGCTATAGCGCAAGCTACATCGTAATTCGCAAAGGCCATTAGACTATGTTCATGACAATTAGTTCAATTAATTATATTACTTAAGAACTCCAACTCAAAAAGTACATCTCTCTAGTCATTTGAGTGGTACATGATCCAAATCCACTATCTCAAGTCTGATCATCACGTGAGTCGAGAATAGTTTCAGTGGTAAGCATCTCTATGCTAATCATATCAACTATATGATTCATGCTCGACCTTTCGGTCTCATGTGTTCCGAGGCCATGTCTGCACATGCTAGGCTCGTCAAGCTTAACCCGAGTGTTCCGCGTGTGCAACTGTTTTGCACCCGTTGTATGTGAACGTTGAGTCTATCACACCCGATCATCACGTGGTGTCTCGAAACGACGAACTGTAGCAACGGTGCACAGTCGGGGAGAACACAATTTCGTCTTAAAATTTTAGTGAGAAATCACTTCATAATGCTACCGTCGTTCTAAGCAAAATAAGGTGCATAAAAGGATTAACATCACATGCAATTCATAAGTGACATGATATGGCCATCATCACGTGCTCCTTGATCTCGATCACCAAAGCACCGGCATGATCTTCTTGTCACCGGCGTCACACCATGATCTCCATCATCATGATCTCCATCAACATGTCGCCATTGGGGTTGTCGTGCTACTCATGCTATTACTACTAAAGCTACGTCCTAGCAATATAGTAAACGCATCTGCAAGCACAAACGTTAGTTTAAAGACAACCCTATGGCTCCTGCCGGTTGCCGTACCATCGACGTGCAAGTCGATATTAACTATTACAACATGATCATCTCATACATCCAATATATCACATCACATCGTTGGCCATATCACATCACAAGCATACCCTGCAAAAACAAGTTAGGCGTCCTCTAATTGTTGTTGCATGTTTTACGTGGTGACCATGGGTATCTAGTAGGATCGCATCTTACTTACGCAAACACCACAACGGAGATATATGAATTGCTATTTAACCTCATCCAAGGACCTCCTCGGTCAAATCCGATTCAACTAAAGTTGGAGAAACCGACACTCGCCGGTCATCTTTGAGCAACGGAGTTACTCGTAGCGATGAAACCAGTCTCTCGTAAGCGTACGAGTAATGTCGGTCCGAGCCGCTTTGATCCAACAATACCGCGGAATCAAGAAAAGACTAAGAAGGCAGAAAAACGCACATCACCGGCCACAAAAACTTTTGTGTTCTACTCGAGAAGACATCTACGCATGAACCTAGCTCATGATGCCACTGTTGGGGAACATCGCATGGGAAACAAAAAATTTCCTACGCGCACGAAGACCTATCATGGTGATGTCCATCTACGAGAGGGGATTTCCGATCTACGTACCCTTGTAGATCGCACAGTAGAAGCGTTAAGAAACGTGGTTGATGTAGTGGAACGTCCTCACGTCCCTCGATCCGCCCCGCGAACCGTCCCACGAACCGTTACGCGATTCGTCCCACGATCCGATCCGATCTAGTGCCGAACGGATGGCACCTCCGCGTTCAGCACACGTACAGCTCAACGATGATCTAGGCCTTCTTGATCCAGCAAGAAAGACGGAGAGGTAGATGAGTTCTCCGGCAGTGTGACGGCGCTCCGGAGGTTGGTAATGATCTGATCTCGGCAGGGCTCCGCCCGAGCTCCGCAGAAACGCGATCTAGAGGAAAAACCATGGAGGTATGTGGTCGGGCTGCCGTGGCAAAAGTTGTCTCAAATCAGCCCTAATACCTCTGTATATATAGGTGGGAGGGGAGGGGCCTTGCCTTGAGGCTCAAGGAGCCCCAAGGGGGTCGGCCGAGCCAAGGGGGGGAAGTCCTCCCCTTCCAAACCGAGTCCAACTTGGATTGGAAGGTGGAGTCCTTCTCTCCTTTCCCACCTCCCCTTTTTTCTCTTTGATTTCTTATCCTTTGGCGCATAGGGCCTTCTTGGGCTGTCCCACCAGCCCACCAAGGGCTGGTGCGCCACCCCCAAGGCCTATGGGCTTCCCCGGGGTGGGTTGCCCCCCCCCCCCCCGGTGAACACCCGGAACCCATTCGTCATTCCCGGTACATTCCCGGTAACTCCGAAAACCTTCCGGCAATCAAATGAGGTCATCCTATATATCAATCTTCGTTTCCGGACCATTCCGGAAACCCTCGTGACGTCCGTGATCTCATCCGGGACTCCGAACAACATTCAGTAACCAACCATATAACTCAAATACGCATAAAACAACGTCGAACCTTAAGTGTGCAGACCCTGCGGGTTCGAGAACTATGCAGACATGACCCGAGTGACTCCTCGGTCAATATCCAATAGCGGAACCTGGATGCCCATATTGGATCCCACATATTCTACGAAGATCTTATCGTTTGAACCTCAGTGCCAAGGATTCATATAATCCCGTATGTCATTCCCTTTGTCCTTCAGTATGTTACTTGCCCGAGATTTGATCGTCAGTATCCGCATACCTATTTCAATCTCGTTTACCGGCAAGTCTCTTTACTCGTTCCGTAATACAAGATCCCACAACTTACACTAAGTCACATTGCTTGCAAGGCTTGTGTGTGATGTTGTATTACCGAGTGGGCCCCGAGATACCTCTCCGTCACACGGAGTGACAAATCCCAGTCTTGATCCATACTAACTCAAGGAACACCTTCGGAGATACCTGTAGAGCATCTTTATAGTCACCCAGTTACGTTGCGACGTTTGATACACACAAAGTACTCCTCCGGTGTCAGTGAGTTATATGATCTCATGGTCATAGGAACAAATACTTGACACGTAGAAAACAGTAGCAGCAAAATGACACGATCAACATGCTACGTCTATTAGTTTGGGTCTAGTCCATCACATGATTCTCCTAATGATGTGATCCCGTTATCAAGTGACAACACTTGCCTATGGCCAGGAAACCTTGACCATCTTTGATCAACAAGCTAGTCAACTAGAGGCTTACTAGGGACAACGTTTTGTCTATGTATCCACACAAGTATTGTGTTTCCAATCAATACAATTATAGCATGGATAATAAACGATTATCATGAACAAAGAAATATAATAATAACTAATTATTATTGCCTCTAGGGCATATTTCCAACAAGGACCCCCAGCGGTACTACCGCCAGCCTAGCGGTACTACCGCCAGGACCCCCAGCGGTACTACCACCAGGGGTAGCGGTATTATCGCCAGAACCCAGCGGTACTACCGCGAGGGGTAGCGGTACTACCGCCAGGAGGATTTTTTTTTGTGTTCTTTGATTTCTCTTGGCAATATGTTTCTTCTTATAATTCTTCTTGACCATTGCCATGACTCCTTTTGTCTCTCCTTTTTTGCGTGTGTATCTTGTATGTCACAGGTGGTGCTCGTCGCTCGAATCCCGCACGTACCACCCAACCCAAGCAGTATCGCACTTCAGAGGCTCCAGAGGGTTCCGCCAATTCCAGTCTGAATCCCAAGAAGAGGTCCTTCAAGAAGAGTGCTTCCAAGAACAAAGGGATCAACGTTCGCACTATGCCCCCTAGGGATTTTCTGGTATTCCGCACCCGCAATCCCTATGTTGAAGACAAGGCTCATATCAAGAACATCGATTATGTTTGGTCACGGGATCACCGCATGATCTATCGTGACATCATCAAGCCCTTCAAGAAGATATTTGTCCCAGTGCAGCGGATTGACCTTGCTCACCTTCGGCGGAATCCGGACTACTTTGGTGAGGCTCTCTCATTGATTGAAAAGCTCGGCCTTACAGAGATCATCACCTTCAGACAAGACTTTGATCCAGATATTGTGGCCCAGTTCTATGTCACTGTTCACTTTGCACCTGATGACGTGCGCACCATGACCTGGATGACCGGTACTCAGAAGATGACAAGTTCCTGGACAGAGTTCATGCAGTTTCTCAAAGTCGACTTTCAGGGGGACGAAAAGGTACTTGGGATGCGTCCTCATGCTCCTTCTTCGTCTACTGCCACCCCCAAGGACAGGCTGCAACAACATTTTGT
Source organism: Hordeum vulgare subsp. vulgare (assembly GCF_904849725.1). Lineage (NCBI taxonomy): Eukaryota > Viridiplantae > Streptophyta > Magnoliopsida > Poales > Poaceae > Hordeum > Hordeum vulgare. Next base: position 391,707,188 of record NC_058523.1, on the reverse strand, counting down.
GAACAAAGGTGTGCTCCCCAAGCATCTGGATATCATGCATCAGGTCTTCCGCAACTCTCTATTCCCTCGTATTGGCAACAAGGACGAGGTGCATGGTCATCTAGCTGAGATGCTTCTGCTGTGTGAGGAGGCAAGGACTAAGGAGACTGCGCCTCTCGACACTGCCCATGTGATGTTCAATGAGCTCTAGAACTGCATCATGAACCATAAGGTTCCCATCTACGGGCCTTACCTGTTTGCCTATATTCAGAAGAGGTGGTACGAGGTCTATCTGGTAGATCCCTTCCCTATTCAGGCTGACTATTTTGTGCATGATCCTATCAAGCTCCGTATCAAGTACAAATGGGCCAACCCATCAACTTCTTCTCAGCACATGGACACGGACACAGAGACTGCTGCTGGAGGAGGACATGCTTCACAGACTCGCGCTTCTGCTATGCCATCTTGGGCAGTGAAACTGAAGGATCAAATGAAGACTCTCTTCTATATGCAGGCCAAGGGACAATATCAGTCTCATGTGGCCCTGAAGGAGAACCGTCAGAGGCACAAGCATGTCTTAAGGACCCTTGATGTGGCTATCTCAAGCGGCTCAGAGGACGACATCACTCCAGAGTCTGATTGATGAGGGCTCAAGGTTATCAGTGGACTGGGTCTGATGCTGAGGAGGAGGCTTCTGAGGAGGACTTTGAGGAGGAGCAGGAAGAGTAGGATCCGGATGCCATGGACGCGTCTGGGGATGATGAGGATGCGGAGTGATCACCTGTGTCGTTAGCTGTGCCCTCTTTTTGGTGTCTTGTGCCAAAGGGGGAGAGAGTCTAGGAGCTGGATCTGCACTTTGCCTTAGCTTTGCTTCTCTTTATCGTGTTTACTTTGAACTTGGTTTGATCGGTTTTGCTATATTTTCTACGTGTGATGTGAGACTTGGTTTTAGTGTGAGACTTATTTTCTATCATATGTTGTGAGTCATATGGTCTTCAATTATCTCTATTATTTATCTTCATGTTCACATGCTTTCTTCTGTGCAAATCCGGTATTGTCATCAATCCACCAAAAAGGGGGAGATTGTTAGGGCATATTTGTGCCTAAGTAATTTTGGTGATTGATGACAATACCTTAAAGGACTAATCGTGTGCATTAAGCTTTCAGATAATATATATCAATGGCACAAGACGATTCGGCACCCTCCGTGGAACAGAAGCACGATGTCCTCTACGATTCTCTTTGTTTCTGAGTCGTAGGTACGCCGTACTATTAAGAGGGGATCCTAGTGGAAAGGCTTGGGTGGAATCAATTTTGCACGCACACACTTTATCTCCATCTCCTTTCCGTGCAACTTTGGAGTTGTTCCCGTCTCTGGTTTATCTCTTCTTGCAAAAAGGTCTCCTAGCGGTAGTACCGGTGTCCCTAGCGGTAGTACGGCTGGGCCTAGCAGTAGTACCGCTAGAGTTGGCGGTACTACCGCCCCTGGTCAGCGGTAGTACCGCTCCAGGACTTTAGTACCGCCTTCCTTGCGGCTGTACTTCGTCGGACTTTTGGTGAAGACTTTCTTGGCGGTGGTTTGCCCGGTAGTGCCTCTGCACTACCATGGGCTTAGCGGTAGTACCGTTGCAGCCAGCGGTAGTACCGCTGGGCTCGGGCTGTGAGTGGGAAAATGGTTGGATTTTTTTCGCCACTATATAAAGGGTTCTTCTTGCTCTATAACTCTACCTTTGACCCTCCTAAGCTCCATTGTTGCTCCCTAAGCTCAAAAGTGCCCGATCTCTCTCCCTAGCCAATCAAACTTGTTGATTTCCTAGGGATTGGTTGAGAAGGCCTAGATCTACACTTCACCAAGAGGAAATTGATTCCCCCCAATAATCCCTTGCGGATCTTGTTACTCTTGGGTGTTTGAGCACCCTAGACGGTTGAGGTCACCTCAGAGCCACATTCCATTGTGGTGAAGCTCCGTGGTCTTGTTGGGAGCCTCCAAGCCTTGTGTGGAGTTTGCCCCAACCTTGTTTGTAAAGTTTCGGTCGCCACCTTCAAGGGCACCTATAGTGGAATCACGGTACCTTGCATTGTGTGAGGGTGTGAGGAGAATATGGTGGACCTAGTGGCTTATTGGGGAGCATTGTGCCTCCACACCGCTCTAACGGAGACGTACTTCTTGTCAAAGGGAAAGAACTTCGGTAACACATCCTCGTCTTCATTGGATCCACTTGCGGTTATCTCTAACCTTTACATTGTGTATGCTTTTGTTGTTGACTATCTCTTACTTGCCTTAGTTCTTTTAGTTGGTAGCATCATATAGGTTCCCCTCCTTGTTGACATTTTAGAGAACCTTTATGTTGCTAACCCTAACTTGCTAAGGTTAATTAAAAAGTGGTCGTTGCCTATTCAGCCCCCCTCTAGTCAACCATATCGATCCTTTCAAGGTGTTACTCTGTTTGTTATGAACTCAATACACTAGATGCATGCTGGATAGCAGTGGATGTGAGGAGTAATAGTAGTAGATGGAGACAGTATCACTCTACTTGTCTCGGACGTGATGCCTATATGTATGATCATTGCCTTAGATATCATCATGACTTTGTGCGGTTCTATCAATTGCTCGACTGTAATTCGTTCACCCACCGTAATACTTGCTATCATGAGAGAAGCCTCTAGTGAACACTATGGCCCCTGGGTCTACTTCACATCATATTCTCACCTCTGCACTTTTACTTCCTTGCACTTTCCACCTTCAGATCTCACCTTGCAATTAATCGTGAAGGGATTGACAACCCATTTATAGCGTTGGGTGCAAGTTTGTTTGTTTTTGCGCAGGTACATTGGTAGCTTGCCTTGATACTCCTACTGGATTGATACCTTGGTTCTCAAACTGAGGGAAATACTTACTGCTACTGTGTTGCATCACCCTTTCCTCTTCAAGGGAAAAACCAACGCAACCTAAAGAGGTAGCAACACTCCGTTTCCTGGCCGGAGTCATCTCTCTTGCGCTTCCTTTGCTTATAGGCATCTATCAGATAGTATGCATTATTATGCAACGCCCTGTTAACGATGAAAGGTCCCTCCCATGGGGAAGAGAGCTTGTGCTGGCCGGCTGTTCACTGGATTCTTCTGAGCACCAAGTCCCCCTCTCTGAAAGAGAGGGGCTTGATCTTCTTGATGTGGTAGTGATACGTCTCCATCGTATCTACTTTTCCAAACTCTTTTGCCCTTGTTTTGGACTCTAATTTGCATGATTTGAATGGAACTAACCTGGACTGACGCTGTTTTCAGCACAATTGCCTTGGTATTATTTTTGTGCAGAAATCAAAGTTCTCCAAACGTCTTGAAAATTTACGGGGAGCAGTTTTGGAAAATATCAAAAATATCTGCGCCAAGCTCCACCTCAGGGGGTGGGCCAGTGGGCCACAAGCCCCTGCTCCGCCACCACCCCCCTGGTGGCGGTGGGCAGGCTTGTGGGGCCCACAGGCACCTCCCGCCCCCAACTTCAGCTCTATAAGTTGCCTTTCGTCCCAGAAAAAATAAAAAGAGAAGTTTTCGTCGCGTTTTCGATAGGGAGACGCCGCCACCACCTGTTCTTCATCTAGAGGGCAGATCTGGAGTCCGTCTTGGGCTCCGGAGAGGGGAAATCGTCGCCATCATCATCATCAACCTTCGTCCCTCTCCAATTCCATGAAGCTCTTCGTCGTTTGTGAGTAATCTATTCGTAGGCTCGCTGGGCGGTGATGAGTAGGATGAGATCTATCATGTAATCGAGTTAGTTTTTATGGGGATTGATCCCTAGTATCCACTATGTTCTGAGATTGATGTTGCTACTCCTTTGCCATGCTTAATGCTTGTCACTAGGGCCCGAGTGCCATGATTTCAAATCTGAAATTATTATGTTGTCACCAATATATGTGTGTTTTAGATCCGATCTTGCAAGTTGTGGTTACCTACTATGTGTTATGATCCGGCAACCCCGGAGTGACAATAACCGAAACCAGTCCCGGTGATGACCATAGTTTGAGGAGTTCATGTGTTCACCAAGTGCTAATGCGTTGGTCCGGTTCTTTATTAAAAGGAGAACCTTAATATCCCGTAGTTTCCTTTTGGACCCCGCTGCTATGAGAGGGATGGACAATAGATGTCATGCAAGTTCTTTTCCCTAAGCACGTATGACGACACAAGGAACGCATGCCTACATCACATTGACGAACGGGAGCTAGCCACATATCTCTTCGTGTTATAGTTGTTGCATGATGAATATCATGCAAACAAATCACCGACCCATTGCCTACGAGTTTGTCCTACTGTTGTTCCTTGCCACTGCCATTAGTCGTTACACTGCTACTACCTGCTACACTGTTGATTCGCTGGACGTTGACGGGAACTGACAACTTCCGTCAACGCGGCAACGGAGGCACCATTGATAGAATCGTTAGGAATAGTCTGCCGTCAACAGATCGTTTCTGACACCGTTGTTATCATATTACTTTGCTGTTACTACTGTGCTTGCAGATACTAATCTTTCAGGTGTGGTTGAATCTGACAAATTCAGCTGCTAATACTCGAGAGTATTCTCTCACCTCCTGTCTGGTAAACTAACAAATTTGGGTCGAATACTCTACCCTCGAAAACTGTTCCGAACCCACGCGCTGGTGGGCCATCAACAACATTCTTCTAGTTTCATTATTGGGGAGTGCTATCAGCATTCTTCTGGTGCCGTTGCAGGAGAAGGTTTGTTGTCATAAGCATTCGTCTAGCTAACGCTAGAGATTGTAGATCAGCATTTTTCTGGCGCCGTTGCCGGGGAGGTATTGCTATATTCTCTGAGTCACTTGGGATTTATATATGCTGATCACTATGAAGAATCTGAAGGATCCGAAGACCAAAGTCTTGCCCTCAACTACGAGGGGAGGTAAGGAATTTCCATCTAGCTCTGCACTTGATTCACCTTCAGTTATGAGTAAGTTTGCGACTTCACCTCCTGTTAGAAATCTTGATTCGTCGCCTGTGCTTGATGATGCTTGTGATACTACTGCTAGAGATGCTATGCTTGATACTACTAGAGATGCTATGCTTGATACTATGCCTGATTATACTATGCTTGATACTATGCCTGATGATACTATGCTTGATACTGCTAGAGATGTTATGCTTGATACTGCTAGAGATGCTATGCTTGATACTGCTTTGCCTGATGATGCTAGAGATGCTATTTTGCCTGATGATGCTATGCTTGATGCTGCTAGAGATACTCCTTTTCCTGATGTTCCACTAGGAGTGTTCCTTGATTCTCATATTGCCAGAGTTACTGCCAATGCTCGTGATGCTCCTGAAACTGTCGATACTATTGAGATAGAACCTCCTTTTGTTCCTGCTAGATCTAGCTCTTCGAGATATGAATTGCCTGATATACCTGAGGGTTACGTTATGGAGGGAGAGATAGCTGAGGATTTTCTTGCATGTAAGGATGCCTATGACGCTGAGAAATTACTTCTCAAGTGGAAGGAAAAATCTCGGGAAGCTAGGATGAAAAATGACCCAAAGTTTGCCACTTCGCCTATCTTTGTCACCGATAAGGATTATGAATTCTCTGTCGACCCTGAGATAATCTCTATAGTCGAATCTGATCCTTTTCACGGTTATGAGTCTGAGACGGTCATAGCCCATCTTGCCAAACTATCTGAAATAGCCAACCTTTTCACTAATGAGGAGAAGATCCGCCACTACTATATCCTTAAGTTGTTTCCTTTCTCTCTAAAGGATGATGCTAAAGCCTGGTTCACCTCTCTTGCTCCTGGATGTGTGCGTAGTCCCCAGGAGATGGTTTATTACTTCTGTGAGAAATATTTCCCTGCCCATAAGAAGCAAGCTGCCTTGCAGGAAATATACAACTTTGCTCAACTCCAAGAAGAGAGTCTCCCACAAGCTTGGGGGAGGCTCGTCCAGCTATAGAATGCTTTGCCTGATCACCCTCTTAAGAAGAACGAGATACGTGATATCCTCTATAACGGACTTACTGATGCCTCTAGAGACCACCTAGAGAGTTGTGCCGGTTGTGTTTTTAGGGAACGAACTGTAGAACAAGCTGAGACTCTACTGAATAACATCTTGATCAACGATAATGCTTGGACTATTCCCGAACCACCTCCTAACCAACTCCGAAGAAAAGAGGTATTCTATTCCTCAGTCCCGAAGATATGCAAGAAGCCAAGAAATCTATGCAAGAGAAAGGCATTAGATCTGAAGATGTCTAAAATTTACCACCTATCGAAGAGATCCATGGTATCGATAACCCGATACAGGTAGAAGAAGTAAATTCTCTACGTAGGTTTGATGAGAGTGATATTCCTTTTGATAAACCTGCTAGCCTATGCTTTGATGAATTTGACAACTTTGTTGCCAAACAACAGAGTTTCAATGATTATGTTAGCAGACATTCGGAACAAAGTGCTCGTATGCTTAGCCATCTAAGTGCTTGTGTAGACAAAAATGCCAATGCTCTGAAGCTTCTGAGTAAACATGCCTCTATGATTACTACTCAGGTAGAACAAGTACTTAAAGCTCAGAATGACCTGCTCAATGAATTAAATGACAACTCTGTCAGAGTCATTACTAGAGGAGGCAAAATGACTCAGGAACCTCTATATCCTGAAGGTCATCCTAAGAGAATTGATCAAGATTCTCAAGGAATCAATGCTGATACACCCAGTCATCCTAAGGAGAAGAAGAAGGATGATAGAAACCTGCACGCCAGTTCACCAAATACTGTCACACCTGAAGAACCTAATGATATTTCTGTGTCTGATGCAGAAACACAATCTGGTGATGAACATGAACCTAGTGACAACATGGACAGTGATGTTCATAATAATGCTCAACCTAGCCATGATGAGGATGTGGAGATTGAACCTATGGTTAATCCTGGTAATCCACAACCTAAGAGATATGATAAGAATGACTTCACTGCTAGGAAGCCTGGTAAAGAAAGAGAGACATGGGTTCAGAGACCTATGCCCTTTCCTCCTAAGCCATCCAAGAAAAAGGATGATGAGGATTTTGAGCGCTTCGTTCAGATGATAAGACCCATCTTTCTGTAGATGCGGATAACTGATATGCTCAAGATGTCTCCGTATGCCAAGTACATTAAAGATACCGTGACTAATAAACGGAAGATACCAGATCTTGAGATCTCCACCATGATTGCCAATTACACTTTTAAAGGTGGAACTCCTAAGAAACTTGGTGATCCCGGAGTGCCCACTATACCTTGCTCCATTAAAGGAAACTACGTAAGAACTGCCTTATGTGACCTTGGAGCCGGTGTTAGTGTTATGCCGCTTTCTCTTTATTGTAGACTTGAATTGGATAAGTTGACACCCACTGAAATTTCTCTACAAATGGCCAACAAACCAACTGCTTTCCCTGTCGGCATTTGCGAGGATGTGCGTGTTGTGGTTGCTAACACCACTATCTTAACAGACTTTGTTATCTTGGATATTCCCGAGGACGATGCCATGGCTATCATCCTCAGAAGACCCTTTTTAAACACTGCAGGGGCTGTTATAGATTGCAACAAAGACAATGTCACTTTCCATGTCAACGGTAATGAGAACACCGTGCACTTTCCGAAGAAACGATATCCAGTACATTGCATCAATGCTATCAAAAAGACTTCATCGATTCTCATTGGGAGCTTTGAATGCCCTATTCCTCGTGTCAAGATGAAGTATGATTTGCTTGTTGGGGAGATACATATCCCCGGTGAGGTGACTTAGTGGCTATTCGAAAATTCTTCGTTCTCTCTTGTGATTCGAGAAAGTTTTGTCATAAGGACTTGATCAATCCCATTGACGGATTTCTTTCGATGACCATGAAACGGATGAATCAAAGAGTCACATACCTCTATTTTGAGTTTTCCTTTTCTGTTGCTTAGAAGAAAAATGATAGAATTAGTTTAGCTTTTCCTGTTTTCCGTTTCAGTGTCCCGGAGAAAAATACCTCGAAAATAAAAGTTCTCAGATGGTCCTGAAAATTTCGTATGATTTTTTCTTGAATTTTTGAAAATTTCTGGGCCTGAGAGCTGGCCTGGGGGCCTGACCAGTGGGTCACAAGCCCTTGCTCCGCCACCACCCCCCTTGTGGCGTGGGGCAAGCTTGCGGGTACCACAGGCACCCCCTCCACTCATTCGAGCTCCCAGCCTCTTCTTCCACCTCCAGAAAAAAATTGTTTCGCAGCTCAAACCCGTGTTCTTGCTCATTAGGCTGTGATTTTCGATCTCCTTGCTCAAAGCACCATTCTCCGAACCGTTTTGGGGAAATTACTCCTTGGTAAGTGACTCCTCCATTGGTCCAATTAGTTTTTGCTCTAGTGCTTTATCCTTCGCGTATTCTTGCTACCTTGGTGACCCTGTTCTTGAGCTATAAATGTTGATTTTAGCCGGTCCCAAGTAGTTTTAGCGCGTGATACGGTCTCTAGGCACTAGTAAGAGTAGTTGCTACAAGCTGGGTTAATCCTTATTCACTTTTCTTTTGAAGTCTCTAAAAATTTCAGAATTTTTCAGAGCTAGTAAAAGGAAAATATGAGGAGGTTCTTGAGAGGCTCTTCAAGCCGTAACACCAAGGAGGATGAGAAGAATCACCCCAAGTACGTAGTCCCTCGAGTCACAGAAGTTCGAGCGTGCGAGTGGCCAAGTAATGAATTTTTGCGCGGCGCCGAACATTATGAAGACTTTTATTACTTGGTGGAGAACGCAGGTCTTACTGCGTTCGTTGAAGATAAGTGCCCACAATATCTCCTCCTCACCAATATTTTCGTTGAAAGCTTCAACTTTTATCCGAGGAAGAATCCTCCCATGGTTGAGTTCATGATTTACGACGTCCCCCACTGCATGACGCTGCAGGATTTTTTGCAATGTATGCAAATTGCCTTATGTTGGGGATATCCGTGACCCTCGTCCACGGGACTTGGAGGATTTCATTGGTTCTATTGCTGTCGGAGAGGAGAGAGGAGTGTCTCGCGCTAGAATTGCTAGCATACATTTTTTTGTGCTTCGGTACTTCTCACTATTTGTGGGAAAATGTTTGATTGGCCGTGGGGAGGCTGGATCACTTAATTCTCCAGACCTTGCGGTTTTGCGCGAAGGCCTTTATAATGATAAGACTTATAGCTTGGGCGCTACAGTAGCTCAACGGTTGAACCTGAACCGTTCTAAAGGTGTTGTCTATGGAGGTATCTATGCTACCCGTCTTGCCACACACTTTGAGATACCCATTAGACAGGGAGAGGAAGGAGAGATGCTTCTCCCTGAGAGATATCTGGATTATGACAGCATGGTTCGCCATGATTTTCTGGATAGAGATGCTAGTAGACGGATGATTTATAACCTGGCGTTTATTCAGGGTACTCGAGAGACTATTACTTTGCCTGCTCCTTCTTTGTTTGATCTTCATGCAGGCAGGTACACTATTATGCCCGCGGACATGTACGCATATTGGGGCTTGGCCCAACCACAGGCGCCCGTGCCCGAGCCGCCAGTCGAGTACCAGACGCCAGTTTATCAGTGGGAGCCAGAGGAGCTCACACAGCAGTGGCATCCACAGTCTGCTCCGGAGTATCCTGGAGCTGGATATTTCCCACCTTGGGAGTAGACCAAGCTAGGCCAAAAGCCTAAGCTTGGGGGAGTACATGTTCTCACCGACTTTACATTCATGCTTATGCTTTCACTCTGTTAGCCGGTGATTACACTTTGCCACTGTAGTATCCATGCTAGTTTCTTTTTGTTTTCTTGTTTTCTTGTTTTGTGTCCTTTTGAGAAAACCCAAAAAGATTTTTCTTTCTTCTTTTGCTTGTTGGGATCTTTCCCGTGTAAATAGTTTTCTTTTTATTTGGGTCAAGGTAGAAGATATTGGTTACAATGTTTAGTGGTTCTTACATGCTTACCTGCTTAGCTTTCAAAAGAGCCATATTACTTTGTCTTCTCCTTTGTGTTTGCCTGCAGATTCAGCTTAGTCCAATGCGCTTATTATTGTTCACATCGTTCGATCGTGCAAATGAAAGGCAACAATGATGATATATGATGAAGTGAGTGAGACTGAAAAGCTGGTATGAACTCTATCTATTTTGTTTTTGTAAATATGACTAGCTTGTCAACCCAGATTTAGCTTTGTTGTGAGAGAACCATGTTTGCAATGACAACTTAAAGATCATAGTTTCTGATGCCATGCTTATTTAGCTGAGAGCTTATAATGGTTTGTCTTGAATGCCAACATAGATTTTGAGATGACTATGATGTAGTATGATAGGATGGTATTCTCCTTTGAATGTTTCAAGTGGCTTGACTTGGCGCATGTTCATGCATGTAGTTGAAACAAAATCAACATAGCCTCTATGATGTTCGTATTCATGGTGATTTATATCCTGTTCACCCTTGCATTCAATGTTAGTCAAACTCATTGCATCTTGATGACTGTTGTCGCTCTCTAGTTGGTCGTTTCCCAGTCTTTTGCTAGCCTTCACTTGTACTAAGCGGGATTACTGCTTGTGCATCCACTTCCATAAACCCAAAAGTTTTTCCATGAGAGTCCACCATACCTACCTATTTGCGGTATCTACCTTCCGTTCCAAGTAAATTTGCATGTGCCATTCTCTAATCCTTCAAGAAATAAATCTGTTTTGCATGCCCGAACCACTCATGTGGTGACAGAGGGCTATTGGTATCTTCCATGCTAGGAGTGTTATCCTCGACATGTGCTTATTCATAGCCATTCACGAGAAAGCGGTCGGTATTTGGGATGCCCACTTCCACGCTTAAATCGAAAACATAACTGTAAAACAAGACTCCTCCCAGATTGATGTTAGTATGGACGGTACCCGAGGATTCGGCTAGCCGTGGAGTGTGATTGATTGGTGGTGGGGGAGTTAAAAGTTTACTTTTCTGTTTGGGAACCGCCTATAGCATGAGTAGCATGGAAGATATTGAGAACTCTTGGTCATTGCGTTGTCAATGAAACCATGCCACCCAAAATTATTATCTCTGTTTTCAAAGCTTGAGCTCTGGCACCTCTGCAGATCAATGCTTCCCTCTGCGAAGGGCCCGTCTATTTATTTTCCTGTTGAGTCATCCTGCTCTTATATAAGCACCAATTAGAGAGCACCTCTGTCATTTTTATGCTTTGCTTTTGATTGATATTGAGTATGACTATGACTGGATCTTCGTTGCTATGAATTACAATGGTTAGTCAGCCCTTGATCTTTGAAAGTGCTCTGCATTTATGTTTTGCGGTCTCAGAAAGAGCTAGCGAGATACCACCTATTCATATTGCTTCATGCTTGTTTTGATTGAAGTGTTGGTATTTGAAACTCATTATTATTTTCTCGTTAGCTGATTATGCCATTGATATTTGTTTACAGTGAGACCTTTGTGTCATTTGCTTATGTGGTTAACTTGTGATCTTGCTGAAATTCTGGTTATGAGTTAGACATAGTTGCAAAAACAAGATTAAACAGTGTTTGTCAAAGTTTTTCTTTCTCTCTCAGTTTGTCAACTCAGTTGCTTGAGGACAAGCAAGGTTTTAAGCTTGGGGGAGTTGATACATCTCCATCGTATCTACTTTTCCAAACTCTTTTGCCCTTGTTTTGGACTCTAATTTGCATGATTTGAATGGAACTAACCTGGACTGACGTTGTTTTCAGCACAATTGCCTTGGTGTTATTTTTGTGCAGAAATCAAAGTTCTCCAAACGTCCTGAAAATTTACGGGGAGCAGTTTTGTAAAACATCAAAAATATCTGCGCCAAGCTCCACCTCAGGGGTGGGCCAGTGGGCCACAAGCCCCTGCTCCGCCACCACCCCCTGGTGGCGGTGGGCAGGCTTGTGGGGCCCACGGGCACCTGCCGCCCCCAACTTCAGCTCTATAAGTTGCCTTTCGTCCCAGGAAAAATAAAAAGAGAAGTTTTTGTCGCATTTTCGATATGGAGGCGTCGCCGCCACCTGTTCTTCATCTGGAGGGCAGATCTGGAGTCCGTCTTGGGCTCCGGAGAGGGGAAATCGTCGCCATCGTCATCATCAACCTTCTTCCCTCTCCAATTCCATGAAGCTCTTCGTCGTTTGTGAGTAATCTATTTGTAGGCTCGCTGGGCATGATGAATATCTCTCCGTGTTATAGCTGTTGCATGATGAAGATGATCCAAACAAATCACCGACCCAGTGCCTACGAGTTTGTCCTACTGTTGTTCCTTGCCACTGCTATTGCTCGTTACACTGCTACTACCTGCTACACTGTTGATTCGCTGGACGTTGACGGGAACTGATAACTTCCGTCAACGCGGCAATGGAGGCGCCATTGATACAATCGTTAGGAATAGTCTGCCGTCAACAGATCGTTTCGGACACCTTTGTTATCATATTACTTTGATGTTACTATTGTGCTTGCAGATACTAATCTTTCAGGTGTGGTTGAATCTCAAAACTTCAGCTGCTAATACTCGAGAGTATTCTCTCACCTCCTGTCTGGTAAACCAACAAATTTGGATCGAATACTCTACCCTCGAAAACTGCTGCGAACCCACGCGTTGGTGGGCCGTCAACAACATTCTTCTAGTTTCATTACCGGGTAGTGCTATCAGCATTCTTCTGGTGCTGTTGCAGGAGAAGGTTTGTTGTCATAAGCATTCGTCTAGCTAATGCCAGAGATTGCAGATCAGGTAGTACCTCAGCTTTTGTTGATATATAGCCATCCGGCTCAAGGCCAGCTCCCGTGCCTCTTCGAGCAGATCGACGCCGTCTTCTCTGGCCTCCTTCGCTTCCGTCTCTGTGTACAGGGTGACCCGAGGAGAGTCGAACTCAACATCCATGGGGATGGTTGCCTCGGACCCATATACTAGAAAGAATGGTGTGAAGCCGGTTGACCGGTTCGGCGTGGTGCGGACGCTCCACAACACAGCCGATAGCTCTTCGATCCACAAGCCGGCTGACCTGACTAGTGGCACCACCAGCCTTGGCTTGATGCCGGCCAGGATCATGCCATTTTCCCTCTCCACCTAGCAGTTGGATTGTAGGTGCGCCACCGACGCCAAGTCGAGCCGGTTGCCCTCATTAGAGTAGAAGAGCGCCAATGCACCCTTGGCAAAATTGGTGCCGTTGTCGGTGATGATGCTATGGGGGACGCCATAGCGGACAACAATGTCCTTGATGGACCTGACAGCCGTGGGACCGTCAAGTTTCTTGATGGGCCTGGCCTCAATCCACTTGGTAAATTTATCAACAACAACCAGGAGATGCATCATGCCGCCTCGAGCGGTCTAGAATGGCCCCACCATATCCAACCCCCAGACGGCAAACGGCCATGACAAGGGGATGGTTTTGAGGGCTGAAGCCGACATGTGGCTCTGTGTGCTGAAGCGTTGGCAGCCTTCACACTTGTTGACCATGTCGACAGCCTCCTCAAGGGTCGTGGGCTAGTAAAATCCATGGCGGAATGGCTTGTCCACCAGGGTTCTAGAGGCGGCATGATGCCCACACTCACCCTGATGTATGTCTCTCAGGATTTCCTGCCCCCTTTCTAACTCGACGCAGCGTTGGAACACGCCAGTCACGCTACGCCGAACCAGCTCATGATTGATGATAGCATATGCTGCTGATCGACGCTGGATCTGCCTTGCCTCTGCCTCATCTTGGGGAAGCTCACCGTGAAGAAGGAAGGCCAAGATGGGTTGAGCCCACGAAGGAGCCGACACAGGAGCCGGCTCCGCCTCGACCTGAGGATCAGGAGCTTCTGCAGCCCCCGCGCTTGTTGATGTAGTTGCAGGCTCGAGACCTTTTGTCTCTGGTGCCGTTGTGGTAGCCGGCACGCCGTCTACCTCCATGACGGCCACCCACTAGGTGTCGAGTCGATAGGATTCAAGGCTTGGCGTGACCAAAGTTGTTGTTGTAGCCGGCGAAGCAGTTGTAGCCGGCACAACAGTTCGAGTCGGCACAGCCAGTGTAGCCGGCAGAACTGGCATAGCCGACGTCGTTGGTACTGAAGGATCTGTCGGCACAAAGATCGACACCGACTTCGGAGACGGCTTGATGGATGGTTTGTATAATTTCTCAAGGGAAACGCCGGCTGGGATTGCGTGCCTTGTGGAGCCAATTTTGGCCAAGGTGTCGGCCGCCTCGTTGTCTGCCCTGGGGACATGATGGAACTCGCAGCCCTCGAAAGGGCCACTGAGGTGTTGAATGAGGAAGCGGTAGCTCGCCATGTTGGCGTCCCTGGCATCCCTTCGCCAGAGATTTGTTGCACCACAAGGTCCGAGTCGCCGAAGCAAAGGATCCGTCGGATGCCAATTTCTCTAGCAAGCCGGAGGCCATGAGCGAGTGCCTCGTACTCGGCGACATTGTTGGAGGAGGCGAAGTGTATCTGGAGAGCATATTTGAGTTGTTCTACTTTCGGAGACGTTAAGACAATGCTGGCTCCTAGACCAGTTCGCATCTTCGAGCCGTCGAAGTGCATCTGCCAATGAGTGGAGTCTAGAGGCGGTGGCATAAATTGGGTTTCTGCCCAATCGACGAGGAAATCAGCCACCACCTAGGATTTGATGGTCGTGCGCGGCTCGTAGCGGATGTCGTGGTCAGCCATGGAGATGGACCACTTGGCAATCCGGCCCATGGCATCACGGTTGCCCATGATTTCTGAAAGCGGAGCAGTGCTCACCATAGTGATGGCATGCTCCTAGAAGTATAGCTTCAACTTCTTGGCGGCAAAGTAAACACCATAACACATATTTTGATAGTGGGGATATTTTTGCTTGGAGGCGGACAAGGCCTCGCTGAGGTAGTAGATAGGGCATTGCACTAACAGCACCTTGCCCTCCTCCTTGCGCTCCACTACCAGAACCACACTGACCACACGAGTGGTTGTCGCGATGTATATGAGGATGTGCTCTCTTTCAACCGGCGCCGCCAAGATTGGCAGGCTCGAGATGACGCGCTTGAGGTCGTGGAAGGCTTCGTCTGCCTGGTCGTTCCACTCGAACTTGGTCATCTTCTTCATCAGTTGATAGAGTGGAAGTGCCTTCTCGCCCAGCTGGCTGACGAATCGGCTAAGGGACGCCAAACAGCCGGCGAACTTCTGGACATTGAGGATTCGAGCCGGCTTCACCATCCGCTCGATGGTTCCAATTTTCTCAGGGTTTGCTTCCATGCCACGAGCGGATACGAAGAAACCCAAGAGTTTGCCGCCTGGAACCCCAAAGACGCACTTCTCCGGGTTGAGCCGGATCTTGTATTCGCGCAGATTGGCGAATGTCTCTCGTAAGTCTTCAAGGAGACTAAAATGTTGCCTGGTCTTGACGATGATATCATCCACATAGACGTGGATGTTCCTGCTGATATGTGGCAGAAGGCATTGTTGCATGCACGCTGAAATGTGGCACCAGCATTCTTCAGACCGAACGTCATGGTGGTGTAGCAGTAGGGCCCGAAGGGTGTGATGAAGGAGGTCTTCAGCCGGTCATCCGGATCCAACTTGATTTGATGGTAGCCTGAATAGGCATATAGAAAGGACAACAACTCGCAGCCGGCTGTGGAGTCGATCACTTGATCTATCCGGGGCAAAGCAAAAGGGTCTTTCGGGCACGCCTTATTCAGGCTCGTGTAGTCGATACACATTCGCCACGTCTTGTTCTTCTTCAGCACCAGAACTGGATTGGCCAACCAGTCCAGGTGGAAAACCTCCATTATGAAGCCGGTTGCGAGCAGCCGCCTTTTTCTTCTCCAATTGTGCCCCGCTTCCCCTCGACGAAGCGGCGCAAGGGTTGTTTCACCGGCTTGGCATACGGTCGCACATGAAGCTTGTGCTCGGCGTACTTCCTCGGAACTCCTGGCATGTCTTTTGCGGACCAGGCAAAGATGTCCCCATTCTCACGGAGGAAGTCGACGAGCTCACCTTCCTATTTGGTGCTGAGATTAGCACCGATGGTGATGCACTGCTTGGAGTTCGCAGGGTCGAGTGGCACCTTCTTGGTTTCCTTGGCCGGCTCGAATGAGACTTCACCGGCCAACTGGGATGGTGGAGTAGGGATCGCCGACTTCTCGATAGCCTGAGCCACGAGCCGGTCGATCTGCCTCTTCTCCTCAGCAATCACCAGGGCATCAGCCAGACAGCTGCTGTCATGTGCACACTCGAGCGACTTCTTGAAGTCGCCAGTGATGGTGATGATGCCCTTTGGACCCGACATCTTCATCTTGAGGTAGGCGTAATGGGGGATAGCCATGAACTTGGCCAA